>NC_045790.1:61004835-62399415 GCF_009873245.2 Balaenoptera musculus | reverse complement strand
AGAAAGAGAGGTGAAAAACAAAGCAATCAAGTTGGATTATACCGACAGGGGATTATTTATTTGGTTTGATCCTAATAAGAATTTTCCAAATTATTGTGAATAATCGAATATATAAAGAGAAAATAGAAAATCCATCTATTCCATATTGCAAAATAGAATGACAACAGACTTTCAGCTCAAAAATCATGACTAAGATTCCTCTTTGGAAACTAGTAAGTATGGGACACAAATTATTGATAATTTCTCCTAAGTTTTGCCTAATGAAATTGATCCTTTGTAGAAATTGATGTCAGGGAACTATTATCATAAGGGTGAATTTATGTCCACTTCAAAGAATCCCACAAACCTCAAATGATTCTATATTATGTGCTATATAGGAAGGGATAAAGATAACTTACAGCTTATTAACATTTAAGTTGTAAGCCATATTTAAATTAAAAAAAAACCTCGCCACTAAAGTTTTTCTACACAACTGAAAATCATCAATTAGGTTAACAGAATTTAAAATACCCTTAGCAGGTGACTATCAACTGGAATGCATGTAGTAGCTTATGCCAGTTGTTTGGATAAATCTAACAAAAATTAGGAGCATCGCTAATTTTCCAAGGACAGAAAGACAGCATGATCTTCTAATGGGTTCAGGTGGAAACAAAACCTGACTGGTCAGCAGAAAACACTGATCCCTTCTCCACTGTTTATAACCATCTGTAGAATCATTTGTATTTCCAGAGACTTGACTATAAATGTGTTGTTTTTAAATAAACTTAACTGTACCTCAGAGGTGTAATAAAAGTGAATCAGGATATTTAGAGAAAGATTATCACTACATTAGCAACATTTATGCCCACTCTCTATATACTGAAATGCCTCTGGCAGTTATAAACAGTATGGAAGAGTTGCCACGCTATGTAATAAAAAGTACAAAGCCATAGAGTAACAAACATGTATCTGTTGTTTATGCAGCTTAATTCACACATTCATTAACATTAAATATTACTTCATGAATTTTACAAGAGAATAACAATGAAAAAAAACATATTTAAAAAGTTTCAAAAAATCAACAAATAAAAATATACAAAAATGTTCGTATGTCCACATAATTGTTCATAAATATGCTAATTAAGATGGGTAATTCAAGTTAAAATTAAACATATCACATATTTTACTAAAGTATATATCTCAAATGACAATGAGATGTGAATTGAATATCAAAGCACAACTTCATAGAAGTCTGAAAGTTCAAAAAAGGTAACTGGAAATTTCAGGATTCTTTTTCTTATATCCCTGCACATTTTCAACTAAAAATGAACAACATTTTCACTTGCCATTTTCAAAACAAAACACCAGATGGTCCTCACCCCCTCCCCAAAACATACATCCTAAAAGTATATAGTAAATCAGCCTCTACACACAACCACAGACTCATGCTAGCACAGCAGGAATATACCTATGAAACATATAAAAGAGTGATATACTGCATACAAACTTTCAGAAAGGGGAAAAATCATATTCCTTAAACTTTCAAAAGAAGGGCCAAGGTATATATTGTTTTATAATTTAGAATCTATAATTTTCACCAAAATTGTAGTCATTCTCCAAGTAGGTTAACTTGTTTTTATTTGTCATGATATACTTCCCTTTGAAAAAGAAACAAACCACTTCATCTAAAAATAAATGTGTAAGAACATAAGGAAGTATTTTGTGTTATGTTAGAATATAAAATTTAAATGTTTGAAAATTCAAATATTTAAAAAGCACAGTGAAACATTTTCTATGAGCTAAATGTTTAAGGTTTATTGAAAAAAATGATATTTTATTTCACTTGGGTGATCCAATTTTGGACTTTTCAGTTACAAAATATAGGGAAGAATTAAAAATAATAATTTTATCTCCAAATTTAAGAATACATTGTCAGCTGGGAGGGAAAACTCTAATTCTTACTATATTGTACATTAATTAGCAATTAATTGACATTAATTTAGCAGAAGAACTGTCTAGACAGATTTAAATCATAGGTCTATTTACTTTTTCCCATATATTCAGAAATCATGATAACAAAATAATTTTTAACCAACATTTTCACTGAGTCTCCAAAATTTGAACATTTGATGAGAATCTTTATAGTTTCACAAATCGTCATCATTCTTCTTACACTCATCGGTGTTGTAGTGATGCTGCATCTGGTAACAGTTAAAAGCTTTAAGAAATAGTAACAATAATCCTGTTTTATCTGAATTATTAGCAGTTTATGGCTTATCTAGAATCTCACTTGTTCTTTTGGCCCAGATTCATTTTTCTTTAGGTCTTAGGACCTGAGCTCATCTAGGTAGCTGTTTCCTGCTCATTTCCTATAGTCTTACTGGTAAATAAATAATTTCAAACAGTTTATCATTGGGTTTGGCATTAACAATCTTTTTTCCACTTAAAGAATATTACTGGTCATACAAATAGACACGACCATTTCTCTGTCTCAGACTCGAAGATGCAGATTACAAACATTTGTTTCACAGTAAATAAATATCACACTAGAAAAATTAAAATCATCAGTTACTTTTTACCAATATTTGGTAGCTTGTTATTAACTTGGAAATATATCTGTACCAAAACAATACAAAAACCTAGTGAAGTAGTATACTGGGGGCTCTATTTTTAGATATTCCACTGTGCAAAATTGCCATTAAGTGATACAGAGATCATAAGGGGCTGAGAAAGGAAGGTTAAGAAGCAAAATAAATAAGTAAATAAATAAAACAAGCATTTAGAAGCAAGCAACACATGCAGAACAAGCAAGAGATTAGTTTACATGAAGAAGAGGCAACTTACATGGCTGTTGAGAAGAGAGCTTCTGTGAGTAGACAGACCGTCAGACTTTTGCAGCGTCTCAATCGCCATTTCAATCTGATAATAGATGTCATTAAAAAAAGGGCTCAAGACAAGATAGTAATAAAAGGCTCACCAGAGAATTTTTGATAGATTCTTTAAAGTTCAATTTCTTCTTCAATGGTGGCTAATGAATAGCTCTCACTAAATGTGTATTTCCTCCTTCCTCCCCCCAATCCCAGAGAATAGCATAAAAATAGGCACACTAATAATAAGCTCAATCACAAAAGTAAACCTTTTTGAATATTCCATAATTATAATAAGAAGGGAGACCTGAGAAGCAGGAACCCCAGAGGATTGTGCTAGTTAAAATATTCTTGACTTTCGTAGTTCAACACTTGAGAGAGTAACCGCTCTCTTTCTAAATAGTCTCCCACCCAAAGAGTATTTAATATTTGTTCCATTCTGTCACAAAAGAAAACTACTGCAGATTTGTGTTTTATTAATATGCATTAGTATTTTAATGCAAATGTGCAAAGACACCTTCATCAATGTTCAAAAGCTTCTAAATCTATCCATTCTTCTCTAAACCCTGTATTAAAATTTGGAAGTGGAGGGTCATTAGTATGAACACATTTAGATGTAATCATGGTCTCTACATCATAGTTTAGGGTGTGGTGGTGAGTCAGAGCTATTAGAAATGATAGCAGAAATGGAATGTAGAAGAGAAGATAATTCAGAGCCAACAAAGAAAAGGGACAATCACAGAAACAGTTTTATTCTGTGTAATCTCAGCACACCATGAGCAATCATAACACCTTAATTAAGTAGCAGGTGCCAATAATAAGTGAAATGCACTCTTGATAACCTCATATTTAAAGATCACTATCTCTCAGCTCCTAGAACTATAGCACTTACTGTAAGATCAGGTTCCAAACACCCTGTATTTGATTACTGGATTCTATTAACAATATTAACTACAGTTAAATTAAAAATCACACTATATAGGAAAGAAATCATTATTTTTATTTTTGCTATCTGATCAAATCAACATCCCTACAAGCAGTTATAAAAAATATTTCATGCTTTCAAATGTAGATAACATACTTTACATTGGCTATGAAAATTAATGATGCCTTGAAATTTAAACATACTGCCTTCCCCTACCAAAAAAAAAAAAAAAAAAGATGGATGGCAAAATCCATAGCAAAGCAAAGTCTTTTTTTTTCCATCAAGTTTACAACTGCTTTATGGTGGAATACTTTATACACAGAATGTTCAGTCTCAATTATGTCAACATTAAATTTAATTTTCTTAGGAATTAGTAGCTTTAATTTTATGTTATTTCCCCAAGTTACTTGTTCTTCTTCCCTAGAGTTAATAAAATATAATACAGAAAAGAATGTTAGGTAGAAATTATAGATAAAATACTCTTAAAGTATATAATAATTCATAAGATGATATAATACAATTTTTATATTATTAAATTTTTTTTTAATCACAAAATTAAGTAAACTGGCTTCTGAAACACTCTTTGCCAGATGGAATGTTAATGTAGTTCATCATTATACTTGAAAATAAACTGAAGAAAATGATATTGTACAAACCAAAAAAAAATTACGGAAAGAGTAATGTAAATGTAATGAGTAAACAAACATTTTACCAAAATGTTAAACTAAAACCATAAAGGACCTCAGTATTACATCTCTTAAAAGGGCATCAATAAGTGCTCTTGTTTTCAGAGAGAAAACATATATCAGGACTTCCCTGGCGGTCCAGTGGTTAAGACTTCGCCTTCCAATGCAGAGGATGTGGGTTCGATCCCTGGTCCGGGAGCTAAGATCCCACATGCCTCACGGCCAAAAAACCAAGACATAAAAAACAACAGAAGCAATATTGTAACAAATTCAATAAAGACTTTAAAAATGGCCCACATGAAAAAAAACTAAACAACCAAAAAAAAAAAAACAACCAAAACAACATATATAAAAAGACAGCTGAAAAGCCTCATCCTCATGTGACTGTAAATCACTTCTAGGAAGAATTTGCTCAAAATATGAATTTGCTAAAATGCCTACATTTTCTTTAAAGTTTGAGTGTGGAAAATCTGATGTTAGATTTCGGTCTACTTAAAAATAAAATGATCTGTATCTTGTGATTTTATAGGTTTAAGTGAAAGGTAAAAATTATCAAAAATATAATAGCTGAGCAATAATGAGGGAGAAATCCACATCTGGCTTTGTTTGTTAACAGCAATTTTAATTTCTTTATGACTAAAGGATTTGTGGTTGTTTTGACAATTAAAAAATAAGTATGGTAAATAAACATTTTCCATTTCTTCCCTAAACTAATTAAGCTTTAGACTATGAGTATACCTTAGTTTTTTTTTGAAAAATCAATTCTCTGAACTAAGGTACAGTGCCCAGTTGTATCTCTTAGTGAATAATCATCCTAGGACTGAATCGCCAATAGTGCACATTTCTTCTCCACGATTATCTAATGCTAGGATACATGGTGATTGGCAGTTTAGACTGGTTCATGATGATCCTGAACTATTGCCTCGTAATCGGATAGGAAGCTATGGCAACTCCTCTGAGATCAAATGGTGGGATGTTCCATTTGAGATGAGATGTTCAGCATGGAAAGACAGGCTTACAGAGCATTAAGTGCCATTACTGGAGTGGGTGAGACAACTCCCTATGTGAAAGAGCAGGTAAGAAACTGATAACCATTCTAGCCACAATGAGCACATGAATTCTTAGAAAAATCAGTCTTTTCTGGAAGATTAAAAAAAGATCGTTAGCAATATACTAGGAATGAATTAAAACCCTCCAGGTTCGCCAACTAAAACAGGATTCCCATGAGAATGGGAATCTACTCTGAGGGTGGTTATCAGTCAAAGACAGAAACCCTTGGTCCAGTGCTACTGCAGAAACACTTTCAGAAACTGGAGAAGAGGATTCTGCACTGTGTTTAGACACGCCACTGAAATATTAGAGGACTGGCAGGCTTCTGGGGCAGAAAAGTGATAGAGATCAATGAAAAGTCTTCCAGCCATAGGAATTATAAGTGTGAGACCACCAGCCTCAGATGCTACCCCAACAGAATGCCTGACAAAGTCTGAAGAGTCAGAGCTCAGGTAATGTGGAGAGCTTCCTACATGCATAGGCCAGGTTTCTTTCTGACCGCACATTAGCAGAAAGATGAAAGACCTCTTTGCAGTGTATCCCATGACAAGGCGCTACAGAGCATAATTCGAAAAATCAGACCTGGTTTGAGCACTTGCTGAGAGTAGTTCACAGTGAAGACTATTCAGGAAAACAGACTTTCATCAGAGAGTGCAGGGACACCCATGAGTTTTGCTGTGAATGAAGCTTAATTTGGGCAAAGAAAGAGAGGAAGGTAATACTAGTTGCTATGAGAAAACGATGTCTGAGCTTGTGTCACCAGTTAGGAACTGCAGAATTAAAGTAAATACAGGTGTGACTCAGCTCCCCCAACCAAACACTGAATCCTCAAAAGACAGAATCCCAGGGAATGGTGTAAGTGGTTTCCCTCATTTGGGCAAAAGTGGTTTCCCTCCATACTAAGAATGGAGTGCTAGTTAAAGACTATGACAACTATTTTTTCTTCTGAAATACAGAGTGCCATGGTCACAAATGTGATAAAAATATGACCACATGGCAACAGGAAGACCTTAGTTCTTGTGCAGTAGATTCAAGGAAAAAAATACCTGGGCTCTGTAAGGCAGAAGAAACCCCTATTTGTTTGGAATATAGAAAGTATGCATGTCTGTTGCAGACTGCACCAGTGAAGAAATTCTTCCATGATTTCTCAGGAATTAGGAACAGAAATCAGTAGGAACAGGGAGAAGCTGTACTTCACATCCAGGAGGAAAAATAATAAAGCTCAGTGGAGCTCCTACAAAGATACAGCAAACCCTCTAAGAAGGACCTGAAGGGGACAGGGCACCTATTACCTGATGGGGGATAGATATACAGTATGATAAACATGTGGCCTAAAACACAGGCTGCAAACTCTTTTCCAGTCACTCAAATGCTAATCCTGCCTTGTTGGAATCCAGGGACAGGTGGAGAGTCTCTAAGCACCCAAGGTCACTTGAGGCTTGTAAGATATCCACCCAAGAATCAGTGTCCTGAAAAGGACAACAGAGAAAAGTCACACCTAAGCCCTTAGGAAAAGAGGTTGGGAGAGCAGAGAAGAGGGGTCAAATGATGTCTGGATGTACAGTAAATATTCTGTTTATATTCTCCTTTCCCAAGCTCAAAGAAGAGATCAATATTGTACTTTTACTAAGGCAGCAAATACTTTTTTTCATAATTTATTTATTTATTTAAACATCTTCATTGGAGTATAATTGCTTTGCAATGTTGTGTTAGTTTCTGCTGCATATCAAAGTGAATCAGCTGTACGTACACATATACCCCCATATCCCCTCCCTCTTGTGCCTCCCTCCCACCCTCCCTATCCCACCCCTCTAGGTGGTCACAAAGCACTGAGCTGATCTCACTGTGCTATGCAGCTGCTTCCCACTAGCTATCTATTTTACATCTGGTAGTGTATATATGTGAGTGCTACTCTCTCACTTTGTCCCAGCTTACCCTTCCCCCTCCCCTCCGTGTCCTCAAGTCCATTCTCACATCTGCGTCTTTATTCCTGTCCTGCCCCTAGGTTCATCAGAACCATTTTTTTTTTTAAGATTCCATATATATGTGTTAGCATACGGTATTTGTTTTTCTCCTGACTTACTTCACTTTGTATGACAGACTCTAGGTCCATCCACCTCATTACAAATAACTCAATTTCGTTTCTTTTTATGGCTGACTAATATTCCATTGTATATATTCGCCACATCTTCTTTATCCATTCATCTGTCGATGGACACTTAGGTTGCTTCCATGTTCTAGCTATTGTAAATAGTGCTGCAATGAACATTGTGGTACATGTCTCTTTTTGAATTATGGTTTTCTCAGGGTATATGCCCAGTAGGGGGATTGCTGGGTCGTATGGTAGTTCTATTTTTAGTTTTTTGAGGAACCTCCATACTGTTCTCCATAGTGGCTGTATCAATTTACATTCCCACCAACAGTGCAAGAGGGTTCCCTTTTCTGCACACCCTCTTCAGCATTTATTGTTTGTAGATTTTTTGATGATGGCCATTCTGACTGGTGTGAGGTGATACCTCATTGTGGTTTTGATTTGCATTTCTCTAATGATTAGTGATGTTGAGCATTCTTTCATGTGTTTGTTGGCAATCTGTACGTCTTCTTTGGAGAAATGTCTATTTAGGTCTTCCACCCACTTTTGGATTGGGTTGTTTGTTGATATTGAGCTGCATGAGCTGCTTGTATATTTTGGACATTAACCCTTTGTCAGTTGCTTCGTTTGCAAATATTTTCTCCCATTCTGAGGGTTGTCTTTTCATCTTGTTTATTGTTCCTTAAGGCAGCAAATACTTTTAAAGAGAACAATGTAAAAAAAAAAAAAAGCATTTCCTCATTATTTACAATTCCCCATTGTTATTTATTATTGGTATTTATAGCTCCCCATTGCCTTTTAAGGAAGGAGAATCCTTATCACAGGATGGCCCCTTGTTTTGCAGAGTTAGTATCAGGTTTAAGTGCTCTGCTGAAGGGCTGAGAGATTTGAGGAGACGGGGATCTGGGCACACTGGCGGTGAATGCTCATTGGTAGAATGAATGGACAGACTTGGGGGGACAGGTGGTGCAGAGAGGCTTTGAGGGCCTGTGCTCTGGAGAGTGTGATGCTAAACCTCAGCTCTTTCCTCTACAACATCTTCAGTAAAATTGATGCCACTCACAGATACTTCAGGTACAAGTAATCAAGACTGGCTGGAGCACAGGGTTCATTTAGGGGCAGTTGATGATGTCAAAAAGGTAAACCTCAGTTTCAAATGCAGAGAAATGTGGAGAGGTTCGGAGCCTTTTTAAAATTGTTGACATTGGGCTTCCCTGGTGGCGCAGTGGTTGAGAATCTGCCTGCCAATGCAGGGGACACGGGTTCGAGCCCTGGTCTGGGAAGATCCCACATGCCGTGGAGTGACTAGGCCCGTGAGCCACAATTGCTGAGCCTGCGCGTCTGGAGCCTGTGCTCCGCAACAAAAGAGGCCGCGATAGTGAGAGGCCCGCGCACCGCGATGAAGAGTGGACCCCACTTGCCACAACTAGAGAAAGCCCTCACACAGAAATGAAGACCCAACACAGCCATAAATAAATAAATAAATAAATAAATGAATTTTAAAAAAAACAAAAAAACCCTGATCTCTGATAAAAAAAAAAAAATTGTTGACATTAATTTTATTATCACCATTATTTACTTCTAACAGAAAGAGTTATTTATTTTTAAGTAACTTTGGAACCAATTGTTTTAGAGCTAACCTTATTTCAAACGTCAGGATATATCACTGTTGGGGAATGCCAGTCACCCTCAGTAAAAAGGAATAGGAAGACTGATCTCAAAGTGAGAGGTGCTGAGTCTTTTGCATGAGTTGCATGGGGCAAAAAAGAGGATTCCCTGTACATGTGATTTATATACACATTATGCACATCTATTCAATGGCCCAAATAGAATATGATATATGTGGACAATTAGGACTTTGTCTTAATGTAAACATCAGCCAGTCTTTCAGTTATGTGCCAATAAGACAGAAGGAAAAAGAACAATTATATCATCTTATTCATTGTCTTTATAGGTCAAGGCATATTCTCTTGACTCTGAAATGGCTTTTTAATCTTTTTTAAAGACTGAAGGTCAAGATTGATATATTCAACTACGACTATAATTAAAATTGGTCTCATGGTAGAAATTATTTCCTTTCTAGAACTGTTTAAGAAAGTGATTTAAAAATAGAAGTAATACTATAATGCTTTATGATTTATAAAGCCTTTTTACATTAATTCTCATTTGATCTTCACAACTTTGTGAAATAGCAAAGGCAAGCAATATTATCTCCTTTTCACAGATCAGAAAATTGAGGCTCTCTGGGATTGAGGGACTTTCTTGAGATTACATAGGTATTAACTATGAGACTGGAATCCAAGGTTTATCACTCTGAGTTCAACAGTATTTCCATTTTATACAAATATAACAAGAATATAAATCAAGAGGAAATATCACTGTTTTTAATGAAACTATCTTCTGAGGAGTGGCTTGTAAAATTAAAATTTGCTAAATGATTTACAGTTAACAAGATTTACTTTCCAACAGGAAAGGGTTTACATATGAGTAATAAGCATTACTTGAAAATGATTTCAAAGTGATCAAGTTACAAAGGAACAAAAACTTTTGAATGCATAGTTAAATTTTACTCATCATAAAAACAGTTATATAATGATTGAATTTTCTTGTTAATACAGGTTGTTCTGTTAACCTCACCAGTTAACACTTTCTTAGAGAAACAGCATTTTTGTTTCCTTGTGAAAGAATAGTAAATTCTTTAGAGAAACCCAATGAAGAGAATACACTTAAGACTGGAAATTTCCTTTGGGGTAATTTTTCTCCTGAACTGTAAGACTTGACATTTTGTTTGCATTTGAGATCAAGTAAGACAGAAACAATTTCTACTTCGTGGCTTGTTCAGAAAAAGTATCTGTGGGGCTTCCCTGGTGGCGCAGTGGTTGGGAATCTGCCTGCCAATGCAGGGGACACGGGTTCGAGCCCTGGTCTGGGAAGATCCCACATGCCGCGGAGCAACTGGGCCCGTGAGCCACAATTATTGAGCCTGCGCGTCTGGAGCCTGTGCTCCGCAACAACAGAGGCCGCGATAGTGAGAGGCCCGCGCACCGCTATGAAGAGTGGCTCCCGCTTGCCACAACTGGAGAAAGCCCTTGCGCAGAAACGAAGACCCAACACAGCCATAAATAAATAAATAAATAAAATTAAAAAAAAAAAAGAAAAAGTATCTGTGATTGCTGACATGAGCATGTGACCACCACCCTTATACCTGTTAGAAATGACCACGTTCTGGTGTGTATAAGTGTGTGTTGGGTGGCAGGGGACTTCTACAGCAAGCACTTCAACCAGGAACACAAAGGAGACAAACCCTTTCACTTTACATGTAGTCTATATAATCACAACCCAGGTTTTTATCCAAGAGTGGTCCTAGACACTTGTTAGAATTATCTGGGCACTTGTTAGCAATGCAAAACAACAACAACAACAACTAAAAACCAAAAACAAGAATGGACACTGCATTCTGGTGGCTCATATCTGTATTGCTAATGGTTTGATCTCTTCTTCAATTTGTCCAAAGCAGCGCTTTTCAGAAAGTAAGGTGTAACCCATTAGTAGGTTATGAAATCAATTATCCTGACCAGCATTTTTTAAAAATTAAAGAAATCAAATAGAGTAGAAAATACTCAAATGTCCTGGCACACAGTACAGATAAGTATTGTTTCCTGGAACTTTGGTTTCAGTCCTCTGTCTATGAATGGATATATGTATATAATAGTCATGTGTGTATATATAGATGTATACTCATGAATGTATGCATGTATGTATGTGTATGAGTACTGGGCCACAAAGTAAAGGTATTTCTCATTGTAGATTGTGGCCCCCAAACTTTGAATGCCCTGCACGAAGCAGTTAGATCAGTTCCCTTCTAGTAATTGGATCCCTTCTAAGGATCTACAGGTGTCTCTTGGGCCCACGTGTCCCTGCAATGCAGATAGAAACAGCTCACTGAGGCTAAAGCTGTGAATATGACACCGCTCTGTAAGTTGTATATTCAAGTGATACAGAAATCAACATATGAATATATTACTCCACAGCAATATTAAAAAGAAGCTTAACTCAGAGATTCAGGACAGGTTGTTCTTTTAACTCTTAAAAAAATTAAAAATGCCCAGAAAACACACCTAGGCAGCTTTGCTTTTCATCTCCTCTTGAATAAAAGCTAAGAGAAAATCTTAATCTTTATACACTAAGCATTTAAAGCAAAGAAACCTTACTTAGGTCTTGTAAATGCTTAACTACATGAAATATTTTTTACTCACTGATAATTTTATGACATCTAGAGAAAAAAATTTTAATCATTATGCTTTCAGCCTGAAGTTTTGTCAATTTTATACCACCTAAAGCTAATTTGAAATATTGATAAGAAATAACATATAGAGAAGATACTTGCATGAACTGAATGTGTTTGGAGAACATTTGGTTTAACTAGGTGAACTGAAACCAAGACTGTTGTATTGGGCTTCCACTGATTATTCTGTAAAGCCGACATCCCTCCACCCTCACCAGGACTTTGTGAAACTGGCATTACTGATGTGTGACAATAAAACTAATTTTGAGATACCAACTGTATAAGCACTCAGGGCTACAATTACCCTTCAGGAATCTGCTGGGTTAGGATTAAGTGATAGGATTTAAGGCCAAGTTGATATTTTCAAATTTAAGATTTCAAATCTGCCTTTTGCAGATTATTCTGAGTACTAAGAACATTTTCACTTTGTATTTAGTTCATATAATCACTAAAACAGAGGTTTTCTCAAAGTGTAATTCTGGATCAGCATTACCAGAGTCATCAGGTGCTTATAAGAAATGCACATCTTGGGTCCTTCTCCACACTGAATCAAAAGCCTTGGGGGTGGGGTCCAGCCATGCATTTAATCAATGCTCCACACATAATGTACACTCAAGTTTGAGAACACTGTACTAAAACATAATCCAATTTATCTTCTTTGCCAGGGTCAGACTGCAATTAATACTTCAGGGAGAATAAGTAGGGAGGTAACAGGCATTCCTAAAATGGCCCTTGCTAACTCTGTTTAAAGGGTGGTTTTAAAGTTTAAGTATTATTTGGATTTTTGCCCCTTTTCATTCTCTTGCTATCCAATCCTACCCAGCATTTAGACAATTTTGCAATTTATATTAGTAACATAATCAGAAGATAAGTACAATTTTCGTGAATCTAAAATTAATCAATTTACAACATATTAACATTTGTGATTTAAAAAATAATGTGATGAGAAAGAAAATGAAACTAACCACTTAAAAGAAGTTTGGGGGCTATTTGTGGATTTCTATTTTTGCCTTGGAGGATTAGGTACCTTTCAGTGATGAAATTAGCTCCATTACTCATATTGTAAACCTTTATATTCACAGAAGCACAGTGGCTGGTCAATAGTGATTGCTCAATAAATGTTTGAGAGAGTGAGTGATTAAGAATAATCCAGACTCTAAGTACAGGAGTATACCAAACATTCACCTTCACTCCAAAATATTGAATAAGAATGGCCCTAGAAATCTTTACTAAATTAAATGCATATTTTCATTCTCTAAACTTTCAACAGTCTAATAAAGAAGGACTTTTTCTGAAACCTAGAATCAAGGTTTAACTTGAATCATGATACCTCATAGACAATCTTTATACTGGGCACATAAAAAAAGGATTGTTTCAGTTACGTGCATTTGGGTAGCATGACCAAATAGATACACTTTATAATCATTAAGAGCTTGCCTAAGATTTTCAAAAATAATAAATCACTTTTTTTGAATAGAAAATATATTCACATGCCTCCCACCTTTTTTTCCTTCATTTCTTCTTCTAGAGATATCTTTGTACTTACACAAGCATATAGAAATGTATATTTCTATTTAAATGCACACGTGCGCCGTGCGCATGCACACGCGCATACACACACACACACATTACTCCTTGCTTTTTCATTTAACAATATATTTGGAGATCTTTCCACATCTACCTCTCTCTCTATCTACACATATGTAAACACATACACACACTGCCTTACTCTTTTTAATGGTCATATAAAATTCCACTGAATGGATAAATGCACTAAAATGTATTTAACTATTTCTCTGCTGATAGACAATTAGGCTTCTTCCAATCTTTTTCTAATACAAATAACTCTACAGTGAATATAGTTGTTTATGCAGCATTTCACATATGTAAGAGTATCATCAGTGGATTAAATTCCTAGAAGTACTCTCTGAGTCAGTGGTTATGTGTATTTTCAATCTTAATAAAACTTTCCTTATTGCTCTCCAATCCTGTACCAATTTAGATTACTATGAACAATGAGACTGCCTGTTTCTTTACACCTTTGCCAAGGTTTACTAACTTTTTAACTTTGCCTGTGTGAGAGATGAAAAATGGTATCTCTTTGTAGTTTATTTTTCATTTCCTTTTCAGTGAACTGCTTCTTCAAATGCCTTCCTCATTTTGGTCTCTTTTTTTTTCTGAAGGATTTCTATGAGTGGTCTATATATTAAACGAATTCATGCTTTGAATATAACATTTCAAAACTTTATGCGAGGTTGTTGTTTCACTGTTGCCTTTTGTTGCTGTGGTTTCTGTCATATGGAATGTTTTTACTTTTATGTAGTTGATCACATCAATGTATTTTTTTGTAGGATCTGAATTTTACATCATGTTTCCCCACTACAACAGAATAATAATTAAAAAATTTTTCCATCCAAGTGAAATTAATTTTTATATAAGGAGTAATGTATGGAACCAATCTAGTTTTCTTTTAAAAATAGTTATCCAGTTGTCCCAAGCATCATTTATCAATAATTCATCATTTCTCTATTGACAGGCAATGCCACATTTGTCATGTTATATTCTTATATGCATTTGGCTTATTTATGGTCTTTAGTCTATTACTGGCCTATACTGGTCTATTCATGTGCCTAGACAATTCTGTTTTAATTATTAATTTTATATATGTTTGAATAACTGGTAGGGTTGTTTGTGTCCCACACCACGCATCATTATTTTCCTTTTTATACAACTTTCTTCACTATTTTGCATGTTTATTTATGTAAACAGCTTTTCTTATAAAAGAAAAAAATCTATTGGTATCTTGATTAGGATCATATCAAAATTTTTAAGTTAATTTAGGGAGATTCAAAATGTTTGACACTGAAACTTCTCTTTCAATTATTCACGCTTCTTTTTGTGTCCCTTAGGAACTTTAAAAAGCTTTATTCAGCAGCTGGATCTTGCACATATATTGTTAGCTTACTGCCTGGTATATTTTGAGTTTATTATAAATGAGATCTTTGCTTATATTATTTTCTAGCTACTGTCATTTGTATTTAGAAAAGGTATTGATTTCTTTGTATATTAATTTTGTACTAAGTCACTTTACTAAATTCTCTTATTATTTGTTACAGTTTTTCATTTGATTCTCTATGATTTTTATCAGGTACACAATCATATCATCTGCGAATTCTGACCTCTTTACCTCCTTCCTAATTTTATATTTCCTTCTCTTGTCTAACTGCATGTTTCCTATAATTTTGAAAGCACAATTAAAAATCACATCCTCCTTTCTCACAAGGCAGATGGGAAAAGTTACTAAAACTTATAGGGGGTAAATTTAAAATAAATGAGTTAAATTATTTTAACATTCTACAGATAGATTACAAAATCCCTAGCCCATGAAACTTTGGGGCTATAAACAGTTATAATTTTTTAAAATCTAGATTTTAAGAGAAACCAAATAATTCCATAGCCAATAAATACAACTGTAGTTATGCATACTGAGAAAGTGGTAACCAAATCACATCCTTTTGGAGGATGAACTCATAAACATGGGAACATGGAGAAACTCCCTTTCATTTGAGAATTGATAATTGGTCATAGGCATCATTTTGAATTTTCCCTCATTAAAATAAAAATAAAAGACATGGGCCAGTGGAACAGGCAGTATTAAAATTTTATGGGTCTAATACTGACTCATATGTAACTCACAGATGACAGTATATTTTAATTTGCCACCAATACATTTCATATTTTATCTGGGTCACCTAGTCTCCATAAATGAAACATTAGTGATTTTTTTCCTTCAAAATCTACAGTAGTTTCAAACTAGTAAATTAACTTGCAATTTGATTTATAAATATAAGGATCAAGTTAAAGTTATACAACAGGTCACCTGGAACATAGTTTACTTCCATATTTATAAGTAGAATTTACAAACATCATTAAACCTTCCTAATCTAGATTTTGGATGAAACAGAATCTAGCCATTTCTGGCATGTTGCAACACACCTGTGGTTCTGAAATGCTGTTTCAGTATGAAATAGCTAAAAATTAAAATAACTCATTGTATTTTGCTTTAGAAGGGAATCCATCAGCTATACTCAGGAGGAGCCGAAGGCCCCGTCATTCTGTTTGTCTTAACCTTCTAGTTTATCAAGATTTCTAGGAGTAGAATGTCTTATAGCCTTAACCATAAAATTACTGCCTCTAGATCTTATCAGCTTCAAGGCTGGAGCAGTGTGAAACTGACTGACAGCTGAATGGAATATAGATGAAGCAATGGAGACTACGAGTCATTCAAAGTCCCATTTTACTAAGTGCTTTGAAAATGAGGTCCCAGAACCTTCAGTCAATTTAGGATTTAGTGCAGAAAGCAGAAGATTTGTGGTACTCTCTCTGAGGAGTTTTATCTGAGAGCTCAGGTTGGCCTAGGGAAAATGGGACACAGGAAAACAGAAAATACTAAGATCATAATGGACATACATACTTCTGCCAAAATAAGTGGAGAAGTAGTTTTGCTTGACTTTCATTTTTAAATCATTCAGGCTAACTGTAAAACTAAGAAAATTATTTAAAATAGAAATTTATTATTTCTGTAATATGTAATATATAAAATAACTGTGATTTATGTGTAACATCACATTTCTAACAAAAAGTTTCTTCCAAGCATATCTTTATATATGACAATTAAAGAGAAATTTTCGTCTCATGTGACTATGTTGCTTTTCTATCTCTATATAGCCATAACAAGAAATCCAACATTATTTTAACATTTTTTACCCTTTGGTAAGAAGAATGGGCAGTTCAGCTCCTTCTAATATAGCCATTTCCCCATAAATATAAAGAAGCCCTTCAAGTATTGATATTAAAAAATTTCTGACACACACCGTTAGGTGGAAAAAAAAGCAAGATTCAGTATTTTTGTTACTATTCGTAAAAAAAAAAAAAAATGCTAAAGGGAGGGAAAGAGAGACATTCTGCTTGTACATTCAGAGAATATCTCCAGAGTGATACTCAAAGAACTTGATAACTTTGATTGCCTCTACGGAGAAGAACTGAGGAACAGGAGTGAGAGGGACACTGCATTATGCAATTTCTTTTATCTTTTGAATTGTGCAACTTAAGAATGTATAACTAATTCACATAAATAAATTCATAAAAACTTTACATGCAAACCCAAGGATAAAGAAATAAAAGCATCTACAATTCTTGAATGAATTCTTAACTTTCTATAAATTATATAAGATAGGCCAAACTTTTACTTATATAGCAGTAGATGGACATTCAAATTTTCCTCCAAACAATTGAAAGAAATTACAGTATTTTTCATTAATCAAAAAAGGTAGAGATATGAACAATATTAGCTTCAACACATTTTCCTTGTGCCCTTTGGTGGGATCTAATTTTAGCAAGAGCCATTTAACATATATAATTACTAAATGTATATACAGAAAAGTAGAAAATTAGCTTTCATATCACAGTCTCAAAAATGATTAATGTAATCTAATTTAGTTAGTTTTCTTATCAAGAAGAAAAAACAACTCCATAAATAACCATCTCATTGAAAGAATTCAAATGTTATTTTATGGAGGAATGAATAAATTAAGCTTCTTACAGCAAATTGCTTATTATTATATAGTCTGGTATAAGATAAACTATGTTGTGATAAATACAAAAATATCACTAACTACCATCACAAACTTTTGATTCTCAAATGCAAAATGTGTTCTGGTTCCAAAATTCTAAAATTCTAAAAAAAATATGGTTATATAAAAAATAATGATGAAAAATAAATTAGAGTTTAAAATGAATAAAGACACATAAGGAAACACTATGGAGATGTATTTAGAAGGAAGATCAACGCATAATGAGTTCAGATATGACTGTAGTCAACTCTTCTACCTTAATGTCCATGTTCTCCTGAAATGTCAATAATAAATAGATCCCTACCATTAATTTAATGAAATGTAAAATGTTTACTCAACTAGTAACTTAGCTGAAGTCATACCCAGTGATGTTCCAATAAAAAATGTTACATAATCTTTTAAAAAATTCTTATTTAATACTATCAGCAGGAAATGCCTTTTAAATGTGTGTAAGTTTATACTTATATTTAAATAAGTAAAAATATATACATACATACATATTTAATAATTTATACACATGGACTCCATTGACCAAATAAAAGAGCACAGTAAAAGGAGAAAAAGTATTTTGACCAAATCTGAATATTGGTAGTTTGTACCATAATATATTCATCAAATAAAATTTAATATGTTACCATAATAATCTTTTGAAAAATTCTGAAATTTCTATGTACCTTGAAAACTGAAACATTTTACAATGCATAGCAAAAATGAAATACTAAACCATGTTTATGTAAAATATTTTTTCACTTAAGGTTATAAAACTAAAGTAAATCATATGCTCAAATAAAAATTCTCCATTAATGTAAAGATCCTTCTATTATAAGAAAGATGGTTTTATATTCACTATTAGACTAGGTAACAAAATATTTCAAGTGCTGATCATTTATTTTTCTTAGTAGTGGCTTCAATTTCATATCATCTCTTTTTACTGATTTATCCTGAGAAGTTGGTTTGCACATTGGAGTAAACCTCTTTGTGGCAGAAAGTGATTCCTAATAAATTTAAGTGAAAGTATTTCTACATAGACAGAGGTCAAATGTAAGAGACAGCTAAGGCAATTATTCTGGGAACCAGAGCAGGAAACCTTGGTAACCAGGAACCACATAAAGGTATTAGGTTTGTGCTGTTCCCAAGCCCTCAAATTTAACTAGTTTCACATCAACTGAATTAACTGAGTATACATTCCACTTATTCCAGGCTCTTAAGGAACAGCCCAACTGACTACTACTGTCAGGAATTCTGGCAATAGTAGAGGCTGCTCCTACCCAGTTAGCTGCATCAGGCATGCTATGGGTGATAGGTTGAATACTAAAGAACAGTCAGAAAAACTGAATTTATATGGCACAGTCTGGCTCAATGTTTGGAAAGAAATGGCTTGCATCTCGACTAACAGGTTCTTAAAGACTGTGCTCATAGACATTCTTTGTATGGTTCTACAGTGAATGAAAAAGGTACATGAAAATAAGCAAATCTCCTTTAATGACACGGCACCTACCAAAAAATCTAGAGTTTTAGGAGTCTAAACAACTATAATACATAGCACAAATTTTCTAGCATTTGGCAAGAGGAGGATGGGAGGAAGTCTTAAATAGGTGTCAGAGCACTTAAACTTTGTTAACTTTACGATAGGAACAGATGTGAAATTGTTTACAGAATCACCACCTCACTGCGAATGAAGCAGATGAAGATCTTCAGCACGACTGAGAGGGGATCTAAATCAAACATAAACTGTGGTAATAAATGTAAGGTAATAATTACTAGCAGATGTATATTTAGATAATATGTATCTATCATATGTCACTATCATGTGCTTTGATGAGGACACCTTATGATTTTTCCATGCAAAAGTTCTCTCTTTATTTAACTTTTAAACTCCTTTTGCTAAAAAGGAAATTTTCTTGTAAAAATGAAAACAAAAAACCATCCTTAACAGAACCTTAAATATTAATGCCTTTTTAAAAGTGTAAATTAATATGTGCAACTGACATTAGGAATTGATTTTTTAAAAATAGTTTTCCCACTATTCTCAGCTGTTATAAGTCAGTTATTTTGTGTTAATTTACCAATTAATATAATAAAAATTGCACCAAATTTGTGTAATGGATAACTTAAGGAGTCATGCCATTTTTCACACACTATACAGAAAAACAAACAAAAAAATCAAGCTATAAAATTCATCCTGCTAATGTTTGTACCTATATATACACGACCTGGAATAATCAATTTAGTTAACTCAGTGATAGCACTAGTAAATTTAGTAAACCCATATCTAGCTCATGAGGACGTTTAACAGATAGCTAAAATTCAATGTGAAGGCAAGTAGCAGTGCCTGGGGAAGGTGAAGCAGGAGAGGGGTGGGAATGGAGCGCTGGTAAGCCAGCATGAGAGAGGGTAGATGAAACGAAAGTGGGAAAGGACTCTTCCTCCCCATTTTTTCCAGTTTTCCTAAGGCCTTGGTAAGTGGCAAGTACTTCCCTTTCCACTGAAAATCACTTTCCGGATGGCCTGTATCAGGAGCATTATACAGTACTGGTACCTAATCTACCTCTTTTCCTTTTATGGTAAAGATACAGTTATTTTACATCTAGAACATTTTACAATTCCTTGGTAAATATTATGATTTTAAAGCTGAGAGGAAATTAGGAAATCATTTAGTCTAACTAACACCTTATTTTATTGACAGGGGAACTGAGGTCCAGAGAAGCTTTGATTTAGTTTCTAATCTACATAAATATACTGGAGTGACTAAAAGGTTTAGAAATGCTGTATTTAGTGTTATCAAAAGCAAGAGAGAAATGGGCATTAGAAATGCTTCAAAAATACAAAGAAAAAATGACAAAAAGAGAACTCTCCACTTAGAACGGTTAGTTATCTGTTCTGATGTTACCAGAAAATAGTGAATTAAAAATAAAGGGCTTGAAAAAATGGATTAGGGAAAAGATACTAAATGATGAAAGTATGAACACATGTAGTCATTACAAACAGAAAAAAGTATATACAACATACTTACCAAGTACATATTATATCATGAAGAAAATCCACAAAATGAAAAATGTAAAGCCTCTCATATAATTATTTTCTACCCAATTTGTTTCTATTTCATTATAAGAACAAACTATATGGTAGGATTATGGAAAAGGGGTACATGCACTTAATTCAAATCCCCAGGCCCCTTTTATATGAAACATCTAGAAAATCAATTCCATTTCTACTTTAGCTAGGTGGTTCTAAATTATTATTCTCCCTATGCTTAGTTGAGGTAAAAATGGAAAGGCCAGGTTACAGAGTTTGAGGATATCAAATTCTGCATAGGTTCTTATTACTATTTCTATTATAGCATTTTAGCACATTAAGATATCTTGGGTCAAAATAAATATATTTATTAAATATTAAAAACTTGAAAACTCAAATATGTAGTTGTGTTCCTAAGATATTATTTGCTCATACCTATGATAAGAGCCAATATAAATGTTTTTCATTGGAATCACCTAGATCAGTGCTTCCCAAAGTGTCCCTCTGGTAGAATGCAAAATGACTTTACATATGGCATATGGGTAAACATTTTTAATTTTACTATTTAAGTACAGATTTTAACATACATTAGAAAAAATTACACACTAAAACTGCTCAACACATTGTTGCCCCAGCCCAGTGTTTTGGATTTTTTCTCTCTAAAGAGAAAAATGTGCAATAGAGGCTATCAAGAACCTAAATTAAACAAATAAAAACTCAAATACTTACTGTCGCTGGGGAAGCCCGAGTGGTATGTGTCACTGAGTGACCAGAATTCTCCATTGAATTGCCAATCAGATAGGTTCCTCCAGAGCTGCTGATGAGTTGTCCTCCCGTGACGCCCATCTGAATCCCACCAGTGCCCACCATACTGTGGGATGAGACCACGGTAGTCACCTGTGCAGAACTCCCTTGAGTATCAAAGTAATTCCCTCCAGTGTTTTGGCTGTACATCTGCGTTTCTGTGTAAGGATAAGTTGTTGTTCGGCTTTAGAAGAAGAAGAAAAAAAGAAAGAAATTTATTTATATCATCTTATTTATTTTTTTCTAGTGTGAATATATGTTTAAAACATATCAGCTTAGCCTTTGGAACATGGTGAGTTTTTGTATTTTATATGAAACTTCATTCCCAGAAATAGTTGGGTTTACTTTCCAAACTAAAGGTACATTTCTTTATAAGTACCTTAACACTTTTCTCTACTTTAGAGCTTTTGCTTCTATTGGTGTCTACCTGCAGCATATAAATAAGCTCAGGTCTCTTCCCTCCAAGAAATCCTGCTGCGTGACTTCTTAAATTTCTTACAAAACTTCCTGCAAATCCCAGTTTTAGGAAAGCTGGGATCCAGAATGACTGGGGGCTGCAAGTCAGCTCCCCACGCTACTTCACACTCCTGGGTGACTTGCAGTAAACCTCCATGACTAAGGTAGCTAGCATGGATCTTTTTCTCGCCACCATAAGGATCTTGAGCAAAGATTTCACTTACCATTGGCCCTAAATCCCTAACTCTTTCATTTTCTTTACACTCAAGTTTCTCCTTGATGTGATGACTATGCCACCTCATGTCCTCACTTTCCGCTTCCCAACAACTGCAGTCAAGCTTCTGCCCTTAGCCTCTCACTGAAAGTGCTTTTAATAAGGTCACTTGTGACCACATCTAAATACCAAGCTAAAAGGCTGCTGTCAGTCCTCATCTTTCTTGACCTATCTGCAGTATAATATTGTTGACCATGCCATGTTGCCCTTTCCCTCCTTGTTCTGTCCTGATTAAGCAGCTTGTTCGACTGATTTATTTTTAATATTCAATTGACTATAACTTATATTTTAACATAACTTTTATTTTTACTTGCAATTAGTATAAGCTCACAAGAAGTTGCAAAAATAGTAAAGAGGTATAAAATACTTTATTTAAAAACTTAAACATCAAATTAAAATTCCCAGTTTTTTGGTCATTATCTTCAATACCACATTCCAGAGCTAGGCAGTACTGACAATTCAGTGTAGATATTTGCAGACATTTTCTATGTGCAAGGTTCTTTCTGTTCTAACCTCTCTTGTTCATTAGTTTCTATGACATTTTTTTTTCACCTTTTACTTTTTTTAACCACTATGTTTCGAGAGCTTTTGGAAGCTCCATTTTTCTGGCACATTAAATACTGGTAATTTCTGAGGTCTCCATTTTCAGCTCTTATTTTTTTCTCACGTTTATTCAGACCATATACCTTTATCATATACTACATGACCATATACACGCTCGTAAGTTGATATCTCCACTTTCTAGTTATACTTCAAGAGTTTTAAATCTAGGTTTCTAAAAGCCACCTGGTTATCTCTGTTAGGGAACCCCATGATATATGGGAAGTCTCAAATGTAAAATTGAACATATGCCTAAAAGGGAATTCTTTCTCTCTCTCGCTCTTTTTCCTATATTCCCCCTCTCAGCAGAGGGCAGCACCACAACCCTCAGCTTTGGAAATTATTGCTGACTTTCCGTGCTCAGATTGACATCAGTCACTAAATCCTACTAATTTTACCTTCTAAATAATTCTCCAATTCTCCTTTCCATTCTTGTACTCACTTGCCTTAACTCATAATGTTCTCCATTATAACTGCCTTCTAATTAGTTTTCCTTCCTCTATTCAGGCTCTCTTCCAATCTATCTTCACTTTGCTGCCAGGGGAATTTTTCTAAAATGCAAATATGAAAATAAAGCTTTTCTTAAAAACCTTTCCATGATTCTCTCTTGCCTTCGGAAGTAATTCACAACCCTTGACCTGCCTTATAAGAACCATCAGAGCCGATGCCTGCATGATCTCTGGACTTGATATCAGTCATGTCCTCAAGTGCTTTCTTCGTTTACACCACACTGACCTTTTTGCTGGTCCCTGTAACGTGCCATCTTCTCTTGCCTCCCTGCTATATCTCATGTTTTCCTGTCTAGAAGGCCTTTACATTTTTCTTCAGCTCTCTTCTTTTGTCTAAATCACCCTTAAACTCTCAGTTCACGCATCACCTTATCTCAGAATTACTTTTCCGCACCCTTTGCCCTCTGTGGCCACTCCTCACAGGCCTGTTATGTTCTGTTCTCTGTACTTTCCTAACACCTTGTGCATACCTGAAATACAGCTCTCTATACACTGTTAATTTCCTCATGTATTCATACTCCCATGAAATTATGTTTTATTCCCATATGTACCCTCAACACTTAACACAGTTGCAGCTACACAGTGGGCACACTAACCAACAAATAGAATATGATTCTGTTTGAAAGTACATTTGACATAATGGTGACTTCCGTAAATTTCTAAAACATAAATCCTTCTTTTGTTTTGTTAAACCAAACAAATTGGTTAGCACAATTGAGAAATTGTGCTAAATTATTCCAAGATTTTTCTGTATTATTTAAAACAGGTCATTTTAACCCGTTACAAATTAATTTGTAATGTAATTTCTAATGTAAATTTTAGTAAAATAATTAGAGTGCTCCAAAAGTATTCCACACTGGGTAAAGTTACTGCTTTCCAGAAAAAGCCACCAAAGATCAACGTACAAATTTTAGTTTGGGGTGGTGACAGAAACAACTCCATAGAGAACGTGTTTTTTATAGATAGAAAAATGCCATTTAAAATACACAGTTCTTCTCATTTTTGTTGTATTTCCCAGCTGGATACCTCATTTATGTATTTCTTTCATTATATATTTATTTAATAAAATAAAACAGCCATGTTGATTTCAAATTTAGGCGAAAAGAAAAGTGAGGTCATTTTAATTTATGTCTGCTAAATATGATAGTGACCCTATTTAGCTGTGCTTAAAATAACACACTCTGATGTTAGTATTTAAGTATAATCAAGTAAGGTGTATACATAGATATAGGGCAATAAATAAGTACTTTGACAGATGCAGGAAATGGTGCCAGCTTTCCATTCCATAGTCCAAACAAAATGCTTAAGCACGCTCCCCAGTAGTAAGTTGATTTTATAAATAAATCATGTAATAATGGCTATCGATAGCTAATATTTACTGACCATTTACTACGCAACAGGCACCATTTTATGTACTTTTCAGGTATTAACTCATTTAATCTTCATTACAACTTTATGAGATGGGTACCGTTATAATTTCTATTTCCACAGACAAGGTGAATACTTGAAGTTTGGATAGGTTAAATAGCTTTATCCAAAGCACACAGCTGGTAAAAAATGGATTTGGAATCTGCACTTAGCCCATGCTCTCAACCATTCTGTCACATAAAAAGAACTTAAGTTTTTACATATGTCAATGATACGTGTGAATGACTATTGAGGAACAGTCCCAAAAGCCGGTATAGGGAACATATGGACTTTCTGTTGCTATTTGGGAGTTCCTTATACCTTAGTTAACTGTTTACTAACACCCCACTACTCTCCTCTCTTACTCAGAATGGAATCTGCAGAAGATGTACTTGCAATGGTAAAGAAATAGAGATGGAAAAGGTGAGACTATTTTGGAGGATACTTACCACTGCACACTTAGATTTCAGAAGTTCTATGATCATGCAAGTTGCAACTCTATTATAAGAGAAACATTCCAGGGGGTTTAAATCACTCCAACTTTGGGGTATGACTCCTTTATATAATTAGTCCTCAGTGAACAATAGTAATGTAAACAAATGCATCACAGATATATAAAATCTGTATCTATAGCCCTCAAGTCAGCATAAAAATATGGCAGCAAAGAGCTTTGATTTCCGTACTTCCCCCTAGTTGGAGATGATTCATTAGCTAAAAAATGAGCAAAGAACAGGATAAGAGTGAAAGTCGCTGAAGAGTACGTCTAATCCATAAATTATGCTCATTACTCAATCATAACCCATGGGACTGAGGAGAAGGCTTGCATAAACACACACTGGGGTAAAGACTGGTAATTTCTAGGGGAAAAAAGACACAATTATATTAAGAAATGAAGTGTCACAAATTGTTGCTGAATTTGTCTCTGACACTTATACACTTGCAGTGGGGAAGAGAGGAGACTTTTAAACACTGGATTGGGTAATAGAGGCAGACCGTAATATCCTTAATCATTGTTCTTCAAGGGTAAGAAGATAAGCATTAACACATTTGCTGGAGGCCTGTCTGGAGCCAGAGCCAGAGTCAGGCACAGATAATTCCTAACCATCTTTTCAGTTCTAAATGTTCTAAGCTCCTGAGTAAATACTGGAGAAATTTTGTTTAAAAAAAAAGGCACCACCAACAAAAATAAACACTTCTTTCTTTCTAGGTACTATAAATAATAACTCTTTAATTCTGATACCTAGGATCAACGTGTCTTTCATACTGCTAAAATGAATACATATGAGATATTGCTTGCACACTATTTCCCCAGAAATTTCCAAGACATACGTTTGAGAAAAGTACTCAATTTCTGGCATATCAGATTGAAAGCAGCTAACTATTTCTGCACTGTACACTACTGAAACAGCTAAATTCCCAAGCAATTCTGTGCACACTTGAAAGATGTTTTTGTGTTCCTTTTGTTTGTTCTTTAAATTTTTATTTATTTATTTACGGCTGTGTTGGGTCTTCGTTTCTGTGCGAGGGCTTTCTCTAGTTGTGGCAAGCGGGGGCCACTCTTCATCGCGGTGCGAGGGCCTCTCACTATCGCGGCCTCTCTTGTTGCAGAGCACAGGCTCCAGACGCGCAGGCTCAGTAATTGTGGCTCACGGGCCTAGCTGCTCTGCAGCATGTGGGATCTTCCCAGACCAGGGCTCGAACTGGTGCCCCCTGCATTAGCAGGCAGATTCTCAACCACTGCGCCACCAGGGAAGCCCTGATTGTTCTTTACTGATTGCCTCAGACCGTTATGAAAATAATGTGTCACATTATTCTATAGCAGAAGAGAAATCTTTCCATTGTTCTGCATATGTATCCAGTAATGAATGTAAACACATAGATATGTGCATACTTGCTGACAGACGCTTCTTCATAGCTGACTCTATTATCAGGTTCTATGTAACTGTCAGGACTCTGATCCATTGAATTCAGTAAATTAGTGCTGTTTGCATCCCATCATGCCTTAGCATATACCTTGACTAAGCATGACCCTGAATATTCCCTGCTTGCTTATTCACTAGGATGATTATGTATGTCAATTTATTTTAGTTATAACCAATTTTTCTGTTTTCTTTATCTTCAGGTGTCTTATCCACAAGTCCAGATATATAATATCTCTAAATTATGTGTTTTGTATTTTACCTAGGTCTTGAATATCCTCTCACCAATAAGCTAGTCAACTACAAAATCAAGCAATGGTATGAAAATGGCAAATTAAGAAAATAAAATACCTTGCAAATTTCACACCATAAAATTTATTATGAAGATAGAATATAGTAATGTTGATCATTATATCTTACATTGGTACAATGTTTTATTGCTTTCAGGCTACTCTGTACACATTCTTTTAACAATATTTACTGAGCATCTATTCTGGCACCTGGGAAAAAAGGACCATGACCTCTACTGTCATAAGGGCTGCATAACATAAGGGGCAGGTGGTCAAAAATAAGAAAGGAAATAAGATCATTAGACATTTTCTTAAATTTATGAAAGAGAAAAATAGAATATTAAAGTATAATAAATGGGAGGGTGCATATTAGATCAACTAGTCAAGGAATGTTACCTCTGAAGAAGAGATATTTAGGTTGAAACTAAAGGATAAAAAGAAGTCAGTCCTATGGAAAACAGGAAGAAAAATGTATCAGGAAGATATAGTGTGGCATGTGCAAAAGCCATGACACAGGAAAGATCCTGGTATTTAGGAAGGAATTAGAAGTCTAGAATGGTTGGTTAAAATGAATGAGAAGGACATTAGAAACAAATGAGGTTTAAAAAGTAGATAAAAACTAAACATGTAAGTAGTGTAAACAAATTTTTTAAACTGTGGGTCATGATCCACAATTTAATGGGTCACACTAGCATTAAAAAAAGAAAGAGACTATAGTAGACTAGACAACATCAGAACATATCACACCTAGTAAGGATAAGAATTATCTTGAGAAACTTTGTTTCTGTCATATGCATATACGGTGTGTGTGTGTGCATGTGTATATTTATCTGAGTATAAAAATGTACATCTAATTTTCTCAATGTGGATGGTTGTTTAAAAAGCTTAAAGATATCATTATGGACTATGGCAAGAAGTTTGGATGTTATTTTAAGCTGGGACAGGAGTTTAAGGAAGCTATGGTACGGGGAGGTAAGGCAATGTTCCGGCCAGAGAAACAACCTAAAGAAAGGCCTGAGGTCAGAGACGTAACAGGAAACCATGAGAAAAGGGAGTAGCAAACAGGGCACACTGCTACAGATAAGCCATGTAAGATGATTCTGAAACATGTTCATTAGATATAATGAGAGGACATAATCTTATTGTAAGGTGTTTCCATGTAGTGCTAGCAAATATATGTCTGATTGGACTTGACTGAGGATATAAGTAACTAAAGGCAGCCAGAATGAATCAGTTTTAAATATTTTCAAAAAGTTAGGGAGCTAGGAGAATTTGGGAACTGGGAGAACTGTTGTTAGAGATAGCGGCAGCAATGGCCAACAGCGTTTGAGATGATTGTGGTCGTGTGGTGTCCTTACTGGACAACTTCTGGGGTGTGTTTTTGCCTTTGGTCTGGCTGCTGTCTAACAATGCTTGTACCTGTCTTTTTTCAGCTTGATTCTTCAGACTTCCTAGAAATTCTGAGTCACAAATATCTTTCAATAAATTCTTTGTTTTGCTTAAATAAGCCAGACTTGGTTTCTGCTGCTTGAAACCAAGAACTCTTAAACAGTTTTTCATTGTGAAGTTTTTATGGGAGTCACCAAAGCCCTGCATAGAAGTAGCTAGATTATTTGGAATCTTCAACAAATTGCAGTCTTGTGGTATGTAATATCTGGTTGGCTAACATGCACTACTTCTTTGAGTTTTTTTTTGTTTTTGTTTTTGTTTTATTTATTTATTTTTTGGCTGTGTTGGGTCTTCGTTTCTGTACAAGGGCTTTCTCCAGTTGCGGCAAGCGGGGGCCACTCTTCATTGCGGTGCGCGGGCCTCTCTCTATCGCAGCCTCTCTTGTTGCGGAGCACAGGCTCCAGACACGCAGGCTCAGTAGTTGTGGCTCACGGGCCTAGTTGCTCCGCGGCATGTGGGATCTTCCCAGACCAGGGCTCGAACTCGTGTCCCCTGCATTAGCAGGCAGATTCTCAACCACTGCGCCACCAGGGAAGCCCCTTTTTTGAGTTTTGACATAGATCATTTCTTGAATGCTCTAAGTCAGACTGAAGGCAGAAGGTACATCAGAGAGGTGACATGTCCATTTTGTGCAAGACACCAAAGGGGAAAACAGTAATTCAGAAAGGAATTCAAGTGACGTAATATAAGAGACTATTACCTAAGAATAAAAAACAATAAACTACATATAAAGTAATAAAATACTAGAATCACTAATGAAACACTTGACTTAAATTCAGAAGACATACTTATTTCAACTGCTAAAACAATAGGTAAAAAATAAAAGCATTTATCGAGCTGTTGCCACAACAGCTACAGAGGAAATACAAGAAGGAATTATTAAAATGCAATAATAATCCTTGCAATAACTAATTGAGCTTTTTCATTCATATGTAGTATTTGTAATATTATATATGCTGATAATGTGCAGAGTACTGAAATCACAACTTTAAATTATCATTACATAAAGATATCTGGACATTTACACTTTACTGTGCATTTCAATTCTTCATTTGTATATCGTAAAGTAGTGGTTCTCACACTTTAGTGCACATCAGAACACCTGAAGGGTTTGTTAAAACACAGATTGCTAGGCTCCATTCCCCGAATTCCTGATTCAGTAGAACAGGGCTAGGGAACCAAAACTGGCATTTCTAACAAGGTTGGCGTTTCTCAGATGAGGTACATGCTGCTGATCTGAGGAACACACTTAGAGAACCACTGTACTAGAGGATAATAAAAATGTGAAGACCAACTTTCACAGGAGTAAGGAAAAAAAGTGCTATTTCACAACTATTAGTGCTCTTAGTTTATTTGAGTTTTTTAAAAAGTCAAAGTCCACAGTTATAAAAGAAGTTTTATATTCTGTGGCAGTTATCCATGAAAGCCATTACCAAAATTTCTGTTCACTGCTATAATGGTTTTTGAAGCATACCAAAAAGGTGCACATAATAAGTACATATACAGGTCATCTGCCCTGACAACAGAAGTCAGGGAAGTAGATATAGACTTAAATCAACTTTGGCAGGAATGACATCATAAAAGATTTTGATCCAGAGTTACTGGTCTAAATTTACAAATAAGAAAAACTGGGCTGGATCATATGGTAGTTCTATTTTTAATTTTTTGAAGCACTTCCATACTGTTTTTCATAATGCCTGTACTAACTTACATTCCCACCAATCGTGCACAAGAGGTTCTTTTTCTCCACATTCTCTCCAACACTTACTTCTTATTCAGCCATTTGCAACAACATGGATGAACCTTGAGGGCATTATGCTAAGTGAAGTAAGTCAGATAGAGAAAGACAAGTATTGTATGATATCACTTATATGTGGAATATTAAAAATCAAACTCATTGGTGAAGCAAGTCAGAAAGAGAAAAACAAATATCGTTTATTAACGCATATATGTGGAATCTAGAAAAGTGGTACAGATGAAACCTATTTGCAGGGCAGGAACAGAGACGCAGATGTAGAGAATGAACGTGTGGACACGGGGGCGGGGGGTCATGGGGGGTGGGATGAATTGAGAAATTGGGATTGACATAAATACACTACCATGTGTAAAACAGATAGCTAGTGGGAACCTGCTGTATAGTGCAAGGAGCTCAGCTCGGTGCTCTGTGGTGACCTAGAGGGGTAGAATGGGGGTGGGGGGGTGGGAGGGAGGTCCAAGAGGGAGGGGATATATGTATAGATACAGCTGATTCACTTCGTTGTACAGCAGAAACTAACACAACATTGTAAAGCAACTATACCCCAATTAAAAAAAAATCAAATTCATTGAAACAGAGAGCAGAATGGTACAGGGGCTGGGAGGTGGGAGAAATGGGGAGATATTGGTCAAAGGGTACAAACTTTCGGTTATAAGACGAATAAGTTCTGGGGATCTAATGTACAGCTTAGTGACTATAGTTAATAATACTGTATTGTATACTTGAAAAAAAAAGAAAAGAAGAACTGAGCAACCATATATATGCACATAAGCTCAAAAAAATTGTACTAGAAAAAAAAAAACTGAAAAAAAAGGTGTGTTAATACTATGTTAGCAGCATCTCAATTCAGTTCCATTCATTTTTCCGTGTATATTTAAAACTACCAAGTAATCTGCTCTTGTGCCTCACCTGTCATCAAATGCTATTCTTTATTCAATTAATTCAACAAATACAGATTGAGCACCTATCATATACGACCGTTGTAGGTATGAGAGAGAGAATGGGGAGCAAACAAACAAGGTACTGGGCCCACATGACAGTTACATTCTAGTGGGGAAAAGACAGATATTAGATAAGTTAAAAGTAGATAGTGGAGAATGACAGATAGTCATAAGTGTTGTGGAAGAAATGTCTCTGTTAGAAACAATAAGGAAACTTAGGGCACAGAAAAACTGTTTGGCCAATAATAAGACTAAGGAGGATTCAATAACAAAGGAAGAAAACAGAAGAATATAAAGTCAAAGAAGACAAAGAATCAAGGATAGAGTAGCTGACTAGTTGATTGCTGGAGATTTAGAAAAGTTAATCTAGAAGAATGTCTATTAGATTTAACAAATGGAGGTCATCAATGACTTTGATAAGAGCAACTTCATTGTAATATGGAGAAAAAAGCCAGCTTGGAAGAGAATGAAGAATATGAGGTCAATCCTAAGAGGATTCACTATAAAGAGGAACAGAGAAACCAGGTACTTGTTAGAGATGGATATGTTGTCGAGTGGGACTTTCAAAAATGGATAAACGCAGCTAAAGCATGTGTGTATGTTGTTGAGGCCAACCCAGGTGCTAACTCCAGGCAAACATGTGGTATGCCCCATACCCAAAGTTAGGCACACTGTTGGACTCAGGCAGTTTGGAACCTCGGAGCATTCCCTGGAGGCAAGTCTATTCGTCTGACTCCTTCTGAGGGCCAGACTAAGATTTGTTGGATTTGTCCCCTCCAAAACCTTCTGGCCATTACAAAGCTCAACCTTTGTGAACCAGCCTTCAACTCTGTATAGCTGGGGGATCTACAAGACTGTAGTCTCTTGTGAAGCACAATACGGTGTTTCCCAACCTTTTCCAAGGCATACTCCCAAACAAAGAGTTCTCACTCTAGCTTCCAAATATTTGTTCACGCAGAGATTTTTATAAGTTTAACTTCTTTTGCAGTTAGTTTTATAAGAGTAACTATACTAAAAGTGAATATGTTTTTTCAGACAATACAAATAACCCCATTTCCTGCTCTCATTACACCCTCCCCATCCTGAACCTGAACTGGTTAGTAATTAATGCTTTGAACTATTAATCCTCATTTCACAAATTAGGAAATCTAGGTGCAAATGTGTTATTTGCCTGATGTTATACTGTAGTCAGTAAGAGAAATGATACTTGAACTTGGGCCTCTGAAGTTCATTTAAGAAAACAATACAAGTTGGTTCTAAACCTAAAAAAGCACATGTGGATTTCCTTCATTTTCACCTTTTTTTTTTTTTTAAATAAATTTATTTATTTATTTATTTTTGGCTGTGTTGGGTCTTCGTTTCTGTGCGAGGGGTTTCTACAGTTGCGGCGAGCGGGGGCCACTCCTCATTGCGGTGCGCGGGCCTCTCACTATCGGGGCCTCTCCTGCTGCGGAGCACAGGCTCCAGACGCACAGGCTAAGTAGTTGTGGCTCATGGGCCCAATTGCTCTGCGGCATGTGGGATCCTCCCAGACCAGGGCTCGAACCCGTGTCCCCTGCATTGGCAGGCAGATTCTCAACCACTGTGCCACCAGGGAAGCCCATTTTCACCTTTTTTTTAAAAAAAAAAAAAAAAAAAAAAGGAGGGAGGAGGAGAGGAAGAGAAAATTTACAGGTCTAAACTTTTCCAAGTGTTATAATGCAGAATTATTCTGGACATTATGCTACTGGATATGAAAATATCACAGAGCAAATTGCCCTTAATGTGCATCAATTAATTCTACGAATGAGAAATATTAAAAAGGAATACAGCCAGGGCAGTCAAATAATAGCGTTTTCTTCTGGAAGCTGTTTAACTATAACATTCGATGTTGAAAAATTAGTAAATATGGACTTTTCTATATATTTTATGAATATCCAAAGAACATCCTATATTCACAAAATAAATTTAACTATAAAAGTATAAGATGGGATTAAAAAAAACATACGATGATTCATACAAACAACAACAGACTCTTAGTCTTAAAGAGTCATCAGTCATAAAAAACCCCACGAGTTTATTATCTACAATAAGATATACAATAATGCAATAGCATAATGTATAAAATTTACTAAAAATTTTTTTTATGATTGGCCAACCCTTCCCCCCAAACCTCCAAATAACTCATGATCAAAAGACCTCTACCTACAGATCACTGGAAAGGAATATGTGTTGAAGGTCAGAAAATATGAACTCTAAATACTACCTAACTAGAGGTACAAATTATTGCACCTCTCTGGGCCTCAGTTTACCCACCTGCAAAGTGGAAAGATTAGAATAAATGATCTCCACGACCTTCACAACTCTGATATTCTGAGAAGCCATATTTGAAAGCCTTCCATTACTCTAGGAGGCAGATTGAAAAACATCTTGCTGTGATTTATGTCAGAGTGTTCTGCCTATGTTTTCCTCTAAGAGTTTTACAGTATCCGGGTTTACATTTAGGTCTTTAATTCATTTTGAGTTTATTTTTGTGCACGGTGTTAGGGAGTGATCTAATTTCATTCTTTTACATGTAGCTGTCTAGTTTTCCCAGCACCACTTGTTGAAGAGACTCTCTTTTCTCCATTGTATATTCTTGCCTCCTTTGTTATAGATTAGGTGACCATGGGTGTGTGGGTTTATCTCTGGACTTTCTATCCAAAATAAACATATGGGACCTAATTAAACTTAAAAGCTTTTTGCACAGCAAAGGAAACCATAAACAAAACAAAAGACAACCCTCAGAATGGAAGAAAATATTTGTAAACAAAGCAACCAACAAGGGACTAATCTCCAAAATATACAAACAGCTCATGAAACTCAATATCAAAAAAACAAACAACCCAACCAAAAAATGGGCATAAGATCTAAATAGACATTTCTCCAAAGAAGACATACAGATGGCTAAAAAGCACATGAAAAGATGTTCAACATCATTAATTATTAGGGAAATACAAATCAAAACTACAATGAGGTATCACCTCACACAGGTCAGAATGGCCATCATCAGAAAATCTACAAACAATAAATGCTGGAGAGGGTGTGGAGAAAAGAGAACTCTCCTACACTGTTGGTGGCAATGTAAACTGGTACAGCCACTGTGGTGAATGGTATTGAGGTTCCTTAAGAAACTAAAAAACCTTAAGTTTTTAGTTTTAGTTTCCTTAAGAAACTAAAACTAGAGCTACCATATGATCCAGCAATCCCACTCCTTGGCATATATCCAGAGAAAACCATAATTTGAAAAGATGTTCATTGCAGCACTATTTACAATAGCCAGGACATGGAAGCAATCTAAATGTCCATCGACAGAAGAATGGATAAAGAAGATGTGGTACACATATGCAATGGAACGTCAGCCATAAAAAAGAACGAAATAATGCCATTTGCAGCAATGTGGATAGACCTAGAGATTGTCATATTCAGTGAAGTCAGTCTAAGTCAGACAGAGAAAGACAAATATCATATGATATTGCTTATACGTGGAATCTAAAAAAAGGGTACAAATAAAATTATCTACAAAACAGAAATAGAGTTACAGATGTAGAAAACAAACTTATGGTTACCAGGGGGTAAGGAGGGGAGGGATAAATTGGAAGATTGGGATTGACATATACACACTACTATATATAAAATAGGTAACTAATAAGGACCTACTATATATAGCACAGGGAACTCTACTCAGTACTCTGTAATGGCCTATATGGGAAAAGAATCTAAAAAAGAGTGGATATATGTATATTTATAACTGATTCACTTTGCTGTACACCTGAAAATAACACATTGTAAATCAACTATACTCCAATAAAAATTTTAAAAAATAAATATAATAAAATAAAATTGAATAACAACAAAAAATAAACTTAAAAAAAATAAATAAATCCTTCCATTTTTGGAGATGGATGAAACAGGCTCTTCTCTAAATGTAGAGGACCTCAGTGCTCTTTTTTACACAAAATGGTAGTTCTCTCTCCAAGAGCTTTCTAAGTAATCAGCCATATACTTACTGAAATCTAAGTGGCAAGTGGATTCATTAACCAGATCCTACACCAATTTGAATGTATGTATCAGTAGAAGCATAAAGAAAGTAGCCTCTTCATCTCAATTACAGAAATACCATACAACCATTTCTTCTAAGCAGAGAACATTTAAATAATAATAAAGCATAATTTTACCTGCAAAATCCTAAAACTTACTATTTCACTGCAAGACAAAATAGAAACTTGAAGAGTATCCCTATTAAGGTTTTTTATTAATTATTTTAAAAGCATATGGAAAGGATAATTGGATGGCTTCAGAAAACGCACTACCTATATGATTTTCAAATAAAGGTGAGTCCAATGGATTTTGAATAAATCTAGTCAATGTCAATATATTAATAATGTATCACCTCCTGAAGTTACCATGTGATGTTATTAAATATTATTCAGATAAGAGTTCTGTGGTCAGTTTTTAAAACACGACATTTCTTTCCTAGAGGATTTCTCAAAGCCTTTAAAAAACTAACAGAAATTTAAAGTCCACAAAAGAAGTTCATGCAGTGTTTTCCTGCTTGTGAAACCACAGAATTTTTTAATGGGACATTTTATGAAACACAGTTTGGTAAATTCTCTATTGGGTTTGATGAGAAATCTGTAATTTAAACAGGAAGATTATGAGAATGCTTTCTACCAGTCAAGTCTTACTGCAATAGATACCCGTTACAATGAACACCTTGACATTTTAAAACACTAATCATCTCTAAACAGCGGATAAGCTTCAAAGACCACTTGATATAAGAAAATCCTTTAAAATTAAAAAAGTTTTTTCAAAAAAGATTTCTTAATTTGGACAAGATATAGTATGATGTCTTTATTTCCACTTTGACTAATATGATGGAGGAATAAGTGGGGAAGTATGAGTCAAAAAAGGAGTGGGGGAAAGAAAAAAAATCATTATTTAAAAAAATTGATTTCTCGGCTACATGAAATTTCAATTGAATTGGACTCTCTCTACGTGGTATGCACTGTTTACCAGCTGTTTTAATTACAATCTACTAAATTATTAGATATCATAAATTGTAAGAATCCATAACAATGGACAAGACTATGATCCAGCCCAGTAAAAAATATTCTTGGGAAAACTACTGCAAGGAAATACACAAATGTGGGCTCCTACAGAAGCAATGATAAGGAGGAACAAGAGTTAGGTTACCTTCTCCCTTGAGTAAAAAGCTATTCTACTCCAACACACCACTATAAAGCAGTCTCAGTTGTTCACTTGAAATACATCCTCACTCACTGACTCATACTGTTAAATCCTGTTATGCTACCAGTAACGTCCATAGTCATAGAGAGAACCAGTAAATACTTTAGTATTGTCAAATTATAATGATTACACATTTTCATAAGTGATGACACATATCTGTGAGGGCTATCATCACCTCTTGAGTGAGACCCCTTGCATTATGGCTACTTGGCATGGGGCTGCTGGTGACAGGAGCAACAGTGAACCAGTACTTACTAACCATGCACAGGCTGCAGGGCCATGTACTGGGTGCTTGAAAGTTCATGATAAAGATCGGCATCCCTATCTTCTGCGAGTTTCACTAGCAAAAAGCATTTATTATCACAAAGAAGTGGGACTCTCACTATGATCCAAGTCAGGGACCAAACACTAGTTGGCTATTAATTTAATATGGTGGAACAGAAGAATATGAAATACTCTCTCCTAACACACATGGAAGTGTATCAAATAAAAAGAGGGAGTATAAAGACTTCAAAATGAACTTTAGAGACAAAAATTGTACATAGTTAAATGTCAGCGCTACAAAATTACAGAAAGATTGGAATAGCTTAAGCTGAAAAATTTTTTTGGTTATATTTGAAAAAAGATGTTCATAGTCCTCTAACTACTAAAATTTTGAGTGTAATTCATGGCAACACAAATGTTTCTTTAGTAAATATGAAAATGGTGCTACAGAATCTTTAGTCAAATGTTGTACTGAAATTGAAATTGTAATGAAAGGTTTTTAAAGATGCATCTTCTCTATCTTGACCAACGTGCACATTTGTGACATAATTAGCTGGAGTTGAGGATGCAGTCTGGGTCCACACAGACTGGACCAAAACTAATTGGACTTTGTGGCAAATGAACTCATGACCTAGACCTCATTAGTCATGATCTAACCAACTGAGTTTGCGGGCCATAGAAAATTCATGTTGGCATGAGATGTTTATTTTGAATTATTTCTGCACTTAAATGGGGCCTATAATTTTAAAGAGCCAACTTTAGAGGTGCTGATTTTCTAAGGTTTTGTGAATGACTGAACTCACCAATCTCACATTTACCTATTATATGGAAGACCCTAATGTCAGCGGTGGGGTAGTTTTAAAAGGCACAAGGCAATATGCAGAATTCAGAACCATAAATAGGAGAGGAAAATGTAAAAATAAAAAACTAGAGCACATAATTGTACGGTGATAACTAATGTTTATTGAGTGTTTACAATTTCTCAGAAGCTACACAAAATACTTTTGATAAGCTATCTCCATATTTCATAAATGAAGAAAGTGAAGCAGGCTGTGTATCTTTCACAAAGTCACACACTAGTAATCACTCTCCTTTACCTTGGGTCAATGATAAATGACCGTGATAGATACTACGGAGTTAACTGTCTCAACATGCATGCCAACTACCCTTTTCCCTTGCTGCCATCTACCATATAGACATGAAAGCTACAAACCTGCATTCCTAGATTCCTCTGCAGCTAGCTACTACTTTTTTTTTTTTAATTAATTATTTTTGGCTGCATTGGGTCTTTGTTGCTGCGCGCAGGCTTTCTCTATCTGCTGTGAGCGGGGGCTACTCTTCGTTGAGGTGCGTGGGCTTCTTATTGTTGTGGCTTTTCTTGTTGTGGAGCATGGGCTCTAGGTGCTCGGGCTTCAGTAGTTGCAGCACGTGGACTCAGTAGTTGTGGCGCACAGGCTTAGTTGCTCTGTGGCATGTGGGATCTTCCCGGACCAGGGCTCAAACCTGTGTCCCCTGCATTGGCAGGCGGATTCTTAACCACTGCACCACCACAGAAGTCCCCTAACTACTACTTTGTTACACAGTTATGGCCAATGAGATATAAGCAAAATGGAGCTGGGAGTTTCTGGGAAAGCCTGTGTGTGTGAGTGTGTGTGTGTGTGTGTGTGTGTGTACACATATATATATATGTACGTATATACCATATGTAACATATCCTCTTCTTCCACCTTCCCTCTTCTTGCTGTCTGGAATACAGATGTGATGGCTGTAACCAAAGCAAATTTACTACCGTACCAGCAAATCTTGGCCCTGACATCCTTGAGCTACTAAACTAATGTCAGCCACAGACTAAGAGGAAGTACAATTGTGGATGTTTCTACAGGCTCATTTCCTGTCATCTTTGGTTAGCTTAGCACTAAGCTGGCTCAGCTGGTCTAAGTTAATCCTAATGGAAGAACAGGCTGATGGAACTGAGCTTCAGAGGCACCCACTCCTCCCTAGATAAGAAAGCCATTTTTTTTTCTACTACATAACCAGTTAATGTCTACTGCCCTGATCTCTAGAAATATGTAGCACTCTGTGAGGCCAGAGATCTTCTACTGGAGCAATTTCCATGGTGCAATCCAGTCTAACTAGAGGGAAGTGATTTATGCCAGCTTGTAAGATTTTCTCCACTAAGGTTTATTTTATATTTGCACCACATGGTGCCAGTTATTTGCACAATATGCTACCTCTGGATTTCTTATTACCTGACAAAAATCAAAGTCCTAATTTGTTTAAACCTCTTTTTGTCAGATTTTCTTGGTTTCTTAGCTGACAGAATGCTGTAATAAATGTAAGATAAAATGTTATGGAATGGCAGAATGATAACTTAGCTCTCCAGTGGGGTCTGGTAAGGCTTTACCTAGGATGTCTTTGAACTAGGAGAACACACTAGGTAGGAAATGGTACCTGCTTGAACAAAGGTAGAGTATATAATGACTTTACTCTGAGGTAGTTGTGACAGATCTACCACAGGCAAGAATGAAACGACAATACAATTCAGTGACCTCTAGCAGTGTCTAGAAACCCATTTATTTTCCCTGATAGCATAAAGGACCAAGTGGCAGGCATCCTTATTTTTTTTTGGGACAAATGCCAACAGGAGTTTGGATTTACGGTACAGATTCCAAAAGCAGGCTCCAGGATGCCCTGGCCTTACACAACAAAGAGGTAAAAAATATTCAGTATGTCTAAAATATGTAAAGTATTATAGATTCACTAGAGTAACAGAAATGTATTGACCCTTTATTATGTGTCAGTCACCTAAATAAATGTAAATAAAATAACAAAATGACAACAGTTCCCATTCAGGGAGAGTTCTTCTTAGCATGATAAATATAAATAAGCATTCATAGCACCATGTGGAAGTGGAAGTCTGGGTATAGTGCTGTCTTTACCGTACAGGGGACAAATAAGTTAACTGCAGAGGAGAGCCAGGGTCCACGTCTCAAGGGAGGGGGTGATGTGTTAGTCTATAAAGATATCACTATACCGGGGGTAGCAGTTTTGGAAGGAAAGAGAAAAGGCACAGAATGATATTCCAGCAGAGAAAACAAACCACATGTCCAAAAATACAGAGGTGTGAAAGGAGAGTACTTGGGGAAACATGCACAAAGTTGGTTGTTCCTAGAAGAGGTGGAAGATGAAGCTAGAGAGGTAGGAAGGGGGAGAATGCCAAAGTGGAGAGTTCCACTTTATTTTATAGGTAATGGAGGTTTAAAGGCAGTGGTGATTTAGGCAGATTCAGTGACCAAAAGCAATGAGAAAAGAGAGACAGTCAAGATCAATGAAGAGTTTTCAGTTTTGTATCATCTACTATATACCAGGCCCTGTGCTAGTTGCTTTACACACATAGCCTTAAATCCTCACAACAATCCAGAAAGAGTAAGGCAATTACCCTCCCACTTCCCAGGAAAGAGTAATAAAAGCTCAGAATAGTTAAGTACTTTGACCATGATTATACAACTAATAGATAGTTAAAACAGGATTTTAAGTTGTTTAGTTATAATAATAGGTAACAATAAATGCATTTTCTACATACCATACACTCTTCTGGTGTTAGATTTATTGCAGTGGAACAAAAACAACAACAACAAAAACCGGACAAAAATCCCTGCCCTCGTGGTTGGTGTCATGGGAATCTATGAAATCACCCAAGGAATAGGTGCAGTAAGAATAAAGAAAGCAGAGGTTATCAACCTAGGGCACACAAAAGAGTCAATGAGAGAATTTGAATTCATTTTAGAACTTAGAGATCCAACAGATTGCAAACAAAAACCTGTGGTAAATGAAAACAAACCTGGTGACTTATAATAGTTATTAGTCCCTTTATTTATAATAACATCCTGAATCTTAACCCAAAGTGTCTGAAAAACTCAAATGAAATAAATGTACAAATTGACATTACTGTTGATGCAAAGGAGATGGGTTGGGAGTTTTAGGGGGAGGAGAAGTTCTGATAGGAAAATAAGATTTATTGAGTATCAGGCACTTTTACGTAAAGTAAGTACCTCATTTAATAAATGCAAAAAACCCTCCTAATATAGTAGTTTTATATTAGTTTACAGAAAACACATACACAAAAATTCACCTTATTGGTAAAAACAAAAAGCATAGGTTTAAGAAGGTATTATTATAATATAGAAATCACCAACAAGGGATATATTTTTCTCAACCTAGTGAAAACGATTAAAGGGCATAACAATGTTAATAACTTAAAATATTCTACTAGGGTTAAGTGAGAGGAAAATGACCATATATTCTTAGTGAACATACATCGGCTTAAGCTCAAACATCAGTTTAAGTTAATAACCCTACTCTAGTAAAAAATTACTGTGAAAACAAGGAAACAATTTGGGACGACTAGAAGGTGTCAGAAAGTACCTTACTTTTCTCTAACCGAGGGAGCGGGAGAATGAATACAACTCCCATACATAAACTTACATTGCTCCATTGGTATAGACAGTGTCGCTTCCTTCCACGTACTGCACCTGAGCTGGGTAGACATGCTGTACCTGCTGCACAGTCTGTACCTGCTGCACCTGGAAAGCAAATATTAGGACTTTGGTGAGGGGTAGATACAATAGAATGAATATACAGCATTAGATTTCCTCAAAGATTTCTCTAGGGTGTTGATAAACATGAGACTGTTTTATGATGAAAACTGTTAGGTTCATGCTAATTTCAAGATAAGTGCATGTTGGGTCCAAATCAACTGTAGCATTTATGCAAATAAATTCTGTAACATTCTTGCAGTTATATATGTATATACACACTTCAAGTGTTTAGGGTGAAATTCTGAAAGCTCTGCACTTATTTTGATGATTTATGAAATTCTCTTCACCTGGCTGGTGAATGCTACATTTATTTTTTAATTAAGAAATTCACAATGGAAAAGTTCAAACACTTATACATATAAAAAATACTATAATAAACCCCATGTAATCATCATCCAAGATAAATAACTGTCACCAGACCTTCCCCTTTAGTCCCTCACAGGATTATTTAAAAGTAAGTACAGAACTTGCATCATTTCACTGGTAATATTTCACTTTTTTCTTAAGAGAAAAGAGCTACTTTTAACATGAACACAATACTAACATCAGAAATAAAACATTAACAATTCCTTAATATCATATAAACCCCAGTGATTGTTCAAATTTCTCTAATTATTCCAATGTCTTCTTAGAGTTGGCTTGTTCAAATCAGATCCAAACAAGGTCTACATGTTACATCTGCCTGATATTTCCTATCTTTCTCTTTTAATCTCTAACAGTTTCCCATCCTTTTTATATCTTGACTATTAGTTATTGAAAAAACTGGATCATTTATCTAGTAGAATTTCTAGAATGCTAAATTTGGCTTATAGCATCCCTGAGATGTCATTTAATAAATTCCTCTATCTTCGTATTTCCTATAAATGGGTAGTTAGATCAAGGACCTTGAATAGATTCAATTTTTAAAAAGCTGTGTACTTCTTATTGCATCATATAGGTTGCCACAGAACAGCTGGTTGTCTCTCATTCTGCAATATTATTTGATCAGGGGGTTCAGGTGTTGTCAGCTGGATACATTGATTATAATGTTTCCTAGCTATGTTTTACCTGAGGATATCACTAGTCATTGATGATCATTTTCTAGAGGGATTATTTCAATTAATAAAAGGCTGCTATCTTACAGTAATCTGATTCTGTTATTCCCTCTTCATTTATTAGTAGAATTCTATAAAGGAATTCCTCTTATTAGTATTTGCTTACTCTGAAATAAGGTTTGTACAGGAAGAATAGGATAAATGCATGATTCATTATTTACCAGTACTCAGAATAATGATTTTTTTCCCCTAGCTCCCTCCGCAAGGTGACCAATGTGGCTTTTAGTTTGATTTTGCTTGTATCCTTATGATTTTTAACTTTTGAACATACTGTATTTGATTTGTTTTAACACAGCAGTCTTTTTTCCCCCTAAAATTGTCCCATCTTTGACAAATGATAGACCCTTCAAACTGTATCCTGTGTCTTCTGACATGACTAGAGTAATCTTTCTCTAACTCCCATGCTTTCTGTTATGATAAGATGGACCAGACCTACCTCTTGTATTTCCTGTCCTAGATCTGAAATCAACTATTTCTTAAAAATTTCCCTGGGTCTTATTATTTAGGAGTAATATAAATATGTAAAAACTGTTTGGGAAAGCAATTTACCAACAGGCAAACTATTTGACATCTTTGTGATTTCTTCTACAGAAGTATTCACCATCTGAAGAGTTGCTGTATAATATTATTTTTAAAAATACAGTTTATAAGAGCAAGAAGTTAGAAGGAAAAGCCTTAATGACTGTGAAAAGCAGAGTAATTAAATAAATATAGGGAAACCATTCTGTAGAATATATGGTCGATGTTAAAAGAATAAAGTAAGATTGATACATACTTTAATAGCAAGATCTCGAAAACATATTCTAAGTGAAAAAGTATGTTGCTGAAAAATACCTACAGTGTAATTTGATTTATGTATATATCTGCATACATGGGCACATGTGCATACCAATGTACTTAAATATATAAAGGAAAATAGAAGGATGCACACCAAACTTCTAAAAATGGTTACTTTGCTGAGCGACATTAAATGAGATGGAAGAGGGCTTCCCTGGTGGTGCAGTGGTTAAGAATCCGCCTGCCAGGTCTGGGCAAGATGGCGGAAGAGTAAGATGCGGAGATCACCTTCCTTCCCACAGATAAATTAGAAATACATCTACACGTGGAACTGCTCCTACAGAACACCCACTGAACGCTGGCAGAAGATGTCAGACCTCCCAAAAGGCAAGAAACTCCCCACGTACTTGGGTAGAGCAAAAGAAAAAAGAAAAAACAGAGACAACAGAATAGGGACGGGACCTGCACCAGTGGGAGGGAGCTGTGAAGGAGGAAAGGCTTCCACACACTAGGAAGCCCCTTCCTGGGTGGAGACTGCAGGTGGCAGAGGGGGGAAGCTTCAGAGCCACGGAGGAGAGCACAGCCACAGGGGTGCGGAGGGCAAAGTGGAGAGATTCCCACATAGAGGTTCGGTGCTGGCCAGCACTCACCAGCCCGAGAGGCTTCTCTGCTCACCTGCCGGGGTGGGCGGGGGCTGGGAGCTGAGGCTCGGGCTTCGGTAGGATCTCAGGGAGAGGACTGGGGTTGGCGGCGTGAATACAGCCTGAAGGGGTTAGCGCACCACAGCTAGCCAGGAGGGAGTCCGGGAAAAAGTCTGCAGCTGCCGAAGAGGCAAGAGACTTTTTCTTGCCTCTTTGTTTCGCGGTGCGCAAGGAGAGGGGATTCAGAGCGCAGCCTAAACGAGCTCCAGAGACGGGTGCGAGCCGCAGCTATCAGCGGGGACCCCAGAGATGGGCGCGAGCCACGGCGATCAGCGCGGGCCCCAGAGACTTGCATGGGACGCTAAGGCTGCTGCTGCCGCCACCAAGAAGCTTGTGTGCAAGCACAGTTCACTCTCCACACCGCCCCGCCCGGGAGCCTGTGCAGCCCACCACTGCCAGGGTCCCGTGATCCAGGGACAACTTTCCCGGGAGAACGCATGGCACGCCTCAGGCTGCTGCAACGTCATGCTGGCCTCTGCCGCTGCAGGCTCGCCCCGCATCCGTACCCCTCCCTTCCCCTGGCCTGAGTGAGCCAGAGCCCCCGAAGCAGCTGCTCCTTTAACCCCGTCCTGTGTGAGCGAAGAACAGACGCCCTCAGGCGACCTACACGCAGAGGCGGGTCCAAATCCAAAGCTGAACGCCGGGAGCTGAGCGAACAAAAAAGAGAAAGGGAAATCTCTCCCAGCAGCCTCAGAAGCAGCGGATTAAAGCTCCACAAACAACTTGATGTACCTGCATCTGTTGAATACCTCAACAGACAATGAATCATCCCAAATTCAGGAGGTGGACTTTGGGAGCAGGATATATTAATTTTTCTCCTTTTCCTTTTTTTGTGAGTGTATATGTGTATGCTTCTGGGTGAGATTTTGTCTGTATAGCTTTGCTTTCACCATTTCTCCTAGGGTTCAGTCCATCCGTTTTTTTTTTTTTTTTTCTTGAAAAATTTTTTTTCTTAATAAATTTTTTCTTAATAATTTTTTCCTTATTTTTTATTTTAAAAAATTTAAAAAAAATTTTCTTAATAATTTTTTTAATTTTTTATTTCAAAAAATTAAAAAATATTTAATAATTTTTCTTATTTTTATTATAAAAAATTAATAAATTTATTTTTAAAAAATTTTAAAAAATTTTTTAAATAAATATTTTCGTAATAATTTTTTCTTATTTTTTATTATAATAGCTTTATTTTATTTTATTTTATTTTATTTTATTTTATCCTCTTTCTTTCTTTCTTTCTATTTTTTCTCCCTTTTATTCTGAGCCGTGTGGATGAAAGGCTCTTGGTGCTCCAGCCAGGCATCAGGGCTGTGCCTCTGAGGTGGGAGAGCCAACTTCAGGACACTGGTCCACAAGAGACCTCCCAGCTCCACGTAATACCAAACGGTGAAAATCTCTCAGAGATCTCCATCTCAACATCAAGACCCAGCTTCACTCAACGACCAGCAAGCTACAGTGCTGGACACCCTATGCCGAACAACTAGCAAGACAGGAACACAGCCCCATCCATTAGCAGAGAGGCTGCCTAAAATCATAATAAGGCCACAGACACCCCAAAACACACCACCAGACGTGGACGTGCCCACCAGAAAGACAAGATCCAGCCTCATCCACCAGAACACAGGCACTAGTCCCCTCTACCAGGAAGCCTACACAACCCACTGAACCAACCTTAGCCACTGGGGACAGATACCAAAAACAACGGGAACTATGAACCTGCAGCCTGTGAAAAGGAGACCCCAAACACAGTAAGATAAGCAAAATGAGAAGACAGAAAAACACACAGCAGATGAAGGAGCAGGGTCAAAACACAACAGACCTAACAAATGAAGAGGAAATAGGCAGTCTACCTGAAAAAGAATTCAGAATAATGATAGTAAGGATGATCCAAAATCTTGGAAATAGAATAGACAAAATGCACAAAACATTTAACAGGGATGTAGAAGAACTAAAGAGGAACCAAGCAATGATGAAAAACACAATAAATGAAATTAAAAATACTCTAGAAGGGATCAGTAGCAGAAAAACTGAGGCAGAAGAACGGATAAGTGACCTGGAAGATAAAATAGTGGAAATAACTACTGCAGAGCAGAATAAAGAAAAAAGAATGAAAAGAACTGAGGACAGTCTCAGAGACCTCTGGGACAACATTAAACGCACCAACATTCGAATTATAGGGGTCCCAGAAGAAGAAGAGAATAAGAAAGGGACTGAGAAAATATTTGAAGAGATTGTACTTGAAAACTTCCCTAATATGAGAAAGGAAATAGTTAATCAAGTCCTGGAAGCACAGAGAGTCCCATACAGGATAAATCCAAGGAGAAACATGCCAAGACACATATTAATCAAACTATCAAAAATTAAATATAAAGAAAACATATTAAAAGCAGCAAGGGAAAAACAACAAATAACACACAAGGGAATCCCCATAAAGTTAACAGCTGATCTTTCAGCAAAAACTCTGCAAGCCAGAAGGGAGTGGCAGGATATACTTAAAGTGATGAAGGAGAAAAACCTACAACCGAGATTACTCTACCCAGCAAGGATCTCATTCAGATTTGATGGAGAAATTAAAACCTTTACAGACAAGCAAAAGCTGAGAGAGTTCAGCACCACCAAACCAACTTTACAACAAATGCTAAAGGAACTTCTCTAGGCAAGAAACACAAGAGAAGGAAAACACCTACAATAACAAATCGAAAACATTTAAGAAAATGGGAATAGGAACATACATATTGATAATTACCTTAAATGTAAATGGATAAAATGCTCCAACCAAAAGACACAGACTGCCTGAATGGATACAAAAACAAGACCCATATATATGCTGTCTACAAGAGACCCACTTCAGACCTAGGGACACATACAGACTGAAAGTGAGGGGATAGCAATTCTCATATCAGACAAAATAGACTTTAAAATAAAGACTATTACAAGAGACAAAGAAGGACACTATATAATGATCAAGGGATCAAACCAATAAGACAGTATAACAATCATAAATATTTATGCACCCAACATAGGAGCACCTCAATACATAAGGCAAATACTAACAGCCATAAAAGGGGAGATCGACAGTAACACAATCATAGTAGGGGACTTTAACACCCCACTTTCACCAATGGACAGATCATCCAAAATGAAAATAAATAAGGAAACACAAGCTTTAAATGATACATTAAACAAGATGGACTTAATTGATATTTATAGGACATTCCATCCAAAAACAACAGAATACACATTTTCCTCAAGTGCTCATGGAACATTCTCCAGGATAGATCGTATCCTGGGTCACAAATCAAGCCTTGGTAAATTTAAGAAAATTGAAATCATATCAAGTATCTTTTCCGACCACAATGCTATGAGACTAGATATCAATTACAGGAAAAGATCTGTAAAAAATACAAACACATGGAGGCTACCCAATACACTACTTAATAACGAAGTGATCACTGAAGAAATCAAAGGGGAAATCAAAAAATACCTAGAAACAAATGACAATGGAGACACGACGGCCCAAAACCTATGGGATGCAGCAAAAGCAGTTCTAAGAGGGAAGTTTATAGCAATACAAGCCTACATCAAGAAACAGGAAACATCTCGAATAAACAACCTAACCTTGCACTTAAAGCAATTAGAGAAAGAAGAACCAAAAAACCCCAAAGCTAGCAGAAGGAAAGAAATCATAAAGATCAGATCAGAAATAAATGAAAAAGAAATGAAGGAGACAATAGCAAAGATCAATAAAACTAAAAGCTGGTTCTTTGAGAACATAAACAAAATTGATAAACCATTAGCCAGACTCATCAAGAGAAAAAGGGAGAAGACTCAAATCAACAGAATTAGAAATGAAAAAGAAGTAACAACTGACACTGCAGAAATACAAACGATCATGAGAGATTACTACAAGCAACTCTATGCCAATAAAATGGACAACCTGGAAGAAATGGACAAATTCTTAGAAATGCACAACCTGCCAAGACTGAACCAGGAAGAAATAGAATATGAACAGACCAATCACAAGCACTGAAATTGAAACTGTGATTAAAAATCTTCCAACAAACAAAAGCCGAAGACCAGATGGCTTCACAGGTGAATTCTACCAAACATTTAGAGAAGAGCTAACACCTATCCTTCTCAAACTCTTCCAAAATATTGCAGAGGGAGGAACACTCCCAAACTCATTCTACGAGGCCACCATCACCCTGATACCAAAACCAGACAAAGATGTCACAAAGAAAGAAAACTACAGGCCAATATCACTGATGAACATAGATGCAAAAATCCTCAACAAAATACTAGCAAACAGAATCCAACAGCACATTAAAAGGATCATACACCATGATCAAGTGGGGTTTATCCCAGGAATGCAAGGATTCTTCAATATATGCAAATCAATCAACGTGATACATCATATTAACAAATTGAAGGAGAAAAACCATATGATCATCTCAACAGATGCAGAGAAAGCTTTCGACAAAATTCAACACCCATTTATGATAAAAGCCCTGCAGAAAGTAGGCATAGAGGGAACTTTCCTCAACATAATAAAGGCCATATATGACAAACCCACAACCAACATCGTTCTCAGTGGTGAAAAACTGAAACCATTTCCACTAAGATCAGGAACAAGACAAGGTTGCCCACTCTCACCACTATTATTCAACATAGTTTTGGAAGTGTTAGCCACAGCAATCAGAGAAGACAAAGAAATAAAAGGAATCCAAATCGGAAAAGAAGAAGTAAAGCTGTCACTGTTTGCAGATGACATGATACTATACATAGAGAATCCTAAAGATGCTACCAGAAAACTACTAGAGCTAATCAATGAATTTGGTAAAGTAGCAGGATACAAAATTAATGCACAGAAATCCCTTGCATTCCTATACACTAATGATGAAGAATCTGAAAGTGAAATTAAGAAAACACTCCCATTTACCATTGCAACAAAAAGAATAAAATATCTAGGAATAAACCTACCTAAGGAGACAAAAGACCTGTATGCAGAAAATTATAAGACACTGATGAAAGAAATTAAAGATGATACAAATAGATGGAGAGATATACCATGTTCTTGCATTGGAAGAATCAACATTGTGAAAATGACTATACTACCCAAAGCAATCTACAGATTCAATGCAATCCCTATCAAACTACCACTGGCATTTTTCACAGAACTAGAACAAAAAATTTCACAATTTGAATGGAAACACAAAAGACCCCAAATAGCCAAAGCAATCTTGAGAACGAAAAATGGAGTTGGAGGAATCAGGCTCCCTGACTTCAGACTATATTACAAAGCTACAGTAAGCAAGACTGTATGGTACTGGCACAAAAATAGAAACACAGATCAATGGAACAGGATAGAAAGCCCAGAGATAAACCCACGCACATATGGTCACCTTATCTTTGATAAAGGAGGCAAGCATATAGAGTGGAGAAAAGACAGCCTCTTCAATAAGTGGTGCTGGGAAAACTGGACAGGTACATGTAAAAGTATGAAATTACAACACTCCCTAACACCATACACAAAAATAAACTCAAAATGGATTAAAGACCTAAATGTAAGGCCAAACACTATCAAACTCTTAGAGGAAAACATAGGCAGAACACTCTATGACATAAATCACAGCAAGATCCTTTTTGACCCACCTCCTAGAGAAATGGAAATAAAAACACAAATAAACAAATGGGACCTAATGAAACTTAAAAGCTTTTGCACAGCAAAGGAAATCATAAACAAGACCAGAAGACAACCCTCAGAATGGGAGAAAATATTTGTAAATGAAGCAACTGACAAAGGACTAATCTCCAAGATTGACAAGCAGCTCATGCAGCTCAATAACAAAAAAACAAACAACCCAATCCAAAAATGGGCAGAAGACCTAAATAGACATTTCTCCAAAGAAGATATACAGATTGCCAACAGACACATGAAAGAATGCTCAACATCATTAATCATTAGAGAAATGCAAATCAAAACTGCAATGAGATATCATCTCACACTGGTCAGAATGGCCATCATCAAAAAATCTACAAACAATAAATGCTGGAGAGGGTGTGGTGAAAAGGGAACACTCTTGCACTGTTGGTGGGAATGTAAATTGATACAGCCACTATGGAGAACAGTATGGAGGTTCCTTAAAAAACTAAAAATAGAACTACCATATGACCCAGCAATCCCACTACTGGGCATATACCCTGAGAAAACCATAATTCAAAAAGAGTCATGTACCAAAATGTTCTTTGCAGCTCTATGTACAATAGTCAGGACATGGAAGCAACCTAAGTGTCCATCATCGTATGAATGGATAAAAAAGATGTGGCACATATATACAATGGAATATTACTCAGCCATAAAAAGAAATGAAATGGAGGTATTTGTAGTGAGGTGGATGGAGTTAGAGTCTGTCAAACAGAGTGAAATAAGTTAGAAAGAGAAAAACAAATACAGTATGCTAACACATATATATGGAATCTAAGGAAAAAAAAAAAAGGTCATGAAGAACCTAGTGGCAAGACGGGAATAAAGACAGAGACCTACTAGAGAATGGACTTGAGGATATGGGGAGGGGGAGGGGTAAGATGTGATGGTGAGAGAGTGGCATGGACATATATACACTACCAAACGTAAAATAGATAGCTAGTGGGAAGCAGCCGCATAGCACAGGGAGATCAGCTCGGTGCTTTGTGAACACCTAGAGGGGTGGGATAGGGAGGGTGGGAGGGAGGGAGACGCAAGAGGGAAGAGATATGGGAACATATGTATATGTATAACTGATTCACTTTGTTATAAAGCAGAAACTAACACACCATTGTAAAGCAATTATACTCCAATAAAGATGTTAAAAAAAGAAAAAAATAGATAGCTAGTGGGAAGCAGCCGCAGAGCACAGGGAGATCAGCTCTGTGCTTTGTGACCAGCTAGAGGGGTGGGATAGGGACCGTGGGAGGGAGAGGCAAGAGGGAGGGGATATGGGGATATATGTATATGTATAACTGATTCTTTGTGTTATACAGCAGCAACTAACAACAATGTAAAGCAATTATACTCTAATAAAGATGTTAAAAAGAAACCTGCAAAAAAAAAAAAAAAGAATCCTGGTCTGGGAAGGTCCCACATGCCGCGGAGCAACTAAGCCCATGTGCCACAACTACTGAGCCTGCGCTCTAGAGCCCGCCAGCCACAACTACTGAGCCCGCGTGCGCAGAGCCCGTGCTCCGCAACAATAGAAGCCACCGCAATGAGAAGCCCGCGCACTGCAACAAAGAGTAGTCCCCACTCTCTGCAGCTAGAGAAATCCCTCCCACAGCAATGAAGACCCAACACAGCCAAAAATAAAAACAAATAAATAAATAAATTTATTTTTAAAAAATGAGATGGAAGAGATGATGTGACTAACATCCTTTATCAATTCATATCTTGTATCTATTATATCAAATATATATCTCGATATATGGAAGGACTTCCACTTCTGGCCATGATGGAGTAAATACTACTGGAAATGCCCTCCCCCCCCCACTAAACAAGTAGATAAGTAGACAAAATATGTAAAACAATGTTTTCAGTCATTCAACAAAATGTATCGTAAGATTGTGTTCTTTAAAAGAAGGAAGGGCTTCCCTGGTGGCGCAGTGGTTGAGAGTCTGCCTGCTAATGCAGGGGACACGGGTTCGAGCCCTGGTCTGGGAGGATCCCACATGCCACGGAGCAGCTGGGCCCGTGAGCCACAACTACTGAGCCTGCGCGTCTGGAGCCTGTGCCCCGCAACGGGAGGGGCCGCGATAGTGAAAGGCCCGCGCACCGCGATGAAGAGCGGTCCCCGCACCGCGATGAAGAGTGGCCCCCACTTGCCTCAACTAGAGAAAGCCCTCGCATGAACCGAAGACCCAACACAGCCAAAAATAAAATAAAATAAATAAATAAAGTAGCTATAAAAAAGAAAAGTGCTTTTAAAAAAAAAAAAAAAAAAAAAAAAAGAAGGAAAACAAATAATGTGAACCCTATAATGATCTTAGCTTTTGACCTGGATGTAATCAGAGTGCAGAGCAAGAATGGAGAAACGAAGCAGAGCATCATGATCTCACTGAGGTGAGGAGACAGATACTGAATTTGGGAAAGCAGAGTCACCTGAAGTTTGGGGGCAGTATCAGAAAGGAAGTTAAGCAGAGAAATAGATCCAGAAATGTTCACAGAGATCCCCTTGAGTCTGATGTTGAATACAAGCTGCACGTGTGTAGGGGGCAGAGATGTTCAAATTCTGACCATCCACAGTGACATGACCTTATTGAACACCTAGGGCATTCTGCAGAAACACCAGAAGGGCAGAGCGAGCCTTAGCAGAAGGGCTAAATTAGGTCTAGAATAAAGACTACTTTAGGTCTGTCCTAACAAATCTGAAAGAAAAGCCTTGATAATATCCACAAGTAACTGCCTATACAGAACTACATTTAACACTTTTAAAGGAAGACATCAAAATCCAGACATATAAAACCATAAGAAACATAATGTCCAGCGTTCCAAAAAAATTATTAGACACATGAAGAAGCAGAAAAATGTGATATATAACCAGGAAGAAAATCAATCAATAGAAACAAATCTAGAAATGGAAGACATGAAGTGGCAGACAGAGACATTAAAACAGTTGTTCTAAATAGACTTAAGATTTAAAGGAAAACACAAACATGATGAGAAAAAAAGAAGCTATAACGAACCAAGTCAAATTTGTAGAGCTGAAAAATACAGTATCTGATATGAAAAATTTGCTGAATGGAATTGAGAGCAGATTACATAATGCAGAAGAAAAGTCAAGTTGAAAACCTAGCAGTAAAAACTATCTGAAGAACAGAGAAAAAAAAGGAAATAATGAAGAATAGAGAACCAATGAACTATGGAACAATATCAAGTAGTCTAAAATAGTATAACTATAGTCCCAGAAGAAGAGGAAGAACAGAAAATATATTTGAAGAAAGAGTGGTAGAAACATCCAAATTTTATTAAAACTATAAACACTGTAAGAAGCTTAACATATGCCAATGTATAGAAAAAGAAAACCACACCAAAGTGCATCATAATTAGAGTGTTAAAAACCCATATTAAGGAGAAAAATTTTTAAGCAAGACAGAAAACAGATGCATTATGTACAAGGCAACAGGTATTGGCATGATTGAAAACTTCCCAGTCAAAAATAATGCAAGCCTAAGACAATCAAACAACATATTTAAAGCAGTGAGAGGAAAATTTCAATCAAGAATCCTCCAACCAGTGAAATATCTTCAAAAATGAAGAGGAAATCCTTTCTCAGACAAAAACTGAGAGAATTCATCCTGCTCTAGCAGACGTCCAGTGAAGGTAGCCACAAAGGAAGCTCTTTGGACCAAAGAAAAATAATACCTGATGGAAAACTGGGCCTATACAAAGAAATGAGGAGCACTAGAAATGGTAACTTCGTAGGTAAAGGGTTTTTTGTTTGTTTTCTCATCTTTTAATTTCTATAAAAGATAATTGCCTATGTAAAGCAAAAATAACAATATGTGTATAACAGGGTTTATTTACCACATATGTAGAAATGAAATGTATGTATGACAAAAATAGCACAAAAGAGGGGAGAGGGAAATGAAAACACACTTTTGTAATATTCTTATATGTTAAGTAGTGTAGTATTACTTGAACATAGGCTGTGATCAATTAAAGATATAAACACCATATTAAAAAATAGGATAGTCAATAGAGGAGATAAAATGCAATAATAGAAAACACTCAGTATATCCAATAGAAGGCAGAAATAGAGGAAATAAAAGAAGAACAAATGGAACAAACAGAAAATAACAAGAAGCTAGAATTAAATGCAACCATATCTATAATTATACTCAATTTAAATCTTGACTGTCATAATGGGTAAAAATGTAAACTCTAACTATATACTCTCTACCAGAACACATTTTAAATATACAAAGACAGGTTAAAAATAAAAGGATATAAAAAGACAGGCTTTTGCAAACACCAATCACAAGAAAGACTGGTTATATTAATATCAGTCAAAGTAGACTTCAAGACAACCGATATTACCAAAGATAAAGAGGGAAATTTCATCAAGAAAATTATCAAGAATAAATAATATATCTTATATGTCTTTGCATCTAAGAACAGTTTCAAAATAACGTGAAGCAAAAACTGAAAGAATCAAATGTCCTTAATTGGTTTCCTTCATTGGGGCCAATATGGTGTGGTGGCATATTCAGTCGATCTGGAAATAGGAGAACTGATTTTAAGTCTTTATGCTGACACTTGCTGTTTATATATTGGGATAGTCAATTCACTTCTTTAAGTAATAATTTCTTTGTGTGTAAAATAAAAATTGTATCTACTCTATCATAAAGAATTTTTGTGAGAAGCCAAAACTATTAAACATAAATACAAAGCATGGCATAGGCATATATGATAATTATAATACATCTTGAATAATGAGAGACATTCTTAAATACTTCAAAATATGAATCTTGTCTTCTACATCTGTGTAATTTTCATCTTTATATCCCACTTGGCTTCAGCCATAAATATGCACAATAAATGTTCATCAAGGGTTTCTTCAAATCATGAGATTCTGTAATTAAAGTAGAAATGAAACTCAGAAAGTGTCAAGAATCTTGGAAAAGAATTCTGGATAGATGCTGGCTAACTCATCCAGGACATCAATATATAAATACGTCTCTTGATTACACTGAGACTTTACAGTACAGCATAAAAATAGGGCATAATTCTTTGCATTATCTACCAAGTTAAGGAACTGATGAAGTAAATAGAAGACCTATTTACTTAAATAGAAACTAGAAAAACACTAAAAATACTGAATTATAGCATATTTTAGAGGTAACACAATTTTCATTATTATCCAGTAAGTATGGTTTGTCGACTAATCATTAGAAACTGGGCCAAAGAGTCCTTTGAAAGAATTTAGTGATGAGAGATGGAATTGCCTGTAGTTTGAGAAAGTATTCTTTCAAGGGTATAATGATAGTGAAGGAAGTAAAAGAGGGGTAAAAAAGAAAAAGAAAGGAGAAAGGAAAAATAACAACCTTATGTATACATGTCTCATTTCACCAATGAAAAGTTAAGGTCCTTCAAAGTCTTTTATTTAGTTTTTAGTTGAGGGTTATTTGATTTTCTTTTCTTTGTGGGGGGGAGGGGACAGTGGGGCTCTATTATTAGTAAACGTGCATTGGAGAGCCACAGAAATGCTCCTTTCTACCTCAAATTAAAATTATTCGGATCCAGGAAGAGAGCTATGTATACAGAATAACTTTGAGACTTACAAATCCAGTCACAGGATGGAAGTGCACACGTAGAGCATTTTTTATATTGTGATATATTCTCAAAGACCCAACACAATGTAAACACACTATATTTATCACTCAGTATTAAATAATGCCCTGCACCTAGCAAAGGAAATGCCCAGTGAATATTTGTGAAGTTTATAGTATCTTCTAAATGTGGATGTGTATTCATTAAAAAGCAAAAACAAAAACAAAAACGAAGGAATGCTTATTATTCCAAAGTGAACTGATGTGATTACTTTTAATGCCCTTTAATGTATCATTAAAGACCAAAGGTAAAAATTTAAAAGGAAGTTGCATGCTATTTTCTCTTTCCTAAATAATTAACTGTGGTTCAAATTTGTTCAAATATTATTCTATACTGTCCTTATGTTAAATATTAATTTCTATTCAAATATTTACTAAATAGTTATCTATGAAAAGTTTATTTTTTATTTTATTTGCCATACTGCAGTGCAGGAACTGCTGAGGTTAGCAATGCTGAAAGATATGGGGAAACTAGCATCCTGTAGGCATGTCATTACTATTCCCAATAACTGTATTTTCCATCCACCTTTGTGAAATCTATAAACTGTCACATTTTACTGCTTACCCTATCCAAGTCCTCAGGGGAAAGGAAGGAGATGATTAAATAAACTCTATAGGAAATTAATTTTCTCTTAATTTCATTGTCTTTCCCAGGATAAATTCTCAAAAGTGTTTCCTAAGAGAATGAACAAATATTTTTCACCACTTGAATTTTAATAAACAACAAAGTGGTGAAAATATGAACTGAAAAGAGATGGACAAAGGTGGAATTAACAGAAATAATCAACAATTTCTACAATTAACTGTTCATTTAATAAAAATGACCTTGGGCTAATTTCTAAGACTACCTAGTACATATCAGAATGTTGGCGGTAATGAAGTCAAACCATAACAACATTCTATACAAGAAATTTATCCATTCTCTGTCATCTGAAGGAAAAAAAATATCCCCCAGTATAAATATATGCAACAATGTATTTACATTCATACACTAGATGAATTAAGCAACTTAAAACTGTCTTACTAATACATATTTAAATGGAAGCACTTCTTATTACTATTCAAATGTAGTATTACAAATGCATTTGCTTATTTTTGTGAATTTTTATAATTCTTATTATTTATAAAAAGAAGTGAATACCAAAACAAACTACGTACCACAGGAAAATGTGCTAGTTCAACAGAATCAGTTAGTAGATTTTCAGGACAAATTTATACAATATGTTGTTTTGGATGTGCTTCAAGAAAAATAAAATGAATCACACTTCAAAACAGAAATCCTTTTCAATAGTAAATGAAATCATTTATAATTGTTAAGCTTATTAGTCAGCTAAGAACAATACTAATCTCTTTGTAAAAATGTCTTTATTATGTCAAGATCTTCATTGCCTTTCTTGTATAAAAGCATTCCTTACACACGTGGTTGGCACAAAACATTTCAAACCTTAGTACTGAGAACTGTCAAAAACTGCATTAAGATGACTTTAATAGACCCACAAGAGATATGAAAGAGCTCTTAGCAGATTAAAAACATGGGATATTAGAACAGCTATGTTAGAGGCTGCTATGGGACTGACCAAAAGTGAAGCAGAAGGAAAAGGATCTACACTGGAGCAGCTATTAATAAAAGGGCAGGGGGGAAGTAAGACATCCAGAGTAGCAGCAGAGAGTTAATTAGAAAAGCCACCTTGTGAGAAAAGAGAAGGAACGGAACTAATTCAATATTCCTGGACCAGTAAAACTGTAGGGAATTGAAGGGATTGAGGAAAGATAAGTCAAAAAGTTCAATGAGTACAGTGTGAGTACTCGTTGCTAGAAGAAAAGATGCAACAAAAGAAAAGAGCATAAGGGGAAAACTAATTTCCTTTACAGGCAGGGTTATGGGAACAGAAATCAAAAACCTAAAGCCATTTTTTTAGTCTTGGTTAAAAGTAAAGTAAATTATACATTACAATACTGTTTAATAAATCTTGCCAACAAAGAATCCTACAAATATTTTGAATGCTGAAAGTTATTTGCAGGTACCGGATGTTTATACATTATGATCACAAGATCACAGTGAACAAAGAGCATGGTTAAGTGACAGGACAGGTTAGAAAAAAATGTTATTTAAAGTCTCTCCTTGTGTTTGCTGAGAAAGAACAAGACGTTTCCCTAGATCTTTAATGTTAATTTACAAAGTTCTTCCTGGGATATGCAGTGATAACTACAAAATTCCTGTTTAATCTTCTAAGACTGGTAGTCCTCCACTTCAAAGAATGTGATGAATGTGAACTGTTGGAAAACAGGGTATTGTTCATTGAAATGACAGAGTTCATTTTATGTAAAAAAGGAATTTGTTCATTTACATTGTAAATTCACTCACTGTCCCTGTGTTATTTAACTCTCTCACTTATAAACTATGTAGCTCTCCCTTTTTTTTTTTTCAGAAACACTCAGATTTTTGGATGTACTTTTCTCATAGTAGACTTTATGTAAATAAATGATGCTTCTAGCACATTCAAATCCAACAAATATCACAAAGTCTGCTTCTTCAACAGGGCTAGAGGTAAACATGAAAGGTATAGGAATTATTTACTAAAACTACGTGATTGCTATAGACAACTAGAAGTTATTATGAAAGTGTAAACATTACTGCTACACTTGGACTTCAAGTAGAGTCATATGAAGGCTAATAATGTAGTGATTAAGGTCCTGGCTCATTCTCTTGCACTTCTGACCATATGAAAACGAGGGAATCAATTGGGAGTGAATTAGTTCAATAAATCATCCCTACCTGCCTACCATCTATCTCCCAAAAAATACCTGATTAACATCAAAGAGCAGGAGCTACCTGGAAAAGGTGAAGCAAGTTTCCAAAGGCAAGAGGGGAAGTGTTTTTGGTAGCAGGGATGTGACTCAGAATAGATTTAGTTTATAAGGATTTCTCAATGACAAATTTGATAGATATTACATAAAATATATATAAAGCCATTTTTGTGAGTCAAAAAGAACAAAGTTACAACTACTTCCTACAAGTGAGGAACATTTTTTGTCATGATTACAACACTGTCTTAAACATTATTCCCCTTGGGGTCCAGCAGGACAGACCAATACTAAGATTCTACTAAACTAAGTAATAATTTCTGGGGGAAGAAATTTACTAAACAACACTCTGGTGACCAGAAAGAGCAAATGAGCTCGGTATACCAATCTTGCTGCAGTATTAGGACAAGTCTTTAGAATAGGAGGCTTCTCTAGTCTCTCTAGTAATAAACTATAGAAACTTAGAATATCAATAAATGTAAGCAGCACATCAGAAGATCTAGCTATGCATAAAATACATTTTGCAACTCTAGACTGACCATCAGAGTATGCACTTTAAATGTCTTCCCTGGTGAGAAGGCATAGATGCAGATTCATACGTGCTCCCAGTGTCTATGGTAATGAAGCACATTTGCAAGAGAGATGCTGACTCCCTTGGGGTGGAGTACACGGAACTAAGAGAATGAAGTATTAAACTTATGTGTTGGTAGTCAAAGCACTGTAACTTAAAATAACAGAATTCCTTAGTTATATACGATTGTTAAACTAGTACTAAAACTATTATTAATAGTGATATACAATATTATTTCATTTGTTCCTCACAAAAACTCTGAGATGAATTAAAGATGGTAGGCATTTTTGCCCCCATTTTATAAACAGTGACATAAGTACAAAGACATAGTGACAACCCAAAGACATGGTAAGTGACAGGCAGCCATGATTCTAGGTATTCTGAATCCAATCCTAGAATTCTTTCTACAATACCAGTGTTTCCCCAAATGTGGGATTAATGACACTGGTGATACATAGGCAAGACAGTAAATAACTATGAACCATATCCTAAGAATTTGTTCCATTTTCAATTATTTTTAAAGCATTCTGATATGTCAAGGAGAAGGTCTCAGTCTTTACCACCTCTGAGGCTAACAATCTCACTTTTTAAAGGAAAGTAGGCCCCACTGTTGGGTGTTGTCAAGCAAAAGCAGTTAGCCAAATCATGTAATATTATTTCATTTTTACTGTATTTAATTTTATGTTTATCTTCCAATTATGTCAAGGGATACTAGTTTTTCATTTCTGGTAGAAATATAAGGTTCTCCTTATTAAATGAATTCATTTAAGTAATTTAAGTAATTTTACAGAAAACTAGTAAGTAAAAAATAACTACATAGTGGACTTCGGAAAAAGCAAAATCATTAAGCAGTCTGCAAAGGACTGAAAATTAAAAATACTATACTACATATCATATGCTATAAATCATACTCTTTAATAATGAGAGTCTCACCAAAAGACTTTCCACTTTAGAAAACTTATTTCATACATAAATTAAAACAATTAGCTTCTTCATTGTATCAACTTATTAGTTACCTAAACTCCTAAACAAAATGAGTAGTAGCCGTAATACTACCATAGCAAGGGTCAAGTTAATTTTGAAGCAAACTTGGCATATCACCTACTTTTTAGCTATATTTTATTTTACTTATCCTAATATTTTCATAATAAAATTTATACATAAATACAGTTGCGTAAGATTCAAACAAAAAGAAATAACCAGAGTAAAATGTGATTGCCTCCTGCTTTATGCTCACACTCACTTCTGGCTATTCCTGTTCCTGGACATAATGACTAACCAACCTGATTAACCAACCGTAGGACGGCATGCAGTCCTCCAACGTCCTACCAATAAATTCACCTTCATGTGCATTTTTGTCTCTGTACTAGCCAGGAGCAGAAGAGTTAGCACTAACTGCAACAACAGACAGCCCCCAAATCTCAGTGCTTTAACTCCTAAGTTACTCATCTAATGGAGGGTACACAGGAGGTCTTGATCCACATGGTCACTTTAGAGACTCTGATTAACAAGGCTCTACCACTTTGTAGCTGTGCCATCCTGATGTAGCCTTAGAGGAGCTAAAGATTGTAGAGGTGGTATCATAGCTCCTAAATGCCTTGACTCACAAATAATACACTCACAAACTACTATCCAGAATATGCCACAGGGCCCAACCTAAATATAAGGGAAAATACACAGCTGAACATTTTATGTATCTGATAAAATACCTTTTTGTTCAATAGTACATATATGAACCAGGTGACAGATAATGTGTTTTCCTGCTACTTACTTTTCTTCACTTAACAATACATCTTGGAGCTCTTTTCAAGTGTGTATGTATGCGTGTCTGTGTGTACATGCATGTACAACTATTTTTATTGGTTTCATAGTATGCTATAGTATAGATAAAACTTACTTAACCATTCCACTATTTATGAATATTCAGGCTAGTTTTTTTCTATTATAAAAAAAGTGCTATAAAGAAGGAATACATCTAGTTTTTAATCAAACATTCTATAGAGTTGATCCTCTCCATATGTTTACTGGCCATTGGTTTCTCATGTTGTGTGAATAGCCTATTCATATCCTATGTCCATTTATCTATTGCATTGCTTGTCTTCCCTTAATGATTTACAGGATCTTGTTAAACATGATGAAATTTTTACTCCGATGTATTTAATATATATTTTTCCTTTAACTCTGCTTATGGTGTTAGTTAACTATTACTTGGCCAAATATATCAACGCCCTTCCTATAAGCCTTGTGATGTTTTATATTCTACGTAAGATGATCTTCCCCTTTTTAAGATTATGAAAGAATATTCTCCTGATTTTGTTTCTATTGGTTTTGCAGTTTTAAAACTGATTAGTTCTACAATCTATTTTGGGTATTAAGATAAAGGTATACCTTTATTTTTTTCTAAACAGATAATCAATTGTTCTCAATACCATTTACTGCATTATCCTTTTTTTTTAATTTGAAAGGGTATATTTATCATGAACTAAGTTCTCATTTATACATGGATCTGTTTATTTACTCCTGGTCTGTTACCATTCAGTTTTTATTACTATAGCTTTGTAGTATTTTATAAGATTGGTAGAACAAGTCCTTCACAGCTCTTCTTTTCTATATTCTCTTCCATGAACTTTAGAATTAGCTTTTCAACTTTTAAGAAAACCCTGTTTGATTGGATTATATTGAAATTATGCATTTGTTTGGGAGAGAAATGAATTCTGTATAACACTGAGTCTGCCCATCCAGACTGCCCAAACACAGTAATCTCACCATATATCCTTTGCAGCAAAAATCTCATTTTAAAATTTAGGCCTCCTTAATGGCCTTTCATATGTGAGTTATATGCTTCCCCCTAGCTCACTGGTTATGAGTGACCTATTATGAAGACTGATGCTATTTTTTGAAGTGATATCGTAGGCAGAATTCTAAAAATCTCTCCGATTCCAAACCTGCATCCCTGTAACCTACGAAAGTGATGAGAAATCTCATCCGTGATTGTGTTACATGGCACGATTGAGCTTAAAATTGGGACTGACCCATCCTCATAAGCCTTTCAAATTGGAGTGCTTCTCTGGCTGGTGGCAGAAGAGGAGGTCAGAGAGTTAAAGCAGAGAACGCTTCAACATGCACGTTTGCAGAAAGAGAGGCCACGTGAGAAGTGATGTGGGCAGCCTCTAGGAGCAGAGAGCACACCCCAGTTGACAGCCAGCAAGAACACAGAGACCTCAGTCCTCTGTAACTGAAAGGAAGGAAATGAATTCTCCCCAACAACCTGAAAGAGCTTGAAAGTCAATTCTTCCCCAGGACCACTACATAAAAGCCCAGTGTGACAGACACCTTAATTTCAGTCTTCTCAGACCTAGAACAGAGAACTCAGTTGAGTCCACTCAGACTTCTGATTTATAGAAATTATGAGATAATAAATGGGTATTGTTTTCCCCCTCCATGGGTTTTCAGGATTCCCAGGGAAAAGAAAATACACTCAGAACCACTTCCCCCTTCCTCAACTGTATTCGCATTAATGGTCCCTAATTAACACATATATGCCAACCAAAATCTTTAATTTCCTGCTAAATTTTAAGACTTTGGGGAAATAAAAGGCTAATTCTTCTTGTAAAAGTTTGAATATTTAAGGTACACAGTAAATCAAAAACAAAAATATCAAAGGACAAAAAAGAACCTCAAAAGTCATTGGGTAAATCGCCTAATGAAAATTAGGAGAACACTGTTATCAAACCCTAGAATCCAAAATCTATTTCACAAGAGGCCAGGATATATACAATAACGAAGTTTCTTTCAGTAATTATCTATAGTGACTACAATGTTTAAAGGCGAATACAATATTTTAGTAAAATAGTAATTAATCAACACTGCCAATCCACTAGTATAAATTATTGCACTATTTACCTTTGCCTTTAAGTGAAAATGCAATTTATTACATAGTATGTTAAATTTCTAAAACTTCATACTCTTAAGAAATACTGAATTATTCATGCTCTGATATCAGCTTAGAGAATTTTTTTTAATAGATCTTTATTGGAGTATAATTGCTTCACAATACTGTGTTAGTTTCTGTTGTACACCAAAGTGAATCAGCCATATGCATACATGTGTCCCCATATCCCCTCCCTCTTGAGCCTCCCTCCCATCCTCCCTATCCCACCCCTGTAGGTCATCACAGAGCACCCAGCTGATCTCCCTGTGCTATGCTTAGAGAATTTTGAACTGGTATATGGCTGAATTATATAATTTTTCAGAAGATATGTTGAAAGAAAATTATAATGGTACTCAATGACAAGACTGACAATAAGATAAGCTTCACTTATTCTGTCTGCATGCTTCTATACTATTTCAATCCTTTTTAACAAAATGTGTTGCATATAGTTCTTCGGTAAAATTTTTAAAACAAAGGAATAAATAAAAAAAGAAAAAAGTTTAGTGAATATGAAAGATCACGATTTTATTTTTGAGAATTGAGAGAAACATATTAAGTTTTAGAATCTGAAAACAAATTAGAGGGAAGTAAAAATGGAGTAGAAAGAATTTAAAGAAAATACTATAACATGGAATAATGGTTAGCTACTTGTTAGAACTATTAAAACAATGTTATGAGAGTTAATTAAAAAGAAAATTCATCCATTGTCTAAAATAAATTTTAAAGTTGTTTCTTAGTCAAAAATGATTTTTAAAATTATTGACTTCTCCAATACTGCTCTCCTCAAAATGCCAATTTCTATGAAATACAAATAAGAGAATTGTAGTGATAGACTAAGGAACCATTATCCTTCTTGAAGTTTTAACAAATGGTCTTATCAGGACAATGGACAGGGATCTTATTTCCTTAATTGATTTTCTTTGATGTCTCCATGGTTTTTCACTCAGTAAACAAAAGGTATTATTGATCTAACCACCAAGTTGTCCCTGCATGTTGGTCGCACATATTGCAGTCAATTTAACAGTTGTTGGGAAAGCACATCTAAACTCTACTTACCATTTGCCTGATGATTTGCATGGAACCTCACAAGGGAGAATGATCCCTTTGAGCTAATGCTTTGCCCATTCCTAAGCACTGTAGTTGATAATTTAAATTTCGTATTTTGCCACCATTTACATCTTAGTACAAGTAACTTCCCCACAAAAACAAGGCTAGTTCTGATGTAGAGGAGAGAGAGAGAATTGTGTTTTGTATGCAAGCCCCATGAAGGCAGGAACAATATCTGTTTCTTCTTTATCCTCTATCACAATGCCTGGAACATAGTAAACCCTCAATGAGGATTTGATGAAGGAAAGGAGGCGAGCACAAACTGAAATTCAACAAATAGCTCTGAGTTGCCAATGAACAACAAGAAAAAAAAAACCACACAGGCAAATGGTACATTAGGGGAGAAAAACAGCAAAAAGAAGAAGGTGATAGCAAAGGGAGTAAGAAAGTTCAGTTCTCATACTATTCCTAAATAAATGCATTTTATTTTTCTTTACTTCATGACTTTCTCATTTAATAGCTCCACCCATATGCTATTTTAAGGAATAAAATTCATTGGAATGGTAGGAAAAAACATTCTACCATGAAAGCCTGCTTCCAAAGAAGTAAGAAGATGGGGCCTTGTAAGCACTGTCAACATATTACATTAGATAACTATTTAGGTGAAGAATACTTTTACATTAGCAAAAGTAAAAATGTTTTGAAGCCAAAGATAAATGACTAAAGATATGGGTCAAAAAAATGGTTGATGACTAATTTGGGGCTGAATCAATGAACAATTAGGTTTACAGACAAATTTTATTTTTTTTAATGTAAAAAAAATTTTTTTTATTTTTATACATGGCCAGTTAGGGCATGAAATAGTCAAAAACATTTTAAATGATCTCCAGAAAGTTATCAAATGAGTACATGTAAACTATATATAGGGCTCAGTTCCATATTAATCCAAATTATAACATATTTATAAAGTCAAAAAGTACGAGTATTAAAAATTACTCTACATATTTTTCCATTACTGGTAATTGGTCTGTTCATATTTTCTCTTTCTTCCTGGTTCAGTCTTGGAAGGTTGTATGTTTCTAGAAATCTGTCCATTTCTTCTAGGTTGCCCAATTTATAGGCATATAATTTTTAGTGGCAGTCTCTTATGATCCTTCGTATTTATGTGGTATCAGTTGTAACTTGTCCTTTTTCACTTCCGATTTTATTGACTTGGGCTCTCTCTTTTTTTCTTTTTTTTTTTCAACATTTTTATTGGAGTATAATTGCTTTACAATGGTGTGTTAGTTTCTGCTTTATAACAAAGTGAATCAGCTATACATATTCATATATCCCCATACCTCCTCCCTCTTGCGTCTCCCTCCCACCCTCTCTATCCCACCCCTCCGGGGGATCACAAAGCACCGAGCTGATCTCCCTGTGCTATGTGGCAGCTTCCCACTAGCTATCTATTTTACATTTGGTAGTGTATATATGTCCATGCCACTCCCTCACTTCAGCCCAGCTCACCCTTCCTCCTCCCCGTGTCCTCAAGTCCATTCTCTACGTCTGCGTCTTTATTCCTGTCCTGCCCCTAGGTTCTTCAGAACCTTTTTTTTTTTTTAAAGATTCCATATATATGTGTTAGCATATGGTATTTGTTTTTCCCTTTCTGACTTACTTCACTCTGTATGACAGACTCTAGATCCATCCACCTCACTAAAAATAACTCAATTTCGTTTCTTTTTATGGCTGAGGAATATTCCATTGTATATATGTGTCAGATCTTCTTTATTCATTCAGCTGTCAATGGACACTTAGGTTTCTTCCACGTCCTGGCTATTGTAAATAGTGCTGCAATGAACATTGTGGTACATGACTCTTTTTGAATTATGGTTTTCTCAGGGTATATACCCAGCAGTGGGATTGCTGGGTCGTATGGTAGTTCTATTTTTAGTTTTTTGAGGAACCTCCATACTGTTCTCCATAGTGGCTGTATCAATTTACATTCCCATCAACAGTGCAAGAGGGATCCCTTTTCTCCACACGCTCTCCAGCATTTATTGTTTCTAGATTTTTTGATGATGGCCATTCTGATTGGTGTGAGGTGATACCTCACTGTAGTTTTGATTTGCATTTCTCTAATGATGAGTGATGTTGAGCATCCTTTCATGTGTTTGTTGGCAATCTGTATATCTTCTTTGGAGAAATGTCTATTTAGGTCTTCTGCCCATTTTTGGATTGGGCTGTTTGTTTTTTTGATATTGAGCGGCATGAGCTGCTTGTATATTTTGGAGATGAATCCTCTGTCAGTTGCTTCATTTGCAAATATTTTCTCCCATTCTGAGGGTTGTCTTTTCGTCTTGTTTGTGGTTTCCTTTGCTGTGCAAAAGTTTTTAAGTTTCATTAGGTCCCATTTGTTTATTTTTGTTTTGATTTCCATTTCTCTAGGAGGTGGGTCAAAAAGGATCTTGCTGTGATTTATGTCATAGAGTGTTCTGCCTGTGTTTTCCTCTAAGAGTTTTATAGTGTCTGGCCTTACATTTAGGTCTTTAATCCATTTTGAGTTTATTTTTGTGTATGGTATTAGGGAGTGTTCTAATTTCATTCTTTAACATGTAGCTGTCCACTTTTCCCAGTACCACTTATTGAAGAGGCTGTCTTTTCTCCATTGTACACTCATGCCTCCTTTATCAAAAATAAGGTGACCATATGTGCATGGGTTTATCTCTGGGCTTTCTATCCTGTTCCATTGATCTATATTTCTGTTTTTGTGCCAGTACAATACTATCTTGATTACTGTAGCCTTGTAGTATAGTCTGAAGTCAGGGAGCCTGATTCCTCCAGCTCTGTTTTTCTTTCTCAAGAGTGCTTTGGCTATTCATGGTCTTTTATGTTTCCACACAAGTTGCGAAATTTTTTGTTCTAGTTCTGTGAAAAATGCCAGTGGTAGTTTGATAGGGATTGCATTGAATCTGTAGATTGCTTTAGGTAGTAGAGTCATTTTTACAATGTTGATTCTTCCAATCCAAGAACATGGTATATCTCTCCGTCTGTTTGTATCATCTTTAATTTCTTTCATCAGTGTCTTATGGTTTTCTGCATACAGGTCTTTTGTCTCCTTAGGTAGGTTTATTCCTAGGTATTTTATTCTTTTTGTTGCAATGGTAAATGGGAGTGTTTCCTTAATTTCTCTTTCAGATTTTTCATCATTAGTATATAGGTATGCAAGAGATTTCTGTGCATTAATTTTGTATCCTGCTACTTTACCAAATTCATGGTTTAGATCTAGTAGTTTTCTGGTAGCATCTTTAGGATTCTCTATGTATAGTATCATGTCATTTGCAAACAGTGACAGCTTTACTTCTTCTTTTCCAATTTGGATTCCTTTTATTTCTTTTTCTTTTCTGATTGCTGTGGCTAAAACTTCCAAAACTATGTTAAATAATTCTTTTTTTCTTAATAAGTCTAGCTAAAGGTTAATCACTTTTGTGTATCTTTTTAAAGAACCAGGTCTTAGTTTCATTGATCTTTTCTATTGATTTTTAGTCTCTGTTTCATTTAATTCTGCTTTGATCATGGTTTCTTTCCTTTCTACTAACTTTGGGTTTTGTTTGTTCTTATTTTTCTAGCTTCTTTAGGTGTAAGGTTAGGTTATTTACTTGAGATTTTTCTTGTTTCTTGAGGTAAGCTTGTATCGCTATAAACGATAGTACTGCTCTTAGTACTGTTTTGGTGCATTCCATAGGTTTTGGATCATTGTGTTTTCATTTTCATTGTTTCCAGGTATTTTTTAATTTCCTCTTTGATTTCTTCAGTGATCCATTGGTTGTTCAGTACATACTGTTTAGCCTCCACCTGTTTGTGTTTTTTTGCAGTTTTTCTCTTGTAGTTGATTTCTAGTCCCACAGCATTGTGGTCAGAAAAGATGCTTGATATGATTTCAATTTTCTTATATTTACTGAGGTTTGTTTTGGGGACTAGCATGTGATCTATCTTGGAGCTTTATAGAATCATAACATCAATATTCAGTCCTTACCTAATCAATAGTTCAAAACAGTATTCAATAAATTGTTAACTCTTTAACTTCAAATTCTTCTGTGAGGTACATGGCTTTTTAAAAATGAAACAAAACTTAATAATATATAATCTATAAATGAGAAGTGCCTAAGACACAATTGGATTGATCTGAGGGCAGAGGAGGGCAGAGATGGACTGGGAAGAGGCACAGAAAACTTTCTGGCATGACAAAAATATCCCATATCCTGAACAAAGTATGGGTATAGGGATAAAATCACTTCTCACAGCACACTGAATAGTGTCACCTAAGATCCGTGTATTTCACTGTAAATAAATTGCAGCTCACAAAAAACTAAATGGCAAAAAAATAAATGTATGTAAAATATTTCTTGACTATAATGAAAACACAATTACAGAATGTAATTAATTCCAAACTGAGAACAGATACCTCTGTGTGTGTGTGTGTAATTTAGGGGGAGGAGTAGGTGTTTCCCCCATAAAAATGAAGCAGTAGTTTATTAAGTTTTCATAATGATATGTGGCCACAACAGCATCATAAAACATCTGTGGGAATGATGACCAAGAACATAATTAAACAAAGATTCTTCAAATTATTGTGTATTAACATAAAATAAATCCTTTTTTAAATGAAGCAAAATAACTACTGAATTATTTCACTCTGCTTAAGGGAAAAACTGATCAGAAGTAAAGTCATTCAATTTATTTCCTATTGTATATATATCACTGAAGTGGGACATTGTTAGTTGCTATCAAGGGTTAGTTCTCTAAACATCAGAGTTGCCTATTTACAATCTACAGTGGCTTTCATTTTTCAGATGTTTCTATTTAAAATGCCAGCAGTACAGTACTTTTTTTCTTCTGCCAATGGAGTTAAGAAGATAAAGCAAATGAATTTAGATACTTACAAAATAATGTAATCAATTCAATTTCTTTTGCAGCACAGTTAATTCCTATTGTTTAATTTTAACTTTATATTAGCACAAAGTACTTAGGATTAAATCAGTGTTTCCACTTACATGGCTCCAAAATACATTATAATAACTATCAAATAATTGATATAGATATGCTATGGCTTTGGGGATAATTTCAGTAATCTGTATAACTAAAATTTAAATTACCATTCAAATGATGATGAATTATTAATAAACTATGAAGTTTTACATGTGGCCAGAAATGTAAATTATATAAGACTTCGATAAACGTATTATCTTGAAAAAGCAGTTATGGAAAATAGGCTCATCAACTTAAGTAAGATGAAGAGAAGCTGGAGAAAGTCCAGGAACAAGTAATATAAATTACTAAATGACTGGGAAATGACTTAACAAAGAAAGCCTAAAATAATGTGGGTTAGTAGGGAACAGACTACTGGGGTGGAATTAATAACAGTCTTTATTCAACTAGATAAAGTAATACTATACAAACAGACCTTCAGTACTCTGCCCATTGAGAAAAGGATCTAAGAAGGTAAACGTAAGTAGCAACTAGAAGGGCTATGTTTAATACCAAGAAAAGTTTCCTTTTCAGTTTCAAGACTTTAGAGCCTAATTATAAAGATGGCTATAAAATCCATGGCCATACACACTCACCCTTACCACTTCAACATACACTGGTGTAGCTTTACACTACAGCATCTGAGAGATTTATCAGACCCTTAGCACCCTCTTTGCCCACCTGCATTTCAGCCAGAAATGTCAGGAAATTAACCCCCACCTGTGAGTGGCCAATGACTGACAGGAGTCTATATAAATACCCTAGGCTTCCTTTGCCCTCAGGTGAAATAACTCTGAGATGTGGCATAACACTGGCTCCCAGACTGCCCCAATGTGATCCATCTCCGATTAGCCACAGTTGTAACTTGTATAATAATATGATCTCTGTTAGATAAAATCCCTTCCCTGTCTCACTTTCCCAATAACCTATTGGCATTTCCTGGGATCATCCCCCGAATAAACTACTTGCACTGAAATCTTCATATCCAAGTTTGCTTTTTAACTACCTACGCTAAGACAACATACGTGCCATTTCATTGTACCACCTGTCTTTTCATATACTTGACAGTTTCTTCAAATTCCCCAACTATAAAATTTCTTGAAAAACTTTTATAACACAAGAACTAGAAAACTAATACCTTCCAACTTTCATTATTACAATACACTAAAAATAAATGATATCAAAACAGTTATTTAATACTAGCCAGCTATTGCTGCCTATTATCTCTGAGTCTGAATCCTGCTTTTTTTTTTAAGTGTGTACATGGGAGTGGGGGAAGATTAGCAAATATTTGTGAGGTATTACAGATATGCTGCACCAAACTGACCATGTTTATTACTTCAAGTGACAGAGAATGGAAGGAGGAGTAATTTCCTCACTCTGTGATTCAATGTTTTCTTAAATCTCTTTCCCATAACCACCTGAAGTCCATCTTGGACCATTTAAAATCACTTCACATCCCAATGGAATATACATTCCACACTTTAGAAAATATTACACTACAGAATAGATAAACCTGAGAAAGCTAATTTACAGTCTTACTCCGAAAAAAATTAATAAAGATCTCTTAAGATTTCTTTGACCTCTATATAGTTTCAGAAACTATTAAACAGAGAGTTAGGAATTCTAGTCTTAATGTTTTGTGTGGCTGTGGCCAAGTCACTTCATTTTTCTGGACCTCAGTTTCCTCAATCTTAAAATAAAAAAGTCAAATAGGTCCACGTTTTCTCTTTTCTGTTCTCCTCACCACTTCACTAACAAAAGGAGTGAGCGAAGGTGAAGCCGTAGGTTTCTTAATCCCATTCCTTCAAAGCAGTTCTGGGAAGATCAGGAGGAGACAGGAGAGAGAAAGAGAGGGAGGAGTAGGTGAAGAGGAAAGAAGGAGAGGGAGGGGGAGGAGAAAGGCTAGGAGGAGAGAAAGAAACAGAAAGGAAACGGACTTTTAAAACTACAGGTACCACCTTCCACTTATTAGAATGGCTACTATTGAAAAGAAAAAGATGACAAGTGTTGATGAGGATGTGGAGAAATTGGAACCTTTGTGTACTGTTGGTAGGAATGTAAAATGGTGCAGCCGGTGTGGAAAAGAGTATGGCAGTTCCTCAAAAAAGTTAAAAATAGAATATACTATATGACCCAGCAATTTCATTCCTGGGTATATACCCAAAAGGAATTGAAAGCAGGGTCTCAGAGAAACACTTGTATCCTCACGTTCACAGCAGCACTATTCACAACAGGCAAAAGCTGGAAGCAACTCAAGTGTCTCAACAGATGAATGGATCCACAAAATGTGTATACATACAATGGAATATTAGTCTTAAAAAGGAAGGAATTCTGACACATGCTACATCATAGATGAACCTTGAGGACATTATGCTGAGTGAAATAAGCCAACCACAAAAAGGCAAGTAGTATATGATTCCACTTACATGAGGTGCCTACAGTAGTCAAATTCACAGAGACAGAAAGTAGAATAGAGGTTACCAGGGGAAATGAGGAGTTGTTGTTTAATGGGTATAGAGTTTCAGTTTTGCAAGATGAAAAGAGTTCTTGAGGCTGGTTGCACAACAATGTGAATCTACTTAACGTGATTGAACTGTACCCTTAAGATGGTTATGATGGTAAATTTTATGTTACATTTATTTTATCATGAATTAAATTTTTTAAAAATACAGGTTACCATGGGACTATATGACATTTAAGATCTCTTTCAGCTCCACAGCCTTTAAATTAGCATTAACAACAATTATGTAATTTATCATGGTCATGATACAAGGTTCATGAACAAAATTAAAACAAAAAAATTATTTATCCCATATATATTATCCACAATATTTGCAGTATGTGTATTATAACCATTAATCTCTATGATCCAAGCAATGAGCTTCAGTGACTAATACTTATTCATGCTCTCTACAGAGAGTCACTAAAATATTACCTAAATGTTAAGAAATCTTATGGCCAAATAGAAAGTTCTGCAAATTTAAGGTTACTATTAATCTTTCTTCAAAACTGTCACCTCCATTTTGAATGCTATTAAATCCCAGTCAGATTGAAAGGCAGTTTCTTCTGTGCTCGCAGAGTAACATTAGTACACTCTCATGGTCAATCCTGTGTCAGGATGAACTGCACATGACTGCCGTTCTACCTTGATTCTGAGTCCCAGTGAGTAAGAACTCACCACGCAGTAGCTCACTGATCTTGTCTAGCTGTGTCCATAGCACACTGCAGCTACACCGTACTTATTAGAATTAGCACACCATTTACTCATAGGTTCTCATGTTTCTTAATGTTTCTTAATACAAGCTGACAAGATGATACCTAAAATTAAATAAGTGCTCGCTTTGGCAGCACATATACTAAAAATTGGAATGATATGGAGAAGATTAGCATGGCCCCTGCACAAGGATGACACGCAAATTCGTGAAGCGTCCCATATTTTTGAGAAATGGAAACAAAAACAAAAATAAACAAATGGGACCTAATGAAACTTAAAAGCTTTTGCACAGCAAAGGAAACCATAAACAAGACAAAAAGACAACCCTCAGAATAGGAGAAAATATTTGCAAACGAAGCAACTGACAAAGGATTAATCTCCAAAATATACAAGCAGCTCGTGCAGCTCAATATCAAAAAACAAACAACCCAATCCAAAAATAGGCAGAAGATCTAAATAGACATTTCTCCAAAGAAGATATACAGATTGCCAACAAACACATGAAAGGATGCTCAACATCACTCATCATTAAAGAAATGCAAATCAAAACTACAATGAGGTATCACCTCACACCAATCAAAATGGCCATCATCAAAAAATCTAGAAACAATAAATGCTGGAGAGGGTGTGGAGAAAAGGGAACCCTCTTGCACTGTTGGTGGGAATGTAAATTGATACAGCCACTATGGAGAACAGTATGGAGGTTCCTTAAAAAACTAAAAATAGAACTACCATACGACGCAGCAATCCCACTGCTGGGCATAAACCCTGAGAAAACCTTAATTCAAAAAGAGACATTTACCACAATGTTCATTGCAGAACTATTTACAATAGCCAGGACGTGGAAGCAACCTAAGTGTCCACTGACAGATAAGTGGATAAAGAAGATGTGGCACATATATACAATGGAATATTACTCAGCCATAAAAAGAAACGAAATTGAGTTATTTGTAGTGAGGTGGAAGGACCTAGTGTCTGTCATACAGAGTGAAGTAAGTCAGAAAGAGAAAAACAAATACCTTATGCTAACACATATATATGGAATCTTAAAAAAAAAAGTGGTTCTGAAGAACCTAGGGGCAGGACAGGAATAAAGACGCAGATGTAGAGAATGGACTTGAGGACACGGGGAGGAGGAAGGGTAAGCTGGGACAGAGTGAGAGAGTGGCATTGACATATATACACTGCCAAATGTAAAACAGATAGCTAGTGGGAAGCAGCCACATAGCACAGGGAGATCAGCCCCCTGATCTCCCACCTAGAGGGGTGGCATAGGGAGGGTGGGAGGGAGATGCAAGATGGAGGGGGTATGGGGATATATGTATACGTACAGCTGATTCACTTTGTTACACAGCAGAAACTAACACAACATTGTAAAGCAATTATACTCCAATAAAGATGTTAAAAAAATTAATAAATAAAATTAAATTAAATAAAAGATCTCCTGTCTTTTTATTGTATAATTTTATTTATTTCTTACTGAAAACATAAACCTGACCTAAAATAATTTATCATTTAAAAATTTTCTCTTTTCTTATTCTCATAAAATACACTCATATAAGTGTATTTTAAGAATCTATTTAAATAGACACAAATTACTGATTTAAGTAAAAGTATAAACGGAAGAAAATTAAACTATCAGTGTTACTAAATTATTAAGATATATACTGTTGGCCAATAAGCACAAAAGATGCTTAACATCATTAGTTATCAGAGAAATGCAAACTAAAACTACAATGAAATACCACTACATAAATCACTAGCATGGTTAAAATGAAAGCCACTTATAATTCCAAGTTCGGTAAGGATGCCAAGCAAATAGAACTCTCATACAGTGCTGGTAGGAATATAAAATGATATAACCACTTTGGAAAGTAGTATGGCAGTTGCTACAAGGTTAAACGAGCACATATCATATGACCCAGCAAGTCCACCCCTAGGTATTTATGTAAGAAAAATAAAAACATATGTTCACACAAAGACTTAACATATGAATGTTCAAAACTGAAAACAAGCCAAATGTTCAACAATAGGTGAGTGGATAAATAAACTCTGATATATCGTTAAAATGGAATGTTATTCACAAATGAAAAGGAATGAACCACTGAGAGACATAAAATCATGGATGAACCTCCAAATCACTATGTTGAGTAAAAGAAGCCCAACACAAAAGACTATATGTTGTTGCATGATTTTATTTATTTGAAACTCTAGAAAAGACATAACAAACTAAATGATAGCAAATCAGTATTTCCCTGGAGCTGGAAATGGGGGAGGGGAGGAACTGAGAGCAAAGAGGCATGAAGAAATTATTTGGGGTGATGAAAATGTTCAATATTTTGATTGTGATGGTGTTTATACAAGTATACACATTTGCCAAAACTCATTAAACGGTACACTTTTTTTTTTTTTAAAGAGTTTTTTGATGTGGACCACTTTTAAAGTCTTTATTAAATTTGTTACAATGTTGCTTCCGCTTTATGTTTTGGTTTTTTGGCCATGAGGCATGTGGGATCTGCTCCCTGACCAGGGATCAAATCTGCACCCTCTGCATTGGAAGGTGAAGTCTTAACCACTGGACCGCCAGGGAAGTCCCAAGCGGTATACTTAAATGGATTTTATTGTATGTAAATAGCACCTTCTTCATAGAAAGTGATAGCATGGTAATTAAGCAGCATATTAGTTCAGTAGTTTGCAAACTTTTTAAATCATTTTCCTCTCTTACTTAAAAAAATTACTTACAAATTACATACATGTTAAGAAGTATACACTCTACAAAACATATAGAAAAGTAGGAATTATAAAGAGCTAAAGATCAAATAATGAAATGTCCTGTTAATTGATGCAACTTCATTATTTAATCTAATGTCATAAAATGTACTTAGGTGAGAGGTTCATCACTGAAGATAATGGACATAAATCTGTATGTCAAAAATATTCTCAGTATGTAGAACTTGTGAAGCTAACTTCTTATCATTTAGACAGTGACTGTCTAAACAGACATTTTCTATGTGACTGTCAAAGAATTAGAGGAGTGCTCATTCTGTCATCTTGATTCTCCTTGCAATATTAGTGCTATCTTCAATCCGTAGGCTATATGTTAGAAAAATTTTAAGCTGCTTTTCCATATCATGAAGTTAGTTTAATTAAATCTAGACTACATAATCTATTAATCCACCTTACTGGAAGCAGAAAATGCAAAAAATAAGTGAGGGGGCGGTGAGAGGGGGACAAGGTGGTGGAGTAGGAAGATCCTGGGCTTGCCTCCTCCCATGGATACTATATATAGAAACTTAACTAGAAAACCCAAAAGACTCCACCAATACACTATTGGAACTAATAGATGTATTCAGTAAAGTTGCAGGATATAAAATTAATATACAGAAATCTGTTGCATTTCTATATATCAACAATAATCTATCAGAAAAAGAAAGAAAACAATCCCACTTACAGTTGCATCAAAAAGAATAAAATTTCTAAAAATAAACTTAACCAAGATGGTGAAAGACCTATACTCTGGAATCTATAAGACACTGATGAGAGAAACTAAAGAAGACACAAAGAAATGGAAGGATATACCATCTAACCAAATGGAAAAATTAACACTGTTAAAATGTCCATACCACCCAAAGCAATCTATAGATTCAATGCAATCCCTATCAAAATACCAATGCCATTTTTCATAGAAATGGAACAAATATTCTTAAATTTTGTATGGAACCACAAAAGAACACGAATAGCCAAAGTAATCTTGAGAAAGAAAACAAAGCTGGAGGTATCATTCTCCCTGATTCAAATCTATACTATAAATCTATAGTAATCAAAATAGTATGGTACTGGCACAAAAACAGACACATAGATCAATGGAACAGAGCCCAGAAATAAATCCATGCTTATATGGTCACCTAATCCTTGACAAGAGCAACCAAGAATACACAATAAGGAAGGAATAGTCTGTTCAATAAATGGTGTTGCGAAAAACTGGACAGCACCATGCAGAAGAATCAAACTGGACTATTTTCCCACACCATATACAATAATAAGCTCAAAATGGATTAAAGATTTAAATGTAAGACCTGAACCATAAAACTCCTAGAAGAAAATACAGGCAGTAAACTCTTTGACATCAGTCTTTGTAACATTTTTTTGGATCTGCCTCTTCAGGCAAGAGCAACAAAAGCAAAATTAAACAAATGGGACTATATCAAACAAAAAAGGTTTTGCACAATGAAGGAAACCATCAACAAAATGAAAAGGCAACCTACTAAATGGGAGAAGATATTTTCAAATGATATATCCCATAAAAAGTTAATATCTAAAATATATAAAGAAGTCATACAGCTCAATATCAAAAAAAAATCCAATTAAAAAAATCAGCAGAGGATCTGAATAGACATTTTTCTAAAGAAAGCATACAGATGGCCAATAACATGAAAGGATGCTCAACATCACTAATTATCAGGGAAATTCAAATCAAAACCACAATGAGATATCACCTCACGCCTGTTAGAATGGCTATCATCAAAAAGACAACAAATAACAAATGTTGGTGAGGCTGTAGAGAAAAGGAATGGTGGTGCACTGTTGGTGGGAATGTAAACTGGTGCAGCCACAATGGGAAATAGTATGGAGGTTCCTCTACTTCTGGGCATTTATATGAAGAAAACAAAAACTCCTATGCTAACTGCAGCATTATTTACAGTAGCCAAGATATGGAAGCAACCGAAGTGTCCATTGATAAATGAGCGGATAAAGAAGATGTGGTGTGTATATATGTATATGTGTGTGTATCTATCTATCTATCTATCTATATATTTATAAAATGGTATATTAGCCATAAAACGAATGAAATCTTCACATTTGCAACAACATGGATCTATCTATAGGGTATTATGCTAAGTGGAACTTTGTGTTTCCACTACATGGGGCATGGGTTCAATCCCTGGTCCCTGATCAGGGAACTAAGATCTCGCATGTGCACTGCACGGCCTGAATATATGAATGAATGAATAAAATCAATATAAAACACAAAGCAAACAAGCAAACAAAACAAAACAGAAACAGACTCATAGATACAGAGAAAAAATGGTGGTTGCAAAAGGGGGGGTGGGTAGATGGGTGAAATAGGTGAAGGAGATTAAGAGGGGCAAACTTCCAGTTACAAAATAAATAAGGCATTGGGGATGTAACATACAGCTTAGCGAGTATAGTGTATAATATGATAATAACTTTGTATGGTGACAGATGGCTACTAGACTTATTATGGTGATCATTTTGTAATGTACTTAAATGTCAAGTCACTATGTTGTACACCTGAAAATAGCATAATATTGCACATCAATTATACTTCAAGAAAAATTAAATAAAAATAAATAAATAAAACATTTTTCAAAAGTGAGGGGGCTACCATTAACCCCTCTTCCTTCAGTATGCCTCATTTATACATGTGATATATAAGTAATTATATCTTTGCTATATTTCCCATTTTTAATAAAAAATATAAATAGATATTCTAACATATCTTTTTCTTACTCTAATAAATCTTGCACAAATATAGGCTGTAGAAGTTCTGCTTTGGAGACATCTGAGAGTGATAATTTGTACTATTCAAAAATTATAGGGTTTAAAAATATGGAGTATGTGCATGTGCACGTTTAACACTAAACCTGTTATTAACTATTTTCAATCACTATTAATTTAGAAGGCACTTCAGTATTACCTAGTTCACTCATTAATTCAACATTATTGAGCACCTATTATGTACACCTATTAGGTTGTACTATAATGTAAACAAAAGAAGACATGGTGTCTGGATCATCAACTTACGATATAGTTTTGGGGAAAGACACTGATCACATAAATCAGTTAAAACCACAGCAATGAAATGGTCTGTGAGGGAAAGGTACACAGGTCTAGGAGAGTGCATAACAGAAAGACTTAATTTCACAGTGGTTTGGGGAATCAATCATGCTTCCCCGGGATGATGACTACTGACCTTCAGGGTTCAATAAAATATTATTAAAACATGCAAACATAAACCAAGGCGCAAACAATGATAGCTGTGGGGCCAACTATTATACGAAGTTTCTCTTGGCATCCAATCTATCTGTGGTATCATTTAGCCTTGATCAAGTTCATATTAAGGCTGGCTCTATTCCTCCTCATTAGCCCCCAAAATTGTAGCAGTTCAACCTCCTGGCACCAAAGCTATTTTAAACACATATGAAAACACACTGAAGTTGAATGGCAGTCTCAGTTCTAATGCATTAATTAAGATAATCTAGAATATGTTCATAGTTTCATTATAAAGATCATCTAAATAAACACATACACACATAGAGTGGATTCCTAAGAAAACATCCGTATATCACACTTTGAGAAACACTGCTCTTTGCAATCCGTTTCCTACCTCCAGTTCCTAGCAGTGTCTGGTATATGTATCAGTAATTTGTCCTTGTATCTGCAAAATGCTTTGTAGTTCACAAAGCCCATTACAAAGATTTTCTCATTTGATCCTAACAACAATTCTGGGTGAATTATCTATTTCAAAGATAAGGAAACTAAGGCTGGGTGGTACTTCTTCAAAGTAGTTTTTCTTCAGGAAGTTTCCCACAATTGCCCACTTCCATCAACTGATTCACCTCTGAATTATGTGTTTTTTGCTCCTATAGCATAGCTCTCTATATTATACTTCAGGCATCACCATTCTCTGTGTCATTTTCTGTTCACCTGTCTGTCTCTTTGACCTAACCTTAAAGTTCTTTATATGCCAGTAGCACATAACAGATGTTCAATCAATGCCCAGTGACCGCCTGTAATACAGTTATGGAGACTAAAGGACAGGGAGGTTAAAATGAGCTCAATACCACGTAGCTTATTTTGGCAGACCTAGAACTCCGACTCACTCACACCTCCTGAGATCAAGTTCAAGTCACTGTTCCTTTAGTCCATATCCCCAATATTTTGGGCAATATTACTGCTTCATAGGAAGCAGAAGAACAAAAACTGCATTCTTTCAATACTAAAGTATTACGAACCAAAACATAGATATGAATATAATTTAAGCCCAAACATCAAAAACATTTTCCACCTGTGAAATAAATTGTCTACTGAGATCAGTTAACACAGTCAGGAATCTATTTTTATACTGACAAAAGAGTATGGGGTTTGCTTACTACACTAGCTTCTCTAGGTCATATATTTTTTTCCTAGACAGAGTTCCCTGATGCTCTTTTGCTTTGTTATTTTTAGTATCTAATTGAAATAAACTAAAGAAACAATTTCTCTGAATCAATTTATGAAATCCCTGGAAAAAATTAAGAGTAATCATGAGTTTTAACTGTATAACTATCTACCAGATCAATGAACCACAGGCAACAAACACCTTAGTGAACCTCAATGTCAAAGCAAAGCCTTGCAAGTTAGCACAATAACAAAAAAGAAAAGTTATTGGTAAAAAAGGCTTTGCATAGAGTAATTATGTTACCAAGGGTCATAAACAGGACTATAATCAATGGTCTGCTCAGTCTCATACGAATCTCAGAAAAAAGTTATTACAGGGAACTAAAGTTTACGTTTATTCAAAGTAAAATTAACTTGCTTACTATCACTCTTCCAAAACTTCAGAAATAATTTTGCTCAGTTATTCCATTTATAGTTCCATTTACAAAAAAACCACAAAACCTCAAGTTAGTCTGTATTATAGTTTACTTCTGCTAGTGATGAGTTACAAAGTTACTCTGAGATTTACAAATGGGACAGTGCCTCTCTAATCCCTATTATACTAATAAGCATTTTTATTTAAGAATCACCTTTCTTCTTACATTTCAAGTGCTCTCTTTTCTAATGTATAATTTTTCTTATTTGGTTTCTTTAATCCTACTATTTTTAAAAAGCTGAGATTGCTAATAATAAGGAAGCACAGATTTAATAGAATCCAAAGTTATCAATACTTAATAACCCAGAAACACCAACTAGTAAACTTAGGCAGAGAAAAACAAAATCATGGCTTTGGTTAGCTGTATAGATTTGTGAGAAACAGCTTGACGAACTTGTAAACCAAAAATAAAAAGCTCTGCATATTATAATTTTCAGTTTTGAGGCCACCTTTTAAGTAACTTTTTTTTTTTTTTTTAATTTATGGCTGTGTTGGGTCTTCGTTTCTGTGCAAGGGCTTTCTCTAGTTGCGGCAAGCGGGGGCCACTCTTCATCGCGGTGCGCGGGCCTCTCTCTATTGCGGCCTCTCTTGTTGCGGAGCACAGGCTCCAGACGCGCAGGCTCAGTAGTTGTGGCTCACGGGCCCAGTTGCTCTGCAGCATGTGGGATCTTCCCAGACCAGGGCTCGAACCCGTGTCCCCTGCATTAGCAGGCAGATTCTCAACCACTGCGCCACCAGGGAAGCCCATTGAGGCCACCTTTTAATCACCCATTAAAATTATACCTTACAGATATAAAAGATAATCTTTTAAACAATCTTTAAATATTACAAGAAGATGAAAAATTATACCTTTTTATTTAATTAAAAAACTATATTCCACCTCTTCCCCTATTCAATAATTAATATATCAATTGTAATATAAATTTGGGTGAGTTTAACTTTTTTAAAGGCTGCTAATCAATTGATTTGATGAATCTGGTTTTCCTCACAGGCTGGAATGGGAATGGCTGTCTGGGCCTTCATACTATCCATATCTATACTGCTACTAAATAAAACAAAAATCAAAGCCGCAAACTGGCTAATTATCGTTTTTTGAGTTTAGTACCTAATTCCTACTTCCTGATACTTTTGTCTTCTTTCTTGAGAATAATTTTGTTTGCATTTTCTAGCAACCAGATTTTTAAAGCAACGCTCAATTGTACCACTAATTCATTATACACATCTGTTTTTAAAAGAGTCTTAAAAGTATCACCAATTTTGTTTCTTATTGATCGTTTTATGTGTTATTCAGGCTTGCTTATTTATTTATTTATTTTCTTGGTGGTAATCATCAAGACTGGGGAGTTGATGGGGAATATAGAGAGAACTGGGCAAAAAGCTCAGAACTGATTTTCCTCTTTTAAAACACTGATCCATTGAGATGAGACAAGAGTAGTTTAAATTTAGGATACTTTTTAGAAGAACTCTTTTTGCTTAGCATATGTATAAGGAAAACTTTCAGGTTTTATTTATTTAAAGATAAAATAGTAAGTGCCCATGTCTATTGAACACAATATTATGATTAGTAGCTTAAATTATCACTTACCAAACTTACCTCCGATTGGTAAAGTTATTCATTTCAAAATTTTTTTATATAACTCCAGACTGCTAGAAAAGTTGCAGGAGTCATACAAAATATTCCCAAGTTATCCTTTCTCCAGATTATCTAAATAACATTTTACTACATTGATTTTATCATGTTTCCCCTCTTTTTTTTTTTTAAGGTACTATATTTACTGATGTTCATACTTAGGGTCTGAGTTTAGGGAGGGCTTTAGGAAGTTCACGGTTTATAATTTTTTTAAAAATAAATAAATTTATTTATTTATTTTTGGCTGCATTGGCTCTTTGTTGCTGCATGCGGGCTTTCTCTAGTTGCGGCGAGCAGGGGCTACTCTTGGTTGCGGTGCGCGGGCTTCTCATTGCAGTGGCTTCTCTTATTGTGGAGCATGGGCTCTAGGCGCGCAGGCTGCAGTAGTTGCAGCACATGGGCTCAGTAGTTGTGGCTCCCGGGCTCTAGAGCACAGGCTCAGTAGTTCTGGCGCACGGGCTTAGTTGCTCGGCGGCGTGTGGGGTCTTCCTGGACCAGGGATCGAACCTGTGTCCCCTGAATTAGCAGGCGGATTCTTAACCACTGCGCCACCAGGGAATTCCCAAGGTTTACAATTTTTTTATTTGCTAGTTATCTTGCTCAAGCAGCCCTTTATACCCCGGATGTAGCTGCTTCACTAGCTTTGCTTGTGGGATCTTCAAAAACGTTCTGTGATTGATTCATAGAATTAAAATTAATCCTTCTTGACAGAAAGTGTATCATGTTCTTCACCATGAGACTGCCCATGTTTAGTATTGCTATGTCAGTGGGCTTATACCATTTATCTTGTTATAACTCATCTGACTGCTTTACTTCTGTAAGGTGGGGCTTAGGAGCTCAGGTTCTGAAGTCAGATATCTTGGGTTTGACTCTCAGCTAAAAATATCATGGCTGAAGGAAGGTGTATTAGTTAAACATCAGGTTTAGGGTTCAGCACTGAGCTACTAGGCAGCCAGGACAAAGAGGGTGGCTGCGATTTCCTCTCAGTAGGAAGTCTATCAGTTTGTAAGGGCTGTAAGAAAAATGAAACATCAGCATCTCAGCAGAAATGGCTTTGACTGATATCAACACAAGTTTTTAAAGAAAATAAAGAGCCACTCAATGTGTGTCTATTTCTAAAATCAGCCCTGGATAAAAGAAAGGGGAGAACGATCATTTTTCGTGGATAGAAAAGGTATGTTAAGTGCTCCATGGAATTAACCTTATGGTATGCTGGTTTAATACAGGCATCGAGCTTGAAGAACTTTAATGGACAATTCACCTGGCTATAAAAGAGTCCAGGAGAGGAGATGATGCTCAACTTGTGTACCATATATCCCTAGAGGTTCCACAAAGGCATCTCAGGAGCTGCTGTTAGGGGCAGGAGATGTGGACAAGACCCAAGTCCTTTCCCCTCCTCACACAAGGATTCAGTCTGAAGAGCTCAAGCTATTGTACTATTTAGTATATTCCTTCAATACAAACTGAGTACCTACTTGCTCAGCATTTACAGTTCCCATGAAAGAAGACTTTCAAAAATAATTATTTGTTAAATGACAATACAAATATATCCCACTCTCGAAAGAAATATAACATCAATCCCACACACATACATTTTGTAATTACTATCTCAGAGTATACTTCTCAAATGTAAGCACAGGCTGTCAAGGCCAAATAACTGTAATCCAAAGCAAGTTATTTAAATTCTTTGAGCCTCAGTTTCCTCACCTGTAATAATACCACCTACCTTGTGGAGTTGTTATAAGCTTTAGAAATAATGAGCCAAGCATCAAGCACAGGGAACAGCACACAATAGGTGCTCAATAGATGGCATACTATCATTATGATACATTGTTGCAACTGGGTTTCTGACAAAGCAGAATGGTGGATGACTTCAAAATGAGAGTTATTATTGAAAACCTAAATAGCTTATATTATTCAACCAGTAGATACCTAGCGCTCCACCTCACCTCTCACCACTCAGCTCTCCCACCCTCTCCTCCACCCATTTCAACCCTGATTCAGTTCCACAAACCCACCACGTTCACGCCAGCTCTTCACAAACACACTTCCCTCAGAAAACACTTCTTTTTATTCCCTCACTGGTCATCTCTATTCTTTAAATCTTAGCTTAAACATCACTTCCTCTAGAAAGACTTCCTTGACCAGCTAAGACTACAAATAACAATTTTTATTTGGACCTTAACGTTTCTTTTCTTTCAGATACTGATGTCAAAGAGGCTCAGCTATATATTGAGATCTATTATACTGACAATGTATTTTTAGCCCACGTAAAGAATTCCTCTGATTTACTTTGGCAAAGAGGGCATGTGCTCTGTTTAAATTGTGTTTCAATTTGTTCAAATTATATGTAAACAGAAGTGCCAGTTATTGTAAAGTTTTCTACTTTCTACTCATATGAAAAATTTTATAGGACAAATTGAACTTTCCAAACAAACAAAAACTTATGTCGAAATTGATAGTTTGATAAGCAAATTCGATATTCATAGGAAACATTATATATCTCTAAGAACAAAATTATGGAATCAACTAAAATAAGTCTATAACTAAGTGATTTGTTGAAAAAGAAAATTTTCTGCAGTTCAACTTTGGGAGGTCCTTTGGAATAGTTGCATTAAATGAATGGTGTAAGCCTCTTCTAACTAGAGAGCCAAATTCTAGTCAAGCTAGCTAGAATATTAATATATTGTTCTCACCTTTATCTTTTAAAGTCTTATATCATACCACAGCAACAAACTTGGTTCAAAATTATTATATTTTATGAACTGAATAAAATACTGGAGGTGTTCCTGAATTCTATTGAAAAACCTGGCATTTCTCTAATCACTATGGTGACTGCACCTGGTGACAGGCCATCCAGGGTGAAGGACACCATTACTGATCCTGCCTCAGACCAAGCTGGTGTCCATTCTGACCTAGAGCCTGAGATTCCATAATTCACAATCCAGAGCAATACAAGGAAGGACCAGAGGTTCTTGCTTAGTAAAGAAAATGGAAGCAGCTGGTTTTAAGAGTAAAATAGCTGCAGAGGATAAGTTACTTGACAGTGAGGGCAAAGAGAGAGGGCCAAAGACCAACTCTTATAGAAAAGGAGGTCAAATCCCCCCACTCCAATTTTCCATTAGAGGAGTCAGATAACATTACCAGTACTACTGATAATGATAACAACAATGAAAATAATAATAGTAAAATAGAAAATTTATTAAAGGTTTATTATATATCAGGTACTATTCTAAATTATTTAATAAATGTTATTTAATACTTTAAGTATAAGCTAGACATTATTATTCTTATTTTATACATTAGGATATTGAGTCTCAGAAACTTAATTTTATTTGTCCAAAGTCATATAACTAGAAAGAGCTAGAGCCAGGATTTAAATCCATCCCTTCTAAGTATGAATCTCACTCTCTTAAGCTCTACAAAACCTGATTTACTTGATGAAATAGCCCTCAAAGAAATAAAAGGGGAAAACCAAAATCCATGCAAAAAAAGAAATATGTGATAGTCAACAGTATCAAATGTCAAAGGAAAATCCAGAAACACCCTAGAGAAAATTACTGGATTTGGCTCTGTCCAAAGTGCACAGTATCCATAGTTGTATGGGTGGCACCCAAATTTCATAGGATTAAGAGGTGGTTAGATAACTGCAGATGTCTCTTTCAAGAAAATCAGCAGTGAGGGAATATATAAAGAAATATGTTAACTGAAGTGGGAAAATACTAGGGAGGGGTTACACGTAAAGACACCATAAATAGGTCATCAGACTCAACCTCCCACAAGAGGTTCTTATGCAGCATTGTTCCGCAGCCCTCAATTCCTAGCCCCTCACCTCCTTATACAACTCCTTGATTTCACTTGAGCTCTTCCATGCTTCTCTCTACAAGAAATGCCCTTTTCCAGTTTGCTTTTCTTGTGAACTCCAACTTTTCCTTCAGCACACAGCTCAAAGGTCACATTCTCGGTGAAGACATCACTGACTCTCATTCCCAAGAACAATTTTCATCTTTACGCCTAAGGAACTTTGTATCTAATTCTATAACAAGTCTATCTCCATCAAAAGTTGGTTTTCTACATTCGGGTACCAAACTGAATTACCTTTGAAACCCCAGTATTTAACACAGTGCCTGGCATATTCCTCTTAAAATATAGTATCCAGAACTGATCATAATTTTTTAACTCTAGTTGAGAAAATATTTTAAAAATCACTTAAAAGAGAATCAAAGACTATTACTACCCAACTATTTAAACAGTAGTTCTTATTTTTAAAAATATACAGATGGTCAACTAAAGAGCCTTCATATTAGATTGGCACAGTAAAATTTATTTCAATTGTAAATCAGCATGTTCCTTCAAAACACCTTACTTTTTTATATTGGATACTAAAAATTAGCAGTTCTGATTCCAAAAATAAATATGTTCTTCAAGAACTAAAATTATTGTCTTTTAAAAAAATTATTTTCACAAAAGACATTCAACTGGAATTCATTTAAAAATATAACCCCATCTTTTAGGATGTCTGCCACAGTCTTAATTATGAAAACACCGTTCCCTTAGGGAACTAAGCCAATGAGAATCTAGTCCTGAATAAGAGCAAACCAGAGAAAAATGTCTCTGTTTCTGTTGATTATATCAGATAATGGTCTGAAATGAAAAGAATTCTATTCATGTCCATCGAAGCTAGGATGCACAAGAAGCAAACCTCTGGACCCTGAGCAGAGGAGAGATAAAGACAAGAACGATGGAGTGCACTACCTCAGGCTTAGCTCTCCAGCCTAGCACAGGGTCCCATTTAAAATACTACTGATCAAGTTTTGATCCAATAGAACATTCTGTTATGGATTTAACATTCTATAGGCAATCATTTCTTCCCCTTAATCGCTATTTATTGCTTCCACCAGAAGAACTTTCTCATGGGTATATTGCTAATTATCACTGCTTCCTTCTGGTTGTGATGATTTACTACACACAGGAATATGGCAAACAGAAGTGAGGACAAAAATAACCCACTGTTTAAGCTATGGCCTAATGTGGGGAAGTCAGGAGCATTCATATCTAATTTCAATTCCTAAAATCCATCTCCTAAAGGTTGAGGCATCATTTTAAAGATATCCATAATAAATAGATCTATTGGAGAAGATTCATTTAAAACATACCCTTCTTGAAGATTGCCCTTTGCCTAAAACCTAATTGACAGTTCCGGTTGGATCTGTTTCCCACACAAAATGTCATTTATCTTTTTGACCACAGGGATAATACACTTACTCTCCAGGATGTACCATAACTTATGTAGAAATGCTAAATATGTAATATATTGATACTAACCAAAAAGAAACAATATAGCCACATAGCTATTACATTCATTCTGATAACTCAAATTATGAACAAAGAGTCAGTGCCTAAATCGGTGATTTATTTATACATGTATTTTTTAAAATATCTCTTTGTAAGAATATATATATCCTTATCTGAATATAATCTTGAAATGAGCTTTTATCACATAAAAAGAAGTTTCAGTGTCACAGTTACATACCAAAGACCCACAAGAAACAAACTGTCCCTGGGCAGAAAAAGGTCAAGACCCACGTTCTCTGATAAAAAAAGAATTTGAACAAAGTTGACAGCATCTTTGAAAAAAAAAAAATGTATGTCTTTGAACTCAAATAGAAGCCCCTCAACCCCAGAGCTCAATTGTACCTGGGATGTTATGCTTAGAAGGAGCAATATAGAGACAAAACACTTGCCCACTGTGAGAGAAAAGATGTATGTCCCTTTCTAAGGAAAAGGGAAGACAGACAGAGACAGTAAAGACAGGAAGAAATATAGTTGGGAGACCAGTTAAAACTTGGGAAGCTTGAATGGGAGAAAATATTCTTGGAGCCCTGATTCAAGATTTAGGATGGTTTAGGAATTATCCTCGATGTCAGCAGCATTTGTGAAATACCTGGATCCCAAGATTAGAACAGGAATAAAAGTTCTCACTTTTGACTAGGTTCTACCTTGAAAAGAATCTAAACTGGCTGGCTATGGAGGAGAATGGAATAGTAGGAATACATTTTCCTTTTCCCCTATCCTGGATTTTTAAATTCAGTCCTAGGGCAAGCAGGGTTAGAAGACCTCTCAGATTTAGGCATAAAATGACCAACTTGAAGAATTATCTACAAAAACTCTAACAAATCACTCAAGGAAGGGGGAGGGGAAGGGAGAACAGCACATTTTTTTGTAGTCATGTTCGATAGAGACCCATCAGTTCAAAAAGCCTTTTTACAAATATGATAAGAATAAATAATATTAATTTTTTAGTTTCTAATCAATATACTGAACCTGAATATTTTTATAGATTTTACTGAATTGGGCAACTATGTCTGTATTTGTAAGCTGAGACTCTATGGTGTTTTGTGAAATAATGAAAAATTGCAAAAGATAGGAAATTTGATAAAGAATTATATAATAAGATCTTGCGATCTTTGCTCGGAATTCTCCATTCCTGAATCAGATTGTTCAAGGAAAGGTGACAAATTGATTCTTGAGATCATACAGAATAAATGAAAAACCACAGAAATAATTTTAGAAACAACATTTTTTTTTGGTACTTATTACATAGTGAAATAGTGAAATTAGAACGCTTAGGGCTTTGAAGAAATAAAAATATATATTACGATCTTAAAATTTTCTGGTTTCTCAACATGCCAATACATACAATATTACATGTCTCAAAATTTAAAAATTTAGCTATAGGCGTTCTTTTTACATCAAAATGGTCAGAGCAAGGACACAATGAAAAGTTGAATCAATAGAAGTAACTATCTTTGATGTCAATGCCATGATTTCAATATCTATTATGGGTCAGTGACAAGAGCTGCAAGATTTTAAAGGCATCCTACCAAAGTCTGAAAACTCAAGATGACATCAGCATATTAACAATACAAAGATTATAGGTATGTTAGAGCAATAAGAAGTTACTATAGCACCTATCTTATCAGTTACAGACAATCTATATCCACAGGGACACTGTTAGAAATCTTCAAATATGTCACCATTCTAGAGGAGAGGAAAGGAGAGGGGAAGGGAGGGGAGGGGAGGAGAGGGAGAAGAGGAGAGGAAAAGGGAGGGGAGGAAGGAAGGACGGAAGAAAGGAAGGGAGAAATGGAGGAAGGAAGCTAGGAAGGAAGAAAATGACAGAAGAGAAAAAATCCTTCCAAGTAAGATAAGCCTGGAAGGACAACATAACAGGCATTTCCAGGCATATATCACACTAATCCACTCTGTGAAATAAAACACTTAGTTGACAAAAAGAAAATGAAAGTTCTCAACTTCTTTGCTTGGTGAAAGGGGACCAAGTCGTCGACTGCCTTGAACGTCCTAGAGGAAAGAGCTAACGTGCGGGACTGAAAAATATGCCTGTTGGGAACAAGCCATGTGGCATACCACAAAGTTTTCCAAAGTGTGTTATGTGTGTACATGAGATTATTTTTTACAAGGACATGAACACAGTGTGTATACACACAGTGTGTATGTGTAATTTTCTGTCTATGGCTGGTGATACTGATTTTCCACTTCTAATAGGAACTTAGTTTTTTTGGTTTTATATATATTTAATATAAAAAGTGATTCTATTTAAGAAGCAATCAGATCTCCTCTACCAACTCTGTGCAATGAGGTGACTGGCCTTTCCTAACTATGGTGAAAATTTGAAGGTTTATTCTTTGGTTTAATCTCTGCACTGAGGAACATCAAGTGTGAGTGATACCATATTGAAAAGGAGAAGGATTCAGTGAATTAGTGCAAGAAATACTCAACTATCTTCCCACACTCAGCTTCCCAGGCAACTAAGCATTCACCCACCAGGCAGGAAGCTGGAGAAGTCTTCTTTAAAAATATGACCAGCCCAAGAGGAAAAACAAAAATACTGAACATCAGAAGGTCCCCAGTTAAAAAGCCCAGTCAGATGATCCTATATTGAAGTCAACAAAACTCACTTATGCATTCAAATCAGCCTTTTATCGCCACATTTTTAAATATGAATAAACACCCAAAGATTATCAGACATCTGAGAAAAGCTTCTAATATGAAAGACAGATCAAAAAAAAAAAAAAAGAAAAATAGCTTGAAAGAAAGAGACTATATAAAGAGAAGAAAATTCCAACAACTTAAAAAATTATTATCTTGAGAGAGAGAAAAAAGATATTATAATCAGGAAATAAAACATGATGTTATAAAAAGGAACATAAAAGGAATTTTTTAAAAGCTCTTGGAAATTAAAACTATGATAGCAGAAATTAAAAGTAATAGATGGGCTGGAAGATGAAACTGAAAGTAGAACCAAAAAGTCCAAAAAGTGAAAAAGGAGAGAAAAGAAGGGAGATTATCATAAATGAAAAAATTGAATAAAATTTCCCAGTACTGGAGAACATGAATGTCCAGATTGAAAAGGCCCATCAAGGTTCTAGCACAATGTATGAAAATAGGTCTGCATCAACATGAAATTTCAAGAAACTGGGATTTAAAACATGAGAGGAAAAAATAATCACATAGATCACATACAAAGGATCAGAAATCAGAACAGTGTTTGACTTTTCCATAGCAATTCTGCAAACTGGAAGACAATGGAGCAATTCCTTCAAAATTCTGAAGAAAATGATATCCAACCCCAAACTCTGTACCCATCCAACTACCAAACAACTGTGAAGGTAGTAGAATAAATTCCCTCTCAGACGCACAAGAGCTCAAAATCTACCAATTCTTAGGAAGTTACTGCAAGTTGTGCTTGAGCAAATCAAGAAAGAGTTTAAGACACTGATCTGAGAAACAGGAAAGCCAACATAGGAGAGAAGAGGGAAATCCCAGAATGATGGCAAAGGGAAAAAAAATGCATATAGTTCAACCTAGTATATCAAAGCATATGGGATGGAAAAAGTCTGTGTTTGTGTGTGCATGCGTGCACACGTATGTACATATTAAGAGCTAGAAAGGAGTGTGGTAAGAAAATGCTTAAAACTAAAAAAATCAAGAAAATACTACTATATATAAAATATATGACTAATAAGAACCTGCTGTATAGCACAGGGAACTCTACTCAATACTCTGTAATGGCCTATATGGGAAAAGAATCTAAAAAAAAAAAAAAAAGAGTGGATACATGCATAACTGATTCACTGTGCTGTACACCTGAAACTAACACAACATTGTAAATCAACTGTACTCCAATAAAAATTTTTTTAAAAAAGAAAATAAACACTGTTTGTGAAGACAGAGGTAAATATCAAAATAATAGGTAAACAGAGGCAAAATTAGTTGCCTCTGAGGAGTAGAGAGAGGATGAGGACTACTTTTTTTTTTTTAAATAACGAACTTGCTGAACTATTTGACTCTTTACACTACTATATACACTATGTAAGACCTGTAGTAGACATCTAATGACATATAAATTCAATAAAAAGAAAATGTTTTTTAAAAAGAAAAGAAGGAAGGAAGGCAAAAAGGAAGAAAGGGAAAGGAAAGGAAGGAGGGAGTAAGAAAAGACACAGAGTCCATGAGAGAGGGCCAGATACACTTAACACAGACATTTTAAGGTCTCAAGGGGGCACTTTCTGGAGACAGGAACAGGATCTCCACTGCACTACTGTTAGAGACAGGCACTCTCAAGGCCATTCTTCTTCCACAAATGAGACAAAAAACAAACCAGAGTGAGCGTAACTGTTCAATATGTGCTTAATATTGTTCGATTGTTGAGTTATCTTTTTAAAATTATATATAACACTGTCCCAGTAGTTCTCTACTTGCTCTTTGGATGATATGCCATAAACTACCCTTTTCTGAATAATGTTCAGTCTTGAAATTGGTGATGAAATTGGTGATCAGTAATACCAGTGTGTTGTAGAGAACAGAAAGAAGAGTGTGCCTTAAGATTTAATTATAAAAGAAATAATTATTTCAGATGTCTTTATTTACCCTGAGAGTCAAAGACCCTTCTCCATGATTCTAGCACTCTCCCTGCCCATCCCACTTCTATCTCCTAAGAATATAACCTTGAGTCCCTCTGTCTATAATTTAGGAAAAGTTATTCCCTCTCCCTAATGACTTATTTATAAGTGTAAAAGCAACATTTGCTAAACTGTAAAAGCAACATTTTCTCTGATACTGAGAAATTACAGGTAAATCTCAAGTCTCAAGATAATGCTTTATGACGTGATCCTTCCCGCATATTTTCTCACCACTCTTTAGAAGAAATGACAGGCCAATGTGTTCACAATCCAAAGGAGGACTATTAACTGGTACAAAATAGCACTATTTTGTCAGTATCTTTCCAAAACAAGCTAAGCGTCCCAAGTATGAATAAGCCCTGTAGTAAACATGTGATGATGAATTCATTCTCAGTTTTTTAAATGGGATGAGTCAGATTTTCAGACCTTTAAGATAATTTAATTTTCATTAAACACTATTTATCAGTCACCATAACGCCCAAGCACTTTCCAAAATATCACAAAGGCAAAATCCCTGCCTGTAAGGTACACACATCCTCTCCTTTATTAAGTACTACTGTGAGCCAATTATATAAAAATATGATTGCTGACATTTCAATATGAAAGAAATAGGAAGATGTGATAAAGAATAAGGAGGGGAGAAGAGGAGAAGAAAACCCAGTTAGGGTGGCCAAGTTAGAAACAAATGCTCTCTTTAGGACTTAAGAGGCTCTTTTGGAATAAGGATTATAGTTTGAGTATTTATCTTTTTATCCCTACAGCCTAGCACAGAAAGAACGTGGCACATCCAGGAAATGCTCAAGAAACATTTGCTGACTTAATCTAAGAATCGAACGAGGCCTATTTTGGCATCCATTGTGCCAGAAAGTATTATCCAAATCATGTTTTAGACACAGCTATGTTGGAGAGGCAGCACAAGGAAAGGCACAGCATCTTCTCTGGGAACAGCAGCTCCTTACCTGTTGTTGTACTGGTACTTGCTGTACCACCTGTGTAGGCACTGCTGCTTGACTAGCCACAGATGTCTGTAAAGTCACTGTCGAACCTGTGTCCGACCCGGTCTCTGATGTCTGCATGATGGTCTCTGAAATTTATTAAAATAGAAAGAAAGTTTAAAATGCTCTCCTTATATGACTAGCTGCATTACATTTGTTCTTAATATCCTATACTGAGACTAACTTTCTACTCCCAGAATACCTCTTACTCCACCCAACATACTCATGATATTCCATGCACGTTTATAGTCATGTTGACCACTTTTAAAATAAATATAGAAAATTACTAATCTACATTTTAAAAATCTCCATTAGTACCTCTTATTTTGAGGCTATAAAGGTTGAACTTCATTGAAATCTACCTTCCTTAGGCCTCATCTGTTATAAATTGTTTCAAGCACAATATAAATTAGTCATATTATAAATTATGTCAAGACACAATTCTCAGAACACAAATCCTAACTGGATGCAAATACGTCGTAAACTGTACTTTCTAGACACTTTTATAAACTACAGGACGTCACTGGAAGTGTACAATTTAGAATAAATTGTTTCTAAGGTCCTTTCCGACTTTCAAACTTACTATTCACTGATTTTTAAAAATTAATGTATATCCAAAAACCAACTGATATACCCTAAATTTAGCCAAAGGATCAAGCTCACTAATTTTCTTGGCTGTGAGATGATATGGTACTAAAATTAAAGTTTAATTATACTCTTACACAAAGACAGCCAAACAGCAATAATGTTTAATATTTTGAAAGGTAAGAAGGATCACTATTATATAAGTGAGATTTGTAAACAAAGACATGAAATTTTACCTTCTCTCATTCACAGTTCAACATGGCACATTTTTCAGTTCTCATGTGCCTGTCCTACTAACACAGGATTAAATTTTACAGTGTGCACTCTAACAAGTATGGTTTCTTAGACCTTGATATTCCCTTTTGTTACTTATGCAGTCAATATAATAAATGTTAATTTCTTTGCTATTGAGCAGGGATCCTGGGGGGAAAAACAATATTTAATTGGTAGCCTAAGAAAAATACTGTATCATGGTTTAAATCTGTGAACAGTATGGTGAACATTAATTTTCCCTAAGAAAATTCTGAACGAGTATTCAGGTCTTTCAAGTAGAAAATTAACCCCTCTCAACATCTTTTGTCACAGCATGACCTCTTCCAATTTTTTCCCCAAACCTTTTCTATCATCTCATTCAATTTTAGAAACAGACCTCTGAAGATATCTAATCTATACTTATTTCATAAATGAGAAAACTAAAGCCCAGAGAGGTTAAGAGACTCACTCAAGGTGACAGGACTAGAGAAAGGACTAGGCCTTTTCACTTTGACTCTATGCTTTCTTTACTTTCTAGACCTTGACATTGGTATCACTTTACGTGATTGACTATTCTTATTCCTTTGTTAGTCAAACCCCTAAAGCAACACAATAAAACTTAGAGCATACAAAAGATACAGCAGTAAGCTAACATCATAAGAGTATTTAACACATGCTATGTCCTCTTCTAAATGCTTTACGTGTTAATTCATAAATAAATCACTCCATGTAACAACCCAATGTGGTTTGTATGATTATAATCTACATTTACAGATGAGGAACCTCAGGCACAAAGAGTGAAGGTAGCTAGGGGCTTAAAAAACAGAAGGAGGGGTTTCCCTGGTGGCGCAGTGGTTGAGAATCTGCCTGCCAATGCAGGGGACACGGGTTCGAGCCCTGGTCTGGGAGGATCCCACATGCCGTGGAGCAACTAGGCCCATGAGCCACAACTGCTGAGCCTGCGCGTCTGGAGCCTGTGCTCCGCAACAAGAGAGGCCGCGATAGTGACAGGCCCACGCACCGCGATGAAGAGTGGCCCCCACTTGCTGCAACTAGAGAAAGCCCTCGCACAGAAACAAAGACCCAACACACCCAAAAATAAATAAATAAATAAATTAAAAAAAAAAAAAAAAAAAAACAGAAGGAAAGTGATGGAGACTGTGGCTACCACCCCATTTATTTGGGCCAGCTAATGTTTAGCTCAAGGAAATTGTGAATTTACGGGAAGGCTAAACTGTAGTTGCCAGTTTTTCCAATTTTCCAAAAGAAGATTTTTATGTGAAATCTCTCAAGATGGTGGCTAATAAAAAACGTAGCACTGATCTCCAAAGACACACACACACACACACACACACACACAGCCCTTTGTACTAGTATTAAGACCACGGATATGCCTGAAAATGTTTGAAAATGACAGTATTCACTACATAAAACTCTTGCCTAATTAAGATTACTGGAGGACTAATAGTTCTCTAAATTGGGAGAGGGGATACACGCATTAGGAACCCTATCTGTGCCTTTTCTTCTTTATTCCATTGTAGAGGGAAAAAAAATACCCTCCCCCAAAAGAAAGCAAATGCCAGTGTCCTTCTATTCGTTACATGTTATACTTATAGACAATTGATGCCATTTGTGCTACAGCAGAGGGCTATTAGTGAGAGTGAGGTGATGCCTTTCTGCAGGGAATGAGGACCGAACCAGATTTTAGATATCATCTTCAGTGAGTTTTTCTTAGCTTCTCTTCCCAACTCCAAGACAGGCCTTTGTCAGTTTAGTACACAAATGAGGAACACAGAGTTGCCAATTATGGGTTCTTGTTTAAGCTGTTCAGTCAAGGGGCAGATGAGATTCTTACAGTTAAGTCACTCAAACTAAAACACCCTCCTGTTTATCCCAGTGTTGGCTGGGAACTTTATCGAGGCTCTCTCGTGTGTCCAGGGGTCTGTACTGCGGACCAGCCTACACACCTTTTTGGTATATGACCCATAATATGACATCCACTGTTTTAGACCAAATACACATAAGAATATACATAATGAATGTCTAAAAAATTAAATGTACTTTTAAAGCAATTCCTCAATAAATCACCTGAGAGGGCTTATCTGAAGATAAAAGGCATAGATTTGGAAACTGGCTTCCTATGGACCATATTAGACTCCATCGATAGGCTTTGGCACAGAGTAACTAGAAATTAAAATTCTTAATTGTCAACCTTTAAAAATCAGAAAATTTTGTGTTAAAAACCAAATTTCCAGATTCTCTTGAAAAACCTGAAAATCTAGAAAAGGTGAGCCCATATTATGTGTTTTATATGCAAATTATTTATATGGCAATACATATTCACTGGCTTGGCCTTTATAGGCATTTGAGGCATAAGAGAAATACCTAAGCTTTGACTACTTTACTAATAGAAATGTGTAACTAGATGATTGGAACTAAGATCTTCCTCATTTTACAGACTGAGTCAACTGAGGCCCAGAGATGTTAAGTCACTTAACCAAGGTCAAACTGTGGGAAGTAGGAAAGTGGGAAAAGAGGGTTTGGACATAACACTACAGCGCATGCACTAAACTACCAGACGAAGTTGGAAGTCTTGAATTTCATCAGAGACACTGAATAGACAGAAGTGAAGGGAGTAAAGAAAAGCAAACTGGTGAACTTTTAGAATGAGAAAGAAGGAAAAAGATCCCAACTATTTAATAGGAGCAACCTTTACAGAATAGAGTGGGGAAAAGCAGATGGATAGAAAATGATGGCTTATATAACTTAGAGAGTCACAGAGAACTTTCCATCCAACCTCTGGCTCTATGTACATACCACATCAAAACCAGCACAGAAAGCCTAATCCAGAACAACCAATAACTGTCCCAGAACAACTTCTGTTTACTTCCAAGTTACTGCTCATCATCCAGTCTCCTTGGCCCCTGGATTACAGGGTCATGCCAATTGGGATAAGAACATAGCCTCTCAGTTTGGTCTCCATCTTTTCTTAATAGACACAACTTCATTCTCCTCTGATTTCATTGTCTTCCTCAAGTTTGAAGAAGAGGCTCTCTTTGCCGAGGCCTCAGGCCTTGAGAGGATCTCAATCACATCCCTGCCAGAGACTGGCTGAAAAGTCATAACAAAAAAAAAAAGTCATAACCATAATTAGGTCTCTCATTTAACAAGTCTTTTCCAGGTGCCACACAATATGCTAAGTGCTTGAAATACATCTTTTCATTTAATCCTCAAAAAAACCCCATAATGGAAATGTTGTTATTTCCACTTAGCGAATGAGGAAACTGAAGCACAAACGGATTAAATAACTTGCTAAAAGCCACACAGATGGTAAGAGTAAGAGCCTAAATTCAAATCCAGGTTTGCCTGACTCTAAAGCCCATGATGTTACCACTATGTATATTACTTTGCAAAATCATGATGAAAGGCTTCCAAATGGAAAGCTAGAGATTGTTGGTCTGAACAGCAAATCTTTGGGATTCTCAATCTATCCTATTTGATCTACACTTCGAATAACAAGTGAGACATCTCTTCTCTCTCTGACATTGAAATTAGCAAGTATTCTCTCTCTTTCTACTGAGGCCATAATAAAACCCAACTAGTAAGTATTTTTTCCAGAGGCATTTTAACTGATTAATTCCAAAGACCTGATTTAATAGCAGATCAATTTGAATGTTAAAGCATGTTGAGGAGTGTAACTTTCCTGCCAAATTTTCCTAAACAGATCATTTAAACCCACTGACACATTTAGAGTATTCTGGTAGCTTTCCAAAATTTCTTCAAAGCAGGGATCATCACATGAGGGCAGTGTCTTAGCATGCTTCATTTGTAGGTTTTATTTTAGATCCAGTATAAAGGTTTGTGTGTACATGTGAGGTGTTCCCATTCATCTAGCAGTGGTTTCTGGTGCTTTGTTTATGTTTGGGAGTAATTTGGTTAGTTTAGTTCCTTCACAGCCTCCTTTCAAGTGATATTTGTTTATCAGCCACAAATGCAGTCACATTAATCCATTTTGATAAGCTAAATAAACCCCTGCAGTTTGTCCATGATGCAGCCTATATGTAAATGAGTTGTATATTCTTGAAGGAGAGACATGCACGATTTCAGTCTAGTCATCCTTGCCTAATGTGGCTGTCAGGTGTGTCAAGAGCAACAGATGCTTGTTTGACAAAGGACCTTTTTATTCTGGCTAATTAAGCAGTTGGACACACCCGCCTGTTAAGGGTTCTGCTTTGTATAGCCAGCTCTGGCTGAATCATGCGAATCTACAGCTAAATAGGCCACATTTTGAAAGAAGGCTAATTAACCCCTAGAAGAAGGAAAAGAATATTGCAAAAACCCAGCTGCTGAATGCAAAAAGATTACCGTTTCTTCAACCTGATGGGCAAAACCTAGGCAAAGCAAATGTGTTTGGAACAAACATGCATTATTGCAAGTTTCAAGGCATTCAAATGTTCTTTGTGAAACTTCCTGAAGATTATTTAATACTCTCAAATTCACAGCTGGATTCCTTTCATCACACACAATGTACATGCCAGATTAAATGCTTAAATAGTCTGACCTAATCAATTACTTATCAAACAGAACTATATAACTGGGCTCGCTTAAAAATAGGTAGTATCATCTAATTTTTATTGGGGTTTTTCTTCCTGAAATAATTTGCTTTCCAAAAAACAGCAAAGTCTGCAAAGTTTGGTTCCACTCCACTGACTGACTATATTGTTTTTTTACACTGAGGAATGTAACAGGTTTTAATCCAGTATAGAAAATAAAAACCTGTAATTTAATTTTCAAGTACAACAGAGAACTTCCTTCCTTTTTCCTTAGCACAGAAAAACAAAAGATGGTAATTCCAATTCCTATTTGAACCAAATCAACCAGTATTATTATGATAGTCACTTATTTGTATAGTGAAAATAAATCACACCTAAAATGTGACATTAAAGAATAAATTATTTACTTAGAAACCTGGCTCAATGTAAGAGCAGAGGAATGTTATTTACAGAAAAAAATTGTCATAATCTAAAATTACTACTTTTAAAATGCACAACAAGGAGTTTAACATCAGTGTGCTTTCACAGAGAAAGATCCCAAATCATAATAGAAGTTTTATAGCATAAGATTTTATTACTAATACTCTGATTAAGCATCAGCATTCTTGAATAAATGTTAGAAAATAAATACTAGCATATATAATACTCACAGCAATTGAAACCTCTATTTATTAAAATTAGACAACTAAAATAAGTCATGGTTTTTGGAAAAAAATAGCTGATATGTACTTTCCTGAACATAAAATCAGTATGAAATGTATACATTTCTGACTATTCTGGAGTAGATGATGAAAATATAAAGATTATTCTAATTCTTTAGAAAAAAATTAAGAATATTAAGCATCTTCAAAGTCAACAATATAATGTAAAATAATGGGGCATATTAGAATTTATATATATATGGTTAAAAATAATGTGATAAGTTTTTTGAAATTGACAAAAATATATTGAGCTGATTAATTTACCTACAAATGTAAAACTCTATGACTTTGCTTTTTTTCCACTTCACCGAGTACAAATGAAAGAAACTGGTTAAGCTATAAACTATAGTCAGCCTTTTTTACTTAAAATATACCTCTGTGAAAAGTGTATTCATTGTAAAACACAGGGCTTTATCAAATCAATATATCAGGTAACTGAAGAGATGTAAAAGGAAAATTCATGATTTTCTATATTATAAAAGCTCTGCTTCTTTATTTAGGTCTGATGTTGTAATCCTCCTGACTATGTACAATTAATCTTTTATACTAAATTGATCCGTAGAAAAATGATGGAATGATAATAGTGTAGACTGTTCGGCAGTCATCTTCCTGTGATAACTGATGACAGAGATTAATGTTGGCGATGATTAATCAGCACACTAGTAACATATACAGGTTGCCTGGGTAACTTTTTTCACTTTTCAAACAAAGGTTTTTTCTTAACTAATTCTTCCTTTGACTCAGAATAGATAATGAAAAACTGTTTCTTTGGAGAAGACAAATCAAATTACTTTAACAGTTTTTATCTTAATGAATTAATTAAAAAATAAAACAATCTATTAACATATTACTGAAGCCACACTGCTGAAATGATGTAAGAATTTTGTTATGTGTTAATTGTTTCTAGTTATCAAGAGAAGCTGTTATCAGGCAGAGAAGTAATTCTGGGGAAAAGAGAACCAGGTGCTTGTCCAGTCTATTGCTGATGCCATCCTGGCATTTTCTCTCACTCACATTCATGAATTAATAGACAAATTGGTCTCACCTAGATGACATAAGCTAAAAACTGGGAGTGCTCACATAAAAGCTAAAAGAAAAGAAAAAGAAAACCAACAAACAAAAATTTCTGAGTATCCTACATTTTGCTTACTGGAAGAAGAGTCTGAGAACAAAATGATGTAACATACAGAAAGATTCTTACCAAAATCTATGAGGCAAACCTATAAGTGTTTCTTACTATTGGTCAATCCAATCCTGACAGTGATTAGAACCTATGAGATGGAGTATTTAATGATAATAGCACTTAGAACTGAAAAATGATGAACAAAGAGCATTTTATCGTAAATCAATCATTTCATTATAGTAATAAGAATAGCTACCATATACTGAGCATTTACTATGTGATAGATGCTTTACATCTTTGCATACATTTAACCCTAATTTCAACCACGAAGTAGATATTCCCATTTTATAGCAGAGAAAAGTAAGGTTTAGAGATTAAGTAACTTGCCCAGGATCATAGAACTATTAAGAAATAAAGCCAGGATTCAAGCCCAGGTCTGTCTCACTCCAATAATGGCACCCTGACACTGGATCCTAGTCGGCTACACAAACAGCAACAGCAGTGAGGCTATTTTAGTGAAATCAACTTTAAAAGAAATAGAGTAGTCTATAGAGACTTTGGGCACTAAGAAAGAATTCTAAATTTGAACAAATAGACACAAATATCACGTGAACGGCAAATACTAGGTACTGTACCTAGTATGTGATCATTATGATGACATCAAAGCTATAATGCTTATGATATAGAAAAGCATATCATGGGTTAAAAGATATCTGCACTAACCTTGTGTTCACAGAATATTTTATGGAAGGAAGAGGAAATAATATGAGATTCATTTACTTTCAAGAATTTAAATTTGTCTTAAAAAAAATCAGTCAAATGAGGGTCCATTTAGGTTACTATCTATACATAATATTATACATAAACACAAAGATGTTCACTCAAGTATTACTTATGACAGCCAATAATAAGCAACTGAAAACGCCTGTAATTGGGCTATATCCCTGTAATTATCCCTAATAAATTCTATACCCCTATAGCGGAATACTATACAGATCTATAAAAGTCAGCATGGAAAGATGTTCATAATATTGTAAGCATAAAAAGCAGGTTGCCAAATAATATGCAGCCTACAGTGTAATTTTATTCACAGATATAAAATTGCATGATTTGGTAAAATTCTTAAGGGTATACAGTAACATCAGTGTAACTCCTAAGGACTCCGGAAATATGGGCCTTCCCAAACCAATGATCATAACTTTGCGTGGCCTCAAGCTAACCTTGGGCTTGCTGGTCAAAAGCAACATGAGCTCCAGAGACCCATCTCACCCTGGAGCCATCCCAAAAAGTCAGTCTTAGATTCTGTAAAACAGCCCTTTTAATCCCCAAAATACCTGTATAGTATTTGATCTGTTCAGTAGCTGGGTAAGAGCTCTGTCTCCCTTCCCACTGAGTGGCTCAAAACTCTCAAAGGGCTCTAAAACACAACATTTTCAATGTTTCTATTTTAAAAATTTATCTGGAGATTATATCTACAGATCCATTCATTGCTAGTTCCATGATCTGTGTCATTTTCTGCTGAAAGAAGGAAATCTACAGTAATACACATTCCCAAATGTCAAATATGATCCTTTCCTTACAACACTCGCCAGAATCTATTGTCCAATCTAGAATAAAGACATGAATTTCAATTCTGCTCCCTTGTATTCAAACTCATAAGAGCAGTGGCGCCTCTTCCATGGATCTCAAACTGGAAGAGGATATAGGTGGTGAATCTAAGTGTTTAGTCCCACCAAGGAAACAGGTACCCCCTTTTTAAATGAGCCCTAGTGACATCTGTTTATTCTTTCTACATACCCTAAACTTTACACACAAGTTTTATCTTTTTTCCTCTACACTTACTAGTGGGGTCTTAGCCACACACATGGAAGTATCCATACTATTTTTTGCAAAGAGAGGGCAAAGATTGGCTTAAAAGGCAGCATTACTTAAAGAGCCACAAAAGAAAACAAGCAGGTAATGTTGTTTCCAAACAGGATTTTCTTTGGATTTTACAGGGAGTGAAGTAAAACAGGAATTCTTAATTTTCTTCACACCAAAAAAGGCTCCAATAACAACTTTCTTCTTGGATTCTCTTCCCCACGCAAAAAATTTTTCTGTTTTTTTCTATCTCTTATTTCTTTTTCTTTTTATAAGAGTAAAGAATAGAGCCTTTTGCAGTTCCTAACTATTCCAATGACAGGCTCAAAGAGATCAACACATCTAAAAGGGGAAAATAATACTGTATAATAACATTGCTAATAATGGAAATAATATACCCCACTTTAAATGCACAGTATCTTAAAGAACTGAATTCTCATTACTTCCATTTTTTTGGCAAATGTAGTGAACATGGGCGTGGGTGGACTTGAAAAAAAAATCTATATATTCACACATACATAAATTCTGGAAATAATTGCTCTAAAACATAATGCTATTAATCAAGTGAAATTTTTACACTGACTTTCATTATAAAATGTATATGTACACACTTGGAAAAAAAGTTTGGCTAAAAGATGAAAATTAAAACAGATTGAAGATTCTAGCTAACTCTGCATTCTCAAACTTAACAGAAAATTTATTTCTCTCTAAAAATCAGTAAAACTTGAAATAAGTCAATTACACTGAACTAAAAACACTTCCTTCGGAGCTTCTTTTATGGAATTGGTGATGCACTCTGAACATGGCTGTCCTTCCAACTCACTCTAAAGCGTTTTCTTGGCTCCAAAAACAATAGTTCCTTCTAAAGTGGGTTATCTTAGGCTATCTCATAAATCTATGGTTAATACCCCTTAGCTAGGGTTATTAATATGCTTAAAATCACCTATAAGTTCTTTATTATTAAAAGCTATTGTCATTATGTAATGTTTTATGTAAGTGTGAAATTTCACATAATAAGTTTTATTTCCACACTCCCTCCCCCTCCTAACCTTTGATGGTCTTCCAAGGGGGCTAAAAGAGAGGGGAGAACTCTCCTTTATCCCTTAAAATACATTAAAAGTAACTGTCCTATCATTTCTTTTATCACCAAACTTTCTCCTCTCAATTCCCAAATCTAATCAATCACTGAGGCCAATGCTTCTGCTTCCTAATCTCTCTAAAAATCTATTCACATATCTTCATCTCTCTGGCTCCACAGAGTTGAGGCCACTCCCTACAACAGGTTCCCAGTGTCCTCAGGATAAACTGCAAAGCCCTCAACAGGGCTTTTAAGGCTCTTTAGAATATAGCTCCTGCCTACCATTTTCCAAAGAGTACTATATACAATCCAGCCATATGGAACTACTCTCAGTTCCCCAAACCTAGAAGGGGAAGTTCCCCAATCCCACTTTAATGGATGAGAAACAAGAAGTTCCCGCTGACTCAAACAATTTTTCCTTCCCACCTTTTCTCCGCTTCATCTTTCAGATCTCAGGATAAATTCCACTTCCCCCAGATAGTCTCCCAAACCACCACCACTCTTCCCTCTCGCTGCCCCGCCTGCTTCTAAATAAGTCTGGGTCTGGTGTTTGTCTGAGTGTTCCTACAGCATCTTATTTTTACTCAGCCAGCAGCAATTATCATATTGTAGTGTAACTGTCTCTCCAACTAGATTATAAACACCCTGAGCACATGGACTACGCTTATCTTTTTCACCTACAAATATGCAACAGTGCCTAACACACAGAGGATCTTCAATTTGTTGAATGAACAGATGAATCTACAAAGAGGATGAGTTTAAGACCCTGCTGAAACATTACTATTAAAGTATGCTATATCAGATGCATTTAACACTTAAAAATTGTGTAAAAATAGAGTTTCCTACTAGAGCCAGTTCCAATCAATTTATTCATTAAGAATGTTTTCTCTTAATTTCCTAATGTGACTTCACTTTCAATTCCCATTATGGCAAAATTTTATAACAACCCTCATATTCTAATATTTGTAAGCCTTAACAGATTTTGTGTATAATTTTTTTTATAAAGAAACAAGATAAGGATTAAATAAACTCAAATGAGCAAATTAAGTCTTCAGCTATTGCTCTGAACCTCCTGACACATCATTTACTATTTTAATAAGTACACCTGATTCACTGAATTGTGGATTCAGATCCAATGCTCTAATCATGTCATCTTAGAAAAAGTAGCCTGGTATGCTTCCTTTGTTTTTATGAGACAGAAGCTCTCAGAGATCTTTAATTTTCATAGCTGAAATGCTAAGAATAAGTAATTAGCCTAATAGTAACTGTTCTAACTTCATCATTAATTAACAACTTGAAATTTATTTGAGCTTGGCAACATTCAACTGACATTCTTCTATGTTCTCTTAACAGTCATTGAAACTTTTCACAAAAAAGGGTATTTCAAGAATCCTCTAGTTAAAATTAGTTAACACATTTATGTAAGGATTTTACATGCTTTATTTAATCTAACCAGAAATCCTGTGAGGTAGGTACTATTATTATCCCACTTTTATGGATGATAAAACTTAGGCCCAAAGCTTAAATAACTCTATGAGCCCCAAGGTCACATAGCTAAAAATGGGCAGAGTGAGGACTTGAATATACCACACCATCTATTAGGTTCCGGTAGCAAAAATTGTTTTTTTTTTTTTCTTTTTTTTTAACCTAGCAATATGCTGTATTAGGCTTATAATAATGATAATTTAAATGTTCTACAGACCAACTACTATGTAGTCCTGTCTAAATAGCAGTCTTTTCCATATTTTTAATGTTCTACAATATAGAAATTGGACATGCTGTAATTTTTTAACCCAGTTACTAATGTTCCATATGTTATCCTCCAAAAAATATTAATTTCATTTCCAGCAATGCTGAGTACCTGACAAGATGGCTGTCTATTCTATTTTGTAGATCTCAGCAAACACTAATAAAAATGCTGAGTTGTGCGTTCTATATCACTTCTGCTGAGGCATTAACACAAATAGGCTTGTTGGAATTTGAATCAGGGCTCAGAAAATGTTCAAAAAAAGTACAGTATCTTTTATTCTAAAATCTTAAGAGTTGAGCTCTCAGGTGCCCACCATCAATTCCACTTCTAAATTAGTAAGAATGACTGGCTGCAGCTTCTTAGATGCCAAAAGAAGGGACTGTCTCAACTAGTTAATTCACAAAAAAATTGATTTTTGGTGAAACCGAAAGGTCTTTGGCACAAGTGCTAGGAGTTGTTGTTCCCTGATCTTTACATTCACAAATGACCTTCAGCAAGTCCAAGAAAAATATATTTAATGCTACTACCTAATGGCACTGCAATCAAGGGTAGTAACTGGAAAGCAAACAGAGTTTTAAGGAAGGTTACAGGCCAAAGGCAGTGTTCAGAAATACTAAGCGCCATACCAATGTTCTAGAATAGTCCTCTAGTCCAGCTAACATCTCTATTCCTGCTTGTGCACAGGACCACCTTTCCTTGGCATACACCAAGTGATTCATCATATACGTTGATCTATTTGTTTTGTTACTTCAGTCAAATATTCACATGGGACTTATTTTGCTATGGTCATCATAAGAGCAGAGAAAACTAAAAATTTCTCAGTTCTCACCCAGACATTTTATTGTACTTCTTCAATGTCTCAGAAAGCCTGTGTTGTGGTGGCCATGGCACACGCGTGCGCGTGCTCACACACACACACACACACAATATGGATATTTAGCATCAAAAGTTATGCTAAACACATAGTAAGTACATTACACACATGCATATACACACAGAGGCAGAAGACCTTCCAAATAGTTCCAACTTTGGCTATAGGGCATGGCTGAGGAAAAAACACTCTACTTCTAAAGGCAGTAGTACTCTTCCATTACAGTTTCCCTGTCCCCCATCCCTGGTAGAGATGGTGATGGGGGTATGATAACACTAAGTTTACTTTTCCAAAAATCAACTTGCTAAGAATCATTTTGCCTAATGGCCGATTTGACAAATTGACCAATTCATTCAAAATTTGTTTCTTTTAACCATTTATCTTGTGGACATAATTTGTATTGAATAAAAGTTTTAAAGGGCCTTTGAAGATTTCTTTGACACTTAATTGGTGAGTTCAAAGTTTAAATTTATCTGAAATTTTGCTACAAGCCAGCACACTATAGCCTACCCATAACTATATTCTGGAATTTCACCATTTTCTGGGGCAATGACTTTTGAGAATGAGCATTTATTTTTAATTAAAGGGCTGTGCATGTCTTGAATGTCATGGAGTTTATAAATGAGAACAGGGAAGGTTTATTTCTTTTAACACATTTTTCACCCATTAAATGCATTCTACACTTCTCTTAATTCACACATTTGTTAACCACTACAACTAAATAAATATATAGCTTCACGTTTAAGCAACTGTAAAGAATTCCGTATATAAAATATCAATGACAAATTTGGCACTCAGCTGGGCTGTACTGATAAATATTTCTGTTGCAAAATGTCTGTGGTGAAATTGCTGTGGAAAAATTAAAACCAAATTAAAACTAATTAATACTTCCCACCAAAAATTTCAAAAGATTTTGTGACTAATGCAGTGTGATTTGTGATAAATGTTATATGTAGTTAATAGAAACATATTTTAGGCAGTTGATTAATTTGGAAAACTAGTTCTTAGGCAACTAATAAATCAGAGTACTTGGTAAATTTAACAAAATTGCCACTCAAGTGAATTTATGTTTCAGCAAACTGCTTTTAGGAGAAATATCTATTCAGTAAATGATCACTCAGTAAAAAAAATTGGGGAAGTGGGTGTAATAGGTTTTCAGATAAATGCCCTACTTCTCAAAGCACAGCATTTAAACTTAAAAAGTATCCAGGAGATCTAGTTCAGGTCCCCATTTCACAGCGAATCTGAGACCAATAAATCAAATGGATCCATTAGTATCAGAGTTGGCATTAGAACTCAGAATTCCCAATTCCCAGTTAATAGCTCTTTGTAACAGACTATGGTGTATAAGAGAAGAAAGAAGGAAGGCACTCAAAAAGAAGTAGGAAGGCCTGCCAAAAGCTCAAACTGCTTATCACACAATGAAAGAAATACTCGTAACATGGAGAATGAAACCCAAAAATAAGAGGGTCTCAGACATTTTCAAATTTCTTTCTCACATAAATGATTAAGGTACTCTTTCAGGATATTTAACAAGATTTCAAGTAAGGCAAACTTCATGTGTGTATGGAGATACCAACTAAAATGGTTGGTGACCTAGGCTCAACTATTTTATTATTACATGGAGTATCTGAGTGTTTTAGGCTCTGAATTTTATTATTACAATATCTCTGTATGTAACCTACAATACACAAACTGACTAACTGCGTTTACACTGAAATAAGGAAACCAAAAAAGGCTAATTTCTAGTTTTCCAGGAAGAAGGGGGAGAAACAAAATTCAACACCATGGTAATTGCCATCAAAATAAACAAGGAACAAATTCTGAATTTTCACTTGCAGCAAATAAGTGTAATTTTGGGGTGTGAGATGGAAACCTTTTAAATGTAATGGCTTGTATAACAGCTTCTACAAGGTGCACTTTCCACTGTCAAACAGCAAGAAATGCTCATAAGGGTAATCAGTTTTAGATGGCAGGTTTACAAGCTTTCCACAACTTGTACTATTTATTCATGTTAAAATGTTTTGCAATTACGTCTTTACATATTATGTTCATGTTTTCTTTTAAAAAAATTTAAAAATTGTTTTGTACAAATGTAACTCCAAAACCAACCATATTACTTGACTTCTTTACTCACATACTGAGTAAAGTACATTTTGATACATACTGTTGGGTTTTTATGACCTCATAAATTGTCCACAGCTAACTTACACAGTAGTACTTCTGCAGTATCGAAGGACATTAAAGCTGGGTGAAAGCAAACACCTCCCAATATAACCTGCTCAAAAACTGCATTTTTTATGTCACCTTTCTTATGAAGGTAATATAAATGATTTTCTTGTTGTACCAAAATAGTAAGCTAATATGTACATATTATATTCAAAACCATATACAAATATGGGCTGATTACTTCTCATGGTTCTGTGGAGTCATTTTTCAAACAAACCAGATTTACAAGGATGGTTTTTTTCTCAGTGCAACTGAAAGGTTATTTACAATGAAAACTCCATTCTCTTTCCTTACAAGGTTTACTCAACAGTGAATGATACATTTTTTTTCATTAAGACAACAGTAGAATTTTTTTAATGTAGGCTAATGAAACAATCATTCTTCCTCACCCTTTCTTTTCCTTTCCCTCTCTCTCCCCATGTCCCTTTCTCCTTGTCTTTTCTCCCTTACCTCTTTCCCTTTTACCCATCCTGCTCTACTTTCCCAAGTATAAGGACCTAGTTAGGCCCATAGTTAAATAGTAGCCACACAATAACGCCTCCCAATTGCTCTAAAGCTGAGTCAGCAATGTAGCTTAATTATGTCAATCATTTTTTTTTGAAATTGTCCTTGTACATCATAACAACTAATTTTGACATTTTCCAGAGGCTTGATCTTACAGTCACATCATTTCAATCATTATAGACATCAAAAATAACAGTTAAACTATTTTTCAGTACTTACAGATAAGCCACATGTCCAAAGTATTTGGTATCTCAAAACAAAGCTTACAGTGAAATTAGATCACCAGTGCTGAATACTCCTGGCTTGTACTTTCCAGACTACAGTAGAACCACTTTATAATAAGACCACTAACAGTCAACACTAGTCACATTGTACCACTTTAAGTGGTTATGTTTAGAGCAATGTAGGCTCAGAGACGCTAAGGTCAGACAGGCCCTTCAAGGTAAGACCTTGAGTCATAGTCTAGGCCATGGTCTATCTGTTTGAATCTCCACAATGAAGCTCTACCATACCACTTGAGCAGGGATATTATGAATTTAGCTCTTTAGAATTATAGAATTTAGCTCTTAAGGTGACTTCAAGGTAACTCCACTTTATTTTTGTTTTTAAGTATATAAATAGTAATTAGCAGTAGAAGCAAAGGCTTCCAACAACTGAATAAGGAAATATTTATTAATTCATTTTGCTTTTTTTCTTCCTGAGAAGACTCTAAACAAAAATACCATTTTCTTAGGGTAAATATATTGAGTAAAAAGTCATAAAAGAAAGGTGCAAAGGGTGAAGCTGACATTTCTGAAGTTCAACAGCTGTTGCTCCAAACCCATGTAAGTTAGTGAAACCCAAGTCCGTGAGGTGGCTTCCAGAGATGCAACACGACTGCAACAAAAGCTATCACCTGGTTCCAAAACACAGGAGGCTGTCCATTTTTTACCCATGCCAACCCCATTACAAAGTTATTTTTACAAAGACAGGGAAATGTATGACTATCTTTGAACTTCCACGAAAAAATTACAAATTTCTTACTTTTTAACTTATCGTTGCTGGCAATTCTAGTGTTAAATTCACTTTTCTTCCAAATTGAATATTAATAAAGCTACCACCAATGCTAAAAATCTATTTATTGTTTAATATGAGTTGAATAAAAATCAACAAAGATAACAGAGCAATTAAAAAATAAGATTCCAATGTGTTGTATATTGATGAATCTAAAAATGGCACATCATAAGTTGGTTCTTAAAGCACAGGCTTTATATACATGAAAATTTACCTCAGTTTAACAAGAAAAAACAAAAAATCCAAAAAGCTCTTTCCTTGGGAAATACATATAATACATAAGTTTCTACAAACTTTGTCACTTTATAGCAACATCTAATTTTTTTTCAGTTACAACCTGTTCTCGTAAAGAGAACTTGCCCAACATCTACCTATTCTTAGAACATTATTAAAATATTTGTTAAAGCATAACATAACACACAGCAAGTAGAACTTTTTAAGTACACTCAATTTACCCCAAAATTATTTTGTTAAATATTATGAATAACACTCAACAATAATTAACAATTCATAATTTAAGTGATTTATGTTCCTTCCCAAGACTACATAACCAAGTTATTTTTATACATGAGTTAAATTAATATTTTAGGGATATTTTATTATAGTTTGTAATTTGTTTGATTTGCTCAGAAGTGAACTCTTCTCCTTTTATTTTATTTTTAAATGGCTCACCTTCAGCATTTAGATTACGCTTTTTTTATGTATAGGTTTAACTTGAGGGGGAAAAAAACCCACCTCAATAGAAAAAAATTATCTACTGATAATTTATTATCTACTGCAGAGACTGGACACTAATTTTTGAAGAATTCATCCCTGCTTCCTTTTCTTCTTGCTTTGAGGACAAGAAACCAGTGCTTCCTGAATGTGGCATTTAACCTACTAGCTCACTGCTTTTTAACACCTTTAGAGTCAAGATAGTTGGAACAAATATAAGCTAAGTTCTGTAATACAGCAGTTCTCCTGGCAACTGTGAGTAAGGCTGCAAGCGAAAAACCTTTTAAGCTTTGTTGCATGGTATCTCAGTGTGGGAGGATGAATACTAAGTAATAAATCAGGAAACAGAAAACAATTATACCCTCCAAGTAGATAACATGAAGAAAGTTAAGGCTGGTGTTTGGTACCCAAAAGATTCTACCAATAAATCAGAATTGCTCTCTTCCAACCTCAGCTTCTCAATTATATTCAATTTTTTTTAAAAAAGCCACCATTTATTATTGAGCGCCTACCACTAAATTTAATACTTTAATTCTCATTACAACCTTGTAAAAATGTATGTTGTTCTCTACTTTATAAAAATGGACACTGAGGTCCAGAAATACTTTTTCAAAGTTTTACCACCAGTAAAAGACACCAGGACCCACATGGAACTCCATCTGACTATAAAATCTATGTTCTTGCCATACTCCAGTCTGCTTGAAATTTTTTGCTTGTTTTTTATATTTTCAAATTAATAGAAACAAAAGTTAGGTTTCACATTTGAAATTTTCACTGTTATGAGAATGGCACTCTTAAGAATAAAATCATGGTCCTGCAAAGTCAGTGAAAAATTTAAAAACATCATGGCCTTCTTTAATGTTCATTACACACGCCAGTTTGAAAGTTCCCCAGAAATATTTGGGGTTTTACCAAAAAAGCACATATTAGATATCATTTTAATAGGTACAATAATAAACTAATAAATCATGCTCACAACTACGTGCACCATAAATTCAAAATTCACTTGTAGAATGTAGGTCACTGCCTTTAGATACCGGAAAAATGGCAAGATTAGGGAAGCCTTAACTTTCCTGGCTGCCTCCTCTTTTATTCTCTAACAAAGACTATTCCCTGAAGATACGTTCTTGTCCTTCTGTGTTCCACTATGCACACACTGTCCTTTGAATAATATTGCAGCCTTAATGTTCACTTGTATATTATGATGACTTTCAAATCGACTGTCCTTCTTCTTCTTCTCATCGACCTAAATTCTAATAGGAACTGCCTCTTTGCAAATGCCGTACAATGAGATGCAAGATGATATTCTCTCTTATACCACACCTCTCTCGGTCCATTGCTAGAATTTAGAGGCTAATGTCTCTGATTGCCCTAGCCTCTAGCCTTCCTGAAGCCTTATTCACAACTTAGATCTCCCCTGAACTCTGAACCTACCTATTCGGTTTAATTATCATACCCATTCATGGTAACCTCATCTACATTAACTTTATCTTCCCTGACACACATAACAAATGTTTCCAGGTCTAAAGGACAGAATAAAGTTTGAAGAGATAATTGACTGTGAAAGTAAACTAAAAGCACTTACTTTGGAGTCAGGCAATAACTTCCATGATCCTTATATGGCAAGTATATTTGAAGTCCTACAGTGTGCCAAGCAATTTAATTAACCAGGTACTTTATAAATGCTATTCCATTTAATTTTGACAATCAAGATAGAAAACAAATATTATATAAGCACATAGGACAACACCATCATGAGGTGATTATTATCTATATTTTAGGGCATAAAACTTAGAGTGGTTAAATAACTCATCCAGGGTCATATATCTAGCAAGCAATAGTGACAGAATTTGAATCTAGGTCTAGCTGACTTCAAGACCACTATTCCTTACATTATGCTATGTTGGGCCTATTTTTGCCATTTACTGCAGTCAGTTTAAACTGAGCCTCAGTTTGTTCATCCACAAAAAGGAAGGGTGTTATTAATGTTCTTATGGGAGGAGCAACAAGCCAGTAGGAGGGCATCTGAAGTGAGGCACTTTTCAAAGTTCTCACATATACACGAAACATGATTCCAGTATGGTCCTCCAACCCATTGCCCCAGCTGCTGCTGAGAACCACTGGCTTTTCTTATACTGTACAGGAGGTGGTATAATATTACATGATGGTACAGTATGACAAGTTAAAGAAGCATACTGTAAACCATACAGTAACCACTGAAAGTATAAAACAAAGAGGTATGGCAATAGCCAATAAAGAAGATAAGATGGAATCATAAAATTACTCAAGTAATCCAAAACAAAGCAAGAAAAGAAGAAAAAGAAACCAAAGATTAGCTGGGACAAATAGAAAACCAATAGCAACATAGTAGATTCAAACCTAACCTATCAATAATCACATAGAATGTACTTTAAACACACCAATGGAAAGGTAGAGATTGTCAAATCATTTAATAAACAAAGACCAAGCTAAATGTTCTTTATAAGAAATCCATTTTAAATATAATGTCACAGATAGGTTAAAAGTAAGGACTGAAAAAGATATACAATGCTATATCAACACCTGACAAAGTAGATTTCAAAGCAGGAAATATTACCAGGAATAAACAGGGATATTTCATAATGATAAAGGAATCAATTCATCAAGAGAACTTATTGATACAATGCTAAATGTTTATGCACCTATTATCAGAACATCAAAACACATAAAGCAAAACCTGACTGAACTGAAAAACAAAAAATAGTAAAATGCACTATCATAGGTGGAAATTTTAAAACCCATCTTTCAATTCTTGATATAACAAGTAGACAGAAAATCAGTAAGGATATAGAAAACTTGAACAACACCATCAAGCAACTTGACCTAACTGACATTTATAGAATACTCCACCCAATAGCAGAATACACATCCTTCTCAAGTATATACAGAACAATTAACAAGACAGACTATATTCTGATCACAAAACAAGTCTCTGTACATTTCAAAGGATTCAAATTTTAGAAAGTAAGTTGCCTGATCACAACAGAATTAGAATCAATAACAAAAATATTAGGAAAAATACCAAATACTTTGAAACTAAGTAATATATTTCTAAATAACCCATGGGTCCAAGAAGAAATAAAAAGGCAAATTAGAAGTATTTTGAACTGAATGAAAATGAAAATACAACATTTATGAGATGACTTAACGCCCTCAATAAATATGAGTGAAGGAAAAAAGAGTTAAATCAATCAGTTGTCAAATTTTCAAGTAAGCAAAACCAGGAATTAAGAATAAAAGAACGAGGATCATGAATTCATAAAATATTGAAACTGGAAGGATTTTAGAAACCTTTCTAAAATGTGTAAACTCACAAAATTTATAGAGGAAATGGTTCCAGGAAGAGCATACAATTTGCTTAATAGGGTTTATAATAGTAAATACTTTAAAATGGGCAGTCTCTGCTAGTAGCTACATTACACAAATGTCTGAATACTCTAAATGCCTATTTTCATCTAATAAAAGCAGATAAAGGTTTCATAAAACAGATGTGCACATTTCTGTGCCTATGTCTGATTAATGTATTTTGTGCTTTATATGTAAATTTTCTATATTTGCACACACAGTATAATAATTAAGGGTACTGAATTCTCAGTCCACATTGCCTGAATTCATACTCTGGCTTTACCACAACTAGTAACCATGATATCAAGCCAGTTATTTAACCACCCATGCCTCAGTTTTTTCAACTGTAAAACAGGAATAAACCGTAAAATGAGAATAAGTTCCTACCTCCCAAAGTGATAATAAGGATTCAATAAGTTAACACCTTTTGTGGGCTTCAAATAGTGCCTGATGCATAGTAAGAGCTCAATAAATGACAACTATTATTATATAGCACTGACTTATAATTACTTGAGGCTTATTCGTCAAGACAATGACTTTATTTTTAATTAGGTGACATCAATTGAAATAGGATATCAGCACAGAAAAATGGGTTGCTTCTAATTCATAAGTGTTAAAAAAAAAAGCTCAGAAGTTAATTGAAAGCCAATGCCAAAACAAAGCTGGGGCAATTTCTTTTCAAGGCAAGAGACAATGATCCAATGAAAAATTATTACATGGAGTGTTTTTGGACCAACCAACAAATGTAATACTATCAACATATGAGATGATACTAAAGTTACACATAAGGGCTATCCTGTTGCCTTCATCTATTCCTTCTAATGTGCTCCATTCAACTAGCATTTATGGATTTAAATATTATAATTTTAAAATGACAAAACATTCATTTCTAAATTTGTTTTAAAATGGATAAAAGGCAGCATTCAGCAGTGTATTATTTGAACAAATTCCATTTGGTGAAAACAAAATAAATGTGGAACACATTTCACATTTTTTATTTTATGCAACTTCAATGCTTTCAACGCTGCATATATTACTAAAAGCACAAAAATAGATGCTGTACTATCAAATTGTAAAGAATACCAAATTGATATAATTATACTTTATAATTTCTTCCAAATATCAAAAGGACAAGTTTTTTTTTAAATTAATTTCATGTGTCTCTTATGTGTTCTACAGAATCAGGTAAAACAGGTGTATTTTTATTAAGTAGCTCCAAATTTTCATGTTTTCATAACAACTACTATTTATAATGGGTGCTTCGGGCTTCCCTAGTGGCGTAGTGGTTGAGAGTCTGCCTGCCAATGCAGGGGACATGGGTTCGAGCCCTGGTCTGGGAAGATCCCACATGCCGCGGAGCAACTGGGCCCGTGAGCCACAACTACTGAGCCTGCGCGTCTGGAGCCTGTGCTCCGCAACGGGAGAGGCCGCGACAGCGAGAGGCCCGCGCACCGCGATGAAGAGTGGCCCCGCTTGCCACAACTAGAGAAAGCCCTCGCACAGAAACGAAGACCCAACACATCCATAAATAAATAAAATAAATAAATAAATTAATTAATATAATGGGTGCTTCGTCTTTCTGACGATGACACCAAAGCCTCCTCAGCTGGGCTGAATGAGCATGTGCCTGAATCAATATGGTAATAAGATATCAAAAAAAGTCTGACTTATTCTATTCTACCGTTTTGAGAAGTAGGTGAGAAGACTTTGTATACCTTTAACAACAGAACTAAAATTTCACCCATAACCTTAGCATTTGTAAACCACCTTTCTCCTCTCCTCATACCACATAGGCACTTTTTCTTCACACTCGAAATTATGAGGAAGCTCGTCACGACGGCACCGGAAAGCAGTGCGTGAGACTAGCTGGAGGATGCAGAGAGCGTGTGGATGCCTACACTGCTGCTGGTCCTCTGAGCTGCCTCTCAGCCTCCATCCATCCTTCAGCCACCCAGATGTAGATTAAAACTCTCAGCATGTGGGCTGCCTTCCTCAAGCTTTTTGTAACTATTATCAACCAGTAGCTTTCATCACTGGGAGGAGGATCGAGGCCAGGAAAACGCTCATGCACGAGTATTAATGGAACATTCTATGGTTCGCTAAGCGTAATGCCTACCAAGAAAATAACAGAAACCTGAAGACAGAAGCCCAGAGCAAAGAAAGAAGTCTAAGATGGCTTTGAAGGCTGTTCGAGGTCATCAATTATTATCATCATCAAATACTTACCTAAGCTTTACCACTTACAAAGTATTTTTAATATACATTATTTTATTTGATCCTCACAATAGTCATATGAAGATATAGTATAGATATTTTTATTAATAACTATATTTTGCAGGTGAAGAAATTGAAGAAGTTCAATTGAGACTTCCCTAAGGTCACTTTAACTAGTAAGTGAGCAGGAACTTAACTTCTATTTTTTCTAAAAACTAACTGCAGATTTCAGTCTTCCAGCTTATACACTGCTGTATCCCACATAGATAAAGGAAGAGGGGCAAATTGAAGGAAGCAGGTTCCATACTGGACAAAGTGAGCAATTATTCTTATAAACCACTATTTTTCCCTACCTACCTTTAATCATCAGTCCCATTCCTTCCTTTGTTCCTTACCTCCCTTCATTCCTGGTTCTTTCATTCAGATGACCCAATGGACAGAAACCATTTTGTCCATTTAAATCCCTTAGATCCTGATCTGCACAATCAAAGATATCCCTAGGTCAAACCTGAAACCACTAACTATGGATTCTCTTCTATTAAGTTCTCTGGCTATAACAGAAACTGACCTAAGGAATAATGAAATTTGTGGAAATCTCAGACGTAATTATTTCTGCAATATGCCATAAAAAGCAGGTAGGCAATAAATAATGAATATAGTATCTCCTGGACCAATATGGTATCTCCTGTTCCCTGCAGGCTGGCCTCACTCAGTGACCGACCTAGAAAAAAACCACCGAGAATAATAACCTAGGTCACAATAAGCAGCAAAATAATATACTAATGAACCTCTAAAGAACTACCTAGATCATCATATTAAGTGTTTACAATCTTTCTGAACTCAAAGCTTACAAGGTCTTGAGGAGCATGTCAAAACGAAGTAAGTGGAAGATGCTAGCAAAAACAATGGAAAAGAAACCTCTAGTGATTAAATGGAGTTGCTAAAGAGCTGAATATCTGCCTTTCATCTCAAACTTAAAATAAAATGAATATTTAAATCTACAGACATCCAACTCCACAGAGATAACCACTGTTAACATTTTTCTAGTCTATTTTATGAAAGCATATGACAGGAGGAGTGTGCGTTTTTAAACAAATACTATCCAGTACTTATTATTGTACAGAATAGCAGGTGATTAAAACTCTTAGCATTCCAAGTCCTTCACCTATATGAAATCATCTGAGCATCCCACTAACCCAATGAGATAGGAAAAAAGGATATCATCCCTATTTCACGGGGGAGGAAATCAAGGCATGGGACTTGTTTATGGTAGTTGTAGGGATGCGATATGACATAAATGAAATACAGAAAGTAACCCTGGTAGAATGATGCTGTCTCCTTTACACATTTCCTTCTACACAGTTTCTCTTTCTCTGCCTCTCTGCTCTTCTCTCCCCAACACAATGTACATGAAAGCCTATCACAATGTTAACTCCAACAGGTAACTTGAGTCCATTAACAGGGTCTACAGTCCTGTCGATGGGAACTATTCACCCCAAAAGCCAAAAATACTATGTTTTGTTATAAGTGAATTTTCAGGAAAGAAAAAAAAAAAAATGGGAGGGGATGAGGCATTTGGAAAAAGAGACCTGATTTATTCTTTAGAATAGAAAAGGTGCCTAAGAAAGGGCAGAAGTGGCTATAGAAAGGACCAGTAAAACGGGAAGCTGGAAAACAAGTCAATTCATGGGATTTACTCCAGGTGAAAGATCTTTAGCTAAACCATCCTGACATATGTACCTCTCAAGTGAGAGGAAAGCTGGTCTTGTTTCAGCCTTATAAACTTTTCCCTACATTACCAAACTGATCCTGTAGCAAATTTGGGTTTTCTGTGTTGTTAATGGTGATGGCGGTGCATGTGTGTGTATCTGTATTTTTAAAAAGGAATGACCTAAAGTCAAAGGCAAAAACACTATGATTCTTCTGCCCTGGCATGGAGTGGATCTGTCCCAGCTTATAGGATTTAGAGTTTACAATATAAATGAATTTTGAATTGTTAGACAGCAAAGGAGAAGCCCACTGACCACTGTTTTATCAGAAGCACCTCTTCTCTACCCTTTGATGCTACGGGGAATAAAAGATCTTCTAATTGTTTTACAGATCAAATTCAACAATTTGAATCGCTCATTATTCTAGTTAAGAAGGTTCCATAAAAAGTCAGATTTATTTACAGTTCTGCCCAATTTAGCTACTTGCTTAGGAGGCAAATAATACATATTATGGAGTGAAAACATGGTATTCAAGAAACAAGGAGACATTGACTGAGCACCTGCTATGTGTAAAGATCTGCTACATGTAAGACACATTGAGAAGCAGGGGGTTTTATAAACATGAATAACTTCAAAAGGAGAAATGTATTTCAGAAATATGATTTCAGTATAATGCCTGACTGGACTGTCACAATGGAGCTATATTTAAAAAAACAAACATACAGAAAAAGAAGCTCTACAAAAATAGTACTTTTTGTCAGAAAGCTGAAGATCTGAAAGAAAACTGGCAATCTTGAGAGGAGAAAAGATGAAAACAAGTTACTTCCTAATTTTAGGACTATACTACAGACTAGTCAGACTACATGGAGACTCTGGATGACTGCAGACTGCTTTCCTAACATCAATTTAAAACTATCCAAACATATGCTAAGAATTCTACTCACCTTTAAAACAATGAGTGGATGTGTATGAACTGGAGCTATTATTACACTGACATTGGGAATGTAAAATGGTACGTACAGTCACTTCACAAAGTACTTTGGAAGTTGCTTCTAAAGTTAAACATACACTAACCATATGACCCAGCAATTCCACTCACAGGTATTTATCCGAGAAAAATGAAAACATTTGTCTGAACAAAGACTTGTACACAAATGTTCATAGCAACTTTGTTCATTATAGTCAAAAACTGAAAACAATCAAATGCCCATCAATAGGTGAATGGACCTGTCGTGGTATTGTCATTAAATGGAATATTAATCAGCAATAAAAGAAAAGAGCTATTCATACGACAATATGGATGAATCGTAACTTTATGCTGAGCAAAATAAGCCAGACACAAACGAGTGCACGTTGTACGATTCCATTTCTTATGTGGAATTCTATAAAGCAGATCAGTGATTGCCTGGGGCTGGGAGTCCGATGTGGGCACAGGAAGTTTTGAGGGGTACAGAAACGTTCTATATCAATTGTGGTGGTGGTGGTTACATGGATATAAAATTTTTAAAACTCAATTGAGCACTTTTAAAGAGTATATTTTAATGTATATATTGTGCATTTTATAATACATGTACTTCAACTAAGGCGATTTAAAAACAACATTTTGGAAGTAACATATTTAGAACAAGGAAATAAATATCCCCACTATATGAACTGTACTGTTCAGATCATATCAAGGGTATGGTGTCTACTTTTGTGAACATCTTAAAGCAAACTAAAAATAAAAGAAATTTAAGAGGAAGGTAAGTTGAATGGTGAGTGTGTTGGCAATGTTATCATATATGAGAAATGACTGAATGTTTTGTCTGGTGACAAGATGAAATAGGGACCTATAGTTGCCCTCATATGTATAAAGCAGTACTCTCTAAAGGGAAGAAACAGACACCTACTGGGTGAAAGTTATAAACACAGGGATTTTGCCCTCAATATACAGAGGACAATAATTACTTTAATTGGAGCTCAAATTAAAAATCAAACCACATTTGTTGAATATTCACTATATTCCAGATACAATGGAATGTGAACCTTCTAAGAAAGTAGTTATTGAATTCTCATTGCTAAACTCTTCCTGTCAGGCTTACTGGAGAGGGAATTAGTGTGACAGATTAGATGCCCTCTAAGAGTCTTTTTTTTAGAATATATTTTACCCCTTTTATAAAACTTGAACTGAATTTTATGATTTCAAATTACTGAACTTTACACTTGCTACTAGTACCATGCCTTTCATATTTTGGTATTTAATAATTTTTTAAAATTGTGCTTTGCTTTTTAAAATATATTGCTGTTCATCACTAACATACTCAATGCAGAGTTCCTGGTTGGTATAAGCCACCTAATGGTAAAATTCCACAGTATGGGAAAATAAAATACACTTTAGAATGACTCACTTTCTGATGAAATTTCAAGAATTACCTAATGATCCAAACACTGTTGACACAGAGAAAGATAACAAGCTGTCCTATAAATGGAAAATAATTGACCAGGAAAATTGTGTTTTTCCTGCTTTTCAGGGGGAAAAAAAGCTCCCTAATGTTAGAAATAAGAGAAAGGTTAGTTTAAAATACTTCTTAAATGTGAGGCAGATGTAAAGTATGATGGCATATGTGGTGAACATTAATCACCTCCCTTCACATTTACTCTCCTCTTTTCTTTTCCCAGAAGACAGTAATTTGGGGATCCAAGGGTTCCAAAGAAGTTAACTCAACCCTTTACTTCAGGGATGGAACACACAGTCCAGCACGATTCAACAATTACAACTTTCAACTATTATGGCCACCGTGATTAGTTCTGAGGTGAAATATGACCTACACAGGCTGAATCAGAATAAATATAAGGACTTTTGTTGGAAATACTGAGACAAATACTCTTTTTTCGAGGGGAGGTAAATATGGGAGCAATAAGCCTTAGGAGCCAAATCAGAACCAAGACAGCAATATTACAATGAAGCCAAAACCAGGAAGCCAGAATAAAGAAAGGAAGTCATGGAGCCACCGGATCATTCCCAAAGTAGCCCTATCTTTGGATTTTTGAGTTACATTAGCTAATGTATTTCATTTGTGGCCAATATTCATTGAGTCATTTTTTAAAAAAAAATATCGTTTTTATTACTTGCAACAAAAACTGAGAAGGCAGGAACTTCATCCAAAGGAAAAGACTAGAATACACAAGGTATCTATAAGACTTTAAAACTGGTTTTGTAATTTACAGCCAAATTCATTACTAAAGTAATTCTGGTGTTAAATACAAACATAATCTAAGCCCCCATTTGTTGAGCATCTTTTATTTGTCCTATGTGGATATTTCGTATAAGCACATATTTTAAAACTTGTAAATGTTTTTAGATTCATTTTAACTTCCTCCTCCACATGAGCCTCAGACTTAAAGAGTCTGGGCTACATTTCTTGAATTGGTGGGGTGAAAACAAGATGGTGCCATCTCTATTCTCAATCTGCCACAATCAACTAGAAGTTGGGTCAAAGAGCCATCAACTTCTGGAATTCAGCTCCAAATGGATGAGGGAAATGTGGACAACATGAAGGTAGCCTCTGCTCCACAAAGTTTCTCACTATTCCTCTCGAACCCTGTTCCAGGTCCCAAATAAATCAAAGCCCTGAGGATACAGATAAAGAACTTTTAATAACAAGAGTACAAAGCTACCAGATGGTAAAATTGCTAAAAAGAAAGCTGCTGTTAAAAGCAAAGGACCCAGTATTAATGTGACTCATTGTTTAAAATATTTGTTAAGAACTATAGAGAAAAAAATAATAATTAAATACTGGTAAGAAAAGACTTAAATGGTCTCACTTACCACTTTGGAATTTTGAGAACCATTGCAGATTCCAATCTATGTTCCTCTGATAAAAAATATCTAAATAAACAAGAAACAGGAAGCTGTCTTTGGTGACATTCAGGTAAAAAATCAATTTCATTTTGTCCACATATCACTTGATTCAGAAAAAAAAATATTCATAGGTGTCTATAGACAGTTTTTGGCGGACAATATCTTCCCCAAGATGTGGGAGGAGAAAGGATAAATATCAAGTTCAGTCACATAGTTGACTGTCTTATTAATTGAAAAAAAAATGTATTCAGGCTTCCTAATACAGAAATTATGAGAGATTTTCATGATCTACAATTCTGTGAATAATTTCTCATCCACAATCAGTTAATCTCTAAAAGAGAGAGAGAGACAGTGGGGCAGAGAGAGAAATTGAGAGAGAGAAAGAGAGGAGAGAGGACTGAATTCAACCTGAGCTTTTCTCACAGAAAGAATATCAGTCCGAACTTAATTTAAGGTTAAAACTTTAGCTAGAGATCAGACTTCAGGATTGTTTTAAAAAGCAATATGTCTTAAATAAGAAACTTCTGTATTTTTGAAAATGGTTTCCTATTGCTTGGCAAAAACAAAGAAAAGAAAGAAAAGGAAACATCGTAGAATAAAAGGGCCTAAAGCCATTTGATCACAAGCAGATTATATTCTATTTCTATATTATCATATATTTCCTCTAATGAGCATGCATTATTTTTATAATATGAAAAGCAAAATCCTGTATTTTAAAATGGATCTGGGCATGTAGAAAGACCTTATGATTCCATATTTTTAAATGTATAAAACAGCCTTACCTTCCTGCACCATATCCTTCCCCATGTGGGATAAAGTTAACTGCTCCTTCCAAAATGATGGTGGAATACTTAAAGCCACTTGACAGTCTCCTTATCACCACCATATTGACCACTGGATATTTCAGCAGTTTAATTATAATGTGCCTAGCTTCCTGGATGTGTAAATTGATGTTTTCTTAAATACAGAAAATTTTCAACCATTATTTCTGAAATAATTTTTATGCCCCATTCTCATGCTCTTCTTTTGTGACTCCAGCTAAACATATGCTAAATCATTAGTTGTTGTCCTTAAGTCCTTGAGTCTCTGTTCATCTTTCTTCAATCTTTTCTTTCTAGGTTCTTCATATTGAATAAATTTTATTGATATGCTTCAAGTTCACTGATTTTTCTACTACCTCCAATATGCTGTTAAGCTCAACCAATAAAATTTTAATTATAGTTATTGTTCTTTCCAGTTCTAGAATTTCCATTTAGCTCCTTTTCATAGTGTTCATTTCTTTGCCAAGATATCCTATCTATTCACTCATTAAGATCATAGTAACTGTTTTTTGTTTTTTTTAAGTCCTGATATGGGTGTGCATACTTAAGTCTTTGTCAACTAAATCCAACATCTAGGCCATCTCAAGGTCTGTTTTATTTATTTTTTTCTTCACTAGGGAATAAAATTTTCCTGGGTTATTTATTTGTTTGTTTTTTTGCATGTCTAATAATTTTCATTGTATATTGAACACTGTGGTAATAAAACGTAAAAGTGACAATATATTTGGTCATGTGAAAGTAAACTTATAGACTGTGAAGAACGATGAGACATGTAGATAAAAGCAAACATAAAAGGTGAGGAGAATATTACTAGTAGCTAGGTTCCTAATGGCTTTACCGATGAGGAGGTCCAGTTCCTTGTGAGGCCAGGCTATTCTTTGGGATTTCAAGAGTTATACCAATATCCAATATGTGTCAAAATTGCACAAGGAGAAAATGTTGAGGAATAAACCAAATAAATAAAAATAATAAATAACTAAAATAAAGTTTTCAATAACCAGATCCCAGTAATCAAAGGTATGAGTAACATTATTAAACAGATTTTATTTTTAGTAAAAAGATAAATGCTCTCAAAAGATAACAGATTAATATTAAGAAGATTAACATATCCTAAAACAAGTAAATATTTCAATAATTCCTCCAGGGAAAAATATGCTATCTCTGGACCCTTAGTTCCAAAATTATTCAAAATACTTCATTCCAGGTGGCAGGTCCTATCTACATTTTTTTAAAGTAAAAAATGAACAATTATTGATTGAGAACAATTATTGTTATCTCAAGCTGAATGAGATAACAAATATTTCTTTAATCCAAAAGAAACAGAACAGAGAGAAATTCTAAGTCATATTTGAAGTAGAAATAAACCTGAGGAAAAAAAAAAAAAGAAATAAACTTGAGAAGAGAGAAAGGATAGGAAATTATTACACCCAACGGGAATTCTATTACTCAGACATATAAGAAAGGAGATGTAAAAAGCAATGGGTCCAAGCCAATAAACTCCCTAGGAACCTCCAACAAGCCAATCACCTCAAAATATGAGTCAATTCTGGTCACCCCTTCAGCCAACTATTCCTACTTAATTAAAAAAAAAAAAGTTCCTAATTGAGTAATCTACATTTAGAAGTTAAAATGAAAATGACAAAATCCTAGCAGTTTTCTTTTATAGCACAATTCAAAGTATCCATTATTTTCCAAGCAGCAAATGAAAATGTCAAAAACATTCATGCTGTAGATATTTAGTTGTTTTCTGCCAAATTAATGAAAGGAAAATATTGCACTTTGAATTGGTTAATTACCACAAGTCCTTCTGCAAAGGGCTCCTGCTTGCAGAATTAAGCCAGCTGTAGTTGGCACACTGCCCTAATATTCATGGAGACTAGACTATAGGCTCCACTGTACTCGAGAGACATTTAGTTTTTGGCATCCATTCATTGGCCTACAAATCATCAGTTCTAACCACTATAGACACTCAACTGTCTGAAGTAAACAGGGCAGAAAGCACCTGCATTTAATAGGGATGTACCACATTCTGCTTCTTTGAAATTTTAAGAGCTAGACTTAAAACACAAAATGAACAAATATACCCTGATTTATATATCTTCTAGAAACTAGAGCTACTTCAACAAAAATCCTCTAGTGACAAAGCTACTTCAAGGAAAACCTCTAGGGATAAGGCAACTTCAGGAAAGGAGGAATTTGGAGAAATTCTTTTTTCTCAGTTCCAGGCCAGAGTGAATGGCCTATTTCAAACACAGGCCTCTTGGGAACCTACATATAGAGCTCATACTTTGTCACTTCCTAGGATCCAAGACAGACAGGTGCTGATCTGCCTACTTCCAAACCTGATAAAATAACCATATCACTACTCAAACCTAAGCACATCTCTCCTTTCTCTCTTCATCATGCCATCCTCTTCTCTACTGAAATTACAAGACATGAAATGTGCTCTCTATGTTGGACGACATATTGGATGTGCTTCTTTGAAATTAAATAGGAATATGTTTCTCATTTTTTTTTGAAAAGTACATTCCATCAGTCCTTTTATTTGGGAAAGAAGGAGTAGACTGATATAGAAAATAACTAATAATTTCTCTCTCTTCTTTTTCTCCTCTTTCTAAATAAAATGGAAGAAAAGATCCTGAATCAAGACAGATGAACACTGATAAACCTAGGAATACAAGCTGGCTTCTCTAAGACCCACTTCATCTGGTCCTCAAGAGTAAGCACCCTCAGGCTCCAAGTATGTCACCTCCTTATAAAAAGTCTTGCATCTAGGAATGGGAAGAACACAGAAGCCAATAGTTGATCCTAAAAAAGGTCATTCAACACCAACTAAAACATTGATGTACGTTAACATCTAAGTATTATGGCAAATGTAAAATTAGTAAGCAATTTTTTTTTAGGATTAAGGAAAAAACCATTAAATTCCTACTCAAAAACATTTAGAAAACATTAAACATTCAGGCTTTGAGACCTTGACATAATAAATCTACATTTATCTTTTAAAAAATTGAAGCTAACACACAATGACAACCAGGATGCTTAAAGGGTCTAGAAACCATCGGAGAAACAGTATACAAATAAACAAAAGAAGGTAGAAAAAGAGAAACAGGGAACAAAGAACAGATGGAACAAACAGAGAACAAACAGTAAGATGACACACTTACAATGAACCATATCAACAACCATAGTAAATGTAAATGATCTAAACACTCCAGTTAAAAGACACATATTATCACACTCCTAAAAAAGCAAGACCCAACAATATGTTGTCTTTGAAAAATGTACCTTAAATATAGACACAAACAGGGTAAAAGCAAAAGGATAGAAAAAGATACACCATACTAACACTAGTCAAAAGAAACCTAGAGTGGCTATACCAATATCAGAAAAAGTTGACTTCAGAAAATAACTATTACCAGGAATACAGAGGATAATTTCATAATAATAAAAAGGTCAATTCATCAAGAGACCATAATAATCCTAAATGCTTATGTACCTAATAAAGAGCTTTAAAATACATGAAACAAAAACTAATAGAAACCAAAATATAGACTATTCTGGCCATAAAACAAGTCTCAAATTTAAAAGAATTCAAGTCATACAAAGTATATTCTCTGCTCACAAATGAACTAAATTAGAAAACAATAACAGAAAGATCTCTGGAAAGCTCCCAAATATTTTAGAATTAAATAAGACATTTCTAAATAACCAAAGAGTCAAAGAAGAAACAAAAAGTGGAGTTAGAAAGTATTTTCAACTGAATAAAAATGAAAACACACCACACTAGACTTTATGGGATGCTGCTAAAGCAGTTTTTAGAGGGAGATCTGTAGTACACAACATCTATATTAGAAAAAAGGAAAGGTCTCAACTCAATGACTTCAGCTTCTACCCTAAGACCAGGAAAAAGTAGGGCATATAAAACCCAAAGTAAGCAGAAGACAGTAAATAATAAAGGTCATAGCAAAATTCAATGAGGTAGAAAACAGTAAAACAGGAAAAGTAAATGAAATAGAAAGCTTATTCTTTAAAATGGTCAATAAATTGATAGATGTCTAGATAGAGATGTCTGATCAGAAATTAAAGATATCAGGAATGAGAGAAGTGACATCACTAATCTACAGATCATATGAGAATATTATAACAACTTTATACCAATAACCTTGACAACTTAGAAAAAATAATCAATTCCTTGAAAGACACAAATTACCAAAGCTCACTCAAGAAGAAATAGATAATGTGAGTAAACCTCTATCTACTACAGAAATTGAAGTTATAGTTAAAAACCTTCCCACAAGAAAAATTCCAGGCCCAGATGGCTTCACTGAAGAATAATCCTAACAATTTTCCCAAAAATTACAGAGGAAAGAATACTTTCCAATCTATACTCTGAGACCAGCATTACTCTGATACCAAAACCAGACATAGATATTTTTTAAAGGAAACTAGCGACCAATATTCCCCATAAACATAAATAAAAATTCTAAAAAGCTGAATCTAAAAATATCCATAAAAGATAATATATCAAGACCAAGTGGAGTCAATCATTGGTTACAAAGGTAGTTCAGGGTTTCAGGGATGGTGAATTAAATGTAATTCACCATGTCAAGAAACTAAAAAAAGAAAACCTTAGGATCATTTAAATAGGTACCAAAAAGGATCTTGCTGTGATTTACGTCATAGAGTGTTCTGCCTATGTTTTCATCTGAGAGTTTTATAGTGTCTGGCCTTACATTTAGGTCTTCAATCCATTTTGAGCTTATTTTTGTGTATGGTGTTAGGAAGTGTTCTGATTTCATTCTCTTACATGTAGCTGTCCAGTTTTCCCAGCACCACTTATTGAAGAGGCTGTCTTTTCTCCATTGTATATTCTTGCCTCCTTTATCAAAGATAAGGTGACCATATGTGCGTGGGTTTATCTCTGGGCTTTCTATCCTGTTCCATTGATCTATATTTCTGTTTTTGTACCAGTACCATACTGCCTTGATTACTGTAGCTTTGTAGCATAGTCTGAAGTCAGGGAGCCTGATTCCTCCAGCTCCGTTTTTCTTTCTCAAGATTGCTTTGGCTATTTGGGGTCTTTTGTGTTTCCATACATATTGTAAAATTTTTTGTTCTAGTTCTGTGAAAAATGCCATTGGTAGTTTGATAGGGATTGCATTGAATCTGTAGATTGCTTTGGGTAGTATAGTCATTTTCACAATGTTGATTCTTCCAATCCAAGAACATGGTATATCTCTCCATCTGTTTGTATCGTCTTTGATTTCTTTCATCAGTGTCTTATAGTTTTCTGCATACAGGTCTTTTCCCTCCTTAGGTACGTTTATTCCTAGGTATTTTATTCTTTTTGTTGCAATGGTAAATGCGAGTGTTTCCTTGATTTCTCTTTCTCATTTTTTGTTGTTAGTGTATAGGAATGCAAGAGATTTCTGTGCATTAATTTTGTATCCTGCTACATTACTAAATTCATTGATTAGCTCTAGTAGTTTTCTGGTGGCATCTTTGGATTATCTATGTGTAGTATCATGTCATCTGCAAACAGTGACAGTTTTACTTCCTCTTTTCCAATTTGGATTCTTTTTATTTCTTTTTCTTCTCTGATTGCCATGGCTAAAACTTCCAAAACTATGCTGAATAACAGTGGTGACAGTGGGCACCCTTGTCTTGTTCCTGATCTTAGAGGAAATGCTTTCAGTTTTTCACCATTGAGAATTGACATTGGCTGTGGGTTTGTCAATATGGCTTTTACTATGTTGAGGTAGGTTCCCTCTATGCCCACTTTCTGGAGAGTTTTTATCATAAATGGGTATTGAATTTTGTCAAAAGCTTTTTCTGCACCTATTGAGATTATCCTAGAGCAATGGAAATAAAAACAAAAATAAACAAATGGGACCTAATGAAACTTAAAATCTTTTGCACAGCAAAGGAAACCATAAACAAGATGAAAAGACAACCCTCAGAATGGGAGAAAATATTTGCAAACGAAGCAACTGACAAAGGATTAATCTCCAAAATACACAAGCAGCTCATGCAGTGCAATATCAGAAAAATAAACCGAATCCAAAAATGGGCGGAAGACCTAAATAGACATTCCTCCAAAGTAGACATACAAATTGACAACAAACATATGAAAAGATACTCAACGTCACTAATCATTAGAGAAATGCAAATCAAAACTGCAATGAGGTATCACCTCACACCAGTCAGAATGGCCATGATAAAAAATCTACAAACAGTAAATGCTGGAGAGGGTGTGGAGAAAAGGGAACCCTCATGCAATGTTGGTGGGAATGTACATTGATACAGTCACTATGGAGAACAGAATGGAGGTTCTTTAAAAAACTAAAAATAGAACTACCATATGACCCAGCAATCCCACTACTGGGTATATACCCTGAGAAAACCATAATTCAAAAAGATACATGTACCACAATGTTCACTGCTGCATTATTTACAATAGCCAGGACATGGAAGCAACCTAAATGTCCATCAACAGATGAATGGATAGAGAAGATGTGGCACATATATACAATGGAATATTACTCAGCCATAAAAGGAAACGAAATTGAGTTATTTGTAGAGAGGTGGATGGACCTAGGGTCTGTTATACAGAGTGAAGTAACTTAGAAAGAGAAAAACACATACGGGATGCTAACGCATATATATGGAATCTGAAAGAAATGGTAGTGATGAACCTAGTGGCAGGGCAGGAATAAAGACGCAGATGTAGAGAATGGACTTGAGGACACGGAGGGTAAGGGGAAGCTGGGACAAACTGAGAGAGTAGCACTGACATATATACACTACCAAATGTAAAATGGACGGCTAGTGAGAAGCTGCTGCATAGCACAGGGAGATCAGCTCAATGCTTTGTGACGACCTAGGGGGTGGGATAGCGAGGCTCAAGAGGCAGGGGATATGGGGATATATGTATACATATAGCTGATTCACTTTGCTGTACAGCAGAAACTAACACAACATTTAAAGCAATTATACTCCAATAAAGATATTTTAAAAATAAATAAATAAAAAATAGGTACCAAAAACGTATTTGACAAAATCCAAATCCATTTCTGATAAAACCCTCTGCAGAGGAGACAACAAAAGAACATTTATTTAGCCTGATAAAGTGCATCTATGACAAACCTATAGTTAACATCATACTTAATGGTGAAAGACTGACTGCTTCTCCTCTATGATCAGGAACAAGATAGAAATGGTTGCTCCTATCACTTCTGTTCTATGTTGTGCTGGAGGTTCTAGCCAGTGCTACTGGGCAAGAAAAAGAAATGAAAGGTATTGAGAAAGGAAGATGTAAAACTTTCTTTATTCACAAACAACATGATCTTCTACATAGAAACTCAGACAGAATCTATAAAATAGCTACAAGAACTATTAAGTTTTAAACAGTTTCAAGACACCAGGGCTCCTTTGAGAAATTGCTGGTTCTAAGGCTTGGGCATGGAAAATATAAGATGAGCCTTAGGCATCTTGTAGTGTCAAAAAACAAGAAAGTGCTGAGAAAAGGAAAAAAAAGACGCACAAAAAAGATGGAAGTAAGTCCAAGGGACACAAGACCCAACCTAAAAGAGCTCCCAAAGGCCAGAGCTGGAATAAGTTAAGTGAAAATATTTAAAAAATCAATCATATGTCTATTTACTAATAACCAAACATTGGAAGTTACAATTAAAAAGCAATACCATTTACAATAGCATCAATACATATGAAACCTTAGGAATAAATCTGACAAAAGATGTGTAAGACCTGTACACTGACAACTACAAAACACTTTTGAAAGAAGTTAAAGACATAAATAAATGGAGAGGTATTATTTAGTCACGGGTTATATGACTCAATATTGTTAAGTTCTTCCCAAATTGTTCTAAAGATTCTATGCAATTCAAATCCAAATCCCAATAGGCTTTTTTTTGGTAGAAATTGACAAAGCGATTCTAAAATTCATATAAAAAAGCGAATGACATAGAATAGCCAAACAACTTTGAAAAAGAAGAAAAGAGGGCTAACAAAATTACCTGATTTCAAACTTTACTATGAATCTACAATAATCAAGACAATAAGTTATTGGAGTAAAAATAGACAAACACACCAACAAATGGAATACAGTTCCAAAATTGACCCATACCTAAATGGACAACCAGTTTTCAACAAAGATGCAAAGGCTTTTCAGTGGAGAAAGGAGAGCCTTTTAAACAAATATTGCTGGAACAGTTGGATATTCACATTTTAAAAAAGTGAACCCTCATCCATCTCACACCATATACAAAAACTAACTCAAAATGGATTGCAGGGTACAGGTTAACAACTCTGAAACTGCTTTACATGTATACTGGGGTTGAACAAAAGTACTAAATGGATGGTGAGAACCATGTTTCTCACTGCTGGAGAGAGACATTATGGATAAACATTACGTGGTAATGGAAAAGAGCAACATCAGTATGAATTCACATTTAGCTTAATACAGATAAAAATGGATAGATGCAGAAGTAATTATAGATGTGTATATCCATCGGTTAGCATGCATACATATACTTCCTGGCTCTGCTTGCTGAGAGAACCTAGACATAGTGACACCCCAGTAGCAGAAACCAGCATATCCAGTGCCCGCATCTTGGTTCCTAAATAACATACCCCCAGAAAAGTATCTAGGGCTCCTTTGAGAAATGGCTGATTCTAAGGCTGGAGCACTGAAAATATACGATGACCTTAGGCATCTTGTAGTGTCAGGAAACAAAGTGCTGAGAAGAGAAAAAAAAAAGGAAAAGAGTAAGTCCAAGGGACACAGGAGTCAACCTACAGGAGCTGGAATGGCCAGAACTGGAATAAGTTGAGTGGCAAAATAAAAAGATAGTACTTGATTATAATTTAAAGTATAAAACTAATATACATGAATCTATACTGGTATAATAAATTATCGAAGAAATAAATAAGTGGAGGAGAAGAGACAAATAATAAATACCATTTATAGTACTGATCTTACAAAAGGATTCCAAATAATTTATGTAGATACTCATCTCCAGGAAGTAAAGCATAATTCCTCCCCCAACCTCCCTGGAGCATGGGCTATACTTAGTGACTTGCTTCCATGCTTTAGCATGGAAAGGGTAAGAAAAAACAAAAAGATTAACTTTACAGTGGAGAAACCTGGCAAATATCACTTTGGCTGGGTAATCATGGTTAAGCAGCACCGGTGATAAAGCATGTTGATAGCATGTGTCCACCCACGCCCACTTCTCCCAAATATCATCCCAATCTAATCAAGAGAAACATCAGACAACCCCAAATTGAGGGACATTCTACAAAATATCTGACCTGTACTGCTCATGACGGTCATGGTCATTAAAAACAAGGAAAGACTAAGAAACTGTCAAGGATCAGAGAAGACTAAGGGGGCATGAGCCCTAAACACAATATGAAATTCTGGACTGAATTCTGAAACAGAAAACAGTTAAAAAAATCTGGTGAAATCTAAATAAAGTCTGAAGTGTAGTTAACAGTAATGTACCTATATTGACTGCTTAGTTTTGACAAATTTACCATGGTTATATAAGATGTTAATAATAAGAGAAAGTGGATGAGTGGTATACAGGAACTCTATGTACTACCTTTGCAACTTTTCTGCAAGTCTAAAACTATTCCAAAGTAAAACTTTTATTATAAAAATGGATTATAGACATAAATGTAAAAAGTAAAACCATAAAACTTCTATAACAAAATATGTAATAAAATATTTTAGAATTTGAGTTAGGCTAAGATTTTTTAGATAAGATGCCAACAGTATAATCCATAAAAGGTAAAATTGATAAATTAGACTTTACCAAAATTAAATCTTCTGCTATCTGAAAGACACTGTTTGGGAATGAAAAGACAAGCTGACTAGGAGAAAATACCTGCAAATCATACATCCAGTACAAGACTTGTATCAATAATGTATAAAGAACTCTTAAAATTCAATAATAACCTGATTTAAAATGGACAAAAGATCTGAACAGACACCAGAGAAGATATAAAGATAATAAATGAGCACATGTTCAAAATCATTAACCTTAGGATGATGCAAATTAATACCACAAGGAAAAACCACTACACACACATTAGAATGAGCTTGATTTACCAAGCATTGGTAAGGATGCAGAGGAACTAGAACTCTCATACTATGCTGGTGGGGCTGTAAAAAGGTACCATCAGTTTGAAAAGTTTGGAAGTTTCTTAAATATTTAAACATATTACCTGTCATATAACCCAACTATTCTACTCCCAGGTATTTACCCTCCTCCCCCAAAAAGAAAGCCTATGTCCATACAAAGTCTTATAACATCAATGGTCATAATTACTTTAATCATAATACTCAATAACTGGACATAACCCAATTGTCCATCAACAGGTGAATGGATAAACTAACTGTGGTATAGCCTTATGATGGGACGATACTCATCAATAAAAGGAAATAAAATATTGTTACCTGCAACAATATGGATAAATCTCAAAATAAGTATGCTGACCGAAAGAAGCCAGACCAAAAAAGAGAATGCATACTGTATGATTTCATTTATATAAACTTCAGGAAATGTAAACTAATTTATATTGACAGAAACAGAGGAGTGATTGCAGGGGTTGGGAGGGTGGGACCGGGCTTGATGGGACAGGGAGTGGTGGAACAAAGAGAATATAAAGAGACGCAAGGAAACTATTGGGGTGACTGCATAGCCATTATTTTGATTGCAGTTATGGTTTCACAGATATGTGCATATATCAAAGTTGTATACTTTACATATGTGCAGTTTATTTTATGTCAAATATACTTCAACAAACCTGTTTTTTAAAAAAATCAACCACCACAAAACCTGGAAAACCTGAAAATACACTAAGCCTGGAAATGAGAAGCTTGAAAAAAGGGATGATGGCTTTTGACAAACAGCTGATGGCACAGCAAGTGAAAGATTGATTAAACTTGGTCTACGTGGCTTCAAGAGAGAACTAGTACCCACGCAGTAGAAATGAAAAGGAAGCTGCGTCAGATACACGAGAAGAATATTCTACAATTCCAATTCGAGCTGTCCAAACATGGATTTCTCTGTAGGGTAAAGCACCCTCGCAAAGGAGTTTAAGCAGAAACTCAATCACCTGTTAAGTGAGGTCCTAGAAGAAATTCCCACTTGAGATAGGAGACAGTATTTCTTCATCTTTAAAGGTACTAGTTATAAAAACAGAATAGTTTCCACTTGGGGAGAAATTTATTTAATCATATTCATCAGACCATAAAGCCATCGACACCAAATATTTTGAATGGTTTAAAGTATTTGGGAATATATGAGCAAGGTTAATGAACACACTTGTCAATCTTCAACTGGGTCATCCACACAGGGAAAGCAATAAAGAAGGCTTCAAAAATAAACATAGTTTGTAAAATATGTATTTATCTTGTTCATCTGTTTTTGCACATACTAAATTTTTATAAATTTCTTGAGGGAAAGGAGCACTTACAATGTTTACCATGTAATTCTAAGTACTTATAGGTCAATAACCAATAATAATTGCTGCCATTTATTGAATATATATTATAAGCCTAGAAATTTGAGCAAAGCATTTTGAACACATGAACTTTACAATACTGCAAGATAGCTATTATCCCCATTTTATAAATGAAAAATCATAGGCTGAGGGAAGTTAAGGGGACCTTCACATTGAGGATCTGAAGTCAAGTCTGGCTCCAAAACCCAATGATATAAGATTGCCTCCTAGTTCACTGAAGAAATAGGGACCATCTGATGGTCACTGTGTAATCTCTTTCCTCCCTACCCAAATATTTCCTATAATCCTGCCCAATTTATTTTTCAAAAATACAAATTTTCTCATGTTATTCATCCAGCTTCATTTCCCTCAGTGCCTTGTAACTCCTCTCCTTAGAAGTCTAAACTCATCAACATGGTGAATGAGAGACCTTCCTGTCTACTTTTCCAACACCACTTCCATTTATTTCTCCTGTATATTCCAGATATACTAAAATACTGGCAAGTCTTATGAAATGCAGTACATTTGTACTTTCTGCTTTCACTTCTCTGCATGCCCTTCCTCTTATTTTCAGCCTGGTGAAGAAACTTTTATCCTTCCAGACTCACTTTAAATATTGTCTCCTCTACTGAAATCTTCACTGACATTCCAGCAACAATTAGATGTACCTTCTTTTACATGTACATCACTCTATTCATACTAATAATTATTTGCGATTTTGTTTCTTGCAAAAAATCTCAAAAACAGTTATTCATCTCTAAATCACCAGTACCCAAGCCCAATTCCTGACATAACGGGAAAGGTTCAATAAATGTTTATTGACTAAATGAATGGATGATGGACAGGTGGATGAATAAGCAATTAAATGGCTATAGTAACCAGTAACAAGAATTAAACCCAACTTGAATTAAACAAGAATAAGGAAAACATAAGGGTCTTCCCTTTTTATTGATATACAAAAGAAATTGTACTGCCTATGACAGAGATATACTAGTTGCTACAATTATAACAGTCACACTACACCTTGTTAATTCTATATGATTTCATCCTAAATTATGCCTTAATTGAAGCAACTATTATTATCTAGCCTATTGGATCGTGCAGCCCTATTAAAACAGTTTATTCAATCAAAACTAAGGGTATATATAATTTGATGCAAAAATTAATTCTCAAGACTATATGAAATGGTTGGAAACCAGGGGATCTGTGAACTACTCTGATTACTTGTCAAGAAGAAAGCCAGAGGAATAAGCTTTTTGTGACCTCCTCCCACAAACAAAACTATTCACAGATTTTACCATTTCAAGATACAACCTTGTTTAGAGCTCTCCTCCTGCAGATAATATGACATCAAAAAAAAAACTCCCACCATTTAAAATTTCAGGTTCCTTGCTTCCATTCTTCATGATTTAAAATTAAAATATTTTTATGCCTGGCCAATGTATCTTTGATTAAGTTCCTAAAATCAGTCTTAATATATAACTGGGATAATTTATGGTACATTTTGGGGGTCTTCTTTTATCATCTTATTCACTTGTACAGAGCTGACATGGAAATAGCTTAGGTTCCTGTTGGACACTGGTGTTTTATGTTATAATCAGGCTAGACCTAATTCTTTTTAAAAATGCAAAATAAGATGGAACTAAAAAAAAAGTCAAGAAGCTTTGAGAACCACTCTCAGCTAATGGAAAAATTATTTTAATTACAAGAGAAATGTTCGAAAGCAATCTTCCACGTGAAAACAAAGCATTAGTTATCGGCTGAGGAAAATGCCTTTCCTAAAGAAATATTCACATGTGCAGAAATCCTTAGTCTATGAAATAAACGCCTTATACAGGTAGGTAAAAAAAAATTCACACCTTGGTAATTTTCTTCTAAAATGCTGCCTCATTATAGCAATAACATTTTGATTTATGCTAGAAAGGGTTCCTTTCTGAAAAATTAAAATGCATTTTAAAAAACACATAGGAGGAAAACTGTGGTGCTCTATAAAGTACTCAAACAGTATATAGCAGTCAACTTTGCTTTAAAAGGACAAAAGAAGCCATTTTAAACCACATTAACTGTAATCATCTTTTTTTTCTGAAACATGATAGTAAAATGGGGATAATAACTGAATGATTTCAGATCCCAGCATTGAAAAATTTGGACTATAAAATGAAAAGACAAAAAACAAAAACAAAAAACTTTGGGCTAAGCTGTCCATTAAATAAAAGGAGACTATTTTCCAAAAGCTGGTGTAAATTTTCTCAGATTAGGTGGCAAACACAAGACATGCAATTTGTTTTGATTTTTCCCTTTACTATCTTCAACTTTGCTCCTGAGTTTCCTTTTATAAATAAACATAAGGAGGTTAACATAAGGAGGTAACTGATTGTTTAACTTATCACATGTGATCTTTCAAGGGAAATGTTTCAGTTCATTCAAGTTCTGGCTCCTTTCAATATTTCTTGTCTCCTACATGAGAATATGATATTCCATAAAAGGAAAGGACACCATGTGTGAATTAAGTAAGAAGGGTTCATGAGAGAACTGGAATCTAATTACACAAACACACTTCCCTACAGGTGGATATAAGTTCAGAAATCTCTGAAATCTCATCTTTAAAGGCTAGCAGTGCTTTTTTAATTATGCTAAAAGTCCCTTGTCTGCTTGATCTCTCATGAACAATTTTAATCAGGCAAGCCTAATACACTCCGTCTCACAGACAACTTACCAGAGCTCTCAACTATGAGCTAATGGGAAGACAAGGAACCACAGGGATTTTTATTAAAAAGAAAAAATGGCCAGCCCAGAGATTTGGCCAGCAATAAAGCAAGATTAAATCATGCTTTTTCCTCACTTAGCCTACTTAAGAACTACAGACATGTAATTAATTTGCTCTTGAGATTTACTCTGTAAACATAAACACACCATTTAAAACATATTACATCCTTACAACTCACAGTGGTTTTTCATTTTTCTCCTTTCCCATTCACAAATGGACTATTATACTAACAACCAGTTTGCCAGACTCTAAGAATAACCCCTAAAATGTATCTTCCGCCCAAAAGGAGAGCCACAAATCACTCTCTTTAGTCTATAAGACTCCTGACAAGATCAAAATGAATGTGAAATGATAATTAAAAGGACCCAAAATAACCCCACCTCCACCTTTCAGTTGATCCCCAAGTGCACTTGCTCCTTTAGCTATCTCCAGTCCTCAGTCCATTCTGAGGCCCTTTCAGTACAGCAGCCTACCCCAACCTTCATTTTTCAACTGCTCTAAACTACCTAAACCTAAGAGCCACCATTTTAAACTCCTCTCTCTTAATCAATACAACCCATAAACTCCAAAAATGTATTGATGGTTGCCCTGATCCTAAGTGTCGGCGTGTATGCTACACTGAATTGATTTTCTCTATCTTGATCTCCCAAACTGCTTTGAAATTAAAAATTCAAAATTGTAAACCCTGATCAGAGTTTACCTGATTAGTTGCTGTGTGGTTTGTAGCATATTCTCAACCCCCTCTGTGCCTCATTTCTTTCATCTGTATTACTGTAATTAACAATACACTCCCTTAAAGAGTTGATGTAAGAATAAAATGACATAATAAGTAAAAGAGTTGATGTAAGGATTAAATGACATAATACACCTGGCACACTGTGCACACTTAATACATTTAAGTTTCCCTCCAGCAAGTCCCAGATCAGTGTTTCGGGCTCTTCAAGCATAATCTTTAGCACTTCTGTCAGAACCACCAAGAAGATACTCAGTTTCTCACATTCTCCCTGGCAATCTTTGCCAGCCTCAGGACTCACCAGTAACCCTTACTCAGACCCTTTCTTTTTTATTTCCCCATCTCTACACTCAGCTCCATCCCTTTTCAGGTTTGCCGGCTATTTTCATTCTAAGGCTCCCTGGGCACCTCTGCCTCACTCAGTTTTTCTGTGCACTGAGTCACGTTTGCTTATTCATTAGAGAGTGCTTCATTTACCTTTGCTACAGTTTTGACCTGCCTGGTTCTTTTCCTCATTAGTGCTATGCTTCTTACTAATTGCAATTGCACACCATCAGTTTAATTCGACGCTTTTCTATTTTCATTGACTCAAAAGACTACTCCTCACAGTTAAACTAAGAGACAGCAAATTAAAATATAATAGATTAGGATAAATAGTGATGACTATAGCCCAGGAAAAAACATTTGGTTAATTCTAGGAAAATATTTTTTTTTTTTTACAATCAACATACACTATATGCATTTCACCTATCAGATCCTGTGATTCTCCTGACCTGGTTGTTTGATGAGCTGTAATAATTCAACTTGCTTACTAAAATGGTAGATGCTGAAGAGCAAAAGAGAATACTTGCCTAGTAAGGCAGGTCAAACAATAAAATTCAGAAATAAGAAACATTTTAAGAAATGTTCATCAGTACTACTAAGATTGCAAATATACACACACACAAATCCCTTTAAACCATCCCCACCCAAAGAGTTGTCTGATCTATCTACAAATATCTCAGATTAAGAAAAACCTCAGTGCTAGAGTTAGAAAGACCAGATCTCTAATAGGGAATATTCCTCTGTAATAACTTAAATCAGTTAGGACACACTGTCTAGATACTATAACTATGCTCAATGGTCATTTTTTTCTCCTTTTTTTTTTTTCTTTTCGTTAATATTCTCTCCCTGATGGATACACAAATTTAAAATGCTTAGTAACACATTATTCTTTAGATAAATATGAATTATATGTCTTTCATAGACTCTATGCTTGGTAATTTTCCTAATGGAGTATAAAGTCTTCCAAAATCCCAGTGTGAATCCCAACCTGTTTCAAATTACCATGTTTTGAAGTTTTGCCTCAGGTTCCGGTCAAGGACAAAAAAATATATCAAATAAAGTGCCATCAAGGACAGGTTTTTTTTTTTTTTAAGTAACAGAAAAGAGTAATAATTATATTTCTTAGAATTTTACCTTAAAAACTCTTAGGATCATTCTATTCAATTCACTCAGGCAAATTTTATATTCTAACAATATTAACAAACAAATTACTGCAATGACCTAATTTAGTACTTCATGGAACAATGGCTAAAATTTTCTTTTCTACTCGATATTTGGTTTTAAAAGAGCTGCTATCATCCAGATCATGGTTTCTAATATCATTTTGAAGTAAAAGGAACCAGGGCTCCCTGGAAAAATGACTGATTCTAGGAGTGAAGCAGGAAACGTAAAGGTAAGTCTGATGCATCCTGAGATGCCAGAAAGGAAGGGCTCAAAAAAGAAAAAAAAAAAAACAAAAACACACACACACACCATGATGAGGGTATGTAAAAGAAACACAGGAGTTAACATAGAACAATTAAAAAGTTCCCAATGGCCAAAACTGGAACAATTTGAGCAATAAAATAACAGTATTGGATTTTAACCCAAAGTATAAAATAATTATCTATGAGTCCATACTTAACATAAATAAATGATTGGCTAAATAAATAAACAGATTGGGGGAGGAGAAACAAATCTCTTGTGCAGAAGTATTCTAAATAATTTATGAAGCTACTCTACCCTCAAAGAGGTGCAACATAACTCCTGACTTAAGTGTGGGCTCCACGTAGTAACCTCCTTTCAAAGAGTATAGTATGGAAAGAGGGGATAAAGAGTAACTTTAGAATGGTGAAATCTGTTAATAAGAGAGGAAACTGTATGTAAGATATAAGGGAACTCTCTGTGCTACCTTCACAAGCTTTCTGTAAATCTGAATCTACTGTAAAATTAAAAATGTATCTTAAAAGTTAAAAAAAGAAAGATCTTCTACAGCCTTTGTCTGTCTGAAGTTTGCTATCTAGCTTACCTGTAGAAATTCTAGTCAATTTTAGACCACTTCAATTGTACTATTTTTCACAACACTCTCAAATCCAGAGGTCACTTGCACTGCAGTAGAATGGAAAGATGAGAGTCATGGTCCTGCATTGGATTTTGGCTCTATATGCAACTATCCACTTGACAGAAATAACCAATTTCCTCATCTTTAAAACGGGGCAAGCCTGCTTGGTGAGCTTTCTGTTACCCCGATGGGGAGGGGGTTAATGCGATGGCCTGTCTGCATTCTCAACGCTGAGTCTCATCTGCATCCATCTCTGGTTTGGCCCACTCATATGTTAACCAGGCCCGAGACCTGGGTGCTTCCAGTTTGTTTCTTTAGACTGGATGCTCAAATGTCATTCTTTAAAAAAAAAAATCAATCCATGTTAATTCTATCTCTGGAAGAATAACCAGAAATTAGATATAGCAGTTGCCTCTATGTGGACGCTGGAGCGGGAGGGAGACATGATTTAACTGTATATACTCTTGGGCTACCTGAATTATTTTTTACTATGCATAAGCACTAGATATTTTAAAAACTTATTACAAAAGCAACAACAAGAAATCCATTACTACTCAGGGATTACTGTAAGTTTCTTATTTCTACCTTTGTATCTGCTGTTATCTCCTTTTAATACAGTACCGTAGCAAAAATCAAGAAGCATGGCTCCAGGAGATTAGTCTAAAATGATTTCAATCAACTTATTTTGTACCAAATCAGCTGTTTCAACTGGCATAGCAGTCTTGGAATCAAAAGTGACTTGAGATAGAACCTAGACCTGCCTATGTACTAGTTATTTAACCTCACTAAACCCCAGTGTCCTCATCTGTAAAACTGGAATAACAATACCCACACTTCACAGGGTTGTTGGAGAGATTAAACAAAAATACATGTAAAGTCCTTAGCAGAGTGCCTCGTCCATCTATTACAGCCCTTATCAGTATAAATGGAAGTCTGTGGGAAGATTTGATTTCTCACTCAGACGTGTCTTCTACTCAGCTATGGATCCAGAAGCAACTTCCAAGTTTTAACACCCCTAAAATGCAATTGGCTTTCAGCAATTACTATTCCCAGTTCCCTAAAGAAAAAGCAATAAATAACGAGAATGAACAGTATTTCCTTCTCCGCACAGAAATGTCTCCAATCATAAGAAACATGCAGGAGTCATGCACTATAGGTAACATGCTTAGAATTGAATAATTCTTTTGAATCATAAAAAAAACAAAATAATAAAGGACAATAACATAAAACTTGATTAAATGTGCAGAATGCTACAGTTGGAAGTCATCTTTGGGATTCTGCCAAAGGACTGCATAAGTTTTAAATTTTAGGTTATATTTGCATTCTGGCTTTTTGCTTTAGTTTACTTGCAAAGGGGCATGTCGTATTTTACCTAGAAACAGATTTTTTGAGACTAGTGGTAACATATTTAAATAACTTTAATAAAAATACAGGTTAGAGCAATGCATGTAAACATCTTATGTGCTCAATGAATATTTGTTGAGTGAATTTTGAGTGTATAAATATGCGAATAAATAATGTTACCAATGCATCTTCCTTCCCATGAGTAATTAGAAATACCATTCCTTTCCTATCTGTCTCAAAAAAGTAGCTAAACAACATATTTTACACTGATTTCTATTTTACCATGGGTTTTAAATTAAAGCATTTCAAAAACTATAGGTCTATTTCCACTCACAGGACCTTTTATGTATTTGTGTGGATTCACACATCTACATACATGTACACGGGCAACACTCTAGAGTAGATGTATCTGTATGTACTTGAATGTAACTTAAGATATGAAAGTACTACCTTACCAAAAGATATATTTGAGGAATTTTTTATACTTCCTACTTTTTTTTAGAGTTTTGCTACAAGATTCCTTAAAACTCCTTCTTGTTTTTGAGATCACACATAAGAAAAACAGCTCATGTATCTCAAATGTGAAACCACCTCTAGCAACTTGACTGTTAACACATTATTGACCGGAGGATTTTTGCAGAAACTAACGCCTGTGGCAATAATACATCTCCGGTCAATAATGTGTTAACTAGAAAGTCACTATAAATTTTTAGACTGTGCCTATCAGTGAATTCTCCAAAACAAAGGGAAGAGGAATGGAAATCTGAAACCATAATGATAAAAATCTTAAAGAACCATCTATCCCAAATGGTTAGGCTAGGAACTACTTAAGAAATTCCATTCCATTACACTACCACCCAGTCCAATAGTGGCCATTGTTGACTGATTTTTTTTCCCTCAAATCTTCCATTTTATGTAACACTTCACAGTGTGTAAGTCATTCACATATATGTCAAATCATAGAATCCTTACAAAACCTGCAAGCAAATGTTGTGCAGTTCATTCAATCAGGGATAGATAGTGTGATTTGCACAAGGCCACCAAGCTAGTAAGTGGCAAAAGTAGGATTCATACCCAAGACCTCTGGCCCTAAATACAGTGCTCTCTCCACTCTCTTCCAGCTGATATCCACAGCTGAATTCCACTTTCACTGACTGGCCCCATTTCTTGAAGCACGACGCCCCTGTCCACCTCCCTGCAATCCTTCCTCAGGTGGTTTACCACGGCCTCTCTGGTCTCACGCCAGTCTGTAGCCATAGACATCTTCCCAAAGTTAAATCAGATAGTCTTTGAGGTAAGACCAGCAAATGCTTTTCAGTGTTTCCAGATACAGAATAAACTTCTTGGTAAGGTCTTCAAGGTCTGAGGGGCTTGACTGCTTCTTCATTTTCAGGTTTGGAATGTATTCTCCGTCAATCGTACAGGCTTTCCGTCCTTCGTAATCACCATGCTCACTCATTTTGGGTCCCTCTCTCCTCCCCTTTTCACCTAGTTAATGTATACTCTGTTACTTCAAGCATCACTTCCTCAAGCAAGGCTTCCCTTACTAACCAAATTAAATGCCCATACTGTACACTCCCGGGGTGCCATGTACCTCTACTTCACTGCAGTTATCATAGCTCCAATTACATTTACTCATATAATTATTTGCTTAATGCCTGACTTTTCCACCAGACTGTCAGTGCCACAAAGGGTAAAGATGAAGTCATTTTTTCTGTTTTTAGTCACTATTATATCCCCAATGCCCCAGCACAATTTCCAGCCCTATAGTAGGTACTTTCTTTTAAAAGCTGAACAAATATTTCTTTTAGTCTTTAAATATTTGAAAACAGCTATTATTCTGATGATCCCTCACTCTATACATATACGCACAAAAGTTAAGGTTTACTAAGGAAACCACTCTGATTCTTTAAAATATTCCTTTTATGACAAAGTTCCCAGACACTTCTTAAAACCTAGAAGCTATAAAGGAACACAATGGCATTTTCTCACCATTCCAGAGACTCTGCACCTTTTCTGTTCCAAACACTGTGCTTCTATTAAAACAATCTACACCTGAGACAGTGACAGTTATATCACAAATTCCCAGGTCTTCTTCATATGAATTGCTCTTAAAGCATGTCTGTTTGATTCTTACTAGTGTGGTAATTTGACAAACCTATATGCAGAATTTTACATTAATCACTATTATAGACCATTTTCATTTTAGCCAATCATTTCAGATGGCCAAGCTTTTTTTCAATCCTGATTCCCTCATCCAAACTATTAGCTTTCGCTACGGTTTTATGTGATATGCAAATGCGATGGGCCTGTTTCATCCAAGTCAGTGATAAAAATGATTAATAGAACACAGTGAAAGAAAGAGCCAGGTCATGTCACTAGAAATACCTCTCTCCAAGCTGACATCAATCCATTCATCAAATTTTTTCAAACATCTATGAATCTACCTGTCCTCATTAAACAGCACCTAATTTGACCATCTATTTCATAAACATATCATGAGACACTTTGTCCAAAGCCTTGCCAAAATCAACTTACTCCACCTACATAGGAAAAAGAATTACACTAGTTTAATATGACATATTCCAAGTGAACCCCTGTGGTCTCCAGAGGACTGCTTCTTTTCTAGTTAAGTCTTCACAAACCATTTGTCTAATGATCAATTAAAGAACAGTCCCAAAGACAGACATGAAACCCACTAATCTCACAGTTTCAGAATCCTATTTTTACCCCTTTCTTGAAAATAAAAGCAGTATCTGCAGGATCTGAAGTCTTTTGGCACCTCTGGTACTGACCATAAATTGCTCAAAGAACACCAAACCATTCATTTATGCAAGTCATTTAATCTCAGAACATGAACTAGTTGAGAGCATTGAGTGCTTTCTTATCACTGTCTCACCTTCCTTAAACTTTAAATCCCTTGCTACCATCATTAGTCTCCTTTACTGAACCTGAATATCATTTTCTTTTGATAGAGAAGTTGAAACCAACCCAGGAGTACCACAGCTCTGCCTTAACTGCAACATCTAGTATTATTACACACCATCTGACCCAAGCAATAGTTTATCCTTTTTCTTGTTTTCCTTCACGATCTGAACAGAATATGTTGTAGTCCTTAGCATCTTTACAGGCCTCAAAACATCTTAGGATTCAGCCTCCTGTATGCTCCTCTTTTATATTACTTTTCTATTTGGGTTCCAACCCTTTCTTATGTACGAGGATCACTTGTACTTATATTGCCAGTATTTCACCGCAGACATTTCATGCATTCAATTAATGTTTTACTGCTTGCCAAATATAGGCAAGTCACCAAACTAGAGCAAAGGATACAAAGAGACCTAAGAGCTTATCCCTGTCTTTAAGGAATCCAGAGGAAAAAAACAGACTTTGGGGAAGAAAAATAGACTTCTATATACCAAGATAAAAGTAAATGCTGTGTGAGCAGAGTACAGAGCAACTAGCTCAAGTATGAAATAGCTGTTAAAGTCTTCATCAAGGAAATGATATCTGAGTTGAGTCTTGAGGCGAGGAAGTAGTCCGTTAAAGACTAGAAGTATGTGCAAAGGTAGGGTAATATAAAAAATACCTTGTTTTCATACAAGAGTGATTAACTTCAAGTAGCTGGGATTTAAGTTGCATGGAGTGCAAGAGATAGTCTGAAAATATAAAGTCAGTTATAAAAAGGCCTTGTGATATAGGTGTCCAACACATAGGATAAATAAAAAGAAGCAAATTCTCTCTACAGAATACTATGGCAGCAATTAAAAGAAATCAAGATGTATACCCAGTAAAATGTACAGATCTTTAAAATAGTGCTGAGGGCAAACTAAGTAATGTCTAGAGCATAATACCAGCAATGCAAAATTAAAATACATGCACATTGAGTATTGTATGCACACAAAATAAAGCTACATGTTTATACAAATAAAAAGATTCAGAAAAAAAATATGACAGTAGTTACCTATGGAGACGGAATGTAATGAAGGTGGGAAATGGAAACAAAAGAATTTTTTAAAAGTGTGCATGCATCTGTTTGACATCCAAAGACATGAAAAAACTTAACAAGTGACAGAAGTTTTAAAGTCTGGGAATGGCAAAATCTAATGGGGTTTTTAGGAAGAAAGTTTGGCCCAGTGTGAAGTATACAGCCCTGTAGCTATAGTTTATTCTGGAGTCAAAAAGCATGGGTTCATCACCCTTTTTCTGCACATACTGAGTAGATCTTTATCATTCTGTTAGAAAAGGCTAGGTATCAGACTAAACTGCCAATAAGTAAAGAGGAATGTAGAACTCTTGGTAAAAGATGAAACTGAAGACTAGGTTTGACAGGGAGTCCATAGCTGCAAATAAAAGCAGTATCTTAAAGCCCAAATTTTTTGACTATCTTCTGGAAATTTTATTGAAAACATTCCTGCACTGTGTAGATAATGAACTACATAAATACTAAGGGTTTCACCAAGCTGAGGGTCTGTTCCATTTTCTTATAAGTGTGCCAAAGGGAGAGCAATGAGAAATTAAAACAAAGCTTTGCTGAGTATGTCTTGGCAGCTCAGAGTAGGGATCTCTGCAATAAACTCATACAGGCCCTACCACTTGAGAGATGAATCTTGCATTACCAAGAACTGCTTCATCTGTACAAACAGACTTTCTATAGAACTATAACTGAACCCTACAGGCAATGAGCCAACATTTCAAAATTTCATCAAGCTCTAGAGCCAGGTGACAACTGTTTGCTGTGACATGATTTATGCAACACATTTCATCTAGTTATCTTAGAATCAAAGGAATTTTACCAAAGGGTTCTCATTCAGATAAATAGGAATGATTTCTACTCTAATCACATCTGTGAAAAGTGGAAAACACACCTGGGAAGTTCCAGGACAAGATCCTACTGATTAAATTTTGAGAATAAAGAACTTAAAAACAAAATTGGCAGCCTTATTGGGCGTTCCTCTATTGTGAAGACATTGTTTTTCATTTGAATGCAGAAAGTTAACTAAAAAGCAACCAGAATCAAAATATTTTTTAAAAGTTATAAATGATATATAGAAATAATATATAACATGGTTAACAATACTCTATATATAACCTTACATTTCCACAGACATGTTCATGACGGTCAAATGTTTGTTTTTCCATTTGGTCTGTGCTCCAGTAATTTGACAGGGATTCCTTCCCCTCTGAACCTTCTCAACAAGTATCATTTCAGCCCCTACTTAATTATCCAGCATCTCATCCTACTATCTTCTCACCCATTCCATTCAGAATAAGGTATCCTTCAATAAAAGGTGGAATTTAAAGGAGGGCATCTTCAATACTGACTCTAATACAATTTTATTTTTAAATATGATTACCTAAGGAAGGTAAATATATTATCTATGGGTAATGAGATATGGGTAATGAGATATGGGCACTAGCTCCTTTCCTCTTTATAAAATGTGTTCCTTTTATAAACAAGAAGAACGATTTCAAATAACTAGGTAGTGACATGATGAGGGAAAACTATGATAACAAGTTCTCAATTTCAAAAGATGGTTATATATATCAAAGGACCTTGGTCTAGGATCTTCCTCTTGCCTTCTCTCAGTTTCCTGGCTTACAACCCAACTTTAGATACGAATGCACAGTCATTAGCTTTGTCAAAGGGTCTGTGAAAAACTGAACAGTGGAAGGCAAGGACTGAGAAAATCTAAAAGTTACATATCAGGTACTTAGAAAAGACACTAAATCTGTCTGGACCCTAAAATTAAATTCTATTATACTAAAATGCCAATTTTTTTTATATTGAGACACATTAAGTGAGCACCTCAACAATTTATGCTAAATAAACTCTTGCACCTCAATCCACCCATGCATGAAATGAAATAACCTAATATTAACAATGTCACATAATAATTTTAACATTATGGTTAGGAAAAAGTCCTTGTTCGATGAAACGATTATTGTCCTGATACTTGCCAAGCTTTCCTCTATCTTACACACTCATAAGTAAGATAAATCAACATTTAAAAAACAACAATATAACATTTAATGTTCAGTTTTACTTTTCGTAACATTAAACTTGAAACTTATAAACTTGTTTATTCATATCACTTAGTCATCTCATTATTTGTACACCTAAACGGAGGTGGGATTTCACAGACTCTCAGAGCTAGTACATTACCTCTCATCCTCCCAGGCTTGAGAGGAATATTAGGGGCTAAAAAAGCCCTTCAAACAATATCACTAATTACATTAAGACATGACAGCAGTTAGTTATAAGCTACACATGTCCACTATCAAAAAAGCTCCAAAACACTGCTATTTTCTTGCCATTCCAAGTACACATACCTCTGTTTCTACAGTGAGAAAGAATGATACTTAGATGACCACTTAACCAATCAATTTCCTAATAGCAACATATTTTACTGTATGTACAATAGAGAACTACACACGCCTACCAATGCTTCTTTATATTCTCACTTTGACATATTTAATGTTCCCACAGAAAAATATTTTTCTTGTAAAATCACAGGTTATTATAATCTACAAAATACAACTTTTCCCAGTGAGTTATAACATCCTTGAGATTCACTATTTCTTTCTTATTTTCTTTCTTTCACTAATACTCACTTAAAATATACGGTATAGTAGTAATACCACAGCTGCCTTTAACAGAGTAATTTGTAACGTGGCTTTTTATGTCATTCTATACAGTAAATAAGTGTAAATGCAACTCACGGGGTGAATACTTCATAAAATATAATCATGCGAAATATCAACAATATGCTTAATAATTTAGTTATAGCTATTGATTCTTATATCTTATGTCATTATGTAGGTGGTATTTACTGCAAAGTAAGCATTTAGCAAATTTACACAGGAGAAAAATTTCAAGTTCATGACGGTTGTAAGAGGAAAAATGGAAAAGGATCTATTTAAGCACCTTAGGAAATTCTGTTTCATATAATTTAAACTTTTCAGGTAGTTTTGAAATCTCATCATTCTAATAAATGTTATATGACATTTATAAAGGCAAGAATATGCTAGATGATTTACAGAGCATAGGGTTTCTCCTCAGGGGATTTACAGTCTAAGCTAGATAGCAAATATAAGTAGCAAATGTTTTTAAACCTTGTAGCAATGTTAAATTTTTAATACTCTTGAAAGTACATAAGAGAGCAACAAACTGTTTTCATCACATGAAAACATAAATTGTTTTGTGTTTCTTTATTAAACAATATAGTTCATCATTTTTATTCATTTAATCCAATTTCCCAATCCTCCAAAACAATTTTAAAAGATACTGTGTTAGTCAGTAAAACTGCATTTGTCATCTTCATTCTAAAGTTCATAGAATGTGCTTTAGATGAAGGCAGAATGATTTTAACACCAACATGTAAAAAAAAGCCATCCATCCAATAAGGTCAAGTCAAATCGATGACTAAGCAATTGGAATACATCTACCAGTCTTCTCATCTAAAAAGATAAAATAGAACTACTGCCCTTTCAAGGAATAGGTTCTTGCTAGGAAGAAGTACAGTTAGAACAATATAATGCTAGATCAAAGTTTTTTCACAAATTCACTGCAATGTAACAATTATCACTGACAAGTCTTAAGAAGTTGAAGTATATATAAAGTGTGACTTAATGAGAATGTACAAAAGACTTTACAAAATGTTTTCAATGAAACAACAACAAAAAATGCAAGTATTAACATCTCTATGAAATATACTATCATATATTTATGGTTATTGAAATTAAATTCACATCCAAATTTATTACGTTTTTATTTTGCATATCAAATTTTACAAATACCTGCATTAACATATCCACAGAAGCTATTTTATTTTGTGTTTTATTTTGGTTTTAGGTACAAATAACCATTTGGAGAATATCTGAAAGGAAGAACATGCCCTATAGCATATATTAAAATATTTCTTATTTCAGGGACAATAAATAGGTTGTTAGAGTAACATAAGTGACCTTTCGTATCACCCAATTCATAAATCAATTGGTGTTTATTACTATTTCCAAAAATAAAAGGGGGGAACATTCACCAACTTATTTTATGAGGCCAGCATTACTCCAGTTTTTTAAAAAAATGACCAAAATATTACAAGAAAATTTAACCACTACCAATATTCAAGAAAACAAACAGAAGAATGTAACAAAATCCTAACAAATCAAACCAGTAACATATAAAAAGTGTAATAAATCATGATAAAATGGAACTTATCCCAGAATTCAAAAGTTGCTTCATATTACAGTATCAATCAGTGTAATTTACCAGATTAACAGGCTAAAAGAGAAAAAGCATAAAATCACCTCAATTTAACCTTCACTCATATGTAAAAACTCTCTGCAAACTGGGAATAGAAGGGAACTTCCTCAAGGTGATAAAGGGCATCTAAAAAGAACCTATAGCTAACAGCATATTTAATGGTCAAAGACAAAACATTCTCTTTCTAAGATCAGGAAGAGGACGAGGATATTTTCCCTTGCCATTTCCATTCAACATTGTAGGTCCTAATCAATGCAATAAGCCAAAAGAGTAACAACTTATTGACCAGAGACATCTCAATACGTCTTTTGTTACCTGAACGTTATTGACCGGAGACATTTCAATATTCACTTACATAACAAATCTCTGGCCACAGGCATTAGTTTCTGCAAAAATCCCCCAGTCAATAATGTGTTAATAAAAGGCAGACAAATTGGAAAGGTAGGAATAAAACTGTATTTGCCAACAACATGATTGTTTATGCAGAAAATCCTAAAGATTTTTTTTAAAGGCGATTAGGAATAATAAGTACATTTAGTAACATTATAAGGCTATATGGTCAATACATAAAAAGTCAAATATATTTCAATACCAGCCATATTATACTTCAGTACTAGCAATGCTAGTATAAAAGTATCAAACATATGATACACCTAGAGAGAAACTTAAGAAAAAAAGATATGCAAGAATTATACATTGAAAACTAAAAAACACTGGTAAGAGAAACTAAAGAAGACCTAAATAAACAGAGATATGTCATGTCCATGGATCATAATACCCAATATGGTTAAGATATTAATTTTCCTGAAATCAATCTATAGAGTTAATACAATTCCAATCAAAATCCCAGGAATTTTTTGGTGGAATTTGACAAGCTAATTCTAAAATTTATATGCAAAGGACCTAATATATCCAGAACAATTTTGAAACACAAGACAAAATGAGAGGAGTCATATACTACCTAATTTTAAGACTATGAAGCGACAGTAAACAAGAACATAAGGTACTGACATAAAGATAATAATAAAAAAATTGGAATTCAAATACACCCACACAAATATCATCAATTGATTTTCAATAAAGATGCCAAGGTAATTCAATGAAAAAATTAGTCTTTTCAACAAATGGTGCTGAAAAAATTGGATACTCATATGGAAAGATATGAAACTTACTTTACACCATATGTAAAAATTAACTCAAAATGTATCAACAACCTAAAGAGAAGATTATAAACTCCTAGAAGAAAACAGACAAATTAAATGACATTAGGTTAGACAAAAATTTTAATACTCCACAAAAAGCCCAAAGAAAACAAATGATAAATTAACTTCATCGAAATAAGACCTTTGTTCTTTGAAAAGACACCCTTAAGAAAATGAATATGCAAGCACATCAGTGTGAGGGGGAAAATTTGCAAAACATATTTTTGATAAAGGGTTTGTATCCAAAATATGTAAATATCTAAAAATAACTCAATAAGGAGACAAAAAACATGATTTTTTAGAAGTAGGTAAACGGTCTGGACACTTTACAAAAGAGGATATGCAAATGACCAATAAGCATATGCAAAGATGCTCAACATCATTAGTCATTCTAGTGCAATACAAATTAAAACTACAATAAATTACTACTACATACTCACTGGAACTAGAGCTAAAATTAAAGACACCGTCAATATTATGTGTTATCAAGGATGCAGGGCAACTGGAACTCATGCATTACCAGTGGAGGTGCAAAATGGTACGTTTAGAAAATAGTTTGGTGGTTACTTACAACGTTAAAGTATTTCCTTATCAATGACTCAGCAATCTTTCTCCTACTCATTTACCCAAGTGTAATAAAAACATATGCTAATACAAATACCTGTACCAAACGTACATAATAGCTTTATTCATGATAGCCAAAAACTAGAAACACTCCAAATACCCATCAACTAGTAAACAGAATAAACAAATTGTGGCATAGCCATACAATGAACTACGTCTCAGCAATAAAAAGGAACAAACTACATGATACAAGTACAATCTAAAAAAAAAAAAAAAAACAGGTACAAAAACTACATGCTGTATGATTCCATTCTAGGAAAGACAAGACAACAATGACATTGAGCAGAGGTATGGTTGCCAGGAGCCTGAGGACGAGGTAAAAGATTGACTATAAAAGGTCATGAACAAGCTTTTTGGGGTGATGTAAAAGTTCTACATATTGATGTGATAGTGGTACATCTCCATACACATTTGTCAAAACTCATCAAATTGTACACTAAAAAACTGAGTTTGTCAAAACTCATCAAACTGTATATCAAATTGTATTGAGGTAAATTATGCCTCAATAAAACCAATTAAGATAAAAGCAATCAAATATATACTGAAGACATACAGTAACTTACCTATCCAAGAAATAAATGCAATTTGTTTCATTTGAATAAGTAAAAATGCAAATGCTAAAAAAAACCCCAAAAGGTTATCAGTGGAAAAGTCAGTCACTGTATCATCCCTATGATTTCTATGCCTTTTTTCACTTCATTTATATTTGCAAAGAAACTATATAAGTACATGAGGACCTGCTTACTAACTAAGACATCTATATATTTTTTAAAATAAATTTATTTATTTATTTTTGGCTGTGTTGGGTCTTCGTTGCTGTACATGGCTTTCTCTAGTTGTGGTGGCTTCTCTTGTTGCAGAGCATGGGCTCTAGGTGCGCGGGCTTCAGTAGTTGCGGCACGCAGGCTCAGTAGTTGTGGCTCACGGGCTCTAGAGCATGGGCTCAGTAGTTGTGGTGCACAGGCTTAGTTGCTCCACGGCATGTGGCATCTTCCCGGACCAGGGATCAAACCCGTATCCCCTGCATTGGCAGGTGGATTCTCAACCACTGCACCACCAGGGAAGCCCCAAGACATCTATATTTTAAAGGACACTTTATTAAAATAGAAGACTCTAACTAATATAATAACATGTAGGTCATTATGTGCCCCATAGGGGAACCTTCCCAAAGCCCTTACAATCTGAAGTCTTTACTCTATAAATCAGAGTATCAGTGGTCTGCCAGCATCTTAGTATCTCACTTCTAACAACCTGCCAATCCTGCCAGTCCTAAACTTTATCTCCTGGCAAATACAATACTTATTGATATATCAATTTGAATATATTACAAGTCACGTTAAAATATCCTGAAAGAGTAACTACAAAATCAAAGCTAACATTCCTGTATTGCAGGAGCTTACAGTACACTGGGAAGAGAAGGCATACATACAGGACACTTTTAGTAATAATACAAGATAATATATATGCCAAAATAGAGTGATGAGTGATAAAGACAGGAAGACTGCTAGGGTAGAAAAGAAAGCAAACATGGACTAGAATGAGGTATGAGGGACTTGATCATTCCTGAAAAATGGGTTTGAAAAAGATGAGTGAACATGAGGCTGACACAGATGTGACTATGTGAACAACATTTTCGATGGAGAAAGTAGAGACTACCTACCTGAATTGGAAGATTAGAGAGAAGTAGAAGATAAGGTTGGAAAGATAGGATTCATTTACCCAAGTAACATTTATTGAGTACCTGTTATATGTCAGGCACAGTACAGACATGGAGCTGTTTGGAAAGAAATTCCAGTCTTAGGAATTTGGTCTTTTTACTCTGTAGCAATGAAAGTAATAGAGTTGTACAGAGCTCATGGCAATTTCACATACATTATCTCAACCAATCTTCACAACAAATGATTTTATAGAATGGGGAAACAGAGGCTTAGGAAGGTATATTTTTATGCTTAAGGTACTACAGCAAGAGACAAGGAGGAAAAAAAAAAAAAAAAAACCGAGATCTTCCTACTCCTAGCCCAGTGCTCCTTTCTTGCTCTGTTCTCTATACTATTGAGCTCTTTTTCTAAGGAAAACACTAAATCATTTTTTTTAAAGCATGATGTGATAAAAGCAGTATTTTAGTCAAATACATATGCCCATGATGTATCAGTTGAATTAGAAGGCAAAGAACATGGAAGCAAGGAGATCAACTAGTACTCTACTATAATAATCCAGGAATAAGTGGGAGCAATAGGAATGAAAGTCAGTATCTATGAGACTATATAAAAAGGTTCAACAAGGTGTCTTATTTGAAAATGCCAAGAGGGGGCTTCCCTGGTGGCGCAGTGGTTGAGAATCTGCCTGCTAACGCAGGGGACACGGGTTCGAGCCCTGGTCTGGGAAGATCCCACATGCCACGGAGCAACTAGGCCCGTGAGCCACAACTACTGAGCCTGCGCGTCTGGAGCCTGTGCTCCACAACAAGAGAGGCCACAATAGTGAGAGGACCGCGCACCGCAATGAAGAGTGGCCCCCGCTTGCCACAACTAGAGAAAGCCCTAGCACAGAAACGAAGACCCAACATAGCAATCAATCAATAAATCTTTAAAAAAAAAAAAAAAGAAAGAAAGAAAATGCCAAGAGACTCAAAAATAACTAGGAGTGGGCTTCCTTGGTGGCGCAGTGGTTGAGAATCCGCCTGCCAATGCAGGGGACACGGGTTTGAGCCCTGGTCCGGGAAGATACCAAATGCCGCGGACCAACTAAGCCCGTGCACCACTACTACTGAGCCTGTGCTCTAGAGCCCGCGAGCCACAACTACTGAGCCCGTGTGCTGCAACTACTGAAGCCCACATGCCTAGAGCCCGTGCTCCGCAACAAGAGAAGCCACCACAATGAGAAGCCGGTGCACCGCAATGAAGAGTAGCCCCTGCTCGCCGCAATTACAGGATGCCTGTGCGCAATAATGAAGACCCAACACAACCAAAAATAAATAAATAAAATAAATTTATAAAAATTTAAAAAAAGAGCATATAAAGAATGTCTTTCAAAAAAAATAAATAATTAGGAGACCAGTAGAGCCACTCATAAAACTGAAATATCAATAAACAGATCTGTTTTGTTGAGGAAATCACCTACTGTGGTCAAATTATTCCCCAAACACAAAGATATTAGGTCAGACAAAATTTAAGTCTTTACTGCTAAAACCAGAATGACCCAGGGTTTACTGCAATTGGATACTTTATTTACAGATATTTGTAACTGTCTATACTTAACAGTCTAGACCCTCCACCAATCCCCAGAGGTACCTACAATCATAAAGCCCAGTAAGAGTTTACACCCACTTTCTGTAAACCTCTAAAATAGTTGGTACACCTAAAACTAAAGAACAAATGAACATGTGTTTAATTAAATCTATCACTGAGTCAAGGCTTTCTTTCAGGGGATCAGACTTATTTGCCAGTAACAAGTAAATCCCTAATCAAAGGCGTGCAACTGAGAAAGTATTTTAAAATCTATCTTACTTCTTAGATGGAAGTTATTTCTCAGGGCAGGGTTATATTCATAACTTCTCCCAAAATTCTAAAGATTTCCATTCTTTATATTAGTTTACAGACAACAATATTGGACTAGTAGCTCTTAAAATAACTATAACTCGAGATCCAACAGATAAACTAGTTTTTAAAAGGGATTAACAAAAAAGTGAGAGCTGAGCTCAAATAAAACCATATGCAACCCGAAGTGGAAAGAACAGAGGTCAATGCTACACTTTGCAATGGCCATTAGAGGCTGCCAATGTACAAAGACATGTAGGGCTCCCCTCCACCCCACAGGCATACAAGGTGTTGCCACCAAAACAAAAAGCATTTCCATGGTATTGTATGAAGCCCAGTATTCTAGGCTCCTCACAGACCATTATTCAACAGCAATCACCAACTGTCTTTTCAACCACAGCTTCTGGGCTTCTGTCGAACAAACAAAGGAACTGCAGGATATTTTGAGTACTTTTGAAAGATGATCACACTTAGCCACTCTCTGGTCAAAAGAAATCACAAAGCGTTACACAATTACCTTTCCAAAAATGATCCCTCAAGTTTTAGAAACATGTGAAAATGGATATTTTCACTGAAGAACAGCTTGATTTACAGTCTTAAAATCCTCATTTGAATAGATGTATTATTTGACTTCTTCAAATAAGGTGAATCAGTTAGAGTTGAAGGAAATTTTCAGTTACTGAATACAGTCACAATTTGATCTATAATTTGGAAGTATCAATCTTAAATTACAAATACTAATATGCTTAAAAAAAACTTCCTCACATTCGGCAGTCAGGTGAGATTCTGTCCGTCTGTGCCCCTCACCCAGAGCCAAGAACAGAGACACTCAAATATACCAAGTGGCAATCACTTCTTAAAATTCACTTCGTGAATCTGCTCTACAGTTTTAAGAATTGTGTATCTGGCCCTTTCTGAGCTCCAAAACACTGCTAATTCTTGTAGAGAGGAACTTTGCTGTCAATCACTGCTCCCTTTTGCCACGCAAATATGTGCTGCAGCTTTCACTTGTCACTCCTATTGTATGTAATGTAGGCAGCTTAGCACTAAATCAATTTAAGGAACTGCAGAAGTTAAATACATACATTATTATGATGATGACAGAAAAGGCAATGAATGTCTCGCAGCTCCATTTGCTTTTTTTGTTAAGAAAGAAAAGCTAATTATCTGCAGCTGTCAACCATGAAGACCTAGACCTATTTAAGTCAACATTAGCCTTGGACAACTGAAAACATTTCTCATATTTTTGCCCGATTGTTTTCTTTTTGCAAGAAGAAATCTCATTACAAAATATTAAACATTCTGAAGGACAATGTAAAAACAAGCTGAAAAATGTAACACTAAACATTTGTATCCCTTTTCTTAACCAATTCATTTTAATATTTCAAAAAACTGACTGCCAATTTTTTGTAATATCCGTTCTCTAATTAGCGTAGCCAAAATTTAGAAAGATATAAAGCCTCTCTACATAAACTCATATTAAAAAAATTCAACTGAAACCCCACAGATTAGTGGTTGCAATGAAATTACATTAAGATGATCAAAGGAGAAATTTTAGCCATTTATTTAATTAACAAAAGGAAAGAAAGAAAAACACGTTCCAAAGTTAAAATGCTGATAAATGACAGAAAATTCACACTGAAATCACCAGCTTCTATGTTGTATAATGTTGTCTTTATCTACCAATGTTCCATTTTTCAATCTAGTCCATTAGAATCTAGAATTGAACAGCTAATTGGTTTTGAATTTTCTTTTTCCAAATTTAAGGATCAACTTGTATATTTCCTGGATATCAAATAAGAATGAAAAGAATACTCTTAATAAGTGAAAAAAACCCCAAGCTTATTATCATCAATATATAAACTATGCAATCTCTTAACAGTATGTTCTTAAAAGTTTTCAAAGGTCATTATTCTTTTTTTTTTTTTTTTTTATAAATTTATTTATTTATTTATTTATTTTTGGCTGTGTTGGCTCTTCGTTTCTGTGCGAGGGCTTTCTCTAGCTGCGGCGAGCGGGGGCCACTCTTCATCGCGGTGCGCGGGCCTCTCACTATCGCGGCCTCTCTTGTTGCGGAGCACAGGCTCCAGACGCGCAGGCTCAGTAATTGTGGCTCACGGCCCTAGTTGCTCCGCGGCATGTGGGATCCTCCCAGACCAGGGCTCGAACCCGTGTGCCCTGCATTGGCAGGCAGATTCTCAACCACTGCGCCACCAGGGAAGGCCAAAGGTCATTATTCTTAATTATAAACATAAACATTCTCTACATTTGCTCTTACTGAGTTTTCAGTGATAAAACATTATTTTCTTGTTATTTCTTTTGAAGAGGTCTTCTCACAGGAATACACTTAATAGTATTTTAAAATTCCGTATTAAAACACTGCCCATTTAGCTGTCTAATGAATTTTTTAAACACATGTACCCCTAATATAAGCAAAACCAACACAGATAAATTGAAACTCAATCACGTAAGAAAAAATTTGACAAATGGCCTAACAGAATTATAGTTTTAAAAATAATAGCTTCATGTTTAAGTTCCTAAACCAGCCTTAAGGAGAAGTCTTTTCTAACTTCACCTAACCCACAGTTCCAAGATTCTGATTTGCTACAATTCCCCCCTTCCATCTGAAGGAATCACTATTGTATTTGTAGGAGACAAGGACGAAAAAGGTCAAGAACCGTTAACAGCATAAAAAGCAAACTCATCTCAGATCCAAGAATCACATGTGGAAATGGCTAAGGTATAGACACAGACATGGCCTGTGTGATAGGTAAAGAAATAATATAGTTAAGGAGCTACGCTACACCAAACATTAAGTAAATTTTCCACTGTTCCCAAACTAGTAATTGACAGGATCAAGATTCCATCGTAACTTTGGACAACAAAGCCCAGGTTCTTTTCATAACACAATACTACCTCCAAGCAGAATTCTTCTCTGGCTTTACATTTTTAGAAATCTGTATCTATCAAGATTGAGTGATGGTTGCCATCCTTTACAACTGATGATACTGGTGACAGTGTTATCCAAACACATATACACAGCAGAAATGACAAAAATATGATTAGGAGGCAATCCTTTGTCTTAAAATGAGGAGGATAAGATAGGTGACCTTCGAGGGTCCTTCTAGCACTAACATTCTAATATTCTTTGGATTATTTATATTGCTAAGATATTTGGGAACAGATAAGAAGCCTGTGGCTATTTCTTTTCTAACTTTCTGAAATCTGTTCAAGATAATAATTCCTGGTTGATCACTATTTTATAAAAACTTAAAAATAGCATCTACAACTAATGTAACACTCACAACTCTGTGAGATGGATTATTATTGTACACTGGTGAGAGAAATAAGGTTCAAGATTGTGGTGACTTGGCACAAATCACCAAACTACTAATAGAGCAATTCCAAATGCAGGCCTGCCCTACTCACAACTGAGGACACTTCCCATTATGTACTAGATGCCACCGTAACTTTATACATCGCCATAGCTTTGTTACATGCCCCCTCACTTGGTCCTCAGAACAACCCTGTAATGAAACAAGGCAGGTAATATTCTTCTGGCCTCATTTTACAAATGAGAAAACTGAGACTCACAGAGAATTTAAACCACTTGCTTTAGGATCCTTCAGAGTAACGGAAAAGTCTCAAACACAGGCCTCCTGACTCCACGTCCAGTGACTGTCACTGTAACTTTTACTGTCAATTACAAGTTGGCTTTAATATATCTTTGAAACATTTCTATGCCTACCCTGTGTAACCTGGTCTCTCTAAATCTGAAATCTACTAAATGTAATTGAGCTCATAAAAGCATCATGTTTATGCTTCCATATGACATAACTTATGTTTCCAATACAGAATTTATTTTCCAAAGATATCTGTCTATGACTGTCAAAAAGATTTCCACCCAGATTTTGACTGATCAAGAACAAGGTTTCTAATACTAGAAAAAAATCCTACTTGAATCCCAATGGAAAAAAAGATGCCTAATTTGGGAGTCTGTTAAATTATGAATCAGCCTTCTCCTTGCTTACATCCACTGAACAGGCCAGACAGTAGTACTGCCTTTCTGTCATTAATTCCTCAGACTCTTTCTAACCAAATGCACTGCCATTTCGGAAGGCCAGAATGATCTCATTTAGTAAAGCAGCTTCTTGCCCTTTTATTAGGCCCTAATCTAAATTACAGTATAAAGACATAAGGCTCTGTATTCGTGACTGGCTCATGAAAAAGGGCACTAGCTGGCCATGTGGCCTGATGAAGTCCTGGGACACAGAAGGGTCTTTTTTGGACTTTATCATTCCAAGAGCAGGGAATTTATTTTGAGCCAGAAAAATAAAATATAATCTTGGGCCACCTAGTTCTGTAACACTCTATATTTGTTTAGAAAGGTCACTGTTGTCAAGTTATTGAATGTTATCTCTGGAATTGACAGGAAGAGAGAAGTTTTTGAAAGCAGACCAGGAATATTAAAGCACCGGATATTAAGGTGTAAAGTAGTATTTAAAAGCTTGGGCTTTGCCACAGTTCAAATCCTAGCTCATGGCCTTGGGCAAGGCACCAGTTTTCTTAATCCATTTTACCCATCTATAAAACTTAGATAATAACATTCTAGAGGAATATTTGTAACAATAAAATGATGTAACAGTTATACATCATTAGTCTACAGTTACCATTCAAAACTTATTCGATAATTATTATCTGTTAATTTTTGTTCTCCTTTTACTTTAGTTTGGCATGAAACTAAAGTTTCCTTGCTTTTATTAAACCCTTCTCCAGACAACAAAGTGGAATTTAAATAGAGACTCACAATTTATGCTACGCACATAAAATATGTGGATTTTGAGCCTATTTTTAACAAAACTTCAGTCTGTCTTAAGCAAGTCACTTCTTTTTTTAATCAGATTTATAGCAGCAATTGTTTTGTTAGTGGAATGACTGGGTCACTGTGTCACTCAAGAATGAATGCTAAACAAATATCAAATCTGCATCTGAACTTCAGTGGGACTAGTACTGCTGTTTTACTGGACCACTGTCACAGTATCCTGATACTGTTATACGATAGTTATTTTCTTTGTATTAGGTAGTTTTCTAATCATGTTTCATAGCAGTACTATGACCCAACTATTGCAGCAACAATACGATCCAGAGGTGATACAGACAGGCTATTTACCCCCTTTCTCTTTGTGAAATCAGCAATGTGGCTAAAAATATAAAAATAATTAAAACATACAGTTAGAAAAGCCACTCAATCAAAACGCCATCCAGAATGTTGTCAAACGGCACTGTTTTCAGTTCAGCAGGCCAGATTCCAGACTGACTTACATAACCCCTTTTGTATCTCAATGGTGGGCAAATATTTCACCTGCACTTCGGCAGGAATGGCCATCGTGATGTATTGAATTGAACTATCCCCACACATGACTGCTTTCTCCCAAATCAAAGTAGGCACTAAAAACTGGAGCAAAAAAGTTACAGTCTCAGGCTAGGAAACAACATTTCTATCTGTTTTCTACTTCAAGTATTAGCTGCTATGCAGTTTCCTGCTCAGTGTCAATGAAAATAGGTACACATCTTCCATTTGAGCTGCTGGGTGGGTTCTCTGCTTTCTCCACATCAACCTAAGAGATTTATGAGTTATCAAAAACACACTTCAAACTCCAGGTTCTAAGCAAGAAGACTACTTACAGATCAACAGACAGAAGTCTAACACAGAAGTACTGAATTAAGGGCTATAAAGGTAAGGATCAGAGAAATTTGTAAGCTTACACAGAAAAATAAATATGAGAAGCTCTCTTGACCAAGCTCATTTACCCAACTGGCTAATTGAACCCACACTCTCCACTTCCTCTGCAACCATACGGACAGATGCCCGTGGTGTGCTGAAAACTCACGGCATGTGGACTACTCTCTGGTGTGCCCCTCACTTCTGCTCCCTAATGCTGAGTATATCTTCTCCTCAAATCAGTAGTATTTGCTGATTAGGGGAGTTTCATTGTTACTGTAATTAACAAATTTAATTACATATTAGATAAACAATGAAAGCAAAAACAAAAGCTAATGTATCTTTAAAAACTAAGTCAAAAGCTTTGAAAGACTTGATGAAGGCAAGTCACTACAGAACAGTGCTGTTGACATAGGCAAGGGTAAGAGAAATATAAAAACTGGTGGAAATCATAAAATATAGAATAGTGGCTGTCAAACTTTAGCATGGAGGCCTTGTGAAAACAGATTGCAGAGCCCCACCTTCTTAGCTTGATTCAGTAGGTTTGGGGTGAAACCAAAGAATTTGCATGCTAAGAAACTCCTATGTGATACTGATGCTGCTGGTCTGGGAACCACACTTTGAGAACCACTGCTTTTCAATTCTCTATAGTTTTAATCTAGAGAAACAAAATGTAAACTGGAAATGATTTGTTATAAATATAGATTTAAGAAAGACTTGTTGCTCCAGGCAGCAAACTCATACTATAAGGAAAGGCCTTGGCCCTAATCAAAAGACAGTCTGTTTATATGCTTTGAATTAAAATGTTAGTGGGATGTATGCATCATCTTTTATGATCTGTATTAACTGACTTTTTTCAATTAATGGACAAACTATGAGAACCAAACTCATCAGAAGAGATCTCCTGTCAGATACGGGTTATAAAAGTATTACCAGTCTAAAAATCCCTTCACCTTCACTATTTGTAAGAGGAAAATTCTAACGTGATAGAATTGGTTAAAAAACTTCCTAAAAACACAAGCTTACTATATCAATGAAGCATTTAAAATAAAAGTTTACGTATCACTATCTGCAATTTACATATGAGATTTCTGAGTCGGAGAGGATAAGAAACATATCTTAAGGTAGTCAACCAAGCGGCAGAGTCAAGACTTGAATACAGATCTGCCCCCAAATTCAAAGTGGCTTTTTTTCCCCCAAACTTATAACATTGAAGTATAATATTTGGAAGAGTCAAAGACAAGTTAGAAACAACGCTGAGCTCCCAATCAATCCACATGTCCACAAAATAGAAAATGCCCAAATTTATTCAGCTGTGAGGAGTAGATGGATTATGAGCATTATATCTTCTGTTTTGAATATGATCATAAGCATCATCCATAAGCTGTACTTACTATTAAATGGCTAGCTCATCAAATATAGGGCACTGGAAGAGAGCTGGTCTACCATCAGTGAAGCAAAGTTTTTGGCAACACAACCCCACTTAGGCAAGAAATCTGTGGAGAATGGATGACAGAAAGATTCACGTGAAGATGCAACAGGGTAAGTGAAATGGAGAAAACCATGTTCAGAGAGCGTCAGAGAAGCACATTAGGTATACACTGAAGAAACGCATCCGAAGATACGGCATTTATGGACTGCTTGGAAACAAGAGCAGGCAAGCCACCCAGTAACAGCAATCACCACTATGATGATGCCATTAAAGCACGCTTACCATTTTAGAAACTACAGGTAGTGACAAAAGCATTTTATCGTTGCCTTATAAGGTGGTGATGTCTAACGTAGTATCATATGAATTCCAAAAGTAAAGAGGATCATATCTGGTAAAGTATGAAGGAATTCAAATGTCCAGTTTTACACATTCAATCTAATATGTTTAAAACACTAGCCCCAATTAGTATTCTAGTATTTGAGATCAGGGAGCAGTGTGAAGATTTGTAATAATTATAGGAAATCTCCTAAAGTAGCTATTCTGTTTCTCTAGAAAGTGATTTAGGAGTAAATAAAGACCTAACATAACCTAGAAGTGGTTAGAGTGGCCACTATAAAACAAAACAAAACAAAACAAAAAACATAAAATAACAAGTGTCGGTGAGGATGCAGGGAAATTGGAACCTTTGTCCACTGCTGGTGGAAATGTAAAATGATACAGTTGTTATGAAGAGTAGTATGGAGGTTGCTCAAAAAATTAAAAATAGAATTACCAAATGATCCAGCAATCCCACTTCTGGGTATATATCCAAAAGAATTGAAAACAGGATCTTGAAGAGATATTTGTACACCCATGTTCAATATAGCATTATTCAAAATAGCCAAGAAGTGGAAGCAACCTAAATGCCCATCAATAAATAAATGGATAGGATGGATTGGGAGTTTGGGATTAGCAGATGCAAACTATTATATATAGAATGAATAAACAATAAGGTCCTACTGTATAGCACAGAGAACTATACTCAATATCTTGTAATAAACCATAATAGAAAGGAATATGAAAAAGAATATATATGTATAACTGAATCGCTTTGCTGTACAGCAGAAATTAACACATTATAAATCAACTATACTTCAATAAAAAAGAGCTGAAAAAAACTATACTTCAATAAAATAAATTTTAAATAAATAAATAAATGGATAAATGGTATACCTGGGAGGTATTGAGGGTTTGGTTCCAGACCACCTTAATAAATCGAATATTGCAACAAAGTGAGTCACATGAATTTTTGGTTTTCCAATGCATATAAAAGTTACATTTACAGTATACTACAGTCTATTAACTGTGCAATAGTATTATGTCTAAAAAAATGCATAAACCTCAATTAAAAACTTCATTGCTAAAAAATGCTAACCATCATCTGAGCCTTCAGCAAGTCATAACCTTTTGCAATAGGAAAATAAGTCACCGTAACAAATATAATAATAATGAAAAAGCTTGAAATATTGGAAGAATTACCAAAATGTGATGCAAAGACAGGAAGTGAGCAAATACTGTTGGAAAAATGGCACCGACAGACTTGTTTAATGCAGGGTTGCCACGAACCTTCAAATTTGTTAAAAAAAAAAAAAGCAATATCTGAGAAGCACAATAAAGCAAAGCACAATAAAATGAGGTATGCCTGTACAATGGAACATTAGTCAGCCTTAAAAAACAAGGCAGTCCTGTCATATTCTACAACATGGATAAACCTTGACGACATTATGCTAAGCGAAATAAGACAGTCACAAAAACACAAACACTGCATGATTCTACGTTTACGAGATATCTAAAATAGTAAAAGTCCTAGAAAGTGGAATGGTGGTTACCAGAGGCTGAGGGGAGGGGAGAAAGGAGAATTAATCTTCACAGGTATAAAGTTTCAGTTTTGCAAGCTGAAAAAGTTCTAGAGTTCTGTTGCACAACAATGGGCATATAGTTAACGTGTTGTACTGTACAGTTAAAAATGGTTAATCTGGTTAGAGAAAAAAACATAGGAATAAAAATGTCTTGAAAACTTTGGTAAGCTTATAGAAAAAGTACTAAAAAGGTTCACTGTAACTTGCTTAAGAAACAAAATAATCTTACTAGATTCAATTTTAATCATCATAATCTCTTAATAACACTAATTTCTATAAAATTCTAGGACTCTATGATTTAAATTTGTTACTTATAATGGAAAGGAGGTACACCATATCAGAATTACTTGGAGGACTTTTAAAATATTACTTATTCTCACCCAGAGAGACGCTCCCCGTTGAGTGAGCCATCATTACTGATGCAACTGTGCTACATTCTTCAACTGTGCTGGGACTGAAAACAGATTGAGAATTGCATTTTTAAATGATAGTTTAAATCAGTAATAAGAAAATTCAATTTAATCACTTTTCCTATAATAAGGAGATTACATGTATTGTTTGATATAATTAAACTTTCTTCACACTATAAAGCTAAACATGGGTTTTATTTTCTGAAGGCATATGTAAGACATTATAAGTGTGGCTGCTTGAACAATGAACAATCCTTGTTATGAGATCACATATGCATTTGGGCTGGGCACCCATGGAGAACAGAATCAACAATATATGGAAAATGCAGGCAGAAATACCTCTCAAGACTTCTGAAATATTCTGTCCAGAACATTTTTCTTTTTGACAACCCTCTCCTATGTGCATTTATCTCCAGATGCCTTTTTCCCATGATCTCCTCTCTTCTCCAAAGCATTTTTCTCATCGTTTCTTTTCCATATTTAGAGGAAGGGGAAGAACTAAATTTTCCATACCCAAACTTTCAGAAACAAAATAAAGAGAATCTCTCATTTCCATACATTACTGTTTCATTTCCAGGGAAACAAAGCTACATTTTAAGAACCCAGGGTTAATGGAATCTTTTCACATTGACCTCACTTTGGTGCATTTTTCTTATACCATATTTTAAAAATCTATTGATAAGTATCCAATCGTATCAAAAAATTAAGCCCCAAAGAGGATCCATTGACCAATTTTCTCTACTGGTAACATTCCTTAAAGATTATATAAACATATTATTTTACATGGAAATTACACATTGTAACTTCTACTCTTTAAGGGTATATTTGAGCTCTGTAATATCTTTTTTTTCTCATTTCCTGCCTTCTTTTGTGTTAAGTAGATATTTTCTAGTGTATCTTTTTCATTCCCTTGTTGTTTCTTTCACTATAATTTTTTGACTTGTTTTCTTAGTGGCTGCTCTGGAAATTACAATTAGCATTTTAATTTAAAACATTCTAGTCTAGATTTATACTAACCTAATTTCAATAATAATTTAAAACTTTCCTCCAATATGCCTCTGTTCCCTTGCCTTCTTTTTTATTATTATTGTCAAACTACATCTCTATGTGTTATAAACCCATCAACAGTTTTATTATTATTGCTTTATGCAGTTGTCTTTTAAAACATGATAAGTTACAAAGAAAAATGCATCTATATGTATTTTTATATTATGTCTTTCATAATACCTATGTAGTTAACTTTACCACTGTTCTTTATTTCATGTGGATTTAAGTTTACTGCCTAGTGTCTTCTTGTTTCAACTTGAAGGACTCCCTTTAATACTTCTTATAGGGCACATTTGCTAGTGACAGACTCTCAGTTTTTGTTTATTTGTGTCAATTTCTCCTTCATCTTTGAAGGAGATTTTAGCTAGATACATAATTCCTGGTTGACAGCTTTTTTCCTTCAACTTTGAAAATGTCTTCCAGCGTCCGTGGTTTCTGAGAAGAAGTCAGCTATTGATCTTGTTTTTCTCTGCATGTTTTCAAGAGTTCTTTGTCTTTCACTTTCGTAAATTTAACTATGATGTCTAAATTCGACTATGATTTGACTATGATGGGTTTATTCTACTTGGAGTACACTAAGTTTCTTTAATGTGTCAATTAGTATTTTTTCAGCAAGTTTGGGAAGTTTTCTGTCATTTCTTTTAACATTCTTTCTGCTTCTTTTTTTTTTTTTTTTTTTTTTGCTCTTCTTCTGGGACTCCCATTATCCCATTATGTGTGTGTTGGTACACTTGAGGTGTCCCATAGGTCTCTTGAAGCTCTGTTCATTTTCATTATCTTTCTACTCCTCACACTGGATAATCTCTATTGAGTTACATTCAAGTTGACTAATATTTTCTTCTACCAACTCATATCAGTTATTGAGCCCCTCTGGTAAATTTTTCACTTAGTTATCATACTTTTAAACTCCAAAATTTCTATATGGTTCTTTTAAAATAATTTCTATGCTTATTGATATTCTCTTTGGTAACATATCAATTTCACACTTTCCTTTAATTCTTTAGACATGGTTTCATTTAGTTCTTTAAACATATTTACAACAGCTGACTTAAAGTCTTTGTCTATTAAGTCCAAATCTAGGCCCACAGGGACACTTTCCTGTTAGCTAGTTTTTCACTTTTTTCCCATGTATGTAGCATACTTTTCTATTTCTCATAATTTTTGTGTTGAAAACTAGACATTTTGGATAGTTTCAGATATCTATTTGGATATCCGAAACTATCTATTTAACTAGATAGTTATCAAGCTATCTAGATAATGTATTTTAACAATTCTGGTAGCAGAATCTTCTACACTGACCCACTAAGATTTTTTCTCGCTAGTTCTCTTCTTTTTCTTGGTGCTGCTTATTTGTTTAGCACTTTCATGAACTAATTCTGTAGTCTCTGTATTATGTGGCCACTGAGTATTCTTCTAAGTTTTTGTTTTTAAGCCTGGCTTCCTGGATCAGTATAATTTAGTGGTCAACCAGTGATTGGTCAGAAGATTTCCTTAAATGCCTTGCCTGTATATCTTCCACCCTTTGCCAAAGCCAAAGGAACCTTCATGAGAAGCCACACCTTCAAACTTCTGGTAGCTTGTAAGACAGCCCTAGCTTTCACTTCCTTCTTGCACAGAGCCTCAAGGTCAGCCAGAGGTGGATCCTCTCCTTTCCCAGGTCTTTCCTGGGCATATGCACAGCCTTGCACATCTGCAATCTTTTAGATATCTACAAATATGTTGGAGCTTTTCAAAGTTCCCTATGGTTGGCTAATCCTCCAGGATTTCCTTCTACATTCCTGGCCAGGCTCTTGTTTGCCCCACCTGAAATCACAGCCTTAAACAGTGGAGATGTTGCCAACAGTTGCTATTGTTTCAGTAAAGCCCAGGGGGTAGGCATTTTCTTCCCCCAGCTGAGCTGAGCTCTAAGTCAAATCAATAGCCAATCACTCTCTGAGAACTGAGTTTTCCCAGGGAGATACAAGTTCAGACAAAATATTAACTGTGATCTAGGGATGGTGCTTTTCATGGATCTCCAAAAGTGGTCAGATCTCTCCACTGTCTGCAATGCTGCCAGTTTCTGCTATACCACAAGCTGGGGAAGGAGGGAGAATGGGAGTGGGCACAAGTTAGATGCCACTGTCATCTCAAGGTTCAGTAGTCTTCTCTTGGATAGACAATTTTCAGTTCATTCTCTGGCTTTGATCAATTGCCAGAATTCTGAAATGGTTGATTTTAGTTGTTTTGCGTTTTTGTTGTGTTAGAGGGAGAGGGAGTACACTGAGGCCCTCACTCCAGCGATTTGGAAGCCAATCAAGCTTTGTAATATTTTAAATCTATCTTCATGTATTTTTTTTAAAACAAAAAAGCATTTTTAACAACAACAAAATTGTTTTTAAAAAATTATTCTTATAAGCGTTTAGTTCACTGGTTCTCATCTCTGGCAGAAACTTACAAAACATTTTGCAATTTTTTTATTTTTATAATTTTATAATTTTAATTATATGGGAAAATAAAATATGCAGTATTTATAGTTAAATAGGAAGAAATTGGCCTACGAGAGGCAAAAGATAAACTGCACGAGTAATGTTTCACTGCAGCATATCTTTCCTGTTAAGTAATATGTAAATGATCAGAAACTGAGGTGAGTCCATGTCTTAGTTTTACTCTCAGCCCCAAAAGGCCTCCCAAGTCTTTGTGGACAACAGAAACAAGTTCAAGAGAGGAAGAAAGACTACGCCATCTTTTCTTAGCTGGCTAACCTAGGCCAAATCCAATTCAACTCTGACAGGGATAAAGAGAGTCACAAAAGACTGGGAGCAGGAAATTCAACAGAGAAGAAGAATCAGAGACCTGAAAATAGGAAGCAGCCCAATCTCCTGAGATTTCTCTGAAGAGACTCAGCACAGAGAGACTGGGTTTACCTCAGGTTTACCCAAGTATCAGCCAAACCTGTGTACTTAAAGGTTCAGTAAGATGAGCTTCTGGAAAGGAAAAATTATTCATTACTATTCTCTCTCTTCAACACTGCCTGACATTAGCAAACCAGAAAAAGACCAAAACTGTCAAAATAGGCCAAGAAAGGGAAACACCGTTTAGCAAGACTTTTATTTTCAAGTACATTGTCATGCTTCTCTGGCTTTTCTATTACTGTGTAACAAACCACTACAAAACTTATTGCTCAAAAAAACAAAAACAAAAACAAAAACTATGTTTTTTGCTCATAATTCTGCAACCTGGGCTGGCTCAGCTAGTTCTTCTGCTCGTCTTGCTGGTGGTCACTCACACAATTGCTTTCAGCTGGCAGGTAGGAACTGGGCTCAGCTAGAATACTAGGATTAGGGTGACAGGGCTTCTGTCTCCATGTTACCTCAGAGCCTCTCTCTCTCTCCCCCCCCCTCCCCCTCTCTCTCCCTCTCTTCCTGTCTCCCTCTCCCTGTCTCCATGTGGCCTCATTTCCACATGGTCTCTCTAGGAAGGTAGCCAGATTTCTGACATAATGGTTCAGGTCTCCCAGAAACATAAAAGCAAAAGCTACCTGGCTTTCTTAAGGCTTATGCCCAGACTTCAGACACCTCTAATTCTGTTGCATTCTGTCTGTTAAAATAAGCTACAGGCCCAGTCCACATTGAAAGGAAAGAGACTTCACAAGCGTGTGAATACCCAGAGATGTGGTTCATTGTAACCACCATCAACATAATAGACTACTAAAACATTAAAGCCAATGTTCAGATGACTGGAATGGGAGCAAACACAAGAAACTATAAAATGGCTAAAGTTAAATGAAGACTCGTCAATTATAGTCAGATTCTATTCTCTGTTCTTTCCCATACTGAAGGTCAATCTAGGTTCAGTGAGAATCTTAACTATAGGTGGAAGGAAATGAACCTGATTAACCACTTATAAGCCATATGACCTTGGACAAGTCTGTCATTCTCTACAAGCCTCAGCTCCTCAATTGCAAAATGGAAAATTATACAGGCCCTGCTTTTCTTACTGGAAGACTGTAGAGAGCAAATAAAACAAGAAATGAGAAAGAGCTCTGAAAACGAAACTGCTATACAAATATAAGGAAGTAATATTTATCTGACAGGATCCTCAGTATAGTCAGTCTAGCTAGGCTCCATTCTCTCTATTAATAAAATTATAATAATCATAGTTAATTACCTCATATGCTAAATTACTACCACAGCAACGGTATTATATATAGTAATGGGCTAAAATTATGTATTGTTACTATAAAGAATAAAAACAATAATACTAATGATTTATTGTTGTCTAATTATATGTCAGGTGCTGCTAAATACTTCAACTAAACTATAACTAACCCTTACAATAACTCAACAAAGTAGTTATTATCCCTCTTTTACAAATAAATAAACTGAGTCAAGAAACTGACTACTTAGAGTAACTTGCCAACAGTCACACAGCTAATAAGTGGAAAATCCATTTTGAATGTTTAATGTATAATAGGTGCTTGATAAGTATTTCTCATCTAAATTAAAGAAAAATAAACAAAGCCAGGACTATCTGGCTTTAAAGTAACTACAACTAACTACATCAAAATATCTCTCTCACAATTCTTTTTTTATATGCAGCTGAAACTGGAATTACAGCAAACATATCTAATTAACATGAGCAATTCATCACCTTCCTCATCTGCAAAATGGTTTCCAATCAGAAAAGTACCTTCATTTTTTAAAATATCTAATCTTTAATCCATCTACTGAATCATGAGTTATAATGGTCTAATTATAATGTAAGAATACCAATTGAAAAAAAAAGGTATACATTTACATAGTAAAATATTTCTAAAACAAAACCAAAAAGAGAAAAATAGCAAATATCTTTAAATGGCAAAATACGTAGAGTACGAATCACAAATAAAAGTTCACATCCTTATATTATGAAGAAATCTCGAAATATAAAAGAAGGAAGGAGGAGGAAGAGAAGACACTACCCAATAGGAAAGTGTGCTAACGATATAAGTGGACAATCAGCAAAAGAAATACAAATGGCTAATATACTTTAAAAAAATATGCCATTAGTTATCAAAGAAAAGCAAATATGAGTGAGATTTTTTTCAACTATCAGACTGGCAAAAATACAAAAAAAAATTACAAAGACTGATCACACCTAGTATCAGAGAGCATGCAAAGAAACAAAACATTAAAGTGTTAGTGTTGGAAGTATGAAATGGTATGACCTGTCTAGACAGCAATTTGGTGTTTGATAAAAACACTGAACATGTACCCAGCCTTCTACCCAGCAATTCTATTCCTAAAAACTCATATGAAGAAAATAATTGGATGATGCACAAGGTGTACATACAATAATTAATCATAAACCCAAAATACAGGATACCACCTAAATGTCTAGCTAGAGAGCTGCTTAAGTAGATATGCCAATAAGAATGCATAAAATGTTATTTACTATCATGAAAAGATATGAGTGTCAAACTTAAAAAACAAATTGGATGACCCAACTTTTAAGAGAAAGTGCATGTATTTTTGTGTTTGTAAGGGAGAGGGAGCGTGCACATATGTGGAGAGAAGCACACCCAAGAATGCCAGAGTGAGCACATACATACTCACTGACAGAAATTCTCAGAAGATGATAATAATAATCTTGTGAGCAGATGTGTAGTAAGCTTTGAGCAGAATGATATTTTTTTTACTCCCTTCTTTGTACCTTTCTGGATTTTCTGAATGTTTTATAGCATATAAATAATTTTTGTAATCATAATACAATAAAATTATTGTCATTTAAATGTCAACTGTCATAAGCCTGAGGCTCTGTAAACTTCCAAATGTTATTACTTTTAATATAAAATACTGATTAAAAGGCAGTTAATATGGACACTGAATGAAAATTTATTTTTATTCCTCTTTCAAATGACAAATTCAAGTCATAAATCCTTCATAGTTGTTTCTATTTACAAATTATTTAAATTTGTAATTTTGTTAAAAATTTCTCTTAAAAAAATACAAGCAAAGCAGAAATGTTTGTGCTACAAAATATACTTAGCATAAATGTGCTGTATGTCTTTAAGAAATAATTTGCATATATAAAGTCCTAGAGACTTAGATTCTATAGCTTAAAAAAATATAGCATCATCTTGGTATGTTAACTTGGGAGTTTATTAACTTACGCTCGTTATTTACAGTATAAGGAGAATTCTCAATTAGCCACTGGTAAGATTATCCACAACTAATCTTGCTTTTCAGTTTAGCCATTGTACCCGGAGTGTAATCAGTTTAGTTATTTGCTTTGTAGCTCTCTCAGCTCTATTTATTTGCATGAAGCCAGTATTCTAGAAAAAGAAATGCTTAAAATCAATTATTCAACTTGGATAGTGCATGGACAAGTGGGCAGCTACTATCCTCAAGGCTGAGTATGAATAACATCAAGATAAACCACTACACCATCCCACCATCCCTTACCTGATGACTTTGGAAACCTTTGGGGTCATTCTGGTGTCACAGTGGTTGGGGAGGGGAAGTGGTTCTAATGCCATTTTGGTCCACAGTCGCTAAAACATGCTACAACATAGGATAACCCACCAAGAACTGTCCCATCCACAATGACAAGTGTCCCCTGCTGAGAAAGGGACCATGATTTTCTTGTTCAACGTTGTATTTCTAGCCTACAACATAGAGGCATTAATAATTTGTTGAAAAAAGTCAAAACAACAATTTCTAGCGCTTAGTGAGATATAGATAATATAAAATAATGAGGATGGACAATGGAGAAACTAGACAGTTTTCTACCTCAATCTGAGACAAGCCTTTGTGGCTGGGCTCCAATATACCTAGGGGAAATCTATGATCAGACATATCTATACCCAAATATGTAGAAAAGCTTAATAGTCCATACTCACATACAAATTATAAGGAGATTATCTTCCATTACAGATATTTAGGTATATGCCTCCTTATATTAGTAAAGATTAGTAATTATGTCAACTCAAGACATGCATACTGGTGCCAACTAAGCTCAATCTTGCCTTGGCAACTGGGTGGCCAAACAGCCTTGTAGTTTAAGAGTATGGGCTCTGGTATAAGACTGCTGGGTTTAAATTTGGCTTTACTATGCATTACCTGAATAATTTACTTAACATCTTAATATACCATTCAAACCTTGGTAATTTACTTTCTTCTAGCATAGTCTTCTCATCTATAAAATGGAATAATGAAACAGATTCACAACCCCCTACTGGAAGCCACTGGCTCAGATATGTCACATGACTCAGAATTTTTTTAATTTTAGAAAGCAATACCATACACAACACTGCAGATGGATCTGGGGCAGCAACCCATAATCATTCACATTAACACTTCTGCAGCTAAATGAATGAATGTTCAAAGAGTGGGGTAAAGAAAGACCCTTAAGTACCTCACCTCATTTTGTTCAGGTTTTGCAGCTAAATTAGTTTTACCACAAACTTAGGGAAACTGGCTATTTGCAGAGCCTTTAGAAATTCAGAAGTGAAGATAATGTAGGATAGCTGGGGAGTAGGGGGTGGAGCAGGAAGGATAGGGGTGAATAGTAGTCAGAAGGGAACCTAAGACAATTATGCTAATTAAAACAGAGAGTTGACTGACCATAAATTCCAAGAAACTAATGCATCTGTCACACTGAACTTTTAAGTAAACATTTACTTCCTTTCGATAAAAGTGAGTTTTCCAGAAGTTAAAATCTGAAGACATTTAATATTTTCTGCTTCACCTGTGGTTTCCTACTTACAACTCCATATGGCTTTCTTCCTAAGAGTGAGTCTGATATTGAAGCTTTTGCTCAAGGTAGGACCAAAACCGCCGCAGGACAAAGCGAAATTTGAGAAGTTAAATAGTAAATGCAAGAAGTATGTTGAATCTTTATCCCAAATGACTGAAGTTCAATTTGCCCCTTAATCCCCTCCCTGTTCTATTGGTTTTCCTGATCCAAACTCCTAAACAAACATTAAGACTTATGGGGGAATGAAGGGAACTACAGGCATACCTTGTTTTATTGTGCTTTGCTTTACTGCATGTGGAGATACTGCGTTTTTTACAAATTGAAGGTTTGCGGCAACCCTGCGTCAAGCAAGTCTGTTGGCGCTGTTTTTCCAACAGCACGTGCTCACTTTGTGTCTCTGTGTCACATTTTGGTAATTCTTACAATATTTCAAACTTTTTTATTATTATATTTGTTATGGTGATCTGCAATCAGTGATCTTTGATGTTACTGCTGTAATTGTTTGGGGCACCATGAACCACACCCATACAAGATGGTGAACTTAACTGACAAATTTTGTGTGTGTTCTGCCTGCTCCAGCAGCCAGCCATTCCGCCATCTCTTTCTCTCCCTCTCCTCGAGCCTCCCTATTTCTTGAGACACAACAATACTGAAATTAGTCCAGTTAAACCCTACAATGGCCTCTAAGTATTCATGTGAAAGGAAGAGTCACACATCTCTCGCTTTAAATCAAAAGCTAGCAGGACTTCCCTGGAGGACCAGTGGTTGAGACTTAGCCTTCCAATGTAAGGGGTGTGGGTTCGATCCCTGGTCGGGGAGCTAAGATCCCACATGCCGCGAGGCCAAAAAACCAAAACATAAAACAGAAGCAATATTGTAACAAATTCAATAAAGACTTAAAAAAAATGGTCCTCATCAAAAAAAATGTCATTAAAAAGATAAATAAATCAAAAGCTAGAAATGGTTAAGCTTAGTGAGGAAGGAATGCCAAAAGCCAAGACAGGCCGAAAACTAGGCCTCTTGCACCAAACAAGTAGCCAAGTGGTAAATACAAAGGAAAAGTTCTTGAAGGAAATTAAATGTGAACACACAAATTAAAAGGGAACACACAAATTAAAAGTGAAACAGCCTTCATGCTAATATGGAAAAAGTTTTACTGGTCTGGAGAGAAAATCAAACCAGCTACAACATTCCTTTAAGCCAAAGTCTAATCCAGAATAAGGCCCTAACTCTCTTCAATTCTATGAAAGTTGAGAGGTGAAGAAGCGGCAGAAGAGAAGTTTGAAGCTAGCAGAGGTTGGTTCCTGAGGCCTAAGGAAAGAAGCCACCTCAGTAACATAAAAGCGCAAGGTGAACAAAGCAGCAAGTGCTGATGCGGAAGCTGCATTAGGTTATCCAGAAGATCTAGCTAATTCAAGAGGGTGGCTACACTAAACAAAAAATTTTCAATGTAGACAAAACAGCCTTATAATGAAAGATGATGCCATCTAGGACTTTCATAGCTAGAGAAGAGAAGTCAATGCCTGACTTCAAAGCTTCAAAGGACAGGCTGACTCTCTTGTTAGGGGCTAATGCAGCTGGTGACTTTGTTGAAGCCAATGCTCATTTACCATTCTGAAAATCCTAGCCCTTAAGAATTATGCTAAATCTCCTCTGCCTGTGCTCTATAAATGGAACAAAGCCTGGATGACAGCACATCTGTTTACAACATGGTTTACTGAATATTTTAAGCCCACTGTGGCGGCCTACTGCTCAGAAAAAAGATTCTTTTCAAAATATGACTGCTCATTGATAATGCACCTGCTCACCCAAGACCTCTGATGGAGATATACAACAAGATTAAGGATGTTTCCATGCCTCCTAATACAACATCCATTGTGCAGCCTATGAATCAAAGAGTAATTTCAACGTTCAAGTTTTATTATTTAAGAAATGTATTTCATAAGGCTATAGCTGCCATAGATAGTGATTCCTCTGATGGATCTGGTCCAAGTCAACTGAAAACCTTCTGGAAAGGACTAACCATCCTAGATGCCATTAAGAACATTCATGATTCATGGGAAGAGGTCAAAATATCAACACTGACAGGAATTTAGAAGAAGTTGATCCCAACCCTCATGGATGACTTTGAGGGGTTCAAGATTTCAGTAGAGGAATTAAATGCAGATGTGGCAGAAATAGCAAGAGAACTAGAAGTGATGCCTGAAGATGTGGCTGAATTGCTGCAATCTCATGATAAAACTTGAACAGAGGAGGAGTTGCTTCTTACGGATGAGCAGAGAAAGTAGTTTCTTGAGATGGAATCTACTCCTGGTGAAGACACTATGAAAATAGTTGAAATGACAACTAAGGATTCAGAACAGTATATAAACTTAGTTGATAAAGTAATGGCAGGTTTTGAAAGGACTGACTCCAATTTTGAAAGAAGTTCTACTGTGGGTAAAATGCTACCAAACAGCCTTGTATGCTACAGAGAAATCCTTTTTGAAAGGAAGAGGCAATCAATGGTGGTAAACTTCACTGTTGTCTTATTTTAAGAAATGGCCACAGCCACCGCAACCTTTAGCAACAACCATCCTGACCAGTAGCAACAATCAACATCAAGGCAAGACCTTCTATGCTCTACCAGCAAAAAGATTATGACTCACTGAAGGCTCAGATAATGGTTAGCATTTTTTAGCAATGAAATATTTTTTTAATAATAATAATATGGGATATATATTACCTCTCAGATTAAGGACACTTTAGTTCTTTCTATAATCCCAAATTTGAAATGTACTTGCAATTTTTATCTTAATTTATCTCTGAAAAATAATATAAGGATCTCCATAAACTACATATATCATATTTAGTTATAAGAGAAGTATATACATATTGCATACATTTCCAAGCAATTAGCAGCTTAATTAGCTAATTAATTAGCTAATTAATTAGCTAATTTCCAGCAATTAGCAATTAACAGCTTCAGCTAAAAGAACCTTCAGCTTGGTAGAGACTTCAAGGATAAAACATATATTTAGTTGAATAGATAACTATTCCAGTCTTAAAGATCTTTATAGAGTATGACATCCCAAATATCCCTCTATTGCCACTCACTTTAAGGGAATATCTGCTTTATGACAAATTAAAATCGTCCTTCCTATAATTCAAGCTCATTCTACTTATGTCTGTCTTTCAAGGAGATAACTTAAGGATCTAACATACCTGTCATTTTGTTGCTTTATTGATTTTTAGCTGAAATTCTGTAATAAAAAATAAAGAGAAATACAAGTAAATTTGAAAACAGATTCCCCCACGCTTCTTGAATCCTTCCTCACTCCTGCCAATATCCATTTTTGCTGCCCTTTTCAGTGCCTCTCTAATTGTTCCATGTTCAGAATGAACTGTGGAGAAAACAGTCAAACATTACCAGTTTAGAGTGTTTAGTTTAGCACTCTAAACTAAGAGCTCAATGGCTAAGTTTAAGAAAAGTAATACTCCAGAAAAAAAGAATGAAGTTTTGCCATTTGCAACAGCAGGGGTGGACTTGGAGGGCATTATGCTAAGTGAAGTCAGTCAGACAGAGAAAGACAAATACTGTATGATGTCACTCTATGTGGAATCTAAAATATACAACTAGTGAATATAACAAAAAGGAAACAGACTCACAGATACAGAGAACAAACTAGTGGTTACCAGTGGGGAGAGGGAAGGGGAGGGACAAAATGGGGTAAGGGTGTTAAAAGGTACAAACTATTATGTATGAAATAAATAAGCTACAAGGATATATTGTACAACATAGGGCATACAGCCAATATTTTATAATAACTATAAATGGAGTATAACCTTTAAAAATTGTGAATCATAATGTTGTACACCTGTTACTTATATAATATTATACATCAACTATATCTCAATAAAAATTTTTTTAAATAAAAAGTACAAAACTGTTGATACATTAAATGTGTACAATGCTATGATATGAGTCTAACAATTATTCTTTTTTTTTAGCATCTTTATTGGAGTATAATTGCTTTACAATGGTGTGTTAGTTTCTGCTTTATAACAAAGTGAATCAGCTATACATATACATATATCCCCATATCCTCTCCCTCTTGTGTCTCCCTCCCACCCTCCCTATCCCACCCCTCTAGGTGGTCACAAAGCACCGAGCTGATCTCCCTGTGCTATGCAGCTGCTTCCCACTAGCTATTTTACTTTTGGTAGTGTATATATGTCCATGACACGCTCTCATTTCGTCCCAGCTTACCCTTCCCCCTCCCCGGGTCCTCAAGTCCATTCTCTACATCTGTGTCTTTATTCCTGTCCTGTCCCTAGGTTCTTCAGAACCTTTTTTTTTTTTTTTTAGATTCCATATATATGTGTTAGCATACGGTATTTGTTTTTCTCTTTCTGACTTACTTCACTCTGTACGACAGACTCTAGGTCCATCCACCTCACTACAAATAACTCAATTTCGTTTCTTTTTATGGCAGAGTAATATTCCATTGTATATATGTGCCACATCTTCTTTATCCATTCATCTGTCAATGGACACTTAGGTTGCTTCCATAACAATTACTCTTATCTTGAATTTGTGTGATAAACTTTTAACCATTATTAAATTTCATGATGTTTTTGTTGACCACTGATGGAATTTATTTTCTATATGCAGATATGTAATTTCATAGATTGTTACAATACAATAAGGCTTAATTGCATACTTGGGTAAGGTGAAAACATATTTTGGAATCCATTATTATCAAAGACTCTAGAATTCTATAATATGATGAAGGAACCATTCTGTGACACTATTAGCATTACTCATAAATGCTACTACAATCTAGAATTTTCAAGACTCTATACATAGATAGTAGCCTAAGAAAATTACTTTTAAGAACAAATATGCTTAACTACCAGCCTTGGGATTATTAAGTACAAGCAATATTTTAAATTGTATAAAAATGGTGATGCTTATTAATGTCACTTTATGACCAAGATATAATATGTTTAATATGAACAGTTTCTATTTTAATTTTTACAAAAACTATATTACTATTTTAAAACCAATTGTCATTGGCCCTGGTAAAAAGCTAGTAACTTGTGCATCCTGCATACTGTGTTCAGTACATATTCAGTAAGTACTTAGTTGACAAGGAACAGAAGTAAGGAAAATGCCAACAGTCTAATTCTTATTTCTAGATCCACAATGCCAGCAGGACAAGAGGTATACAGCCTTGATTGTAACTTAGAGGGATATAGTTTGCTTCTCTTTAGTCCTTGCACAAAGAAAAAACAGTACAGAGCAGTGGCTCTAAAAGCTTACTTCTAATGAAATACTACTCAGAGCCTCAAAAGAAAAAGAGACAAAAATGGACCTGCTCTGCAGCCACCAACATTCCCCAAGGCAGCTCCTGAAGAACTTCTTTGATTGGAAAATACAATTTGCAAATTACTAATGTAGTGGACAGGAACACTGGATTAAGAGTCACAAGATCTGGGTGCACATGCTAGATCTTCCAACTACTTGCTGTGCAACAGTTTTCAAAGGTGTTTCTTAACCTCTCTTGGACTCGGCTTTCCTATCCATTATATGGTCCCATATAACTGGTCAGGAGGAAAGTTAGATAAGATGCTGTACATACAAAAGAACCTTATAAAGTGTGATCTACGATGTAAATATAAAGTATATTACAATTAACGGCCCATATGCTATGCAATAAGTAAAAACACTTTTCCCTCCCTACCCCTCCCCTTCCCAAGACAACTTACTTATTTCACATATAACAAAGGAGTTTAAGGCTATCAAAATGAAAGCCCAAAAGTCAGATTAAAAGGAAAAAGTGGGAAGGGCAGCACATATAGACTTGTTTTCTATGACTTTTCAGGATAATTCAAGTTAAGTTCATCTCCTACAACTTACCCAAAAGAAGGACTCCACCAAAATATCCACTGGTTTTTTATTTTAAATTTCCACTAACCTATTTTTAATAAACATTATTTGCAAGCATTTTTAATCGAAGTACACTATGGACACTCTTTTCTCTAGGCCCACATGAGCTTTCACAATTATTAGGTATGATATCAATGCCCATACCAGATGCCCTCAATCATGAAAAATGAATGATAAGGAAAAAGAATATCATTCATTTGTTAGATACAGACAACTCAAATGATTTAATAAATATGATAAAGCTGCAAAACTTCCTAGGAAAACTATTTGAAAGAGTTGGCACTGAGTCTCTTTAAATATACTATCAGTGATAAAGATTATAGCTCTTTAATTATAACGCCTATACATAAATGCATAGTTTTTGTTATAGATCATGTTACAAAGGTCTTAGACATAAAACTATTTACTTTATCTTTCCTGCAACCTTATATACATAAGAAATTTTGAAAAGTGGTTAGGGGAATTTTTGGTGCACCCTGTGGTGGACTTTTATAAAACCACAGGTTTGAAATGGAGGAAATAGCTCCAGCTTATTTCTCTTGAGTCTTGGTTAAGTCTCTTAACCAGCAAATTGTATGGTTATCGTCCCACAGAAGCTGAAGACTGAAGAAATGTTAAAAGAGCAGTGTTTTACCACCTTGAATGGGCTGCATTTCAGTTGCATTCCAACTGTGTGGGAAGGTAAGAAAGTAATTCAATTCGGGTACAAGCATAATCTCAAAGACCAATGATGATGAACAGCTTACATGTACTCAGACTCTATGCCTATCCCTCTGATGCCCCTCCCACTACCACCTCTGCACTTTTCACCTTTCTGAATGCCAATGGAAAGCCTCTTTAAAGTACTGCTGTAGTGGAAGCAGAAGTTCACACACCAAACTGCTGCACCTTCTTACATAACCAACCCATTATTGAGTAGGGGAATTATGACATCAGCAGTGTGTTAGCCAATTACTCTACTAAATAGTTAGTACCCACTGATTCTCACACTCCCATGTCATTGGCTGAATTTCATAAGGATAGCTGCTATATTTTACTATCTTTAATTTGAACTAATTCTGATACAGGCTTGATGCTTGGTAATCTATGAAACAACTATGGATATGAATGTGGCATATGCACTTAGCTGAGTGCCATTTTAGAATGCCCAAGTCAGGAATCATGCAGGGTGACACAAGAGTACCAAAGGGACAGCAAAAGATTAACATATGAGGCTCATATTTGTTTTCATTAGACCACCCTGAGAAGGGCCTAGAAATTTCACATTATAGGAGCCTCAACGCCCTTTCACACTATTTCCTGCGCTAGCTGCTAGTACTTTTCAATGCAGCATGCCTTTAATCCTACTTCGGGTGGGCTAGGGAGGTGGATAGGAAGGAGGCGTTCTCTTGAGGTTTTTATAGCCCCACAGAGAGCTAATAAGCTATCTGAAGCATTTAAAAATATTAACTGTAACCATATAATGTGAAGAACAGCTCCAATACTGTTTTGTCTTAAACATATACAAGTAGTAAAAGTTCCTTACCATATTAGCTATTGTCAACCATCAAGAAAGGAAAAACCTATCTCAAAATCTCACATTTTAAAAAGTTATTGAAAAAATTCAGACATAAGACCCCGTATTTGACATATTAAAATACTCTATGTTTTGTGTACATTTAGTTCATAATTTATAGAGAACATGGATCAATTACCTCATATTCTTTCCATGAGCCAAACTCAATGTATTCTCTACCATAAAATGCCAGAATGACCAAGTGGCCTAAAATGTTAAAAGCAAGAAGAATTAGGTTAACATTAAAAATTAATTCTTTGATATCTAGAAGATATATGATTATTTTAAATTATTGAATTTGTGGATAAATACTAATTACCATACAAATGCATTATTTTTAAAGTATTTCTTTGCATAACTATATTTTTTAAAGTTTCCTATTTAGCCAAAAAAAAAAAAAAATGTTGCATTGATTTTACAGAAAAGGAGAGAGAACTTCTACTTTTCAAAGAATTAGAATTCAAGTAAGCATATTAATCTAATAATCAGGAAAAATTTAAGTGAGGGAAAATAATGAAGAGAAGAATTCTTTGAAAAAACCTATGCTTTTAAATTGTGAAGATGAGAGACCAGCCAGTTCTGAGAACAGCCTGATATAGAGAAGCAAAAGTGAGAATGGATTAGCAGCTGACATACCTTTGCTCATTCCTTAAAAATAATTAAATAAGATTTATTTCTTAAAAATAAACAAGCAGAAACAACATACAAACAGGTCACAAACTGGAGAAAATTAATAAGATATACATGATTATTCAGTTTTATGGAAATTTTAAAAAGAAATCTTTGGTTCAGAGACAAATGGGCAATGCTATTTTAAAACTAATGATTTTTACTGGCTAATAAATTAAATTTAGGGTAACACTTACATATAAAAATGTAATTAAGTATATTGTTTATATATGTTCATACCGTTTTTGCCCTAAATTTGGCCCATGATATCGGAGATAAATTTCGTACAAAGTATTCTGATCATTAAGTCAACTGTAAACAGCATCATAGCTGCCTGGCGTGATTTAGTTTTGTTTGTTTTCTTTTTTTCTTTAAAGGTAAAGGTGACATTAAGTGACAGTTGCCATAAATTTTTATGTCGGTCCATTAAACTCAGAAAAATAACAAAGCAAACAGGCACAGCTGAGTATATATGAACAGGGAACAGTCTAAATACACATTTTCGGGGTTACTTGAACATGACAAGACAAGGATCACTAAAGTAATCACAGGTGTTTGCTGTGTATTTAGGCGATTACAAGTCAGATACAGCAAAAATGCAATAATCTACACTAATTAACACACCAGAGTTCTCAGAAAGAACTTGGCAATTTTAACCCTATTATCAGATTTTCCTGTTACCTTATTATCATTATGACATATATTTTCTGACATGAGGTATTATTGTACATATTTATTATAAATTAAGTGACTAAATACTTCATAACAACTTTGAGCAAAATGACTATGAGTTATACATACCCATAATCAGATGTTTCTAAGATAATTCTACCAAGTCCTTTAGCTTGGATTCTCTTCTCCAACCACCCTCACCTGTACTTAACTTGAGTGAATATCAAGTAAGAAAATTCAAGCTAATCTACAGTTATCTGTGTCCTCTACTCCTCTCCAAACAGGTTACAAGTAAAATCTCTTTGAAGACATCTTTCGCCACCTCATTCTGAAACTAACACAGTTGCTCGGGATCTCTTCATGTCTTGAATTATTACAAGTTTCTCAGACTCCATATCAGATCACTAATAATACAAATTGTCTTTGCCATTAATCATTTTAACTTTAAGATCCAATTCATTTCTTAAAGCCTGTTCTCATATAATATTATTCAATTACTTATTTAAAAAAGAACTGCAACTATGTTAGGCGCCACACATACAAATATTAAATATACATGGTCCACACACACAGGTAGCTCACTCACTACCATGCCAATCACAGCAAGATGCTCCCTCCCTCAAAACTCTACACTGGCCCCACAAGAACTTATTTTCTTGTTTCTTTCTATATTCTACAATGACTTTCTTCTCATCTCTGGCACAAATAATCCAAGTATCTTCATCTTGCCCTTCAACATTTATTGACTCACTACTATGTGCTTGGCAATGTGCTAGAAGTTGATTAGGTATTCAATGCCAAGCAAAACACAGTTTTTTGTATTCAGGTTCCACCTCATCTGCTCCCACATACTATGCTAACTCTCTCAGTGGCTTTATAATTCTCCTGGTATTCATTTTTTTCACACTCATTTTCTCATACTCCACAACTAATAGTAAACAAATCCTGCTGATTTGTCACCCATGTCAGATGATCCCTTCCAGCACCATCCTGAGACTCAGGCAAAAAGAGTCACTGCCCTGGGCCTTACACTTTAGAGAACCCACTTTGGCTCCCTGGCCAGGTACTTCTTCTTGAAGTGAGAAGTCTGCAGAGTCCAGGGCATGCTCTCTGACTCCTCAGCACTCTACCACAGCAGATTCCCAGGATCCCAAATTTACATACAGAGCCCTGAAGTATTGTCCCCAAGGCAGACAGAGATGCAGGCAAACCCACCTCTAGGCCCAAGGGGCGGTCAAGAGATAGCTTGCAAGGGGTGAGGCAAGGTTGCCTGGGGAATAGGCATGTGGACATGCTATGGCAAAGAACCTAGGATATGGGCAAAAGGAGGTAGACTACAGGAGAAGAACAAGGTGACAGAAGGCCAATTCTCCTTTGGCCACTATATTCTAGAACAGAACTCCTAAAAAAATCTGTAAATTCTAAATGATCATCCACCTCATTACAAAGCCGTATCAGTCAAATTAGGAGGTAGAGCACATTTTATTTAACAGTTAACTGATTTGCAGCATTTAAATATTCAGAAATATAATGAGTGAACTTTCATTTGTACTCTTGCACCCATCAGTGTTAAGGATGGGCCTGGTTTCTACATCCTATTTCTACTTATGGTTCACCAGTTTCAATCTTCATTATAGCCCATCAAATATTATTATAAAAGTAGTGGCAGTAGAAGCAGTAGTAGCAAAAGTAGCATTGATAATACCTCTCACTGAAGGTCCTAGCATAGTATGAGGCACATAACCTTTACTAAACTCTTTCATGCTTTTGTGTTACTTACAACCCAACTAGCTAGTTATCTTCATCTTATCCATGAGCTGAAAATAACAGAGTGGCAGAAGAAGGATCTTAACCAAAGTCTTTCTGAATTAGTAGCCCAGGTTCTTCACCCTATCCTTCCTTTCTGATGATTAAAACAGGTTTACCTGGCTTCAGACCACTCCCTGCTAATCTACACAGATCTGCCAGATTAATCTCCGTAAAAGACTTCTTTCACCTTAACATTTGATCCAGTTTTTAAAATATACACTACTGGTTATGCTCTATCCAGTTAAGTTCCAAATTCTTAGCCTGATTTTTCTTTCAACCCCATCTGCTTCATTATTTCCTAAAAAAACTCTTCAAATTCTTCACAGCAAAATCATACCTTGCCTCTGCCTCCCATATGCTTAACCCCTTTTCCACATCCCTCAGCCAATACACCTCCCTAAAAACTTTTAAGATCCATCTCATGCTTTACCTCCTCCCTAAAGACTTCTCTAACTACTCAAGCCCAGAATCTTTTCTCATCCCCAATTTTCTATATTCGCATAATACTGAGAGTCTCTGATCGCTCAACAAGTAAGTAAGCTATGAACTTAGCAGGGTGTCAACCACAAAGGATATGACATACCTTATGACTTCACATCACTTTATGGAGTTCCTCTTGTTGGAAGACACCATAGGGGAAACTAGTAAAGTGGCTCTAAAGACAAAGCACCTGGCTGATAATCCGCCTTGATCATATATTAGCACAGACTTTGCTGTTGAACTTGTACAGTAAAGTAACTACCAGCAGTTCATTTATGATTAGCGGACTTTTTGGTCCCTGAGCCCATTTCGATCTTAAATTTTTTGAGAACACCAAAAAACTTTTGTTTATGTGTATTATATCTAGTTGTGCAATGGCATATATTCAACAGCCAGCTTTCCCTCCTTTACCCTCAAAAATGCCAAATTTGTAGTTTCAACTCATTTCCATGATGTAAATACTCCCAATGTGGCTAGTTTCAAGCTAGCAATGTGACATCTGAATAAAGATTTAAGAAGAGATTAACAACACTGGCTCTCTTGAGCTGGTAAGAATGGGCTTCAGTAGGTCACTACTTATGTCTATCCATTTACCATATTAGAAAACAAAATGTTAGGAAAAAGTCCAAGATGGTGGCATAGAAAGACCCTAAACTCACCTCCTCCCATGGATAAACCAATGCTACAGCTACATATGGAACAATTCCCTATGAAAAAGACCAAAAAATTAGTCAAACAACTTCTGCACAGCAAACAGTAAAAGGGCAAACAGTAAAAAGGCCACATCAAGACAGATAGCAGAGGCAGTCTCACCAAAAACCTCATCACAGTGTGGCAACCCACAACTGGGAGGGATCTCACAAATTCAGACCTTCTCCCTAAAGAGCGAGGGGTTCATGCCCTGTATCAGGCACCCCAACCCTGAGGACCTGCAACAAAGAGACAAGCCTCCAAAACATCTGGCTTTGAAAACAATGAGGCTCACATCCAGGAGACCCATAGGGCTGCAGGGAGCTGAGATACTTCTCTTAAAGGGCTTGAGTGCAGATTCACTCACCCTGGACACTGGCACAAAAGCAGCAGTATGAAAATGCCTAGACTACATGTGAAGAAGATTCATTTGCTAGTCTTAAAGCATCCACCAGAGGGACAGAGGCCTGTTGGAACTCTCTAGGGGAGGCGGAGGAGCTGGTTAGTTTTCTGCTCTCCCTCTACCGTGGTAATGCTAGCACATATGCCCTGACCCTGTGCTCTCCTGTGGCCCTGCAAAAGCTGGTTGGCACACCCCAGCCCTGAGCTCTCCTGCTGCCTCATTAAAGCTGGCAGGCATGGGCAGTATACACAGGGGATTCTCCTTGATCACCTATCTGGCTCTGGTGGCCAAGGGGCTTACATTCTTGGGTCCCACAGGACTGTAACAATAGGAAAGACAGTTGTGGCAGGCTACCATCCCCAAGGCACCAAGAGACAGCAGACTGAAACATACCCCAGATCTTTCAGTGAAAAAGGACAATTTACTTGTCCTATAATTGTATCTTGAGGGACAGAATTGAGGCTTGCTACACAGAGCTAGAGACTACAAAACTGCGCTCAGGGAACATAGGCTGGGAAACACCATCTTTGTACTGTCCCTTGGCCTTGCTACAGCTCTCTACTACCTCCCAGAAAACAGCTTATACACATGACTGAAGCCCCAATTTTTGCAACTGTTGCCCAAAAGACACCTCCAGGTCTCCAGCAAGGTTTATGATTGCAGTCCCACAGGACTGTATCTATTTGCCTCCTTTAAAAGCTGTCTGAGGGTCTGGCTTCCCATCAGCCTGAAGCTAGGTACTGACTAAGATACTTCCCTTTGGAATACTGATAGATAATGGGTACACCGTCAACAACTGGGAACTATCAGTAATAAATCAGGCTGCTTGGACAATCACAAAGGTTCAACAGACAACCAAGACCTAGGGTGAGGTTGAAAGATACGGTTCCTCTCCTAACACAACGCCACTCCTTCAAGACTGGGAAGGTAGCTGTTTCACCTAATATACAGAAACAAACACAGAGTCGAGCATAATGAGGACATAGAGGAACATGTTCGAAAGGAAAGAACAACATAAAACCTCAAAAAAAAAAAACTTTAATGAAAAGGAGATAAGTAATTTGCTTGATAAAGAGTAAAAGATAATGGTCATAAAGATGTCCACTGAACTTGGGAGAAGAATGGATAAACACAGTGAGAACTTCAACAAAGAGATGGAAAATATAGGAAAATACCTAACAGAAGTCAAAGAGCTGAAGAATAGGATAACTGAACTGAAAAATATACTAGAGGGGTTCAAACAGACTAGGTGAAGCAAAGAAAGAATGAGTGATCTAGAAGAAAGGGCAGTGGAACTCACACAGAACAACAAAAGGAAAAAGAATTTCAAAAAGTGAAAATAGGTTACAGGACCAATGGGACAACATCAAACAGACTACCATTTGCATTATAGGGATCCCAGAAGGAGAGGAGAGAAAGAGGCAGAAAACTTATATCAAAAAAAAAAAAAAAAAAATGGTTGAAAACTTCCTTAACCTGGGGAAGGAATCAGAAATCCAGGTCCAAGAAGCCTAGAGTTCCAAAAAAGTTGAACCCAAAAAGATCCACACCAAGAAACATTACAATTAAAATGTCAAAAGTTAAAGAGGAAATCTTAAAAGCAGCAAGAGAAAAACAACCTGTTATGTACAAGGGAACCCGCATAAGACTATCGGCACACTTTCAGCAGAAACTTTGCAGACGAGGAGTAGCACAATATATTTAAAGTGCTGAAAGAAAAAAACTTCCAACCAAGGATACTCTGTGTGGCAAGATTACCATTCAGAATTGAAGAAGAAATGTTTTCCAGACAAGCGAAAGCTAAAGGAGTCTATCACCGCTAAACCAGCCTTCCAAGGAATGTTAAACAGACTGAAAAAAAGGGCATTAATTAGTAGCAACAACTACAACAAAAACATGTGAAAGTATAAATCTCACTGGTAAAGGTAAATCTATTATAAAGGTAGTGGATTAATCACTTATAAGGCTAATATGAAGATTAAAAGACAAACAAAAGTAAAAATAAATATAACTATAGTAATCAGGTAAGAGGAACACAAAATAAAAAGATGTAAAATGTGCCATCAAAAACATAAAATGTGGGGGAGAGGGTAAAAAATGTAGTTTTAAAATGCATTCAAACTTAAAGTTGTTATGAACTTAAAATAGAATGTTATTTACATAGGCTGTTATTTGTGAGCCTCATAGTAGCCACAAAGCAAAAGCCTACGGTAGATACCAAAAAATAATGAGAAAGGAATCTAAACAAAACACTAAAGAAAGTCATCAAACCTCAAAAGAGAAGAAAGCAAGAGAAAAAGAAAGGAACAGAGAAGAACTACAAAACAGCTATAAAACAATTAACAGGAAGGCAGTAAGTACATACCTATTAATAACTACTTAAAATGTAAATAAACTAAACCGCTCCAGTCAAAAGACATAGAGTGGCTGAATGGATACATAAACAAGACCCATCTATCTGCTGCCTACAAGAGACTCACTTCAGATATAAGGACACACACACAAAGAAAGTGAAGGGATGGAAAAAGATATTCCATGCAAATGGAGACCAAAAGAAAGCTGGGACAGCTATACTTACACCAGAAAAAAATAGACTTTTAAACAGCTACTACAATAAAAGAAGGGCATTGGATAATGATAAAGGGGTCAACCCAAAGAGAAGACATAATATTTGTAAATATATATGTGCCCAACATAAGAGCACCAAAATCCAACACAAATATTAACAGACCTAAAGGGTGAAAGTGATGGAAATACAATAATAGTGCAGAACCCTCATAACCCACTTACATAAATGAATACTTCATCCACACAGAAAATCAAGAAACATTACAGGAAGAAAACTGGAAAAATCATAAATATGTGAAGGTTAAACACCATGATACTAAACAACCAATGGGTCAATGAAGAAATCAAAAGAGAAATCAAAAAATACCTTGAGACATTTGTATATTTTGGAGATTAATCCTTTGTTGTTTCTTTCGCAAATATTTTCTCCCACTCTCAGGGTTGTCTTTTTGTCTTGTTTATGGTTTCCTTTGCTGTGCAAAAGCTTTTAACTTTAATTAAGTTCCATTTGTTTATTTTTAAAACAATCCAATTAAAAAATGGGCAGAAGACCTAAATAGATGTTTCACCAAGGAAGACATACAGATGGCCAAGAGGCACATGAAAAGATGCTCAACATCACTAATAATTAGAGAAATGCAAATCAAAACTACAATGAGGTATCACCTCACACCAGTCAGAATGGCCATTATCAAAAAATCTAGAAACGATAAAACACTGGAAAGGGTGTGGGGAAAAGGGAACCCTCCTGCACTGTTGGTGGGAATGTAAATTGATACAGACACTATGGAAAACAGTATGGAGGTTCCTTAAAAAACTAAAAATAGAACTACCATATGACCCAGCAATCCCACTACTGGGCTTATACCCTGAGAAAACCGTAATTCAAAAAGAGATATGTATCACAATGTTCATTGAAGCACTATTTACAATAGCCAGGACATGGAACCAACCTAAATGTCCATCAACAGATGAATGGATAAAGAAGATGTGGCACATATATACAATGGAATATTACTCAGCCATAAAAAGAAACGAAATTGAGTTATTTGTAGTGAGGTGGATGGACCTAGAGTCTGTCATACAGAGTGAAGTATGTCAGAAAGAGAAAAACAAATACCATATGCTAATGCATATATATGGAATTAAAGGAAAAAATGGTACTGATGAACCTAGTTGCAGGGCAGGAATAAAGATGCAGACATAGAGAATGGACTTGAGGACACGGGGTGGGAGGGGGAAGCTGGGGCGAAGTGACAGTAGCATCGACATATACACACTACCGAATGTAAAATAGTTAGCTAGTGGGAAGCAGCAGCATAGCACAGGGAGATCAGCTTGGTGCTTTACAATGTTTTACAATGACCTAGAGGGGTAGGATAGGGAGGCTGGAAGGGAGGCTCAAGAGGGAGGGGATATGGGGACATATGTATGCATATGGCTGATTCACTTTGGTGTACAACAGAAACTAACACAGTATTGTGAAGCAATTATACTCCAATAAAGATCTATTAAAAAAAAATCTAAAAAAAAAATACCTTGAAACAAAAAAAATTGAAACACAACTTACCAAAATATATGGGATGCAGTAAAAGCAGTTCTAAGAGGGATGTATGGTGATAATACAAGTCTAGCTCAAGAAAAAAGAAAAATTTCAAACAAGCTAACTTTACACCTAAAAGAACTAGAGAAAGAACAAACAAAGCCCAGAGTGAGTTGAAAGAAGGAAATAACAATGATCAGAGCAGAAATAAACAAAATAGAAGCTAAAAAGACAGTAAAAGAGATTGATGAAACTAAACACTGGTTCTTTGAAAAAATAACCAAAATTGACAAACCGTTAGCTGAATTCTCTTTACCAAGAAAGATAAAGAAGGCTCACAACTAAGGAGCCCGCCTGCCGCAACTAAGACCCAACGCAACCAAATAAATAAATAACTAAATAACTAAATACTTTTTAAAGAGACAGCTCAAATAAATAGAATCAGAAATAAAAGAGGAGATGATACAACTGATAAACAGAAATACAAAGAATCATAAGAGACTACTAAGAACAATTATACATCAATAAACTGGACAACCTAGAAGAAACAGATAAATTCCTTGAAACACAGAATCTTCCAAGACTGAATCAGGAAGAAATAAAAAATCTGAATAGACCAATTTCCAGTAAGAAGATTGAATCAGTAATAAAAAATCCCCCAACAAATAAAAGTCCAGGACTAGATGGCTTCTGTGCTGAATTCTATCAATCATTTAAAGAAGATTCAATAACTATCTTCCTCAAACTCTTTAAAAAAACTTAAGAAAAACCCTTCCAAACTCATTTCACGAGGCCAACGTTACCCTGATACCAAAACCAAACAAGGACACAACAAAAAAAGAAAATTATAAGCCAATATCCCTGATGAACATAGATGTAAAAATCCTCAACAAAATTTACCAAACGAATTCAACAATACAGTAAAAAGATCATACACCACCATCAAGTGGGATTCCAGGGATGCAAGGATGGTTCAACTTCTGAAAATCAATCAATGTGATACACCACATTAACAAAATGAAGGATAAAAATCATATGAACATCTCAATAGATGCAGAAGAAAGCTTTTGACAATATTTAACATCCATTTATGATAAAAAAACTCTCAACAAGGTTGTACAGAAGAAGTGTATCTCAACATAATAAAAGCCATATATAACAAGCCCACAGATAAAATCACACTCAGGGGGGAAAAGCTGAAAGCTTTTCCTCTAATGAACAAGTCAAGGATGCCCACTCTCACCACTTTTATTCAACATAGTATTAGAAGTCCTAGCCAGAGCAATTAAGGCAAGAAAAAAATAAATAAAAGTCATCCAAGTTGAAAAGGAAGAAGTAAAACTGTCATTATTTGAGGACAGCATGATATAAATATATGGTCTAAAGACTCCACCAAAACATTGTTATAATTTTTAAAAGAATTCAGTAAACTGGCAGGGTACAAAATCAACATACAAAAATGTGCTGCATTTCCATACATTAACACTGAGCTATCTGAAAGAAAATTAAGAAAACAAAACCTTTACAATTGCATCAAGAAGAGTAAAATACCTAGGAATAAATTCAAGAAAGGAACTGAAAGGCCTGTACACTGATAACTAGCAATATAAGATATTGATGAAAGAAGTTGAATGAAATACAAATAAATGGAAGGATATTTCATGCTAACAGATTAGAAGAAATAATATTGTTAAAATGTCCATATTACCTAAAGCAATGTACAGATTCAATGCAATCCCTATCAAAATACCAAAGGCATTTCTCGCAGAAACAGAACAATCTGGAAATTTTTATGAAACCAGAAAAGACCCTGAATAGCCAAAGCAATCTACAGAAAGAAGACCAAAGCTGGAGGCATCATGCTCCCTGATTTCAAACGATATTACAAAGCCATAGTAATCCAAACAGTATGGTATTGGCATAAAAACAAACATATCGTTTAATGGAACAGAACAGAGAGCCCAGAAACAAACCCACCCACGTATAATTAATCTACAACAAAGGATGCAAGAATATACAATGGGGAAAGGACAGTCTCTTTAATAAACTGTGTTGGGAAATCTGGACAGCCACATGCAAAAGAACAAAAACTAGACTACTATCTTACACCATACACAAATATTAACTCAAAATGCATTAAAAACTTAAATGTAGACCTGAAACCATAAAACTTTTAGAAGAAAACATGGACAATACGTTCCTTGACATCAGTCTTGGTGATGATTTTTTGGATCTGACTCCAAAAGCAAAGGCAACAAAAGCACAAATAAGCAAGTGGGACTACATAAACAAGAAGGATTCTGCACAGCAAAGAAACCATCAACAAAACAAAAAGGCAACCTACAGTATGGGAGAAAATATTTGTAAATCATATATCCAATAAGGGGTTAATGTCCAAAATACATAAACCACTCATACAATTCAACAGCTTAAAAAAAACAAAAAAACAAACAACAAAAAAACATAAAACAATCAATCCAATGTTAAAATGGGCAGAGGTTGAATATACATTTTTCCAAAGAAGACATACAGATGGCCAACAGGCACATGAAAAGATGCTCAACATTGCTAATCATCAGGGAAATGCAAATCAAACCCACAATGAGATATCACCTCACACCTGTTAGAATGGCTATTACCAACAAGACAAGAAATAACAACTGTTGGCAAGGATGTGGAGGAAAGTGAACACTTATGTACTCTTAGTGGGAATGTAAATGGGTGCAGCCACTATAAAAAACAGTATGGAGGTTCCTCAAAAAATTAAAAATAGAACTACCATATGATGCAACAATTCTACTTCTGAGTATTTAATCTGAGAAAAACAAAAACACTAATTTGAAAAGATATACGCACCCTATTTTTATTGCAGCGTTATTTACAATAGCCAAGATACAGAAACAACCTAAGTGTCCATCAGTGGATGAATGGATAAAGAAAATGTTGTATGTATAAACAGTGGAATACTACTTGGCCATAAAAAAGAATTAAATCTTGCCATTTGCAAGAACATGAATGTACCTTGAGGGTATCATGCTAAGTGAAATAAGTCTGACAGAGAAAGAGACATACTGTATGACCTCATATGTGGAATCTAAAAAACAAAACAAATGAACAAGCAAAACTCATACAAAAAACAGGATGGTTGGTTGCCAAAGGGGAGGGGGATTGGAGGTGGACAAATGGGTGAAGTGGTCAAGAGGTACAAACTTGCAATTAAAGAATAAATAAGTCATGGGAATGTAATGTACAAATGGTGACTATAGTCAATAATGCGGTAGTGCATATTTGAAGGTTGCCAAGAGAGTAAATCTTAAAAGTTCTCATCACAAGGAGAAAAAAGAAAAAAACTTTTTGTAACTTTGTATGGGACGGATGGTAACCAGGCTTACTGTCCTGATAATTCTGCAGTGTATACAAATATCAAATCATTATATTGTACACCTAAAACTAATATGTTAGCTGTCAATTATACGTGAACAAATAATGTAATAAATATTTACTAATTTGAAAATGACAGAAATAAAACCACTGCATCTTATAATAGTCATAATTTTATGAAATATATCTAAATTTCCAAGAAAAAACAATTTTATGAGAAGAGTGGCACCGTTTTACAGTTGAAACTTCTTTAACGTATTGATTAATAGAAGACAATTGGCTTCTCAGGTCTACTTCGGCACTCAAATTGCTGTTTTGGTTGAAATATATGAAGTAAATGCAGCCTCACACAGATACTTAGTTGAAAAGGAAGGACTTCCTGGTGACCCCTGGGGTCCTCCACTCACACTTCGAGCAGCATTCATATACAGTATACATTATGCACAGAAGACCCTAGTGCGAAAAGACCCTACCAATAGTGAGAGTCTGGACTAGTTTGATAGTTTAATTAGTTTTTCTCACCTAGCAATTATCTCAATATAAAGAATTCTATGTAAATATATATACATGCATATTATATTTCCCAATTCAACAACTCAAAGTGCTAAGAATATCAAGGAAAAAATGATAACTATAAAGTAAAAACTTAATTTGCAGGAGAAAAAATTTTATGCAGAGAATATTTATGAAGCTCATGTATGAATCTTCACTGAGCTGGACATAATCTTCAATTAAGCATAAAAGGTAAAATTATCTTCTACATTTTCACAAGTGGACAATGGTAGCATATGTACAAGATGATAAATCAGAGTTACATATTCATTGATTTAAAAAAATAGCTTCTGTGAAAAGAGAATTATATTTTGGTTAACTCTTAAATTTTAGATTTCTCAATTTAATGTTTTTAGCAATACTTCTTCAAACTGATATTGTTAAACAGTTTAACAATATAAGCACATAAGTCATACTCAAGAAAAAATTTGTTAATTTAAAATTTACAAAACTACAGGTAATAGCCCGTTGGTTTTATCTGACAAACTATATTCTTAACAGTAAGTGCTATTTTCCCTTGGCTCTAAGTATCACTGTAGCCTGGTATTCTTTTCCCTTTTAAAAATACCAAGGCAAAGTTAAGTATGTTCTGTACCTCCACCTTTACTTAAGCTTAGGCTGGAATTACCTTCTTCAAAAAACTGAAATAGGATAGCTAGTGCCTAAACCAGTTTAATCCCACTAGCTACTTCAAACTATTATATTTCAAACCACGTCTATTCTTTTGCAAATATTATCTTCTCATTACATTAAATGCCTTTGTGATCCCTTTAGCAACAACAGTATATATTAAAATTTAAACTATATTTTTGTAAGTCAAGGGTGAGCATATTGAACATTTTTTCAAGGGCAGGCCAAAAAGTACCAAAGGTAATCAGATTTTTATGAGACTCCACTGTTGCTTTACTTTTCAGCAGAAGCCACTGATACTCATTTTCGGTTTTCTTTTATCAACAGTGTTAGGTGCTAACACAAGGCTGGGCAGTTTACTCACTTCTGCTCTTACAGCTTTTTATATGGAAGAAAAATTTGGAGAGAGGTCAAATGTTTAAATGATATAAGGATCACCATACATATCTACTAAAATAAATAAATTTGCCTTCTTTATATTTTGCCCTTTGTCAGGGTAATTAGTATTTCATCTGTTTTAGTGTATATTTCTCTTACCAATTATTGCTCTGTAATCTTTAAAGATCCTGCCCCAATATTTGAATCTGTGAACAAGAGGGATTACTTTAAAAAGTTTACTCTAAAGAACTCCTTCTAATACTGAAAATGACTTAATAAAATATATAGTACATAATATCCCTCTTTGAAAACCATTTTGTTTCTGATTATATCTAGTTCCATGTTACTATTTTCAGCTGCCACCCTCTCCAGCAAAACCCTCATTACATTCTACCACAAGGAGTTAGCCAGAAAGATGACAATACTAGCTACCAGTTTGAGTGCCAATTCTAGACTATCATGCTACGTTCTCTATAGGTATATCTTGTTTTATCTTTCACCATACTTTCATTTTATAACACAACTGAGTATATAATATCCCCATATTTACATTAAAAAATCCGAGCTTAAAATAGTTAAAGAATTTAAGGATAATTAGCTAGCAAATGATAAAGCCACGATTTGAACTCAGGTCTATTTTACTTTTCAAAAGACTAGGACTCACGTCTTTCCCTAACAATTTTGCAAGTTGAAAAAGCTCATGCAACATGCATCAGATTTTTTTTTTTTAAGCTAAAGACATAAGTAGTCATGGATATTTGTGTATGTGGAATTCACGTGAGTGTCTCACATAACATAGTTTGGGTCTTTGTGGAAATTTTGCAGTTCCATTCAAGTACTACAACAGACTTCTATTAATACTGGGACAATCCTGACAAAAATCTATATTCAGGATTAGTTGAGGGAGGTGATCATCCCACAAATTTGCTTCATACTGAACCTGCTTTTTGTGTCTTCAAGAGTGAGCTGTGATTTCATACTCATAGGCTGAACTCCAGTGCATACCCATGCTTCATGATGTAGAAGAGGATAAAGTCGTTAACTATTAGAATGTGGGGCAGGGCAGGCTACCTAACTGCTCAACGACAATTCAGAATTTAGGCAGGACTGTTCTATAAAGTGCTATACAGTCACTATGTTAAAACAGAGATAGTAACTTCAGAAATATCATTGACAGTAAAAAGAACCATATAATAAAGTATTCTCTAGAAAAGGAGACAATTCAATGTTGTACAAGTGATGCCTAAATTCAAGTATTAAACTCACTGTGGCTCTAGTGGGTTACTAATATTTCAGATATTGATAATCTAGTGGTAACATTTCCAAACATTCTAGTTCTGCTTGGTAAAGGTAGTATTTACATTGCATTAGGATGCTAATTCATCAGTTGGCAGAAAAGTCTTCTCTGGTGATGCCATGCTGATCCCTGGATCTATGGCACCTCATAATAACCTCCTCTAATAGGAAGCTAGTATAATATTAGGTGAGCGTATGAAATAAAATATCTCAATGGGAAAATGCCACTGTGGGTAAGCTATTATTATAGAAATACAAAAAATGCATGGCATTTAATCACTGATAAACATTTCTACCCAAAGAAAATTTATTGTTAAAAAATAGTTTATAGTGTACCATTTACTTGTTCTATGCCATGTGCTTAAGCAGTTGATTTTACCTTTAGCTACAACTGTGTATTTTCTAATCTTTTAGGGCAGCTGTCAAGTAATCAGAGTAAGCAGTGCCATTTTAATAAGGAAGTCTTTTAATGAAATATAATAGGTCACAAATACTTAATTTCTGCTCTTTACTGTAATTACCAGTATGTACTACAACTGCCACTTTAACAATCTTTTCCAAATGCTGACACAAAAGATGAACAAATCAAGGGCATTAGCATGTGTGTATATTTACAGCTTACTGCTGTCAAAGGCTATAGTTCCACTGCAACTCCAGCAGCTATATGAGGATCTGTTTCTTTTGATGGAGGCATCCTGTTTCAGGTTGTGAATGTATCTGAATTAATCTCTTTTTCATGGCTATGTAAGCAAACACATACTAAAAGATACACAGGAGAAATGTTAACAAAGTTATAGCACAACACTACACCTCTAGGAATATCACAAACACTTTCACTGTCACTGTGTAGGATTGTACATTTTACTACTTTATTCTTTCTTCTTCAATAAATTCTCTGCTCCACTGGTTATTAGTTCATAATTTCAAAAAACACTGTTTATATATAGTTCAAATAGTGTGTTTTCTTAGATAAATTTTTAAGTTTATTATAAGCATCAGTTTTATATGCACATCCACTTAAACTGCATAGATAAAACTACAGAATTGCTGCAAAATTAAAATAGAGGATCCCCAAAAGAGAGAAAGCACAAATATTATGATTTTTATTTTTAAAAAGCATTCATTATGACTATTTTGCTACAGTTCAGTTTTATGATTTAAAAGAAGTATGTTTAAAAAATACTTCCCTGAAAACTCCTTTACATACATGACAATCCTTTTACTTTTTTGTTTTGTTTTATTTTGAGCATACTATTTTTTTAATCGGTAGCTTTTTAAATTTGGTACTATTATTGCTATTTTAATACCAGAAGTCCTAGGTACAAACAGTAGTAGTTTTATAAGAAGTTTGCCCATTTTTGAAAGGCTAAGCTTCCCCAAATCAAACTAGCTTACTGTGAAAAGAAAACCATGACAACTGTTTGTACCTCCTGCTTTATTATTACATCCGGCCTGGTCACTCTTAGAAATTCAATCTATTATGGTTGCTAGGAGTCTGTTGCTGTGCAACCTAGAAGGGTATGCTGTGCTTTCAGGCTAAGGAGTGCTAATAAACCTGTAGGCTTCCCTCTATGGGTCTGACCAGTGTGTTTAAAGGGCTTAATACTTTTCAAGAGTGATTGGACTACAATTCAAGACACATCCTATTAAAAACAAGTCACACTGAGAGATTTCTAACAAAGGGACAAAATGCTAAACATACACAAATATTCAAAATGTATCCTCAGAATCCCTAACTAATTTGGTAAAACAAACAAAGAACAGATTATGACCTACATTTCAATTACACCACCTACCATCCCCAAGATTTTATTTCCACATAGTCTCCTAATAGATTATAATGGATATAAATGAACTGAGAAAGTTACAAGAAAGAAAAAAAAGTACTATTAAGTACCTTCAAATTTGATTTAAAAAAAGACTGTGGTACTTATCTAAACTCCAATAGTAGAAAAATAAATTAAACGTAGGAACCCAGAAGTCATGAAGTTAGCAAAACTAAAAGCACCCACCCACCACTACACACACACAAAAAAATCACTGAGAAACTGAAGAAATTCTAAATTTCATTTTATTATAAAACCAGATGATTTTTTTTCATCCGTTTTGGTCAGTAATAATTTTATGTTAATTCTAAAATCTATTCTATCCTATCAGATGCATATTCTATAACTTTAAAGATTAACACTCAACAAGTTACTCACATACATTCATTACAATTAGTACTACTCGAATGCAAATGAGAACAAAAGAGAAAAATAGTAGTCTATCAATAAAATACTGCTAAACAAATTATGTGAAACAGAATTTGAAAAGTGGGCAGAAAAGAGGACTTCTACTTTCTTTAAAAGAAGAAATTGTATGGACTTTTATTTAGCTATGTATGATAGGCCTTTTTCATAAAGTATTTAAAGACAAAAATAGAGGTTGGCCTACCATAAAATACCAAAGACCATACAGATAAACAAAAATAATATATGATTTTACAATAACCATCTTATCCAGAACTTTCCAAGGCTATTTTGGCTATACTAATATTGCCCATAACTTCTGAAAGTTAAAAATAAAATTAAAAAAAAGCCAAACAACTACATTCACAGCAACCTTTAGCCCCTCTATCTAACTACTCTGAACTGGGAGCACTTTTTAAAATAATCTGTCAACTGCACTACCTTATTCTTTTTTAAAGAGCCATGAGCATCTGTCCTTCAATTGTTGTTTTTATTTCTTCTTCTCATTACATACCATAGGAAGCAGAATAAAGGAAATTAGCTATTTCTCTAAAAGTACCAAGAAACAATAAACAGAGGAATGCGGAACAACTATCCGAAAAAGAAAGACAAAGAATTCAATAATAGGAGAGCTGAAGCACGCTGAGAGGTGCAAAGGCAGCATCTGAGCAAAGAACTGAGGTTGAGGCAGGAAGAGAATGGGTTGGCTAAGAAGGTTTAGAACTGAAACAGCCTGTAAGTAAAGCCAAGCAGAGCAAAACAGAGCAAAAGGGGAAAGTGGACAGAAAGGATAATAAAGAGAGACAAGAATACAGAAAGAGAAGATTTGAAAGAAAATCTGCAGAAAGAAACATGAGGATTCATTTTACAGCTGAGAAAAAAAGGAAGAAACACAAATATGAAAATTTTATATTCAATAATTGTATTTTCCTTGATCCATCCTTACTTCTTAAGAAGCCATGCAACAACTCAGAAAAGAAAATGTTCTTTAAAGATGCAGTGATTATCAGTAACAATTGTGATGTAAAAAACCAAGTGATTAGTAACTTTAAGATTCAACAATTTTGCAATAAAGTACTTTGAAAACTTTCCAATTCTCATTTAGGATAAGAAAAATTTAACTTAATTCTAAAACCGCAGGACCTAACATATGAAAACCTTTTTTAAGTAATGAAAATTGATTTTTGCAAACAAGAACAAAACATTAAAACACACACTACAGATATATACACAGGGTAGTCAATATTAAGTCATTAAAGTCAGCTTCTACTAATGAGAATACCATTCACAGGGCCTGTGTCAGGCAAATGTGTTAATTATAAAGCAGTTATTTAATAGTTGGTCAATTACTAGTATGTATTACATAATGCCAGAAGAATCTGCTCTGAAAGAATCAAAGTTCTAAACTGGCTACATTAATATTTAGGATCCTGTCAGGCACTATTAACTAAAAGGCAATGGGGCAAAATAAAGAATAAAAATTTTTTTAAATGAGGATAGATATTTTAGTAGGAGTGTTGTTTACTGGGGTCTTGTGTCTTTAAAGTTACAAAGCTGCAATAATTATAAAATGTGGCTTCATTACAAGAAACCAGGAGCATGTAGGTACAGAGAATCATGTACTTATGGAATTTGGCCTCTCTTCTGCACATTCCAGTTTGCTTGGATTTGCAACACCCTGTCACACTTCATTCATTTCCACATACCACCCCCCACCAAAATCAAAGATCCTCAACAAAAGTTGCTGAATAAAACTGAATTCTGAATTTTTAAAAATTTCATTTTCATTTTGAAATGCATAATTGAGGATAATGAAAAAAGCATCTTGAAGTACATTCCATAAATCTGAGGGACAATTTCAGTTGCATCATATTAGAAATGCCAAAAACCTCAAAGACATATATATTTCACAATTTTTTTGTGAAAGCAAATACACAGAAAATCTTTAGAAAACAATAAAAGAAACCATCTTTATAAAGAGATAAATGTTACTTTCTCACAAAGCACTAACAAACTGTCTTTGTAGAGTCTATGCTAAATTTGGTTAATTCCAACTCAAAATCTGAGACCAGAAATATGAAAGTTCACAATTCAAAATTTTAAATGATACTTGTCTGGAAACTAACCTTTATTCCTTGCATGATTTTTTTTTTTCATCCATCCCTCTATTCCCGGGAGGTGGGGAGATGACACAACACAGCCAAGCAGAGTAAAGGACTGGCATTCTGAGCACAAGCCCGACTCAGCTGTGTTGGATCTCCTTCCATAGGTAAAGAGTGAGGGGAACAATAATGGAGTATTTGGGGAGTGAGGGGGTACGGCTGAAATAAGATTAACCACAAGCTAACCATTAAAGCAGAGAGATGGATACACAGGAATTCATTTCATTATTTCATCATACAGTTCTATTTTTGTATATCTTTAAATTTTTCCTTAATGAAAAAGCTAGGGGGGAAAATATGAGGGCAGACTTGCTCTCCGAAGTCTTTTATATAGCTCACATATTTTTTCATAAACACGGTGATGGTACAAAAAAGTGGTGATACTAAATTTGGCTTCTTTAATTTTTTAATTTATATTTTCAATGGCAAAAATAGCAGGTACTCAAGTTCAATAAACTCTGGACTACAGGTTGCTAAAATGTGGAAACATCTGACTCACTTCAGACACAAATGCCGGGGCAAATTTTCAAGTATAATCACTTAACCAGCCTTCAAGGAGGAAACCACGATTAGAAATAAATATTATATATATAGTTACATAAATTCAAACAGAGAAATGTAGTTAAAGATTCCACAGCAATTTCTACTTCCTTAAACATGTTAAAAACATACCCATATTATATATATTACATATTTTGTACCATTTTTTTAGTATTCCAATACAGTATAATATCCTCAAATACTGTCTAACTGTACATTTCATAATGGATGACAGGCACATAGTGTTGAATATCTGACACTGAATTGAAATGGAAAATACAATTTTGACATTAGTACACTGAAAACCTCATTCTAAAAATATCAGCATGACAATCTATTTGTCAAAATAACAGAATTCAAGACCTCCACTGCCTCCATTAGTAACTTTTATTTATCTAAATAATCTCTCACTTGTCTTTTTGCATATACAAAATTTTACAAAAAAGTTCAATTCATAAATCCATGATAAGTTACGATTAAAGATGACTAGATAATGATAGATATCTATCCTATATAAACAATGACATTCTAGTTTCACATCTAAGACACTGAAGGGCATTCTGATCACAGAAACCACCAAATGCAAAGATTCTTTCTCCAGTTTAAATCAGGCATATAAGCAAACTGAGAGCATAACCAACAAACCAGCAGTTCGGCTAGTGTAATTTCTATTTGTCTATTAATTATGACTTTTTTAACTTTTAACACTTCATGCATCAATTCTTTCCAATTTTTTAGGATATATTTTAGTGATAGTTACAGGTGTTTCAGAAGAACCTCCAACTTGTAAGCAGGTAGGGTGAACTTGAAGAAATGAATATCCCCTCTCCTCTCAAAAAAACAAAAACACAAAACTAAGCTAAAAGTTTTCGAAAGAGATTCTTAATCTGCCTATTTCCTTACAGAAAACCATAGTTTTAGTCAATACACTTCAAAAGAATATATAAATGAAAAGGCTCTATATTCAAAGGCATATAAAAATGATAAAAGGCGGCAAAGAGAAAGGCAGAAAGAAAAATAAGGACAGATGTAAACAATTAGGACTCTTTAGTACAGAAGGAAGGCTAGCACCAATCGAGGCATCAACATAAATACATAAACCCACATTTGAAGAAATATACAAAACTTACCTCTGTCAGACTCTGTTCAAATGTCACCTTCTCTTTAAGTTCTTCCTAATTATCCTATTTAAAATTACAATTTCCTCCACCCTCATCACCTACACTCTCTATACCCCTTCTTTATTTTTCTCCATAGCATTTATAACCATCTATTATAATACTCATTTACTTTCTCTCTCCCTCATCTCCAATTGTTTCAATGTAAACTCCTCTAGAGCAGAGACCTGATCAATTTTGTTCGCTGCTGTATCCTCCACAGCATTCCACTGCTTGGCCCGTATTGTAGGTGCCAATATTTGCTCAATCAATAATTGAAGATTATTACAAAAAGTAATAACGAACTTGTACACCTAAACTGATTCTAGAAATTGAAGGGAATCCCCTAAGTCTGAAGAGAGGTCAAGATGACTTCATAACTGGTAGTAAATTCACCAAACTTCACCTCAAGAGATGGTACAGAATGAAAATACATTGATTTTAAAAAGAGCTTATGCAATCTTCAGAAAGAAAAACAGAGCTGGAGGAATCAGGCTCCTTGTCTTCAGACTATACCACAAAGCTACAGTAATCAAGGCAGTATGGTACTGGCACAAAAACAGAAATATAGATCAATGGAACAGGATAGAAAGCCCAGAGATAAACCCACGCACATATGGTCACCTTATCTTTGATAAAGGAGGCAAGAATATACAATGGAGAAAAGACAGCCTCTTCTGTAAGTGGTGCTGGGAAAACTGGACAGCTACATGTAGAAGAATGAAATTAGAACGCTCCCTAACACCATACACAAAAATAAACTCAAAATGGATTAAAGACCTAAATGTAAGGCCAGACACTATCAAACTCTTAGAAGAAAACATAGGCAGAACACTCTATGACATAAATCACAGCCAAGATCCTTTTTGACCCACCTCTTAGAGAAATGGAAATAAAAACAAAAATAAACAAATGGGACCTAATGAAACTTAAAACTTCTGCACAGCAAAGGAAACCATAAACAAGACGAAAAGACAACCCTCAGAATGGGAGAAAATATTTGCAAATGAAGCAACTGACAAAGGATTAACGTCCAAAATATACAATCAGCTCATGCGACTCAATATCAAAAAAACAAACAACCCATTCCAAAACTGGGCAGAAGACCTAAATAGACATTTCTCCAAACAAGATATACAGATTGCCAACAAACACATGAAAGGATGCTCAACTTCACTAATTATTAGAGAAATGCAAATCAAAACTACAGTGAGGTACCACCTCACACCGGGCAGAATGGCCATCATCAAAAAATCTACAAACAATAAATGCTGAAGAGGGTGTGCAGAAAAGGGAACCCTCTTGCACTGTTGGTGGGAATGTAAATTGATACAGCCACTATGGAGAACAGTATGGAGGTTCCTCAAAAAACTAAAAATAGAATTACCATACGACCCAGCAATCCCACTACTGGGCATATACCCTGAGAAAACCATAATTCAAAAAGAGTCATGTACCACAATGTTCACTGCAGCTCGATTTACAATAGCCAGGACATGGAAGCAACCTAAGTGTCCATCGACAGATGAATGGATAAAGAAGATGTGGCACATATATACAATGGAATATTACTCAGCCATAAAAAGAAACAAAATTGAGTTACTGGTAGTGAGGTGGATGGACCTAGAATCTGTTATACAGAGTGAAGTAAGTCAGAAAGAGAAAAACAAATACTGTATGTTAACACATATATATGGAATCTAGAAAAAAAAAAAAAAAGGTTCTGAAGAACCTAGGGGCAGGACAGGAATAAAGACGCAGACATAGAGAATGGACTTAGGACATGGGGAGGGGGAAGGGTAAGCTGGGACGAAGTGAGAGAGTGGCATGGACGTATATACACTACCAAACGTAAAATAGATAGCTAGCGGGAAGCAGCTGCATAGCACAGGGAGATCAGCTCAGTGCTTTGTGCCCACCTAAAGGAATGGGATAGGGAGGGTGGGAGGGAGACACAAGAGGGAGGAGATATGGGGATGTATGTATATGCATAGCTGATTCATTTTGTTATAAAGCAAAAACTAACACACCATTGTAAAGCAATTATAGTCCAATAAAGATGTTTTAAAATTTTTTTTAAATAAATAAATAAGAGCTTATGGATTTATGGATGACAGCTCCATATTAAAAAAAAAAAAAACATTCTTCAGGGTAAAGTCTCTGTAGTAGACATCAAAGCAAGTTCTACCTTTCCATAGTGCAACCCTTGGTGGAATAGCACAAGTGCAACCACAGATCTGACTACTGTAACAATTCCACTCTGATATCACCAAGAGCCTTGGTATAACCTTGGAACTCATGCCCTAATTCTGCACTTTGTGGACATCCCAGTAGGAACAGTGAAGGTAGGCAACAAAAGGAGAAACTAAAGAGTTTGGGGGTATCTGAAGTAGCCCCCCCAAAAAAGTTCTCATAATGCCCCCCATGTCTCTCCGATATTAAGTAGCATTAGGAATTTCCACACTGTGCCACAACCAGAAAATAGGAAGAAGGTACTGAATCCTAAAAGGGACTCTCCAAGTTCTGAAACTAAGAAATTAGTCTTGTCAGACACTAAGGAAATTCCAGGCAAGTCTGAAATTTCATACACACACACACACACACACACACACACACACACACATGTGTGTGTGTGTGTATAAAATGCATATACAGATACAGAGTTAGGTAACAAAATGTCATTTGAAAGGTAAGAGGAAAACAGTCCCTGATTAGGTCAGCCCAAATCTACTCCCTGCTAGATGATGCTAATTTGAAGAAATATCAAAAACTCATGAAATCATTTAATTCATTCCATTAAATCCATTTTAAAAAACAGGAAGTTAAAAAATCCATTTGGAATAATAGAACTGCATTGCTCAAATGGTCATTATAAAATCAGGGCTAGACAAAGTTATAAAATGGTTAAATGTGTTTTCTATAATTTGATTAGAGATAAACAATCTGAGGCTTAATCAATAATTATTCATTGATTGCTTCTACTAGGAAAGGCCACTGGGTTTTGTGCTGAGTTCAAAAACCTATTGTGTAGTCATTTGCCCTTTGGAAGCTTACAAACAATTTGGAAAGATCAAACATTTACAGCCATAAATCTAAATCACAATTAGCTATCAATAGCTGTGTTAATAAGAAATTCATTAAAAGTAAACCCATCAAGTTAGGGACCACTCTTAAGTTTAGGAGAGATGAATTTAAGCAGGGTGGGGAACACATTTTAAATAGAATAAACGATGAGACCCAAGTAATAGAGAAGAGAAAGGACAAGGCAGAATTCAGGTGACTATAGAGAAGTAACAGCAACTGCCACTGACTAAGCACTTGGATGTCAGACACAGTTCTATTTGCCTATGTCATCTAATCTAATTTTTTGAAACAGTATTTTAAGTAATCTGCCTAAGGTTAAACTACTAATCAGTAGCAGAACTGGAATTCAAACCCAGGGTTGTTCATTCTGAAGTTCATGCTTTTAATCAATTACACAATATCAAAAGCCAGGCTGGCCAGAAAAGAGAAGTTACAGAGCAGAATGGTGAAATATAAATTTGAAAAGGTACCCTAGACTATAAGCTTCCTAACAACAAAGGCTATGGTCACTCAATAAATATTTCTTAAATAATTCTGACGAATAGGCAATAAGGAATCCTAAAAGATGGTGACCCCTAAAACATAAAATTCTGGGCTATTTGAAAACATCCAAAGTACCTTCTTTTTAGAGGATTCTATTAATCCATATTTAGAAACAGTTTTAGTAAAAATTTATCCAGATTATAAATTCATAAGATATTAAGACCACACACCATGTTTTAGATTCTTCCTCTTTATACCCAACAAATACAGCAGTCTAGTATTTAGTAACTGGTAACTCAACCTCTATATTCAAACCTCAGTTTAGACTTCCGAGTATTTAGCATTTTCTTTTCATCTGAATTATTTGTATTTTCTGTTCCATTTTATGGGCCAGTAGGTGTGTTGGCAAATCAGGAATATAGTTAAGTCTAAAAGTAAATGATTCAGATCCCTCCACACCCACGCCCAAAAACAAAACCCCTTTTCTTTAGTTAACAAAAAGCAAAATTGATTTAATGCACTGCATTCTGATTCTCTCTTAATTCTCATTAAAATGAAAAAACAAAACCATTAAGATTGGGACTGCCCTGGTGGTACAGGGGTTAAGAATCCATCTTCCAATGCGGGGGACGCCGGTTCGATCCCTGGTCGGGGCACTAAGATCTCACATGCCCTGGGGCAACTAAGCCCGAGCGTGCCACAACGACTGAGCCCGCTTGCTCTGGACGGAGCCCGTGCACCACAACTAGAGAGAAGCCCGTGCGCCGCAATGAAAGATCCCGCATGCCACAACTAAGACCCGTCACAGGCAAATAAATGAAACACAAACAAACAAACAAAAATTAAGATTAAGAATGAGTAACTTCTAGGCAAAAATGCAAGAGCTAACTAATATTTCATCATACCTTTGTTTATCATAGTTCCTTTTTTATTGAAGGTGAGGAGAAATCCAAGGGGAACAGTTTTACAAGAAAGGTTTGTCCATGGGGGTTTACCTTGTTAAGAGCGAAAGACAAATGGTTTTCCCCTATAGGAAACCTACTCTTGTTTTATGTAAATGTATCCTTTGGTACCACAAATGAAGCTGGTAAGAGCATCAGATTACTGCTAGAAAGTTCAGTTATTTGTCATTTTCTTGGTCTCTCTGAGGTGGATTATTTCAAATAATCAACAGGGTTAGTGCTCAAATGATAAAGGTCATCTTTATCACAAAACAGGATACCAAAAGTAAGTTCAAGCCTGACCTCATAGGTTTACTTCCAATTCTAACACACACAGAGAAAAATAAGACAAAATCTTGGTAATTACTTATTCCTGCCACAGTCTCATACTATTAATCAGTAAACAATATATCCTTCCAAAAGCTCAGATTAAGAAAATAAGAAGTCATATAATAGCATGACTGCTGGTATTGCTTCTGGTTGCTATGGAATAAAGGGCAGTCCCTTCACATTCTCATTCGTTGGTTCTCTTACTTAAGAGTGCTGCAGCACCTTTAATTCCCAGCCAGGCAAGTCTCAGCTTGTATGACCAATATCAGCTGCCAGTAATTTTACTTTCGCTCCTCAAGAGAGTGACCTACAGGAACAAATATTTCAATTTTTATAATTAAAAATTCAATGAATTTTTACAACAATCTTTAGGATGATTAGAATCGTCCTTATCTTCATCAAATTATTACATATTATCACTAACACCCAGCAAGGGAAAATACGAACGATAGGGATTACAAATCTACTATTTTCTTTTAAAAAAAAAAAAACAAGCAAGTATGGTACTTCCCCTTAATGTACAGCCTATTTAAAATTTTGGGAAAAAATTTTTAATTGCATTTCTATATCATTTTAAAATAAAGCAATTAAATAATGACCTATATACAAAAATTATAGTTGGAAGATGATAAAAATTAAAATATTTATTCAAATACTGAATACAGAATTATAAAACTTTACTTTTTCTAGGAAAAACATGGAGCTCAAACTCTAGCTAAAATAAGCAAGTAGAGTGAATACTTACGGCAGCACATTTGCGCTGCCTGCCTTTAAGGAAAGGTTTTCACCAGCTATGATATATACCATAAGAACACTGGTCGAGGAGTGAGGAGCCTAGGGCTCAACAGTCCCAGCTCTGATAAATGTTATATGTCCAAGTCACTTAACCTCCGTTTTCTTTCACATAAATGGGGGTTGGGGGAGTTAAACGAGATAACCTCCAAAGTCTGTTCCAACTTAAAAATTCTGTTTCTAAAATAAAACATCCTAATTATGTCTCTACTGGAATCTATATATTTGCCCCATTTGGAAGCATGTTTAACTCTAGCAACAGACCTTTTTACCTCTTTAATCTCTACTCCAGCATCCTGGCTACCCCTTTTGGTCAGCTGTGCAGATCAGACATAGTAAAGGGGCAGAAGAATATGGCCGTAGAATAGTTAAGTAGAAACAGGGAGAAAGGCTGAAGTTGGGCCCCTAAGGAAAGAAGGCACTCACTATAGGTGGCTTGAGGCTCCAGCTCCAGCTTCAGACTCAAAAGCTTAGCTGCCATGCAAACAGGGTCAGGTTCTACAATACAAGTCAATTCTTTGATAAAGCTTTCCTTCACATGGTGTTCTTCCAAATTAGAACATTAAGTTGTTTGCTATTGGGGAGTTACTCCAATACAGAATAAGTAGAGCAATATAATCTACCCACAAACAAATTAAAAGAATGATGTACAAAATATTAATCCCTTTCACCTCTGGGAGGTATATATCAAGACACTTGTTTTCCTGCATCCTGCAAACAAGGGCTGCAGCCCTTGTGCTTGATCCCTTTTTTAATGATAGGTCTGATTTCAAGTAGAAGACCCTGGAAATTACTAAACAAAAGACTTGACCAATAAATGAGAACAAACTTCCTGATTTACAAATGCTGTGCTGAGAAGAAACAACATGAAGATCAACCACTCTTAAATACTTTGTTTTAAATATAATGTAAGCACTGTTTCAAGGCTACATTGAGTCTGTTCTTAACATTAGACTTAAATTTTTTCAGAACAATGTAGAACAAAATAGGATTCAAGTTTATTTCAATAAACAAATTATTTCAAATTATATAGCTTTAAGAACAACAGAACGTAATAATCCTTAGGTCTGTGTGATGGACACATGAGGGTTCACTATACTATTCTATATTCTTCACTGTTAGTTTTAAAAGTTTTAAAAAAAGAAAGTTTTAAGAATATATACATTTATGGTACACAGTTTTTCACTATATATTGGCTTCCCATATGTAAACTGCTTTAGATATTAGATAAGCTAATCAGATATTCTAATTGAATATATTAACTTCCTATACTAATATATAACTTTGTAACAATAAAATAATTACAAGAAAACTCTGATACATCTCAGTTTAATTCTTTTCTATATACAACATTAATAGTGAAATCCCATACAATAATAGTCAAAGGTCTCAGAGCTTTATTGTAGATATTTCAGACAAAAAAAGTAATGTAGTGTCCATAAGAGACATAAGTATAATCTGTTTCTCAGCTTCCCCTATTCGTTAAAATCAAGTAAGGCAAAAAAGTAAATGATTATTCACCCAACAAATTATCTCACCATTCATACTTTGATTTATCCATCTCACCTTATTTTTAATCTTTATTTCAAAATTTTCTAATTTCATCTAACTGCATTTTCAATGTCTCCTCCTATACGTTGTTTTTACCCTTCTTGATTCCTAAATATCATCTCCATCATTTCTGCCTTCTAAAATTTGAAATCTTAAAAAATACGTCCACATAGCTGAGAATATATAATTTCGTATCAAATACCTAATTTCTCTCTTTTCTTTCAAAATAATCCTTAAAACCCAATAGAAAGCTGAGCCATTTCAGGATTCCTAAATTAACCAAAATAGTACTGGCACTAAATACACATTGATATAAATCCCTTAATTCCTCATTCAAAAGTAAAGCTAAAGAACAATGATGTAAAACTACAAGCTTATAGACTAACATATCCAACTATTTCTTATGTCTCTGCTAGAACGTTTCTGAATAAAATATTAGAAATAATGTTATTAATTGTAGTGGTAATATTACTAAGTATGCTTAATATGGCAAACTGAATTTCTTATGCAGACCCTAACATCACCCTTCTTTTTCTCTAACCATTATTCGTACTCTAATTTTTCCAACTATATGATCCTGCCCCAATTTACCCTCATCTTACCCCATTCCTTCAGATTAAGGTGTTGTTCTAGGCATGCGGTGTCATCTATTAGCATTCTTCCTAAGGTTTGTAAACCAGAGGGTAAGCTGGAGCTTCTAAAGCTCACGGACAATGCATTACACAAGACTGTGCTACAGGATTTAGGAAATTCCAGACAGCTGTGTAAATTAATAAAAATGCAATATCATAGAGAGGTTTATATTATCCAAGGAAGATGTCTTTATTTTAAAGTTTATCAAGGACAGCATGACTGCAGGTGAGTGACATATCAGGATCACTATAATGACCTCCTCCCACAAATGACTTTGATCTTTGTCTCCATTCCATGGTCACTGGCATTTCTAACAAGACCAGTAAATACTCAAGTAAATCTAACCCAATCAAAATATTAAAATACATCACCTCCCAATTTCAAAGATAAAACCCACTTACTTCCAAACCATATGGCTCTCAAACCTCTGGTGAAATATAAGTCCACATCTATTATACAGTGCCACTCATTCAACATTATTTAAAAGGTTTTAAATTTCAAAACTCGGCAGACTTCTAAAAATAAAGGCATAGATCAAATGTTGATCCAGCAGCACAATATCTTAACCTACTATAATCAGAATTACAATTTTTGCCTTTAATAACTTAATTCAATTTCAGCGTTCATGGCCTTTGTTAACTAAAGGTAGCCTCTAAATATCACCGTATAATGTGAGGCACCATTAAAAATCGTTCCCCAAATCACAGGAAGGTCATTCAAAGAACTTAAGTCAAACATTTCCCCTAATTTTCTTTGCCTCAACAAAATAGCACTGGAGTAGCTCCAAGATATGTAGAATGCAGAAACCAGTGAGCAAAAGCAGTGTTGACAGAAGTTCTGAAGTACCAATTAAAATGACTTTGTAAAGGTCTATGCACAAACACACACATATACACAAAACACTATATATAAGATAAAATCCATTTTTCTTAATATAAGTACACCCTAAAAATATAAAGTGACTTTTTAAACAAAATATGTTTTGAAATGTCCTTTAGAAGCATGCAATGTGATTATGTTACATGATCGAAACAAAGAATCTAACCTTATCTGGTGCCTGTATACCAATATTTCATGTTGGGCTTTCATCGTGGCACATCAAAATATGCATATTGTATATTTAAGATGGTAAAAGTGATTTTCAGATCACTAATATAATATCTTTTCATGTGTTTTTTTTAATGACCCTTATGCTGACACTTCATTAAAACTCATCTCCAAGATTGTCATCAGATATAACCAGATGTCAATCAGTGAAAGCCTGATGTGACAGATTACCCTCTTTGGTTCTTTAAAATGTCAGCCTCAATAGGAATAGGGGAAAAACCTAGGTTCTACTGCAAAAAAATATATCCACAAAACAATCCACCCAAAGCAAAATGTAGAGAGGTGGATTTAAAGCATCATTTCTGTTATCTAGCACACAAACTAAATTTTCTCACTACTGTCTTCTACCTTTCTAAATCTGTGCATGACTAAATCACAATATAGGTTCTTTAAAAGAGAAAGATATTATTGCACACCAATATACTAAGGGATAGACATATACAGATACAGTCAATCTTTAGGAGAAAAGGAATCACAGACAAATATGAAGTAATAAAATGCCTATCCTCACAAAAGTGTGTGTACTCTGCATAATACTACAACAGGAAAGGAAATAGATCTGGAAGACATACTGGATCACCTGAGTCATTTCTGTTTCTCCCCTCCCCATGCTCTGCAATCCCCACCCCAACCTCTATTTCCACCAAAACGTCACAGTCCAGGAAAACAAACTGGATAGAGTATGCAATGCACGAGTATTCAACAATGGAAACAGGATATGATTTCTAAATGTATCTCCCTCTTCCTGCCCCTCTCCAGCAACCCTCCCTCACCACCCCCAAAACTAAAGCATGGAAGAAAGAAATTTAAGTGACTAGCAAAGGGTTTCTAAAATGGTTTTGCACATTAAGATAAACTACGCTGATTGAGACTGAAGAGGGCCAGATGCATTTTTAAGGATGATAGTTTTATACTGAAATGTATAAAGCCATCAGTCATTCAGATCTGTAGTTCAGAAACTTGAATACGATTCTATCAATAAAAATAGCATTCAAAAATAATTTTAAAAGCAACAATTACAATCTATGAATCTTTCATACACTCCTTATTAAACTGGTAAAAGAGGTGAGGTGAGATAGAGCAGAATATAAGACTTATCTTGAACTAATGCAAAAATACTTCCTTTCACAGCATGCAATCCTCTAAAATCTTGTAAGTGCACTTGTCAAATTAACATTAAAGTACTGAGCAAAGTAAGTCAGACAGAGAAAGACAAATACCACAAGATATTGCTTATATGTGGAATCTAAAAACAATGGTACAAATGAACTCATTTACAAAACAAATAGAGTCACCAACATAGAAAACAAATTTATGGTTACCAGTGGGGAAAAAGGGGGGGGGGTAAATTGAGAGATTGGGATTGACATATACACACTACTATATATAAAACAGGTAACTAATAACGACCTACTCTATAGCACAGGGAACTCTACTCAATATTCTGGAATGACCTATATGGGAAAAGAATCTAAAAAAGAGTGGATATATGTATAACTGATTCACTCTACTGTACACCTGAAACTAACACATCATTGTAAATCAACTATACTCCAATAAAAAACTTTTTAAAGTTATGAAAATGCATACCTCTTGACCAAAAGACACAATTTTTCTGCCACCAAACCTAAATTTTAAAAATGCTATCCAAGTATAAACAATATTCAGAAAAATGAAAAGCAGCAATTATTGCCAATGGAAAAATACAAAAGAATACTAGTGTGGAAGATGGCAATGCTCCCCACAGCAGGGCCCCGAAGTAGTCCAAAAGCCCTCAGAATTTGCCCGGACTCCTTGACAGGATTTTAGGTCTTTTCAAAACTAGCTGAATAGCATGAAGGGAAGAAAAAAGTCAAGGCTTTAATAACTGGGGAAGAAATGTTGAAAAATGAGATCAACAGAAATTAAATTAATTTTTCTTGCTTCTAATGAGAGACAGAGAGACAGAGAGAGGAGAGGAGCTCGCAGAGGCTTGGGTTCCTCGCCACCCCACCCCGCTTTCTCTGTTAATTTGTCTATCCACATACTTGGGAAATTATGTCCTGTTTTAAATACCTCATTGGGGAGCAACAGGCAGGAGCCCCAACTGTCAGACACTTGTCTGGCACACAGACATAGAGGAGCTGGCACAGCAGGAGCTCAAGCTGTGAGACTCAGCTAATTCCTCTGTGGGTGAGAACATCAGGGCACTTGGCCGTAGCTCCCTACAGGGGCCACTGAAATGGTAGAAGCTTCTGAGACTGTGACATAGGTATGGCCATTATGCTAGACCCAGGCCCTGGGTTTTCCTTCTTTGTTGTTCTTATCAGAAGAAACAATAGGCAAGCAAAATGCCATCAATAAAGGAAACACCAATTCCAGGCTCCATGTTATTGGCATGTTTCCCTTTTTCCACACCAATCTCACCATGGAATCATAGACTATTAGTGCGGGAAAGGGCTTTAGCGACCACATAGCACTACTGTTTCATTTTACAAATGGAGAAACTGAGAGCTAGGAGGTTTAAGTGACTAGCCTAAGGTTTTTCACTTAGTGGCAGACTGAGTACCAGAACAGAAGCTTTTTTCCTCCTCTTTACTCTCCTTTGGCTGGCACTTTTGAAGACCTTTATTTCTTAGCCTACTCACCCTCTCTCTTTTCTCCTTCCACATCACCTCTCCATTTAGGTCTCCTCTCACCAACTAATGTACTTTCATTTTCAGGCCAGCTGCCTCACTCTTAGCTTTCCTGGGCTCAGCTCCTATTATCCCTTGCCCATTTTTGCCTAAACAGGAAGACCTCTGGTAATCTTGATCAGGCACTGTAAAGTAAAGGCAAGCAATACTGATTGGGTATTACAGCTTCTAATAAAAGTAGTGAGAAAGAAGAATCCAGGAGTTAAAAGTCAGCAATGGGCAGGCACATGTGACTGCGCAAACACAATATTTTGGGACTAGACAAGAGATTTAACCTAAAGTGCTCAGCCAGAGGCCAGTACATAGCCGGGACTAGGAAGGGAAACTCGTGGAGCATAATTATGCTCAGGTTACATCATTAGTGGAACAAGGGTATGTATTTGTTCATGAGGGCAGTCAGATGGATAGAAATTGTAAGAAGATAATGGATGATTAAAAACGGTAAGAATGATATATAACCTTACCACCTAATAAGTCACATTTCCTAGCCTTTTTCCAAAAGTTCCCTTTAAAATATGTGCCAGATTCACTGGAGAAAGGAAGCAGAGGAGATGGTTGAGCTGAGAGTCTGCATACTTTTTATGTTGGGACTAATTATCTATAAAAATAATGTAAAAGGAATCATATAATTAATTGAACATTTAACAGGAGTAGGAGGATGGGAGCAGGTAAGATGAGAGAGACAGGCAAAAAGCCTGTACAATACACAATGCTTCAGCAAAAAAGATGACACACGGTATCAGATAAATTTTCAATTGTAATGTATAAACCACATTTCCACTTTGAGAAAGATCGGGCTATTTAGATCACTGTAAAATGAGAAAAACATTTCATTCTTAGTCAAAATGCTTAGACAAATAGAAATATAGCAAATTACTGAATAGTAACTTTAGATATAGCAGTCAACTAAAATGATTCTTTCAACATCTTTAATGCCCTAACAAAGGGAATCAAAGGCGTTATTTTTCCACTATTATTTCATATTTTGTTTTACTGAATAACATTCTTGAGGTTACTTTATACCTCAAGATTGGGGTTGGCAAATTCTTCTAAAATTACTTATTGCTACAGGTAAACAAATGGTGACCTCACATTTTTCTGCTGTTAGTAAAAATAACGATTCTAAGCAGTGCATATAAATTGGAATAATTCCTTGATGAACTCATCTTTATACAACTATTGTCATTATTATATATTAATGACTGCATTTTGTATAAAGTTTATAAATAGGGCTCAAAATGTTTTCAAATGAATTCATGTATAATACATGTGAAAAGGAAAATATCAATTGGACAATGAAATGGACAATGGGAAGTGTTAAGAGTTTATGAAATATTACATCATTAATTCTCAGTCTGAGATCCCTAGACCAGGAGAGTTATCCAAACATAAAAAGAATCCGTTACAATAAGGCTGCAAAGTAAAACTAAAACATAACTTTGGGCTAGCACCCTATTAATTCAGTGTAATAACAAGACTGGTTATCAAATGGTAATCCAAACCTACAGTTGATAGCTTCATGTCTTTGATTTATTTTTAAAAGGGTGGAAGAGGGAATAATTATTTAATGAGTGTAGATCAGTGAGCAAAATCTTTCAAAACTTAGAACCCACTGGGAAGTATATGGTCAGAAGTGTATTAAAAGGATTCTTAGATAGCAAAAAAATTAGACTGGGTATCTTCTCAGTATTCCCTAAGAACCAACATGTATTGAGCATGTATTCCATGTCAAATACTGAGCAAAGCACATTACATGAATTAGCTCCTTTACTCTTCACAAAACTCCATAAGGCAGATTAAGGCTGATCTATTTTTCAGATGAGAAAACTGAGGCTAAATGAAGCTAAACAGCCTGTCCAAGATTCCATAGCTAATAACATTATCTGAAATCTGAGTCCAAAGCCTGTGTTTTTAACCAATATACTTATCCTCAATCTATTTAAAAAACAAAACACATACCTATTTGATACTCTAAATACATTCCAATTTTTTAACTGATTCATTTTCATTAAATACATCTTGTAGTTTGATGTGATATATAAAATGTCAACTATAAGGTTTTGAAACAATGTCATACACTTAAAATTTTTAGTGGCATAAATTAATTAGTTTATGTTAATGAATTGGTAGGATCACATTTTTAAGGAAAAATGCCTAACCTATTTTAGCAAGGCTAATACTTAAAAATATTATTATTCTCTATTGATGTTTTGGATTCTTTGTGGCATGTCTTATAAAGGTACTTTTAAAAAATATCATATTTTGCTGATTGTACTTAAATGTGGGATGACAGTATACATAAATCCATTATCTAGAGGAAAAAAAAGTTTATTTGATATAACTATATCTTTCTAAGCTTACTTGAGGCAGATATTGACTACCACTGCTTCAGTATTTGTCCTTTAGAGTATACATGTACTGCTGAGGAAGTAAAGTCAATGATGCAAGAAGAACCCAAAAGAGTGAATTGAATAGTTCTCCTAAAAAAAAAGATCTCTATGAACAAATATTCAGATACAGAAAGCAATATATGATCACTTCCAGTTTAGAAGTATAAGGCACAGAGGAAAGTGGAGAATCTAAAACTTTTCAGTTAATAAAGCCAAGTTAAATATTCAAACCAGACTATTCTAACAGCATGAAGTGGGGACCAAATTCTCCAATTTCTGTTATTATTGTTGTTGACTTAATTAGCCTGATAACTATTATTACCATTTATACCTTTGAGAGAGTTTTAGATTATACCATAAAAAGCATACCACTAATTATGCCATATATAAATGTTATAAGGATATACAACATACTGATATGTGCAACAATGCCAAATTTATGAAGTACAAAGCCATACTGCCAAAACAGTATGATTTTCAAGTTAAACTAAATTTTTTACATACAGATTAAAATACCTGCATAAGAAGATGATAAATGTATATGCCTACAGGATGAATGCTGACATTCAGATTATGCCAAAGATATCAATCTTGATATTGTTTTATGCTGTGTTGATATATATTAGTACACAGAAAGACAGGCTTTGATATAAAGCTGCCAATTAAGACAGTATATTAAATTGAAACTCCATAGAAATAAGGCTATTATATGCTTGAATGCATATGTAATTAAATTTTTTTTCTTTAAATAAAAGTTCTAATCAGTTCACATTCTTAGTGATAATAATCTCTTGTTGCAAACAGCACAGCACCCTCTGGTGCATCTGTTGTAAGATGTATAAAATTTCCACCAAAAAAGGATAGAATCCGAGTAAAAATGAACCTTAGAAATCAATAGGTTGATACTCTTTTATTTACTCCAGTACATATTTTTAAACACTAATGCCTGAAAACAATTTTCACTTAAAAACAGCACTAAAAACTTTAGAGTAACAATAGAAGTAGATAAGGAAAATGTTTTCATTTGAAAATATTTAAAATAACCAACAAAAACAACACTGGTTCTCAACGTTTATCATTTAAATTAAAATAATGCTGCCCCCCCCCCCAAAATTCAAGTATGGGATGGCAAAAGTTAACTTGTCATGTTAACCAAATTTCACTTTATTCAAGTCTGCCTTGGCTTTTTGCTTCAGATAAATTGACTAATTGTGTAAAGTGCTCCTGAGTACTTTTCTGGATTCAAAGGGAATTTATCATTGCTTTAAAGAATTTGAAGTGTCTTCTGAAAGGATCTGCAACTTACACAGCTCAAAACTAGAATGATATTCAAAAATAAAAGTTATGCTAATTAAATTAGGAATCAATTTGAATAGTTCAAAACCTTTACTTTAAAAAAAATAAAAAAAACTCTTCCTAGGAAAATGATTAACTCCAAAAGTATATTTTACTAAGGACAAAAGCAAAGGATGCCACCTGCTTTAGACAGCCCTTTTGTGAACCGGTGGAAGTCCCAACACAATGCACTAGAAATGAAAGTGACACCTGTTTAAAGCAGCCATCTGTCCCTAACAAAGCTAGATTTAGTTAAATCCGCTTAATCTTGGATTTCCAAAATATGGGAACACTATGCACCTGTGAACAGAGAGGAATTTAAAATCTGTTTTGCAACAGCCACTGGGAAGCCATACCAAAGAGTTAAAAGCAAATGATTCCATTAGGGAAACTAAGTGCTTATTTTTAAAGTAACTAGAAGTAGAGGATTTTTAGCCTAATGCTCAGCATTAAAAACAAAGCAAGCAAAAAAAATAGCAGACTTTTCATAATTTAAAGGTTTATGTCTTCCAAGACTCTTTTGTAATTTGAAAGCCTCCTTGTTTGGTATTCTCATTTCTTGTAACACAGGCTCACTAGAAATACAAAATAAAACAAAGTAACATTCCTACTATACTGTTCAGAAAAAAAAATTTTTTAACTCTTCCTACATATCTGACGCTATATCTTCTCTTTTAAACACACACACACACACACATACTATAAAATCTGAGACACAAAGATCATACTCCACCTACTGATTTCTTCAGTTGACAGTTTAGAGGAAAGCGCATAAAACATCAACTTTCTCAAGAAAAATGAAACATGTTACCAAAAAGTAACACATATCATCGATTAAATAATAGATTAAATCTATCTTGATTTACAATTCATTTTTAATTGCTAATTTTTTAATGGTAATTTTTTTACTATTAAATTTGTTTCTGATTTTAAAATTGTTTTGTTTAGCATCAAAGTATATTAAATTTATAAACTATAAATTTTTTATTTCAGTACTTATAAACTATAAACCTTTTATTTGAGTACCTAAGTAGAGTACAAGACTATTTGAATACTGGAGGAATAATATACTATTTTTTAAATTAGGCACAACTATCCCATATAATGAAAACATTGTGGAATGATGCATTTTAGAAATGCATTTTAGTTTACTGTTATACATTTAAATGTACTACATAAATATGCCTATATACCATTTAATGCAATTCATAGGCACAATAATATAAAAAGACTGAGATAGGCATTATGACATACAGTGAATCACAGATATTCAGCTATTTAAAACAAGTTACAAGTAACTCCTATTTCATAATTTTAGCTTTAAAGTTTGGACACTTTTCCGAGTTCGGTTTTTAGTCTAAAAACAAACACAAGAGAATACAAATACATAATATAGTCCCTCCTAGGAAAAATATCTCAGAAAAAAATTGTTACTAAGCATTTATCAGTGTGTTAAATTTTTAAATTTATCATTTGCTAGTATTTCTATTATTTACTTAATCCGTATGAATAATGTTGACACACTTGAGTCCAAAGCATGTCTAGCAGCAACTTTTATATCACATATGTGCTTTTAAAAATGAATAGGTAATAGAATTCAATTTAAGTTCTGCTCTCAAATCACCTTGTGAATGAAAATCTGAATTACAGAAAACCTGAGATAGTCGTAATGAGTGAAATGCCTCAAAAAAATTCTTGGACACTGCAAGTAAAAATATTAAACCATAAAATTATAGCATATAATCTACTCGACTGAAAATGTATTATGTAAATGGCATAAGGTCTGAAACTGTCTCAAGACAGCAAAACTCCTATTAACTTCAGAGAGTTTATAGGACCCAGGAACTTCACCATCCAAAAGTGTTCAGGCATTTGACACTCATCTGAACAGAAAAAAAAATACAAGTTAGTATTAGAGATTTGCAAGAAACCCAGGTTAGGGAGGGGGGAGGGCAAATATAAAGAAATTTGAGTGCTCTGAGAAAGACTTCTTTCAGAACAAACATCACCGTGATTTAAAATAGCAATCACAAGGAAATGGATTTTAAAAAAGAAAAGATTTTTTTTTAAAACCTAACTCTTATTTTACAAAATATTAGCCTTAATAGCATTACAATTACCCAACCTGCTCACTGACATTCTGAAGAATAATTAATACTGTCATATTATTCACAGCCTGCTCTGTCAGGTAAATCAATATATGTTTGCTGTTAGAAAGAAGACTATTTAAATAAGCATTTAAAAATTCCAAATTGGAAACTTCAATTTGTGCGAATATAATAGTACACTATATTTGTTTTAGCACACATTCATTATCGAAACTCTTTACTGATAATTAATTAAACATTACACTGAAAAATGAACAAATTTACAGGATCTGTAAAACTGGGTTACCTCTAAGAGCCTATAACTTGAGGACTGAGAAGTATTCAAATCTACAGAGAAAAATACGGTTTTGAAGGAAAGACCTAAAAAGGAAAGAGTTCTCTCTCTTCAGCAGGTTTAAGTCACTGTCCAAAGAAAACCAAAAAATAAATTTAAAAGACTATGTTAAGAACACACATGCCTAGATCTTAACAACCACAAAGAAAGTGAAATATACACACGTTTCAAGTTGAGAAGCTTCATACATTCTTTATGAACAACTTGACTTCAATTTCAACTCTCAAAGGAAAACGAACAGAGAAGATTAAAAAAAAAAACTCTTTAAAGTACCATAACTGTCACAAATAACACTGTAAACTGAGTTCTCACAAAGCTTCCTTATGTCCTTTCCCTGTCTGTCACACACAGAGTCTCATAACCACAATGAAAATTGTTAACACTCCACTGTGGGGAAGGAGGTTCATCAAAGTGAAATGGAACCTCACTCGTACCCCTCCCATCTCCACATGAAGGATAAAGCACTGTCAATAACTACTAACCCAAGTATCACAGATGCCCTGCATCCGGTTTAAATCACACTCACACACACACACACACCGAGAAAGAGAGAGGAGAGAGACTTTTTAAAAAAAGATCTCTTTCCCAATGCAGCAAAGAATCCAGCGAAGAGGCCCCAGGTTTCAGTGTGTGTGCAAGGGGTGTGGGGGGAGAAGAAAGAGGGGGAGGGAAGAGTGCCGAATGGATATTAAGATTGTTTGCAGCACAAAGAAAACACAGTTTTAAAAGAGAAAAAAGAAAACCACGCAGCTGATGATGGTAAAAGAAGAGCAGCTCATTTAGCACAAGGCAAAGAGGGGCAAAAATGAAGGCAAGAGGCAGTGGGAAAAGTTCACCGATGTACGAGGATAAAAATAACAAAACCCATAACAAGGCCCCACAAGTGAACAACAACAACAAAACACCACCTCGTGGGTCCCCCCTTGCACATTCTTGTCTATTTCGGTTTTGAAAGAAACAGGAACCAAGCAGCTTTGAAAAAGAAGAAAATTGAAAGAAAGAAAGAAAGAAAAAAAAAAAACAAAACCTTATCTCTTCACCTGACCCTCCTCCTCAGACCCAGACCTAAGGGAGAGCTCCACCGTCCGCAACGCAAAACTGTGGCTCCCTCTCCCGCTCGGCTCGCAGCCCCCCGAGCTCCCGCTCCATCCCTGAAGCGCGGCCGCGGAGGGCCGGGGCCGGCGAGCGGGCGGGCCGGCGGGCGGCGCGGCGCCCACACCCCCGACCCAGCCGCAGCGCGCACGGTCCATTGTAAACAAGCCCGGGGGACGGAACCCCTCGGCAGCGGCGCCACAGCTGCAGCCCCGGTGTCAGGAGTGAGACCCCCGCACAGCCACACTCGGCTCGCACACACGGACACACACACGCACGGACACACGCGTTCACACGCATCCACACGCTCCCACACACATGTAGAGACCGAAGAATATTCACCTTGGCTGTGGATTATTGTGGTGTTGTTGGTGGGTGATGGAGATGGTGGTGGTGGGGAGGAGGAGGAGGAAGAGGAGGAGGAGGAGGAGAGGAGTAGTTGTTGTTGATGGGTAACAGTCGCCAGGACTACGGTGACTATGGCGCTTGATTCACAAGGCAACGGTTGCTATAACTCACAAAAGAGAGAGAGAGAGGGAGAGAGAGAGGGAGCGAGAGGGAGAGGGAGACACTCACACGGGGAGGGGTGGGGGAGGGAAGAGGGGAGGAGGCGGGCCCTGCTAGCGGCCGGAAGGGGCGGGCTCAGTGCCGTGACTGACAGCCCCCGAACCGGGTTGGGCTGGGCGCGAGGCCGGGGTTCCGAGGAAGGGTTCCGAAGAGACGCGCTAAGTTTGGCAGGGGCTGAGGTCACCCCAGGGTTCCCTCGGAGGTACGGTACTACACGTCCTGGCGAGGCTGGAGGAGGAATTTAGGGCCGTGGTGCGAGGTATACTTTCTGTGAAACGAGAGCTGCCAGTCGCAGCAACCAGCTTAGTGCCCAAAAGCCTCACAGCCGGGAGAGGGTAACAGCTAACCCATGAGAGGGGGTGTCGAGGGCGATTCCAGACACCTTGTGCAAACGACCAGCTACAGCTGAGGAAGAATCCACTTTGAAGAGTGGCTCCGCCTCCGACCGAAACGTCATTTCCGGGGCGGGGCGGGCGGAGGGTCCCGGATGTGCCGCTGCTCTCTTTTTTTTCTTTTTTCCTTTTCCCCTTGCCCCCGCCCCCCACCCGCCCAGTTTCTGAGGCGCCGGTGGTGTTCCAGGTCGTAGTCGTCTGCTGGCTTCTAGCATGCCGAGACGCTTCATGGCGGCAGGCAACGTGCTGGCTTGGACGGTCCGCGCCGCATTTGCGCTCCTGCTTTCCGCGTCCCGGCCCGCTCCCGCCTCCTGAGGCCGCGGCTCGGAGGCGGGCGGGCGGCGGGGTGTGAGCGTGCTGCCTCCGCCGCCATCTTAGAGCAGGCGAGCGCGGGGCGCGTATGGGCAGCGCGCAGGCCTCCCGCGGTCCCGCCGCGGCGTGGCGCGCGCAGGGGGAAGGTCCGAGCTTGTTCGGCCCTCGCTCCGCAGCGAAGAGGCGAAGTCCTGACTCTCTATCTACAGGGCGGGAAGTAAGCGCTACTAAGGAGCAAGAAATCGCCCTCTTCCGGGACTCGAAAACGCATGGCGGTCCCCCTCCGGGAAAGGCGTTGGGAGGTGGGGTAACTTACACCTGTCTGACATAGCACCCAGTTAGTTCCTAGTTCCCGTCATCTTCAGCCCTCGCGTGAAGTGCTCGTCCCTATTTAAAGTTGACGAAACCAGGATGTGAGCTCACCCCCGTGTCCTGTCACTTGCCTCGTCCTAGTCCCCGGTTACCTAACAACCTGCTGTATCTGAGGGTCTTGCTGCTTTCCGGGTGTATTGGGATAGACGAATGGCTTACGTTGGTGATGGATGTTGTTGGCACACAACTGGCTATCTCGAACACCCGTTGGTATCGAATAGCCTCTAATGCCTCACGGTTCAAACATACTCGCCCAGTTCTCTGCAGACCGGAGTCCTGCAGGAACATGCCCCCAGGCCCTGTCAATATCCCAAACCAACACACGCAGCTAAGCTGCTTATCCGGGACAATAACTTGGATATTAGAGCATTAGGAAATCAGTTCTCCTCTTGAGGCTTAATTTTTGCACCTGCAAAATAGGGGTTTGGGGCTTGCTGAAATAAGAATAGCCACCGTTCCTGAGGTCTTTTACTGCCCCAGACATTGTGCTTAGTGTTTTACGTACATTATCTCATTTAATCCTCACGACACCACTATTAGATACATAATACTCTCATCTTGGAGAAGGCACAGAGTCTTAAACGTCAGTGGTTTTATTTTACCGCTCTGTATCATGGAGTATTAGAGAAGGGTATTTTAGGAACCAGCTAGTTAAACAATAGATTCAAGAAAGCATTGTGGCCTTTGGTAATCTCATAATGAGTTATAGAGGTTCTTGTAATAATGTGTTACAATGTAATAGTGAACAGTGTGGAGCACGGTGCTAAAACGGAAAGGTTTCATGGCGCACCATGGTAGTAGGCCCTTCCAGTCCGATGACAGTGTGGTGACCAACAGCAGTTAAAACTCTTCAGATTTAGAATAATAGTTTCCACATACCCATGGGAAATAAAGTATGCATTCCAGCTGTATAAAAACTGGTCGTCATTATGAATATTCATTTAATTACATTTACAGATAAAGTCCTCTATTCCTGTAATGGTGTGCGGGGCTGTTTGCTCACACTACACAGCTCTGAATAGCTTTGCTTTTTTAGTTCTATTGTCTGTTATAGTTTGCCCATCCCTTCCCTCACTGTCAGCTGTTGCTTCTTACTGCTGTTAGTGAGCATAGTTCTATTGTCCTCCCCACCCTTTTAATTTACTGCTTATAATTTGCAGGGAAGAAAACCACACAATGAAAAGCTGTATCTCAAGAGTCCTTTGAGGAACTCTCCTTTAGAAAAAGTGTGTGACCTTTGTGCGAGGACATTGTAACATCGGTTTGAAGCTGCTTAGAGACATTTTTTACCTACGTCCTCATTTGGCCTTTTTCTGAGTTAGTTATAAATAAGTATTTTAAGTGAGTTCTTTAAAAGTTAGGATTTAGAATATTTCTCCCTGTTTTAGGATAATTGATAGTATTCTAATCATAGTGAGGTTACTATAATATGAATTTTTCAATGTTACCATCACACCGAATCAAATAACCAAGCTACCAATTCAAGCTGTAGATTTGGAAACACGATTATATATGCATGTTTTGTGTTATAACTAGTTATGAAAGGTCCCAGAATCCCTTTGCCTATAGTCATTTTTGATAGGATCTCTGTTGTGGTCATTTACAGTTGCATGTTCACATATGTTGTACATATATTTCAGAAATAAATTATTTGTTAAGTCACAGAAAAGACCCAGCAGTGTGTCTTAACATTTTATCACCTGTTACAGTGATAACACACTGGACTCAAAAAGTGCCTAACCAAAAAATATCTTACATTGCTTGACAAATTCAATAAACTGCCAATGCAATTATTATTTGTCCAGTATCTAAAATGGGCCAGACATAGTTCCTGTCTGTAAAATGCTCAGAGTCAATATCTGTGAATTTAAAATGCTGTGTCCTTTGAACTTGGATTGTTTTTGCTCTCAGCTTGGAGTGAATGGCAGAGACATCGATTAACACATTTGTATCTGAACCACTTGAAAAATAGGAAGCCCTGATTATGTGTGGATTATATACTTTATAAATTACTTTAGTACATTCTCAAGGGTAAATTTCCTCTTCAATATTATCTATTAGGTTACTTCCTCCTATTGATATCTACTGCATAATCAAGAACTAATACATTACTTTAACATTAATGCTTATAAAAGGAAAAGCCACATACAAAAAGATAAAATATTGTTACGTGATAGGTTTACTTCCAAAAAATTGTATGTATAAGAGTTTTAAAAATTAATGAATTGGGACTTCCCTGGTGGCGCAGTGGTTAAGAATCCGCTTGCCAATGCAAGGGACGCGGGTTCAAGCCCTGGTCTGGGAAGATCCCACATGCCACGGAGCAACTAAGCCCATGCGCCACAACTACTGAGCCTGCGCTCTAGAGCCTGTGAGACACAACTACTGAAGCCCACGCGCCTAGAGCCTGTGCTCAGCAACAAGAGAAGCCACTGCAATGAGAAGCCTGCACACCACAACAAAGAGTAGCCCCCGCTTGCCGCAACTAGAGAAAGCCTGTGCGCAGCATGAAAACCCAACGCAGCCAAAATAAATAAATAAATAAATTTATTTTTTAAAAAATAATGAATTGGTCTGTGGCAGCTTACCACTGAATTTGTGGTGAATCCTTTTATAAAGCAGAAATCACACCTGTTTAAAATTTTTTCACTTGATTATAATATCTGATTTTCATCAGTTGAGAGACACCTAGAGTCTTAGTTCTCATATGGAAATGAATTGTTTCATTTCAGCCAATATTTATTGAATATTTATGATATGTATAGCACTGGGAAATTAGACTACTGGATTACTAGTTGCCTTTACTATCAGTAGATCTGAAGTTCTGTGGCTATATGATAATAATCAATAATGATAGAGGATGATAGAGGCCAAGGTAATTCAAAACTACATAATTTGCCACTATTCTCTGGAGCACTCCTAACTCTACCCATTCCCACCCAAAGTACATTTTGGTTTTGAAAATATTGCGTTATTTTTTTTCTGGTAGATTTATCTTTCTAATTGTGTTTTCTTTAAGTAATACAAACCAACTCTTTACTCAGCAGTCCTGAGAGATGTCTATCCTTATATATAACCTGGAATTAAATTTTTACCCCAGCAATGAAAGATGATAATAGAATCATAAGTAGACTATCTTTTCTCAAGGTCAAAATATCTTTTGATATACACATACAGCTTTTTCACTTCAATTAATGCAGAATCTCAATACAATATTTGCAGCATTAAAATCAAATAATTGGAAACAACCCAAATAGCTATCAGTAGGAAGATGGAAACACAAATTGTGATACGTTCATGCAATGGAATACTATTAGACAATTAAAAGGAACTGACTAATGATATACATGGATGCATCTCAAAAACATTATGTTCAGCAAAAGAAGTCAGGTACAAAGAGTATATACTGTATGAATCCATTTATGTAAAGTCCAAAAACAGAAAAAACTAAACTGTATTTAGTGTTTCCCTATGATGCCAGGGGCAATGAGGTGGGATTGAATGGAAAGGAGCTTGAAGGAACTATCTAGGGTGATGGAAATGTTCTGCACTGTCCAACTTGGTAGCCACTAGCTAAAAATTAAAATCTAATTGTAAATTAATTAAAATTAAATGAAATTTAAAATTCAGGTCTGTAGTCACAGTAGTTACATTTTAAGTGCTCCATAGCTACATGCGGCTAGTGGCCACCAAATGGGACAGTGCAGATTCAGACCATTTCTATTATTGCAGAAGTTCTACTAGATAGTGCTGTTCTAGATCTTGTTTTAGGTAGTAAAGTGTATTACAGTTGTCAAAATCATAATACAATGCACATTATATCTATGCGTTATATGTCAATAATACTTGTCCCCAAGCCCCAGAAAACACTAATAGAAGTATTTATTGCTGTATTACATACCTAATTAACCACTTTTTCTTTAATATTTTTATTCAACACTACAGAGAAAAGGACAAATAATAGGTAGTAAAATTATCCTTGGCAAATTTTCAAAAATGTAATATGTGTGACTAAACAGTAGATAATGTTGGATTGCTGCTCACAGAAATGAGTTCTGCCACTTTATAATCTTTAATACAATTAGAAACCAAAGGAATTGCTTTTGAAGGCTTAAAGTCAAGTCTAGATGATGAAAGAGAATTTTTTTCTATTTCCTTATTGGAATTGCAGTAGCTTAAACATAGTGGAGATCATATCACCTTCTTCTGAGGTAACATTAGGAGTACTTCAGAGATTTTGGTACTAACTCTATGACCAAGTTGAGAAAATCATCTAAACTCTCTAGGTAACAGTAAAGACTCGGGGCTTCTGGAGGTGGAAGGAAATGTTTGTATGTGGATTAAAAGACTTGAATGATCTCAATTCTAAATTCTAATTTTCATGGATTTTCAGAAATGGCACACCAGGTGAATTGATTCAAAATGCTAAACATATATGTTCATGGAATACCTTTGTGAAATTAGGAAATAATTTTGGTGGAGTAAATACTGTAAAGTTAACGATACTTCTACTAGCGTTTATTAAGAATTTTGTGGACCCCAAGTAGATTTTTTTATAAGATACAGAACTTGAACTGAGTTAGAGATTAATTTTTATAACTTAGTCACAATTAATGTCAGTATTAGTAATATATTACTATTATATATAATATTTATATATTACTAAATGAAAAGTATTTCATTTTTACTCAATTATTATCAAAAATTATTTATCAGAAATGCTTTTATTGATCCAAAGTCTTTAACTGCCAAAGAAATTCTTAAGTTGGCCCTCTCTCTCCCTTTACTTTTTTCTTTTTTTTTTCCTCCCTTTAATGTAATATACAGTATGGGGGGAAAAATCTCCCAAGTTCCGGTAGGGCCATTATTCCTATGCTAAGTGTACTAAAAGTACCTTCCCACTGGAATATGTCATATATCTCACCCTCCCCACCCCCAGCATCACAATATATTATACAGCCTACATTTAAATTGTTTTTGAATACTTATGTCAGCTGTTAAAGCATGTGACCACATTTTTTCACCCTTATATTTTTTTTACCAACTTAGCCACTAAAAAACAAAAAATAAACATCACTGAATCAAATTACATGAATTTGTCTCCTTTGATGCCTTTCTGTTTGTTTGTTTTGAAAAGAGGGAATTTATGTGCATGGAATATTTTTCCAAAATTTTTGTTTTGTTTTGCTTACTAACATTTTGAGGGCCAGGGAATACAAAAAATACACATTGTATTTTGTGCACATTGTATACACATTGTATAGCGAAACATTTAACACACTTGCTTCCAAACACTGTTTGAAATTTTACTTAGTACTTTCTTCCATAAAAGAAATTAAGGTCACTTTTAAGACTTTCGTAGATCTGGCCTAATGTGAAATCACTGATTACAGCTTGGTTTTGAAGTTCTCCAGTCCCACATCATATCAAACATCTTAAAATGTACCCATATATCACACAAAATATACATAACTAAGTATTGAGTTTATAAATAGCACATTGTTAAATTTTGTAGACATCTGATTAAGTATTTGTTCATTTTCATTTGCAGCTTTCTCTTCATAATTTCAAGTCAACTTTTTTTTCAGATCCCTAACATTTTCAGAGGACCTTGAGGAATAAATAAAGTCCTGAACATAGTGCTCAATGAATAAAAGGTCCTAAAATATAGTAGGAAAACAATTTAACACAATTTGACTTAGTTTGTTTTTCCTTCTTCCTATGGGGGTGGGAGTTTTAATTAAGCAGAAAAACATAGAAATACACTGAGATAAAATCACAGTGAACCGTGGGTACTAGTTCACAAAGATCAGAAAACACTAACATAATCAAGAAATAGAAAAATTATTTTCTAAGATGATGACTTAAGTGCGCTTGAACTCAGTACCCTAATTTGGCACTACAATCTTTACCTCATTATAAAATTACATATTATAAAAAATAAAGACAATTGGATTTACATTACAGGGATATCCTATTTGTAGCTTCAAATTTGTGGCACATTAATTATAGAGTTCTTATTAAATGTGATCTCATTCTTCACCCAGAAGAAATAACCCTTAAAGAAAGAATACTAATTTGTGTTGAAGATTGATGAAAGACAAGAAATGTTAATGTGAATAATTTAAAAAGATATGTAAAAGTCTCTGACAAGGAATTTTTCATAGGGTTAAACATGCCTATTTTTTAAAGTGAATATTTTTTAAGATTAAATTCTTGCTCAAATCAAATCAAAAAGATAAAAAATAAAATTACATAAAATAACCATGTCATTTTCTTTCAAGTCAGCACTGATTCAATGACCCAACAATGTAATACAAAGCACTATGTTTCTAGAAAAGCCAGAAAATATATCCGCTTCTAAGGAACCAGCTACAGAGATGGCAGAACTGAATGATGTGTAAATAAATGAATCTAAAATGGAGCTTTATTTGAGTAGGCATTCTCACTACTGAGAGTAAACTAAGGAAGTAGCCAATGTAAGTTAGAGTAATTCTTATAAGAATATTTTTTTAACTTAGTTGTCTAATCAAATCATTACTAATTATTAGTATCTCTTGAAAAAGCCATATTACTATTGGTTGGCCAAAAAGTTCATTCAGGTTTTTCATAAGATGTTATGGAAAAACCTGGACGAACTTTTTGGCCAACCCAATATATTTTGGAATCATCTCTGGAAAAGAAATATCCTAAAAGTTTATTGTAAACTTCAAAAGGTATAATGCTCACCTGTCAGAAACAGGTAAGGTAGGCTGAAAGTTGTAACACTTTTGGAAAGGAAGCTGACAGGAACCTTACTTAAATGTCCACAAACAATCAATCTGGTGTCAACTATAATGAAGCAGTATAAAGGTGAAAGAAGGAGAAAATGTAACCAGAAAGTATAATCAACTGAGATGTTGTTGTACAACTAGGTATTGTTTTGTGGGGTGATTTGCTTTGCTTCTTTTTTTATTTGCACAGAATGAACCAACAAGAAACCATGAGGAAAGTAGTAGTCTTCGAAGTAAAATATAGCCAAGATTTGGATTAAGGCTTTAACTAGAATAGTGAGAAATAGATGTATTCTAAAAACTAGTAGAAAGGAAATATTGACAATAGTTGAAAATTACTGAGCACGTCTAATTTTGTAAATCAACTATACCTCAATAAGTTTAATATTAAATCTGGAAAATCTAAAATTGCATTGACAACAAATAAACTGGTAAAAGAGTTAAAAGCATAAATGCAGAAAGATAAAAAAGAAAATTACTGGGGATGAAAAATACCCAATTCCCAGATATTTATTGAGGACCTGCTATATATATTATAGTAGTTATTATGGGCACTTTGACGGGGTGGGGGTGGGGGGGCGGGACAAGGAAGCGAGGAAGACAAGTTCCTCCCTGTGCTAGGTATCTTCTATGTGTTTCTCCAGACTCATTCACTCTCTACTCTTCTACACTCTCCTTTCTAGATGGCTGACCTTCCTGGACCACATAATTGCATTCCCATGCTTTCTGGTAGTTAGTTGGTTTCCATCAGTGGGCAGCACTGGCAGAAGATTGGAGGCAGGAAGGGAGGAGAATGGGGTCAGGGTACTTATTACCCTTTTCCCTCCCTGCAAAGTTGCTTCAAGATGCACCTGCATCCCTTCACTAAAGATTCTGATAAAGGCTCCTTCCCCTCTCATCCTAGGGTTTCCAGGTGGTAGTAGCTCCACTCTCCCTTAGGTTAATGAACCATCCTTTTTGATTCCCCAACACCCATATCATAGTAAATAGGCCTTTTGTACTTGTTTTGTTTTGTTTTTTAATGTTTTCTTGGTGGCACTGCGTGGCATGTGGGATCTTAGTTCCCTGACTAGGGACTGAAGCCGCACCTCTTGCATTGGAAGCACGGACCACCAGGGAAGTGCTGGCCTTTCGTACTTTAAATCACCTCAAACTGCTTTCTTTTTAGTCTGTCATCTGTTTCTGGTTGGGACTTTGATGATGCCAAATAAGATGACAGACTGTGTATTACTTTGCTTGGGCTGCCATAACAATGCCCCTCAGATTGGGTGGCTTAAACTACACAAATTTGTTTTCTTGAATTCGAGGCTAGAAGTTCAAGATCAAGGTGTTGGTAGAGTTGGTTTCTTCTGAGGCCTCTCTGTTTGGCTTGCAGATGGTCATCTCCCTGTGTCATCACAAGGTCTTTCAAATGTGTGTGTTTATGTCTTAATCTTGTCTTTTTTAAAAGGACACCAGTCATATTGGATTATGGCCAACCCTAATGAACTAATTTTAACTAAATTACCTCTTTAAAGAGCCTATGTCCAAAAACAATCACATCCTGAGGTACTGGGAGTTCGAACTTCAACATATGAATTTGGCAGGGGGGACACAATTTAGTCCATAACAGACTGGTTGAGACAGAAAAACACAGAATAAGTTAGGAAATAATATCTCAAGATTATGACTACAAATTTTCCTCGACTTACGATGGGGTTATACCCCGATAAACCTGTTGTAAATCGAAAATGCAGTTAGTAGACTGAACATCATAGCTCAGTCTAGCCTAACCTAAACATGCTCAGGACACATAGCCTACATTTTGGCAAAAATCATCTAACACAAAGCCTATTTTATAATGAAGTGTTGAATATCTCATGTAATTTTTTGACTACTGCACTAAAAGTGAAAAAGAGAATGGTGGTATGTGTATAGGATGGTCGTAAGTGTATTAGCTGTTTACCCTGGTGACCCCGTGGCTGACTGGGAGCTGCATTTGCTGCCCGTGCTCAGCACTGCAAGAGACTATAGCAGTACTGCTTATCACTAGCCTGGGGAAAAGATAAGAATTCAAAATACGGTTTCTTTTGAATGGGCATCACTTTTACATCATCATAAAGTCAAACCATCTCAAGTCAGGGACCGTCTGTATAGTATGAATATAAGACAAGGAGAAATTTCATGTAATGTCTGAAACATTTATATTAACATATTTCCATACAAATACAAATATAAGATTTTTAGAAATTTCATGTAATGTCTGAAACATTTATATTAACATATTTCCATACAAATAACCCAATGAAAGTTTAGTATTAGTTGTTTTGTTTGTTTTTTTATACTGCAGGTTCTTATTAGGCATCAGTTTCATACACATCAGTGTATACATGTCAATCCCAATTGCCCAATCCAGCACACCACCATCCCCACCTCACCGCAGTTTTCCCCCCTTGGTGTCCATATGACCATTCTCTACATTTGTGTCTCAACTTCTGCCCTGCAAACTGGCTCATCTGTACCATTTTTCTAGGTTCCGCATACATGCATTAATATACGATATTTGTTTTTCTCTTTCTGACTTACTTCACTCTGTATGACAGTCTCTAGATCCATCCATGTCTCAACAAATGACTCAATTTCGTTCCTTTTTATGGCTGAGTAATATTCCATTGTATATATGTACCACAACTTCTTTATCCATTCGTCTGTTGATGGGCATTTAGGTTGCTTCCATGACCTGGCTATTGTAAATAGTGCTGCAATGAACATTCGGGTGCATGTGTCTTTTTGAATTACGGTTTTCTCTGGGTATATGCCCAGTAGTGGGATTGCTGGGTCATATGGTAATTCTATTTTTAGTTTTTTAAGGAACCTCCATACTGTTCTCCATAGTGGCTGTATCAATTTACATTCCCACCAACAGTGCAAGAGGGTTCCCTTTTCTCCACACCCTCTCCAGCATTTGTTGTTTGTAGATTTTCTGATGATGCCCATTCTAACAGGAGTGAGGTGATACCTCATTGTAGTTTTGATTTGCATTTCTCTAATAATTAGTGATGTTGAGCATCTTTTCATGTGCTTCGTGGCCATCTGTATGTCTTCTTTGGAGAAATGTCTATTTAGGTCTTCTGCCCATTTTTGGATTGGGGTGTTTGTTTCTTTGATATTGAGCTGAATGAGCTGTTTATATATTTTGGAGATTAATCCTTTGTCCGTTGATTCATTTGCAAATATTTTCTCCCATTCTGAGGGTTGTCTTTTCGTCTTGTTTATGGTTTCCTTTGCTGTGCAAAAGCTTTGAAGTTTCATTAGGTCCCATTTGTTTATTTTTGTTTTTATTTCCATTACTGTAGGAGGTGGATCAAAAAAGATCTTGCTGTGATTTATGTCAAAGAGTGTTCTTCCTATGTTTTCCTCTAAGAGTTTTATAGTGTCCAGTCTTATATTTAGGTCTCTAATCCATTTTGAGTTTATTTTTGAAATTTCTAAAAATCTTATATTTGTATTTGTATGGAAATATGTATGGAAATATGTTAATATAAATGTTTCAGACATTACATGAAATTTCTAAAAATCTTATATGTTCTGGTATAATGTTATAAGTAATAATCCTAGTTATTACTTTAAAATGTATATCTCAGAAATAACTAATTTTCTTGTCAACTGCATTATTATGAACTTTCATCAAATCTTTAACCGTGGTCATTTTTAAGTCTTTTGTCATTTACAGACAGTTCTGGGTGTACTCTGATGATTTTGCAAATATGTTCCTATAAAAGGGTTTCATCTTCAAGAAATTCATGGAAAAGACTCTGACAAGTACAGGTTTCTGGTAACTGACTGTACTGCTGAACTGAATGAATAAGCATTTTCAGAACTCTAATGAAAAACTGATGAACTCATAAAAGTGCTAACAAAAGATCAAGATGAAAAAAAAATTAATTACATGGGACTGAGTGAACTGATGAGGATGAGTATAATTTTTGTGACTTTCTGTCTGAATTTAAAAAAAAAAAAAAAAAAATCCCACAAGGACTCAGAGGCAAAGAATATACAAATCATTTTCACTGCAAAGTAAAGGAGCTGTTACAGTGGAGGATTACTGGACTGAATGTCAATAATATTGACATAGTATGAGTGTGTTTCATGTTTGGTAATTGCAATCATTGTTGCTTTTGTTGTGGTCATCCATGTACAATGCTTGGTGTCAGTCTATTTATGTCTTGTAAAAATAAAATACAGTGTGTGTGTGTGTGAATAAAAAAAAAAAAAAACAAGGGGGAAAAAAAAAAAAAAAAAAAAAGACAAGGAGAGTATTACAGTTACCCTGAGCAGAACATTAGAAAAGGGAGAAGAGATTTTTTAAACGAGCACAGTTTTATAAATGTGCAAATCTCAGTGGCAGATTGAAGTGGAAAGGCATGTACAAAAGAAATCACATGAGTTAGAAAGAACTATCTGGTCTGGAGACTGAACTGGGAGCCCTTTTGGTAACCAGGTAACAATAATAACTAACATTTATGGAGCACTCTGACAGAGATTAGTGGTTGTCTTCCTCTATGATAACAGAATTACTCCTGTTTTTGCCGGACCTTTTCCGCAAAATGACCTTTTTAGACTTCCTTTTCTGGTCTCACTTGAAGCTAGATGGGGAATTGTGACTAAGCTTTGGTCAATGACTTATATACAGGAATGTTCATAGGGTCACGTCTAAGAGATCTTCCTTAAGTGGCACCTTACTTGGGTCCTTTGCCCCTTTATCCTTTCATCCACTTCTCCCTCCTGCTGCTTAGAACAAGGATGCCACAAACTTAGACCAAGACAAACACATGGGGCAACAGAATAGGAGACTAAGTCCCCTAGTGATTGTGAGGTTACTCTCCTGCCCAGCACTCTCTATGTTTACATGAGAAAAGAAACAACCATCGTGTTTTGCCTTACAGCTGAAACAAATCCTAATTAATACAAGCATTTTCTATGTGCTAGGTATTCTTCCCAGTTTTTTTTTTTAACCTGTATTTCACTTAATCCTGTAGCAATTCTATACGTAGGTGCTATTATTATCTTCCGTAAGGAAACAGACAGAGAGAGATTAAATACTTTTCCCTAAACAACCCACTACGTAGAGTTTAGGATTGAAACCAGACTAAGAGAATCTGACTCCAGAGTGTGCCCTCTTAATCACTATGTCAAGCCAAATCATCCCCTGTATGGGGAATAGGGTTGTTTTTGAAAGCTACAGCCTAAAGAAGAAAATCTCACTTGAATTTGGAACAGTGTTACACAGTCTATCAAGGGAGGGAAAGCAAATGAAATGAAAAACATTGGTGAAGTTTTCTACATACCTATAATCTTATTTTCATTGTTAATTTTAGCCTAAAAATTGCTACAGTTTTGGTTACTCACAATGTGTCTCTTTCTAAACTTAATTTTTAAAAATTTTACTTTCAGAGCCTCTTGTGAAGCTCTATAAATCTAAAATGCGTTTGCTTCCTAGTTATCTGGCTGTGATCAGCCCCACAGGGCAAGAAGGTATTTCAGATGTATGCCACAAAGGGGCTTCCTCTTGGCCATATTCTGCCAGAGTCCTTCTCAGAACGCCAGCTGGGTTAAACTTTGGTGCAGTCCAGGGGCAACTTCTGCACTTAATTGTCAGATTTCTCTTGAGAAAGACTCAGCTCTCAGTCAGGAGTCAATCCTTATGGTGACAGTCTCTGTTGTACTCCCTTTAGCAGCAGGAGAGCTTTAAGAGTGTTACTGGGCTTTGTTAACCCCTCTCTGAGAAACTGAAGAATAAAGGATTTTAAGGGCATCTTGATTTTTTTTTTTAATGTTTGGAAAGAGGAAAAACTGGACCAGTGGATATTGTTCTATTCCCTTCCCATCTGGCTACATAAAAGGCTTCAGAAAGGCCATTGGATCTACTTAGAGGATGTTAATGCACAATAATTCTGCAAAGAAATAAGGCATAAATAAGGAATCCATTTATCCACTTGCAGTAAGAAGTTCTGAAGGCAGAACACAGAAGGCAAAGGACCTCTAATGTCTCTCACACAGTTTGCTTTCAGGCTATTAATAGTACTGATCCTCAAGAAAAGCTTTATTGGGATGGGATTTTGAAATGAATCTACCCCTATACCTACTGTGGTTTTTAATTTCTACTCCTTGTAACCAATTTCTCCAGCTGACAAAGACATTTGAAAAGTATATTTATAATCAGTATTATGCCATCTTGGGGTAGAAATAAATGTATATTCCTTTTTAAATTAATTAATTAATTTATTTATTTTTGTCTGCATCGGGTCTTAGTTGTGGCACGCGGGATCTTTCGTTGCATCGCACGGGCTTCTCTCTAGTTGTGGTGCACGGGCTCCAGAGCTTGCGGACTCAGTACTTGCAGCATGGGGGCTCTCTTGTTGTGGCTCGCAGGCTCAGTAGTTGCAGAGCAAGGGCTTAGTTGCCCCACGGCATGTGGGATCTTAGTTCCCCAACCAGGGATCGAACTGGCGTCCCTGCATTGCGAGACGGTTTCTTAACCACTGGACCACCAGGGAAGTATGTTCCTTTTTAAAAACAGCTTTATTGAGGTTTAACTCACATAGAGGAAAATTCACCCATATTAAGCGTACAATTAGAAAAGTTTAAGCAACGTATGCAGTCATTTGATCATCACCACAATCAAGCCACTGAACCCTTCTGTCAACGTAATTCTTCTATCAACAAAAAATTCCCTTGTGGCTCTTTGCAGTCAATCCTCTCTCCCCGCAATCCACCCCAACCCCTGACTCCAGGAAAACTCTGATCTGCCCTAACTATATTTTTCCCTTCACTAGAATGTCATATAAATGGAAAATACAATGTTAAAAAAGCTGGGGGGGTGGGGTTCTGGCTTCTTTTACTTGGCAGGATATTTTTAAGATTCATCCATATTAATGTGTATATCAGTTAATTCATTTATTTTTATTGCTGAGTAGTTTTCCTTTGAATGGATATACTACAATTTGTTTCCAACTTTTTTTGTTATTATAAGTAATGCCGCTATGACCATTTGTATATAAGTGCTCTTGCAGACAGATGATTTCATTTTACTTCAGTAGATACCTACTATGTAATTTATGTCATGTGGTAAGTGTACGTTTGACTTTGAAAGAAACTGGTGGACTGTTTTCCTAAGTGACTTTTTCATTTTGTATTCCCATCAGAAATGTATGAGAGTTCTAGTTGCCCCACATCCCCGTCAACCTTTGTGGCAAGGATTAAAATATCCTTTTACTTTTAGTTATTCTAATGGTTGTGTAGTATTATCTCATTGTAGTTTTAATTTGTATTCCCCTAACGACTAGTGATGTTGAGCATCTTTTTGTGGGCTTGCTGCCCATTCCGATACCTTCTTTTGTGCAATATCTCCTCATATTTTGTCATATTTTGAGTTGTTTGTCTTCTTATTGAGTTATGAGTTCTTAACATAGTTTGGATACAAGTCCTTTGTCCGATACATATTTTACAAGTATTTCTTGCAGTGCATGGCTTCCTTTTCATTTCCTTAAAGGTACCTTTCAGAGAGCAAAATATTTTAATTTCGATGAAATCTAGCTTAATATTTTATGGTTTGTGCCTTTTTCGTTTTATCTAAGAAGTCTTTGCCTAACCCAAGGTCATTTGATTTTTCTCCTCTATATTCTTAACAAAATTTTATTATTTTAGCTCTTAAATTTAGGTCTATGAACAATTTTGAATTAAATTTTGTGTAGGATGTGAGATAAGGACTGAGGTCCACAACTACCTATACAGATATCCAATTCTTCCAGCACCATTTGTTAAAAAGACTATCCTTCTCCACCATATTGCCCTTCTACCTTTGTCAAAAATCAGTTGTTCATACATGTGTGGGTCTATTTGGGGATTCTCTAATCTGTTCCATTGGTATGTCTGTCTATCTCTACCCCATACCACATTATCTATTTACTGTAACTTTATAATAAGTTTTTAAATTTATAAATAAATCAATCAGGTAGTATTAACCCTCCATTTCTGCTCTTCTTTTTCAAAGTTGTTTTGGATATTCTAGGTCCTTTGCCTTTCCATATGAATTGTAGTATCATCTTGTCAATTTCTACAAAAAGGCCTGTGGGGATTTGGATTGGTATTGTATTGAATCTATAGATCAGTCTGGTGAGGATTGACATCTTAATAGTATAGAGTCTTCTGATCCATGACAAAGATATATCTCTCCTTTTATTTAAGTCTTCTTTAATTTCTCTCAGTAATGCTTTTTAAGTTTTTAGTATATAGGTCTTTCACAGCTTTTGTCAGATGTATCCCTGAGTATATCATAATTTTGATGCTATTGTAAATGTATTGTTTTTAAATTACTTTTGTTCATTGCTAGTGTAGAGAAATGTAATTGATTTTTTATATTGATCTTATATCCTGATACCTTGTTAAAGTTACTTATTAGTTCTAGCAGCTTCTCTACTGATTCCATCAGACTTTCTATGTAGACAATCATGTCGGCTGTCAATAAAGACAACTTTACTTCTGTCTTTTCCAAAAGTAAAAGACTTTCTTTCCTAACATCCCCCTCCCCACCAGGTCTCAGAGACAAGTTAACAATGTTTGGTTTTAGTTCCTCTGGTAATAACCACATTTATGTGGAGCTATGGCTCATATTTAAACAATGCCTACTGACACTCTACAATGAAAGATGAAAAAATTATTCTATTTTCCCTTCCTTCATCCTGTTTTCTCCCTCTGATTCCCATTTTCAAGTTACAGTATACTTTTACACTGCCTAGATTTATAAAAATTATTTCCATTTCTGATTATATGGTGGGTTAGGTAAGCTGAATAAACACCAAAAAATTCTGGGCAAAGTATTTTAAAACAGCTTATTAAATGCATTGCTGAGCTGGCAAGAAAGTCAGGGGAACTCACAAAGATCTAGAAAGGAATGAAAGCCCAAATCAAAAACAGTAAAGCAGCGCTGAAGAGGAAAAAAATCTACCATTCCTTGGTAAACTAGAATTTCAATTTTAATGGTCTCTTCGAAACTGAAGACAAAGCCTTGGACCTTGTGGGGTGAAAATTTATCATCTGAAACCCCTTCACAAAGCCAAGACCTGAAAGCTGCACCTTCAATGAATATGTGAATTAGGTGGAAGGAAACAGTTGCGTAAGAGAGAAGGCAAAGTAGAGGATATGGAGGGCTTGGAAAAAGAGGGTCCGGTACAAAATCCTTTCCAGCATCAATTAAAACCTCCTTCACTTTTATTTATGTAATTATCATTTTCAATAACTATTGATGAGTAGAGTTTCATATTAGTATTTTCTGTACTTTTCCATTCATCATAGTCTCTGAATACTTTTTTCCCTCTGGTTATTGGATAATGAGGAATTTAGGACCCAAGTAAGGAAGCGTAGTTCTCATACTCAATGAGCATGTCACTATGCTACCGCTCCAGGGTACTGATAGCTGTATACATTTGACAGAATACAAATCTTTTTTTCCAAGTACATGAGTAAGCCAGCCTGAATTAATGATAAATCCAGACTTTTAAAAATGCTTTAAAAGATATGCCTATTAATATAGCAAAAGATAAAGTATATGATTGCTGAACTTTCTGGAGTGGTTCAAAAAGTTAATCCAATGACAATCAGGCCCTCTAGGATTCAAACGCCAGACACTGATTTCTAGAACAGAAGAACTACTCATTTATAATGAAAGATATATACCTAGTCTGAAAACAAGAATCATCTTCGTAAAGCTGGTCTCTTTCTGTATGTGCACTCAGAAACATGAATATTCAAAAAGCCCAGACTTCTCTGCTGATGGGCATCTCTACTTAGAGTCCCACAAACACCTTCAACACAAAATATCCAAAATCTGACCTCATGACTTTTATCCCAAACTTTGTTTTTTTTATGCCGGATCCCTTTTCTTGATGAATGGCCTTACCAGCCTTCCAGTTGCCTGAGCTAGAAATCTGGTAGTCATCCCAGACTCCTCTCTGTCACTTACCTCCCACAGTCACCAAGTCCAGGACATTCCCTATTATGTTTCACACTCACTGCTTTTCCTTTGGTCCCACCACTGCTGCTTTACAACAGGTCCCACTGCACTGGGCTTACTTGTGCAGACGCTCCTAATGGTTTTTCATATGTCTGATCTAGAAACTGCTACTAGAGTAATCTTCTTAAAATAGAAATCTGATCATGTCTTTCCTCTATTTAAACTTCTCTAGTGGTTCTTCGTAGTTTTTAGGAAAATGTTCAGATTCCTGAACACATACATAAAGCTCATTATAATTTGGCACTGGCCTATCTCTCTAGAAAATTGTACAGTCATCCTCCCTGTCTGGTGATGCAGCATCAGAGGCTGGGGAGTTTCCCAGAGGATGGTGAGGCATATTTCCGCTTTTATGGTTCATAGAGCCAGTAAGCAAACCCCAGGAGTTGTGTCCTCTGAAGTGTACAGTTAGGTCTGCAGTAAACAATTCCAAATCCGTGAGTTAGATTAAGAGCAGAAACCAGAGAAGGGAGCCAAACTGAATTCAGAAACTAGGCTAATCAGGAGTGAAGAGTGTGGGTAGGAAGGTACATCTGAAGGAATTCTTGAGGTGAAATACAAATGTTTGTAACAAATCATTAACTTATGATTAATGTTATTTACATGCCAACTGTGGGGACATGCTGGGTTTAATAAAGGTAAATTATAGTAAAATAGACATACACCACTTGCTGTTACCCAAAAATGTTATGCTATGTCGTGTCTCTGTGTCTATCCCATGTCATTGCCTCCCTCTGAAATGCTGTCTTCCACTCCCCTATTCTCTAACTCCTACTCATCCCGTAAACTAATTTCAAGCATCATCTCTTCTGTAAACACTACTAGCCAACATAAATTGAGCATTTACAATCCATAGGCACTATGCCAGATGCTTTAGTACATAATCTCATTTAAATCTCATTAAGAAAGGTGCTTCTATTCCACACTGTACAGATTAAGAAACTGATGTTTAGAGAGATGAATCAATTTGCACAAGGTCCTACAACAATTAAATATGGAGAGGGGAATTAAATCGAGACAGTCTGACGCTAGAGTTTGAGCTTGTCAACCACCATTGGCCTTTACCAATTCCCCAAGCTGATTTGCTATGCCTCTCCATGTGCAACTGTGTTTACATCATCATAGCCCCATCCTTCTCTAACATAATCTTTTATTTATTGGTTTCTCCCAGTAGTTAAGAAGCTCCTAAAAATCAAGTGTCAAATATCTGTTACAAAAGTAGAATTTCAATAAACGTTTGTTTAATTAATTAATTACTACTGTCCATCAAGTTGCTAGGGAGCAATAATTAAGGATACTGGGTATTGAACCAAGGAAATTCATGTCAATTAAACGTGGCCTGTTGTGTTATTCTTCTGTTCTTTCAGGATATTTTTTTAGTAAAATCTGGCATCAGTCTAGTAAAATTGGAATATCCTCTTACCTAGACAGTAAGGATATGGATAAAATATTATTTTTATTATATTATTTTTCTTTGTCTTTATACTTTATTCAGTTAACTATCTGTTTGCTTCTGGTAATCATTATCATGCTACCATCTCCAAGACAATTACTCCCATTATATACAGTATATTTAAGTAAAATGTTTTTCCCAACTCATTCTTATTTTGCATCCAAGTTTGACCTTCATATACGATTGTCTTATCATTTTTCTAACTTTTGTGTTTTGGGGTTTTAGTGGAATCTAAGAGAGTGGTTGGCCCCTTGGACTTTATTCCTCAGTGACTATATTAGATTCAGAATAACTGTGACATGATCAAAGAGCTTTTCAACCAATTGTTTCAAACTCTAAGTTTTAGGGATTTATTTCAGCCTACCAATAAGTACCCCTCAAGCTTCCAAAGGAAGGAAAAATGGAGGGAAGAAAAACTTAAAAATACACTATTGGGAAGGAGGCGTGTTCCCCAATTCCAGCTGGGCTCGAGAAAATTAGCCATTAAACAGGTTACCTCTAGACCCAGAGGAATGAAGTGAGAAGCAGATCTACACACACAAGGAGAGCAGCTTGTAAACTCCTCCAGGCCCTGTGTTCTTCCACCCACACCCCTAGGGGCAGCAAAGTGATTTTACTCTTGGTCGGAAGGAACACAGGGAAAATTTATCTCGTTTGCTTCCAGATTGAATACTGCCCAACATCACTCAAAAATTTTTTTTGAACAGGAAGAACAGTCTAGACTGACAAGATATGAATACACACCCAAACAACTTCACAATGCAAAGGCAAATTAAAGAAATGGCTTAACCTTTTGTGAGCTAATTACAGCACTTGTATTAGGAGGGAGAGAAAGACATCAGAAGCCGTTCAGTCCAGACCACAGATTTCACTAGGACAGCTTTCTAGGTGTTAGGGGTTGATGAGAATATGGAGTGAAGTAGCCCAAGGTGGGGTGGTGTAGGTCCCATGTACAACCACGGGTTTCAGTTACCTGCAGGAGTAGAGGGCAGCCTTGGATCCCCTGCCTCTGTCTCCAGTGCCTTCCATCACAGCAAGTGCTCCATGGCCCATAAATGCCCCCCAGCCTCCACACATAAAGACAAGTCTCCAAAACTCGTTGTCTGTCATGATGTAGCCAAACACTGAGACCTTGGAAGATATGTGCAAGATTGCTGAGGTACAAAGGGAAAAGAGTCTCAGGAGCGCAAGAAATACTCATCCATTGTACCAAATTCCTGAGATGTCAGAGTTGATCTGACACAGCAACTAGCTTTCCCCGACCAGATTAGGTTTCCACAGAATTGGAATGGGCCTGCAAACCTACAGGAAAAGCTGTATTTTCTGAGTCAGATCACCTAGTTTTCACTTGGTTATCCTTCAATCTTTAAAAAAAAAAAGTTTTTTTGAATGTCTCAGTCCTGGCTCTGCTTCCTGAATTTAAGGGAAGAATCACAGGTCAACTTTGGCTCAGACGCAGACTGTTAAGGGAGGAACAGCTCATGTCTGAGACTAGATTTTTGGTGGTGGCAGCGTCAGTTAATTACTAACATGCCTAGTAATAGGCATCAATGGAAAGACAAATCTTGAGAAGAGAAGCAGGACTATGTAGTCCAGTTCTTTGTTCAAAGGAGACTTTCCACTGTGTCCCAACCCTGGAAACTCTAATCTTTACTTTATGTATTTTTATTTTGAGGTTGTTTGTTTCTTTTAGCTTTTATTTTTAATTAAGGAAAATTGTATATTTTTTACTAAGATCTTACCAGGTTGGCCTTTATGCATGTTTTAAAATATAAATGGCCATTAATAATTTTACAGTGACAAAAAAAATGTGTTTTCTTAAGCAGATTACATTTCCACTGAAACAATATTTACAACTTTATGTACATAATTCAAAGTTAAAATTCAGTGTAGACTTTGGTCAGATTTGTCATGCACTACAAGTCGGTGGGATATAAATTGATATTTATATTAATTTGATTAATATGCTATCAATATGATCAACTGCTATCAAAATTTATCAATGTAAAATTTAAAAGTTTCATATGTTAGAATGGCCCCAAAATGCAGTACATCCAAACCACATTGTTACAGAAGGAAAAAAAAAACATGCACAGGTAGAATCACAGAGAAGTTACTCCCTTAAATATCAGAACAAGAGATTCCTTAAAAAGCTCAGATTGCTTAAGAATTAGAACAAGTTCCAGACTTTCTGAAGAATTTTGGGACTTTTGGTCCTGAAAGCTCCCAATAGCACTAGGAACTGTCTCAAAATATTTCAGAAAAGTAAGCTCTTTGTCATGTTATCTGAAAAAAAATTCCTTTTTAGTGCTGCTGACATTTACAATTCAAACAAGTGAAAAATATAAAATTGTTATTCTCTGAGGCATTTGAGTGATGGGAAAAGAAGTATTTTCTAATGAATTTTACAATGCCCCTGAATGGAATTAGCTGATCATTTTAAGCTTAATCATATCCATATGGCTTTTTAAAATATACTAGTAGCAGAACCAACCTAGAAAAGAAGAGTCACTTGTGTCTACACAGATTTCTAGCTGAACAGTAATTGTTCCTTCGTCTTTTATAAATCACTAAAAAGAATACTGTTAATTAATGGTGAATCATGCTCGAGTGATCTATTCCTATTCCCTGGCATGTTGCTCTGGAGGTGGTAAGCAGCAAAGTGTTGATAACTATATTGACTCAACTTGGAAAGAGATTAAGAATCTCAGTATGACAACAAATATGTATTTTCTTATTATAGAAATATTTCACTTTTCTGTTCAGCATCGACAGTAACTTGCTTAGTCTTTTTGAATAGCAGCCAAAATTTCTGCCTACCCCTTAAGTCCCATTGTCAATTCACACCTTGTGCTCCTCAATTTACTTGCTCAGACTCAACTCTATTTTTTTTTGCACATGTCCCTTTTTGCATCATTGAAGTTTTTCCATGCTTTCCTTCCATCCATGTCCACTCTGTCCTCTAAATTTGACTGAAAAATCAACTGCACTAATTACATGGGAGGAAGGTGATAGCAAGAAGTAGTAGAATGAACTTATGTTTTACCTGCTAACCTTTTATCATGTTTGTGGAAGACAATGCTAGTTGCCTACCCAAAATTCATTCCCCCTTCACTCTTGGTAGCACAATTCCAGTTTTGTTCAGGGTGGCACTGTGGTTTGCTAAAAATACTTCTCCTGGATTCCTTTGCTGTTACGGTAGCCTTGTGACACAATTTTGGACAATGAGACAGAAGTTAGGGGTTTCTTGGAAAGACCTTTTTTTTTTTTTTCTTCATAAGGAGGCTCTTCCTTCCTCTCTCTGCCAGGAATGTTGATGCAATACCTGGAGATAAGTGGCTGTTTGCCACCTTGACGTAATAATCCTGAAGACAAAGACCTATGTGTTAAGGATGATGGAGTGGGAAAATAGAAGAAGCCTTGTCCCCTGACGTTACCACTGAGCTGCCATGAATGGCCCTATTCTACCTACCTCCCTATTGCCTAGTCTTGTCCTGCGAGTCACATAAACTTCTATCTCTCTACACAGTTGGAGGGGCTTTCCAGCTACTGTGGACAAATGCATTCCTAACTAAAACAACTCAGATTTTTTTTAACCGTAAGAATGAATTACTTTTATAATAAAATAAGAATTGCTTTAAGTTAAAAGAAAGTGCACAAGAACCCAAGATTTGGTGTCAGACAGGGCTAACTTAGAATCCAGATTTTCCATAAACTAATTGTCGGACTTTTGACAATGTAATTAATATTTTTCAGTCTTGATTTCCTTATTGATTTTCTTTCAATAACAAAGATAATAAAGATGATGACAATATCTAACATAGCATACATAGGGTTGTTGTAAGGCACATAATGAGCACCCAATAAGGTATAACTATAATTATTACAATATTATTATTACTAAGTATCCCAACACACACCACCCCACTCCTCTGCTGTGCATTTCTAAAACATGCATGCCATACATCAGAAAGCAGTGGAAGTCAAAAGAGTTGGTTTTCCTCTACCATCAGTTTGTGTGACTTTGGGATATTACTTCTCTTGGCATCAAAGTCCCCACATCTGAAATATGTGTGGGATAAGATAATTGAGAATTTCCACTTTTAAAATTCTATGATTATTTTTAAAAATACTAAGGATGCAATTATCAAAAACAGAATAGTTTTCTCTAGGGGACAGGATGAGAGCTGTAATCAGGGAGAGGCACATGGAATGGGGACTTTCAAGAGGGTGGAAATATTCTATTTATCTACTTAGTTGGTAGTTACATAGTTGTTTGCTTTATAATTATTCATCAAACTGTACGTATATGCCTTGTACACTTTTTTTTTTAAATTAATTAATTTACTTGTGGCTGGGTTGGGTCTTTGTTTCTGTGCGCAGGTTTTCTCTAGTTGCGGCAAGCGGGGGCTACTCTTCGTTGTGGTGCGTGGGCTTCTCATCGCAGTGGCTTCTCTTGTTGCGGGGCATGGGCTCTAGGTGCATAGGCTTCAGTAGTTGTGGCGTGCGGGCTCAGTAGTTGTGGCTCAGAGGCTCTAGAGTGCAGGCTCAGTAGTTGCAGCACACAGGCTTAGTTGCTCTGCGGCATGTGGGATCTTCCCGGACCAGGGCTTGAACCTGTGTACCCTGCGTTGGCAGGCGGATTCTTAACCACTGTGCCACCAGGGAAGCCCCTACATTTTTATATGTATCTTATGTTTCAAGATTTTAGAAAATCCTCAAAAGTTTGACTATGTTTACAGATACACTGTTTGCCTCTGCCCTATGTTATATTACAATTTTTTTCTATTTGTGTTATTAGGAATAAGATTTGTGATACACTTCCTTATATATCTTCCTCATTGTCAGGATGGCTCCTTTCATGGATGCCTTGCACATTTCTCTCCCACTGGTAGGGGAGAGAGGGGAGAATACCTCCCCAGGAAGGAGGAGGATGTGGCATAGGCTACGTTCATGAAAGCTAGTAGGGGTAAGTAAGAGATAGCCCTTCAGCTTTTTGGAGAGGGGGCTGGAAAAGGTAGGAGATCAGACATAAAGTCTTTGCTCACTTTCAAGCCTGAAACCCTGGAAAGGGATGATATGGACAGAAAAATACACTTAGGGGATCCCAAAGGAGTCTTGTTCCATGACTTAAAAAAAAAAAACTAATAGACTATTTTTGAGCAGTTTTAGGTTTATTAAAAAAAATGAAGTGGAAAGTACAGTGTTTCCATATACCTCCTTACTCTTCACCCACAGTTTCCCTTATTGTTATCATCTTTCATTTTTGTGGTACATCTGTTACCACTGATGAGCCAATATTGACACATATTATTAACAAACGTCCATAGTTTACATTAGGGTTCACTCTTTGTGTTGTACTTTCTATAGGTTTTGACAAATGTTTAATGACTTGGATCTAACATTACCATATCATACAGAATACTTTCACTGCCCTAAAGATCCCATGTTCCACTTTCTTCCCTACCTCTCCTTGAATGTCTGGCAACCACTGATCTCTTTACTGTTTCCATATTCTTGCCTTTTTCAGAATGTCATAAAGTTGGAATCTTACAGTATGCAGCCTTTTCAGATTGGCATCTTTTACTTAACAATATGTATTTAAGATTCCTCATGTCTTTCCATGGTTTGATAACCCCTTTTTGTCACTGAATAATATTTTATTGTATGGATGTACCACAGTTTGTTTATCTATTCACCTATTGAAGGACATCTTGGTTGCTTCCAAGTTTTGGCAATTTTTAATAAAGATGCTATAAAAATTCGTGTGCAGGATTTTATATAGACTTAAGTTTTCAACTCATATGGGTAAATATGTTTCATGCCTTTTTGGAGAGACACAGTATCAGACATGTGGTCCTTTCCCTCCTCTCCCTGCCAGGTAGAAATGACAGATAAAATAGTAAATCTGGAGATCATCCCCAAGTTTGCACTGGAACTAGAGCTGGCTTGGTAGGGATTTCTGACTGTCCAGTTGTCTTAAGAAGGCCACATAAGTAGTATATCCAAGGACCAGCTCACTGGTGCCTATCACTCCCATCTACCCTTACCCAAAAATTTCTATCAGGGAAAGGGGACCTCATACAGCAGCTGTAGAGAAAGTCATTATCAGGCAAAAGGGAATACAAAGGCAGAACCTCTAAAGATCCCTGATGCCAGGAGGCTGTGGTGGTATGTGCCCAGCAGGTGTCTAATGGCCATCAAATGTGCCCCATGATAGAACCAGTTGCTGGACACCACTATTGACAGGAACCAGACTGGATGAAGACAAGTGAATCCAGAGGCACAGAAGGATAACTCACAGACTTCAGCAGGAGGTGCCAATCTGGTACCTCACTGTCAACTGGGACAAATGTCATCATGGACACCTAGAAGACAAGGCAGGCAAAATACCCACCTGGACTCCTGAAGCACCTTCTCACCACCAGAAGGATGCATTTGCTTCCCTCTTGAACACACACTTCGTGTTTGGAAATAGAAAGAGAGAAAGGAAACAGACCTGACAGGGATTTGAACTTTGATTTAAATGACTACTCACATGAAATGGGTGGGTCTAAGCGAATTTTAGTCAGCGTGATTAGGTATTCTCCCTTTCATCTCTTCCTACTCACCCCTAATTGGAAATGAGGGCCCATACCCATAAGGAAGTTTAGATCCTTAGAAGAAGAAGGAGGGGAAGAGAAAGAAAAGAAGAAGGTGGCAACCTAAGGGAGGGAGTTTGTTACATTTTCATACTGCTATATAGGTTACATCTTATAACCTATTTTGCATAGAATGCAGTGTGGTATAGTAGGATATAAAGTGCTGCTCAAAGGACAAAAGATGAGAACTGATCATCCTAAAGATAATGAAGTCCACCAGTTTCAGGGCTCAGAACTTTAACTGTGTGTGTTTGAATCCCAACATCCTCACTTATCTTGAGCAAATTAATTAACCTGGCTGAGCATCAGATTACTTATTTATTAAAAAAAAAAAAAACCCAAACCAAAAAACAAACGAACAAAAAACTACTAATGTTTACTTCATGGGCTTCTTCGACATTTAAATAAGAGATACATAGAAATCTTCAGAATGGTACTTGACACTAAGCAAGTATTGTTAAGCTCCGAACATTACACTTTGTACTATGGAATATTACTCAGCCATAAAAAAGAATGAAATTCTGCCATTTGCCACACCATGGATGGACCTAGAGAGTATGACGCTTAGTGAAAGTCAGACAGGAAAAGACAAATACTGTATGTTATCACTTATGTGTGGAATCCAAAAATAAACAAATGAATATATATAACAAAACAGAAACAGACTCACAGATTCAGAGAACAAACTCGTGGTTACCAGTGAGGAGAAGGGTGGGTGGAGTAACAACACAGGTGAAGAGGTTTAAGAGGTACAACTACTGTATATAACAGATAAGCAACAAGGATATATTATACAGCACAGGGAAATATAGTCATTGTTTTGTAATAATTTTTTTCTTATTCTAATCAAAGATGTATTCTGAGAAAAACATACCATGTACGTTTCTTCTACTTTCATTCATATATTTTGGTTTGGTCCCCAGACAACCTGCATATTTGGATTATCAGTCTTACTGCTTGATAATATACAAAAGTGCACAGACAATTAATTACAGATTGTGGTTTGCATCCTTTTCTACCACGTGGGAAGTGTTTTCACAATCTATTCAATATTTACTACATCATAATATACAATTATCTATTACTTTTAGAATTAAACATAATGCAAGTTGTTTTATAATAAATTTAAATGGAATATTAAGTTATAAAAATATTGAATCATTATTTTGTACATGTGAAACTAACATTTTAAATCAATTATACTACAATAAAAATAATAATAAAAATAATAAATTTAATGCTTTGTACAAGTCACATGAGTTGTTTGACCCTAAATTTTTCATCTGTAATGAGGGAATTACTGCTTCTTTCACAGGGTGGTTGTAAGGATCATATGTGATAACTAACTAATGGGTGAGCACATAGTATATGCTTAGAACATGTTAGTTTCTTTCCCCCCTCGTCTCTAATAACACCTAGAACAGTGCAATATTTATAACAGGTACTTACAGCTCTTAAGGCTCTACTAAGAAAGTAGCTTGTTTCCATTTCTGAAATTTCTAGTCTCTGTAGTGAATTATGTACCTGAGGAGACTAAATAATAGCTTCATAGCACTTTATGGCACCAGAGTTGAGTGTGAAGGAAGTACATGTATATTTTGTATGCCCTTGTTTCTCTCAGCACATTTTTCTCTTCTATCCTTCCTCACACACAAAAATATTGAATCACTATGGTGTACACCTGGAACTAGTATTGTAAATCACCTATACTTCAATAAAAACAATAATACAAATTAAAAATAAACTTTACACTTTGTACAATTCACTTCCCATCTCCCTTCACTTTTTAGTGTCCTTATTTCAGCCCTACCCAGGCTCCTTCCCCTGTAGGTGCTGCGTCATCATAACTCTTTTATCATCAAATCTTGTGCTCTGAGGGCTTTCCCCTCTGCTGACCAGTGGGGGGTTAGTGGCCTGAAAAATAGATCCTCCTTGGGTTCTTAATTAATGACCATGGGTTAATTAATGTGTCATTATTTCTTCCAAAGTGTTCCATTTTAACAGGATACTCTGCTAGATTTTGTGCTTTAACCCAAAGGAACAATTTCTTTTACAGTCTGAATATCACTCTTGAGTGCTAATAATGAAATTTTTTGAGGTTAGACACTCTTTTGAGGCCCCTCATATCACACTCAGGCCTGTCTACTCTGCCAACACATAGTACACCCTGCCGAGGACAGTATAAACACTGGTATCCTAGAGACCTGAGAATGTTAATTTATCTCCATGACGTAGTGCCAGGGAGTGGTGCAGGGCACTACAAGCATAAGCCAAATAAAGGAAATTTATTAAGTAGAAATAATTTTACTGACCTAGAGATAAAATTCTGCCCTCAAACCCTTATTGGAGTTCTACATTTTATATTGGAAACCTAAGAACACCATAAAACTCCCCTTTAAAATAGACATTTCACAAAGGGAGTATATATAATAATGTGCTCATTGGAAACATACTGTATTTACTTTTGTAAAAGCTTTGCCCAATGGTTGTGTCTCCCATGAATTTGGGACATTAAAAAAAAATCTCAAATCTGTGTTGTTATCACAGGGTTTTAATGCTTATCATTTTTGTTCTTTCCACGAAATACAGGTGCCATTACCATGGCCTCTCACCAATTCTCTACAGAACCACTCTAGCCTCTTATATAGAGGAAAAGAAAATAGTCCCTGCTCCCTTTTGCCTCTAAACCGTAATAAGGTTAGATCCTAGAACTGATTCATGATAGCACCACTTTGCTGAAAATACTTGAAAACTCCCTTCTTAATCATGAATTCATTTATTTATCAATATTTGCTAAGCCCGAATATTTACAAGGCACCGTGTTAGAAACTGTGGTGGATGCAAGGAATCATTTCTTCCCTGAATGGCTCTTAACAATGTACTGGAAAGGAAAGGATCTCACAATGTAACGGATGATCCTTTAACATCCTGGTTGGCAAACTACAGCCCGTGGGTCAAATTTGGCTCATGGACTGTTTTATGTGGCCTGCAAGCTAAGAAAGGTTATTTATATTTTTAAGGGATTATAAAAAGCAAAACAAAACAAAAACGAAAAAGGACATGTGACAGAGTCTGTAAGTGGCCTACGGAGACTAAGATATTTACCATCTGGCCCTTTACAGAGAAGGTTCACCAAGCCCCGCTCCGCACAGTTCTCCATGTAACTAATAGGAGACAGTCGTTCCCCAAGGGCAAATACTGGAGAACATTCTCATGGTCCCCATATACACATACATTACCCAACCTCTTCTCTAATGTTTTTCCAGCGGTCGCATGTGTTTCTCTGTATTTTGAGAGAATTTTAGTCTCTCTCAGCACCATCTCCTAGTGCTGACTTGTGCAGAAGGGCATTTGCAGCAGAATGGTAATAGCAGCCTTGATCGGTAGTTGTGTCTAAAACACAGAAGCAGGGTGAAGGCATGTTCTTCAAGGTCTTGGGAAAAGGCAAATCCCCAGCATGATGCCTCTATACCTTATTAAGCAAGAGCCCAAAGTATTGGAGTTCTTAGCCATCGGCTCTCAGTCGTCATATCAGCCACCTCCTAGGCACTGAGTTTCAGCACTCACTCCATCATGGACCCAGAATTTCTGCTCTCTTTCCTACCAGTGTGACTGTCACCCAAAAAGTGGGAAGGCTTCTATTCACACCCGAGATCCTATATTGGCACCCTTTCATTCAAATATAGTTGCCTAAAGAATATTGGCTTGTCGAGGATTAAAAATTCGAATCCATTGCTCAGTGCTTTAAAAAAAAAAGCAGAAGCCCTAATCCACTGGAGCTGAGTAGCAACTATCCTATTAGAGAAGTCATAGGCTCTTCAAATGGTCATTGAATCAGCCACTTCCTAATATTTCTTGGACTGAGGCTGAGTGTCTGGTACCATATACTGTCTTAATGGGCCAGTTGTTTACAGTAACCTCCTTTGGCCCCTGTGGAAGTTTGCTTTTGTAACTCCTGTTTTTAATCCTCAAAATGCAAAAGATTCACTTCATACCCATTAGGATGACTACTGTCAAAAAACAAAAACAGAAAATAATAAGTGTTGGTGGGGATGTGGAGAAATTAGAAACTTTGTACACTGCTGGTGGGAATGTAAAATGGTGCAGCCAATGTGGAGAACAGTATGGAGGTTCCTCAAAAACTTAAAAACAGAATTACCATATGATCTAGTAATTCCTCCTCTGGGTATATACCCAAAAGAATTGAAACAAAGACTCATGCAGATATTTGTACATTTGCATTCATAATAGCATTATTGGCAATATCCAAAAGCTGGAAGCAACCCCAGTAACCATTGACAGGTGAATGGATAAACAATATGTGGTACACACATGCAATGGAATATTAATCAGCCTTAAAAAAGAAGGAAACTCTGACACATGCTACAACGTGGATTAACTTTGAAGACATTATGCTAAGTGTAATAAGCTGGTCACAAAAGGACAAATACTGTATGATTCCACTTATATGAAGTAGCTAGAGTAGTCAAATTCGCAGAGACAGAAAGTGGAAATGGTGGTGGTCAGGGGCTGGGGGAGGGGAGAATGGAGTGTTACTGTTTAACAGGTGCAGAGTTTCAGTTTTGCAAGATGAAAAAAATTCTAGAAATGGATGGTGATCTAGTGTCTACTTATTCAAGTATTGTTTATGAGAATTAAATGAGCATATATTGTGAAGTGATTTGTAAATAGTAAACCACATTCCAGGTGGGGGATAAATGCCATGTAAGTGATACAGGTGAGTGTAAAATTTGCATGGAGTTGTGATCACTTGCAATGAGAATAATGGAGGAGGCTTTTATGGAAGACCATAAGCTTCAAAGAATGGGCAGAATTTTAAAAGGTCCAGATACAGAGGGGCATTTGGAACAGAGAGAGAGGCACAAGTAAAGGGCCTGAGAGGACAAATAAATGATGTATCTGAGCAAATAATCATGTTTGATAGGAGAGTGGGGTGAAAAAAAAAAAAAAAACAACAGCAAGGGGTCACGTTATGGAAGGTCTTGAATGCTTGTCTCAGAAATTCAATTTTCATTCAGTCGACAATGGGAAGCCATTGTGTCTTTAAGAAGAAGGCTTACTAGAGCTTTATAGGTATTGTTGCATAGGTATACAGAAAAGACTGAAATATAGAGAGACTGGAATAAAAGAGACCAATTAAAGAGCTATAGATTTTCAAGTCATGAATGATTCAGGGCTAAGCTAAGATGATGGCAGAGGAAATTGAAAGAAAAGGGTACAAATCCTGATGTCAGACTAGTAAGAAAATCTTATAACTCCTTATTACCTTACAATTGATGGAAGGTTGACAGTAATTTCAGATCTCTAACAGATATTTCCAAGAAGAGATTATATACCTCTATTCCAGGCTTCAGAATCATGCATCCTTCCACCTTTGGGATATTGTCATCTGAATGTTCTCCAGGCCCCTCAAATTAAAGATGTTCATTCTTGAACTTATAAGTCTGCTATTTCTCCAGTTTTCTGATTCTTAAAGAAATATCAATATGCTTTTTTCTCTTATTAAAATAGTAATATATATTCTTCGTTGAACATTTGGAAAAACCATCACCATGACAAAAAAAACCTTAATCTTCAACCCTACCTGCCCCAAATTTTTGACAAATGTATTTGATAAACATATTTATAGCCTTTTTACACATCAGTAAGAAGAAATTAGCATTGAACTCTACATATTATTTTGTAACTCTTTTTTTTTATTTTGGTGAGCCAGTATTATTATAAAATAATACAGGAAGACCATTTTCCCCATGGTCAGTCATTAACCATGTGATCTTGAGTAAATCGATCCCCCAATTCTAATTTCTTTACTCTAAAATGGATATGCTAATACTTAGCTCATTGCATTGTTGTAAGGCAGTGGTTTCTAAACTTTGCTGCGTATTAGAATCACCTACTGAGTTTTTGGTATCCCAAACTGCAAGTCACACCTCAGAATGTTTGGGAATGAGAACTAGGCATCGATAATTTTTAATCCAAGTGATTCCAATTTACAGCAAAGCTGGGGAGTCAAATTTAAGGTTTAAATAAGACAACGTATGGGATGGGGTGGGGTGGTGGTGGTGGGATGAATTGGGAGATTGGGATATACACTAATTGGGAGATTGGGATATACACTAATTGGGAGATTGGGATATACACTAATTTGTATAAAATAGATAACTAATAAGAATCTGCTGTATAAAAATAAACAAATAAAATAAAATTCAAGAATTAAAACAAAAATTAAGACAACATATAAAAAGGACCTGGCAGGTAGAAGGCACTCAATAAATAACAATCTCTCTCATTTACTGAGTGTCTACTATGTATCCCACACTGCACCATTCTGTATTCATTATTTCTTTTAACTCTCATCATATCCCTATGAGGTTTTATTATCCTAATTTTACAAAGCACAGAACTTACATTGATTAAGAAACCTGCTCAGTGTCACACATAATTCAGGAGCCATGATTCAAACCCAGGTCTACCAGACTGAAGTCCATCCCTTTTCCCCATACTACATCAGCCTACATAAATATTATTTTTCCTCTTTTTTTCCTAGCTTCTTCCAATCCTATTTAAACCAGTTTATCATAATACTTTTCAAACTGATTAAGTTGCATGTAAAGAACATGGGGTTATCCATATCTTCCATAACTCTACTAATTTCCATTTTCAGCAAAGAAAATAAGGGTTAATTTGTGTGGCAGAAGCAGATTTTGAATGCCTATTTGATATACACTGTTAATTGAGTGTAAAATGTAGGGTTTTATCCCTTTACCTATAGGCCAGTGAACTACGAACAGATTAGAAACGATTATATTCGTAGATTCCACCTGAGGCCCTATGCAGTCATGTTTTAAATACATAACATTTGCTGTAAGAGAATTTGTATTGGCTTAAAGCAAACTAATCACCACCATTAGAAAATTAACCACACATGTATACACATTTTATATACATACATAATTGTTTCAAAACAGGCAAAATTCCTGGCTACACCATGATTATAAGGCCTGTAATGATGACTCTGCTTGAACACGTGGGGAGAGGAGTGCTTCCATCTGTGGGTAGTTAGGAATCGTGTCAGTTTTTATCGTGTAGCAAGACACAGTCAAATTATTTCCATAACTTTTGGAAGTTACTCATCCCACATTTTCTTCATTATTTATTGGCATTGGAGGCTATTTTATTGCTCTGACCAAATGTCTATGTCTTGATAGCAAAAACATTTGCTTTCTTCTCATCTTGCTCGATATTTTTGGAAGAACAAATTGACAACTCCCATGAATGATTCTGAGTTAGCAGGAAAGCATCTGCTGTAGGGTGGCTCTCCCTCTTTTGAAGTTCACTGAGAAATGAATTTCATCATTTTAAAAGCAAAAATATTGCCCAATCTGAGGTGACAATGAAAGGAATCTAGATTCAAAATCTGGACCACTTATACCCACAAAACAGGAAAACATTAATATTTAGTTGGTACATGCTAGCAGATCCTATCCACACCAATAACGCATGTTCATAAATATGATTCCTGAACTGGCCTATCTTGTATTCACTTACTTTTGGAAAAATAAATACAAGTGTTTATCTTGGAAAATTTGCCATCCAGGGTGGGTTCTATTTTCAAAAAGTTTATATGGTAGGAAAAGAGATACATTCGCTGCATTTGATAACACTTTCATGTTAAAACTGGTCAGTGAAATCTTTTTCAAAGGAATTGTCACACCTATTTATATAGTAATGACACATGGTTTATTTCTTCATTGTTCATACTGTGAATTTTCTTCATCCAATTTTTAGCATTCCTTTAGTGGCCCGTTTTTGCTACATATTTACTTTATTGACTTTTTTTTAAAGACTCATCAATCATTAAAGATCTTTGGGAATATGTTCAAAAATGTTAAAACGCTGGGCTTAGTAAAATTACAACAGGCAACATAAGCCAGATTGAGAAATATCTTGCCAAATTGTATTTCTCAGCAAGCCATTTGGGGACACTATTTTTTTTTTAAAACGTAGTTGATACCTTGATCAAAAATATAATTTCTCCCTTCCCCTTTTTCTGAACATTAGTGTTCTTGTACACATATTAATTTCTACATGGCTACAATTCTAAAATATTTCTGGCATGGGACTTCCCTGGTGGCGCAGTGGTTAAGAATCCACCTGCCAATACAGGGGACACGGGTTCAAGCCCTGGTCCAGGAGGATCCCACATGCCGTGGAGCAACTAAGCCCATGTGCCACAACTACTGAGCCTGCGCTCTAGAGCCTGTGAGCCACAACTACTGAGCCCACATGCCACAACTACTGAAGCCTGAGCACCTAGAGCCCATGCTCCACAACAAGAGAAGCCACCGCAATGAGAAGCACACACACCACAAAGAAGAGTAGTCCCTGCTCGCCGCAACTAGAGAAAGCCCACGTGCAGCAACAAAGACCCAACACAGCCACAAAAAAAAAAAAAAAAAAAAAAAATTCCTGGCGTTTATATGTGATTGCATACAAATGTTCATCTACAGAGAATCAAAAGGAATTGAGAAGTTCTCAGTGGCAGAAATTATCTTTAACAAATTAATTTGGGATTCTGTTATAACCTTTGGGCTCTGAAACAATGAGATTTTTTCAAAGTAAGGTGGAGAAGTGGGAAGATAATTCTCTTAGTGACCAACCCAGTATCTGAGTTTTCCCTTGGAGGAAAATGTGGCTGTTGAGTGGCTGTTGACTTTGAGTCTTTGTGACTGCCAGAAAAGAGAAAAACTCTGCCTACTTTGGGTAACAGGGTGGGTCTTGGGGTGGGGGGGAAATCTATTTGGATGGGGCGGTCAGGAAATGCCTCTGAGGTTGCATTTTAAAAACTGAATTTGGAAGGGAGCAATTGATGTGAAATATGGAGGGGTTGGAGAACTTTCCAGGCAAAGGGGAAAGCCCATAAAAAGGAAAAGAGATCCCTACATTTGAGAAATAGGCAGTTCATCAGTATGTCTGAAATGAAATGGTAAAGGAAAGAGTACCGCAAAAAAGGGTTGTAATGGATAAGACCAATCATTAGGGGCCTTGAAAGCATTGTAAAGAGTTCAAATTTTGTTTTCCGTTACTTATTGAGTAGAGTTTTAAGCAGAGCAGTGACATGATTTAACTCTGGTTTTAAAAAGGTTACCCTGACTACAAGAATATAAACCAGAAGAAGCAAGACTGATCAAGAAACTATTAAAAGATAGAAATGACCAAAACTGGCACAAGACCAAAACTGTTTCAAACTGGCTATAGAACAAATCACAAAGGTTAAAAATTGATCATTTAAAAGAGACACCAGGCACAGATCATTTAGAAATGAATTCTTTCTAACACTAATGAATATATAATTTTTTTAGTCCACCAATTCTAGCCTGTAGAAAAACATAAAGACCTTTTGAATAAAGTTAGAATAGCCTTAATAAAAAAAAAACAATGAAAGTAACAAAAAAAAGTTGTAGTTTTACTTTTTGAAATGAAGGTGTCTATCAAGATAAACGAACACACCAAACATTACAGGAGAAAAACTATGTGATTCTGTCAATGAATGCCATAGAGGCATTTGATAAAGTTCATTAGCCATTCCTAAGAAAAACTCTATGTAAAATAGGAATAAGAGAAAGCTCTGTAGCGGGTCTTGGCAGCCAGAGTAGGAGGTGGTATGGGCAAGTTCACCCGCTGCTACAAAGAACCAGTTTCTCTACCCGCCAGCCTGTGTTCTACTACCTGAGGGACACCGGCCAGTGACAACAAGCATGGTGCCTTCGAGCATCACTGGCATGTGGCCTGATACCAAAATCTACTACTGACTTCTACTTCCAGGGCCAGCAGAGCGAGCGGTCCTGCTCCATCAACTACCAGGGCTCTGAGGGTCAGCCCTTCACTCCCCGCAGCCCAGCCACCTCTTTGGCTCAGGCAGTGGGGCATTTTACAAGTAGTTCTGAGACATCCTCTTGCTTTTCCCTCCCTCTAGGTTACAGGAGTTTTTAGGGGCTTGGCTAGGCAGAGTTTCTCAACCTTGTCACTGCTGACATTATAGACCAGATAAGTCTTTGTTGTGGGGAGCTGTCCATCTTTGTAGGACATTTGGCAGCATCCCTGGCTTTTACCTGCTTGATACCAGCAGCACACAATTCTCACCCCCAGTGGTGACAACCAGAAATGTCTCTAGACATTGTTAAATGTCCCCTGAGAGACAAATTCATTGCAGTTGAGAACTGCTGGGCTAGAGGACAATGTAATGACTATGTTTATCATAATTTATGGCTTTACATGGTTGCATTTATGCCAATAAATTCTCAGTTAGGAGAGAAAAGGGGAAGCTACCTGTCTTAAGTCATATTGAGCTGACAGAAGAAAATACCATAGATTGAGTAGCTTTAAACAACAGAAATTTCTTTTCTCACAGTTCTGGAGGATGGAAGTCTGAGATCAGGGTACCCAGTATAGTTGGGTTCTGGTAAGATCTCTCTTCCTAGCTTGCAGATGGCTAAGTTCTCACTGTGTCCTCACGTGGCAGAGAGAGAGAACCAGCTTTGGTGTCCTTTTCTTCCTTTTGTTATAAGGGCACCAGTTCTACCAGACAGGGCTCCACCCTATGGATCGCATGTAACCTTAATCATCTCCTTAAAGGTGCTATCTGCAATACAGTTACATAAGGAGTTATATGTGTGTAACATATGAATTACGGGGTGACATAATTCAGTCTATAGCACTACCTAAACAAGATTTTTTAAAAAAAAACTCTCCCTCAACCCAATAACTAAATTATATACAACAGCCACTTATAAATTAAAATCAGTAACATGACAGGGATTTTTGCTATTATCATTATTCTTCAACACATTTTGGAGATTCATAAGGGCAGAAAATAAGCAGTTTAAAAGATGGGAATGAAAAGATAATGCTATCTTTATTTCCAGTTGGTATGATTATATACTTAGAAAATACAAGATATTCTGCTAAATATCTCTGAGCGTTAATAAGAGAATTTGGTAATGTGGGTGGCCAGATAAAAAATTAATACCTTTTCTTTCTACTAATATTACGCAATTAGAAATTTAAATGGGGGACTTCCCTGGTGGTCCAGTGGTAAAGAATCTGCCTTACGGGGGTTCGATCCCTGATCAGGGAACTAAGATCCTACATGCCGCTGGGCAACTAAGCCCACGCGCCATGACTACTGAGCTCATGCTCCTCAACTAGAGCCAGCGTGCTGCAAAATACAGAGCCCATGCACTCTGGAACCCGTGCACCACAACTAGAGAAGAGAAAACCTGCATGCCACAACTAGAGAGAAGCCCGAGCGCCGCATCAGAAGATCCTGCATGCCTCCACGAAGATCCCGCTTGTGTCAACTAAGACCCGGCGCAGCCAAAAGTAAATAAGATAAATAATAAATAAATCTTAAAAAAAAAAAAGAAATTAAAATGGGAAACGTCCCATTCATAAGCACAATAAAAAAGATAAATTACCAAAAATAAATCTAAGAACACAAGAATTGGATCTAAATGAAGAAAATGGTAACATTTTATTGAAGGACATAACACAAGGTCTGAAATTAAAGAGACCGTACTTCCTATATTAATACATAAATTTATTGAAGTTCCAATCAGAATCTCAATATAATTTTTTCTAATTGGTCAAAATAAGTTTAAAATTCATATAAAAAAAGAATGTGCAGATGAATCGGTTTGCAGGGCAGAATAGAGACACAGATGTAGAGAACAAACGTATGGACACCAAGGGGGGAAAGTGGTGGGTGGGTGGTGGTGGTGGGATGAATTGGGAGATTGGGATTGACATATATACACTAATATGTATAAAATGGATAACTAATAAGAAACTGCTGTATAAAAAAATAAATAAAATTAAATTTAAAAAAAAGAATGTGCAATAACTTTTCATTAAAAAAATGATATCAAGGGTAGACCTACTCAATCAGATATTAAAAGTACTCTAAATCGACTGTAATCAAAGCACTATCTACTAGCATACTAATAGGACACACAGATAACCAGTATAAACTAAAATCTAAAATGAACATAATAAATGATAAAGTTGGTATTTTGATTTAGGAGAAAAAAATTTTCTCTCTTAAATGATGTTAGCATTCCTGGTTAGTTACCTAGAAGAGTATAAAAGTACCCTACGATGGCTAAATATAAGTGTAAAAAAATTACAAGACAAAAATATCAAAAGAAAAGTTAAGAGACTTTTTTTAAACCTCAGAATGGAGAAAGCAAGACAGTAAAGTCTTAAAAACATGAGAAAAAGCAGTTGATTTGGTTACACTAAATTAAGACATTTCTGCCTAAGAAAGAGAAGCTACTGCTGTTGTCCAGATGAGAGGTGAGAGTAGTTACAACGGGGGTGGCCTTGGAGATGAGGAGAAGGAGACAGAATTGATATATATCTTAAGGTGGCAATACCTGGATTTCCAGATAGAATGGATGTGGATTTGAAAGTGGGAAGAAAGTAGAACTTGATCCAAGTCTTGTGAGATCATTTTAAGAAAAAAAATACAAAACTACTCACTCCAAATTAGATACAAAATGAGTATTCCTTTAGAATGAGAAAAGAAGCCACAACAAATGGCAAATTTTAAAAAGCTGCCAAAAACTATAAACATTACCAAATCCAAGAAAAAATAATAATGACATACTATTTTTGATCAATCAACTGCTTGAGACACTTTGGCAGTGAACTCTTTGATATTGCCTTTGATATTCAATGGTTTTGTAAGATAATATTGTAAATAAAGAAAAGATAATTCAGTCTTTGTTCTAGCATGGTTTGATCAACTTTGTTTTTTATTATGGAGAATTGGGATATATAAAACACGTGATATCACACATAGATGTACTTACCATTTGTAGTATAGCTTTAAGCTTGTGGTCTGTATGAAAAATTCTGATAATTCAATTTCATTCAATTTTCATCTAAAAAGTATGGACTATTTTATAATCATATATGTTGTGCATTGTAGAGGATTTGTGGCAAGAGAGAACTTGTATTTTGACTAGGTACCATCATGTCTCAAATATTCCAATATTCAGCTAAATAAATGTTCTAATAGTTAGCTAAATAAATACTAAATATTACAAGTCCAATGATTGGAAGAATTTTCTACAGGCTAATTTCTGGATCTCCAAATTTCAAGTCAGCGAAGTGAGTGGTTAGGAGCTTTCCTAAAGCCACTCCATGCAAGAATATCTAGTGATAACTATATACAGTAGCGTCTGTGGACAACATAAGCTTATCTCACCAAATCCAAACTAAATGCATCCCTAGCACAGCATTCTCATAGCCAGATCTCAAAAGTGCCTGTGGTGATGACATGAGGGGAAAGCGATAAAAGGGAAGTCAGGAAAAAAAGGCAGAGTTTTAATTAATTGCAGTTAAAACATGCTACTTTTGCAAATTTTACAAAAATATGTGATCATGTGAACACATTTGGGTTCCAGGGTCTTTGACAGGGCTCTTGCAAGTGAGGAGCGCTGAAACTTAAACTTCATTAATTCTGAGTATATTCACTTCTGGTTGACAGAGAGAAGAATCATAAATGATTTCCAGGTTTCTGGCTTGAATAACACAAGCTAAACCCTTGAGTAAAGACATCTCCTTGTTTGAGGTTCATGCCATTTACCTAAAAAACAGGTGGCTGGGTAGCACCAGGGAGGGGAATCCTGCAAAACTGGCTGCCTGGTCTGGGAAGATTTTGCTCTGTGAGTCAGATTCCCTCCCTCTATTTAGAGACACCAGGCAGCCTAGCCTGGGGAAACTTCTGCCCCTTCACGCAGCACTATCATGGACCTTTGGGATCCCCTCTGGCATAAGATAAACCAAGCAGATGGAAACAGTACCACAAGAGCCCTCAAAACTAAATTGTCACTAGAATTGTCATAAAATAAAAGATTTAATAGGACCCAGACTCTCCTAAGAAAATAGCCAAAATGTCCAGGATATAGTTTTTTAAGGTCACCTGTTATATAACAAGAATCAGGAAAATCACAACTTGGACAAAAAAGCACAATAAATTGACATAACCAAGATGAATCAAATATTGGAATTATCCAACAAGAATTTTAAAGCAGCTATATTAAAAATGCTTTAGTAAGCAATTACAAATTCTGTTGAAACCAATGAAATGATAGAAAATCACAGAAGAGAAATAGAAGTAATAAATAAGAATGACATGAAAATATAGGACTGAAAATACGATGTTAGAAATAAAAAATTGCTTGATGGCACAACTGTAGAGCAGAGGTGACAGAGATAGAATCAGTGAGCTTGAGGACAGATCAATAGAATTTACCCATTCTGAACAAAAGAGAAAATATAGACTGAAAAAAAAAAAAAAACTGAACAGAGAATCAAAGAAATTTGGGCAATAACAAAAAATCCAGCATTTGTATTATTGGATTCCTAGAGAGAGAGAGAAGAAAGAGAGGGGGCTGAAAGAGCAATTGAAGAAATAATGACTGAGAACTTTTCAAACTTGGTTAAAAAAAAAGAAAAAGAAAAAGAAAAAGAAAAAGAAAAAGAAAAAAAGCCTTAAAACTATAGAATAAAGAAGCTGTGCAAATTCCAAATAATATAAATTCAAAAAAAAATCCATGCCAAGACATAAACTTTCAAAAACTAAAAATATTGAAAAAAAATCTTGAAAGCAGCCAGAGAGAACCAACACATTAGCTACAGGGAACACTACTTTGGATGACAATGGATTTCTTCTCTGAAACCATGGTGGCCAGAAGGATATGCCACAACATTTTTCAAGGGTATAAAGAAAATAGCTGTCATTATCAAATTTTACATCTGGGAAAACTATAATTCAGGAATGAAGAGGCAATAAAAACACAACCAGATGAAGGAAAACTAAAAGAATTTGTTGCTAGCACATCTACCCTTCAAAAGTGCAAAGGAATTTTCTTTTAGCAGAAAGAAGATGGTAAAAGAATCAATTGTGAGCATCAGGGGAAAATGGCAAGAACAGAAATATGGGTACATGCAAAATACTATCCTTCTCATCAGTTCTGTAAATTATATTTGATGATTGAAACAAATATTATAATGCTATCTTATATTCAAGACAATGCTAGCAGTGGGGAAGATAAAGGGAAATAAATGGAAGAAAGGATTTCACATTTCACTGAAACTAATAAAATGTTAACACCAGTAAACTGCTATAAGTCATATATGTATTTTGTAATACCCAGAGCAACTACTATAGAAACTATACAAAGAGACACACTAAAAAAACTATAAATATATCATGATGGAATGTTAAAAAAATGTTTAAATAACATGCAGGAAGGCAAGAAAAGAGAAGCAGAGGAACAAGAACCAAAGGAAACAAATAATAAAAGGTAGATTTAAGTTCTAATATATCAATAGTTACCTTAAGTGTAAGAGTCTAAACATACCAATTAAAAGTACATCAAAAAACAAAACCCAACTATATGCTGTTTATAAAAACTCACTTAAAATGCAACAACATGATTTTTGAGTTTTAAGTGAGTTAGGCTGAGAGTAAAAGGATAGAAAAGTATACCATGAAATGTTAATTTTAAAAAAGCAGGAGTGGTTCTATTAATATTAGATAAAGTAGACTTCAGAGCAAGCAGTGTTACCAGAGGCAAAGAGGCACATTACATAATGATAAGAGAATCAATCCACCAGGTAGACATAATCCTAATGTGTATGCACCACACAGCAGAACCTCAAAAATACATGAAGCAGAAATCAATACAGCTGAAAAAAGAAATAGACGAATTTACAATTACTGTTTGGTCTTTAATACCCCCTCTTAGCAAGCAATAGAACTAATAGACAGAAAATCAGCAAAGACACAGAAAATCTGAACCATGTCCTGTATTTTCACTGTAAACTTCTTTGCAGTAAACATTTTTGCTGCAAGCATTTTTCCTGCAGACATTTTGGTCACATAACTAATTAGCTGTAAGGCATTTTGCCATGAAAGATAAAATAACTGGTTGACAGTTTTTGGTTTGACAGTTTGGTTTCAGTTAGCTATATTTTGGGGTTTTTTTTAGTAAATTTATTTATTTTATTTATTTATTTTTGGCTGCATTGGGTCTTTATTGCTGTGCGCGGGTTTTCTCTAGTTGCATTGAGCGGGGGCTGCTCTTCATTGCAGTGTGCAGGCTTCTCATTGCAGTGGCTTCTCTTGTTGTAGAGCACGGGCTCTAGGCATGTGGGCTTCAGTAGTTGTGGCATGTGGGCTCAGTAGTTGTGGCTTGCAGGCTCTAGAGTGCAGGCTCAGTAGTTGTGGTGCACGTGCTTAGTTGCTCCACTGCATGTGGCATCTTCCTGGACCAGGGCTCGAATCCATGTCCCCTGCATTGGCAGGCGCATTCTTTTTTTTTTTTTTAATTTTTATTATTTATTTATTTATTTATTTATTTTTGGCTGCTTTTGGGTCTTCGTTGCTGCACGTGAGCTTTCTCTAGTTGCACTGAGCGGGGGCTACTCTTCATTGCGGTGCGTGGGCCTCTCATCGCGGTGGCTTCTCTTGTTGCGGAGCACAGGCTCTAGGCTCATGGGCTTCAGTAGTCACAGCATGCGGGCTCAGTAGTTGTGGCTCGGGGGCTCTAGAGCGCAAGCTCAGTAGTTGTGGTGCACGGGCTTAGTTGCTACGTGGCATGTGGGATCTTCCCGGACCAGGGTTCGAACCTGTGTCCCCTGCATTGGCAGGCAGATTCTCAACCACTGTGCCACCAGGGAAGCCCGGCAGGCACATTCTTAACCACTGCGCCACCAGGGAAACCCTAGCTATGTCAATGGCTTTATTGAGCTGACAGAGGATGATGATTTGCCCCAAGAGTTGGTTTCTTATTTTGAAAATCACTACAGTGGAAGAGAAAGAGGTCAAGGGCCTCAGAGGTGCAGAGTTGAACCCATATTTCCTGTGGAACTAAGAAACATCTATCAACAGACACATGACAATATGCCAAGAACAAACAACAGTGTACAGGCTTTCACAATGCAATACAAATCTCAGGTACAAATATACATCTTAGCATTTGAAAACGGATACGTCTCTTAATGAAGGAAGACATTTTGAGGAAAAAGAAAAAGTGTGATGCTGAATGATCGGAAGAATCAACAAACCAAAAAAATGTATATAATACTATGAATGACAGACTTGGAAGTCAATGCTTAGGTACAATCCATAAAATAAAATCAGTTCTTTGAGCAGTATTGCCATGAACCTATATATCTTAAATGTATTCAAATATTTCATATTTTGCAATGAAGTCTTTTGAATTTTAATTGTTTCTCATGTGTCATTGTGTCCTTTTTAATTCCCCTCTTTTATTTTTCATTATTTTATCTTTTATTGTAGAATTGCCTTATGGCCAATTAGTTACGCGGTGAAAATATCAGTAGCAAAAATGCTTGTGGCAAAGATCATACAGTGAAAGTGCCTAGAACTGATCTGAGCAACACAGTTAACCAACAGAAAATTGATGTATGTAGACCACTTCACCCAACAAGAACAGAAGAGACATTTTTCAAGCACCCATGGAACATTTACCAAATCCATAATATCTTGAGCATAAAACAAACCTTAATCAATTTAAAATAATTGAAATCATAGAAAGTGTGTTCTCTGACCATAATGAAATCAAACTAGAAATCAATAACAGAAAGACAAGGAAGATGTCCAAACACTTGGAATTTGAACAAAACACTTGTAAACAATGGATCATAGGAAACTTAAAAATTCATAGAAGTAAATGAAAATGAAAACACACCATATAAAATATGTGGGGTGCAGCTAAAAGCAGTGCTGAGAGGGAAATTTATAGTGCACTAAATGCTTACGTTAGAAAAGAAGGAAGGTCTCAAACCAATAATATAAGCTTCTATTTCAAGAAATTGCCAAAAAAGAGCGAAGTAAACTCAAAGCAAGCAAAAGAAAGACAATACTTAGCACACTCAATTCCTTTACTTCTCTTGTTACCAGACTTAGATTCCATTGTCCAGCTTTATAATTATTCCCTTATAACAGTCATTAATTATTTGCTTATCTCTCTTACTTTTGTACATAACCAGAAAAAAATCCTAACTTTCCTTATGCAAACAGCTCTATCTACATTTGTTCACAGTATCTCAATACTCATGGAGAAAATCACTGCAGTACTGACCAGAGTCATTTCAAATCCATGACCTTACACCATGAATGGTCATTTGACACTGACAAACATACTCCAATTCACTCACTTTTTCACTATCACAGCAGATGATTTCAATCCTCTTATATCCTCTTCCTCTCTTGATCTAAGCTAGTAACTTGTCTCCACATTTTATACAAAAATAGTTCCACTCAAGTAAGAACTATCTCACCTTTCAACCAGATAGCCATCAACCTACTTGTATCTGTACACACATATTGGCCTCCTTTCTAGTTATTATAGAAAAGGCACTGCTCCTACCTTAGCTCAACCTCTTCACTTACCTTTATTTTTTAAAAGAAATTTTTTTACTTCCATTTTCTGTATCTCTACTACATTATTAATTTCTCCCTCTCTACTGGATTCTTCCTATCCAAACTGAAGCATGTGTTAAGATTATCAAAACAATCAAAAAAAGCAAGCAAATAAAACCTTTCCTTTCCACATCCTGTTCCAGCTACTATTCATTTCTCTGTTCTCCTTCATAAAAATAGAGCATTATCTATACTTATTGTCTCTCTCTACTTCTTCAACTCCCATTTTCTCTTCAGATCATCCTAATTGGGTATTTCTCTGACTTCTCTTTAAAAAAAGTGGACCAATGACCTCATCTTGCTGTAAAGCTAATGTTCACTTCTCTGAGATCATCTTGCTTGAGCTCTTAACATTTGACACAATTCATTCCTTCTTGACACACTCCACACTTGGTTTCCTGGATATTATGCTTCCCTGGCTTTTCTTTCATCTTTCTGCTTCATCTCAAACTCCTTTCCCTCTTCCCCCAGACCTCTAAATGTTTTGGTGACCCAGGGCTTTCTCTTTGGCTCTATTCTCACCTCAATGATCTCATCTGGGTAATTTCAGCTAGTCCCAGGGCTTTAAATTCCATCTTTAGTAGACAACTCAAATTTATATCTCCAGCCTATTCCTCTTTTTAGAACTCCAAACTCCTATATTCTACTTGACATTTCAATTTGGATCTCTAATAGAAAACTTAAACATGGACAAACAGAATTATTAATACCCCTTCCCAATTTGCTGCTGCAAATTCTTCCACCTTTCACTAAACAGATTTATCATCTACCTAATTGCCCAAACAAACAAACAAAAAAACCCCATAGGTTTTATAACTCTTGATTCTTCTTTCTCTTATAACCTATATCCAATCCATCAGTAGTACTGTGGGTATTACTTTCAATATGTCCTGAATCTGTCCAATTACTACCATCTACATAACTATAACTTTACTCCACATCACCTATTCACCTCACATTTTCTTAACAATTGACTTTCTGAATTCACTTAAAACTGAGATATGGGTGGCAGGTCATTTAAAAACAGTAGGACCTTAAACCTCTCCAGAGTCACATATTGTGTATGAATGTTTGCTTTTAATTGGAGTCTTAAAAGATATTTTAGGGAGAAACTACTTCAAATGTCATTTTAGACTGGAAATGTCAGAGCTTATATTTTGAAAAGACAAACAAAAAGCATAAAGAGCTTTTTGATCACCAGCAGTGAATTTAAACTATGTGTATGGGTCTTTAAAAATGAATTAAGGCATAAACTCTCAGGGTGCTAAACTTTGTATAACATAATGAGGGGAAAAGAGGAGAATTTTTAAAGTTATACTGTTGAGCAAGAGGAACAAACAGGAAGGGGTAGGCCCTCTGCTTGAGACAGATGGTGATAACAGACGACAAAAAGGAAGCAGGACCACTGCGTTCCTGTTCTGCCTGTCTTCTGCATCAAAGGCAATGATCTTCAGACTGAAGAGGGTAGAACAAACTAGTTTAAGAGGGAAATGATGTCAAAGATAGGTGGGGATATTGAGAACATCAAGTGCCCCAGCTGAGATGAACTTTACTGCAGGGCTGCTGAGAACTAGGAGATGAAACTTCCAAACCAGCAACTGTTACCTCTGAGGAATAGTGGAGAAGGGGAGAGGTTTCACAGGACTGGAGAAGCAAATGCAGTGCCAATTTCCCATAAGGGAAAATAATAAATTCTGCAATTATGGATCAGTGAACCTGACATTAATCCCTGTGCAAAATTATAGAATGGATTATTAAAATGGATGGGTTTTCAAACAGCATAAAATGAGAGCATGTAAATTCTTACAAAGGGAAATGGTATTCACTAAGACCCAGCATGGGCTCATTAAGATTAAGCTGTACCAGACTAACTTCATTTTCTTTTTGGGTAGGTTAACTACCACTGTTAAGAAGAGTTAATATTTCTTCAGTACTTGATATTAGGCTCTCAGTTAAATGCTTTATATACATTTTAAAATTTAATCTTAAGTATTATTTCCCCTCATTTTATAGATGAAGTAACAGAGGTTTAGAGCAGTAAATAGCTCAAGATCACAAAGCTAAAACTAGGGAACAAGAATTTAAGCATAGGGCTTCCCTGGTGGCGCAGTGGTTGAGAATCTGCCTGCCAATGCAGGGGACACGGGTTCGAGCCCCGGTCTGGGAAGATCCCACATGCCGCGGAGCAACTGGGCCCGTGAGCCACAACTACTGAGCCTGAGCGTCTGGAGCCTCTGCTCCGCAACAAGAGAGGCCGCGATAGTGAGAGGCCCGTGCACCGCGATGAAGAGTGGCCCCCACTCGCCGCAACAGGAGAAAGCCCTCGCACAGAAACAAAGACCCAACACAGCCAAAAATAAAAATAATAAATAAATAATAAATTAAAAAATTTTAAAAAAAGAATTTAAGCATAGGTAGTCACGTTATAGGCAGTGCTATAATGCCGCTAAAGAGTACAGGATGAGTATATCCCAAGAATGCTATTGAAATGGTACACCTGGATTATGTTAATGGTGCCAAGATAGAAAAGGATGAATTAGCTGATGGTGCACTTGGGGTGATCCATAAATGATAGAATGATCATTTTCAAAGAGCACTGATTAATGTGCCATTGTATATTAAGATAGAAATCTCCAGTGATCTTATTCCAGAATCCCATCCTTGACCTATTGTTGGTTGACATTTTAATGAACAACTTGGCTAAATAAATAAATGGCATCATATCAAAATATGTGGATGACCTGAAATCTGATTGGCTAGTATCTGATGGCAGAATTGGACCCCCCAAAGATCTTAGCACAGGTTCAATAAAACAAGAGGCAGTATATTAGGACTAAATATAAAATCTCTCACTTAGGTTTTTAAAACTCTACCCAATAATACATGGAGAAAAACAGAAGAGCTAACAACAGTTCATGAATAGCTTCTCCTCATGTGCCAGAGCCGTGGTATCACAGCCCCAGGAAAAGGGATCTCACCAAAGCAAAAAGTTCAAATAAGGAAGCTTAAGATTCGATCACTGAACTGACTCTTTATGGAAAGTCCCCCAAAACAGGTAGAAAAACAGTGCTAAGAGTTAAGTCCAGAGAGTAACACAGGGGAAAATATTAGATAACAAGCAAACAGCAAGTTTAGTAATTGTGAGAATTTGAAGCAGGAGAGGGAGAAAGATTTCAGAAAAGTCAAACTATTTTATGCTCATTTTTTCTTATATATACACCCTTTATTTTCCTCTCCTCTCTTACATGTGTAGTGTAATAGTGGAAGGCCTTCAACTACTGAGGGCTTTGATTATTTTCTTTACCTGTGTTGTAAGCAGGCCTTCAGGTGGCTTTTGTAGCAAATGTTTCTTGATTTATTACTTTAACGTTTAAAAAATAAAATTTTTAGTTTTTTAAAAAAATCTTTTCACATGTGAACTATTTTAAATGATTTTATGCTTGAATATGCATGTGTCCCTCGATGTTAAGGGAAGCTCATTTTCAGACTATGGCAGCTGTGCTGAAGCTTCTTTTTATTTAGTTCCTGGTAGGTGTTTGGAGAAGTATGTATAGCAGCTCTAAGGAGCTTTGAATCTTGTGAAAAATACATTTGATAGAAATATGAGTAAAGAGTATGATGTGGCTAGCAAAAAAGCTAAGGTGATATGATACTATGTTCATAAAATTGTATATATAGTAAGAAGGAGCTAATCATCTCTCTCTCCAAGGAACTAATCATCTCTCTCTTTCTCTCTCTCTCTCTCTCTTTATATATACACACACATACACACACACACACACACACACACACACACACATATATATATATATATATACACCTAAACCCACACACGGATTAATACCTAGTTCTGACATTTTAAGAGGATGAATAGAAATACACCCGTATTTCCAGAGGTGACCTGGGTGATGAATAGATTTGAAATCATGTAATGTGAGATACTCTTGAAGAAATCGGGATTTTTTTCCTGGAGAAGATATTAGTCACTATTTACCAAATTGTAAAAGTGACTGGAGTAATAATAGGTTGTTAGAGCAAATGGAAAAATCAGATCTTTATCACTTTACAGAGTAGTGTAGTGGCTGAAAGCACAGGTCCTAAAGGTAGACTGTCTGGATATACATAGCCCAGTTCCACAACTTACTTGTTGTTGACATGGAAGCAACCTAAATGTCCATCGACAGAGGAGTGGATAAAGAAGACGTAGTATATATATACAGTGGAATATTACTCAGCCATTAAAAAGAATGAAATCATGCCATTTGCAGCAACATGGATGGACCCAGAGATCGTCATACTGAGTGAAGTAAGTCAGACAAAGACAAATATCATATGATATTGCTTATATGTGGAATCTAAAAAAAAAAGGTACAAATGAACTTATTTACAAAACAGAAATAGAGTCACAGATGTAGAAAACAAACTTATGGTTACCAGAGGGGAAATGGGGGGGGAGGGATTAGTTGGGAGATCGTGATTGACATATACACACTACTACATATAAAATAGATAACTAATAAGGACCTACTGTATAGCACAGGGAACTCTACTCAATACTCTGTAATGGCCTATATGGGAAAAGAATCTAAAAAAGAATGGATATATGTATATGTATAACTGATTCACTTTGCTGTACACCTGAAACTAACACAACATTGTAAATCAGCTATACTCCAATAAAAATTAAAAAAGAAAAACTTACTCAGGTTACTTAACTGCTCTGTGTAGTAGTTTTCACATCTGTATAATAGTCAAGATACAGCTGACCCTTGAACAACTTGGGTTTGCACCACATGGGTCCACTTGTACTTGGATTTTTTCCATCCGTAAATACTACAGTAGTACGTGGTCTGTGGCTGGTTGAATCTGTGGATGTGGAGGAAGCGTGGATATGGAGGGCCACTGTACGTTAAATGTGGATTAACCACCACATTGTTCAAACGTCAGCTGTAATAGTACGCACATCATTAGGATTAAATGAATGAAACACAGACAATATTCGCTGGTACATGTCAAGTACTTGATACATTCTAGTTACTAATAAAGCACAATAGAAATTTTCTTCTTGTTGGATAACATAAACTAATGATTAGACTTTTGATGATGGTTCAGTCAGGAAAGAGAGTGATGGGGAAGGAAAGAATGGCAATGGTCAGGTTTGAGAATTTGAGTTTCCTTGTGCTTATCATGGAATAAATCTGGCTGAAGAAAAATGGATCCTAATTACTAAAGTTAGGATATCTTCAACTATCTAGTGAGATCCCATACCTCAGCAAAATCAAACACAAACTGATTACTATTTGTTTTTTAAAAATTGGATTGTCAACAAGATAAGTAATTTCTCAGGCCTGGGCAAACTTCTTGAGCTTTGTATAAAGAGGCAGGACAATAAAACCTGTTGAGAATATCCTATCAAAATTTCTATGAAAGTTACCTCTCACTTTACTATGAGCAGAGGTGGCTCATTGGAATAAATTATAGTACCTGTGGATTATCTGAAATAAGGAAAACATGTATATACAAATGAAAATGCTCCTATCATAAAATAAATTTTATTATATCTCTTGGCAATTGACATTTTATGTCCCCTGTGCGCTCTGCCTTAGATCTTCCCCCAAATGACAAATTTTAGAAATAGAAGCCTTTTATTTGACAAAGGAAAGAGCTGGACAGCAGTTAACAATTGTCTATACTTGGACTTTTAATAAGGTTTTATGTTAAAACAAGGACACCAGTTTGAATAATAACGGGTTTCAATTGTATCCTGGATATTTTGTCAGGCTAGAAACTCTGGGTTCCAGAGGCTCCTGATTCCTTCGTTCTTTTTGCAATTTTTTCTTAAACATCTGCTATGTCCCAAGCTCTTTTCCAAGCCCTCAGAAAAGAACAGGAACAAGGTAGACAATGTCAGCGCACTCATAGAGCTTACCTCCTAGTGAGGAGACACAACAAATAAACAAGAAAAATTCCAGAGAGTGATAAGTATTAGAAGAGAATCAAATAGGACAGAAAGATAGGGAAAGACTAGATGTCTACTTTGTATTGGGTGTCCAGGGAGGCTTCCCTAAGGAGCTGACATCTGAAATGAGACACAAATGACAATAAGCATCCAGAACCGTGAGGAGCAAGAAAGAAAATCATTCCAAGGAAAGGGAACAGCTAGTACAAAGATCCCAAGGGCAGAGGGGAGGCCAACTTGGCTGAACTTGGTCAGGATAGATAATATTTATGGGAAGTTCAGAGATGCAGAATCCAGGTCATTTATGACATGGTAGGACAAGGTAAGAAAATTGAGACTTTGACTAAGATCAGAAGCCAGGCATTTGGTGGGTTTTAAACAGAGGAGTGACATGATCTGACATGATCTGATTATGTTTTAAATAAATTGCTCTTGCTGTTACATGGTGTTTAGGTTATAGAAAGCAAGAGTGCAAGCAAGGAGACCAACTGGAATGTTATGGCAATATTCCAGACAAGAAATGGAAATGACTTAGAGGGAAGTAGTAGTAATGGACATAAAGATAGTCATTTTGGGGGAAACTTTGGGAGTTAGAGGTGAGAGAACTTGTGGTTAGATTGGGGAGAGAGAAAGAGAGAGAGAGAGAGAGTGCTAAATTACGGAGCTCTTCTAAGTTTTTGGCCTGAGAAAATTAGTAGAAGTGCCATTTTCTGATATTTGCAATCTTGGGGAAGAAATGGATTTGGATGGAGAAATAAAAAGTTCTTTTTATAGACAAATTAAGCTTTAGATGCCTATTAGCCATTCAAGAAGAGCGGAGACGTATGAAGCTGGATATTTGAATCTAAGTTTCAGAGAAGAGGTGACAAATGGAAGATATTGATTTGAAAGCTTAGACTACCTGAAGCCATGAAAATGAGTGATACTACCTGAAAGAATAGGGCCAGCCAAGTTATGGAGCAAATGGGTACTCTAACATTTAGAGACTGGGTAGAAGAAGAGGAGAAGCCAGAATACAAGACTGAGAAGGATCAATCAGTGATTTAGGAGGAAAAGCAAGAGAAACACTAACCAGGAGGCCAAGAGAAGAAATCATTTCAAGGAGGAGGAAGTGGTCAAATGTGTTGAATGCTGCTGAGAAATGAATTAAGATAAGAACAAATCAGAGACCATTGGATTTGGCAGCCCCAGTGGAATGGTGGATCCCAAAGCTCAGTTAGAATAAACTGATGTGTGAACATGAAATGAGAAAAGAAAGAGAGCAACTACTGACAGGAGAAAGTACCTCTCGATGTTGTAATCGTTAGAGGCCCCTGAAATGGAGAAGGCCCACTTATGATATTGGAAAACCTCAAAGAAAAGTTTACAATTAAAATGAGGGATTTGTGCGTCTGTTTGTGAGTTGGACCAGATGACCTTGGAAATATCTATCATGCAATGATGTTCTAGGATTTTTTTTTTATTCTACAGTATTTATTTGATTGCCCTCTTGCTTGCCTAAATTGTCAATGCAGTGTCCACAACCTGATCCCTCTGCAACCTTGTCAAGGATAGATAAATTATTTTCATTAGACTTTATAAAATACTGGAAGTAGCTCTTGAATTTTTATTACTTTCTCAGTAGACTCTAGATTGGAAAAAATTGGTCTCATTCAACTGTCTCATAATGTAGATAAGGCAGTTAAGGCTCTGAGATGTGAAATGATTAGTCAAATATAAAATTCAAAGATAATAGCAAAGCTAGGACTAGAACCCAAGTCTCCTAGTTTCATTTCTCATCATCTTATTACTTCTCCATTTTTGGTTTATAGCTTTCTAATTTTATAAACTATCCACTTACAAAAAGAACTTTCAAGGTTGTATTGTTTAAAATAGCAAAATAAAAAGCAACCAAAAAACAAGGAACACAAAATTCTCAGCATCAGAGAACTGAAGTTCCTTCTTTGGGAAGGAGCTGGGGCATTTAATACCCCAGCGGCTGGAAGATTGGCAGCTGATGGCTGTCAGCCAAGCCCTTCCCTTGGGGTGGCTGCAGCAGCAAACTGTCATAAGATGAAAGTGGCAAACCAGCATCAAGCATAAGTGAGATGGAAGGCACAAGTAAGCTGCATTGCACCTCTCCCTCAGCATGAACCTACGGTCACATGAGGGGGCCCTGATAATGAGCTCACGGAGGAGGAAAAAGCCCAACAGATGGTTCAGAGACAGGTCATCCTGATATGAAGTGCAAGCTGAAAATGGACTGCTGTTGCACTATAGCCTCACTCAAGGGTGTCTCCAAAAGAAAGCTGTGAAGGAAAATCCTTCCAATGGGCAGACCTTCAGGCATTGCATCTGGTCATCCACCTTGCATGGAAAGAATGGTGGATCAAAGTAAAGTATACCTGTTTATGAGCGGAGGAAAATGATTGAGCTGGTTGTTCAGAAACATGGAAAAAGAAAAATTAAAAGACTGGTGACAAGGGTGTTTGGGGAAGCTGTATGTGGGGGCCTGTGGGAATGAGGCGCACAGGCACACAGGGAATGTATCACGGGTTAATGTTCTCTAGAGTGTATCCTTCCCTCCATCATCCTTCATAGAAGAGGCACTAAACAACCAAAAATATAGAATGGTATGGAAAATTGCTGTCAGCTAGCCTCTGTCATCAGCCATCCCAGTGCTGATATAATGGTCGCATAAACAGAGAAGCCACGGTGGCAAGGATGGAGGTTATGCATGGACTCAACAGCATGACTTCCACTCACCAAGGCTAATCTAGCTACTGCCATTGCCAAACATCCCAGCAACAGAGATCAATGCTAAGTCCTCATATAGCATAATCCTCAAGGATACCAACAAGCTACTTGGTGACAAATTGACCACTCTGAACTCCTTCCACTCTGCAGGGGGAAGCAATTCATCTTGGCTGGAATCAACACATATTCCAGGTATATGTTTGCCTTTGCCAACCACAGGACCTCAGACACCACCGCTATTCAAAGGCTTACAGAGTGTCTGATCCACTGACATAGGACCTTGTACAACATTGCATCGGTCTAAGGGACCACTTGACAACAAAGAGATAGGGCAGTGAACATAGGACCTTGAGATCCACTGATGTGATCACATACTGCACCATCCAGAAGTTGCCAGTGATAGAAAGAGTGATAGAATAGCCTTTTGAAAGTATAATGGAGGTACCAGCTTGGATATGAGACTCTACAAGAATGGGGGGCTTATGCTCTAGTACCTAGTTACACCCTAAAACAATGTCTATTGTATGATGCTATGTTCCCAATAGGTAGAATGTATGGGTCTGGGACCTAAGAGAATGAAGTAGTATCCCTGTTAACTATCCCTCCAAGTGACCAACCTGTAGAATTTGTGCTTCCCATCTCTACAACTCTAGACAATGTGGGTCTAAAGGTTCTACCCCCCAGATTGGGAAATGTTCCATCAAAAGACATAACAAGACTCCCATTAAATATTAAGTTAAAACTACTAATGTCACTTTGGGGTCCTCATGACAAGAGGAAAGCAAAGAAAGTAGTACACAAAGAAAGGTGTCACCATCCTGGCGTCAGGTGGAGGTAGAACAGTTCCTTCACAATAAGGGCCAGGAGGACTATGTTTGGTACCCACCAGTCCACTGGGAAATCTCTTGATGTCCTACATTGCCCAACTGTGACAAAGATTGGGCAAGTACAATAGCCACGGACTGAGAAAGTCATGATGACTGGGCTCAGACCCATGAGGGATGAGGATCTGGGTCACCCTACCAGGTAAGCCACCTAGATCAGCAGAGATGTTAGCCAAGAGTGAGTGGACTCTAGATTAAATAGTAGAGGAAGGATACAATGAGCACTTAATAAAAGATAAAAGTGAATTCAAGTGTCACAGGAGATAGACTTTAGCAAATACGATTTTAAGTCACCCAGATTCTCCCTTCAGGACTGAGGAATCAGTTGCTGGTAGCATTGACAACTTATGGCTCTCAGCTGAATTTCTATCTGTCAATTACCCTAAGCTGAAAAGAGCAGTTTTGCCCAAAGTCACACCTACTCCTGGGGCACAGTTCCCACTCAATTATTGGATGATAAGAGTATTTGAAGACTCAACCCCTCTGCCTCAAGGAGGAACAACTCTGAAGGGCCATCCCAGCTCCAGAGCCGCCCAGGTCTTTTCTGCAACTTCACTGTGGTTCTACTCTTCCCTCAACCCAACCCTACTTCCTTTACTCGCCCATGTAAGGGTTGGTTCCAAGGCCACTCACCAATACAATTATTGCACACAATACAAATCTTTCTTAGAATCTATTTCTCAGGGACAGCTAGTTCAAAAAGCATATGGCATGCATGCCCATGTGAGATAATATTTGTTAGTCATGAGAATGATATTGTAGAATATTTCATGATATTGAGAAAATTAGATTAGGGCAATTGTGAAATGTTTGATCCCACTTTCATAAATGTATACAAATATATGTAAATATATCCTGAAAAGAAGCAGAAAGCAGCAAAACATTAACAGTGGCTGTCTTTGGGTACTAGGCTTGTAGTGTTTTTCTATATTTTTAATAATCAACACTAGATAGTTATTTTCAATCAGGTAAAATATTTAGTAATAAACTTGAGTGTATAATATACTATAAACGTAGAGAAGTATGTATAAAGCAGAAGGAAGTAGAGACAATAAACACAGAGTCCAATATAATTACTGTTTATTCCAGATGACCCTTGATTTAAGAATGAAAAACAATTTACCTCTCTTCCCTAATTCATCCACTGGCTTAACTGAAGTTACCCTGTGAGGTGGACAAATAGGAAATTAACATCTAGGAGTGGGATTGCTGAGTGATATTGTTACTCTATGTTTAACCTTTTGAGGAACTGCCAAACTGTTTTTCAAAGTAGCTGCACCACTTTACAGTCAACAGTTATTATAAACCACATTATTTTTCCACCCTAGTCCAAGCAGGTTTCCCTTATCATCTGAAATATTCTCCAGATGCAGATTAGTCATTTCTCTTAGATGGGTCTGTGCAGGGTCCCTACCAAGAGAAAGACTTCGAAAAGTCAGAAGAATTTTGTTGGTTCCCAAGGCATCCTATATATGGGAAGAATGAGTCAAACATATTAGTTTTCTTCAAGACCGACACTCAGCTCCTAGTGTATCCCCTCACTATTCCTGTTTAGCCATTTAAGGTGTGCATTCATTAGCCAACCCACTCAAGCATCACTCCATTAAAGGTGGGGACATTCTCACTGTCTTGTCTATCCCTAAGATCCCCTCAAAGAAAGGAGCCTCGTTACTATCCATTCAGTTGTTTTACCTTGCACAGGAAGCCAAATTTTAATTAAAATCAGGAATTGTAAAAGTTGTTATTCAGTAGAAGATTGTTTTGCTTGCTTTTTTAAAAATTATGCTGCACAAATTTTATAAACAGGTGATACTTGCTTTTCCTTTCTCCTCTCCCAAGGCTAGATCATTCCAAAATTTGTTAGGAAATTTGCCATATACTATGGTAGAACATCAAATTCAACCCCCAGGTTCTTGGCAGCAACTCCTATCTGATAAAAGGAAGTCTACAGTTCTTAAAAACCTTTTCTGGTACAAAAATTTAAATGGGGAAGTTATGATTTACACAAGTGGCATCAAGGAGCCCAACGGTCACAATGTCTTCTAACAGTTTCAGAGAAAAAGCAGAAGTGTTCTTCAAGTGGGTGTTACTTGATCAACTCTCAATAAAAACCCAATGAATCACATCAAAATATTTTTTCTGTGAAGTTTTTTTTGAGGAGCTTAATCAAATGTAGTTCAAGAGAGATGCGGCTGCATTTAATGTGATTATGAAGTTTACTAATTTGATGTGGTACAAAACATTAATAATGTCTGTATGTATATATTTTGAAATAATCTATATCCCTTCCAAGTGACTGAATACATTATAAACTAATGCTTTTGTTATTTTAATTAGGAGGTGGCAAATTAACTGGCAAAAGACCCACCATCCCTTGTCAGATCTTGAATTATTAGAAATAAGTGAGGTTTCCAGAAATGTATCATTCACATTAATGCAACTACCCCGTATCTAGCTTTCTGGTGCTCTATCTGCATAGGCGAAATCCTTAATCTCTTAGAGACATGGGTAGGTTACATACTACATATTTACACATTACATTTATGTGTTGCATATTATATAATTCTTGGCCAGTAGTTAAAATCCTAGCTGAACATCAGAGTTACCTGGAGAAGTTATTTGTAAGCCGTATTTTGCCATGAGTATTATAGAAGTAGTATTTTTCATTTATTTCTGATACATATTTTTACTTCGCTCAAATTTCAAAAGGTACAAAAGGTTATGCTGTGGTAAAATCTCTCTCTCACTCCTATCTGTCAACCACCCAGTTCTCTGCAAAGGCAAAACCAGCATTATTGGCTTTCTGTATTAACTTCCAGAGATATTTCACACATATATAGGCAAATATGTATGTTCATCCTTTTTAACAGCACTGGTAACAAATGATACACACTCTTTGCATGTTTCACTTGATAAAACATCTTGAAGATGAGCCTATATCCTCACACAAAGAAGTTCCTCATTCTTTTTTGCATATGCATTGTATATTATTGTATGGATGCACCGTAAGTTGTTTAGTCTAGCTGGAAAATTTTTAAAAATATTTGTTCCTGGGACCTCTCATAGATCTACAGAATCAAAATCTACAGGTCAGAGTCTGGAATATGTATTTTTAACAAGCTCCCCAAGTGTCTGTCATCCAGTCAGCCCAGCAGATTGGTTCTGGGGATTCACCATTCTATGTTACCTATTCTGAATATCACTATTTCCAGTCGAGCTTTTTACTGAGGCTAGAAAGCAGAGGTCATATTCTCTGGGAAGAGCCTGACTCACGGTAGTACATGTTTTTATTGTTTGGTTTATAAAACAGTATTTTCAGGAAAAAAAATTTATTCCTATAGATTGCTGCCGGGATAGTTAAGTCACCTATTGATTTGCCCCATATCACACTCAGCTGAAATGATTCTCAGTGAACTCAACTTTTCTTCTGCTGCATAACTCCCTGCAGCACTTATGTTTCCCCTGATTTGGCGATTCTCTGAGGGAAGCAGGAGCACAGGAATAATGATGGCCACAGGTTTTGTAACATGGAAAGGCCACAGTGAAGACTTTGATCCAATTCCCAAGCAAAGTGCACCCCCCCCATCCCGCAACCGGTGGAGAAAAACTGATTTTGATTCTCCGAGAAGGCCACAAAAATCTCCTAGGTCATCACTATATTCATTCAGTCAAGAGAAAACGATTTATTATATTTTTATCAAACAGAAGAATCAAAGGCAAATGATAACATAGCTGTATCTTCACTCTTTTCCCCACCTCTTACAAGTATTTAACATGTTTTTGCCCCCGCCTGGTAGCTTGTGGTACAGGATGGTATGTCATTCAACAATATCTTCCCTAAAGGCCCTAACAATCTAATGTAGTAGTAATGAGTTTGGGTTTTTTGTCAATGTTTTGCGTAGGTATAGATTTAGAACCACACAACTTACCTAACAAAATGTAAAAGTAATTAAAACAAAAATATATACACAGGGCCATTTTGATTTGGGGCAAATGTAAAATGTTTGTGATAACATTGTATAAACCCCCTCTTTCCATCCATCCCTAAAATGAACCTTTCATTCTTTAATATTTGCTTCCCTTCTGATTTTATCAGGCTCATTATCAGTGGGAAGGCATAAACAAAATGGTTCATCAGCTGATTTTGCCTGGAGGCCTTGCAAGTAGATTTAGAGCCCTGGTGTAATTAATACATTGGTTTTGTCTGAGCAATTTGGAAAAATAAATCGATCGCTTAAAACAACTAAAATAAAAGATGTGACGTTCCTTACAGCTTTGGATGCTAATGCTTCATGGATTCTCAGCATCTTAATCAATGAAAATGACCTTTGAGATGGATTTTACGAAAGCAGGAAAGGAACTAACATGTACTGATTACATTCTACATAGATTACTTAAACTAACTACATAAGGTGTAATCACATGTCCCCATTTTATAGATGAAGAGATGGAGGCTCGAAAAGGTTAAATAACTTACCCAAATCACACATCTGGTGAATGACATAGCTAGGGCTGGAAATTAGATCTGATTCCATACATCATGCTTCTTCTACTAAAGCATGTTCACTATCTAGACAAATTATACAATTTAGAGACATATTTATAAGAAAAAAGTAGTCAACATATTTAGATTAAAAACCTATTCAGGGACTTCCCTGGTGGCGCAGTGGTTGAGAATCTGCCTGCCAATGCAGGGAACACGGGTTCGAGCCCTGGTCTGGGAAGATCCCACATGCCACGGAGCAACTAGGCCCGTGAGCCACAACTGCTGAGCCTGCGCGTCTGGAGCCTGTGCTCCGCAACAAGAGAGGCCACGACAGTGAGAGGCCCGCGCACCGCGATGAAGAGTGGTCCCCGCTTGCCGCAACTGGAGAAAGCCCTCGCACAGAAACGAGGACCCAACACAGCCAAAAAATAAATAAATAAATAAAAAAAAAATTTAATAAAAAAAAATAAAATAAAATAAAAACCTATTCAGTATTTCACTATGAATCTCCAAATTGGATAATTGAGGTGATTCAGTTTCCTAGACAAGTATTTCTGTGGCTGAACCAATTGTGCTATCAGATCTTACAGGTCACAGAAGAGCGGCTATTCTAGATATAGTACTATACGTATATTGCACGAGTTTAGTTTTAGCTATAACTGAGTATAACAGCTTCTTGAGGAAGCTTCCAAATGAAAAAGTGATTTGCACTTTTATTGTTAATGTGTAGTCCTACACTAAATGTAATCAAATATTTAAAAGTGTGTAGATTTAAATATTGGCTTTAAATATAGATCACTGACACACACTATCTAGTGCTTCTGTAACAACATCACACAGAAAGAAATCAACCTCAATAAGACTAAATTTTTTTTTTTTTTAAAGAAGCCTGCTTACCTGTTCTGGACCTCTCTGAGTTCAGGAACGTTGATGTAAGGTTTACCTAAGTATCTATACTTAAAAAAACCTGGAGAAATTATAGAATACTAGACTTTTATAAAAACAAGAAAATAATTTGTTTTAAAAGGATTGAAACTACAGTATTTAATGAGAGTAATATATACTCTACCCCTAATCTAGTCACAAACATATTTATGCATATATGTGTATACATGCATGTGGTATGTGTATGTGTGTATATGTGTGTGCATGTATTACATGGTGGATGTTGGTATCATATCACCTTCCAGCCCTTAGATAGGCCACGTCTGCACTTTGGTCTGTTTTGGATTCTTCTCCCATATTCTGCATTATCCTCTTCCTAACATCTCACCTTCTTGTCCTAAATGCATGGGATTTTAGCACCCTTATTTTCATTACCTATTTAGCATTTATAAAATTATAAAGAGTATCTCTGAGTGTAGTGTTTTAATTTTTAAATATTTTAGTATGCATAAGAAACACGCATGTACCCAACTCCAGGACCCATCAAATTTACTATTTTGCTTTACTTTCTTTGATTTTTAAATTACAAAACATAGCTATAGTTGATTTTGAAGCTCCCTTAAACCTTTTACTAATCCCATTTCCCTTTCTCTCTCCCCACATGATAACCATGACCCTGAATTTGGTGTCAGTCATTCTCAAGCATGTTTTAGTTTGCTTACTTAAAATGTTTATATATATAGACAATATACAGGACGCCAGTTAAACATGTCAGGTTGAACATACACATTTATCTTCACCCCTTCCTGAAGCCCAACTGAAAATGCAACAAAGGCATAATCACACAAAGAGAACAAGTCGTGCTTTGCCCAGTTGAAGGCAAAGGTGGGAAGTATGTGGAAGGAGAGCTTTTATACCATCAAGATAGAAAAAAGAAATCTAAAATATCTGTCCCTTTTATCAGGAATGCAAAAACTTTGCCTGTTGACTTTTGCTTTTGTGTCACTGGTGAAAACTGAGTCACATGACCGTTACAAGCTCCAACAATCCTAGGACAGAAAGTATTTGCTTTTTCTAACCTTAAAGCAGAAGCAGGCCAGTGCATACGTGTTGACTAGCCAAACTACTGAGTTTGCCATAGGGTCCAAGAATCCTACTTGGCTGAGAGGAGAGATTGGAATTATCAGTTGGGTTCTAGGAGACGGCTACCTTACATAAGCTTCATAAAATGCAAAGTTCCTGCTTTGCTTAACACTGTCTTTAGCTCAGATTTCCTTTAAGCGTTCTCCTTGGAATAGGATTCAGTGGAATGTTTTTCAAGCTTATTTGACCATGGCATTACGTAGTCAAATAAGCTTAAAAGATTAGAATTGACTTACTACATTGTTAAAATATGTTTGTACAATATTAAGGTGTATGTAATTTCTCTCTGTTTCAAAATTCCTATTTCCAATGTATTCTTTGGCAGGAAGTTACTGCTCATTACTGATTTTTCTTTCTTTTTCAGTACGTAATTTTTAAATTTTATACAAAATTATAGCATCTCAGGCCTCAACTCTAATTCTGTTCTTTCATTCTAATTCCCTCAAGTAATATAAATCCAAAACATGATTTTATTGTCATTTGAGATTAAAATAATAGGACTTCATCTTCTTTCCTTCCGACTGTTATTGTTTGACATTTTAATTCTATTTTAATTTATCACAGTAACACATGTAGTTTATGAAATCAAATAGTCCTAAAATGTTTATAGCAAAAACAGTGGTTCTATGCCTTATCTCTCTCCTCCTCCCACGAGTCACTAATCTCATATTTATACATCTCTGTATTTATAAATAAAATATATATATCTCTTTTCCTCCTTTTCTCCAACTCATTTTTATCTTCTATTTCAGAAAATTTCAAGCATGTGTAACAATAACAGGAATAATTGAATTAGCCCCCATGTAACCATCATCCAAACTTAACACATCAATTTATGGCTAAATCTTATTGCATTCAATCCTCACCTACTCTCTCTTCTCTAGGATTATTTACTTTTCCATTTAAATATTTTTCTTTGAAGTATAACACATATAGAAAACTGCAAGTATCAAAATGTATTGCTCTCTCAATTTCCACAAAGTGAACACACCCACGGAACCAGTACACACATCAAGAAACAGAACATTAGCAGCCCCCAGAGCCTCTCATTAGAGCCCCTCACTCATGCCTCTTTCTAGCTAATACCCCTCCAAGAGTAACCACTCTTCTAACAGCATAGATTCATTTCCATTTTTTTGTATGTTATGTAAATGAATTCACACAATATGTACTTTTTTTGTTCTGACTTTGCTCAGTATTACATTTCTTATATTCATCCCTATGGTTGTCTGTTTTAAGTTGTTCTTTCTCGTTACAGTTTAGTATTGGATTATGTAAATATACCACAGTTTATTTAGTCATCCTACTGTTTGTTGATGAACATTTCAGTCAGATCTGCTTTTTAGCTATTTCAAATAGCGTGGCTACAAACATACTAAAACATGGTTTTGTTGATCACATGCTTGCATTTTTGTTGGGGATATACCCAGGAGTGGAATTGCTGGTTCATAGAGTATGTATATTTTCAGCTATAGTATATACTTCCAAAGTTTTCCAAAGTTGATTTTCTTAATATCAATATATATCCCCACCAGCAGTGTGTGGGAGTACCAGTTATTCCACATTTTTGACAAAACTTGGTTTTTTCTGTGTTTCATTTTAGCCATTCTGGTGGGACTGTAGTGGTATCTCATTGCTTTTTAAATTTGAATTTCTCTGTAGACTAATGAAGTTGAACATCTTTTCATATTTGTGTTGGCCATTTGGATATCTTCTTCTGTGAAGTGTCTTGTCAAGTCCTTTGTCAGTTTTCTTTATTGACTTGTAGAAATTCTTTAAATGTTTTGAACATGAGTCCCTTTTCGGCCAAATCTCCTCCTACTATTTGGGTTGCCTTTTCAAACCCATAGTGGTATCTTTTGGTGAACAGAAGTTTTAAATTTTAAAATAGTAGCATTACTTTTTAAAATTTTGGCTAGTGTTTTCTATGTGCTGTTTAAGAAATCTTTGCCTATCTCACTGTCATAAAAATGCTCTTTTATGTTTAATTCTGAACTGTTTAACATTTCACATTTAAAACTGCAATCTAACCAGAAATAATAAACTAGCACAACTTATTGAAAAAAATTCCTTTCTCCATTGCACTGAAGTATCATATTTGTCATAAATCAGCTGACTATATGGATCTTTCTGAACTCACCTCTTTTCTGTAGGTTTGTTTCTTATTCAAATACCAAGTTTTAGTCACTATAGCTTTATAATAGGTATTGGCATCTGTAGTGTAGGCTTTCTCCTTTTTAAAGATTGTCTTAGCTCTTTTGGCTTACAGCATTTCCATATTAACTTTAAGTTAGCTTTTTAATTTTTAATTTTAATTTTAGCTTTTTTAATTGTTAAAAAAAAAAGTAATAATAACCTGCTGGCATTTTTATTGGATTGAGTATATAGATTAATTTGGAGATGAACCACTTTACAGGATTGAGTCTTCTGACCCATGAACATCTTATATATCACCATTTACTTAGGTCTTATTTACTTTAAAAATATCTTGCATTTTTTTAGTGTCAATGTTTTGTACTTCTTGATTAGATTTATTTCTAGGTATTGTTGTTTTTGATACTATTGTAAATCATATACTTTTAAAATTTTTATATTCTCTCTTTATGTGGGTGGTATACAGAAACACAACTGAAATTTGTATATTGACCTTGAGTCAGCAATCTTGTTAAATTTACTGATCATTTAGACTCTTCTAGCTTTTTTAGGTACACAATCATATTATCTGCAAATTATAATAGATTTCTTTCTTTCCATCCTCTTTCCATTTTCTTTTTTCCCTCCTAATTTTCCTGGCTAGGACCTCCACTATAATGTTTTATAGAAGTGGTGGTAGCAGGCATCTTTGTCTTGTACCCAATTTCACAGGAAAAGTTTTCAATATTTCATAAATATCATATTAGTTACAGGTTTTTGTAGTTTTAAAAAATCACATTAGGAAATTTTCTTTTATTTCCAGTTTGCTAAGATTTAAATCATGTATCACTAAACATATCTATCTAGATCAGAGGTCATAAGACTATGGTCCGTGGGCTGGTTGCCTCTTTTTATAAATAAAGTTTTACTGAAACACAGCCATGCCCATTCATTTGTGTTACCTATAACTTATGTTGCACTCCAGAGAGTTGAGTAGTTACAACAGAGATCCATATGTCTTTCAAGCTTAAAATATTAGCAATCTGGCTCTTTAAGAAAAAGTTTGTCTCTCCCTGATCTAGATGCTCATATACTTTTACTCCTTTTTCTATTATGGAGAAAATCACTGATAAATTAGAATGGTAAACCAATCTGTCATATGTGGAATAATAACCCCGTTTGGTCATGGTTATCCCTTTTATATTTTGCTGGATTGGATTCACTAATTTTTATGTATTTAATTTTCCCTTTTTAACTGCAGTATAATTTTCATAGAGTGAAATGCATACATTTTAAGCACAAGTTTTGAGAAATGTATATATACATGTAACCCACACACCTATCAAGATATAGAATATTTCTATCACCCCCAAATGTTCCCTCTTGTAACTCCCCAGTCAACTTTCACCCTCCCACACACCCCACTAGATGCAGTCTGGTATTCTGAATTCTTTCATCACAAATTAGTTTTGTATGTTCAAGAACTTCATATAAATGATATCATAAAGTATGTATTCATTTGTGTCTGGCTTATTTCACTCAGCATATTTTTTGAAGTTCGTCCATACTGTTGCATATAAAAGTGGTTCATTCCTCTTTATTGCTGAGTTGTATTCCATTGAGTACACGTATCATTATTTGTTTATCCATTCCTGTATTGACAGATATTTGATTATTATGAAAAAGGCTGTTATGGACATTCTGGTAGGACTTTTTGTGTACATATGTTTTCATTATTCTTAAGTAAATTTTAAAAAGTGGACTTGTTTTTTAGTATAGCTATGTATTTAACTTTATGAGAAACTGCCAGAAGTATTTTTTAGATGTACTATTTTATATTCGTACCAACAAAATATGAGTATTTCACATCCCTACCAACATTTGGGACAGTCGGTTTATTTAATTTTAGCTATTCTGGTGAATATGTAGTGGCACCTCATTGTGATTTCCATTTGCATCTCTGATGAGTAATGATATTGAGCATTTTCATCTCTTTATTGGACATTTACATGTACTATATTCAGAAGTGCCTGCTAAAGTCTTTTTGCTCACGAAAAAATTTTTTTAAAGTTTTGTTCATAAAAAAGTGGGTTGTCTTTTTATTCTTTAGTTAGAGGAATTCTTTACATATTCTGAACACAGGTCCTCTGTCAGAAGTTGTGGCTTGCTATTTAATTTCTTAATGGTGTTTTTTTAATTGAACAGAAGAGCCTTATTTTGATGAAGTCCAACTTATCAGTTTTTATTTTACTTTATAGTTAGCGCTTTTTTTGTCCTGTCAAAAAAATCTTTGGTTATCCGAAGGTTAAGTTTTTTCTTCTGTTTTCTTCTAGGAGTTTTAAAGTTTTAGAATTTGCATTTAGGTTTATTATCCATTTTGATCTTTTTTTGTATAGTGTGAGTCCAAGTTCATTTTTTTCCCATACAGATATCCAATTATTTTAACACTATTAGTTGAAAAGACTATTCTTTCCCTCACTGAATTGCTTTGGCATCTTTGAAGAAAAGCAGTTGACTGTTAAAGTATGAATCTAAATCTGAGCTCTAATCACTTACACATTAGACTATTTGCTAATGATCTACAAGTCTCTGAGGCTCTATTCATTTTGCATCAATTGTCTTTCTGACTGATCTTCAGATTTGATCATTTCTGTTAATCTGTCTTCAAATTCCAAGATACTTTCTTCTTTGGTATCTAACTGCTTTTAAACCCATGCAGTGAGTTTTAAAATTTCAGATATTTTATTTTTCAGTTCTAAAATCTCCATTTAAAAAATAATTTCCATTTCTCTGTTAAGATTTCTTATTCATTCCTTTCGTTATGCTTATGTTTTGCTTTGTATCCTTGGAGATATCTGTCTTAACATCTCAGTCTGATAATGTACAATCTCTGTCATTTCTGGGTATCTTTATTATTGACTGATTTTCTTCTTGGTTGAAGGCCACATTTTCCTTCTTCTTTACATGTCTGGTAATTTTTTATTGGATTCTGGACAATTTTGTTCTCTTTTGTAAAGAGGGTTGAACTTTGTTCTGGCAGGTAATTAATTTACTTGTGGGTCAGCTTGATAATTTAGAGGACTGTTTATAAGCTTTGGTATAGAAGGTCTAGTCAAGGGCTAGAATGGTCTACTTATTAGATTTGGCCTTTCTTGAGTGTCAATTGAATGCCTAGGGGTTCACTGAGGTCTCTCCAATCTAACGAGGCAGAACCCCAAATCTCCCAGCCCTGAGCAAGCTCTGGAATCTCCCTTCAACTTATAGCTTTTCTTGGCCTTAGAGTCTTAACCTATGCTTGCACAGCTTCCTCTTTGGCCAAAGATTCAAGGGGACCAAATTCAGGTTTGTGAAGTTCCTTCTCTTTTTTTTTTTTTAAATACATTTATCTATTTTTATTTATTTATTTTTGGCTGCGTTGGGTCTTCGTTGCTGCACACGGGCTTTCTCTAGTTGCGGCGAGCGGGGGCTACTCTTTGTTGCGGTGCGCGGGCTTCTCATTGCTGTGGCTTCTCTTGTTGTGAAGCACGAGCTCTAGGCGCACGGGCTTCAGTGGTTGTGGCACGCGGGCTCTAGAGCGCAGGCTCAGTAGTTGTGGTGCACGGGCTTAGTTGCTCCGCGGCATGTGGAATCTTCCCCGACCAGGGCTCGAACCCCTGTCCCCTGCATTGGCAGGCGGATTCTTAACCACTGTGGTACCAGGAAAGCCCAAGTTCCTTCTCTTTGCAGCTCTCTCCTCTTCTCCGCACTTCATATTTCAGCCATCTCAGAAGCTGTTATTCATCTCCTTATTTTCTTAAAATTGTATTGGATTCAACTGTGATCTCTTTCTATTGCTTTTTTGTTTTTTAAGTGAAAATTGTTTCTTTGACTTTCAGAATGTAGAGGTAGGTCAGGATAATTTTTCTAGTGGTGTGTCTTTAAGATGCTCTTTTCGATTTCTTCTGGAATTAATAAAATATGTAACCTCTTATTTTTTAAAAATCTGTTGCCTCTCTTCCTCCTTCCACCTTTATCTGGAACTTCTCTTTCCTCTTCCCCACTGTTCCTGTCTTGCTCAATTTGATTTCTATTCCAAGAAGTTTCTCCTAAGTGTGAGTTTGTCCTAATAAAGGGCTTAGTTCTTTTGGTTTTAAGAGGTCTTGGGGCCATACGAGTCTAACGTTTCAGAGCTTATAGTGACTCCTTTACCCACTTCAGTGCATTGAATTCTGTTTCAGATTCTGTTCTCAAAATGTCCCCTTCTAGTGAGTACCTGTTTGTGAGTTTGAGGGTCTCCTATTCTCAGGGACACCCTGATGCCTTCCCTTAGTTTTCTCTTTCACAGATGCTGATGGATCTTATAGCTGTGAGTTATTTGCCAACACTTGTTCATATTTTAGGTTCATGGGAATACTTTATCACTTAGTTTTGTCATAGATGTTGTGCTCGGGTTTTTGCTTTTGTTATCCTATTTGCTTGTATGTTTTATGATTTAGGGAAGTTCACTGCCAACACAATCAGCCTAGAATTCTCCTTTATTTATTTCTTAATCATATAAATGAATATTTATATTCATTTATATTATGTTCATTTATAGTCATGCAAAAATGGAAGATATACTTCAATTCATGCACTGCTTAAACTTTAGAAGCACTAATATAGTACTGGGTAATGAAAAAAATCCTATCAGGATTAAGGGACAGAATTGTTTAGTTAAATGTTGACCAAAAATTCTAAATGCACATTCTATAACAGGACTGGAGTGTGTGTGTAGTAAAGAATCAACTTTACCCAAAGAGAGTTCTGGCCTTCGCCCTCAGCGACTGGGAGATCTCTAGGCCACTGGAATATCTTACTTGATAGGAGTGTCTTTGTTTGCCTGAGGGCTTTCGCCACTGAACAGAGTAGCAATGTGATTTATGATAAGGGTTTTAAAACTTGCCATATCAGTTCAAACTTCTGGAGGAACAGAAGACTAAAGGTATTAGCCAGAACCTCCAGGGGTGGCTGGAACATAAAGGTCAGTCACATGGGCAGTAAGTGATCAATCCCCAATAAAAACTCTGGTCACCAAAGGCTCAGATGAGCTTTCCTGTTTGGCAATACTATGTGTGTTATCACAAATGGAGGGTGATGTGTCCCTGAAGCTGACGGAAGCTTCATGTTTGGAACCTTTTCAGACCTTGACCTATACCTCTGTCCCTTTGGCTGACTTTGATTTGTATTCCTTTGCTTTAGTAAAACTGTAATCATAAATATGGTGCTTTCCTGAGTTCTGTGAGTTGTTCTAGAGAATTATCAAAACTAAGGGGATAGTGGGAATCCCTGACTTTGTCGCCTGCTGGTTTTAAGTGAGGTTGGCTTGAGGACTCCCAAACTCATGGCTGGTGTCTAAAGTGAGAGTATTCTTGTGGAGGACTGTGGCCTTTACCCATGAAGTTTGGCCCAACTTTCTGGTAGGAAGAATCATGGTTTTTGGTGAAAAAGGTTGGGTATCAATATATTACACAAATAAACACAGATTCATTATGGAGTAACACACACTAAGAAAGTATATGCTAAAAGGGCATACAATTATTGGAAATGGAAATATTGGACAATGAGAGAGAATCAAAAAGACATGAGAATCAAACATACATATGCTAGTTTTATGGCATTATTGCTATGATTCTAGAATGCTTAAATTATTTCTTGCTAGTCATCCCCAAATCATTCATGATGCATCTCTAACAATAAAGATCAGTAGGAAAATGGGAATCAAATGACAATCCACAGCTACCCTAATGCAGATCTAAGGGAAATGAGAGGGTCATTGGTTCACTAATTACATAACTGTCTAGAAGAGTACCAGAGAGAAAAGGATAACCAGGGAGACAGGTCTTCTCTAGCTCTGTTTAGCATATGGAGAAAAGATAGCAGAAAGTACAAAAGAAAAAGGATATATATCCTGTACCCATGCATCTTAAGTTTTAATCAACTCACAAGTAATCATAGATAGTCTTTTTCTTGGTCCACTGAGTTATGTTTTCTTCTAAATAGAGTTCTCTTTTCTCTCTTTGGCAAATGTGGTAGGCCATGCCAGACATATTGTACTGAACACTCAAGTAGGCTCAATGACATAGTAAGAACAACAACATGGAAGTATATATTATGGCACAGCAGATTTCTTATATGAAAATAATGTGCTTTCTACCCAGCCTGAGTAGTACAAAAGACCACAACCAATGGCTCTGTGTCCACCAGCCTGGCAGATTTTATATTTCATTTTGGGCCATACTAATCACCAAACTTCATGTATGCCCTCATGAAAAATAGCAGGAGGTACTATACTAGAAAGGCATGACTACTCACTTGCAATCTTTATCGCATATAATTTTGCACTTTATTTCATATAATTTTGCTGGTTTGGTAATTTACAAAGTGAAAGTCACCTTGGACTAGGTCCAGTTGTCATTATTATGAATATTATCAATATTTGAACTTAGAACATGTATTCTGGTCTAGAGCTGTGTGTTGTTACCAATAAAGTTAATGGCTGTGGGTGCAGAGTATGACTGTATGATCTTCAGGACATTCTATTTGCTATAATATACTGCATATAACATGTAGTTTACCTTCCTACCACATCTGAGATTGTTTCAGTTTCTAGTTTAGGACTGATTATTTTCTGCAACCTAAAGGAATTGGGATAGGTACAGGGTTAGAAAGAAAGGAAATGGGAAGCAAGGAAGAACAGTAAGAGATAAGGCAGTAATATCCAGTCTTTATTAGAATTCTTCTAATATTTTGTTAAATGTGCTATTCCAGGATTCAATCCACCTAACTGGGGGATGTAAACTGTTCCTGAGTGGAGGGAAGAAGCTAAGGTCCACAATTCACTGAGTGGTCCTGAAACCTTCATTTCCCTCACAGAGAGTCATACCCATATTCACTTGCCCATCTCATCCATTTCCCCCAGCAGCCGTATCTGTCACTGCCAGTATGAAGAATGCAAAAATAAGGACACTCACTCAGTTTGTAACTCTTGAGATTTGGTCTTATTACTGAGCTTTATTAGAATTTTATTGGTTTACTAGAATGTTGGTACAAAATTAGGCACTATTTCTATTGGATTTTCTATTCTGTTGAGAATCTTATAATTCTAATATTTCAACTGAGGAGATGCACTTGAGAACTAACAACCATGATAGGTTCAGCCTCTGAATATTTTCAGAGACACATATTTCCTTACTTCTTTGTGAGGAAAACCTACAAAAAGTTATTCTCTGTGTTGAGTTAATATTTGCCTTTTCAAAACTTCCCTCTGGAACAATGCATAATAGATCTACTTCCTTTTCCGGAGGGCCAGACTTAAATATATAAAGACAGTTATATACTCTTTTTTCTCAGGCATTATAAACGTTTCCAATAACTTTATATGTTCCTTGGAATACTTCTAGGATTCCATAAACATCATCCCGGCAATTTCATCAACTGGTAATTGAGGCCCAGACCAGTTGATAAGGGAACACTCTACCATAAATGCCAGTTAGTAAATGTAGGAGGAATAACAGAATTAGTAAAACTTCATTTTACAAACTTTAGCTAATTTATCAATTCAGACAAGGTTTATCAAGGTTAAAATCATTAGGTAAATGGTTGATGGGAACCTGGACATTAATTCGGTGCCAAACTAATATGACACAGAATATGTTCTAGTCACAAGAAGTTAAATAAAATTATACAATAGAGAGTTCAGACTGCCATCACTCCAGTGCAGCTCAATTTTAGCAAATTAATTGTAGATGAACTAGAAGTTCCATGTCTTCTGATGTGACACAACAAGCATGAAGTATATAATATCACCTATGATATTCTATCCATAGTGTTTTATTGGAATCCATCAAGCCTTTAAAATCACTCACACAGGGGTTAGCGTAAAAGAGGATGCAACCAGACAAATACAAAAAGGTGGAACATTCTGGAGGTCAATTGGCCTTCAGTCTTCAATGGTCATAAAAAAAGGGACTACTCTAGATTTTAAAAGACATAAGAGATACATATATATTTCAAAGATACATACTAAGATGTTAATAGTGTCAATCAATGGATGGTGGGATGTGAGATTCTTTTCTTTGTCTTTGTATTCTCTATTTTTATACAGTGAATCAATTGGGTATTCTCTCTATAATAACAAAACATCATTTAAAAAATTGATCAACCTGGCTAAATGATTTGTTCAATCCATGTGAGTTGATTTCTAGACTCCTGCCATACTTATCCTCCCCTGGGTGAACTCTTATTAGCTATTATCCTTTTTGAAATATGATACCCATTATTTGGCAATATGCCTCAGATGTAATCATATGGGTACAAGGTAGGAATAAATGTAACCAATGAGGTACAAGACCTATACTGTGAAAACTGTAAAAACTGATTAAGAAAATTGAACACAATATAAATAAATGAAAAGATATCCTGTGTTCATGGATTGGTGAGTTAATATTTTTAAATGCCAATACTACTTAAAGCAATCTACAGATTTAATGCAATCCCTATCAAAATACCCATGACATTTTTCACAGAACTGGAACAAATAATCCTAAGATTTGTGTGGAACCACAAAAGACTCCAAAGCAAAGATAGTCAAAGCAATCTTGAGAAAAAAGAACAAAGCTGGAGGGATCACACTCAGTGACTTCAGACTATACTACAAACCTACAATGATCAAAACAGTATGGCACTGGCACAAAAACAGACACATAGATCAATGGAACAGAACAGAGAGCCCAGAAATAAATCCATGCACATATGGTCAACTAATCTATGACACAGGAGGCAAGACTATACAATGAGGAAAAGACAGCCTCATCAATTATTGGTGTTGAGAAAACTGGATAGCTACATTTAAAAGAATGAAATTAGAACATTTCCTCATAACATACACAAAAATAAACTCAAAATGGATTGAAAACTTAAATGTAAGACCTGAAACCATAAAACTAGAAAAAAACATAGGGAGTACACACTTTGACGTAGTTCTTAGCGATATCTTCTTGGATGTGCCTCCTCAGGCAAGGGAAACAAAAGCAAAAATAAACAAATGGGACCTAATCAAACTTAAATGCTTTTGCACAGCAAAGGAAACCATCAACAAAATGAAATGGCAACCTACTGAATGGGAGAAGATATTTGCAATCCAAAATATATAAAGAACTCATACAACTCAATATCAAAAAAACAAACAACCCAGTTAAAAAATGGGCAGAAGACCTAAATAGGCATTTTCCCAAAGAAGACATACAGACGGCCAACAGGTACATGATAATTTGCTCAACATCACTAATCATCAGAGAAATGAAAATCTAAACCACAATGAGCTATCACCTTACAGCTGCCAGAATGGCTATCATCAAAAAACAACAAATGAAAATGTTGTCAAGGATGTGGAGAAAAAGGAACCCTAGTACACTGCTGGTAGGAATGTGAGTTGGTACAGCCACCATGGAAATCAGTATGAAGGTTCCTCAAAAACTTAAAAATAGAACTACCATATGATCCAGGAATTCTACTCCTATGTATATATCTGAAGAAAATGAAAACATTAATTTGAAAAGATACATGCACCCCAACCTTCAGAGCAACTTATTTACAATAGCAAGATGTGGAAGCAACCTTAGTGTCCACCAATAGATGAATGAATAAAGAAAATATGGTATAATATACAATGGAATACTACTCAGGCCATCAAAAAGAATGAAATATTGCCATTTGTCTTCACCTGACAATAATTATACCACTGTATTTCTATTTTTCTTATCCTGTGAATTCTTTCATTAACTCACCAACATTGGATCCTTTGAATGTTTAGGACAAATAGAACCAGGAAAGCACCCACCTGAATATAGTAACCCCAAGACTTCAGTGTAAAATTTAGGAGTCTTACACGTGCACTGACGTTCTATGAAAATACACAAAAGTTAATGAGTCACCTGGATGACTGAACGCTCTGAGGAACTCCTTAGGGCCACACAATTAGCTCTATGTGGGGTTAATATACTCACAATTAGTTAGTGGAATCACGATACTCAAGATGAAGGAGGGAAAATAAACCTCAGAATTTTTCGGAGTATCCATAAAAATGCAGAAATAAATGGTTTTCTGTGTGAGAGGTACAATGACAGAGAATATTAAGTTTTAAAATAATTGATGCTCCTCCAAATGCCAAATAATTAGCTCAAGAACAGAAAAATACAGAGAAGCTGAATTACTTCAAAGTAAAACATTTTCTTAGAGCTTTACATTAGATATTTTACTAATCTAAATGAAATTGCTAATTTTGCTGTCTATTAATTAGGATTCTTTCCACTGCAAGTTACAGAAATTCAAGTTATTTAAACAATAATGAAATGTATTGACTCACATAACTGGAAATCAAGAAGTATGGCAGACTTCAGGACTATCTCAATCTGGCAGGGTTAGCTTTCTGTCCCAGGGATGGTTCTTTTGCCTCTGCCCTCATCTGTTTATTGCCTTCATCAAATGGTAGTCCCAGCTTTACCTATACACAACTTCTTTAGCCCTCATTCTGAGCCAATCATTAACAAGGAAGTGGATTTACTCCTGAAACACATAGCTTTGGGTAAGGGAGCTGTGGATAAATGAATGAAAATTGGGGTGTTCTTGGTAGGAGGGGAATCAGTGTTGGGTGGGTAATCAACAGGAGTAACTTAAAATATTTGGAGGCTGGATGAAGCAGGGAATTATTTTATTTTCAGAAAATGTTTTTCATACAAAACTTGGCTTTTAAGCAATTATGAAGGAAAAGAATCCAAACTTTTTCCCATCTATTTTTCCCCTTTGCTGAAATGACATAATAATTTTTAATGGGAATAACAATATTATTATATATCCTATCTCTAGCCAGGTTTTAGAATTCCCAAATAGCTCTGAACACTTTCAAAGTATTTGGAGTCTGGAAAAACCTAAGTGGTAATTTGCCCTTAATTTTCAGAACATGGGATTTTAAAAAATGGAGATGCAATCTGTATATAATAACCTAGATTTCAAAATGTTGTTATGTAACAGCTATTTGATGTTTGACAAGTTTCTGACACTCTTTAATGAGCGTGTTTATATCTTTAATCTTAGAAATAAATTTACCAAGTATAAATCTGAGCACCAAGTGTGATAAATTCAGCATTTTATCCTTGAAGAGGTGGAGTGGCATCTAAATTCAGCAAGCCACTTCTTAATTTTCTTAAAGTGAAAACATACTTATATGCCTTAATGATTTCCATCTTAGTGCCTTTTCTTTGGCTCTTTTTTTTTAAACCAAATTAACAACTATTTTCCTGTTTCTCGGAACTTCTAGTTGTTTGTGGAGAATAGTTTAATGATCTGAAGTCAGGAGAGCTGGATACAGGTGTCAAGGTAGTTGTGAGAAAAGCCATTTTCCCCTCCAAATCACAGTTTTCTCCTCAGGTCATTAGACTCCATGAATCATTCATTCATTAAATCAATGCATATTTATTGACTGCCTATCATGGTGTTGGGAATTTTAAAAAAAAACAAAAAAACTTGGTCTGGGCTTTCAAGGAGTTCATAATAAAGTAACACAACTGACATCTAGCACAAAGGAATTTTTAGAATGGGTTAGGGATGATGAGGAACGGGAATGGGTATTTAGGAATTTTACCTAGACGGGATACTTAAGTCGCCTTAAGTCTGGAGATGGATCAAGGGAAAGTTTTCTTGGAGATGATGATATTTGAGCTGAATATTGAAGGATGAGTAAGCATTAGCCAGGCAAAGGCAGGTTGGAGAGAAGATGAAGATATTCAGAAAGAGAAGTGTGATCAAAGGCATGAAGTGAAGACACAGCCTTGCGTGGGGAAAATTATAAGCAATTCATGCTATTGGAGAAAAAAACTGCAAAGCAGGGAGTGGGAAAAGGGAAGACTGGCAAGGTGTGAAGGAACCAGAGGCCGTGAGAGATATTCTTCCCTGTAGGTAGCAAAGATTCATTAAAGGATGTTATTTAAGGGTTAGATTGAAACAATGTCATAGTTTTTCTAACCTCTCAATCTAACCCCTTTAATTCTACTTGTGGATTTTATCTTTATCATTTAAAACAATCTGAAGGAAGTGGTCTACGGTTTATTCTATAATTTTCTGCCTTCCCAACCTCACTGCCACTACATCATTTATTAGTATGATGCTAGGATATTTATTGAAGCCAAGCTGCTTTCTCTTATTCAACTGAACCAAAATAGTTGTGAAGCTTTTTTGTTTCAGGCAAACACAATTGTGAATTAGTAAAGGGTTTGTCAAAGGAGTTCAGCAAAGCCTCCACTATTATCGTGGATTGTTCCACCCTCAGTTCAATTTTCTTTCCATTTTCATAAGGTTAACTGTTTGCCAAATAACACAAACTTAAGAACTAGCAGAGTAATCTGTTGCCTTTGCACTCTCGGATACATACAAAATTCTAGGTATTAAACCAATTTTCCTCCTCTTCCCGCTCCAGGTCCTCCTCCTTCTTCTTTTACTTAAAAAAGTCCCCTATTAAGATGCAAATTCTTGAAGTGGAATTCATTAAGCTATTATCAGATAATGGCAGCATGAATTGGTTGACTTATTAGATGCCCAGTCTAATGAGTTGACTAATTAGATTGCCCAGAAGGGAAATGTGCTTGCCATCCACAATCAAGTGGCCAGAGGTGGAAAAAGGCCTGGAAGTTCGAGAAGGAAGGACCAAACATTGGCTCTGCCTTTTCACTGAAGAGAGCCATTTTCAGCCAGTATGGTTTTTTTCTAGTAAAGCAAGCCAGGGTCAAGAAGCGCTTAATGCTTTTTAACAAAATAATAGAAGGGTTTATTATTCAGAAGGGGGTGAGTCCAAAGTCACTAAATAGAAGCGTGTTTCCTCGTTATGACTGCAGACAGTACGGTCTTGATGCTCGCCTTGTTGATGTGCTAACCTTTCTTAGTGACGTGGTAGGAAAAGTATTTGCAGCTCTCCCTGATGGGGAAACTGTCCTGAAATTGGAGCATCCATGGTCATCTTCATCCTCGTTTACAGGGTGGGTGTTTGTCCACCTCCCAACACTCCCACACTTTAGCTTGAATGAACAGATAGATTCCAAAAATCCTGGCAAAAAGTGGAATACATTTCTCTCAGAATTTCCCAGGAGGAGAGGTAGGATCACAAAAGACCTTGAAGAGGGTGCTACATGGAGGTTTGAAGAAAGAGGGAAAGGTGTGGGTTATTTATAAGATAGGGAAGGAGAGAGCATACAAGGGGAGCATTTTCCTCATGAGGCTAAAATCCGGAAGACCTTTCCTGTAGGCTGTGTCAAAGAATGATTAAGTCAGAGGGAATTCCTATGATCTCCAGTCTTCTTTATTGCCCTATAAGGCTAGCTTCACGGATGCGCTACCTGTGCCATCTTATTTTTTTCTTTGTGTTTGATAAGTGACAACGGAGCCTGAGCAGAGGAGATGTCCAATGTGGCAATACGCATTCATGCCGCCATTTTTTTGCCGCCCCACTCCCATCTAGTGTTCAGGATGCCCTGTGAAAACAGAATTCCTCCCAACCACAGTGAGTGGGAATTCACTGAGATTCAAAGCAAGCTCAAGGTAAACTTGTTACATTTGTGTCTGAGTAAGTAATGGCTCTGACAACCACAAAAGGTCAGGCTTTCATTTGAACTAGAACTTGCTTCAAATACGTGAAAGAAAGCAATGATGTTTAAATAAAGATGAACTACCCAATATTAGATCCTTTCCTACTCATGTTATATTCCTGCAGTAGCTAACCACTTATGCTAAAAATGATGTGTCAGTCCTCTTTACTCAACAATAACTTAGAAGTAGAAAGTGTTGGAAGAATGTGCACAGAAATGAAAATGAAAAACAGTAGTTTTGTGCGGTGATTCCTCCGTTCTAATAAGAACAAAATACATATGCAACTATGAGCTATGAAACACGAATTATGTAATTTCAATGATTCTGCACACAAGTTCAGTGCTTTTATATTTGCATTTAACACTGGTACTGTACAATATAAAGAATAGTAAAATCCATGCTAATTATTAAAATTTTAAATTTATCTTTAGTTAGAACATTAAATAACAAAAAAATCCATGATGACAATATGACTTTCAGAAGAAAAGAAAAAGCTTTAACTTGTAATACCTTTAATAACACTCTTTTCCTGCTTTTTGAATAAGCAGGAAATTCACATTTCTGTTTTACACTGAACTCCACAAATTATGTAGTCAGCCATGTGGCTCTCCTTCTTGAGATCTACTTGAATTTTCAGTAAAAAAAAAAAAAATTTTGTATATCTTAACAGAACATGTTTGTCTAGCAAGATCTTGCTTTCCAGCATGGCTCACATCACCCATCCCGGTCGTCCTGCTTCTTGTCATCGGATATTTCTGATGGTGGGGAGAGCATTGCACCCCAACCCCTACTCTTAGGCATTATAAGTTAAGCTGTCTCTCGTTAATTGAACTGTAGGGAGATCCTCTTGGCTTGAGAGACAATAGATTAAATTCCTTGATGGCTTCTATAAGTAAGCAAAGTACAACCTTCGAAAAAGACAAAAGGGGAGGCCCAGCCCACCATTCTCTTTTTTTAACTGAACATATTTGACATATAACATTGTATAAGTTTAAGGGTATACAATGTGTTAATTTAATACATTTATATATTGTAATGTCTGCTGTTGTAACGATATTTAGCACCTCTATTACACAAATATCATTTCTTCCAGCCCACCATCCTTAACACTTGTGAGTAATTGTCCCCCACCAGCATATAGTGGCCTACATATTTAGCTCTAGATTTTACTAGAAACAATCAAGGCTCATCTGCTACAAAATTCATGCTTCTAGCATCTTGCCTCCAAGTTCAAGAAATGCTATCTCTATTAGTTAAGCTTTTATTCAACTGCAAGTGACAGAAAGCTACCCCAAATAGTGGCAACAGCAAGTTCAAAGTGCTTTTCTCTCCATTTATGTCTGAAAGCAAGACTTATAAATTGGAGAGAAAGTGAGAGCCACCCTGGTCCCTTCTATTTTGTTCCTCTGCTATGCACAGCCTCCATCCCAAGGCTACCTTGAGATTCAAGATGTCAGTAGACATCAAGCTTGTCTGCAGAATAGCAGGAATACTCAAAAGGAAGACGAGAATGCTCCCTTTCTTTAAGAAAGTTCTAGAAATTGAACATAACACTTCCACTTACATCCTACTAGACTGAATTTAGACACACAGCTGCACTAGGTGCAAAAGAGGCTGGAAAATGTAATACCATGTTCTTAGCTAAAAATATAGGGTTTTGCTACCAAGAAGAATTAGGAGAATGGAAGTTATGGGAAACCATCACTGTGCCATATTTTCAAGTCACCCATAACCTCACCTTTCTGCAAAGGGTTCCCCTATTAGTAAATCCATCTAGTGCAATGCTTAATATCAATACATAGCATAGTAGGTAATTAATGGATGCTGTTCACTTGGTTCATAAACAGTGGTTGTTTAAATGTATAAAGTTTCCTAATTTCTCTAATGTCTATTCATTTTGGTTAGTAACTCAGGAGCAGAGAGAAAAGAATATAATTCAAATTCAATTAAAATGTTTTTAAAAATAATCACACTATGTTGTATGTTTTAGAAACCAGAGTTACTTTCTAATATCACATATCTTTAAAGTGAATCTTATCTGAAAATGATAGACAAATAATGTGCACAGATAGCTTTTTTTTTTAGGGAGCTTTCCAAAAGACTGACTTCTGGTTTATTGACAAAGATTCTGATTCAGAAAATCTGGGGTGGGGCTCAGGAATCGGAACACTCAGCGGGTGCCTAGGGTAATTACCATGAGAAAAACTTCCACAAAACATAGCAGATTGGACTATGTTTGCCTATAGCTTTACTGCCTCAGAGCCCAGCACTGGACCCAATCTTTAAAGGTATGATTATGAAGTCCAGAATATCATCTTTCTTCCTGAACCTGCCATAAATTACTGCCAACTCCAGGCCCTTGTTTTTGGAGTTTCCTCCCTGTTAGCTACTCCTTCATATTTCTGCTTGATTCTTGATTCCTGATTCTTTCCCACATAACACTCTCTGAAGTTCTCCACAGCCCAAGAAAAGAAGTGTGAGACGCCTCGATGACCCACCTGAGGAAGTCCTGGGTAGGCAAGCCAAAGGTGAGAAGGAAGTGGATGCTATTTGCCACTTCATTCACTCATTTGAACACTAGATCAGTGAAACAGAAATTTCTTTACTCAGTGTATTACTAGTTCAGCTAATAAATATGTATCCTAACGTAATACTTATGCAATATTTCACTTCCAATAGACTATACTATGAAATAATTAGAGTCTTGATGTTGATTTTTTCTTATGATTCGGTGTTTCCTAAAGTGTGCTACACATATCTTATATACATGAGGTGGTTTTAGGTGGTACCTTTGACAATTTTATATTCGAATAGTTTCATATTTATTTTTATTCTTACCTTGCATTTATGTCAAACAGCTCTGAATTTCTATTAGTAATATAAAGCTTTCCTTTACAATAATTTTTAAGTAAAAATGAGTTAATTTAATGAAGAATACTGAGAGTATTTAACCAAAATTAGAATCAAATTCTAAGAATTGAATGAATTTGTTTATCAATTAATCTCTTTAACCCTGTTTCTTCATGTGTAAAATGGAAATAATAATAACCAGCTCAGAGGATTATTGTATTAAATGAAATATTTCATGTATATAACATCTTCAGCATTGATAACAATTATTATTGTTATTAATATTATTAATGTGAATCAAATTGTCATGTGCATTTTCTTGATGTTTAATATGAAATCTCCCCAGACATTGAAAGAGGATTACCTGGGCTTGCAAAGAAAAATTGACTTCTTAAAAGGTGGGATATTAAATGTCTATCAATAGGGTATTTGCTAAGTAAATTTTGATCTATCCATTCAGTGGAATATTATGCAGTCATTAAAAGAAATGAGAGCTGTCTGGAATGCAGATGTAATGGCTGGAACTGAGGTGACCATCTTGCACAAAGGTGCCCTTGGGCAAAAAGATCCCACATGGAAGAGCAGTAAGATAGAAGCCGTCATATCCCTGTAGACTGTCACATCCCTGAGGACATTATGGACAAGAGGCACCATGCCAGCCCTGGCCTGGCATCCTCCATACTTCAGTGTAGAAAAAAGACAAAACAAAAAAACTCCCTTTTTTTGAGCTACAGCTGACTTTAGTTTTCCATTGTTTCCAAGCTGAAGATACTCAAAACGTATACAATAGGCGACTACGACATATCATGGTGAGCAGCATTGGTTACACAGAAGAGCCCCCCCACTGCAGTCTTGGGGAATTAGGGGAAGCTTCCTGAGGAGGTCATAAATAAGAAACAAGATAGGTTCAAGTGTGCTGATATGGATGCAATTCTAACATACATTGTTAAGTAAAAGGGGAGGGAAAGCAAGGTATAGAATGATGTTTTAATAAATTATCAATAATGTAAAAAAGATGTGTATATGTGTATGTACATATAGTGTAAAAATTTATGTAATATAGATTAGGTATAGCAACATGTATACAATATATCTCCATATCCAGCATATACACACTACTATATATAAAATAGATAAAAAACAAGGAACTACTCTATAGAGCACAGGGAACAATATTCAAGATCTTGTAATAACCTACAATGGAAAATCTGAAAATAAAGATATACAGGGGGGATAAGAGGATAGCTGGGGCCTGGGGTGGGGGAACTATAAGCAACTGTACATAGACACAGATACAAAAAAGCCTGATTTGGTGAGCATGGCCTTTTGTAGTATGGCTCAGGTATGAAGTGCACACTGGGTCATGGCTAGAAACGAGTCTGGACAGGTTAGTGCCAGATCACAGAGAAGCTTGATGTCACACTAAGAGATGGAGTAATGGTGTGCCACTAGCCAGCTTCAAGGAAGGAAGCAACACGGTCAGGACTGTGGTCTTGAAAGATCACTTTGATGACAGCGTGGAGGATGGTTAGTTGTGTGAAACAACAGGTCATTACTACGGTCTAGAGCAGAAATGAGGAAAAACCCTAAGCAAAGGCAATTGCAGTGGGGATGGAGAGGAGGAAGCATGGAGAAGCATTTGGTGATTACTGGAAGTTGAGGAAAACTGAGAAGCCAAGGCTGACTTCAAAAGATGGTCAAGAGACACATGAAAATATGCTCAACATTGCTAATTGTTAGAGAAATGCATATCAAAACTGCAATGAGATATTACCTTATACTGGTCAGAATGGCCATTATCAAAAAATTGACAAACAATAAACATCAGAGAAGGTGTGGAGAAAAGGGAACCCTCCTACATTGTTGGTGGGAATATAAATTGGTACAGCCACTATGCAGAACAGTATGGAGGTTCCTTAAGAAACTAAAAATAGAGCTACCATATGATCCAGCAATCCCACTCCTGGGCATATATCCAGAGAAAGACATGGTTCGAAAGGATACATGCACCCAGTGGTCACTGCAGTGCCGTTTACAATAGCCAAGACGTGGAAGCAACCTAAATGTCTATTGACAGATGAATGGATATAGAAGATGTGGTACATATATACAATGGAATATTACTCAGCCATTAAAAAGAATGAAGTAATGCCATTTGCAGTAACATGGATGGAGCTGGAGATTACCATACTAAGTGAAGTAAGTCAGACAGAGAAAGACAAATATCATATGATATCGCTTATATGTGGAATATTAAAAAAATGATACAAATGAACTTATGTACAAACAAGAAACAGACTCACAGACTTAGAGAATGAATTTATAGTTACCGGGGCAGGGGGGAGGGGGACGGATAGACTGGGAGTTTGGGATTGACGGGTACACACTGCTATATTTAAAATAGATAACCAACAAGGACCTACTGTATAGCACAGGGAACACTACTCAATATTCTATAATAATCTAAATGGGAAAAAAATTTGAAAAAGTATAGATATATGTATATGTATAATTGAATCACTTTGCTGTACACCTGAAACTACCACAACATTGTTAATCAACTATGCCCCAACATAAAATAAAAATAATAATAATGAAAAAAGAAACCATCTTTGTGGCAGCTGTGGAGATGGTGAGTACAATTTGGAACTTAGTGTGTCTGAGTGCCTAAGGTACATCCAAATGTCCAAATGACCATGAGCTATGTGGGCCTATGGGTCTAATACTCAGGGGAGACAGAGGTATGGGCCTGCTGCCTCTCAGTCTTAAAATCACCTCACATTAGTACGTTCTGATAAAAGCCTGTCTGATAAAGTGTCTTTAGTAATAAATCAACATAAACGTGAAAATGATCTTTTATTTTGGTCTTGTGGCTTATCTCCAAGTTGCTTTCATCATACTTCATCTTCACAAAGGGGCTTTGGTCTAACTGCTTGAAGGATCTTTCATAATAGCTCTGATTTCAGGCCCCTCTGTTTGACATTGATTAGTGGTCCAAATTCTCCCATCTGACCAAGATGTCACAGCTTAGTCCAAAAGTTATGCCATAAAAGGTTCTGGGACATAATTCAAAGGTTCTGAGAGTGAGATGAACCTGTTTGAATAGGGTACCAAAATGAAAAAAAATCTCACAATGAACAGCAAATTGGTCTTTCTGGTACCCTGGTTATTGAATTTACAGAAACTCTTGATTCTGTAGTTCTTAAAGAGAAGAATGTTTTTAAAGCAACAGTAAAATCTAGAAGACTTTTTGACAGGCCAGATACATTACAGTGAGGAAACAGTGTGGCATGCCTGCGAAAGCTTACAATTCTACTTGGCTTTGCCTGGTGTTGAAAGTGACCAAAACTAATCAGGTCCAGAAGAGCATTCAGTAAAGCTGCTTTTCTGACTCTCTGCCTCTGCCCTTCCTGCTTCTGCCATGGAGCAGATTGCAAGAGACTGGTGCCAACTCTACATCGCTTAATAATAATTCTCATTAGCATGCTGCCTTGGATGTGTATTGCAGAGCAAAATATAGCTCCTCCTCGGTGCGAATCAAGAGAAGAGCCGTGAAATTCTCAGAGTGTGCAAAGGTTGGAAGATCTCAGAAGAGGGGACACCGTTGGATGGCCATAGCACCTTTCTCTCCCCAACACAGGTGGGATAGACAAAAAAGGAATTTTAATACCAAACTGGGAACCTTGTGTTCTTTCTGCTTCTTCACTTGCTGCCTCTGAGATGTTAGCCGTTTGTGGTTTCTTACTGCACAGTCTGATAAATTCCAAAGTCGGCGGCTGGCCCGAGCCCAGCGCCCCTGCAGAGTGGATGCTATTAGCTCTGGTCTCTGCATTTGACCGCACGGGCAATGGGCAGCGTGTACATGCAGCTCCATGACTTTCCTGAGGTCGTTCACATTAGCTTTCATTCTGAAAGTGAAAGGGATGCTGTTTCCTCTCCTGCAGATGCCGGGGTGACTGAATGACACTCTGAGGAGACACGCACAACCTTGCACGTTCACAGCCTATTTAACAGGGGCCATATTTCCCACAAAGGCTTTCACATGCCATCTGCTGTCACATGATACCACGTGCCAGGTCCTTATATGAAATGTATCTGATCACCCGGTTTCTCCCTTCTCCTTTAGAGATGGCAAATTGAACAAGACACTAAGTAGGTTTCACACTAAAGGAATTATGTGCATATCAAATGTAGTGAATTAAAAGGGAATTTTTATTGTAATCGCCTGCTGCAAAATGGCAATCACACACCCTGATGAAAAATTTAGAGAAGTTATCAGACTTAGAGGCTGGCAGCAAAGATCCTTAAATTTTTTGTGAATTTACTTCTCAAACAGAATAACAACAATAAAAGGTTTAGAAGGGGAGTCCAAGGCATCTTGGGCTTCCATATTTTTTTCATTCTCCTGTTGGCATACGATTTCTCTTGTCTGATCGAGTGTTGAGCTCAGTGGTAGGGAAGTGCCACATCGTGAAAGGGTGACAGGACACAAGCAGGAGAGAGAACTGCAAAGTGTCCCAGAAAACAAATGAATTAGTATATCCTGTCGGGTCTCACTCATGAAGGACGGCACCCTCTTTGTTAATTGAAAAGAAATTTAAAATGGGGGAAATAGCCAAAAAAATAATAAAATAAAAGATTTCTGGCTCTTCTGTCTCTCGTCTCTTTCCTGACCTATGACAGCACTCTGGAATGTTTCACAGTCTCACATTTTCATGTATTATTCTGATACCGTCTGTAGGGAGCCTAGAACTGGCTGCCGGAGAGACTGTCTGTAATTGAAAGTTCTTTCAAGAGAAGGACTTCTATCAGGCCTGCCAAGGGAATAGGAGCTCCACCTGCTGACTTTTTTATGTTTGCCGACTCTGAAAGAATGCAAAGCATCAAGAAATTGAATGGCAGTTATTTCTTTTATAATTCCTCTGTGGAAATATAGTTTTCAAAATTATTGATAAGATGTACCAGTCTAACCGGGGCTTTCAAGATGAAATTGCAATCTATAGCTTGTTTTAAGAGTGGGGATTATGTTGGGCTTCCCTGAGCTAGTCTAAGTAATTACTTTAATCTGTAACAACATATAAATTCATAAGTTGTTGTCACCATGGCTCTTAGGGAGTACTTGACTTTTCAAACTCTGCACCTCTAAGCCATAAATTTACACTACAGCGCTGGTCCACATGTGTGTTGTTTTAAGAGGCTGTAGTCTCTTATTATAGATAGTTTGGGGAAAATGCTAGGTGTTTTTGATCTAAGGAATAAAGGTCAAATCCTAGTGAAAACACTGTAATTTCAAGAGCATAGACATGATTTGACTGTTTGTTATCTGCATTTCAGAGAGAAGCTTTGCAGCTATATAATACCCGTATAAAACCATAAGCTGTTCATTTGTCTTTTCTTTGGTGAACATTGCCATGAGAAAGCATGGAATGCACTACAAATATGCTTGGTTGCTTAGCTCCCTAGATGGTGAGATCCTTGAGGGCAGACACATCTCCTGGCTCTTTACAATCTAAGTGTTATAGGTTTCATTTCTTATCATTTGTTAATGAACAAAATCTAGATAAGCTAATTACTTGCAGGATTCAACCGAAAAAAGGAACCCTATATTTATGGCTTGGGTTTTGTGCTTAAAAAGACATCTTTGTATATTCTTACGTGTGAATATTGTAAATCCTTTTCTGTACTCGTATGAGCCACTGGAAGTGGAAAAGGTACCCACGCTAAAGTATCCCCTCAGTCCCTACACCAAATAGCCAGATTCCTGTGGAAATCTTAGTCAGTTGGTGTTTGTCTTTTTAACAGTCTTTCCCATGACCCTTCCTCTGGAAACACACTGTGAACCCCAAAAGCCATCTACCCCTTTTTCAGGGGTGGTCATATGACACAGACCTGGCCCCATCCTCCTGGTCCAATCAGAGTTCTTCCCTGGGATTAACATATGGACAATGGGAAGAAGATGCTACCTGCTCTCTCAGGAGTTGCTAGGCTGAGGCTGATTGTGGCCGTGTTCTGTGCCATGTGGTCACAACCTGGCTGAAATGGAAAAAACAATGCAATCCCCCAAGCAAAGTCAAGACTGACGGAGTCGGATGGCCACAGCAGGAGAAGGAAAGCCTCAGCAGGGTCCCTGAGGCTCTGGTTCCTACAGCCCTTTCTTTGTTTCTGTGGGCTACACTCATTGTCTCCCCATGAATCCCATTTCTGGATTACATCACTTTGAGATAGGTTTTTGTTATTTGTAAACAAAACAGGCCTGACTACCATAGCTCCATACAACAGAACTGAGAGTGATGAGGCTGACAATTAAATACTTATGGGGAAGTGAAGAGGCCTAATTTTCCTCTACTGAGACTAGAATTGCAAAGGATAGAGAAAGAGGAACAGAAAAATTTCTCAAGAGTATTAGATAACAACAAAAACCAGTATTTGTGTAGGGCTCTACAGTTTTCAAAGTACTTTCATGATCATTTTCTCATTTGGCCCTCACAATAATTCTGTGAAGTAGAGGAAATACAGTGTATAATTATACACATTTACAAACATAACAGAATGGCAAGTGGAAGTTTTTCCTGTGGTTTTGGAATTATAGTGAAGGCCCATAGCTCAGCACAAAAGATCCTGAAGTGTTTTACATTCTGAGGCCAGAGGACCCCAGTTTTGGGGGCCAGCCCCTCTCTTCACAAGTTTACGGGGAAGGCCAGTTCAGAAAATCAGCACTCTGAACCTCAAACCTACGGAGAGCCAAGAATATCACTTGTGAATATGGGGCATCTGTAAAAAGTAGAGACTGGCATACCATTGTCCAGTTGGACATCAGTGTCACCAGAAGTCCTGCCTTTCTGTCTCTAGATAGAGCACAGAAAATGAAAACAGAGAGAGAAAGCAGAGTGGGGAACCAGCGTTCAGTAAGGTTTCTTTCCAAGGCCATAAACCAAGGTCGCAGCTGAGCTGAGGTTTGAATATAAACCACTGATGCTCACACTTCGTTGTGCGTCAGCACCGCGGAGGATGTGTGTGACATGGGGAGAGATTTGTTATAACAGATTGCTGGATCCTACCCCCAGAATCTCTGATTCAGGGAGTTTGGGGAAGGGGCCAAGACTGCATTTTTTTTTTTTTTCCCGGCCACGCCATGTGGCTCGGGAGATCTTAATTCCCTGATCAGGGATCAAACCTGGGCCCCCTGCCGTGGAAGCACAGGGTCCTAACCACTGGACTGCCAGGAAATTCCCCAAGACTGCATTTTTAATAAGTTTCTGGGTAATGCTGATGTTCCTGGCTCAGGGACCCCACTTTGAGAGAACCACTAATATAGATCATCTCATTTCAAATTCGGGACCTCTTATACCCTCCTACACTGCATCCCTTTAACAACACCCGAAGGAGCATTCATTCCCTGTCCTGCTGTACTACTGATATCTAATCAATATTCTGAAATATAATTTTCCAAGAAACAATATTTCATACCAAATATACTTTTAGTATACCTCTGCAATTTTTGTGCTATATAACAAATGCCATTCTTGATATGAGGTACAAAAGCTGAGGTTGGAAGTAAAAATTCTAAAGTATAAAGTCCACGTTAGTTTGAAGTGTACTTTATTTAAGGAGAGTATGGTTTAGGAGCAGGGCTAAACGGTAGCAGTACATATTGGAAATGGTAACTTCGGCTTTGCACATGAAATGTACATCAGGAGAAAAAAATAAAGCAGAAAATAAACAAGATGAACTCAAAATACTGTAGCAAATGTTGGGCTGAAACACTGCCAGGTGTGGAGGTGTAGAAAAATGAACACACATTTTGGTGGCAAGGCACAAAACTGTTTAAATCCTTTTGCAGAAGTTTCTGAAAACTGTAATTTTGGCATGGCTCTACGAGCAGAGCTACTGGATTTATCACGTAGGCAAACCGACAGTGTTCTGTGAGAACTGCCCTGTCCAGCCTTGAACGTTGCATAACTCCTCTAAAACATCACCTCCACACGTGCCAAAGAATGGAACATAGAGAAGTGAGTTTTGAAATTTTTTCTATACAATAAAAATATACCAGAATGTGGAATTCTCAATAAATGGTAACCCTTAACAAAGTGATATTCCTACAAAGGACTCAAACTGATATTTTGGGGTATATGAGAATGTGTATACATAGATGTCTGTAAATATATTTTTCTTTAAAACATTTTATGAAGTTTAGTTTACTACAAATTCTAAAATTTATAACTTCCGGTCAGTGTTGATGGCGGAGGAAAAGTTTGAGGTGAGAGAAGCCAGTGTACACATGTATGTCATGACCAGCAACTTTAAAATAATGACCTCTCAAATTTTTATTACCTAGAAAATGGTTGATGAAGGGCAGGAGTGGAGGCAGGTGCCCCTGAATACATTTGTCTGGCAAAAAAATTAATGAAGGGCTTCCCTGGTGGCGCAGTGGTTGAGAATCTGCCTGCCAATGCAGGGGACACGGGTTCGAGCCCTGGTCTGGGAAGATCCCACATGCCGCGGAGCAACTAGGCCCGTGAGCCACAACTACTGAGCCTGCGCGTCTGGAGCCTGTGCTCCGCAACAAGAGGGGCCGCGATAGTGAGAGGCCCGCGCACCGCGATGAAGAGTGGCCCCCGCTCGCCGCAACTGGAGAAAGCCCTCGCACAGAAATGAAGACCCAACACAGCCAAAAATAAATAAATAAATAAATAAATAAATAAATAAATAAATAAGCAGCAACTTTCTTAAAAAAAAAAGAAAAAAAAAATAAGCAGCATCTTTATATCATCAAACCTGGTCAGTTTAAAAAAAACATTAATGAAGTATTATATCCGTAATCTAGCAATTGCTACCCTGGGCTATGTTCATATTAGCCTCAAACTTCTGATTATTGAACTCAAGGATGCTCAGGAACAAGGGAGGGCAGAGGCCAGCCATCTCTCCCAGGTGCTTCACGCCGCTCACTACGTTTCTGACTCTGGGGTCAAGACCAAACCTTATACAGAAGTGGAGAAAAAAGCCCCCGACTCAGCGACCTATCTTTGTGTCTCCCAGGCCTATCTGCGCAGTAGATGTCCAAGCATTGAAACACTGTTTGGAAGGAAAATAGAAAAAGAAACATGGGATGCTGAGACCACGAGGGAAGGAAGCATGAGAAATCTGCGTACTGGTGAGGAAGTTTAGAAATGCCTTGGAGTTCACCTGAAGCCTTCTCCTTCAGCTATGTCATCTGACTAGGTTCAGATGTAATCCAAAGAGATTTTTACTCTTGTAAGCTTAATAATAATAATAATACCAATAGAGTGTGTGTATATATACATGCAAAGACATATATACGCACACTACTGTATGATAATATTATCATACAATTGATTTATATATAAACAAATTATCTATGTGCAGACTCTTACTAATTTCTAATCATCGCTACAGTGTTCAGAGGAAGGTATTATCTTATAAATGAGTGACATAGGGAGGATTCAAAACCAGCTCTCTGACTCCAGGGCCCTGATGTTTCCAATGTACAATAGTGCCTCCATATCTTTGGGGGATTTTAATGGGATCTGGGAAGTGAAGATATTTCTTAGTGGTTAACATCTTGTGGTGGATTTAGCAACAGCTATTTGAGAGCTGGGACGTGGCATAAATCTAGGATAAGGGAAGGAGAGAAAGCAAATGGAGAACTTAGGAATGACTATGGAGATGGCCCTCCTGGGAGGAAGGAACCAATAAAATTAAACCAGCTTTTTAAGCTTGTCTAGGACTGTCTACGGCTATGCTATCTAGGGCATGTATTAATTAACCAATTCAGCACATCTTTACTGGGTGCTTGTTACGTATTAAGCCGTATACTTGGGTTTATAAGACATGGTCCCTGTGTTTATGATGGGGTTCTCAAACTATTGCAATTAGAGTATTCTGAGAACCTGGTAAAAGGTCTGATGCCAGGGACCCACCTCCAGCTATTTGGATTCTCTTCCTCTGGGGTGAAGTCTTGGTATTTTTTTTTTTTTTTAAAAAACACTTCCCTGGTGTTTCTAATGTACAGCCCAAAGTGCAAATCTTTCTAATGGGTGAGGTAAATTCCAAATGGTAGGGCAGGAATGGGTTACAGGAACACTGAGATAATGTGACCCTCAGCTTTTGTAGTGGCTATACAAGTATCATTTTCTATGTCTGCTATGATATGTGAAAGGTTGGGAAACACTAAAATTGTTAGCAAATAAACCGTTGGCCTACATCACAGTGTATGGGTGGGTATTTGGGTCCACGTGTTTCTACAGAGAGGTGTTGAAGGGAAATGTTATCCATAATTTAACCTAAGTGTTCAAAGCAGTCTTTTGCAGAATCTTCCTTAGTAGGGCATAAAACAAAATCAGAGAACCAAGGGGTCTTAGAAGTCATCTTCTAGCCCAACTCCTTTGTCTCAGAGATAAGGAAACTGCTTCCGATCGCAGAACAGCTCAGAGGTGGAGACTGGCCATGGACCCCATTCTTTCAGACCCTCTCCAAATGGCTTAATGTTAAATCACAACCCTGCATAGGATGTAGTATTTAATTGCATAAAGTAAAAAATTAAATATCTGCCCAAGTCATATTTATAACGAAGCATCACCCCATGAGTACTTCACTTCTGCCTTTGTTCCATATACTGCATTCTAAGTAAAGTGACAGTCCAAGAGATAGACACTCAAGCAAAAGGGTCTCCAGAGAGACTGATGATTTCCTTAAGCCCCACAAGAAAAAAAAGAATGACACACAAAGCTTTCCCCAGGTAGGGAAAATGCCAAGTTCCTGCCAAGTCTTCTTCCTTCTCCCTGCGTTGCCTTTCCAGTCCCTCTGCCAGCTGCTGTTTTTGTAGCTATCATTATTTCTGTTTCTCTGAGGATAGCAGAATGCTGCCAACCTGCTTCTGTCCTCCTCAGACTCTCTCATCTCACTGTTTTCTAAAGAGTCTTCCATCCAGCCCCTAGCCCATTTCTATCTCATTTTCCCTGAGGTCTTAACTATCACATCACTCACTTTCTGCCACTGTAGCTACTGCTGCTGCTACTCTCAGCTGGCTTTTTGACTTTAAGCACCACCATTTCCAGGGGAAATTCTGGCTGTCCTAAATGTAAAACTCTGAACACTGCTCCTCCATCCTCAATTATGTTGGGTGGGTCTCTGCTAAAATGGGTTCAGAACATGTATTGGGTGGAAACTCTCATGCTCTGGCTTAGGTACACTTGCTACCACCGACCCCAGGGAGTCCGCTCCCAGGACCTGGCACCCTGCCCTTTCTCTTCTCTTTAATACCCTTCCTCACAGTGTCTTCTTCACATAGAGTATTTTTAGCTTTTTAAGAGTCCCCCAACTGTTTGATTGCTACCATCTTGCATAACTGTTGACTCTAAGGACTTGGGCATCAAACATCTTAAGGCTGAATGCCAGTTATGTCACATACTGGATGTGTGACCATGGGTAAATCACCAACCTTTCTGAGCCTTTTTAAATCGGGACAACAATGGTACCTACATCGTAGTGTTGGGAGGACTTACCCTGGACTTTTCCTTTTTTCTTCTTCTGGAATTTAGACATCAAGATGAAATAGTTTCAACCACGCAGATGAGAGCAACACCCTAGGATGTGGTTAAGTGGGATAATGCACATGACGTACACAGCACGGTATTTGGCACATAGTAACTGCTCTATAGCATCATCCGTTATTATTTGACTGTACCCTATCAATTATCTGTCTACATATTATGATCTGTGTAAACTATATACAAATTAAGAAGATCACAGATATCCAGACTCTCATCATTCATATGATTGATGTTAATTAACTGAGAGAAGTTTTGTCATTAGCCAAAAGTTTCACATCAAATTTGCACATTTGCTGCTACTGAGTGCAGCTTGGTAACCTTTAACTCTGTTCATTTTCTTCTCTATGGTTCCACAGGCTATTCCTTAATTTTATGATTAATGTGTATAAGTTTATATATTCCCAGATTTCCATGAATAATTCTGTCATATAAACCTTCTTCCCTAAAATCACCATCCCTCAGAGATCAAACTCACATTTCCTGGAACTATTATTAGTCTTATAAAGTATCTTAAAATTTTAACCCAAATATTCCATATTATTTTAGTTATTATATAGTTAAACTGCTGTAACAAAGAGACCCAAGTACAGTGACCTATATATTATAGAAATGTATTTTCTGTGCTGTAACAGAGGAACATGTGTGGTCAAGGGCACACAAACCACAGGTCTTCCATGACCCTGGGTTCTTTCTGCCTTTTTGTTCTACTACCTTGTAGGGTGTTGCCCTCATCTGTGTAGTTGAGGCCATTTCATCTTGATGTCTAAATTCCAGAAGAAGGAAAAAGAATAAGTTATTTCATCTTTAAGGAAGTGACCTTAAGGAAGTTTCACATGTCAGTAATACTCACATCCATTGGCCAAAACTGAGCCCTACCTAGCTGGACACACCTTTCCAAGAGGCTGCACAACATAGTCCCTTTATTACCCAAAGAAAAGGGAGAATAGATACTGGGGACACTGAGTGGCCTCTGCCATATGTACACATGATTAAAAGTTCTACTAGAACAGAGGGGTGAATTATGACGGTAACAGTCACCTTCCCTACCTTTTCTTATCCTCAACATCACTCCCCTAAAGAAACCACTAGAGGAATCCAACTCTGTTGCCTTTTAGCTACCTTGATGATTAAGATATCATTTAGAGATAAACAGGTATAGACTTTAAATAGTCTATCAAAGTAGTACATATCTCTACATAATACCTTGTTGATTTCCTTGAACATCTAACTAGGCTTTTTTTCCCCTCTTACTGAGGACAACTAAAGAAGTTGGATGAAGAACAAAAAGCATCTTCTTGAAAGCATCAAAGACTTGCAAGATAGTGAGGAAATTTGCGGTCAAGATATAGAAGACAATAAGAAACCAGAGGGATAAACCTGGCCCTCAAAAATGCGTTTTTGCCTGAGGGCTTTTGCCAAGTCTGGGGAGGCACCTGCAAACCTGAGCCACCCTTTTGGTGATGCCCCCAGCGATGAACAAACAGAAGTTGAAGACTGAAGCCTGCCAGGAACAGGGGTTCGATAAATCAAGCCCCCTTTGAGTTGAAAATCTGAAGGGCCAGACCCTCAATATGAAGAGTAACTCTAAGTAAACCAGCCCTTTCATGGATTTGCAATCAGCTTTGCATCATTTAATGGTACAAGTAAACTCAAACTCTTATGTTAAGATATTCCTGGAATGATACCCACTGCTATTTGCAGAAGCAAATGACTATCTTCTCAGGAGGAAGACATCATCATACCAGGCCTCAAAATTTCCCCCAAATAATTTGTAAAATATACCACTCAACACGCAATGAAAAATAACCAGGCTTATAAGACAATAGGATGCAATGGGAGAGTAACAGAAGAAAGACAGACAACAGAAAGAAGACCCACAACTTGAGTTCTCAGAATTATCAGACATGGTTCATAAAATAACCATGCTTGCTACAATTATGATATAAAGTCTAAGCTTAAAAATATCAGAAGTAAACTGGAAACTCTAAAATTTAATGTAGCACATTAAGAAACCCAAACTTTGAAAAACGTAATACTTAAAATGAAGATAGATTTAAGGGCAAATTAAATGTAGCTATATTAAAAATCTATAAAATGGAAGAAAGGGGAAATGAAAATATCCAGAATGTAGCACAAAGGGACAAAAGGAAGGAAACTATAAAAGAAAAGGTAAGGGGTATATGGGATATCAGTGAGACATTCTAGCTGAAAAAGGGTAGAGTGAGAGAATGGGACAGAGGTAAAATTTGAAGAAGAAATAGCTCCCAATTTTTCAAAAGCAAGAAAGACATCAATACACAATTCCAAAAAACTCAGTGAACCCTAAACAGAATAAATTAAGATAAATCCACACTTAGACATTGTTGTGAAACTGCAGATAACCATAGAAGAAGAGAAAATCTTAAAAACAGTCTGAGAAAAAAGAAAAATTACTTTCAAAAGAAGAACAGTTGGACTGAAAACTAACTTCTCTACCGTAACAAAGGAATTCAGAAAGCAACAGAATATTTTCAATTAACATTAAAGTTTGATACGGTAAGAAAAGTTATTTGTAGTTAAATCCCCTCAAAAAAATAAAAGATTACAACTTGGAAGCTAGTAGAGACAAAAATTGGAATGTTAATAACGGTAATCCAAATAGAACACTTGGAATAAGTAGCACAAAATAAGACCACAGATTTAACTAAAATAGCAGTAATTATATTGCATATAAGAGGACCAAATATTCAGTTTGAATGAGTAGACGTGCAGAATGGATTTTTTTTTAACATGTTTACTGGAGTATAATTGTTTTACAATGGTGTGTTAGTTTCTGCTTTATAACAAAGTGAATCAGCTATACATATACATATATCCCCATATCTCCTCCCTCTTGCATCTCCCTGGGAAGCAGCTGCAGAATGGATTTTAAAATAAAACTCAATTATATACTGCTTAAAGAGACATGTTTAAAATATAAGAATATGAGAAGTTTGAGAGTAAAAGAAAAAAAGAGAAGTCAATTAAACACTAACTCAAAGAAATCAACTATAGTTATACTATAGCAGAGTAGACTTTAAGGTGAAAAGCATTAGCATAGATTCTATAGCAAAAGGGCCTTTCTACAGAAGGATAAAATGTCCTATTGTCCATGAGGAAATAAAATTTAAAATTTGAATGTGCCTGATAACATGGGCTAAAAATATATGAAGCAAGCATTGACATAACTAAAATGAAAAATAGACAAATCCACAATTATAGTGAGAAATTTTTAGTACATTTCTCTCAGTAACTGAAAGAACAAAAAGGAAGGAATATACAAGACTTAAACATGATTAACAAAGTGACCTAAATGACAAGCTGCAAAATACATATTCTTTTCAAGTATGCACAGCCATAAAATTCTCAATAGAACGTATTTTCCAATACAATGAAATTATTGTAGATATTAATAAAAATAAGTAGAAAATTCCCCTAATTATGGAAATTAAGAAATACATTTTTAGCTGTTGAGTTTTCCCATCACCACTTACTGAAGAGACTGTCTTTCCTCCATTGTATATCCTTGCCTCCTTTGTCATAGATTAGTTGACCATATGTGCGTGGGTTTATCTCTGGGCTTTCTATCCTGTTCCATTGATCTATATTTCTGGTTTTGTGCCAGTACCATGTTGTCTTGATTACTGTCGCTTTGTAGTATAGTTTGAAGTCAGGGAGTCTGATTCCTCCAGCTCTGTTTTTTTTCCCTCAAGACTGCTTTGGCTATTTGAGGTCTTTTGTGTCTCCATACAAATTTTAAGATTTTTTGTTTTGGTTCTGTAAAAAAAAATGCCTTTGGTAATTTGATAGGGATTGCATTGAATTTGTAGATTGCTTTGGGTAGTATAGTCATTTTCACAATATTGATTCTTCCAATCCAAGAACATGGTATGTCTCTTCATCTGTTTGTGTCATTTTGATTTCTTTCATCAGTGTCTTATAGTTTTCTGAGTACAGGTCTTTTACCTCCTTAGATAGGTTTATTCCTAGGTATTTTATCCTCTTTGATGCAATGGTGAATGGGATTGTTTCCTTAATTTTTCTTTCTGATCTTTCGTTGTTAGTGTATAGGAATGCAAGAGATTTCTGTGCATTAATTTTGTATCCTGCAACTTTACCAAATTAATTGATTAGCTCTAGGAGTTTTCTGGTGGCATCTTTAGGATTTTCTGTGTATAGTATCATGTCATCTGCAAACAGTGACAGTTTTACTTCTTCTTTCCCGATTTGTATTCCTTTTATTTCTTTTTCTTCTCTGACTGACACTCCCTAACACCATACACAAAAATAAACTCAAAATGGATTAAAGGCCTAAATGTAAGACCGGACACTATAAAACATGGGAAAGAACACTCTTTGACATAAATCACAGCAAGGTCTTTTTTGACCCACCTCCTAGAGTAATGGAAATAAAAACAAAAATAAACAAGTGGGGCCTAATGAAACTTAAAAGCTTTTGCACTGCAAAGGAAACTATAAACAAGACAAAAAGACAACCTCAGAATGGGAGAAAATATTTGCAAACAAATCAATGGACAAAGGATTAATCTCCACAATATATAAACAGCTCATGCAGCTCAATATTAAAAAAAACAAACACCCCAATCCAAAAATGGGCAGAAGACCTAAATAGACATTTCTCCAAAGAAGACATACAGATGGCCAAGAAGCACATGAAAAGCTGCTCAACATCACTAATTGTTAGAGAAATGCAAATCAAAACTACAATGAAGTATCACCTCACACCAGTCAGAATGGCCATCATCAGAAAATCTACAAACAACAAATGCTGGAGAGGGTGTGGAGAAAAGGGAACCCTCTTGCACTGTTGGTGGGAATGTAAATTGATAACAGCCACTATGGAGAACAGTATGGAGGTTCCTTAAAAAACTAAAAATAGAATTACCATACAACTCAGCAATCCCACTACTGGGCATATACCCAGAGAAAACCATAATCCAAAAAGACACATGCATCTCAGTGTTCATAGTAGCACTATTTACAATAGCCAGGTCATGGAAGCAACGTAAATGCCCATCAACAGACAAATGGATGAAGAAGATGTTTTACATATATACAATGGAATATTACTCAGCCATAAAAAGGAATGAAATTGGGTCATTTGTAGAGATGTGGATGGATCTAGAGACTGTCATACAGAGTGAAGTAAGTCAGAAAGAGAAAAACAAATATTGTATATTAACGCATATATGTGGAATCCAGAAAAATGGTATAGATAAACCAGTTTGCAAGGCAGAAATAGAGACACAGATGTAGAGAACAAACATATGGACACCACGGGGGGGATGTGGGGGGGGGGGATGAATTGGGAGATTGGGATTGACATATACACACTGATATGTATAAAATACATAACTAATAAGGACCTGCTGTATTAAAAAATAAACATTTTTTTAAAAGTCCTCATCACAAGAATAAAAGAAGACAAATTTTGTAGCTATGTGCAGTAACAGATGATAACTAGACTTATTGTGGTGGTCATTTTGCAGTGTATACAAATATCAAATTATTATGTTGTACAACTGAAACTCATATAATGTTATATGTCAATTATACCTTAACAAAAAAAAAGAAATACATTTTTACATAATTAATGGATAAAAGAAGAAATCACAATGGAGATTAAAAATAATTTGTACTAAACTCTGATGAAAATTCAATAAATCAAAACTTATGGAAAGCAGCTAATGTACTACTTAAAAGGAAATTTATAGCCTTAAATGAATATGTTAGAAAAGAAAAATGGCTAAAAAGTCAGTGATCTAAGCATTGTATATTGTAAAGAAATGATTAAATTGAATTAAACTCAGAGAATTAGAAGGAAAGAAATAATACTGATTAGACCAGAAGTTAATTAAAAAAAGAAGACAAACATACAGTAGAGAGCATCAACAATTCAGAAGTTGGTTCTTTGAACAAGATGTTAAAAGAGGCCCTGGTAGGACTAATTTAGAAAATAAGAGAGAAAGCAAATTTACCAACATCAGGAATGAAAAGGGGGTACCACTACAGATTCTATAGACATTAAAAAAATGAAAAGAGAATGCTATGAGTCACTTATATTGACATATTAAAAATTTTAGATGAAATGGAGAAACTCCTAAGCAAATTTAACTTACCATTCAAGAAATAAAGACTGTGAATAGTTGTATAAAATTGACAGAGGAATGAAAATCCTTCCTGTAAATAAACCTCTAGGCCCACCCACATGGTTTCAACAGTGAGTTCTACCAAACATTTAAGGAAGAAATTATTACAGGCTTAAAAAACTCTGCCAGAGAATAAAAAATAGGGTGAAGTCTCAAAATCACTTTATGAGACTAGCATAACCTTGATACCAAAATCTGACAAGTGCAATAAGGGAATGTTATCAGCCATTCTCACTCATGAATATAGATGCAAAACTCCTAAATAAAATATAAGCAAGCATATGACCAAGTTATATATTCCCAGAAATATGAGGAACAATGTCATCAAATTCAACATCCACTCATAATTAAAACATATAAAAGAAGGAAAAAAGTGAACATTCCTGTGTTGATAAAAAATATCTTTGCGGTGGGGGGGAAAAAAAGAAACACTTATAACAAAATTCTTAAAGTAAAAAGTTAAAAGTCTTTCCTGTAAAGTAAAATGTTGAAAGTTTTCCCTCTAACATCAGGACAAAGTAACAGAAAAAAGATACTGTTTTTTTTAACATTATGCCTTTTAACATTACCCACTGGTGCAGCAAGGCAAGAAAATGAAATAAAGGATTGGAAAAGTAGGAGAAAAACATTATTTACAGAATATATGATTGTATATGCAGAAATAAAGAAAGAACGTAACAAATTATTCAAATTCATAATTGAGTATATAAGTTTGCAGGCTAAAATTCAGTAGACAAAAATCAACATTTTCTATATGTCATCGATAACAGAGAATGAAATATTTTTAAGGTTCAATTTGAAGTTACATCAAAATACTATGTACACAGGAATACATACAAATAAAATGTCTAATGCCTTTCCAGACAGAACTATAAAAATGTATTAAAAGCCATTTAGGACTCCCTCTTGCGAGAACACCAGAATCACAACTAACTGCTGAACAATCATCGACAGGAAGACACTGGAACTCACCAAAAAAGATACCCCACAACCAAAGACAAAGGAGAAGCCACAATGAGACGGTAAGAGGGGCACAATCACAATAAAATCAAATCCCATAACTGCTGGGTGGGTAACTCACAAACTGGAGAACACTTATACCACAGAAGTCCACCCACTGGAGTGAAGGTTCTGAGCCCCACATCAGGCTTCCCAATCTGGGGGTCCAGCAATGGGAGGAGAAATTCCTAGAGAATCAGACTTTGAAGGCTAGAGAGATTTGACTGCAGGACTTTGACAGGACTGGGGGAAACAGAGACTCCACTCTTGGAGGGCACACACAAAGTAGTGTGCACATCGGGACCGAGGGGAAGGAGCAGTGACCCCATAAGAGACTGAACCAGACCTACCTGCTAGTGTTGGAGGGTCTCCTGCAGAGGCGGGGGGTGGCTGTGTCTCACTGTGAGGACAAGGACACTGGCAGCAGAAGTTCTGGGAAGTACTCCTTGGCATGAGCCCTGCCAGAGTCTGCCATTAGCCCCACCAAAGAGCCCAGGTAGGCTCCAGTGTTGGGTGACCTCAGGCCAAACAAACAAAAGGGAGGGAACCCAGCCCCACACATCAGCAGACAGGCAGATTAAAGTTTTACTGAGCTCTTCCCACCAGACCAACAACCAGCTCTACCCACCACCAGTCCCTCTGATTAGGAAACTTGCAAAAGCCTCTTAGATAGCCTCATCCACCAGAGGGCAAGACAGCAGAAGCAACAAGAACTACAATCCTGCAGCCTGTGGAACAAAAACCACATTCACAGAAAGATAGACAAGATGAAAAGGCAGAGGGCTATATACCAGATGAAGGAACAAGATAAAACCCCAGAAAAACAACTAAATGAAGTGGAGATAGGCAACCTTCCAGAAAAAGAATTCAGAATAATGATAGTGAAGATAATCCAGGACCTTGGGAAAAGAATAGAGGCAAAGATCAAGAAGATGCAAGAAATGTTTAACAAAGATCTAGAAGACTTAAAGAGCAAACAAACAGAGATGAACAATACAATAACTGAAATGAAAACTACACTAGAAGGAATCAATAGCAGAATAACTGAGGCAGAAGAACGGATAAGTGACCTGGAAGACAGAATGGTGGAATTCACTGCCATGGAACAGAATAAAGAAAAAGAATGAAAAGAAATGAAGACAGCCTAAGAGACCTCTGGGACAACATTAAACACAACAACATTCGCATTATAGGGGTCCCAGAAGGAGAAGAGAGAGAGAAAGGACCCGAGAAAATATCTGAAGAGATTACAGTCGAAAACTTCCCTAACATGGGAAAGGAAATAGCCACCCAAGTCCAGGAAGCGCAGAGAGTCCCATACAGGATAAACCCAAGGAGAAACACGCCGAGACACATAGTAATCAAACTGGCAAAAATTAAAGACAAAGAAAAATTATTGAAAGCAGCAAGGGAAAAACGACAAATCACATACAAGGGAACTCCCATAAGGTTAACAGCTGATTTCTCAGCAGAAACTCTACAAGCCAGAAGGGAGTGGCAAGACATATTTAAAGTGATGAAAGGGAAGAACCTACAACCAAGATTACTCTACCCGGCAAGGATCTCATTCAGATTTGATGGAGAAATCAAAAGCTTTACAAACAAGCTAAAGCTAAGAGAATTCAGCACCACCAAACCAGCTCTACAACAAATGCTAAAGGAACTTCTCTAAGTGGGAAACACAAGAGAGGAAAAGAACCTACAAAACTAAACCCAAAACAATTAAGAAAATGGTAACAGGAACATACATATCAATAATTACCTTAAACGTGAATGGATTAAATGCTCCAACAAAAAGACACAGGCTTGCTGAATGGATACAAAAACAAGACCCATATATATGCTGTCTACAAGAGACCCACTTCAGACCTAGGGACACATACAGACTGAAAGTGAGGGGATGGAAAAAGATATTCCATGCAAATGGAAATCAAAAGAAAGCTGGAGTAGCAATACTCAGTAGCATATCAGATAAAATAGACTTTAAAATAAAGAATGTTACAAGAGACAAGGAAGGACACTACATCATGATCAAGGGATTAATCCAAGAAGAAGATATAACAATTATAAATATATATGCTAGGAGCACCTCAATACATAAGGCAACTGCTAACAGCTCTAAAAGAGGAAATCGACAGTAAGACAATAATAGTGGGGGACATTAACACCTCACTTACGCCAATGGACAGATCATCCAAACAGAAAATAAAGAAGGAAACACAAGCTTTAAATGACACAATAGACCAGATATATTTAATTGATATTTATAGGACATTCCAACCAAAAACAGCAGATTAAACTTTCTTCTCAAGTGTGCACAGAACATTCTCCAGGATAGATCACATCTTGGGTCACAAATCAAGCCTCAGTAAATTTAAGAAAATTGAAATCATATCAAGCACCTTTTCTGACCACAACGTTATGAGATTAGACACGAATTACAGTGGGAAAAGCGTAAAAAACACAAACACATGGAGGCTAAACAATACGTTACTAAATAACCAAGAGATCACTGAAGAAAACAAAGAGGAAATCAAAAAATACCTAGAGATAAATGACAATGAAAACACGACGATCCAAAACCTTTGGGATGCAGCAAAAGCAGTTCTAAGAGGGAATTTTATAGCTATACAAGCCTACCTCAAGAAACAAAAAAAATCTCAAATAAACAATCTAACCTTGCACCTAAAGGAACTAGAGAAAGAAGAACAAATAAAACCCAAAGTTTGCAGGAGAGAAATCATAAAGATCAGAGCAGAAATAAATGAAATAGAAACAAAGAGAACAATAGCAAAGATCAATAAAACGAAAAGCTGGTTCTTTGAGAAGATAAACAAAATTGATAAACCATTAGCCAGACTCATCAAGAAAAAGAGGGAGAGGACTCAAATCAATAAAATTAGAAATGAAAAAGGAGAAGTTACAACAGACAATGCAGAAATACAAAGCATCCTAAGAGACTACTACAAGCAACTCTATGCCAATAAAATGGACAACCTGGAAGAAATGGACAAATTCTTAGAAAGGTATAACCTTCCAAGACAGAACCAGGAAGAAATAGAAAATATGAACAGACCAATCACAAGTAATGAAATTGAAACTGTGATTAAAAATCTTCCAACAAACAAAAGTCCAGGACCAGATGGCGTCACAGGTGGATTCTATCAAACATTTAGAGAAGACCTAACACCCATCCTTCTCAAACTCTTCCAAAAAACTGCAGAGGAAGGAATACTCCTAAACTCATTCTATGAGGCCACCATCACCCTGATACCAAACCAGACAAAGATACCACAAAAAAAGAAAATTACAGACCAATATCACTGATGAATATAGATGCAAAAATCCTCAACAAAATACTAGCAAACAGAATCCAACAACACATTAAAAGGATCATACACCATGATCAAGTGCGATTTATCCCAGAGATGGAAGGATTCTTCAATATACGCAAATCAGTCAATGTGATACACCATATCAACAAATTGAAGAAGAAAAACCACCTGATCATCTCAATAGATGAAGAAAAAGCTTTTGACAAAATTCAACACCCATTTATCATAAAAACTCTCCAGAAAGTGGGCATACAGGGAACCTACCTCACATAATAAAGGCCATATATGACAAACCCACAGCAAACATCATTCTCAATGGTGAAAAACTGAAAGCATTTCCTTTAAGATCAGGAACAAGACAAGGATGTCCACTCTCACCTCTATTATTCAACATAGTTTTGGAAATCCTAGCCATGGCAATCAGAGAAGAAAAAGAAATAAAAGCAATACAAATTGGAAAAGAAAAAGTAAAACTGTCGCTGTTTGCAGATGACATGATACTATACATAGAGAATCCTAAACATGCCACCAGAAAACTAGTAGAGCTAATCAATGAATTTGGTAAAGTTGCAGGATACAAAATTAATGCACAGAAATCTCTTGCATTCCTATACACTAATGATGAAAAATCTGAAAGAGAAATTAAGGAAACATTCCCATTTACCATTGCAACAAAAAGAATAAAATACCTAGGAATAAACCTACCTAGGGAGACAAAAGACCTTTATGCAGAAAACTATAAGACACTGATGAAAGAAATTAAAGATGATACAACAGATGGAGAGATATACCATGTTCTTGGATTGGAAGAATCAATATTGTGAAAATGACTATACTACCGAAAGCAATCTACAGATTCAGTGTAATCCCTATCAAATTACCAAAGGCATTTTTTACAGAACTAGAACAAAAAAATCTTAAAATTTGTATGGAGACACAAAAGGCCACGAATAGCTAAAGCAGTCTTGAGGGGAAAAAATGGAGCTGGAGGAATCAGACTCCCTGACTTCATACTATACTACAAAGCTACAGTAATGAAGACAATATGGTACTAGCACAAAAACAGAAATATAGATCAATGGAACAAGATAGAAAGCCCAGAGATAAACCCACGCACCTATGGTCAGCTAATCTATGACAAAGGAGGTAAGGATATACAATGGAGAAAAGACAGTCTCTTCAATAAGTGGTGTTGGGAAAACTGGACAGCTACATGTAAAAGAATAAAATTAGAACACTCTCTAACACCACGCACAAAAATAAACCCAAAATGGATTAGAGACCTAAATATAAGACTGGACAGTATAAAACTCTTAGAGGAAAACACAGGAGGCACACTCTTTGACATAAATCACAGCAAGATCTTTTTTGATCCACCTCCTAGAGTAATGGAAATAAAAACAAAAATAAACAAATGGGACCTAATGAAATGTAAAAGCTTTTGCACAGCAAAGGAAACCATAAACAAGACGAAAAGGCAACCCTCAGAATGAGAGAAAATATTTGCAAACGAATCAATGGACAAAGGATTAATCTCCAAAATATATAAACAGCTCATGCAGCTCAATATTAAAAAACAAACAACCCAGTCCAAAAATGGGCAGAAGACCTTAATAGACATTTCTCCAAAGAAGACATACAGATGGCCAAGAAGCACATGAAAAGCTGCTCAACATCACTAATTATTAGAGAAATGCAGATCAAAACTACAATGAGGTATCACCTCACACCAGTCAGAATGGCCATCATCAGAAAATCTACAAACAACAAATGCAGGAGAGGGTGTGGAGAAAAGGGAACCCTCTTGCACTGTTGGTGGGAATGTAAATTGACACAGCCACTATGAAGAACAGTATGGAGGTTCCTTAAAAAACTAAAAATAGAATTACCATATGACCCAGCAATCCCACTACTGGGCATATACCCAGAGAAAACCATAATTCAAAAAGACACATGCACCCCAATATTCATTGCAGCACTATTTACAATAGCCAGGTCATGGAAGCAACCTAAATGTCCATTGACCAAGGAATGGATAAAGAAGATGTGGTACATACATACAATGGAGTATTACTCAGCCATAAAAAGGAACGAAATTGGGTCATTTGTAGAGACGTGGATGGATCTAGAGACTGTCATACAGAGTGAAGTAAGTCAGAAAGAGAAAAACAAATATTGCGTATTAACGCATATATGTGGAACCTAGAAGAATGGTACAGATGAACCGGTTTGCAGGGCAGAAATTGAGACACTGATGTAGAGAACAAACGTATGGACAGCAAGGGGGGAAAGCGGCGGGGGGTTGGGGGAGTCATGGTGTGATGAATTGGGTGATTGGGATTGACATGTATACACTGATGTGTATAAAATGGATGATTAATAAGAACCTGCTGTATAAAAAAAAATAAAAGAAAAAAATAAAGCAACATTACTGATAAAAAAAAATTAATACGGAGTTGACGTTGAGTCAATGACCCTAAAAATGCCAACATAAACACTAGAGCAGGATCTCTTTCATTGTCAAGTACATACAATTTAAATATTTCAGTGTATATTGATGTATTGAGGAACCTACAGATGGCAAGAAAAGATATTACCATTGAATAACACATTTTTAAAAACTTTCTGTTTTGAGAAAACTGTAGATTCACATGCAGTTTTGAGAGATAATACAGAGAGATCCCATATACCCTTTATCTAATTTTCCACAAATATTTTTAAATAAAGTCATTCCTATTTATGAAAAAAATATTAAAAGCCATTTAGGAAGACCTAATAGGTATCCTATGAACATAGACTGGAAACTGAACTCCATAAAAACTATAATTCTTCCAACATTGATATATAGATTCAATGTAATCTCAATCAAAACCCCAAGAAATTGTTAAAGGAATTGGATAAACTGATTCTCATTTTAATTTGAAATACAAAAGGCTAAAAATAGCCAAGATTTTCTTGAAGATGAAGAACAAGATGGGAAGACTTACTCTACCTGATACCAAATGAGCGTGGTATCAGCATAAGGATAGACATATGGACCTAGGGCAGGATGAAGAGGCAAAGAAACAGACGTACCCGTATTTGGACACTTCTATTATGACAAAGGAAGCATTGCAGGGCAGAAGGGAAAGGAGAGTCTTTTTGAAAAACGGAGTTGGGGCAATTAGATCTCCAAATGGAAAAAAGAATGAGATTATAGCCCTACAGCTCAACATAACTAAATCCATACTAGAGGGATTATAGACCTATGTGCGAAACGCAAGACAATAACATTTATAGGTGGTAATCTAGGAGAATATCTTCATGATTTTGCATTAGCGGAAAGGTTTTGCCCCTGCACCCAGAGCGTGTGCTGAGAGTGATGGAGTCGTTGTCGGGGAATTTGGTCAGTCTGTACTGGAACCCTTGCCAGCCCCGTAGGAGCAATAATGTGTCCCATGTCATGCGTCTTTATGTTACCGCCACTTGGCTACTGCCTGATTATGCTTCCCCGCTGTGCCAAACCAGGGCCACTAGACCAAAGGGAGCCCAGGGGAGATGGAGGAGAGCCCCAGCATTTTTATCTGTGGCTAGAACTGGTTTTCTTAATGTATTGGGGCCTGAGAATGTGAGTACTGGACGTCAACTCTACAACAAGGAAAGTTCGCACTGCTGGAAGAAAGACAACAGTTACTTCTTTCCGTCGATTCTGCATATTATGTGTCAGTCGTTTGTTGTTCTGTGTGCAGTGTGGGGTCGAAAGCAGAAGAAAATGAGGTCTCTGCCCAGGTGATAGTTTAAAAACCTCTTTGGTGGCCTACTTAACTGTAATTTGTTTTAGTTTTAAACAGCATGTAAGCAAAGCAAACGGGATTTAACAGACCTGGAATGCAAAGCACACGGAAGAGTCAGGTTGATCCTGAGGTGGATTACAGATTGGGCAGCTTTCCATCATCTGGAAAGAACTAGCTATTAAAGATAGGCAACATTAAAGAGTGTCTTATTGGAAAGATATAGGAACATCATGAACTACTTCTCTCCCTTTCCTCTTCCCCCATCCCCCATTTCTAAAATGTCTCAGACCTTTTCCATGATTTTTGAAATTTCACCTTGGAGGAATTTCTTTAAGTTTTGACCCCTGTTACAACATGAGGAAAACCAGCACGATCACCAGCATTTTGGTGTAAATAACTTACCCCAGAAAATAGGTTTTGATGAGGAGAAAGCATGAAGCACTAACAGGAGTGAAGAAATGGGTTTCCAAGGGGCAGAGGCACGAAAGCAAGAAGCAGAACTGAAAGGACAGGTGTCCCAAGAAAAAGATGGGAACAGATGTAGCTCAACCTTGGAGTTTAGCAGGAGGATCTGGGTTAGAATTGTGACTGTATTGGGCTAGTGACTCAACCAATTAGAGCCTCATTTTTCTCAGCTGTAAAATGGGAATATGTACCCTGGGCCCCTGTTTAAGAATTAAATGAGATAATGCTGTTGAAGCACCTGATGGAATGTGGGTCCCAGCATAGGAGTTCATTGTTAGCTCTCTGTTGCCAGGGTTCTGCTTTTTTCTACCAACACTAATCTTTTTCAGTGCCAGTTCTTTCATGGTATCTTCCATCTATTCATTCACTTAAATATTTTCATTGCTCTATGGCTTTCAGATGACTTAGGAAAACATTCTTTAGAAAAAAGCAGGATGAGCCTATTTTGTATTCCTCATCACTTAATATTTTTTCATACTCCCTTTCAGGAATTGGAAGAAAATGAAAGTGTCAATTTGCTTTCACATTTTTTTTCTTACTTCAACTTGACAATGTTTCTTACATCTCTCTCCTGATGAAATGTATGGAAGTATTGATAAAGTACATCATGAACTGAAATAATACATGAATAGTTTGGACATGACTCAAGGACAAGGATATTGAGAATGAAGTCTACCTTCCCAGAAGCAATGACACTGTCTTTGAATGAACAAGGCCAAAAGAGAATCTAATTTATTGAAAAGGAGCATAGCTATTTCTTTCCCTTTAAAGCAGTGACTTTTAAACTTTTTTCCTTTTTTTAACCTCAACCCACAGCAAGAAATACATTTTACATTGTGACCTGATACACACATATGCATTGCATGTATGTGTCTGTCTGAAATGAGAATTTCATGGAATAAAACTTACTATATTTCATACACTCGGAAATGTTCCTTTCTACTCTAATCTTTTAAAATGCTGTTTGAGACCATCATATTGATTTTATGTTTCCCTTTTCAAAAACCTTTGCTTCAGGGTTTAACTTATTTTGCTTTTTTGAGTGAAAAGTCTCCTCATGTTGGTTTTAAATGCATTTAATTTGGTGCTATTCCCATTTTTGGGGATCTGTGTCTCCAAATATAAATATTAGCTAAGATGGAAGAACACAGAGAAAAATCCGTTTATGACTGGCTTGGTTAAGTTACCTGCCACACAAGCAAATGCGATAAGGGAACTCCTACCATCTTCTATATTTCCTGCCCATTCAACTTCCTTTCTTATTCTCTATTTCTTTCTTATTTTCCCCAAAGACTAGGTTTCAGTTTTTATTAGGCATCACAGGATTATTTAAGTGAAGGGAGGGGACTAACATTTAATGAGCAACTGACTATACATTATTTCTTCTCAATAACTGCTCAAGGGATTTTTTATGCATTTCTTTGTACTCATAAGGAAACCAGGATTTAGAGAAGCAAAGTAACTTCCCTAAGGTCAAAAAGCTCAAAGAGCGGGTTCATAGTAGAACTAACCCACAAAACCAGGTCTGGCTAACACCAAAATTACTGCAATGTATTTCCTTTATGTCAATGTAAAGTTAAAACCACACACAAAAATTAGACCTTATGCTTTTAATCTGCTAACTCTAGTAAAGCATGCTTGTATCACTTCTCTTTGAATTGTTTTTGTTGTTGTTGTTAGACTCTCATATTTACCAAGTATTATACAGAACATATGTTGAACTTTCCAACATGTATTCATGCATTCATTCTCCCAGCATACCAGTTATTCATTTAGAGCACTCTGGAGCTTATAACCTACTTATGTAATTTTTTCCCACAAGGATTCCATGTTTTCTGTTGGCTTCCAAACCCAGGATTCTAATTTATCTCTGCATTACAACATTTGCTTTTATAGTAACCACCTCAATATTGAAGAGAATATTAAAATAAAAAATGCTTTCTTTTGTAACCTTTAGTTCTCAGCAGAGGCCATTAGGGACTTTAAAATAATCACGTTTAAAGCTGATTCTTGCATTGGTAAACACTTTGCATGAAGTTAAATAAGCTTTGCCTGTTCTAGGAGAGAGAGTGGATTAAATTAACCAACAGTGCATGTCACTTGCCCGAAGCGACAAGAATAAAGAAGAGATTGTACCCACTCCTCTACTCCAGTTAAGCTGCCTCTTTCTCCTGAAATTGGATTGAGATTCCAGGGCATCTCTTAACCCACAGGAGACACTGGATCTAATGCAGAAGCAGGTACCCAGTGCCTTCTTTAAATTAACAGCTCTATTGAAATGTAATTTACATACTCCAACCCAGGACTGTTTCTACCCATAAGAAAATTTCTAACTCTGAAACTTGCAAAGAAAGGAATAAGAAACACAAATTTCATGCTTCACCAGTTTACACTCCACCAGTCTCTGTTATAATTTCGCTCACTCCCTCTTCCCCATTTTTCTTTCCCACTGCTCCACTCACAGTATATTGACACATCCACCCTGGTATTTTCACACATGGCCTTTCAAGGATTCCATACCAACTATGTTTTATTCCAAGGTAAGAGCAGCTATAAAATAGCATCATTAAACTTGAACATGCAATCATCCCCGTGTTAGGGCAGAACTACAATTACACCTGATGCTTTCTCTTCAGAGAGAAACAAATTGGCAGGAGGAGTGGACTTTGAGATATAATTTTTCATATCACCATTAACAATTAATATCAAGTTTTTCCCTCACAGGATTTGGATGGTTGTAGCAATAGAGATGGACTCCAGTCCAGTGAGGCCATTACATCAAAGTGAGAACACCAGTGTGATTTTCTGAATAATGTCAACGGTGATGTCTTTCTTAAATTTTGACACTCCTTATGCCAACTTTCTAACTCATTCAAAGCCAACAGATATATAAGTTGTTTTAGTATCCAAAAGATCCTATGAACCAACCCCCCCCCCCCAAAAATGTTTAGCCTTAGCTGCATCACATTTTGAGTTTACATTATTCTCAGGTGACAGTGGGAGATGCCATATAACAGGATGCCCTGCTGGAGATGAATTAATCTGTGTTTTTTACTGTTCTGTGGAAACGGAACACCCAGAAAACCAACTCTGGAACTCACATTTAGAGAAGGGAGGTGAGGACGTCCTGGAATCATCTGGAAGCTAGCTTTACTTCAATAGGTTGGGGCAGGGCAGATCATCCTGTTTTGAGGGGAAAGAGTAAAATGAAAACCTGTGCACCCAGCAATGATGGAGGAATAGAAGTTGAGTACTCTTTCGTCCCCAAAAGGAGGTTTAATCAGGAAGCTTATGTTTTCATGTCAGGAAAGGGAAAGTTATCTAAACCTTGAGGGTGTAGATTCCTGAAAGGAAACGAGATGAGTGGAAAAGCTGAGCCTCAATGAAGCAGCTGAAGAACCAAAGTGGAAGGAGCTGTATCTCTTAAAGGACCACGGAAGCCTGAATGGGAATCCGGACAGTAAGCCAGCAACACAGAGTGAACCAGAACCTTCTGTGGGACTGCAAAGGGCAAATTCACCACAGTAACATGGCTGAAGAGCCAGAAACATCTTAGGTGTAGAAGTTGTACTGACTGTTTTGGACTATATAAGGTCCAGAATTTTTTGGGGGGGGGGTCATTTATGGAGACAGGATATATTGGTTTTCTATTGCTGCTATAACCAATCACTACAAACTGTAGTGGCTTAAAACAACAAAGCTTGATTATCTTACAGTTCTGTAGACTTGCAGCCTGAAATGAGTCTCCACTGGGGTAGAAGCAAGGTGTCAGAGATGCATCTCTTCTGGACGCTCCAGGGGAGAATCCATTTCCTCACATTTTCCAGCATCTAGAGGCAGCCCACACTCCTTGGCTGGTAACCCTCTTGCTCAAGCACATCAGACTGACCCCTTCTCTGTGGCTCTCTTTCTTCTGCCTCCCTCTTCCACTTGTAAGGACCCTTGTGATTATATTGGGATCACTTGGATAATTCCCTTATTTTAAGGTCAGCTGATGAGCAACCTTAATTCTATTTGCAACCTAAATTCCTCTTGGCCATGTAACCTAACATATTCACAGGTTCCAGAGATTAGGAGGCAGACATCTTTTGGGAGGGGCCTCATTCTGCCTCCCCCGGGAGCTCCAACAGGGAGTTGCTGAATGTCCTGATAATATGGTAGGTGGGTAAGGAGTGCAAGCAAGCTGAGGAAAGGACTCAACCCTGGCTCTCAGCACTGGCTATACATAGAATCGTGTGGAAGGAAACCTTCAAAAATACTAATGCTCAGGTCACACCCTCACATGTTCTAATAGGTTTGGGATGGATTCCAGACATAGTGATGTTGGGATATTTAGATCTGAGTGACCCAGGTGATTTTTATTTGCAGGCAGGGTCAAGAACCACTGATCTAGGAAATGGGAGTTGCTATTCTGACTCCAGGGGATAAGACAGAAACTCAGATCACACATGGCCTAGAGTCTTGTGTTCTTTTCTGACTTCTATCAGTTACTTCTGCTATACATCAAGCCCCACTTCTTTAATTTACCTCTATCAAATTTAATATATGGGTTTTAAATATTCTTAGATGTAAAGAAATCTTCCCTTAGAAAAACTATTATTTAAACTTGCATTTTATACATTTTAATTTACTTTCCCAATCTGTCTAAAATTGTTTTCCAAAAATACTTTTAACTGAAAAATTACATCATTAAGAGTTCATCAATAATAGTTTATTTCACTATGTATACCTTGCTCGTTTGTAATGAAGAGTTAAACCATATTTTATTTACCTTAATGAAATCTACTTTCATGAGGATTCAGTGTATAGTGTTTACTTCATAAACACTTCATGGTATTTCAATCAGTTTATGCTTTATTTTGTGATTTTCTTATTTTATTTTATTTCATTCTTGCATATAAAATTGTTGGTAGTTGCCATGGTAATTCTAATTGATTTCTTTCTGCTGTTTTTGTAGGCTTTTAAAGAGATTTGCACAATACATCATTCACATTGTTATTTTTATCTCTGTAAATTTGTAATGGCCTCTCCAAAAAAAAAGCTGTGTAACAAGAGCATCAGATGTTACTTTGCTCAGTGGTGAAGGCTGTGAAGAACAGAAGGAAACTGAGGAAGAAAAGCCAAGCCGGGAAGAGAAATGAAGAAGAGGGTTAGAATTCAGTAGTAAAAGTGTGTGCCATACAAAAGGAAGAGTTCAGGCACCCGAGTGAGCAGCAATGCGAGGGCCAGAGATGTGCTTTTTAGAGAGGATTGAACTTGTCAATGTGACTCAGCTCTGGAAGATCAATAAATGAGGGAGGGAGAGGCAGGAGAAGCAACCAGGTGATAATGTTACCATGTTCTTTGTTTATCCCCTGGTGAATATCAAACCTTCTCTGCTTCTACCACACACACACGCACGCACGCACACACCAGCGTGCGCTCATGGAATGCATCAGTACATCTACTGTCAGGACCAGCTAACATTCTCATATCGGTAAACCAGAGCTGTGTTCTCTGACAGATGCTGTGTGTTGTGATTAACTGCCTTCTTCTGGGGAATGAGAGACCATACTATTTGCAGCCCTAGAGATCGTCAGAAAATGAGCGTAAAGATTCTTGGGGATCTGGAATGACTTGGATTTGGTATTAGGTTCACTGTAGAATTCCAGAAAGTTTACTTTTTTTTTTTTTTTTTACTTATACCACGTCTTTTCCTGAAACCCAATTGTTGTGGAGTGGAAAAAAAAAAAAATTCAATACTGTACAAGCAAATACGAAAGTGAAGGTAATTTCAAACCATTATGTTGTACACCTGAAACTAATATAATGCTATGTCAATTACACCTCAATAAAAAAAGTAAGTAAAGGTAGAAGAGTAAACTGAAGTAAATTTAGGACACTGCCAGGTGCACTATGAGGTCTGTATAATGATTAAAGCCCAATTGTGAATTTGCCTCTCAGCTTCCTGGTGGCAAAGCAACGAGGAAAGCAAGATCAGAGTCAAGACGCTAAGCGCCTGTGAAGGAAACATTTATCAGGTGCATTGAAGGAACACAGCCTTTCAAAGAACTGACACAAGTAAGAAATTCCCCAAGAGGAGGAGATATTATAATGTAATGGACAATCGCCTCACCAATACTCCTGCAATAAGAAACAGCAAGTTTCACATAGCCATTTTTTAAAAAACTTGCATCAACTGAAGTCAACGTCTATCTGTTGAGCATAATGCTGGAGCACAGCTCAGAGAGAGCTCTTAAATGAGGGTGAAGAGTTCTGAAAGCCAGCTATCCTGCTCTCAGACGATGTTGGGGATCCAGGAAGCCACTCTATGTGGAGAGGACTACATAGCCAGCATACATGTTTTGGAGAAAGTTTATACCCCGTCCCATTGCATGGTAATTTCAAGAGACCCGATGAGATTGTACCCTACAAGCCTTTTCAGATTCTCACCTTACAACAATGAAACATCACCCCATCCTTCTGTACCCGTGAGAAAAGATCTTGGGAATAGCAAACGTGATTTATCTGAGGAACCCATTGTAAAAATTACATTACACAGGCCTATGTGAAATATGCAAAAGCTTTGGAAAACAAATGCCTAGCATAATCCACCATAAAACTTTTAGATAAATTATTATGACCCTGTTCCTCTGGTACAAGCATAAATGTGTTTCCGATAAACGCATTTTATTATGTTTTGCTTCATAAGACCACCCGATTATAAATTCAGGATGGTTAAAAGAAAAATTTAAGAGCCTCTCTTCCTTTGGCAGTCAGAACAAGGTTTTTTAAATCAAAAACATATGTTTAAATTTAGCTCCACATGTGCCAGCTAGTTATTGACTGATTACTGACATGTGTTTGAGCTCTAGGGAGCTCAGATCTCTCTCTGCTTCTCTCCCCAGCTCCTCAGCACGACTCATCTCACGCACACGTGCACACATGCACACATGCATGCACATGCACACCACACATTGGGAATTCTGATATTTAGTAGGTAACCGGGACCTAGTATTCAGAGTAAACACGTGCCTTGATAAAAGAACAGAATGGGATGCTGTATGCGGTACCCTACCTTAGGGGGCACAAATGAATGATTCTTGCCAAAATCTGAATACCCCTTGAGTTTGTCTTGTTCTTTAGCAAATTGTTTTCCTCTGAATGTTTCTCAGTTACGTCCATGACATACCAGAAACAATGTATTTTTAAATCAGTTCTTCCCTAGGTAAGTGAAAACAACATTCTGCTGGTGGGATCATCCCAGCAAATTACAGTGGGAATACAGCTTTGAAAACCATCTGGTTTTGTTCCTCTTGGTTGCCAAATCCCAGGTCTGGTGGCAATGGTAATAGGTCTCACAGACCCCCAACAAGGGGGAGCGAATTGAACAAGGCCCCAGCTGGGACACTGTGAAATCCATCACCACACTGTGATTGGTGCCACTTTTGCCACGCTGTTCTCAGCCAATGGCTGAGTGGGCAGGGATGCTTAGGCAGGCCCATTCCTGGGAGACCCAGAAATCTTCTGACAGCTCCAGGACTCCCTGACAGCCTTGCGTCTTGGGATGCTTCTATTCAGTCTTTCCTTTTTCTCTTCACTTAGCATCAGATTTGCATCAGGTCTGCAGACTCGTTTTTCAGCTCCCTCCCCATTTTCTCTCACACAGGCAGTTCCCCTAAGAAAACCTTTGCCTGTTTAATCCTGCCTTGGCAACTGCTTCTTGGAGGACCAGGACTGATATAACATACTGTTTAGTTTTAAAGGTAGGTTGTGTTACCTACACCTAAGGAAATAACATCTTCATAGAGTCAAGAACTGTGGCTCTAAATTAGTCTTCTGCTGGAAAAAGATGTATTACATTTTGAGCATAATATTTTGAGCATAATATTGCCATGCATAGATTTGGATCCTAAATTGAACCAGGTTAAAATTCCTTATAAATGATGTTCCAAAATAAATCTCTAGTTCGTTTTCTTGTCCAAGAAGCCACAGTGTTTCCTCTAATCCTAAAGTCATCAATAATCCATCTATTCTTCCCAAGAATGCTGAGATTTTGTTTTCTAGAACCCCATTTTCACATAAATCATACCTGTTCATTTCTTTTCCTTTTCCATTATGGTTTATTACAGGATACTGAATACAGTTCCCTGTGCTATGCTAAGTAGGACCTTGTTGTTTATCTAGTTTATATATATTAATAGAAGTTTGTATCTGCTAATCCCAAACTCCTACTTTATCCCTTCCCCACTCTCTTTCCCTTTTGGTAACCATAAGTTTGTTTTCTATGTTTGTGAGTCTGTTTCTGTTTCACAAATAAGTTCATTTGTGTCGTACTTTAGATTCCACATATAAGTGATATCATATGGTATTTGTCTTTCTTGTACTGACTTACATCACTTAGTATGATAATCTGTAGGTCCATCCATGTTGCTGCACATGGCATTAGTCCGTTCTTTTTTTATGGCTGAGTAGTATTCCATTGTATATATGTACCACATCTTATTCATCCATTCATCTGTTGATGGACACTTAGGTTGCTTCCATATCTTGGCTATTGTAAATAGTACTGCTATGAACATTGAACATTAAGGTGCATGTATCTTTTCAAATTAGAGTTTTCTCCAGATATATGCCCATGAGTGGGATTGTTGGATCATATGGCAATACTATTCATACCTGTTAAGTTTGTCAGTTAGAATGTGCCAGTTAAAATACATACTGTAGCCTAAATCTCAACCTTTCACATGATTGACAACATTGGCAATATTGAGCTTTATACTGTTGCTTATGTGAGAGATCCATCCTGAAATCGTGCGGACAGGTCAGTACTAATTTAAGACCACTCAAGGAAATGCAGCTTTTTGGGGTCCTCTGAAGTAGCAGTCAAACCCTATTCTCTCTCTGAATTTGGAACCATCTAAAAAGTTAGACAACGGAGCCAGATAGAGACCAAAAGATCATCTTTTAATATTTGGAACATCTTGCGTCTAGACCGTGGGCTGCCCATCCAATCTAGGTAGTACAAATGGAAACTGTAGGACTCCCAGCTGTAGGACTGAGCACAGCAAAGGATGGAATGTTACATGTGGCCAGTGGGAGATTCCAAAGAAAAGAGCAAGTCCTATCCGAGAACAGCTGAGCTCAAAAATAAAACCATCAGTCTGTTCTCTACCTCACAACTGAGATAAGTTGTTTGTCCTCTCTTGGGGAGCAGTGAGAGAGGGACAGAAAGAAGCTTCCTAATTCTTCTGAAAAGACAGCAGTTTTATTGTGTGGGCCATGGTGGAAAATCAGAGAGAGAGAGAGAGAGAAAGAGAAATAGTTTGTCCTACAAAACCCAGTCCTTGATCTACTGACGGGGAGGTCAGTGGCATTAACTCTGTGTGTGAAGGACAGAGCACCACTGGGCCACCTTAGCTATGGGTCAGCCAGAATAGGCGTTACACAGAAAGCAAAGCAAACTTTCCTTTCCTTCATTTCATTACTAGTCACATGTTTCAGAACAATTCATTCAAGATTCACATAAAGTTAGCTATGGGCTTTTCTAAATAGAGCTCTTACAGCTTAAAAATAAATCGGAGGCTTTTAAAGCTCTGTAATTATCTTGTCTATTATCTCATCTGCTGCTTCATCTTTCATTCCCTCCCTTGATCTTTTATCTGTATGGGGGTTTGCCATTTTTGCATAGTTTTTAAAGCAAATTCTGGATATTTTCAGAGATGGAGGGTAGGAGAATAGATATGTCACAATTTGTGTTACTTACTCACTTTTTTGGGTAATTAACTCAAGAACCTGATGAGTAACAAGCACCTGGGCATTTGGAATTTGAGGAAGAATTTTAATTGTATCATTTCATTGCTGTGATCATACTTAAAGATGAAAATTCTTACAGTTTCCTGCACTGTGGCATTTATATCTTTATTTAAGTCACATTTAAAAATTGCATATTCTTAGGGACTCCATCCTTAGTGATGTATATAAATAATTTAGAGCTTAGTGACCTCTGTAAACTCTTCTAACACGGGGAAAATGTGTAGAAAGAACATGATATATTTCAGAAAAAGTTGTGTTTGACTGAAATATCACAAAAATAGACGTAACTGTATGTATACTTTTCTGATTTAAAAAGTATTCCATACTCATGCAAACTTCAGAAATTACAAAAAATATATAAGGTAGAAGAAAAAGAATATAAAGGAGAATAAAACCCATCCTTCTAATTATCATTTGATGCAACCATTAACATTTTGGTATCTTTCTTTACAATATTTTACATCACACATACACATATACACACACAATGGATCATACTAAGCAGAGTTTTATATCCAGTTTTTTTCATGTGTGAGCATTTTCCTATATCATTTTGTAGACACTAAAATGTTTTTTAATGATGGCATACATAAGAATTTATCTTCAAGTATCTTGACAGACCACTCTTAAATATACAACATTTGTTACTCCAAAATTTTCATCATTGTAACTAATGCTGTCATAAATATACTAAGTTTCTGACTGTACTGCTGATTCTTTCCATAGGAAATAAAACAAAATTACTGAATTAAAAGGTATTAACATTTGAAAGGCTAAGATCAAGTAACTTACTTTGGGGGAGAACCCATGGAGACACTTGCTTTCTGGTTTCAGAATAGCTGGGAAGCCAAACTAATAGTCAGAAGTTCCCTCAGGGAGTATAGAATCAGGGCAAGAGGTGGTGGTCTTAAAGGATACTTCATTCAGGTCATGGTGAGCCTGATATCTATGACTTCCTCAGTTGAACTGATGTCTTTACACTAAAATCTTTTGTCATCACAAACCTTATTTATACTGCAATTTAGTTGGCTCTTGGCTTGCAATATTTACCATATTATAAAGCACTTTAAAACTCTGCATGTGCACAGATTACTCTACCCAATCAACAAAGGGCTTCATTTGTCCCAACTGAAACACCAGCTAAAGCGCCACTGCTGGGCCTTGGGCTTTCAGACTAGAGCACGCTGATATAAAACACTAAGAGACCAAGACACTCTGGGGAATTAAAGTTAACTAGGGAGGACTGAGCATCTAGCCTTGAGGGAGACAGATTCACATGACAAAAATCAAAAAGGAGAAATAGATACTGATTGCTCAGATGTGTTTATGACAGATACATCTACTGGTAAAAGATATAATTTCTATTTTTTTCATATTTTACATAAATAACCAGTTTGCTATATACTTTTGACTATTCTATTATTCTTCTGACAATTTCAGTATCTTTTCATTTCTCTTGGGAGTTGGGGGAGTTATGGATGTATTTTCCTCTAACTCACCCGAACCCTCTGCCAAAGGTAGGTCTGGAGTCAGATGTGAAATCAAATTCAAATATATGTGCAGATTGAGCAAGATACTAGCCAGGAAGAGAGTCCAGGACTGTTCACACCTGGGAAGTCCACTGCTGTCTTCCTAGTTCAACATGGATACGTCTGCATGCCTCAAAGGCACACAAGAATGTCAGGCGCTCTGATGTGCTGCTCTTTGGAGGCTAAATTAGATTGATCAACTTGGGAGTTTACAGGCCTTGGGAGTATCCCTCAACTAGACAGATCTTTAAAAATGCAGATAATAGAACCAATATTTAACAAGTACGGGGGGAACAGATATTTGGTGAGATGAGGAGTGTTGAGAATTCCGAGTTCACTCAGTCAAAAACGGTGATTCATTCATTCCTTCAGCAAATATTTACTGAACATCTACTATAGGGTGATACTAAACTAGACACTATGGATTTAGAGATAAGCAAGACAGACAAGATCCTTGTTCTATTTTCTAAAGTTATGATGGAGGGGATAGAAAACAAACATACACAAAGGCAGTGCAATTTTGAGTAGTGATAAGTGTTAGAAAGAAAAATGAAGCAGTGTAAGGGGATGGAGAGTGATGGGACTGCTACCTTAGTTAGGTGAGGTCAGACCTGAATGAAGCGAGGGAGCAAAGCTATTAGAAGGCACAGAAGAAGAGTCTCCCAGGTGGAGGGAACAGCAAGGTCAAAGGTCCTGAGGCAGGAAGAAGCTTGGCATGTTTGAGCTATGGCAGAAAGGCCTTTGTGGTAGACAGAGCAGAGAAAGCAAGGGAGAGAATGCTAAAAAAATGAGCTCAAAGAAATGGAGGAAGCCAAGACCTTCTACAAAAGGTAATGAACAGAAGTCTAGGTTTTATTTTCATTGCTCTATAGAAAGCCTATGGAGGGTTTGATCTGAATAGTAACATAACCTGATATACTGTTGGAAAGTATAACTCTGCCTGTTCTGTGGAAGAGCAAGAATCGAAGCAGGAAGACCATTGGCGGTCCTGGTGTTGACAGAGGGTGACTGGGATTACAAGGATGGTAGGAGAGATAGAGAGTAGTCAGGTTGATGACAGGTTCTGAAATAGTTAATAAAATTTGCTGAAGAATGAATATGGGTTGTGAAGAAAAGAGAATAGTAAGAGGATGAAGCATACTTTTTTACTCCAGCAGCTGAGATAATGGTGATGTGATTTCCTGAAAGTGCGAACACCCAGGGAAGGATAGGTAAAGAATGGAAGGGAATTAAAAGTTCTGTTTTGGACATGTTAAATTTGAGATGCCTTTTAGACATGCAAATGGAACTACCAAATACGCAGTAAAGGTGAGTTTAGAATTCAGGGAAGATGCCAGAGATGGAAGTATAAATCTGTGAGCCAGAATGTAGATAATATTTAAAGCCATGGGACTGGATGAGATGACTTATGGAGAGAGTATGGGAAGAGAAGAAGAGAAGAGAAGAGAAGGGAAGAGAAGGGAAGGGAAGGGAAGGGAAGGGAATGGAAGGGAAAGGTGATTTAAAAGCCTGGCATATGCCAACATTTAGAGTCAATGAGAAGCATTGCTGGGAAGTTGAGAAAAATAGTACAGAGAAGTGACCAGTAAAATTTGCAAGATGGAGGTCATTGGTAGGATGATCTATAGTCCCTGTAATTTATAGTTCAAGCCATGATTTTTTTTTAAAAAGTGAAATGGAAATTATTAATAATTCTACCAAGACAATAGGTGTAACCTGGGACTGTCCTGGGCAAACAAGAACATATACAGGGTCCCCCTACCTGCTGGTGACCTCCATAAGACTGGTTTCATTGGAGTTGTAGTGATGGCACCCTGATTGGTGTGGGCTGAGGAGAGATAAAAGGTGAAGAAATGAAAACAGGAAGCATAGGCAAACCTTTTGAAAAAATTCACAATAAAGAAACTAGTAGAAAAATGGGACATGGCTAGAGGGAATATGAGATCAAGGAAAGGGTTGATTATTTAATGGAGCTATTATAGCATCTATGTATGCTAATGTGAAGGATCTAGGGGAGAGGGGAAATTTGATAATGCAAGGGGAAAGGAATAGCAGCAGAGGCAGAGCACAAGAGTGGGATTCTGTGCACAAGTGCGCAAGCGGAGTGGCTGACATTTGATGTCAATTAACTCTGTTCACCCATTGAAATGAGGAAACGTGGACTATGTAGATACAGTTGCTAGATTGGGCTGTGGGAAAAGGAGTTAGCTTCTTAGCTAAAGCAAGAGAGATTTCACTTTTTGTGAAATCCTCTGTCTCTCCCACAAGAAGTCACAGTTTACCATTTGGGGGCAATTTTCTTCTTAGGCGTTAAGAAGAGATACGTGAGCTATTTCTTCTCTCAGGAAAATGCTCCAGTATGGAGCCGTTAATAGTTTACCAGCAAATGTGAAAATTCTCCCAGGTCCAATTTAGATTTGGCAGAGAAGATGAATATTACTAGTCAGTCGGCAACTGCCTATAACAGATGTTTTTGTTGAATGTGAACATTAACAGTTCTATTTGGCCTTTTCAGAATTTGAATTAAGAAACAGAAGAAATAGCCAAGGGTATATTGAGACCCAGGTGGAAAAAAATCCTTTGATCCGAAACACAAAATGTAACATCTAGTGAGAACTTTAGCACCCAAGAACAGTGTGACCCTGGGGAAATCGTTGTGCTCTGACTGAGCTGTAAGAGGGAGAGAAAAAAAAGCAAATGTCTAGCAGAATTCAGGGTTTTGTGGACATGTGTAGTCTCTGTCAGATAACCATTAGTAGGAATTTCAGGGAACTGTAAACTTTTGGGGGGCAGCACAAAATAACCAAGCAAATGAGTATTTCTAGTGATTTAATGTCTAGGAATAACTCAGTTCAATTGACTCAGCAGAGAAAACCAGAAGTAAGTGGTTCAAATTCCAAATTATGTTCTTTCCAAAGCTGAACCCCCTTGAATCTGCTCAAAGGCAGGGATAATAATAAAGACCATTCTCATTCTCTTATGAATTAAACTGACATTTCTCTAGCAACCAGGTACAGTTGCTGAAAGATAATTTACTCATCAGGAGAATGGGTCTGAGTAGTCATTTCCAGGTGTGCCTTTAGTCCCTGCAGACACTGGCCCATGGCAATAGAATTATAATGCAGGTCACCGTTGGCGTTCTCCAGTGAAACAATCATACCTGTTAAGGTACTGCAGGTAGGACCCAGACCTTCACCAATGAGATGCCACTGCTCACGCTGCTAATCTACTACCTACGCATGTCACTGCCATAGTGAGAAATCAACTAGACTCGGACGAGATCAGTGCTCTGTGCATTAGTTCATTACACGGTTAGAGACCCTAAAACGGGCTTTTTAAAATGGCACAACTGTCACAATTTATGGATGCTGCACTACAAGACAGTTTAAAGAACTGTCTAATGTTCTTAGTTATTGATCCTAGAGACCATTCTGTTATTCAGTGATGAAGTTATGTGTACTTGTTATCCATTGCTTCCAAAGACAGCTTCCCCAGGCTCAGCTGGGTAAAAGTAAAGAGCACAATTTACAAGCATTTGTAGATGAGATCAGCTCATCATCTGATAACGCCGATTAATGAGAAACATTTACTACGTGACTACATGCCATCAACAGCGTTTGTTTTAACTGAAACTTGTTCTTTAAACGCCCTGTTTTTAATGAACACAACATTAACTGAAAAAAAAAAAAGATTAACTAAGGAATATAGCATCTCATGTCAAGTTCTCGTTTACAGTTCAGGCTTGGATGTTCATAAACCAGTGCAGTTGTAGCCATTTCCTATGGACATTGACCCACCATTCAGAATTCACCTGTGAGTTGCAGAGATAACGGTCAGCATGATGTGAACCATAACTGAGCATGCAGATGAGGTTGTTTAAATCATTCACAGGCTCTATGAAAACTTACTTTTGGAGGCCATCTACATTTTATTACAGATATTAAAATGCACTTACATTCCACATTAAATGGAATATATATAGAAGAGCTAAGTTGAGTTGCCCTCAACTAGTTGACCTAAATGCCGCAGTTTAGAGACATTTAATTAAACCCTTGGTCATTTCACTGCTGCTAACTTCCTTGCATATTGTGGAGCCAAGAAAATATTTTTTATGCTTTAAACATTTTTGTAGAGGTTTAATTAAACATTTGCTGATTTTAATATTGTAATTTGCTTTACTTATTGGGGAGTCAATGATTTTCTGGGGGGTAATATCTCAAACATGTTTTATAGGCCCCTGACAAACTCAGGGACCCTGGGCATGGCACCTTAGTGCTTACTGGGTAAAATGGATGTAGACAAGGACCTTGGCCCTGAACAGTGTTTGTTTGAAGCTTTAGCTATGTCAAATTTCAGAAAAAAATTGTATTGGGATGCAAATTCTTCACATGGTGCTCCACTTTCTAGTTATCAAATGCAATGGAATACTTCTTTATAATTTTTCCAGCCAGACTGCTTTCCTTTTCTTCTTCTACCACCTTTTTTAGGTCTCTATCACATCAGACACAAACTATTACAAAAGACTTTTATTTTGTCTCCCTGCCTGAAGTTCTCCCCTCCTTCAACAGAGGACCGACAGATTAGGCTTGCTAAAATGTTAGTCAACCAAATGACTAAGTAAAATTCAATTAAACAATTAAGTAATTAATTAAATTGAATGACTTGGATGGTTTGTAGTAATGTGCTATATATTCTTGCTATTTAAACATAAATGTTTGCCTTTATCTTCTAACTTCCCAATAAAGCTTTTCTACTTACTTTTCTTTGAATATGCTAAACACATTTTCACCCTGTTTGTTAACGAATTCAGTCATTCAAGAAATATTATTAGTATTTACAGAGTCCCAGACATGTAATAGTCACTGAGAATACAATGATGAGTAAGAGGAATCCTTGCCCTTAGCATATCCCTATTCTAGTGGAAGACAAATAATAAAATACATGTACCTGAAATGCTACAGGTGCTTTGATAGAGGTTAAGTATAGGCTATGGTGAAAGGCACAAAGGAAGAGTGGTCAATTCTGCCTGAGGATAGTGGGTAGGAGTGGGTGGCTCAGGAAAAGCTTATCACTGGAAAATGTATAACCATCTACCTGGTATACATTTGGGCAAGGGCATTCCATGCGGAAGTAGTAATGTGAGCAAAGCTATCAGGGCAAGAGATGGATTCTGACAATATTGAATTAAGTTTGTATTCATCAAAGTCAAGACAGTAAAATTATAATAAGTTGTGTTTATGGTATAAGTAAACGATTCAAACTTAAAATAATATTTTAAGTTTTAATATGCTTACTCGTTGACTTTTCAATTTTTTAAGCTGTCTTAATGTTCTAGAAAACAACCATTTAAAAATTACATAAAAACTCATATCCAGGGGCACACGTTTTTACTTTTGTCTCAGACTCTACTATGGTTTAGCATGGCACTGTCAGATTCTGTTTTTATTTAAAATTTTGACATTTTGTCCATCATGGATTTTTTGCATTAATTTTTACTTTAAAATTTTTTATTAAAAACATTATTATCTTGATTATTGAGTTTTCTAGCAGGCCCTTAAATTTTGCACACAAGTGCTTCACTCACCTCACCCTAATCTCATTATAAAGCCATTAGATCTATATTTTAAAGATCATTCTTTCACAGTGCTGAGAATGGATTGCTGAAGACTTTGGTGGGTAATATTGGAGAAAAGGGAGGAAAGTTAAAGTCTGTTATAATAATTTAGGTAGAAGATGATGGAAGCTTGAACCAAGGCAACAAAGGGGATAGAGTGGAGGCGGGGTTGAAAGAAGTGTCAGGAATGAAGAATGGGGAGATTTTGATAAAAATTGGGTATATGGCAATGTCCTCTCTCCTGGGATTTGCTCTCCAAATTATGACTATCAAAGCCCAACAGAGTCTCCCTCCTTCGGGAATCCTTTTTAAGCCATTTCACACCATGGAAAATTTCTTTCATCTCCATTTTTTATCTCTTCAAGTAGATTATAATCTCTTTGCTACCAAAGACCATATTTGCTTCTCCTACAGTGTTATAAGCACAGTAGAAGCACAATAAATACCTGTTGAAAGAACTGGAATCATCAATGATTTTGAACATTGCTGCAAGGCAAGTGCCGATAATTATTAAGCCAACAAAAGAAGAGTTTCAATCTTCTTTGAATATATTTTTAAGGTTAGGATACTCATTTATGAGTCCAAGATGGCATAAGTGACTTCATAGAGCCCTTTCCAATGACATGATTAACAGCCCTTTTTGAAAAGGGTTTTATATATGTTACTCTAATAGCTAGAGAACTTCTCCTGGGGACTTTTTCCCTTTTACATGATTACACTGGTATTTTAGAGAAAATGAAATTACTGCATCCCAGTTGGGAAGTTCATTTGAATTTATAAAATGCAGAGATTGCAATAGGACTGTAAAGTTGAGGCAGGTCTCTTATCCAATCGTCAATAGATAATTTTGGTTTTTTATAATCCTTCTTACAAAAGTTCTATGGCGGTTACCATGTCCAAAATTTGACATTACTGTTGCCCTTGACAACTGAACCAGAGAGCTTCTCTGGAAATTATTCCAGTTATAGTAAAAAGATAATTATAGTTGTAGAAAATTTTGAACTTAATATATCTGAGTGTGGCTCTCTCAGGTTTTCATTTCTGGTGATTCTTGATCCGTTTTTACCAGAAATTACTATTGTTGTTATTATTATTATCATTATGACTATTATTTGGGAAAAGGGGCTTTTAGTAAAGCTCTTTCAAAAGGAACTAGATCAATCGTGCATGGACCCTTTGTCCTCTGCCTCTCCCCTTCTGGATGAAGGATAAAATGCTGAAGCAGCCACCTGCCACAGTGGGGGAGCTCTCATACCAGCCTTGTGTTAACTGCATCTAGGCTTCTCATTTCATGGAAAAAACAAAATCATTAATATGTTTATGTTACCATTTTTCAATTTTCTATGCTTCAGAGTTGAATATAATTTCTAACTGATAACAGAATTTGGTACCTAAAAATGAGGTGCTTTAAGCAAACCTAAAATGTGGAATTGGCTTGGCGGAAGAAAATGGGGCTTTGGGCAAAAAGATCTTAGATACTTTAAGATGGAAAGCTGTTGATCTTTGTTATGAAATGGCAGAAAATTTGATGAAATTATTGTCTGCTTGACTTGGAATGCAGGCCTGGGCTAACTGAGGCTGTACAATTAGGAGAAATGGTAGCAAACATTTTATATATTGGCATGTGCTACTTCTAGCACTTTCAGCAAAATCCTACTGAAGAGATGACATCAGACTACAGCTACTCAGACTGCAGAGAGGGAAGGAAACACTATTTTCCCAGTGGAATCTTTCCCTGCCTGTGGTCTACACGTCATGGTGAAGGGAGTCTTGAAACCAATGGCTTCTGTTCTTCAAACTTGAAGCAATTATAAATAGTGATGGGCAAACAGTAGCCTAAATACTGGTGCTTCACTGAAAAAAGGAGCAACACCTTCTGGCAGTGATGGGCTTGAGGATGTTGCCTTCCTGCCAGAGCCTGTTGACTCTAACTGTCTCAAGGCGGCAGCTATTGAGTCTAGGACAAAGCAGATGAGCAGAACAGAGAGACCTGTAATTAAAGGAGGAGATTCCTCAGGCTTAAAATCTACATCTGAACAATACCCTTAGCTATTATTTCTTAAATTTGGACTTTACCAGAAGCAAATGGAGAAAACTGTACTAAGTTTACAGGGAACTGTATTTCCAAAATACTTCCCTGTCTCCAAGACTGGCCTGAAATAGCCTATGGCTAACAAATTCCTAATACAGTCCCTTGTCTCAAACTACAACAATAGGAAGTTGGCTCTGAGGGCTTTGTAACCACAGGAAGGGCATTTTTATCAAGCCACATCAGAGGGAAGAACCAGAGGATGAGGGGAACAGGGGTCAGGGGAACAGGGAGTTCCTCCCAGAGAAAATAACCAGGTTCAGTGAGATTGACCGAGCAAGGAGCTCATCCCATGGCAAGACAGGGAGTCCCTGCTACTCCTGCCAAGTAGAATTGCTTAATTGCTATGGATAACTGATGGTTCTGTATTTCCCATCATCTCTTTTTCGAATGGGACCTTATGGCAGTTATCTTGTTCCTTCTCCACTATTGTATATTAAGGGCACAACATTTGTCCTTTGATTTATAGACCTGTAACAAACCAAACACACCAACAACTTCCTATCTGTATCTGGTGGAAAGACTGTGTATCACCCAAAGAGCCTGCATTTTGAACTGGATGCAAGAAATGCAGTAGACTGAGGTTCTCTCTCTCAGGATGTTTTTTTCTGGGAAAAAATTGGTGTCATTGATAAATGTTTAACCACTGGCTGGGGTAGGGTTACATATATTTATATACCTACATACATTTATATAAATTTTATTGATATAAAGGATGTATAGTACATAATTTACAAACAATAAGATCATACTCTTTATTATAAATTCCTTATAGCCAATTGATTATTACAGACTTTTTTGACAAACAAAGCGGTTGACAAATAAGTAGAGTTCTGACATGAATGTTGGTTGATATGTTTGTTCATGTTAACAAGTAAAATGAAAGTGAAACGATAAAGATGCATGTCAGAATTCCACTCGTTCATCAATAATGTGAGCAACTTTCAAATACTGGAAATCTCAAAGACTACAAGAATGTTTCCTCACTTTTTTGTGTTATTCACAAAGCAAGGGCTATTATCACAACATAGTTTTAAGTTTAAGTTGCATTGGTAACATTTTCTTCATCATTCTTAAGTCTAGACAATCAAAAAAACAATAAATCAAGCCCTAATTTATAGCATTTGCTGATTTCCATGGCATAAATACTCCTACTGTGGCTGATTTTAAGATGACAACTTGATGTCACTGAGGGCAGAGTTGGGAACAGATGTACTGTATCATTCCATTTTAAAGTACCTCCACCATATAGGTATGATAGATGCAAACTCCAAGACCAAAGAGCAAAATGTAGTAAAACAATTAGGAAGTGTTGAATTTTGAATATTACCTTTGCTTTTAGTATACTTTATATAGTTATACTAAAGTTTATATAATTTCAAGTTTATGTAATTTCATTTTTGATAATGACTGTGTCTAACCATGAATTCACAAAATGCCTGAAATTTCAACAACTGGCTTTTGTGAGCTGATACAAGGCTTATTTCCATACCACTGGAAATAAGAGTGTATCCGAATGATGGGTAACCAAAGGGATGGCAAACAATGCTGGTTATCTAGCCAGTAGCTATTCTTCTATTTTTCCTTACTACCAAAATCTTATTAGATGAAGCATATGTCAAATTAAGAAATGATATTCAGTAACCTTCCATGTAGATAGGTATGGCCCTATAACAGTTCTGGCTAATAAGATGTAAGTGAATGATGTTGAATGAGACTTAAAATCTCCTTAAAAATGGGCAGGAGGAAGCTGGCATGTGCCTTTTGTCTTTTGCCCTTCCCATTTGTATCAGTGAGGTTAGGCTCAATTATGCTGCAATAACAATTTAATTGCCAAATATTAGAGCTTCAACACACAAAAGTTAATTTCTCATTTCATGTCCATTGCCAGTTGCTGGGGCAGCTCTGACCCACGTATCACGCAGGGACCCAGGTGCAGTGCCTCCACCAACTTGCAGCTGTACCATCTGGAACACACAGACTCTTCAGGTGATCTGACTGCGTTCTATGCCTAGAAATGAAACACTTAATTTCCCCATACAGCCTATTGGTCAGAATTATTCTTACAGCTCTGTCTAACTGCCAGGGAGGCTAGGAGTATACCTTCCTTAAGTAGGAAAAATAAAACCTCTAATTTGTTTCAGACCACTATTTCTAGATTTCTGTCCTAACTAAACGCAATTCCTAAGCGATTCAATTGGTACCAATTTTTATGACTTTACTGTAGGTACAGTCAATGGCATATAGAGTGTGTTATATTCTAATCCTGACAGAAGTTTATACAAGACCAATAAGAGAAAGAAAGTGGAGGTATAGGAAACCAACACCAACCCTCCTTTTGTCAGGGAGGAAGACGTATACTCTAACAAGATACCACAGTTCTTGTCTACTCCTAAAGCAGAGAGTCATGAAGAATGCAGTTTTCATGTGAGAAATAATTTTACACATTAATGTGGCTTTCTCTTTTGCCTTTCTAAGTATCTTTACCTAATCTGCCCCGGGTATCCATCTGCCTGAGAAGAGATTAGAAATTAAAGCAGAAGGTATGCAAGAAGAAAGAGGAGGGAATATTCAGCTCTTGACATTAGAAATCGGACTGTGCAACAAGAGAATGCCCTGTGAGCCAGGTTATTTTCTTGAGAAAGGATTTTTCCAAATTCCTGCCTACTGCACGTAGCATATCAAAGCCAAGCCTGTCCTTAATCTGATCCGTAGTCAGAAAGAGAAAAGACATAACACAGAATTCATAGGAAAACCCACCCATCTGGTCCCTGGAAAATAGTAGGGAGAGGGAAGAAAGGAGACAGGGAGCGGGAGTGTTGTGACCAGATACGAATGTCCTGCTTTTGTCCTCTCTGGGTTCAGGCTGCCAGGCACAGGGAAGTGCGTTGAGTCAGTGATGACAAACCTGAAGGTAAAGCTGGGCAACAGCCACAGAAACACAGCAAACAGGGTTAGACAGGAGCGCCTGTGGTTCAGCATTTCCAAGCTGCCCTTAATTCTTACGTGGTGCAGATGTTGAGTTGAAGCTGGTGGGCATTCCACGGGGTCTGCCACGGCTGGGTGAGATGCTGGGGGTGAATTGCCAAGTTAGAGGACAAGACAGAAGACACAGCTAGGGGCTCAGTGGGAACGGGCACTGCAGGAACTGAGCGAGGAGGAAGAGGCACAGACACCACTTGAGTCAAAAGAATGGACCCTAAGTCAAATCAGCCACAGAACGCAGCATCTGAAGACAGCAGGGCAAGGAATACGCAGGTGGGCAAAGAACACCAGCCCAGAGACCCAGGGGATCCTAGCCAGTGCACACCCGAGGAACAACACGTCTCTTCCCTACCCAACTTCACACCCCCCCAAAGACACACCAGCTTCCTCACCCCTAAACACATGGATGTCATTTCAGAGACAGGAGCGGAAGAAAGAGCAGGCTTTCTGAGAACGTGAACATTTTTTTCCTGGAGAGACTAAATTCTACTGCAAGGAGCCATTTAAATGATTGGGTTGGACTACATTTAATCCAGATCAGATTATTTGATTTATATGCCTACTAACCAGTTAATTCATACTGATCTTCAGGAGGATCACAGGCAACTATAGACAAAATTAAGGAACTAGCCTATCCTCAGTGGTGGTGAGAGCTAAATTTTGTGACCTCACCACAGAATATTTTTGCTGTCAGCCTCTCACAAGAAGAATATTTTGCAAGGTATGCTGCTGATGCTGTCCGGGGTGTAAAATGAACAGATTTGCCCCAATGCAGGGCTGGTTGCTCACTGGCAAAGATGTTCGATTGTGCCCCATACACAAGTAGTTTATAGATTCAGCACCATACCTCCAACCATTCACTTGAATTATCTGGTGAATTACCTGGGATACACCAGTACACAAACACAATTTTGCCCTTAAGTCATGAATAGGGTAAGGACCCCTCCTAGTCCTAATGCATACACATATTGAGAGTGTGTGTGTCTGTGTGAGTGTGTGCGTATGTGTAGCACTGGCTACATAATTTGCAGGATCTGGTGCAAAATGAAAATGCAGGATTCCTTGTTTGAAAATTATTAAGAATTTCAAGATAGCTGCAGCAGAGCATAAAACTAAGGGTGGGGTCCTTCCAAGCAAGACCCTGTGAGCTGGCAAAGGTTGCTCGCCCATGAAGCCAGCCCTGCCTGTGTGTGTGTGCTGTTGAGGACTGCATTGTGCAGTTCTTGGAGAACTGCGTGGTATAAAGATATTGATTTTTATTCACTTATACCTCATCATTTCTTAGAGTTCAGATAGATCTGTGTATGAGGGCTTTCTAAAAGAAAATAACAGGTGTTAGTCTAGGACAGTGTTTCAAATTTCCACTCACTAGTTGCAGGTTCATGGGTACATTATTTATTTTCTCCGTGCCTCAGCTTCCCAATCTATAAAATGGGGATGGAAAAATATACCTAGCCATGGAGTTATTAAGGAGATTAAAGTAACTGAGTTAATATTTAGGAAGTGCTTGGAGCAAGTCTTGCCATATAGTAAGCACTATGTAAGAAAAAATTTGGAGGCTTTATTGTGTGAGAACTTAAACCTAACTCGCTTCCCCTCTTCAGGACTATGGAACTATTCACTTTCTCCAGGAGGGAACCATTTATGGTTCAAAACTATTATAGTCCAGAGGCTATCTGGGTCAAGAAGGGCATGTTGATCTAAGCATCTCCTAAGATGCTAAGGGATGGGAACAAAAGACTTCCTATTTGGGAAGCAAAGACACCTGGGGCTGACTACCCCCAACCTGCATTGATGCTTCCTGCTTTCATTAAATGTAAAGTAAATAAATCAAAATAAGCAAAAGAAAGCCAACAACAATAAAACACCGACACATTCTTTTAGTTGCCATGGCTCTGAAAGGACCGGAGTATTGCAGAAAAGAAAAAGTCATTTGACTCATAAACTCTTAAGTGATGTTATGGATACTGCGGTGCAGGAGAAGAGCTAAGGGGTTATAGTGCCTGGCTCAACAGCCTGGAATTTGGCAAAGTTATGTCTTGTAATGTCTGGATAAGGAAGAAGACAGAGTCTATGGCCTGAGAAAAAGAGAGAGACAGAGACAGATTGAGAGAGAAAGAGATTGAGAGAGAGAGAGTCTTACACTTGCTGATTTACATGCATATATGGAGTCCAGATAATTGCCTTAATCTCCCTTTATTTGGATCATCAAGCATCCTTTGATTCCACACAGCCCCAGGTTGGTATCTGGTGTCTTCCTTTCCTGTCTCCTCCCTTCACCTTGCCTTGGGTCTTCAAAATCAGCTTTAAATGGCTGATTTTGATGAACTAATTTTTTCTCTAAAAATTACATTGAAATAAATATACAAATAGTTAAACTTGATAAAAATGTTTTCCATATGCCTCCTAAAATTATCTCCTAAACTACAGGCGTTCTGATCTAAGAGAGGCTAGAATCTACAAAGGTGAATGCAGCTACCTGGTGTCCCGAAGCAAGAAGCATCTTAAAGGCTTGAAGGGGCTGTTAGACTAGGTGTCAGGTGACGGTCACTCTCCCAGAGTGGGATGTCGGGCAGGTCCCTTCTCCCTTTTCTCCATGAAGAAAGCAGATGGGCAAAGGGTGGGGTGAGAGTTCACTCCAGGCTAAGAATTGGTGGGAGGTGTATTGGGCAGCAATGAGAAACAACAATAACAAATAGGGCTGAATTAAGTCATGTCTAACCACTGAGCTCAGGTCTCAGCAGCAACAACTTGAGGACTTCAGAAGCTGCTGAGCCTTCACAAAGCTTCACCCTCAGGGCCCCTGCTGCAGTAACAGGAGTGGTGGGAGAGCAAGAGGGTCAGAGAGGTTCCAGAATCCTAGAAAGGGTGGCATAAAAAAGTGGCTGGGCAAGAAGACCTGGGGATCCACAAGATTCTGATGGACAAGGAGAAGCAAGGGTGCCTCTGGGTCAGTGTGGGACGAGGAAGGTGTTCAGTGAGAATGAGCAAATGAGAGGATCAAAGTAAAACACAAACACGCACCTCCGCACACACCTTTCTCCTTTCCATCTAAGACGATGTTTGAAAGTCGATAGGCCGTCCATGTGATCTTAAATCCCCTCTTAAAAAATAATATAAAGGACATCCTGACTTTTGACATAAGCTCTGAAATGCCTAAGTTCCTTGTAAAAATTTACAGTCTTTTGTAAAAATTTACAGTCATTTTGAATGGATGTTTTTTTAATATTTTCAATTACAGATTTATGGCAGAATTTTTCATAGGCCCGAATTGTCTGTTTAATATTAAAATGATTCTTGTAAGGAGCCATCTGTTATGTGATCAGCCATGGAAATTCTTTACAGGGCTTTACATCAGCACTCACTCCAGTATTTGTCACGCTTCAAATATCCTCAGGCACTTGTGTTTCCACTTAGAAGAGCAAGGTGAAGGACTTAGAGGTAGGACATGATGTCTCCCTGATTATTCAGTGGCTGTTACTGAAAACACTGTGTTCAGCATATGGTTTGCTAAATTGTCTTTTTCCCTAAACTACCCTCAACATTTTCCTTTCTGATGGCAAAATAATACCTTGAGAAAAAGGACATTTTGATAGTCTTCATATCTACTGTCAGAACAAACTTTGCTCATTGCATTAATCAACTCATTTTTTCTTCGAAACCCATTGTTCTATCTTTTTCAAAAGTAATATATTTCAGCTTACTTTTCCCCTGAGTGCTATTATAGTTGAACTAACTCTATTTTACCAAGCAGGTTTCATCACAGATGCTCACTCTGAATCACTGGGCTGGGAGCTGCCTAAAAAAAGTGTGCTGGGAAAGATTCTGAGGCTGTGTTCATGCTCAGTGGGAAAGAGTATCATGATTGATTACTTATGTCTGCCATGGGCATAGGAGAGTGAGTATGGGCCACGTGAACAATTTATTTGCCATCTCTGGCCTATTCTTTTTCTCTGTCCCCCTATTATTGTGCTCATTAATAAGCATTGTGAAGTGGCTGACCTTGGGGCAACCACACAGAGTAAAGTTAACTCCATTATCTGGAAACCAAACTTGAACCTGACACCTCAATAATATTAACAGTGAAGATGATAGACACTACATTCGTTGAGCATTTGCTGTTATAGGCATCACTGTAGGTACTTTATAAACATTAAATTATTTAATTTACCCTTCACAAACATTCCACAATAGAGACATTATCCCCCAATTTCAGAGAAAAGAAGATTAAAGCTCAAAGACGTTAAGCAACTTTACTGATTCACCTTTTTGCTCAAAGCATCCTCATCGATTCGTTCACATGTTTCCCAGAAGAGGGCTTACACAATTTTTTCCAGTTTTATTGAGATATAGTTGACGCATAACATTGTATTAGTTTAAGGTGTACAACATAATTTTATATATGTATATAAAGTATATATTTATATATTTGTATATATGTAGTGAAATGATTACTGCAATAAGTTTAGTTAACACCCATCACCTCACACAGTTACAGTTTTTCCCCCTTGTATACAACTTTTTCAATTGAACCATTTAAAGAACTGTCTTATGTGGAAAAGATGGATGAAGTAAAGTTTGGCTTTTTATCCTTGCTATTCTCTTTCTGAACTGGAAATTGTAGGTCAGTGCATTTCATCTCACCTCGTCAATTCATTCAAGAATTCATTAAGTACTCATTTACTGAGTGTTTCTTCATATGCCAAGTACCAGGGATTCAGATACACAGCAGAGCTTCCTCCCATCTAGCCCACCAGACACTTTCCTGTCCTCAGGAGCAGTCCACACAGAGGAACACTCCCTCCTGGAAGCACCCTTCACATCATTCCTGAACACTACACCCTTCTTATTTTCCTTCTCCCAGACCAGCCACTTTTTCGCCTCTGTTGCTGGCATTTTATCCTCTACCTGGTCTTAGCCCAGGCTATTTTCTCATCCCTGTGTACATACTCTTTCCAGTGCAGGGCTATCCAATAAAAATATAATGCAAACCATATAGGTGGTTTTAGATTTTCTAGTAGCTATGTTAAAAAAACTAAAAGGGAAAAAGTGATATTAATTCTAACAATTTTACTTAATGGAACCCAATATGTCCAAAATATTATCAGTTCAACATTCAATCAATATAAAAATTATTAATGCAGTATTTTACATTTTTTGTACTAAATCTTCAAATTCCTGTGTGTTTTTTAACACTTTGCGCTTCTTGATTTACATGCTAAATTTTCATTGGAAATACTTGGTTTGTATTTAGATTTCATAAAATTCACAGCGGAAAAAGCAGATTCACATACCCAAGTTTTTTCAAGTCTACCAATAATTGAAATATGTCAGTTTTTACATTTAAATTACTTAAAATTAAAGGTTCAGTTTCTTAGTCACACTAACCACATTTCAAGCGCTTAATAGCCACACGTGACTAGTGGCTACCATGTTGAACACCGCAACTTTGATTATTCTCATATATTTTCAAGGTTTTGAATACCTCATATGCTGACGAATACAAGAGTTATAGCTCCAGCCCGACCTGTCCTCAGTTCTGAATTGTATACTGAATTATATGAAATACCAACTTGGATGTCTCACAGGCATCTCAAATTGATATTTCTAAAATGGAACTCTTGATATCCGACCCCAAACCTGATCCTCTCTAGTTGCTTTGGTTGGGTTTCCAGAGAAACAGACTCTGAGATGAAGATTCTCCCTGTAGGAGATTTATCAGGGAGTGTTCTCAAGACCATCACGTGGAAGGGTAATTATCACAGAAGTAGGAATGGGCAGGGGGAGAAGTTGAACTGTGCTGGTATTGTGACAGGCTTCTGCTAACTCCATGGGGAACTCCAGAGCTGGGAGGGCCCTGCGGAGATGTCCCAACCTGAGACGAGGGGCCCAGGCTCTGTACCCCTGCCTCGACCAGTCACTGCCCGCGGGCTGTGCCTGAGGAGGGGTGTTACTTGGGTAAGCGCAAGTACCAGAGAGCGGTACGGTCTAGCCCTTAGCAGCGAACGTTCCCTGCAGCTGGGGGAATAAGGGCCAAGTTCAGCAGGGGGTCTGAGAGGCACACAGCACCCACCACACCAGTCTTCCCCACATGGAGAGTGCCCTGATTCCCCACACAATTCCTAAAGTCAGAATCCTAGGAATCAGCCTTTACTTCCCATTGCCAAATACTTATAGAGTGAATGATTGAAACAACATTCAGTCTTCCCCTTTACGTTTACTATTCCTGCCTCCTGGAACCCTCCAGCCCGCCCACCCACATATGCACCCATACATACCCTCTTTCTTAAGTTCCAGGTCTCAGCTTAATTGCCATGTTTCCAGGAAGCCTTTACCTGACTCCCTTATCTAAAGTCAGTCGTTTCAGTTTGTAATTATTTTATATGTTGTTTGCTCGTTTATTTTCTGACTCTCCCACTAGAACTGCAACCTTCATGAATGTGGATTTGTCTGTTTATGTAACCCCTGCACCTAGTGCCATGCTTAGAGCCTAGAGACTCATAGTATGAGCTTGTAGAATGTATCACTATAAAGACAAACAATTTAAGTAGGATAGGCAGAGGAGAAAGACAGTGATCATAAATGAACATGACCTGGTAGAGGTAGGTCAAGGTGCTATGAGAGCACAGAACTGGAACATGTAACTAAAAGATCGGGAAGAATGTTCTGCAAAGGTAATGTGTTAGCTGAATATTAAGCAAGTAATGGGGATCTGCTGGACAGAGGAGGGAAGGAGGTGGGCATTCATGGCAGAAAAAACAACTGCCTCGTTTTCTTTTTTTAAAAATTCTTTTCCATTCTGTTTATTACAGGATATTGAATATAGTTCCCGGTGCTGTACAGTAGGACCTTGTTTATCCATTCTATATATAATAGTTTGCATCTGCTAATCCCAATCTCTCAATCCATCCCTCCCATGCCCCCCCCACTGCCGACTTGGCAACCACAAGTGTGTCCTCTATGTCTGTGAGTCTGTTTTTGTTTCATAGATAAGTTTATCTGTGTCATATCTTAGACTCCACATATAAGTATGTATGTGGTATTTGTCTTTCTTTGACTTACTTCGCTTTGTATGATAATCTCTAGGTCCATCCATTTAGCTGCAAATGGCGTTATTTCCTTCTCTCTTATGGCTAATATTGCATTGCATATATATATACACACACACACACACACACACACACCACATCTTCTTTACCCATTCATCTGTCGATGGACTTTAGGTTGTTTCCATGTCTTAGCTATTGTACATAGTAACTGCCTCATTTCTTAATGTGGTTCCTAGGCCTGCTCCTTTCTTATTGTTTTGGATACCTAGAACCACCACCCCCTTCCATACCCACTCAGTCATTTTCCTCCTTACATTCAAATCCCAGCTCAGTCTTGCCCTCTATACATTTCTCCTGCCTGGAAGACTCCCTTGATAAAGCAGAGAAATGCCAGTCTCAGCTCAGCCAAGTGGGATCTCTCTGAAGTCATCACGAGCTCTTCTCTGTGGCTATGACATATTACCCACTATGACCCATTTTGGATAATTCAGCCAAACCAGCTGTCAATTCAGTTCGATTTTTAAAATTCATCTTTTAATGATTTTGTCAATTGTCTTCATTTTGAATTTAATTAAATTGTTATATATTTCAACTGAGTAGTTAAGTGGATCTAACCAGAGCTTTTTAGTAGTTGGTCAAAGTAAATAACCAATGCCATCAATCTAAGGGTCCTTCTAAGAAAATTAGTTGTGATCTTAGTGAAGATAATATGGTGAAATGACCTTATGGTCATATCCTTCCACATAAGAGTGAAACAGATAATAATTTTTAAAAGGTGGCTCTATCCAGTTGCCTAGTGTAGCTCCTACTGCCAAGAGAGCGAAAACCTGGTCCTGCTGATCACCAGCTTCAAAATCCTCCAGTACAGGTGTGAGTCAATCATAAGGTGATGTAGAGCTTTGACTATAGCGTCCATTTACATCTTGTCAAGAACCAATAATAGTTCACTTCCTCCAGAAAAAAGCAAATAGCAAAAGAAAATTGCCTTTATGGGCAGAAGACAGAATTGGATGAGTGGTACACTCTTGTTTATATGCAAATCAAATAACAGAAAAGAAAAAAATCTGCCCAAGCTAATACTTTAGGTTCTGTTTATGTGTCTGTTTTCAAGGCTGTTCATGCTATTTTGCCTAAGCAAGGCTTTTGTTTGCCTTGTTAGGGCTAACTTTGCTTTGAGATGTCACTACATAAAAGGGTTTGGCAAACTTACCTCTTTGAGGCAAAATTTGAGAAGTGAGAAATTCAAACACTTGTAAAATGCAAAGATATTTGCTTTTACTAAAGTCCATTTCCGAGTCACCCTCTTTTTATCCAACAATTATTTGGAAAAGATGTGTGAACTGACCCAATTCACAACCTGATTTCCTATACTCCCAGGATTCCTATACTCCCAGTGTTTGAGCTTCAGCACTGATCTACCATTAACAAATTAAGGAGGCTAGTTGACTCTGCTCTACTTTTTTTGTGAAAAAAAGAAAATAATGCAAAGATGTTTGCATTAATGTTTGCTTTTCTCTATTTCTCTGCTTTTCACAGGATAAAAAGATATATTCTTTTGTCTATCACTTTAGTGGTGAGTTCAAATTCTACCATCACAATGACTTTCACTTGAGTTCCCCAGCTTACTGACAGTCTGGCATCTTTTCTGAATCTCCCATTATCTAGCTTAGTATAATCTAAAGGCTTTTCTCCTCTCAGTTCTAACAATATATGTATTCTTCCAGGCCCAAATAAAAGATGCTTAACACTGTCTTTTACCCTGCAGCTGCTCACTTCACATATTTGGATCCTTAGCAAGTGTTACATCTTATTTTCATATCTAACTAAATTACCTTTTTCCTTTCTCCTCTGCCCACAGGCTCATTTTCCATTTATCAACAAGCATGTCAAGTTCTTTCAATCTCTCCCCTTACATTCTACTTCTACATCCTATACAATTAAAGTATGTTGAAACAGGATTTCCCATCTTTCCTACCACTTGGATTGTGTCATATTTTTTAAAGATACTAGTGACATCTCCAGTTGTTTCCACATGCAAGTTAAATGCTCTGCTTCAAAGGTCTCAATATTATCCCTTCCCCCACCACATGATCCCAAGTCCTTCTGCCTTGCCTTCATTTCCCTTTAAATTCCACAACCAGACTGTTTCCTTGGACAGGGAGGGGGCCATCATTCCCCCCAAATCACCTCGACCTCTCCTGGTATGCCTCTCAAGGCATTCTTGCTTACTTGCCAACTGGAATGATATTAAAAGGATTTTACATGAATAGGGTCTCTCATTCTTTCCAAGTTCTTCAAAGAACTACTTCTGGTTAAATCATTTTTGAATTAGTTTAGTGGTAGCCACTACTCAAAGATAGACTTAAAATCCTTTAATCTATTTTTATCCCTAATTCTTTTCCATTAAAACCTTTGTATAATATGTTAGTACATTTGGTACATTTTTTTGACTTAGGAACTAATTATAAATGTTAGAAATCAATTTTGGGTTATGCTGCTTGAGGCTGGTGGTATGTTGCCTTTTGATTTTCCACAGTACATGAAAGAAGAATATAGACAGCTTCCCTCTCTTGGGAGGGAGGTGGGACAGTGTGTCCCCGTCATCCGAGGGTGGAGGAAGATTTTTTGTGTCCGCTACATCATTTACCTGAAAGAGGCAAAAATAACCCCTCCTCTCTCGAGTTCCACAAAGGAAAGTACTCTGTGTAATTAGCTCACATTCATAGCCTTTAAATTAGAGAACAAACTACTGGCTCATTCTCTACTTTTTGCCTCCCCCTGCTCCCCAGTTGAACTCAGAATTGTTTCATAGTTTACAGTTCAGTCATACTCTATCTAATCAACTGATAACTCTCCTTGCTAATGCTGATAAAATGTCTATCTTAACCTATCTTTGGAAAGTGTTCCCACAGGAGGATAGGGGTCAAGAGAAGGAATAAAAAAAATCTTTGAATGCTAATTTTTAGCAGTTTTAGAGGAAAGTGAGCCCAGTTCCACTCAAAAAATTATGTGAGAAACATTTCCCCATCGGCTGTTTTCAGCTAATCCCTTTCAGCTTTGTATGGATATTTATCTATAGATTTCTTTCTTTATCTCTTATTTGTCTCTTTTCAGAGACATTATTTAGATAGCAAGGCACCCTTTTGATTTCAAGATAAGTCATCTTCTGAGAATAAAAGAGAAAATCAAATAATGTTGTGGAAAAATATTTCAAGACACAGAATGCTGCTCATGCTATATTCAGTGAAAAATATTATAAAGCAACATGTATTGTGCAGTCTCATTTTTATCTATCTATCTATCTATCTAACATCATTCACACACACACACACACACACACACACACACACACACACACAGAGAAAGCCATATAAGGCAATATACAAATTCTTAGGAGTAAGTTGAATTATTATGGCTGGTCCTTATATCATTTTCCCCAATTTTTTCCCCAGAGATGATGCATTGTTTGTATTAAAAGGATTTTTAAAAGAAAATAGTAATTACTTTTCTTTATCACATGCTGTGGATTGTGACCAGCAGAAACTGTATTAGAAAGCTTCCATCACTAATGATTTTGAAATGATAAAGACTGTCCTTTATTGCATGCCTCCTTTTTTAAAAAAATTTTTCAACTGGTAATTTACCAAAATCAACAAGGAAAACAGGCTAACAGAAGGACAAGAGAGAGTCATTTCACTTCTCATAACGCACTAAACAATTAGAGAACACATAGCTCTCTGCCAGCCGTCTGCTCTAGCAAGAGTGGCAGAGAGATGGCTGCTCTGTTCCTGACATGAAAAGAAGGTACATCAGGGCTGGAGAGGATTGGAGCCTCCTCCCCCATTCTTCTGGAGTCCTAGCCTCAGAAATGTGATAAAAAGCTAACATTTGTTGAGTTTACTACGTGTATACACAGTTCTAAGAACTTTTTATGTGTTAACTCATTTAATCATCCCCTAAACCTTATATGGTGGGACCTATTATTACATTTAATAAGTAAGGAAACTAGGGCATAAAGACACAATAATCTGCCCAACATCTCAGCTAGTGGACAGCAAATCTGGGGTTTGAATCAGGCAGTGTGGCTCCAGAGCTCATGCTTTTAAAGTTTCCTCCTTTGTGATCCTCTGAAGTATTACAAAGAACCTGTCACAGACCTGTCCCACTCAGGGCTGGGGAAGCTTAGGTATTCATCCACCAACAGCATCCCTTGTTGGTCAAAGATTTCCACTGAGAGCCACAGATCCCCAGCACTTCTGGGTGGCTCTACAGGCAGGCTGAGCAAGATGCCCTGGTGCTGGAGCAAGCTCTTGGGCAGAGAAACTGAGAGGCTTGTGGACTTGGGTAGGAAGCTGTCCGTGTGTAGCAGCAACTGCCCACTAGAGCTACAGGAGAACTCAGAGGTAAGCCATGAGTTTTGGGGTAGGGACTCAACAACGCCCCAACAGTGCACTCATGAAACCAATGCTGGGTCAAAGTGTTTCAAGATGTTGTTAGAGGAAAGGCTGGCAAATACTCAGGGGGTCTCAGAGTGGTCCCCAGACCAGCAGCATTAGCATCGCTTGGGAGCTTGTTAGAAATGAAAATTCTGGGTCCCTCCCCAGACCTTTTGAACTGGAAACGCAGGGAATGTTGCCCAGCAATCTGTGTTTTGAAAACCCTCTAGGTGATTCTGATGGACATTAAAACTCTGCAAACCACAGTTTTAAAGATGGAAAGGGCTCCATCCATAAATTAACTTAAAGATGGAAAGGGCCCCATCCATAAATTGATTTATTTTCCAAGGGAAGATGGAGATTTAGAACTTTTCCAATGCCCAATATCTAGAACCCAGGTCTCCAAACCTAGTTCCTCACAGGAATGATTCAGACATTTTCCCCCCACAGGTCTGTGTATTAGTTATTGTAAATATTAAGCTGCTATAACAAAAAGAAACCAAAAGGCAATGGCTTAAATGAGACAGAAAAGTATTTCCATGTAACAGTCTAGCAGTATAGGCTGGCGGGGCAGTTCTGCTCTACGAAATCGTTCAGGGACCCAGGTTCTTTCCTTCTTGGGGGCTCTGCCATCTCCCTGGGTGGTGTCTCCATCTGGGTAGTCAAACTAGGTTGCTGTCTTATCCAAATTCTGGCCGTAGGATGTGGCAAATAGAGACAAAGTCCAGAGCCAGAAGCTCATTTTAATTTGCATGTGACACAGTATTTGAAAACATCATATCCTCAAATATACTGTTGTTCCAAATTTAGTCATATGACCACATGTAACTGCAAAGGGCACTGAGAAATGTAGTCTCCAGCTTAGTGGCTTTGTTTCCAGGAAAAAAGGATCTGGAGGACAACCAGCAGACGGTCACAGCAGGTGCCACAATGTCAGACTAACGTTGAGGTGTTACTGCTGTTACTGTTTTGTTTTGTTTTGGTTTGGTTTTACTTACATCCCACCATGTTCTAGGAAGGCCCTAAGGCACTTTCAGTATGTGAGTTAGAAAATCTCATTCAGATGGCTTATGAAGACACACAAATGATTTTGAAGTGGGGGAAGCACAATCAACTAATATCTTTCAAAGAAATCCATGCTCAGGTGTAATAGACCAGGTACCTGTCATCCAGTAAAATGGTAAGTTACTGTGAGAATGGGATTTAGATCAGAGCTGCTCTGAAGGGAATAAAGGTGCACAAGAGCATCAACATTTCTAGATACAAGGGAGAAGGAGAGGGAACAGAGAGAATAAACCCAAAGGAGGATGATAGTATCTAAAGTCAAACCTGTTCTCACTGCGATTTTGCCCAGACTTGGCAGGGTCAAGGGGTGGGTATGTCTGTTCCTCATCTATGAATACCAAATACACCCAGCCAAGGCACTTGTCCAGCAGGTTAATTCCAAGGTTTGGCTTAGAAGGGACTGAAATTGGATGAGCAAGGTATCTAATTCCTGGCATATCAGGAGGAGCCAGAAGTCTGAGTCAGGGCTGAAGTGCTATAGGACCCCAAGGGTCCTTGGACAAAAGTGTAATAAACTGCAAGTCTAAACGGGGAAAGTTCATCTTAAAAAAAAAAAAAAAAAAGGAGGGAGCAAAAACCAAGTAAAAGGCTAGGTGTAAATAGAGCAGAATAAAACGAGGTGGAAAGCAAAGGGAGATGTGTGATTTCTGAGAATGGAACTGGATGGTCACATTTTCTGGTTGCTGGGCAAGTTCTGTGGATGACTTGGAATCTCGACAAGAATCAGGGTTAGTGTGGGAAAGGAAAGCACAGAAACAAGGGTTTTGTGAACTGTGTAACTCTCAGAGCTAAAGGCACAGAACCAAATCCCTACTACTTCTAAGGTAATATGTCACCTCAACACACTCTCTGGGCATGGATTTAAAATAACAACTTAGAATAAATCATAATTAGAAAGCTAATTAACTGAGGCATGCACAATAGAAGACATAGGCCTTCAGTTGTGCCCCCAAAGCCAGCTGACTTGTGCATTTGCATTTTTTTTTCTTCCAGGACTATAGATTATATCTAAATATATCTCAGTAAACCTAACAACTAAGCATGAGCACAATTAAGCCACTCCACATAAAGCAAAAAGCCTCACCAGGGTCAGCAAGCGGCAATGTCCTTTTAAATTTAAAGCTTCTATAAAGCCTGAAAGGAAATACCAATCAGCAATCCTTTATCCTTTTAATGAAGGCCAGCAGCTCTCATATTTTTATCTGTCTTTGCTCTACACTACACAGATCTAGCCTCTGAGTGTGTTGTGTTCTCTCTGCTCACTACAGAATCAGCAGATTATATAACCAAAACGATTACTCCCTATTCCTTCATCATTTCTTTTGAGAGACAAGAAATCTTCAGCACTATTTAGTTATGCTCGCCTATAAATATAATACGTGGAATTTCAGATATGCAAAAGAAACCAAGTTTTCTAGATATTTTAAAGATGCCAGCATGCTGTGTGTTTCCATGACTATGCACAGCTTTGCCCCCTGCAGAGCAGCAGGGTCCGGTCTCTTGTACCTCTCCTCCTCTCCCCTGTTCCGTGCCTTCCTCCTCCCCCTTCTGCCCAGGTTCACGAGGCTTTCTCAGCGTGATGGAGTGATCTACAGCTGAGACTCCAGAGCCACACTGCCTGAGGTCACGTTACAACTCTACCATTAATACATTGGTTGGGCGAGTTACCTAAGCTCTCTGAACTCATTTCCTCATCTACAAAATGAGGACAAATCTACTAAAGGTGTTGTGAGGATTAAGTGACTGAATATTGTAAAGTCCTTTAGAACAATTTCTGACACACAGTAAATACGCAGTGTGTTAGATGCTTTTCCATCTCTGATTGCCCGGTGCCCACACGAGTGAGATTGGATGGAAGGGAAGAGGGCACAACCATTAAAAGAATGAGGAGGGGGACCCAGCCTGAGAAAAACAGGATACAACTAAAACAGGCTGGAACCGGCTAAAACCAAGACGGTGTCAATGATGGCCTAGTCATTAGCTTATTATACTTTCATTATAATACCGATTATAATAGTAAAAGTCACTCCCCCTTCGTGCCATGACAGTTCTGAGGATGGCCATTAAAAGGCCAAAAAGTGAGCCATGGCCCAGTTCCTGAAAATCTCTGCCTCTTCCCCCTAATAGAATATTCCTCCCACTCATTAGTGTATAAAATTACCCGATCCATTAAAAACTAACAACCCCATACCACAGAGCCAATCTCACCTTCTGAGACAGACCACATTCTATCTATGGAGTGTGTATCTCTCTGAATAAACCCACTTTCACTCTACTTCTGCCTGCTGTTTTTCTTTTTAAAGTTTGCTTTGCTTTTTTTTTTTTTTTTTAATAATTCTTTATTTTATTTATTTATTTTTGGCTGTGTTGGGTCTTTGTTTCTGTGCGAGGGCTTTCTCTATTTGCGGCAAGCGGGGGCCACTCTTCATTGCGGTGCGCGGGCCTCTCACGATTGCGGCCTCTCTTGTTGCAGAGCACAGGCTCCAGACACGCAGGCTCAGTAGTTGTGGCTCACGGGCTTAGTTGCTCCGCGGCATGTGGGATCTTCCCAGACCAGGGCTCGAACCCGTGTCCCCTGCATTGGCAGGCAGATTCTTAACCACTGCACCACCAGGGAGGCCCCTGCCCGCTCTTGAATTCCTTCCTGCGTGAAGCCAAGGACCCTCACTGGGCAGCCCCTCCCAGGGACTTGCTGGAGACCTGGGATGTGACCATCCTCTCGCTGCCCCTTCTCCTGCGACACCAGGGCACCCACCCTTGCCTGAGCCATGACAGTGGTCCAAGCCCTCAGATTATCCCGCCTGCCTTAAGTTTCAACTTCCTTTAGGTTCTTCTCTCCACCGCTTGATGGGAGAGCAAGTTGAGCATGGATCAGAGCAGGCTCAAACTTGTCCACACAAACCACTTGGGGAACTTTTGTTATCAGTCAGGTTTGGATTCAGTAGGTCTGGAGTAGAACCGGAGATTCTACTCGTACTGCTGCCCCGTGGACCATACTTTGAAGAGCAAGAGTCGGTGCCATCTAAATCTAGATTCTAATCCTCTCAAGAGCTCTTGGACTGGGGCAAGTTTCTCAACTTCTGCCAGTCTGTTTAAGCTCAAAGGTACCTAAGTGGATCAACGTGAGGACTAAATGAATTAATGGATGTAAAAGGTTCAGCAAAGTACCTGGCAGGCAGCAGTACACTTCCGATGACTGGTACCTATTAAGTTGTTAGGAGCAGGGTTATTAGACATTGATTCCTAAGGGAATTTGCATTTTAAGAGAGATGACTTATATCAGTTGAGTTTAACTGCTTTAATTCCCACTTGTAATATCAAGTAAGAAAACTGTAAGGTAAACCTGGCCACTGGTATCGCAGCCAACTTCCAGGCCAAGGGCAAAAATATACAAGAAAAGCTCTCTAATTCCTAAACAAAATTTCAACTCTGCTACCAACAGCACAGAATCTGTAACCCTTGAATCTCTTTTCAGCCAGCAACACAGAATTCTTCCACTTCCAAACTTTACCAGCGACTTCTGGCCAAAATGGAATAACACGGATAGTTATTTCCCACCTGAAATATCCAAGCAAACAAACAAAAAGACAAAATATATAAAACAAAAGCTTTCAAGACAGTAGAATCAGACAATGAAAGACAGTGATCCTTGAGAGAAGAGAAACAAATGAGGTGAGATCTATGATTGCTCCAGCTTGCTGATTGCCTTGAGAGAATTTCCAGTCCACGGTACAGGGAGTGAGAACCCAAGTGGAGCTCAGGATCTTCCCTCTTTCGGTTGAGGAGATACAGCTGGAACCCAGGGAGAACTTGGTGGCTAGAGTTTTCCGAATAGAGTACCAGAGAGGAGAGAGCTGCACAGAAAAAAGATCTCTGGACATCTAGAAAATACAAATTAATCTATACTGACAGAAATTAGATCAAAGAATAAGGGGAAAGAAGGGATGACAAAGCAGCAGTAGGAATCTTTGGGGGATGGCGGCTATGTTCATTGTCTTGGTTCTGGTGTATACATATGTCAAAGCTTTTCATACGTAAACTTTATATGCAGTTTATTGTATGTCAGTTATCCCTCAATAAAACTATTAAACAAAAAACTTCACCTGCAACCCTGATTTCTGATTATTTACCTTACAGTTCCAGGACATGGCAGAGATCATGCAGAAGGGGGATGGCCACACAGCTCGGACATTATTCACTCTGTCCTCTTGATTCTCTAAACTCTATTCCTGAATCGTGTCAAGTCTCTGATGCTATCCCTTAAAAGTGACTTCAGGATTACAGTTTCACTTCGTATTTTTGCCTTTAAAATAACAGGAAGGATGTCTAGCATTTTAAAAAGTAACTATCACTAAAGAGCCCCAGAAAATACCTCCTGAGAGTGGGCCTGGTTCTCATAAATACAACAATAACAATTTTTTCTGGCACACCAGCAAGGGCAGTCTGCCTAAAAGGTCTTAAACAAAGTTTGTATTGACATCCAGTATAGTGGGGCCCTGGAATTTCTTGTGGACTCTTGGGTCCTTGTTATGTGTGCTTCCTCCACTCCTGCCCCCATCAGCCCTAAACATACTTCCCATTATCTTGTTCCATGAACTCTGCAGAAAGATACACCAGATAATTCACTCCTAGAGTTTAAATGTTGGATAAAGTTTATCTCTAGACGAAAAAGTAAACATCTTGTTATTTGATATGGAGAATTGGGGAACTAAGTACATTTTTTTTGCTTCTCCACACTGTGAGCACATGACCCAATTACATTTGCTGTTCCACTTCATTGCTTTCACCTTGAGCCAAGCAAGCATCACCATTCACCTGATTACTGCAGCAGCTCCCTAACTAGTCTCCCTGGGTCCACCTTTGCCCTCCTGCAGTCTATTTGCAACATAGCTTCCAGAGCCATCCTTTAAAAAACATAAGCCAGATTGTGTCACTTCTCTTCTCAAAGCTTTTCCTCCGCTCCTGTTTCACTTTGAGAAAAATCCAAATTCTTCAGTGTATTCAAAGCCCTTCATAACCTGGCCGTTGTTACCTCTGACCCTTTGTCCTGCCATTTTCCCCAGTCTCATTCTTCTTAGCCCCCCCGGCCTCTGCCCCATTCCTGGGACTTGCGAGGTACGTTGCTGCCACGGGGTCTTTGCACTTGCCATTTGTCTAGCCTGTGAAATTCTTCCCACAGTCATTAGCACAGCTGACTCCTTCCCTTTCTTCAAGTCTTTGCTCAAATGCCTGACCTCATGAGGCCCATCCTGACCATTCTAATTTAAATTGCAACCCACACCCTGTTTAATTGATTTGTTGTTTATTGTCTTTCCATAAGGGCAGGGATTTTTTTTTTATTCTTGTAATATTCTTTTTACTTTTTTTTTTAACATCTTTATTGAAGTATAATTGCTTTACAATGGTGTGTTAGTTTCTACTTTATAACAAAGTGAATCAGTTATACATATACATACGTTCCCATATCTCTTCCCTCTTGCATCTCCCTCCCTCCCACCCTCTCTATCCCACCCCTCTAGGTGGTCACAACGCACCGAGCTAATCTCCCTGCGCTATTGTCTTGAAGGGCAGGGATTTTGATGTGTTTTGTTCTCAGATATATCCCAAGCTGCTAGAAAAGAGCCTGGCACATAGTAGAAGCTTGATAAATATCTGTTGAATGAGTTATGATTATACATTCCTCAATCTAGACATGAATACTTGAATGAACTTGGCCTGCCTATATGTAAATAGGCCGCGGTGACCTTCCATTAGGAGGAAAAAAGCCTGAATTCTGATTTTAGGCAGGTTAGGGTGAGTATAGGTCACCTCTGGTTGAATTTCTAGCAAACCAGGCAGTCAGGCTCTTAGCATTTTAACCATTCTCCTTGACTTGTTTTTACAGTTTTATTATCATGGCTACATTGCTTGTTCCGAGAGGCCCATCTGTCTCATAACTCTTCTCCACTCCATCTGGCTTCTCATTGCATGCTCTCTCTCCCACTTTCTCTCTCTTTGACCTTATGATTTGAATAAGAGCAAAATGTCTTTGGCACTATCCAGTGTGAATTAAAAGCTGAAGTCTCTCTCTGTTGATACAACAAAGGGAAGCCAAGGAAATCAATTAGAGGAATGGGGTTGGAGGGGGGGTGGGGTGAGAAGTTTGTTTGCTTGTTTGTTTATTTATGTGTGTGTTTAAACTTCACTTCATTCTAAAAAAAGAATTAAAGCCGAGCCAAGGATAGGGTTTGTTTTTTTCTTCTTTTTTGAGTCTAAGTCAGGGAACTAACAATTTTTAAACATCTACAAATTGTGAAAGGTACTCCATGCATACGCACATATAAATTAAAAAATATACGTTACATATATAAATTTAAAATGTTTTAAGTTCAGAATTTTTTGCATTATGAAAAATCTCAAGTATGCAGAAAATCAGAAAAATGAACACATTTACTAGCTATCCATTGTCATAGTTTTCAAAAATTGGCCATATTTGTTTTATCTATCTATATAACTTTTTGCTGAGCTACTAAAAAAAAATTATAGACATCATGACATATCACCCATAAGGATTTTAGCATCCATTTCTAAAAATTAAAGAAATTAAAGAAATTCCCTGTATAACCCAAGACCATTATCACATTGAAAAATATAATTCCTGATATCCATAAATTTCCCTATTTGACCATTGATTATTATTCTTTTTGATATTCAAATTATTCTAACTTTGGTCTGTGCAAGCTCCTTACATCTGGCCCCTTTTGACATTACTACATTAATCTTTAAAAACTTCTTAGCTTTCAGGCTCACCTTGTACAATTACTGCCACAGACCAGAAATCACTTTTTCTTTAAAAAGCTCTGATTCCAGTAACAAGTGAGAGCGCTCCACCCCGCAGCGCCCTGCCTCTCCTCCCCAGGTCCCCCTCGGCTCTTGGAGGAAAACCAAACAGCATCCCCAGGTTTTGCGCACGGATTTTTCTCTTCAACTTTACCCAGCCTCAATCTTTTGATGCACAGCCCAACCACAGGATTGCTTTCTGTCTCCTCTTGGTCCCTCCTGGATATTCTGTTTATTGATGTTTCGCAAGCCCCGTGGAGAGCTGTTTTCCCTCCTCTTGTTCCCTCTGTTTCCTTGAGTTAGTTTTCCGAGGTTTTACCGGGGCTCGAGATCTCTCGGACCGAATGGAACTTTTTGCTGCCCCTTTATGCTGCCGATTCTGTCAGTGGACGAGGAAAAAGGCTTCGGAGGCAGAAGAGGCGCAGGGGAGGTGGAGAAAGAGGTGGAGGAAGAGGACGAGGAGGAGGAGGAGGAGGAAGCCGAAGGGGCTCGGCGCGTGTCTGTGTGTGCATGTGTGCATGCGTGTGTGAGTGCATGTGTGTGAGTGTTGCGGCTGCCCAGGACCCCCGGCCCCGAAGGTGTTGGCTGAAATATGGAGAATAGTCTTGGATGTGTTTGGGTACCCAAGCTGGCTTTTGTACTCTTCGGAGCTACCCTGCTCAGCGCACGTCTCCAAGTCACCGGAGAGAAGATGGCGGAAGAGTAAGACGCGGAGATCACCTTCCTTCCCACAGATACAGTAGAAATACATCTACACGTGGAACTGCTCCTACAGAACACCCACTGAACGCTGGCAGAAAACGTCAGACCTCCCAAAAGGCAAGAAACTCCCCCCGTACTTGGGTAGGGCAAAAGAAAAAAGAAATAACAGAGACAAAAGAATAGGGATGGGACCTGCACCAGTGGGAGGGAGCTGTGAAGGAGGAAAGGTTTCCACACACTAGGAAGCCCCTTCGCGGGCAGAGACTGCAGGTGGCAGAGGGGGGAAGCTTCGGAGCCACGGAGGAGAGCGCAGCCACAGGGGTGCGGAGGGCAAAGCGGAGAGATTCCCGCACGGAGGATCAGTGCCGACCAGCACTCATCAGCCCAAGAGGCTTGTCTGCTCACCCGCCAGGGCGGGCGGGGCTGGGAGCTGAGGCTCGGGCTTCGGTCGGATCGCAGGGAGAGGACTGGGGTTGGCGGTGTGAACACAGCCTGAAGGGGTTATTGCACCACAGCTAGCCGGGAGGGAGTCCGGGAAAAAGTCTGCAGCTGCCGAAGAGGCAAGAGACTTTTTCTTCCCTCTTTGTTTCCTGGTGCGCGAGGAGAGGGGATTCAGAGCGCCGCCTAAACGAACTCCAGAGACTGGCGCGAGCCGCGGTTGTCAGTGCGGACCCCAGAGACGGGCGTGAGACGCTGGGGCTGCTGCTGCCGCCTCCAAAAATCCTGTGTGCGAGCACAGGTCACTCTCCACACCACCCCTCCCGGGAGCCTGTGCAGCCCGCCACTGCCAGGGTCCTGTGATCCAGGGACAACTTCCCCGGGAGAACGCACTGCGCGCCTCAGGCTGGTGCAACGTCACGCCGGCCTCTGACGCCGCAGGCTCGCCCCGCCTCCTCCGTACCCCTCCCTCCCCCGGCCTGAGTGAGCCAGAGCCCCCAGAAGCAGCTGCTCCTTTAACCCCGTCCTGTCTGGGCGGGGAACAGACGCCCTCAGGCGACCTACACGCAGAGGCGGGTCCAAATCCAAAGCTGATCTCCAGGAGCTGTGGCAACAGAGAAGAGAAGGGGAAATCTCTCCCAGCAGCCTCAGAAGCAGCGGATTAAAACTCCACAAACAACTTGATGTGCCTGCATCTGTTGAATACCTGAATAGACAACGAATCACCCCAAATTCAGGAGGTGGACTTTGGGAGCAGGATATATTAATTTTCCCCCTTTTCCTTTTTTTGTGAGTGTATATGTATATGCTTCTGGGTGAGATTTTGTCTGTATAGCTTTGCTTTATAATAGCTTTATTTTACTTCACTATATTATAGCCTCTTTCTTTCTTTCTTCCTATTTTTTCTCCCTTTTACTCTGAGCCGTGTGGACGAAAGGCTCTTGGTGCTCCAGCCAGGCATCAGGGCCGTGCCTCTGAGGTGGGAGAGCCAACTTCAGGACACTGGTCCACAAGAGACCTCCCAGCTCCACGTAATACCAAATGGCAAAAATCTCTCAGAGATCTCCATCTCAACATCAAGACCCAGCTTCACTCAACGACCAGCAAGCTACAGTGCTGGACACCCTATGCCAAACAACTAGCAAGACAGGAACACAGCCCCATCCATTAGCAGAGAGGCTGCCTAAAATCATAATAAGGCCACAGACACCCCAAAACACACCACCAGACATGGACGTGCCCACCAGAAAGACAAGATCCAGCCTCATCCACCAGAACTCAGGCACTAGTTCCCTCCACCAGGAAGCCTACACAACCCACTGAACCAACCTTACCCACTGGGGACAGATACCAAAAACAACGGGAACTACGAACCTGCAGCCTGTGAAAAGGAGACCCCAAACACAGTAAGATAAGCAAAATGAGACGACAGAAAAACACACAGCAGATGAAGGAGCAGGGTCAAAACACACCAGACTTAACAAATGAAGAGGAAATAGGTAGTCTACCTGAAAAAGAATTCAGAATAATGATAGTAAGGATGATCCAAAATCTTGGAAATAGAATAGACAAAATGCAAGAAACATTTAACAAGGACATAGAAGAACTAAAGAGGAACCAAGCGATGATGAAAAACACAATAAATGAAATTAAAAATACTCTAGATGGGATCAATAGCAGAATAACTGAGGCAGAAGAAAGGATAAGTGACCTGGAAGATAAAATGGTGGAAATAACTACTGCAGAGCAGGATAAAGAAAAAAGAATGGAAAGAACTGAGGACAGTCTCAGAGACCTCTGGGACAACATTAAACGCACCAACATTCGAATTATAGGGGTCCCAGAAGAAGAGAAAAAGAAAGGGACTGAGAAAATATTTGAAGAGATTATAGTTGAAAACTTCCCTAATATGGGAAAGGAAATAGTTAATCAAGTCCTGGAAGCACAGAGAGTCCCATACAGGATAAACCCAAGGAGAAACACGCCAAGACACATATTAATCAAACTGTCAAAAATTAAATATAAGGAAAACATATTAAAGGCAGCAAGGGAAAAACAACAAATAACACACAAGGGAATCCCCATAAGGTTAACATCTGATCTTTCAGCAGAAACTATGCAAGCCAGAAGGGAGTGGCAGGATATACTTAAAGTGATGAAGGAGAAAAACCTACAACCAAGATTACTCTACCCAGCAAGGATCTCATTCAGATGTGATGGAGAAATTAAAACCTTTACAGACAAGCAAAAGCTGAGAGAGTTCAGCACCACCAAACCAGCTTTACAACAAATGCTAAAGGAACTTCTCTAGGCAAGAAACACAAGAGAAGGAAAACACCTACAATAACAAACCCAAAACATTTAAGAAAATGGGAATAGGAACATACATATCGATAATTACCTTGAATGTAAATGGATTAAATGCTCCCACCAAAAGACACAGGCTGGCTGAATGGATACAAAAACAAGACCCATATATATGCTGTCTACAAGAGACCCACTTCAGACCTAGAGACACATACAGACTGAAAGTGAGGGGATGGAAAAAGATATTCCATGCAAATGGAAATCAAAAGAAAGATGGAGTAGCAAGTCTCATATCAGACAAAATAGACTTTAAAATAAAGACTATTACAAGAGACAAAGAAGGACACTATATAATGATCAAGGGATCGATCCAAGAGGAAGGTATAACAATTGTAAATATTTATGCACCCAACATAGGAGCACCTCAATACATAAGGCAAATACTAACAGCCATAAAAGGGGAAATCGACAGCAACACAATCATAGTAGGGGACGTTAACACCCCACTTTCACCAATGGACAGATCATCCAAAATGAAAATAAATAAGGAAACACAAGCTTTAAATGATACATTAAACAAGATGGACTTAATTGATATTTATAGGACATTCCATCCAAAAACAACAGAATACACATTTTCCTCAAGTGCTCATGGAACATTCTCCAGGATAGATCGTATCCTGGGTCACAAATCAAGCCTTGGTAAATTTAAGAAAATTGAAATCATATCAAGTATCTTTTCCGACCACAATGCTATGAGACTAGATATCAATTACAGGAAAAGATCTGTAAAAAATACAAACACATGGAGGCTACCCAATACACTACTTAATAACGAGGTGGTCACTGAAGAAATCAAAGGGGAAATCAAAAAATACCTAGAAACAAATGACAATGGAGACACGACGGCCCAAAACCTATGGGATGCAGCAAAAGCAGTTCTAAGAGGGAAGTTTATAGCAATACAAGCCTACCTCAAGAAACAGGAAACATCTCGAATAAACAACCTAACCTTGCACCTAAAGCAATTAGAGAAAGAAGAACAAAAAAACCCCAAAGCCAGCAGAAGGAAAGAAATCATAAAGATTAGGTCAGAAATAAATGAAAAAGAAATGAAGGAGACAATAGCAAAAATCAATGAAACTAAAAGCTGGTTCTTTGAGAAGATAAACAAAATTGATAAACCATTAGCCAGACTCATCAAGAGAAAAAGGGAGACGACTCAAATCAATAGAATTAGAAATGAAAAAGGAGAAGTAACCACTGACACTGCAGAAATACAAAAGATCATGAGAGATTACTACAAGCAACTCTATGCCAATAAAATGGACAACCTGGAAGAAATGGACAGATTCTTAGAAATGCACAAACTGCCGAGACTGAACCAGGAAGAAATAGAAAATATGAACAGACCAATCACAAGCACGGAAATTGAAACTGTGATTAAAAACCTTCCAACAAACAAAAGCCCAGGACCAGATGGCTTCACAGGCGAATTCTATCAAACATTTAGAGAAGAGCTAACACCTATCCTTCTCAAACTCTTCCAAAATATTGCAGAGGGAGGAACACTCCCCAACTCATTCTACGAGGTCACCATCACCCTGATACCAAAACCAGACAAAGATGTCACAAAGAAAGAAAACTACAGGCCAATATCACTGATGAACATAGATGCAAAAATCCTCAACAAAATACTAGCAAACAGAATCCAACAGCACATTAAAAGGATCATACACCATGATCAAGTGGGGTTTATCCCAGGAATGCAAGGATTCTTCAACATACGCAAATCAATCAATGTGATACACCATATTAACAAATTGAAGGAGAAAAACCATATGATCATCTCAATAGATGCAGAGAAAGCTTTTGACAAAATTCAACACCCATTTATGATAAAAGCCCTGCAGAAAGTAGGCATAGAGGGAACTTTCCTCAACATAATAAAGGCCATATATGACAAACCCACAGCCAACATTGTCCTCAATGGTGAAAAACTGAAACCATTTCCACTAAGATCAGGAACAACACAAGGTTGCCCACTCTACCACTATTATTCAACATAGTTTTGGAAGTGTTAGCCACAGCAATCAGAGAAGACAAAGAAATAAAAGGAATCCAAATCGGAAAAGAAGAAGTAAAGCTGTCACTATTTGCAGATGACATGATACTATACATAGACAATCCTAAAGATGCTACCAGAAAACTCCTAGAGCTAATCAATGAATTTGGTAAAGTAGCAGGATACAAAATTAATGCACAGAAATCTCTTGCATTTCTATACACTAATGACGAAAAATCTGAAAGTGAAATTAAGAAAACACTCCCGTTTACCATTGCAACAAAAAGAATAAAATATCTAGGAATAAACCTACCTAAGGAGACAAAAGACCTGTATGCAGAAAATTATAAGACACTGATGAAAGAAATTAAAGATGATACAAGTAGATGGAGAGATATACCATGTTCCTGGATTGGAAGAATCAACATTGTGAAAATGACTCTACTACCCAAAGCAATCTACAGATTCAATGCAATCCCTATCAAACTACCACTGGCATTTTTCACAGAACTAGAACAAAAAATTTCACAATTTGTATGGAAACACAAAAGACCCCGAATAGCCAAAGCAATCTTGAGAACGAAAAATGGAGCTCGGGGAATCAGGCTCCCTGACTTCAGACTATATTACAAAGCTTCAGTAATCAAGACAGTTTGGTACTGGCACAAAAACAGAAATATAGATCAATGGAACAGGATAGAAAGCCCAGAGATAAACACACACACATATGGTCACCTTATCTTTGATAAAGGAGGCAAGCATATACAGTGGAGAAAAGACAGCCTCTTCAATAAGTGGTGCTGGGAAAATTGGACAGGTACATGTAAAAGTATGAAATTAGAACACTCCCTGACACCATGCACAAAAATAAACTCAAAATGGATAAAAGACCTAAGTGTAAGGGCAGACACTATCAAACTCTTAGAGGAAAACATAGGCAGAACACTCTATGACATACATCACAGCAAGATTCTTTTTGACCCAGCTCCCAGAGAAATGGAAATAAGAACACAAATAAACAAATGGGACCTAATGAAACTTAAAAGCTTTTGCACAGCAAAGGAAACCATAAACAAGACCAAAAGACAACAATCAGAATGGGAGAAAATATTTGCAAATGAAGCAACTGACAAAGGATTAATCTCCAAGATTTACAAGCAGCTCATGCAGCTCAATAACAAAAAAACGAACAACCCAATCCAAAAATGGGCAGAAGACCTAAATAGACATTTCTCCAAAGAAGATATACAGATGGCCTACAGACACATGAAAGAATGCTCAACATCATTAATCATTAGAGAAATGCAAATCAAAACTACAATGAGATATCATCTCACACCGGTCAGAATGGCCATCATCAAAAAATCTAGAAACAATAAATGCTGGAGAGGGTGTGGAGGAAAGGGAACACTCTTGCACTGTTGGTGGGAATGTAAATTGATACAGCCACTATGGAGAACAGTATGGAATTTCCTTAAAAAACTACAAATAGAACTACCATACGACCCAGCAATCCCACTACTGGGCATATACCCTGAGAAAACCATAGGTCAAAAAGAGTCATGTACCAAAATGTTCATTGCAGCTCTATTTACAATAGCCAGGACATGGAAGCAACCTAAATGTCCATCGACAGATGAATGGATAAAGAAGATGTGGCACATATATACAATGGAATATTACTCAGCCATAAAAAGAAATGAAATGGAGGTATTTGTAATGAGGTGGATGGAGTTAGAGTCTGTCATACAGAGTGAAGTAAGTCAGAAAGAGAAAAACAAATACAGTATGCTAACACATATATACGGAATCGAAGGAAAAAAAAGAAAAAAAAAAAAAAGGCCATGAAGAACCTAGTGGCAAGACGAGAATAAAGACACAGACCTACTAGAGAATGGACTTGAGGATATGGGGAGGGGGTGGGGTGAGATGTGACAGGGTAAGAGAGTGTCATGGACATATATACACTACCAAATGTAAAATAGATAACTAGTGGGAAGCAGCCGCATAGCACAGGGAGATCAGCTCGGTGCTTTGTGACCACCTAGAGGGGTGGGATGGGGAGGGTGGGAGGGAGGGAGATGCAAGAGGGAAGAGAAATGGGAACATACTGTATATGTATAACTGATTCACTTTGTTATAAAGCAGAAGCTAACACACCATTGTAAGGCAACTATACTTCAATAAAGATGTTTTAAAAAAAAAAAAAAAAAAGCTCTGATTCCTTTTAGTAGGAAATAGTATTTAGCAATGTAAGTGTCCTTCAAGAGTCAAATGGACAAAAAAGATGTGGTATATACATACAATGGAATATTACTCAGCCAGGAAAAAGAATGAAATTCTGCCCTTTGCAACAACATGGATGGCCTTGGAGGGTATTATGCTTAGTGAAATAAGTCAGAGAAAGAAAAATACTGTATGATATCACTTATCTGTGGAATCTAAAAAATAAAACATACTAGTGAATACAACAAAAAAGAAACAGACGTACAGATACAGAGAACAAACTAGTGGTTACCACTGGAGAGTAACTGTCTGGGCCCAGATCAGCAGCATTAACACCACCTGGGGGCTGGTTAGAAATGCAAATTTTCAGGCCCTACCCAAGACAGAAACTCTGGTGTGGGTCCCAGTGATCTGTGTTTGCACAAGCCCTCAGGAGCTTCTGATTCATGCTGAATTTTGACAAGTGCTCTACACCTTAAGATTTCTGCTCTGGAAAGTAAAACTCCGAGAAGCTTCCTAGGTAACAAAGCATTTTTATATTTTTAGTCCCCCACCCCACATGCATATAAACTTATCCATAAATAATACATAGAATTTTTTCTATGAATATATTTTAAATGAACATACATGATACTATTCCATACATCTCATTCCAGTTACCTTTTTTACCCAACATTATGTTCGATATATATGAGTATAGGTAAGTTTTGTGATAATAAAAGGATTGGAAATGGAGGATATGGAATGAAGAATAGAAAAATAAAATAAAAGAGAAACTTACATGGATCAACAGTGATGGTGTACCACAAATTGAGGAATGTGATCATTCTGAAGCACTTAGTCATATTTCAGTTTTTAAAATCCAGCAACACGGAGTTTTCCTTTCAGTGTCATGATCAGGCTTGCTCCTAATGAAGAAGCATACTAATTTAAAGTATGTCAATGATCAGGTTAGTAGTACATGAAGGAGCACTATGGTGGGATCCTAGCATACTTATTTCACCCCTTTAAAGCACCTGCATTTTTTTGTGGTAAGATGGTTATTGTTGATTATGTTGTCTCAGCTTGTACATATTTATGTTGCCTTGTTCTGTGTTCTGCTTTTCCCATACTCAGCAGCCCTTGGCACTCAAAATAGCATGACTGGTAAGGAAGGAAGTTATTCCGAAATTCTCATGTATTAGGCATAAAGTCCACCCCCAATAAAAATCAGCCATCACAAATTTTCTGTCCCCATTACTTTTCTTTCTCTACATTTGAGGAGGGGAGGTCATTTAAATCATTTGCATGGTGTCAACCATCACCTCTCTGCTGGTGATTCACAAATTCACCTCTCTTGTCCACCTCAGACCCACATATCTGACAGGTGTGTGGACATCTTTGAGTCGCGGTCCATCAAACTCAACATTTCCAACACACACCCATTACCTGCCTCCCAGAATCCCCCCATCCTCTGGTCTCATAATTTATATAACATCACTCTTCTCCTAGACAGCAAGGCTAGAAGCTTCTGATTCCTCTTGGCTCACCAATTGGTGATGAAGATATTTCCAATCTACTTTTAAAATGTCATTTGAATATAATCCCTTTTCATGCCTACAGTCTCTTTCTAAGTTAAGGACTTTATTATCTCTTATCTAGACAATTGCTATAGCTTACTTTTTTCCTTGACTTCAGTTTCTTCTTACCTTATTTCTTCTTCCAGAAAATATCTAACTAGGATAACAAACATTCATTGAGTATTTACTGTTTACAAATCACTGTTCCAAACACTTTCCATGTATTATCTCATTTAATCCTATAAGGCATGTATTAATATATCATTTCACTCCCCTGCTCCAAAACCTTCAAGACCTCCCCATGACTTCCCCAATAAAATCCAAGGCTTTCCTAATGCTGCCAATATAGGTCTCCAGACAAATCTCCTACCATCCCTTCCCATATTCACTATGTTCCAACCAAACAGGATTGCTGATCATTTCCCTAACACTTCATGTGTTCATGGCTCTGCTTTTACCAGTGGGACCACTCAGCCTTTCCAATTTTTACCATCACCTTTTAAACTCCAGTTTAAATGGTATCTCCTCCACCGAACTTTTTCTATCTCTTAAAATAACTCTCTCATCATTGTTCTTCTTCCCTTTGTTATTCATTCAATAAATATTTATTTCCTTCATTATTCTTTCAACAAAAGTTTTACTGCTAGGCATACATACTCCTATAGCACTTTGTATCTCTAGCATATTCCTTAGAAACCTGTCTTACAGTGAAGGTAAGATTAACATGTCTATTTCCTCCCCATGATTATAGTCTCCTTGAGGATAAAAGGCATCTCTTCATTTTTGTAGCTCCACCTACCAGCCCTTTGATACAGTGCTGAGAATTCATGCATGCATGTGTTCATTCACTCAAAAATATTGCTTAAAAATCTATTATGTTCTAGGAACTGGCAGTGAACAACAAATAACACTGTGATTGCCCATTGGAGTTTATAGTCTAGATGGTTATAAAAACCTGTTTATGAATAATTAGACTGCAGTGTAGCATATGCAGGAGAAATGGCGATTAATCATGACTTCGCAGGGCAAAGGCAGGTGGCAAAGGGCATTTGAACCAGGTCTTTAAGAATGAGTAGGAGTTCACTACAGGAAAAAGACAATCCAGAAAAAACCAGTAGCCTGTCAAGGAGGACAGGCATGAAACAGCATGATGGGTTTAAGTAAAGGTCAATAATTCTGAATTACCTGAACTCAGAGGGCCAGTGGAAGGAGATCCTGCAGACAGGTAGATGTCACTCAGATTATGGAAGGCCTTAGATACCATGCCAAGTGAACATCATTGTAGGAAATTTAAGGTAACATTGGATAAATATTTGTTGGAGACCTGAACAACACTTTCTCCCATTTGTGCGGTTCTAGAATCTTACACCTCATCATGAACCAGTTCCTTTCATCTACTTGCATTTGTGGTTAAACCCAAACTTTGCAGCCTCTTCTCAGACTCCACAGTGTTCACATGCACAATTCACATCCACCGGCAAAAGCTGTCATGAAATTAAGCAGTCTTTCTAAGACGAGAAAGGGGCGTGTAACAAGCTTGAAATAGGAAAAGGCAGCCTCCTCCCAACCCGGGAGATTCCAATGCAGTCCTCTAAGGACGACTGTAGTACTAAGAACAGTGTAACTCAAGTCACCTTTCTATGTGTAATGTTTTGTTGTTTGGGTGGGGTGCTTGTTTGTCTTAATGTGGGAAGAGTTTGTTTTTTAAGTTGGTTGAATTATCAGTAAAATTATTAATTTTCCTTAGCAGTATAATATGCAAGAAATCTAAGCCTCAAGCTCAACTGCTCAGGTCAGCATTATTTTTCCAAATCAATTGTTTGAGCCCCAGACCTGCTCTTCTAAGAAAATCTAGGATCAATCATTTGATGCACACCCACTCCCCTTCCCCTGCCAACATACCCAGACATAAAATGTCCAAGCACCTGGAAGACTTATTTAGACAAAGGAGAGACTTGAAAGTCCTTCGGTCTATAGGTGTCAGTCTTCAGCCAGTGTGGCCATTGAAACCTGGTCCTGCCCTGTCCCAGGGGATGCTTCGTCACTCCTGTGGAGATGCTCTTGCTTCAACATTATAGTGGGTTTCACAATTAGGTGTAGCTCACTCTCCTGAGCTGTGGCCCCCCTAATCACTACCCCATAAGCAGGCCTAGAAGAACTTCAGGTTGTAGCCACATATTATGACAAAACCAATCTCCCTAGCCCCGATGTTGGGCTCATTGGGCTAAATAATCTGCCCAAGGTTACACAGCTAGAGAGAAGAAAGTCTGGATGCAAAGTCAAGTCTTCAGATTTCTACTGCTTTTCCCATTAAGCTCTGCTACCTCCAATAAGAAACGTGTCTTAATTCTAGGGATTGACAACTAGGAAATAAGCCTTGATACCTACAAGGGATTTTGTGAGATACTTGAGCCTTCAGGACTATTAAGACCCGGAACAGGTTACTAAGAGCCTCTTATCATGTCCAACCAATTTTCTTTTGAAAGGAAGGATTCCTTGAGTCGGGAGTGGATAGTCTCACGCTGTATTTGGTAGCTTAGAGCCCATGACCTTGAATTTGAAGACATCTTGGACATGTCTTCCAACACTTCATGCAAAGCTACTTTTCCACCTCAGTGGCCTGCTGGCATCATGCAGGGAGAGGCTTTTTAATGCTACATTTGTTCAATCAAAATATGTACTTCATATAAACATGAGGGATGAGCAATCGTCAAGATTTCAAAATACATCATATCTAGGCGAAAATTCTCAGAAATTACTTTTAGCAGTTGAGATGTATAGTAGTACATAAATCATTAGCAATTTGTTTGTCCTTCAGCCACAGAGTAGAACATACATGCCCAACCACATCAATAAGGATATCATGACAAACCTTTCAAATTATAATGTTCTGTATACAATGTAACTCTTCATTAAAACATATAATGAAATAATAAACATAGATGGATTTGGGGGTTAAGATCAAAGCACACTTTCTCTAATTTGAAAAAGAAACCTTAAAAATGATAAAATAACTGTATCTTCAAATTGAGTTGTTTCTCAAATTATCAGTGTTTCAGTATATCCCTTCTCCCGCCTCCCACTTTTTAGTCAACAATTTACCCGAAATTCCCAAGGGTGATGTGGTCCCCGCTACAAAGACACAGTACATTCAACATGACCCAAGGAGGGCAAAGTGAGGCAAAGGATGGACAGCTGGACCGGGAGGGAACAGACCTCTGTGCTTGGCTTTGCGACATTGGAATTATCAACCAATTCTAGGTTTCAGTTTGCTCATTCGGGAGGAGCTGGCGGTGGAAGAACTGAATTAGACAACATCTAAGATTCTTGCCACCTTTGAAATTTTAGATGTCTGTTTGGCAAGTTGATTAAATTCTCAGAATGCCAGCCTCCTGACCCAGCAGGTGAGGACTACCTCGTATGGCTGTGCTGAAGAGCCCCGCCTTTGCTTATGTGATTGCGCATGTCTACATGAGCCCCTGTAATCCCAGTGAAGAGACCAAACGGCTTCCCACAAAGCTGAAGCAAACCTTTGGAATACATAATGTTTCTCATTAAAAATTTTTAGTGATTTTTTTTTTTTTTTTTAGAAATAAAGGCATAATTCTTAGTTTTGTGGTGATAATAAAGGGGGAGGGGAGAGAGAATAAATTCAACAGTTCAACACTCCACATACATCAACCTTAGAGATATAAAAAATATCTCTGGTTCAGGCAACAGAGACATAAAAGCCAGAGATTATGGTACGCAAACTACTGATAGGCTAACTGGCATAATACTATAAACTGTTTAGAATTCGACCCTATGATAACTCTATCAGGTACATTCCCTTCTGGGTGATGACAAATAGGCACTTGGCATTACCACGTTTATAATCAGATGCCTGGGTGCACCCCCAAAATGCCTACATCCCCCCACCTCATCTTTTACACTAACAAGTTTCTTTCCTCTCCTGCAAGCTGACAAAACAAAGCCTGCCTTCTGGCTCACATGTACCACACGCTGGCCACATACAGTGGTTTATGAAAAGGCAGACTTTTGTTGCATAGAAGAGCATTTTAGCTGCTACTCAGGGTTTATAGACAAGTGATTATCTGTAAACTCTGACTTTAAATTTGGGTTACATAAGAAGGTTTATTTGTCCTTCATAACTCTTCCATAAAACAATATTAAGTAATTACCCAATCTGAAAGAAAGTTTATGAATCCCTGAATTCCTAAATAACACTGTTTGTGTCTAACGGGATCATAGCACAGATATAAAAAAGTGTAGGCACACACATTTCTTAATCTACCAACAGAGATCACCAAAATCAGGTTTGTTTAGAGGGATACAGATGCCTCAAGTCTGTAATGCATGTCTGTAATGCGAACGAAACAGGCACTTAGGAGGAAAAAACCCTTTGCCTTGCTTGAGAGAGGAGCAATCCAGGGGCTAGCCTGCAAGAGAAGTCTGCGGCTCTAGCTGCATTTCAATGCAGTGCTTAGTTTATTCACCAGGGGTCATCAAAGGTCTGGATTTTCTTTGTCTACTTGTTGACTCCTATGTACACTGTACACTCAAGAGCTACTGAATTCTTTCCACTTGTGCATCAGGAAATGTGGCCTGCAGTTCCTCCCCACACCACGACAGGCCCACCCCCACTATTTAGCATTGAGCTGTTATTCTTCATAGACCTCTACCAATGCATTGCAGCAAGAAAGTCAGTTAGATGCATAACGAAAATGCCTTTTCTAACTAAAACAATCTATTAAAAAGAAGAAAGAGGAAATGATATTTAATTTTTTTATTTTAATAAACTTTGCTTCCATTTTTTAAAGTTGGAAAATGGAAGGCTTAGCAAACTACTGTTTTCTGGATCCATGAACTGAATTGCATGCTTGGAAAGCAAGTGGGTCATGACACCCTTTCATCAGATCGTACTCCATAGATGGGTTCCTAGAGGGCCAGAGGAGGTCAACAGAAGAACAAGTTAACATTATTCTGTGAGACTTTTTCAGCCTCATTGAACAAGTAAATAATGGAAGTTTTTGATGAAGATTTGGCCCTGGCATGAAGAACAAGGATCCCATAGGTCATGGTGTTCCTGATGGTGTCTGGACTGAAGACCTCCTTTTGAGCAGCTCAGGGTATTTATCTCAGTTTTTCTGTGACATCCTTAAATGTCTTTAGCATGAGGCTTTCTTACCTGTACCCTCTGAATAAACCAAATTGCATCCTTTGAAAGCTCAAAAGTGAGCCATGCTTCAGCCGCAATGAGGAGTAAATTCAGGTTGCAGAATTCTTTCCAGGGCTGCATAGCTCCTATTTAAAAATTGACAGTGGCTTCACATACCCTTCCTCCTGCCCACAAACAGGCAGAAAAACAGCCTTGTTATTCAAGGTATTTGATCTATATTCCTTCTATGTTCTATTTTAAAATGCAAAAGTCACCTGCTCGTAGAATGTAAGAGCTGGACGTGGCCTCAAAATCCAATTCAATCCTCTTATCTCACATGTTTGCAAACTGAGCCTCAGAAAAGGAAAGTACTGCTTCGAGTCATTTGGTGACAAAAGTGGACCTATTCACTTTATTCTATGGCACTCTTTCCAAATAAAATGTGGGCAAGATTTACAATACAAAATATATAACCGGGGGTACTGTTGAAAAAGGCAGTCAAGAGGATGGAAAGAAAGAGGGGATCAATTCTGACCAATGGCACAGTTGATAAATCTATCTCTGAGCACCGAGGCCACAAGGTAGCAAAGCAAGACTCCTGACCCCAAGACTGCTGGTCGTCCTCTTTTGCGCTCGTCAGTGGTGAAATAAAAATATTATGCGACACATGGGGATCACAGTTGTGTCAACAGAAGAAGATGGCTTGCTAAGGCTTGTTATTAAGAGAGATTGGGAGAGCTGATTCAAGATGGGGAAACCTGGTTAGGCATAGCCCACTGAGAATCCAGAAGCCTTTGGAAATCACCACTCCACACCGGTCTGGAACAAACATTTCTGCAAAATGTACAACAGCATAGTGCCTGGCTTTTACGTTAATGAACCACTACTTATGACCTATTAACCTCTTGACAAAACAAGGATTTGTGATCCAAAAGAAAAAAAAAATGTTGGGGGGGGGGTAGGGGGGATGGAGGAGGCCAAGGCAAGGTGAGTTGTTTTTATTTTCTCTTCACACAAACTCTTAAAAGATGAGCTAGAAAACCCTTAAGAAGCAGGACTTGTCTGCTGACCCCATGCTGTTTTACACGAAATCATATAATCCAACATCAACTCCTGCAAAAATACTACCTTTTTCAAACATTCTCAAACTAAATAGCAGGGACAGTTATTTCAAAGTGACATTTATACTGTCAATGGGGAATGAATGGCTAAAGGGTAAGATAGTGATCAAGAGAAGATTTAATCCCAGGACCAAGAGGAGGCAGATACCTGTGAAAAAGATAAGAGAGCCTGGAGCTGCCCATAGCTTCTTATTTTTAGACAGTTGGGAAATACTGCAAGTTGCAAAGGCTTTACTACCGCGCGCGCACGCGCGCGCATGTGTGTGTGTGTGTATGTGTGTGTGTGTGTGTGTGTTGGCTTGGTCCAATATTTCTTATTTGTTTCTCCATTATTTCCTCTGACGATGGTTTATTTTCTTATCCTCAGATGCACCAGTTTTTGTCCCAGTCTCCCCACACCCAGAAAATTGTCAGTCAACATGTATTTTACTGAGGCCAACAGGTTACCAACACTATGGGGAATGTGATCTTTTTTAAAAACTCATATGTCTTATCTCATTTTAGTTTGGAGGATTTAAACACTCTGGAATATATTTCAAAAATCTGCCCTCTCACTAGCCAAGTTTTTGTTTACTTGCTGGTTTGTTTTTGTTTCCGAGACTGTTTCCATGCCTCCTATTTGATAGAGATTAAATGTTTTTAAGGGGCTTTAAAGAAAGATGCAAAAAAAACAGTTAGCTTCTGTTTCGTGAGGAGAAGGCTTCAGAGGGCACTCATGGTAACCATCAGCTATAAAAAGTATAATTATAGCTGATGATGACCCTCTGTTTCCTGTAAGGCACAGCATGATGAAATGGGTTTTTGCAAAGAAGACTGCTGACAATTTAGAATGCATCAATGAGCAATCAGGAGGGTGAGAGGACTGGGGACGACCTCAAAAGAAGAATAATTGAAAGAACTGGGGGGTGTTTAGCCGAAAACTGAGAAGATGTTAAGGCAGCATGTTAGCTTTCTATAATAACCCAAAGGGCTACTAAGAGGAAGTTCAGCTCTGTAGAACCATAACCTTGTAGGTGCAAGTTTTGAATAGCCAGGTTCAAAATTAACACAAGGAAGCCCTTCCCATCAACTGAAGGGGCTGCTATATACCTTTAATACTTTCTTACCAAAGTCTTTTTGCAGAGGCTGGATGGCCATATTACAGGGATGTGGTAGAGAGGACTCTTGAAATGGACAGATGCAGCATTAGATGATTGAAAAGTCTCTTCCTGCTCAAATACTGTAGACTCGATATAACATTAGATGTGAATAATCTACAATAGCAACCTACTGAGTGCATTTACACTCAGAGCTAAATCAGATGTGAAACAACTATATATGACTGCCTTGCTTTTTGTAATTCTATTTAATATCAAACTTGAACCTTTTTTCCTCCCTGCCCCCACCCCCGACATTGCTGACCCACTTCCCACATCCTCATCATCTAAAGCAATGAGCAAAAATACACTTGAAGAATAACAACAGATTTTCAGCAAATCTTAGAGGGTATATGAGACATAATTATGCTATATATTCCAGAAAATGCCAAATAACACTAGCTTTAATGGGATAACTATTTATTTGTCTATCATGTAAAGAAACTCAAGAGTAGGCATTTTGAGGCTGGTATGGGAGTTCCATCGTCATGGCAAGAACCCGGATGTCTAGTTTTCTTTCCCGCCATCTGAGTGTGTGGTTTTCACCTCATGGTCCAAGATGTCTGCTGGAGGCCCTGCCCACATCCCAGACAGCGGGAAGTGGGAAAGAAAGAGAGGCACACCTCCTCCCTTTTAAGCGGCTTTACTTGAACCCTCACAAAACATTTTCACCACATCTCATCAGCCAGATATAGATTCAAAGAAGGCTAGCAAACAAAATGATCTATCTGGACAGCACTGGCCCAGCTAACACTCAGGCTTCTGTTATTGTGGGAGAAGAAAAGAACAGATATCGAGATGTGGCCGGCAGTTTGTCCTAAAAAAGGTGCAGGTATTGTAAAAAAACAACATAGTATTACTGTCTGGATTTCTGTCTCCTCAATATTTTAAAGTAAATCCACTTGAAGCAGAAGCTACATTTTTACAGTAAGTAGTGAAGGAAAAGTTTCAGGTGCAAGTTTACCTTGAAAACTGATACTAAAATTCTGAAAATTAATTTATTTTATTTAATATTTAACATGATTTAGGTTATATTCTTTATTCCTTAGTTTCTTCCAAGAATGAGTGAAATGGTGATCATTTAATCTGACATCATTTTGATGAGAAAATAATATGATCTAATACTTCTTTGTTTCCATTTGTCTTCTGCTATATGATCTTGGAGAGAATCTCTATGTGAAAATATGCATCACTTTTACCAAGAGCCTCTCTTAGGCCTTTGATATTCATCATTCTTAAAGAGTCTATCCTAGTATCAAAATTCCAGATGTTTTACTTCAAATTTTTCACTGGTCTACTTCTGCTAGATCCTCATATGCCAGGAACTTTGAGAGTGCTATGATGAGTTTTTCAACATCACTTTAATTAGCGTCATGAAATCTTGTACCACTTGCAAGATATGTAACCTCAATTTGCAATCGATTTTTATTACCAGATGTTCACAGTTTACAATCTAGTAGAGACTCATCTACAAATATTAGGATGGATTGGTAGAAATAGACACTACTGTTTAGCAGGGAGGATTTTTGAATGTGTATTAATATTATAAGTGGACAGGTCATTGGTAAATATTTTTGTATTATGAAGACTCTTGTTTCCATTGACAATCTTATAAATACAGGATTTTAGATAACAAAGTTTTGGATAATGAGGACTTTCTATTTTTTGCCCTGTATGTTGTACTTCAGTTATGAAGTTAGGAAAACAAATAGAAATTATGTTGTGTATAAACACAAAGAGAGAGGGAAAATTAATCTACCATGTATCAGGTACTATGCTGGAAGAATTCTGCATGTTATTTCATGTAATCCTCACAACAAGGCTATAGAACAAAGTCTTAATTTCCATTTATAAATAAGAAAACAGAGAATCTAAATAATTTACAAGTACAGACAGCATTGTAGAGCTCTAATTTAAATCCAGCACTGCCTGCCTCCAACGCCCATGCTTTTTCTCTAGAAACACGTTATGCTTCAAGGTTTTGATCAACTTGTTTTTAAGGAGTGTCATTGTAAATGGAAAGAAAAAGAAGGATAGAATGTTTCTTTCTGGTTAGCTTAACATAAATCATGCTTGAAACTTCCTGGAAGGCTGGAGGCCTTTACATCTTTATGTGTTTCTCAGCACCTATGCATATAAATTAAGGGGCTTTCAGCTGCAAGTAACTGAAACCCTTGGCAACTGACTTTCAGACCAGTGACTATCAAAGTGTGATTCCCAGACCAGCAACATCAGCATCATCTGGGAACTTGTTAGAAATGCAAATTTTCCAGCTCCACCCAGGGTATACTGAGTCAGAAACTCCGGGGGTGGGCCCAGAAATCCGTGCTTTAACAAGCCCCCTCAGGGGATACTGAGGAAGGCTAAAGTTTGAGAGCTACTGTTTTAGACAATAAAGAAATTACTTTCCTCACTGAGCAGGAAGTACAGAGCATCTCTGGGTGCAGCAGGATCAGGGCCAGGTTTTACTTCTCTGTTTCTCTTACTTTTGTCATTCTTCTCAAGCTGACTCCCCTCATGGCTGAAAATGAGCCATGAAGCAGAAAATGAGCCATTTCTTCCTTTGTCTTTTTCAAAGAGTGGAGACACCTTTCCCAGAAGTCCTCCCCAGAGGCTTGTCCTCATGGTTCAAAGGCCAGAATTCTGTCACCCAACACCACCTTCGGCCAATTATTGGCAAGTTGAATGGGACCAACATGATTGGCTGAAACCAATCAAGACTCACCCCCTGCCATATGGCCATGCCAAGGAGGAAGCATACCTGAGTAAAAATGAGGTTCTTGCTGGGGGAGGAAAGCAGAGCAAGGAGGTGGTATATGGCAATAGATATTGTATAGACGACCAAGAGTGTCAGCTACAGTCATGAACATGATTGACTCACATTGCAGAAAATTCTCAGCCACGTAAGAACTTCAACTTGGAATTTGTAAATTTGTTTCAATAATCTGATTATCTTAATTTCTTAATCTTTTAGAATTTCAGGTCAAAAGCAGCAACCTACAGATCATTTTTTAAGTTTTGGTGATTATAGTCTGGCATTTAGAATCAGCTAGGCATAATAACATATTAGAGTCCTTTAGTGGCATCATTTTGAGATCTGTTTTATCTATTTTAGCTAAATGTTCCATATTTTTATACCAGAGCTCTGAGATAATTATAATTAAAAGGACACAAAATTATGATTAAGGTACGTATTTTCCCTCTACAGTCTTTGTGCTTCTTCAAATGACAGGTGTTTCTTCAGAAAGGAAATTCTACTCATTGCTATCTTTGCTATCTTTCCTATAGCAAAAATGAATTTTAAATATTGACTTTTCAGAAGAGAGAAAATGTGAAATGATAAGCAGATTGCTTTGATCACTGCTTTGCTGAATAAAACAGACAGTTGTTTGGAGACAGGTTGCAATGCAACAAACATTTAATTTTTGCTTGATTCATAGATGAAGCGATCAGTCAGGAAGGTTAGTAATTACCAAATCCTCAATTCAATCAGACATGAATGCCACACAGCCCTGTGCTTGTTTAGCTGTAATACGGAATTGATCTCAGCAGATGCAGTAAACTAAACTAGTTCATATCCATAACGCCTGAAAAAATTCACACAGCCTGCATTTCATGGTTGCTCTGTACTGTAGCCCTCCCCAGCTCTCCCATTTCTTGAGATTTCCAATTAAGTACTTTCCTCATTTATATTCTGCATCTGATCAAATACCAAAAAATGTGGATTAGTCACATTCCTACATAAATTGAAACATTATGTAACAAGTGTCCCAGCAGTTTGAGAAGGAACCTCAAGGTGGCATGTTCGAAAGAGCCCTGGACTGGCTCTTTCTGGCTTCTCACTCTAACTCTGCCACCAACCTGCTTGGTGATTTGTGGTGATTTAATGTACACTTCTGGACCTCAGATGTCAGCGGTAAAGTTAGAAGATTGGCATTCGTTGTCTCTCAATTCTCTGACCGTTCGAACTGCCCCAACTGGAGAAAGATCAGAGGAGAGGCAGCCTGGCATAGTGTGAAAGACCCTTAAGTTCAAATCTCAGCTCAGCTACTTACTAACTATGTGACCTTGGGCAAATTATTTTAAATCTCTGAGAGTGTTTCCTCATAGGTAGTATAGAGATAATATCAACCTACCTCTCAGGTTGTTATGAGACTTTGAGAAAAATATTAGAAGAGGCTGGCATTGTTGATGCCTGTGGTCCTCACTATTATAATTTAAGTGAAGAGGAAGAATTCTACCTCATTTGTTTTTTCTCTATTCTTCACTACTAAAATTCTTGGAGCAAAAAAAAGAAAAAAAACAAATGCACACCAAAAAGCAGGTGGAGCCAATATCTCCATTTTTTTGCCACCCTCCCATTCATTAACCCTTTACACTCAAGAAATTGACACCTTGGACTAATACAACGTTATATGTCAATTATACCTCAATAAGCTGGAAAAAAGAAGGACAAGAAAAGTCTGATTGTGTCACAGCATACCTTGAAATGCCTTGTCTCCAAGAAAAACTCAGAAAGGTCTCTATCATCTTCACTCTATTAAAAAAAGAGAAGAAGAAATTGACAGTTGAGTGCATTTTTCTACTCTGGGCTTTACTTGAATGTACTTCAGAATCACCTGCAGGGCTTGTGAAAATACAGATTGCTGGGCTCCAGACCAGTGGTTTCTGGCTCAGGGGATCTGAGAACCTGGATTTCTTACATAGTCATAGGTGCTGAGGACCAGTATGAGAACCTCTGAACTTGTCCACACCAGGCTGATCATCAGAATTTCTCTGAGAAGTTTACAAAAGAATACAAGTTTCTAAATCCACCCTTGGAAGTTCTGATTCAGTAAGGCTGGGCTAGACCTTAGGACTCGGTTTTTAAAAGCTCCCCAGGTGATCTTCATGTTTAGCAGGTTTAGGGAGGCTACTCTAGCTGATTTTAGCTCTGTGAACGTGCTTCCCAATGCTACCTGGTGCTTTTGGTGGTGCAGTACTTTCCTCTTAGGACTCTGAATCTTTCTGGGCCTCTCCACCAGTTTCACAATCAAATTATCATCATTCAGCGTCACCTCAACTTTCTTGATTTCCAGATGAATGCGATTTCTCCTTGTTTGTTCCCTGCTATTACCAGAAGTTGGAAGTCCTAATGCCTTATAATACAGTTCCTGCCTCTCAAGACATTTATCTTTCTACATCGTCCTTTTAATTGAGGTAATTTTGATTTATAACATTATATAAGTTTCATGTGTAGAACACTGTAAGTCGACTTCTGTATACACTGCAGTGTGCTCACCACCAAAAGTTGTTTTCGTCCATCACTGTGCAGTTGACTCCCTTTACCCATTTTGCCCTCCCCCACCCCCTCCCTTTCTGGTAACTTCTGTTACTCTGTTCTCTGTATTTGTTTGTTTTGTTTATTTATTTATTTAATATTCCTCAGATGAGTGAAATCATACAATATTTGTCTTTCTCCATCTGACGTATTTCACTTAGTGTAATACCCTCAAGATCCATTCATGTTGTCGCAAATGTCAAGATTTCATCTTTTTTATGGCTGAGTAGTATTCCATTGTGTGTGTGTGTGTGTGTGTGTGTGTGTGTGTGTGTGTGTGTTTATGTGTGTGTATGCCACATATTCTTTATCCATTAATCCATCAATGGGCAGTTAAGTTGTTTCCATATCTTGGCTATTGTAAAGAAACTATGTACTTCTTTTATTTGTGTTGTTCATTCTTCTTCAACCCGACTCCTCTCCCCAGCAGGACTAATAAGGTCCTTCAGGGCAAGGATTGTGTTCTGTTCCAAGAATACCCTCATATAAAGCCTTGCAAGTAGGCAATCAAAACAAAGATGTTGAACCAAAATGCAAGAAAGCCAGTCACTATCACCTCCACTACCATTATCATAAACCCCTGTTTTCCCCAAAATGTTTCAGTAGTAATAGCTAACATTTATGAAGCTGACTTTATGGACTTTCTGAGTGTGAGACACTGTTCCAAGCACTTAGTCTGTATCAACTCATGTAATTCATTTAATGGACTCAAAGCATCCTGCAGTCATCAAGTCATTTTCCCCCCTTAAACTACCCCTATTAAGTCAGAGCAGCCACAACCTGCTTTAGCAGGTAAGCAAAAATGAAGGGACTAAATGAAAGATAAATGAGGAAAAGCCAGAAGTCATAGCTGAATAAGGAAGCTATATCTCTACCGTGAGTCAGCAAATCCTAACTGCTGCAATGTGGACTCAGCAGCCCCTAATAAGTCTGAAAAGGCTACCACATGATGAAAACAAGTCTTTTTTTTTTTTAATAAAATCTGAGCATGGTGGAAGATTCTAAACCAAATACCAGAAGATATGGGTCAACACCACTAATTACCATCCATGGGAGTTAGTTAACCTCCATGAGCCTATTTCTTTACTGGTAAAAAAATGAAAATAATAGTATCTCTCACTGTGATCATCCAATGAGATCATATCATTGGAAAGGGCCATTTTGGAAACTTACTGTACAAAATTGGTGGAATTCAACAGTTGTAGGGGCTTTGTTTTATCACAATGATTTTGGATGCCTGTGATTTGGGGAGCGTTGGATTGGCGAGGATCAGAGATGCCATATATCCTGCAATGTGCAGACAGTGCTGTACAAGGAAAAATTGTTTTGCCTTCAGTCAATTTTCTAAAGTCACAGACTTCAATTTGAGAAGTCAGACATTTGTGTAAGTGAAAAATGTGTTTATAATAATCTGAGTGTAGATCCTTACTTGGATTAATATATAAACACCAAGTAGTTTTTCATGGTTGGAATGTGCACTGAATTTTCCAGATGAAAATTGCCATGTAAATTGAGGAAATACAGAATTTAGTTTTGTTTACAACTTTTCCAGCAAAAGCAGCATTGAGTCACAAATACATGTGTTTCAGTTTACATTTGTAACTGTAGTATTTACAGCAATTTATATAGACATACATATATATAAATATACATGTATATACACATATATGCATTTATATACATACACATATATATGTATTGGGTTGGCCAAAATTCGGGGTTTTCCGTAAGATGATACAGAAAAAAACCGACCAAACTTTTTGGCCACCCTAATACTTACATAACCTTTATTTTTCAAATGTGAAAAAAGTTTAAACAGGAAGACTTTAGTTGAATATTATCTTAATTTCAAATTTGTGAATTTTAAGTTTGTGCAAGCATTTAACTACTTCTTGATTCTCTTAAGTGTGGTGTTCCTCAGTATTTACATATTGAAACACATATTATTTGACTATACATTACTTTTTCATCATTGTCCTTTATGCTACAGTTAGGGCATCTACTGAGGTTTTTTATGCTTGTAGATAAGCTATTTTATCTATGAATTTGATTTCAGAATAGTAAAAGGGCAGCAGAGAATATGTGCTTTATAAAGGGAGAGCTGGGACTGAGAAGGTTGAGGACTACTACACGAAAGAAATGTGAATGATTGCTATTTGTCCTTGGTTTTGCACAAGAGACTGACTGAATTCCAATTAGCCAGGGAGAGATGGCTCTCTGCTCTTTATGATGTCAAGGCTGCTACATTAAATATCTCCCTACTGGCTTCTTTTGTCCTCTAGTGTGTGTCCGTTAGTTATGGTTTGCTAGGGTAAACTATGGACAGATCATAGACAGTTTTCTGAAAGAAAAGTCAGCTCTGGGTGTGAGAGGTAATATTCAGGAACCTGGCTGCTGGCACAACTGGACCCTTAATTTGATATCCACATGTGCATGTGTGCCCGGGGGCTTCATGAGAATGCAGGAGTGTCTTTTGTCAGCAACTCCGCTAAGTGCCAATTACTGCATTCTAATGCGGTTATATCCTGGGCTGTGTTTAACATATTGTTCTACTTCTAACCACTCAATGAGAAAACATTTTCCTTCAAATGTGTCATTAAGTATGTCAAAATGTATCTGAACATTTGAGGAGAGAAAAGAAGACATAAACCAAAAGTCAAGAATGAGACTCATTTCCCAACCTTAGCCCATGTGCTAGATAACTCCACAGACAATAACTTGTTCACTCTTAATCACTCTATGGACTGTGAATTATCACCTCAATTTATACTTGAGGAAACTGAAATTAAAAATAAGGGGTACATCTAAAGCTCACAGATACGTGCAACATTTGGGAATCAAAACCACGTTATCTGATTCCAAACCCGACAATCTTTCCAAGATATTTCTCTACTCTGTGTCCCTAGCCTATACAAATTGATTCATTTATCCAAATGGTCCCTGAGTCCCAACTGTGGGAAGGAACAGCAATGGATATGAGCATGGCTTTGCCTTTTGAGAAGCTCACAGAATTACAGGGTAGGCAGACAAATAATAAGAGAATATTGGGACCAAAAATTTCAACACAGCTACAAAGGACTGTCTGTAAAGATGGCCACCATCAATTTCTTCTTCTCTATCTGGGCACGACACTCTTTCCATCAAGAGGTGAAGTCCACCTCCCCTCTCCTTGAGTCTAGGCTGCCCTTGTGGTTTGTTTTGGCCTTTAGAATGCAACAGAGGTGCTACTATGTCAGTTTAGTACCTAGACCTTAAGAGCCTGAGAGATTCCATTTTCATTCTGCTGGAGCCCTGAGCTACCCTGAAGAAGTTCAACTACCCTTCTGGAATGAAGGCTTGACCATCCTCCATGTATCCCAGCTGCTCCAGCTGAGATGTCACACACGGGATGAAGCCTTCTGGGATCCTCCAGCCCCAGTGGATCCACTAATACCACACAGAGCAGAGATGAGCCATCCCTGCTGAGCCCTGCTAAAATTCCTCACCCACAGACTATCAAGCAATGAAATCGTTTTCGCTTTAAACCATCTATTTTGGGATGCTCTATTATAGGGCAGTGGGCATCAGAGATAGAAACACCACAGAACACCTGGAAGTGAGAGAGAGACTACTAGGGGACTCTGAGAGGGATTCACCGAAGAAGTAGAATTTGAGCTGGACTCACAGGCATGAGTGGACCCTCAGGGAGAACTTTCTATAGCCCCGCTCAGGAGCACATGTCCTATCTTAGAAGCAAAACACAACAAACAGCCATTTATAAAAATATAAGAAAAAGGCTCAAAGAACCAGAATTTTTGCCTTCGAGACGAGGAAGAATGCCTCCCTTCTGCCGCAATCTGAAAGAGACCTTTTAGGAGTAAACGACCTTATTGCATACATGTATTCAAAGACATCCCCCAGCTCAGTGTTCCTTTTCAAGCTTTCCTCTACACTGAGGTCTGTCCCCTACTTCTCTTCAAAGATTCCCCGTCAACCTCACCAAGCAATGGATATGAGGTACTTTATTTGCAGCCATAAAAACATGCTAAGACCATTTTTCCCCTAGTTAGTTTCTTAATTTTTATGACTTCCAAAGGAAGCAGTTCCCAGTGCCTTTTTCCTAGTAGGTACTCTTGAAATGGGTGTTGAATTACATGGTACTGAGTATGCAATTAATTTGTCATAAAGAAAAGAAAAAATTTTTTTTGCAAAGGAAGCAGTAAAAGTCAGTGACTTTTGCTAAATTTCTTCTCACCATTTCTAATGAGTCAACATGTGTTGAGAAGAAGAAATTAGTCAGAAAAGAATGTATCCTATTATACAGCTTCACTTTTGTGAGGGTGAGTCAGCGATTCCCTTGTTGTGGTGTTCTGGGCACCTGGCTGGGATGAGTAGGGTTGGGGGTGAAAAGAAACTCTTTCTTGAAAGACTTAAAAGGAAACTCTAGCAGAGAAGTGTTTAAACAGCTTCCAGTTGAGAAAAAGCAAACCATAGCCAGACTTTGGTCCTATTACTATGGAAAAATATATGACATTGTTTTCTCCTATCCCATAAATCATCCCAACTTCTAATTGGCCTGAACAAAGCCACTAACCCACTACACAAGATTAAACAGGAACAGGATGAGCATTCAGGGTGGTGATTTCATAGTAGACCTGACCAGACAAACAATTGTTTGATCCAGTGTATTCTGCATGTGCTTTGTTTGAGAAACTGCTATGTGCCGAGCACTAAGCTAGGGTGAGGGAGCCCAGGATAAGCAAGCTCAGCAAGCCTTCTGAGGGGGGCGATATTTCAGTGAAAGAGATAAACAACTATGTATTACAGGGATGGGAGCGAAGGGGGCAAAAGAACATGAATTTGTGGAACACAGTCTGAGAATGGAATTTGTCTGCCCCTACTACTTCCAAATTTAACTGAGAGATTTTTGTTGGAGATACTTTTAAACCCTACCCTGACAGTGTAACTTGAGGGCAGGAGAACGGAATGTGGCTACCTTCTTAGATTTGGACAACCATATCTATATTAAGCATATTTCTGGAACCAAAGATGGGAGCCTATTACCTAGCATATTCTGACAAGACAAAATTTTTGAAGTATGTGCTATGAAGGGAATGTTATGGACTGAATGTTCCCCCAAAATTTGTATGTTGAAACCCTAATACCAATGTGATGGTATTTGGAGGTGGGACTTTTGCGAGGTAATTAGGTCATGACGGTGGAGCTCCCATGAATGGAATTAGTGCCCATAGGAAAAGAGGCTGGACAGCTAGCTCTCTCTTTCTGCTATGTGAGGATACAATGAGAAGACAGCAGTCTGTAACTGAGAAGAAGGCTCTCACCAGAACCCAACCATGCTGGCGCCCAGATCTTGAAATTCCAGCCTCCAGAACTGTGAGAAATAGAGTTCTCTTCTTTATAGGACATCTGGTCTGTGGTATTTTGTTATAGCAGCCTGAGCTGACTAAGACAGCATGAGATCAAAGGCTGCAGTATCCATTGTACAATGAGGAAGAAAAAACGTGTTCACTTCAAAGCCAAGTTCAGGGGCCTTGTCAATCTGTGTGTTATTGCACACAGTTAAAAATGCTTTTAATAAGCCCTACCACTCCAATAATTAATAATACTAGGGCAAGGACTACCGTGTGTTTGAATGGTGTTGTTTTTTTTTTTCAAAATCTTAATTATTAAAAAAAAAATTGTACTAGTAACTGGAAGGAGAAACATATGGGAGGGCACAGAAGTGGTAAGCAATTATTTTTAAGTTGGATATATTCAAGCCTCACTTCGGCAAGGACCCAACCAGTAAATATCACTGTGGGAATGCTAACATGGAAACTGGTTTCATCTTTGTTTATTTTGTATTTAATAAACATTTATGGGGAAGCTGTGTGCAGGGTATTGTGCCTCCTACAGACCTGCTCTTCCATCTGCCTGGTCAACCTTTCCACAGAGATAGATTGCCAGGACGCAAGCTCAGCAGGTCCAAAACGAAACTCATCTGGCCCCCAAACCTGTTCCTCCGCCTGTGTTTCTTATCTCAGTAAATGACATCACCCTCCTCCCAAATGTTCAGGCCCCCACCTTTGGAATCATATTACCCTTCTCCTCTCACTGTTCCCACATATCCCATCCATTGTCAGATATGATCATATTTCCTATTTATCCTTTCTTTCCATTTAATTTTTCTAGCAACTTCTTGTCTGATCTGCTCAACTATCCCCTACATGATCTGGACATGGACAACTCTCCATTTTTGCCACCCACCATCTATTTGCTTTCCCGGTCAACCAGTAGTTGTTGGGGAAAGAGAAACTCTTTCTGTTCTCATGGATTAGAAGAAGAGAGGCTGTAAGATCTACACTGCTACAGTGGTCTTATGACCATGATGGTGAGCCTTGTCAGAAAGTGGAGCTACTGCAGAGAAAGTGCACTTGGTCCCATTCCTCTGATAAGGACCCAAATATAGTTGTATACCTACTTTTCCCCTCCCCCTTTCAAGCTGATCCATGTAACACAGCTTATTATCACTCTAGCATAAAGTTCTAGTCATTTCTCTGGTTAAAACTTATCATGAGTCCCGATCAAGCAAAGAATAAATTCTAACCTTTTTGGCATTTCCTAAAATCCTTATACAATCCGACCTTAATCTAATTTTCTAACACTTCTCAATTTTCTTTCAAAATATTTTAAGAGTCTCCTACCAGCTTAAGTCCTCCAAATAGGCACTAAACTCTCATGCTTCTGTCATTTTTCTCCCCAGGCTTTTTTACCTCTATTTGGAATGTCCTTTCTCCATATTTCTGTTTGTTCAAACTGTGAAGTGCATCTCAACTGCTACTATTAAGGTGAAGCCTTCTTTGCTCCAACTCCCCATTCTCAGGCTTAATTAATACTTTCCTCTTCAGTGTATATCCACCACTATGGCACTTACCATGTTGTGCTTGGTGTTGCTTGTTTGTGTACCCGCCTTTCCCCTTAAATTGTGAGTCATCTCTCATGTCTCTTATCCTTTCAGACCCCATAGTCCTTCAAATGTTTGTTGAATTGATAAATCAATGAATAAATAAATAAATAATCCTATTTTCTTCCAACACACAAGTATTCTAATCTTTAGCAACACCTGATCCCAGACATGCTTTTGCTTTTACCAGAGTAATAACAATGCAAAACACTTATATGTTATTATAACACATAATAATATGTTTTATAACACATAATATGTTATTATAACACATGTTATTATAACACATAATGTTATTATAACATATAATAATGTTATTATAACATAATAATATGTTATTATAACATATAATATGTTATTATAACACATAATATGTTATTATAACATATAATAATATGTTATTATAACATAATAATATGTTATAATAAAATAATATGTTATAATAACATAATATGTTATAATAACATGTTATTATAACATGTTATTATAACATATAATGTTATTATAACATATAATATGTTATTATAACATATAATAATATGTTATAATAACAAGTGTGTTATTATACACACTCGTTATGTGCCACATACTGTTCTAAATGCTCTATGTTTATTAAGTCATTTAATCATCACAATGACCTTATGAGGTTGGGCATTATTACTACCCAACTTATGATAAATGTGAAAAATGAAGCACAGAAAGGTTAAGTAACTTTCCCACAGTCATACGGCTAAACTGTAGAGTTGAGACTTGAACTCAAACACACTAAATCCAAGGTCAGCACTGTGACCACTACACTACCCCACCACTCATGAGACTCTGAGGAAAATATTCTGGCTCACTTTTAACCAATGCAAATCAGACAGTTACAATTGTGCAAATCATTTTATAATCCCATATTTAAGAGTCTGACGAGTGCAAGTGTTGGTGAGGATGTTCAGTGATGGGAACACGCATTTGCTACTGGTGGTAGTATGAATTGGAACAACCACTTTGGAAAGTTGTTTGGTATCATGAAGTAAGGTTGAAGATTAATAAAACCTATGATCCAACTATACCACTCTCAGCCTCAGATAGCTAGATAAATCTGTGTCCACGTGCACCAGGATAAAATGTACAAGACTGTTTATACCATCATTGTTTGTAACAGTCCAAATGTCCCAGGTAGCCTTCAGCAGTAGAATGGATGAATATATTGTGTTATACTCATACAATGGAATGCTACATAGCAATGAAAATAAATCAACTGTGGTTTCACCCAACCACAAAGACAAAATGCTGAGTGAAAGAAGCCAGTTACAAACGAATACGTGTTTGATTTCACTCGCATAAAATTCAAAAACTGGCAAAACTAAACTGTACTGTTTATAGGTTCATCTTTGGGTGATAAAATTAAAAACTAGCAAGAGAGTAATTACCTACAGAAGTCAGGCTAACAGTTACCCTGTGGAAGGAGAGAATTGCAGTCAGGAAGAAGTATTTAACAGGAACTTCTGGGTGTTGGCAAAGGACTATTTCTTGACTTGGATGGTCGTTATACATGTGTTCACTTTAAAATAATTAAACTTTAAATATAGCACTTCTCTGCTCTTCAACTAGATTTCACTGTAAATAATGATTTTTTTAAAGGATAAATTAAAAAAAAAAAACAGAAACAAAAACAAACAAAAAAACGCCCAGAGACAGAGAGAGAGAGAGAGGCAGAGAATAGGAGGAAAGGAATTGGGGACATTAGCTATCTCTTGTCCCCTTGTCTTTGGGTCACATTCAAGATGCAAAATCCCAGGAAAGAGCATCCTGTTGGTTTAGTCTATGCCATGTGCCTGAAACTGTGCCAGGGCAGGAACAGGGAGGATCTGGGCTATCATGTGGGGTCCTCCAGAACGCATATTCAGGTATTAACAGGAAGGGGGATTTGAATGCCAGAAGGTCCCCAGACTAATAATAAATGCCCTGTAGAAATTCTTGAAACATCAGTGTTTTGTTGTTTTTTTTTTCACCTGTTAAGTGGGTGATAATAGTTCATATCCCCATTATCTCATCTTAGTGAGAGGGAAGACCTAAAATTACTCTGAAAATCCAAAAGCTCTGCATAAAACACATGAGACTTGATTCACAATAGCAACCCAGGGAAGCTTAGCCAAAGACGTGCTGCATTATATTTTATGGTAAACCCTTGAGAGGACTAACCCCATTTCTAGAAACAAGGCCAGGTTGTGGCCAAGTTGGACAATCACACTGACTGGAAAAGAACTGTGAAAACCAGCAAGGAAATTTAAAAAAAAACCAAACCCATTTCATTGTTTCTGTTCTTCTTGAGCAGAGAACAATGAAGCCACAGGCCGGTGAGTTTTGGCAACTCTGCCACAGACCAAACCACAGGAGCACGTTGCCCTCTAACACACACGATTATGGTCGTGGTTGTTTTGAAAGTTGGAACCTGCTGTAACATTCATTTCAAAAAGCTTTTAGGGCTTTTGCTTGTTTTGCTCTCCCTTTCGACAAGAAAATCAGGGAACAACAAAATTCCATAAATTCTTTCATATAAATTATTGACCAGCTTTTAGGGTAACCTTTGTTATGCTAGAGTTATCTGGTACAAATGCACTTCCTGGAAACAAAACAGAAAGAAATCGAATCCCTAGAGTCACAACTTTGGTGCAGGCACAGTCTGTGGTCATCTAGGTAGTGGGAGGCTGGAAGCTTCTCCTCCCACACATTTCTATTAAAAGGAAAATGATAACATCGATTCAATACCCTTCAAACGAGATCAAGATTTTTTGTGTGATTTTTTTTTTAGTATTTTTTGATTGTTTCACTTTTCTTTCATTTCCTCTTCACTCAGCTTGTTCTCCTCTCTTGGGTAAATCTGCCAATCTGGCTGGGTGAAAGAATTAACACCAAAGCAAGGTCAGTACCCTATTTAGAAGGAATGCACTGAGGGAGAACGTAAAAGGCTGGGAGTTTATGAGGCTTATGTTTTCCAGATTACATCACAGCATAGATACAACAATTTTCCAAAAAATAACATCCCTCTTTGAACAACAAATAGGTATAGTTTAAGCACAGAATAGTGTAACAATCTTTAAAGGATGACAAGTATTATTATGAGAAAAATATAGATGCATTTCAGCACTGAGGGTTAATGTGTTCACATTTGGGACTTCAATTTTTATTTAGGCATATTTTGAAACTTCTGGTGAGATATGTCTTACAGGGTTAACATTTAAAAGCACATGTGAGAATGAAAAATCGTTTATAAACCTACTACCCAGATAACCATGTAATACTGTGATATACGTCTCTTCCATAATATTTACTCTTTTCTGTTTCAAATTATGTTCATTTACCCTGTCCAAAATATCCTGGTCTGTCTTCCACTGGAAAGGGCAAAGTTCTGCCAGCAACTCCTGATTTTCAAAGCCCCTGGATTCACATGCTGAGAAAACACAGGTTAATCCTCAATCACTCCAGCAATTAACCTAAATAAAATAACCTCCCATGCTTGACCGCCCACATGTGGTCAGTCTTGACCATAGCAGACACGAATGCCACTTGGGGGGAAGAGAGATACAGTTGTTCCAAATATCCCCCCCAGTATATTGTTTGCCTTTTAATCTGGCTTATATTGTTTTTGGAAGCAGAATTTGATTGAGGTTTTTTTTAGCTATAGACATTTCGCTCTGTGATTTTATTCCATTGCTTAAGGTATTTCAAATTTAATTTTCAGGCAAGTTAGAAAATGCTTATGTGAGGGGTGTTGCTAATCATATCCCAGCCCAGATGTTTCCAACTACTCAATTCAGTGCTCTCATCACCATCAGTACAGGGATCCAACTCTCTCCTAACCCCCCACCCCCAGACACAATTTCTGGGCTGAAAAATATGTGACGTTGTAAGCAGGGGGATGCCCATACCGAGTAGCGTGACAAAGACAAGCCTAGTCTCAAGATACAGATGGGCACAGCCCCTGATGATCAGGCAACTGGTGAGGCCCAAATGGGACCAACTTCTCACCTGCACCTACTGGAGAATTTACTGTCACAGGCCTGCATTCTGGTGATAGGAGAGTCTCATTCTTTGGGCCTGAGCCCAAAAACGATTTTCAAAGGTCTAGTGAACACAAGCCCTTTGAATATCGTCCTTCTAAGTGGCCCTTCTCCAAGGCCACTAGCCTCCTTCTATCTTTTTATTTTTTTGGCTACCTTCCCAGGATCAACTCCCAGATTACGGTAATCTGTCATGTGACTTTCTTGCCTTCTTCTTACCCCAGTCCTCCAGTCCCCAATTCTCACCTCACAGAGCAAAGAAACTGTCTATTTCACGATCACTAAATCTTCAAACAGAATCACTAGCAACAGAAAAGCCAATTCTTTGTCCTTAGGGCTTAATCTTCATACTCCTCTGAGGAATATTTGTAAATCAGCCTACAGGGAATGCTGTTCCCTCCGCTAACTTAAAATGGGTTAGAATCTTCTAATGTAAACAAAGGGGAAAAAAAAGAAAAAATGTAGGCTTGTTTCCATATTAAAATAGGTTAAATAAAAATAAAAATAAAATTCATCTACGCAGTGCAGCTGCATTTATACAGGGTTTGTTTCCAAAGTTAAAATCCAACATTAAAAATTCTTTAAATAAAAGTAAGTGATTTAAAGGATTTTAAATCACTCCAAGTAGAGTTTACTTACATTAAACGTACTAAAGTTTGAGATTTATTTTGTAAACTAACGGAAGGAATTAAAGGATAATCTATACACAGACATATAGTCATTCAAAGTATTCTGCCTTTAAAATAACAATGAAATCCCTAGTAATAAATTGAGGAAAGAGTATAGAATTTTAAATTGTTTCTGCTTTCCTTCAGAGTTCATTCCACTCTATTTTGATACTAAACCCTATAATCAGATCCATGTTAATAGATGTGTTTCTTACTCTGGAAATTAAATGAGATAGTGGGGTGGCAGTTTACCAGGAGTTAAATTATTAAAGAAACAAATAAATTAAATATCTATCTATCTATCTATCATCTATCTAACATTTATATATGTATCTCAATAGAGAGATTAGATAGACAGCTAGACAGACTCTACTGTAACCCTACTAACAAAATATAATCACTGTTAATAGTGTTTTCCTTCTAGATTTTTATACACACACATTGTATATATTTCAGTGAACCTCTTGTAGATAAATACTTTCACACTCCCTAATTATTTCTCAGATTCTTTATCTTTGGAATTTGTATATTCTGTTTTGGGACATGAAAATTTAAATAAAAATTTTTGTCACCAGATTATAAAATTTAAAATTCATGCCATTTCTGTTTGTGCAGTGTTTTTAAGATGTCTTTGCACTTTAAAATAAAATTAATATTAATCTATGCTTTCTTCTATTAATTTATTATATCGTGTGTTTTTCCATTTATATCCCAGCTTTCTTTTGGTGTAAGATGTATGGTGAGGAATAAAGCCTTTTTCCCCAAAGTGTTAGCTGATTTTTATCATCATTATTTATTTAATAATCTATTCTTTCTCCACTATTTGAAATTTATAAATTAAATTCTTATTCTATTCTTAGAGTTTTATGACATTCCAGATATCTGACTGTCTATTCCTACACCAGATCACATTGTTTTAATTACCAGAGTTTTATAATACGTTTTATTAATCAGGAAAATCTCTTTGTTTTTCCTGTATAAATATTTTTCCCTAGATTGTAAGCTTATTAACAACAAGGACTATGTCACTTACATACTATATTTATTGATCCTGTACGTGGGTCCAACACAGTGTTAGGCAATAAAAATACCTCTTATATGTAGGTTATTTTGGTTTTCAAAGCTTTCTTTATATACTTTTCATATGAGTTCTTCCACATCTCAATTCCCTTACCAGTATGATCAAGGTTAGACCAAGTGGTCTAAAGCTTATTTATGCCTCAAAATACAGGCACATAGTAGGTGTTCAGAGAATTCTTATTTGTTGGTGCATATTGCCTCCTGTCCTGTTCAAGAAGGACAAGCTGAAAGATGATGAGAACCATGACTTATAGCCAGTGACTTAACATTTTGATGGAATAAAGTGTTTAAAAAAAAATTCTGTCCTGAACCTAAACAAAATTAGAAAACTGCTAAGACTCTGCTAGATTTGTTGTCTTGAACTACGATTGCCCTGAACAAATGGATCGGTGTCTACTGTCTATGAAACATCACAAAGACAGCAGTGAGTGTAGGAGTCTCCTATGGCCACCATAACAAATTACCACCAACTCTATGGTTCTGGACACCAGAACTCTGATATCTATTTCCCTGGGCTGAAATCAAGGGCCACACACCCTCCTGAGGCTCTAGGGGAAAACCCACTTCTTTGCTTCCTTCGTTCTCTAGAGCTACATTTTTTTCATTTCTTAGCACCTGGCCTCTTCCTCCGTCTTCAAAACCAGCACTGAGGCATCTTGCTTCCATCCTGATATTGGCTTCTTCTTCCGTAGTTAAATCTCCCTCTGCCTCCCTCTTATAAAGACACTTGTGATTATATTTAGGGCCTACTCCAGATAATCCAGAATAATCTACTCATTTTAACATTCTTAATTTGCTCACATATGCAAAGCCCCTTTGGCCATACAAGGTAACATTCACAGGTTCCAGGGATTAGGAACCTTGTGGGATGATTATTCAGCCTACCACAGTGAGAGATCCCAAGGCCTCTGAGTCACAGGTTTCAGTTAATGGGCCAGGAGAATGTATTGTTCTCCCAAGGAGGCATCTCTATCCTGGAGATGCTTCTTCTTCATTTACTACAGAACAGGATATGAGCAGATATGGAGGTTACAAAAAAAATTGACATAGTCCCTGCCTTCAAAGGGCTCCACAATTTTGTTGTTGTTTTTATTTTTAATTTTTATTGTTGTTGTTATTATTTAAATGTAGACTATATATCCTTGGAAGTAGAATTCATTGATGGTATTATTTTTGCTGTAGGGGAGAGAAAAAATCTTTTTCTCTACCCTTTAGGTTTAGCTGCTAGGGCATGTAAATTGAATTGATGAAAGACAGATTAACAGTAGAAGAGGTTTATCTCATATGCACATAGGGGAGCCTCACAGAAGTGAAAACACCCCAAAAACAGGCATGGGAGCTTCTATACCATTTTAACAAAGGATGATGAATTTTGGAGCAGTGACAAAACAAAGGGAAAGGGATTCGAGTTTCTCAAGGCAGGAAATTTGGGGAAGGTAAATATGTGGGGAAAACTAATGGAGAATAAGGGTTGTTTTAGTAAGGTTTGTTTGTGCAGACCCATCTCAGGGCAGACTTTCTGTCTCCAGTAACAAGGGCTGTCCTCCTGGAGCAGGAGAGGGGAGGGCGACCATGTTCACAAAGGGAAATTAATGTCCTGCTTTTCAGCAGATAGGAGTAGGGCAGAAAGCTCTTTCTACATTTGCTGCTTCTTAATTGCCTTTAGCTCAAAATAATTCTTAAGTTGAAGTGGTATATTTCAGGATGGCACATTCTGAGCCCCTTCATTGAAGATGTTTCCAAGTCTTTCAGTCTTGAGGACTTGTTCTTCTTTCCCATTATTCTTATCTATCTGAGCCCTATTCTCTTCTAACTTCCATTCTGGCTGCCAGAGAATGATCACACACACACACACACATACACACTCTTAACCCAAAAAATCAGCATATAAAATAACAGGGAGTAGTAAGAGCTATTTTTAAAAATTAAAGTAAAGGAGATAGAAAGTGACTAAGCAGGGATGGTGGTACCATCTTATGTAGGAGAGTCAGGGAAGACCTCTCTGATCGGATTACATGACCAAAAGGAAATCTAAAGGAGAAAGTCAGACAGCTAGCTAGGGGAAGAGTATTGTAGGCCAGGGAACTAGCTTGTGCAAAAGCCCTGGTACTTTGCTGTGTTTAAGGAATAGCAAAGGGACCAGCGTAACTTCACCCTCTCTAATACCCCACAACTACCTCCCTCCAGGTTCCCTACTTTTCCCTTCCTGTTTCAGCCTACTCAGTCCTTTACATGCCATTATTATTGTTTTTCTGAGTTAATTCCCACTGATGGCCTATTGTGTGTTAAGTAACATGCTAACCACAATAACAAATTTAATTCCCTTTAACAAGTAGGCGACCTGAAGCAAGAAGAGGTTGAACAACTTGCCTAAAGTCATACAGCCAATAACTGGCATAGCTGGGATTTGAATCCAGGCAGTTTGGTTCCAGAGTCTGACGACCTACATCATTGCCTATCATTTCCACAGACGTCAAAGCTTTTGTCTTTCCCTAGAATGCTCTCCTCTACCCATGGGACAATCCTTAAGATTCAGCTTTTCTGGTTCCTCTAAACCACTCCCATGAGATTTTCTCCCAACTCCCTGCTTCATGGCATTGAGCCCTATCCATGATATTTATGTGGTCATAATCTTATCTCTCCCAAAGGGACCATAAGTTCTCTGACACCAGGGCCATGTCTCACGTTTTGGCCATTAGCATCCGAAGGGGTGGGCACACAAAGTGCTAGGGAAAAAATCGTGGACTAAAGACCACTTTTCATCAATTCCAAGGTGCATACTTTTCCATCACATTGAACACCTCTGACATCAGTCATTCAGTTGATGGTTTGTCAGGGTTAACTGGCAGGTTTCTTTTCTTTCTTAGCACCCTCATAGATTTGATGAAAGATAATTAAAATCTTGGCCCTGCCCCTTTCTTTGGTGACTGGGTATTATGAGAATTACTCGGCATGGTGGAATGAAGAGGAAGTGACCTTGCTCTATCCTGACCACACCAGAGCTGCACCAGAAAGCTCTTTGCTGCTATGCAACATCCCTCAGTCAAATTCCACTTATTAGGCTATTTATGCGACATCTGAAATGAAGGAAGAACATTTTCCATGTAGAAAACAGTGGCGAAAGACTCAGGACTCTGGTTATTCGAGGCCCGCATAAAGACAATGCAAAGAGGAGCCCCCCACCCAACAGAAAGTTTCTGAAGGGCACAGATACCACCTCCTACCATTTATTTTCGCTGCTGAGAAAAGAAACTCATGCAGGAGACATTTGAAAACCAAGTAAATAAAACAGAGATGCCCTCAATTTCCTGCACGTCTGATTAAAAATAGGAACTCTGCGATCATGAGAGTCGCTCATCTGGTAGCTGCAGGGCCATATACCTTGGGAAGCTGAAATCACTGGCAGCTGGGGAGGGCGGTGCGCGGCAGGGGTTCATACACGCCCTTGTTGGCGGAGGGGGAGAGGCAACATTTCAGACGTTTATGTGAGCAAATATATAAATGACTTCTTAACAATAAGAAGTAGGCGCCCCAAAAATTATTTGATTTCTCTCATTTCCATCTCCACCCGTCCTCCAGTGTCGCCCTACCCATGCTCTCCAACGTGAAATTCTAATTCCTTGCCCCTAAGAGGTAGACTGAAATTCCCCCTAAAAGGGGGGCTGCAAAGAAACATCGGAGTTTTACTCTCCCCTCCTTTACCGTACCAAAAATATCGCAAACGTATGCAGACGTGAGCTCCGTTACAAATATTTATGGCTTTTTTTTCCGCCTGAATTACAGGCGCACGGATCGGATCTTCAAAGCCACGTACATGGTTCAAGCCGAGCAATTCTCATGCAAGTCTGTGGGAGGCACACAGCAAGAATCCTGTGATATCTCAGAGGATTTATTCCTTTTTAAGTTCTTTTGTAAGAAGTCTTTGCTAAGGGATTTACAAGAACTCAAGATTCTTTCGTGATAATAGATGAGAAATGTTGCTGGAAGTGTAAAAGGCAGCCACATTCCCACCAAAAGAATTCCTGATAAATAATGTCATTATGGTACGAAGAATACCAAACGAGCTTAACCATTAGCTTCTAATTAAAGGGCTCTGTCAAATTTGCTTCTCCGTGCTACCTTGGCTGTTTTCCGTTCGGCGGGGCTCCGTCAAATGCGGACAAAGAGTAGGTGAAGGAGCATGATGAATCGCTAAGCTGGCGAGACAGCGCTGGACCCCTGGCTTGGCGGTGGGAGGTGGATATTGCGTCTTGCACTTGCCTCATGCCACCACACTTGCCCATTAACTCCCAGACGGGGCTCCTAATCAACGGATTTTGGCCAGTGAAAGTCAAATAGTCCCTTATTGAGGGATACCAGGGTAAGAGTCTCCTAAACAAAGCAAGAAACAAATAATCCTTGCAGATTGAAACAGAACACTGTCTTTGAATGTTTTCACTGGGGGGAAAAAAAAGTAACTCAATTACTTGCCACATTTTTAAGATAAGGACTTAACAGTCAAATAAACATTTCTAGGAATTTTTTTTTAAACATCTTTATTGGAGTATAATTGCTTTACAATGGTGTGTTAGTTTCTGCTTTATAACAAAGTGAATCAGTTGTACATATACATATATCCCCATATCTCTTCCCTCTTGCGTCTCCCTCCCTCCCACCCTCCCTGTCCCACCCCTCTAGGTGGTCACAGAGCACCGAGCTGATCTCCCTGTGCTATGCGACTGCTTCCCACTAGCTATCTATTTTACTTTTAGTAGTGTATATATGTCCATGCCACTCTCTCAGTTTGTCCCAGCTTACCCTTCCCCCTCCCCGTATCCTCAAGTCCATTCTCTAGTAGGTCTATGTCTTTATTCCCATCTTGCCCCTAGGTTCTTCATGACCTTTTTTTTTTTTTTTTAGATTCCATATATATGTGTTAGCATATGGTATTTGTTTTTCTCTTTCTGACTTACTTCACTCTGTATGACAGACTCTAGGTCCCTCCACCTCACTACAAATAACTCAATTTCGTTTCTTTTTACGGTTGAGTAATATTCCATTGTATATATGTGCCGCATCTTCTTTATCCATTCATCTGTCAATGGACACTTAGGTTGCTTCCGTGTCCTGGCTATTGTAAATAGAGCTGCAATGAACATTTTGGTACATGGCTCTTTTTGAATTATGGTTTTCTCAGGGTATACGCCCAGTAGTGGGATTGCTGGGTCGTATGGTAGTTCTATTTTTAGTTTTTTAAGGAACATCCATACTGTTCTAGGAATTTTTTTTTTTTTAAGATTTATTTTTATTTACTTATTTATTTATTTTGGCTGCTCTGGGTCTTAGTTGTAGCACACAGGGTCTCCTAGCTGCAGCATGCAAACCCCATCCAGTCCCTCAACCAGGGATCGAACCCGGGCCCCTGCATTGGGAGCGCAGAGTCTTACCCACTCGACCACCAGGGAAGTCCCTCTCTTGTTTAGGAATTCTTAAAGAGAACATGTATATACACAACTTTATATACAAATCCTCATAAAGTCTCAATTACCCAGAAAGTTCAGGACCCAAATCAAGTGAATTGTGTAATTAATTAAACAATAACCGAAAATTTTCTCATTTAAATTTTTGAAAAAACTCACTTGAAAGTGTTTATAAATTCATCACTCCTCTTTCCTGTCTTATTCAGTACAGTAGTAGAATGACCACAGTTGATTCTTTTGATAATTGGGGATTTTCTAGTTACTCATGATTATCTTTTGACCATCAGTTCTATTTCTACAGAATTAGAGATCTAGAAGGCAGATTGATTCCAAGAAAAGTCCTGGAAATTGTTTTAAGATCCTGGATGTGAGTTCTTAAAGCATCACCCTCCCCCACTCCCCCGTTTCCAAAAAAAGAAAGAGGGAACTTCCAGTTAATTGGAGGTCCTGGTTAAAACAGTTGAAGGCTTACAATTTCACACTCTTCTACTCACCCAATTCTTGCCCACACAAAACTACAGTTGAAATTTTTACTTCAGGATATTCAAGTAGACTGTATTCCCTTAACCATGAAAGGGTTCATTGGAAACTAAATCTCTTAAATTTACCTCCTAGGTAATTGTTATTATGAGAAATGGCGAAATGCTTTCATTTTCTCACTGCTGAAGCCAATGCTGAATCAAGATCCTCTGCTGTTTCCACATTTTGCAAGGACTGGGATGTTTGTTTGTGGAACTGAGACAGGATGGCTGGCTCACTGACAGCTTAGGTGAGAGCACAGCATGCCGGAGCCATCTGTTTTGTTACCTCACCGCAGAAAAAGGGACTCTCTCCTCTGAGAACACGCACTACTTGATAGACCCTAAGATGAATACAGACCTTTTAAGGAGCTTCACGTGGAGCTAGACAGTGGACATCACTGGGCTCTTGGACAATCAAGTATTACTCACAGAGCGAATTCACTCAGGCCTGTGTACAGCTGGGCCTCTCAGGGAAATGGCAACATTGGACATGCAGAGGAAGATTTAAAGGACCAGTGTTTCTAAAGTAGTTATCTTCAAGCCAGTCAGTGTGTAGGGAAATAATATATATCACATTCCATTCTAGAAATTTCCATCTAAAGCCACCTCTGGGTTCCCTGTCACTCCTTCATAGTCTGGCCTTGCAGGAGAAGGCTTAGTCTGTAGAGGTGAGAAATAAAAGAGGGAAAAAGGAGATAAATAAGCAACCCTCTTAGTCCTACTTTCCCTTTTTGCTTGGGGCCCAGAGGTGAGTATAGAAAAAATTCGGGGATTTCTCCGGCTTTCTCACCCATACTACTTATCCCAGGTAGTTTCATTCTTCTCTTTAATTCTAACTTCACTAAAGATAGAGACACATATAATCTTCATTCCCTTCCTCTAACATGGTGGCAGAGATGTAAAGTCACCCTGTGGGATCCAAAAAATTTTGGAATTCAAATGGAGTTGTTTCCAAACAGAAAAGGCAGGAAAAAATATACAAGAATATAAGTAGATCCTGTGAAATCATTCATAATTATATAGAACTTTCTGTTTTCAAAGTGCATGGGAGTTCAGATGTTTGAAGGATACTTGTGGAAGTTGCGTAGTCAAAGGGGTGGACGGTGCCACTGATCGGTTTATTATCACCTCTTGTCTCCAAATCAGCCTCCTTGTCTGCTCTGTGTAAGTGGACCTCGCCCTTTTAAATATTTTTCCTGTGCTAGCTGGCACAATGTTTCTTGATTGTATGGAGGTCTTTTCCATTTTAAAAAATTGAGATAAAATTGATGTAACATAAAATTCACCATTTTAAAGGTATACAATTCTATGGGTTTTTAGTATAGTCACAATGCTGTGCAACATTAGCACTATATAATTCCATAACAGTTCCGTCACCCCAGAAAGAAGCCCTGTAAATGTTAGAAATTCCAGTTGCCTCTCATTCCCTGACAACCACTGCCTACTTTCTGTCTCTGCAGATGTGCCCATTCACGTAATATGTTGCCTTTACTGTGTCTGGCTTCTTTCATTTAGCATTATGTTTTCAAGTTTCATCCTTGCTGTAACATGTATCAGTACTTCATTCCTTTTTTTGGCTGAATAATATTTCATTTTATGGATAGACCATATTTTATTTATCTACATTTTTGTTTATTCAGTTGATAAGACATTTGGGTTGTGTCCACTTTCTGCCTGTTATGCATAATGCTGCTATGAATATTCATGTTCAAGTTTTTGTGTGACTATCTGTTTTCAATTCTCTTAGATACATACCTAGGAGTGAAATTTCTGTTTCACTGTTTAACTTTTTGAGGACCTGCCAAACTATTTTCCACCTTACTACAAGTAACTCAATTTCGTTTCTTTTTATGGCTAAGTAATATTCCATTGTATATATGTGCCGCATCTTCTTTATCCATTCATCTGTCAATGGACACTTAGGTTGCTTCCATGTCCTGGCTATTGTAAATAGAGCTGCAATGAACATTGTGGTACATGACTCTCTTTGAATTATGGTTTTCTCAGGGCATATGCCCAATAGTGGGATTTCTGGGTGGTATAGTAGTTCTATTTTTAGTTTTTTAATGAGCCTGTATACTGTTCTCCATAGTGGCTATATCAATTTACATTCCCACCAACAGTGCAAGAGGGTTCCCTTTTCTCCACACCCTCTCCAGCATTTATTGTTTGTAGATTTTTTGATGATGGCCATTCTGACTGGTGTGAGGTGATACATCATTGTGGTTTTAATTTGCATTTCTATAATGATTAGTGATATTGAGCATTCTTCCATGTGTTTGTTGGCAATCTGTATGTCTTCTTTGGAGAAATGTCTATTTAGGTCTTCTGCCCATTTTTGGATTGGGTTGCTTGTTTTTTGGGTATTGAGCTGCATGAGCTGCTTGTATATTTTGGAGATTAGTCCCTTGTCGGTTGCATCATTTGCAAATATTTTCTCCCATTCTGAGAGTTGTCTTTTTGTCTTGTTTATAGTTTCCTTTGCTGTGCAAAAGCTTTTAAGTTTCATTAGGTCCCATTTATTTCTGTCTTTATGTTCATTTCTCTAGGAGGTGGGTCAAAAAGGATCTTGCTGTGATTTATGTCACACAGTGTTTTACCTATGTTTTCCTCTAAGAGTTTTATAGTGTCCAGTCTTACATATAGGTCTCTAATCCATTTTGAGTTTATTTTTGAGTATGGTGTTAGGGAGTGTTCTAATTTTATTCTTTTACATGTAGCTGTCCAGTTTTTCCAGCATCACTTATTGAAGAGGCTGTCTTTTATCCATTGAATATTCTTGCCTCCTTTATCAAAAATAAGGAGACCAGGGCTTCCCTGGTGGCGCAGTGGTTGAGAATCTGCCTGCCAATGCAGGGGACACAGGTTCGAGCCCTGGCCTGGGAAGATCCCACGTGCCGCGGAGCAGCTGGGCCCGTGAGCCACAATTACTGAGCCTGGGCGTCTGGAGCCTGTGCTCCGCAACAAGAGAGGCCACAATAGTGAGAGGCCCATGCACCTCAATGAAGAGTGGCCCCCGCTTGCCACAACTAGAGAAAGCCCTCACACAGAAATGAAGACCCAACACAGCCATAAACAAATAAATAAACAAATACTTAAAAAAATAATAATAAGGAGACCATATGTGCGTGGGTTTATCTCTGGGCTTTCTATCCTATTCCATTGATCTGTATTTCTGTTTTTGTGCCAGTACCGTACTCTCTTGATTACTGTAGTTCTGTACTATAGTCTGAAGTCTGGGAGTCTCATTCATCCAGCTCCGTTTTTCTTTCTTAAGATGGTTTTGGCTATTCGGGGTCTTTTGTGTTTCCATACAAATTGTGAAATTTTTTGTTCTAGTTCTGTGAAAAATGCCATTGGTAATTTGATAGGGATTGCATTGAATTTGCAGATTGCTTTGGGTAGTATAGTCATTTTCACAATGTTGATTCTTCCAATCTAAGAACATGGTATTTCTCTCCATCTGTTTCTATCATCTTTAATTTATTCCATCAGTGTCTTATACTTTTCTGCATACAGGTCTTTTGTCTCCTTAGGTAGGTTTATTCCTAGGTATTTTACTCTTTTTGTTGCAGTGGTAAATGGGACTGTTTCCTTAATTTCTCTTTCAGATTTTTCATCATTAGTGTATAGGAACGCCAGAGATTTCTATGCATTAATTTTGTATCCTGCTACTTTATCAAATTCATTGATTAGCACTAGTAGTTTTCTGGTAGCATCTTTAGGATTCTCTTTGTATAGTGTCATGTCATCTGCAAACAGTGACAGTTTTAATTCTTCTTTTCCGAATTGGATTCCTTTTATTTCTTTTTCTTCTCTGATTGCTGTGGCTAAAACTTCCAAAACTATGTTGAATAATGAGGGTGAGAGTGGGCAACCTTGTCTTGTTCCTGATTTTAGTGGAAATGTTTCAGTTTTTTACCATTGAGAACGATGTTGGCTGGGTTTGTCATATACTGCCTTTATTATGATGAGGTAAGTCCCCTCTATGCCTACTTTTTGGAGGGTTTTTATCATAAATCAGTGTTGAATGTTGTTGAAAGCTTTTTCTGCATGTATTGAGATGATCATATGGTTTTTATTCTTCAATTTGTTAATATGGTGTATCACATTGATTGATTTGCATATATTGAAGAATCCTTGCATTCCTGGGATAAACCCCACTTGATCATGGTCTATGATCCTTTTAATGTGCTCTTGGATTCTGTTTGCTAGTATTTTGTTGAGGATTTTTGCATCTATGTTCATCAGTGATACTGGCCTGTAGATTAATTTCTTTGTGACATCTTTGTCTGGTTTCGGTATCAGGGTGATGGTGGCCTCATAGAATGAGTTTGGGACTGTTCCTCCCTCTGCTGTATTTTGGAAGAGTTTTAGAAGGATAGGTGTTAGCTCTTCTCTAAATGTTTGATAGAGAAGAAGTAGCAGAAGATGGCAGAGTAGAAGGACATGCTCTCACTCCTTCTTGCGAGAACACCAGAATCACAACTAACTGCTGAACAATCATCAACAGGAAGACACTGGAACTCACCAAAAAAGATACCCCACATGCAAAGACAAAGGAGAAGCCACAGTGAGACGGTAGGAGGGGTACAAGCACAATAAAATCAAATCCCATAACTGCTGGCTGGGTGACTCACAAACTGGAGAACACTTATAGCACAGAAGTCCACCCACTGGAGTCAAGGTTCTGAGCCCCACGTCAGGCTTCCCAACCTGGGGGTCCAGCAATGGGAGGAGGAATTCCTAGAGAATCAGACTTTGAAGGCTAGCAGGATTTGACTGCAGGACTTCGACAGCACTGGGGGAAACAAAGACTCCACTCTTGGAGGGCACACACAAAGTGGTGTGTGCATTGGAACCCAGAGGAAGGAGCAGTGACTCCAGAGGAGACTGAACCAGACCTACCTGCTAGCGTTGGAGAGTCTCCTGCAGAGGTGGGGGATGGCAGAGTCTCACCATGAGGACAAGGACACTGGCAGCAGAAGTTCTGGGAAGTACTCCTTGGAGTGAGCCCTCCCAGAGTCTGCCATTAGCCCCACCAAAGAGCCCAGGTAGGCTCCAGTGTTGGGTTGCCTCAGGCCAAACAACCAACAGGGAGGGAACCCAGCCCCACCCTTCAGCAGACAAGTGGATTAAAGTTTTACTGAACTCTGCCCACCAGAGCAACAACCAGCTCTACCCACCACCAGTCCCTCCCATCAGGAAACTTGCCCAAGCCTCTTACATAGCCCTCAATCACCAGAGGGCAGACAGCAGAAGCAAGAAGAACTACAATCCTGCAGCCTGTAGAACAAAAACCACATCACAGAAAGATAGACAAGATGAAAAGGCAGAGGGCTATGTACCAGATGAAGGAACAAGATAAAACACCAGAAAAACAACTAAATGAAGTGGAGATAGGAAACCTTCCAGAAACAGAATTCAGAATAATGTTAGTGAAGATGATCCAGGACCTCGGAAAAAGAATGGAGGCAAAGATCGAGAAGATGCAAGAAATATTTAACAAAGATCTAGGAGAACTAAAAAACAAACAAACAGAGATGAACAATACAATAACTGAAATGAAAAATACACTAGAAGGAATCAATAGCAGAATAACTGAGGCAGAAGAATGGATAAGTGACCTGGAACACAGAATGGTGGAATTCACTGCCATGGAACAGAATAAACAAAAAAGAAAGAAAAGAAATGAAGACAGCCTAAGAGACCTCTAGGACAACGTTAAGCGCAACAACATTCACATTATATGGATCCCAGCAGGAGAAGAGAGAGAGAAAGGACCCGAGAAAATATCTGAAGAGATTATAGTCGAAAACTTCCCTAACATGGGAAAGGAAATAGCCACCCAAGTCCAGGAAGCACAGAGTCCCATACAGGATAAAGCCAAGGAGAAACACACCAAGACACATAGTTATCAAACTGGCAAAAAGTAAAGACAAAGAAAAATTACTGAAAGCAGCAAGGGAAAAACAACAAATACCATACAAGGGAGCTCCCATAAGGTTAACAGCTGATTTCTCTGTAGAGCAGAAACTCTACAAGCCAGAAGGGAGTGGCAGGACATATTTAAAATGATGAAAGGGAAGAACCTACAACCAAGATTACTCTACCCGGCAAGGATCTCATTCAGATTCAACGGAGAAATCAAAAGCTTTACAGACAAGCAAAAGCTAAGAGAATCCAACACCACCAAACCAGCTCTACAACAAATCCTAAAGGAACTTCTCTAAGTGCGAAACACAAAAGAAAAGGACCTACAAAAACAAACCCAAAACAATTAAGAAAATGGCAATAGGAACATACATATCGATAATTACCTTAAACGTGAATGGATTAAATGCTCCAACCAAAAGACACAGGCTCGCTGAATGGATACAAAAACAAGACCCATATATATGCTGTCTACAAGAGACCCACTTCAGACCTAGGGACACATACAGACTGAAAGTGAGGGGATGGAAAAAGATGTTACATGCAAATGGAAATCAGAAGAAAGCTGGAGTAGCAATTCTCATATCAGATAAAATAGACTTTAAAATAAAGACTATTACAAGTGACAAAGAAGGACACTACATAATGATCAAGGGATCAATCCAAGAAGAAGATATAACAATTGTAAATATTTATGCACCCAACATAGGAGCACCTCAATACATAAGGCAAATGCTAACATCCATAAAAGGGGAAATCGACAGTAACACAATAATAGTGGGGGACTATAACACCTCACTTACACCAATGGAAAAATCATCCAAACAGAAAATTAAGAAGGAAACACAAGCTTTAAATGACACAATAGACCAGATAGATTTAATTGATATTTATAGGACATTCCATCCAAAAACAACAGATTATACGTTCTTCTCAAGTGCACACAGAACATTCTCCAGGATAGATCACATCTTGGGTCACAAATCAAGCCTCAGTAAATTTAAGAAAATTGAAACCATATCAAGCATCTTTTCTGACCACAATGCTATGAGATTAGAAATCAATTACAAAGAAAAAAACGTAAAAAACACAAATACATGGAGGCTAAACAATACGTTACTAAATAACCAAGAGATCACTGAAGAAATCAAAGAGGAAATCAAAAAATACCAGAGACAAGTGACAATGAAAACACGACGATCCAAAACCTATGGGATGCAGCAAAAGTAGTTCTAAGAAGGAAGTTTATAGCAATACAAGCCTGCCTCAAGAAACAAGAAAAATCTCAAATAAACAATCTAACCTTGCACCTAAAGGAACTAGAGAAAGAAGAACAAATAAAACCCAAAGTTTGCAGGAGAGAAATCATAAAGATCAGAGCAGAAATAAATGAAATAGAAACAAAGAGAACAATAGCAAAGATCAATAAAACGAAAAGCTGGTTCTTTGAGAAGATAAACAAAATTGATAAACCATTAGCCAGACTCATTAAGAAAAAGAGGGAGAGGACTCAAATCAATAACATTAGAAATGAAACAGGAGAAGTTACAACAGACACTGCAGAAATACAAAGCATCCTAAGAGACTACTACAAGCAACTCTATGCCAATAAAATGGACAACCTGGAAGAAATGGACAAATTCTTAGAAAGGTATAACCTTCCAAGACTGAACCAGGAAGAAATAGAAAATATGAACAGACCAATCACAAGTAAGGTAATTGACACTGTGATTAAAAATCTTCCAACAAACAAAAGTTGAGGACCAGATGGCCTCACAGGTGAATTCTATCAAACATTTAGAGAAGAGTTAACACCCATCCTTCTCAAACTCTTCAAAAAAATTGCAGAGGAAGGAACACTCCCAAACTCATTCTATGAGGCCACCATCATCCTGATACCAAAACCAGACAAGGTACCACAAAAAAAGAAAATTACAGGACCAATATCACTGATGAATATAGATGCAAAAATCCTCAACAAAATACTAGCAAACAGGATTCCAACAACACATTAAAAGGATCAAACACCAAGCTCCAAGTGGGGATTTATCCCAGGATTCAAGGATGCTTCTTCAATATACGCAAATCAAGGTGATAACACATATTAAAAACTGAAGGAATAAAACCCAGTATGCTCAATCTCAATGATATGCAGAAAAAGCTTTGACAAATTCACCACCGCGTTTATGATAAAACCCCTCCAGATAAAGATAGGCATAGAGGGGAACTTGACCTCAACATAATAAAAGTGCCCATATATGGACAACCCAACAGCTAACATCATCTCAATGGTGAAAAACTGAAAGCCTTTCCTCTAAGATCAGGAACAAGACAAGGATATCCACTCTCACCACTATTATTCAACATAGTTTTGGAAGTCCTAGCCACAGCAATCAGAGAAGAAAAATAAGTAAAAGGAATCCAAAGTGGAAAAGAAGAGGTAAAACTGTCTTTGCAGTTTTACATGTTTGCAGATGACATGATACTATACATAGAGAATCCTAAACATGCCACCAGAAAACTAGTAGAGTTAATCAATGAATTTGATAAAGTAGCAGGATACAAAATTAATGCACAGAAATCTCTTGCATTCCTATACACTAATGATGAAAATTCTGAAAGAGAAATTAAGGAAACACTCCTATTTACGAGTGCAACAGAAAGAATAAAATACCTAGGAATAAACCTACCTAGGGAGACAAAAGACCTGTATGCAGAAAACTATAAGACACTGATGAAAGAAATTAAAGATGATACCAACAGATGGAGAGATATACCATGTTCTTGGATTGGAAGAATCAACATTGTGAAAATGACTCTACTACCCAAAGCAATCTACAGATTCAATGCAATCCCTATCAAATTACCAATGGCATTTTTTACAGAACTAGAACAAAAAAATCTTAAAATTTGTATGGAGACACAAAAGACCCTGAATAGCCAAAGCACTCTTGAGGGAAAAAAACAGAGCTGGAGGAATCAGACTCCCTGACTTCAGACTATACTACAAAGCTACAGTAATGAAGACAACATGGTACTAGCACAAAAACAGAAATATAGATCAATGGAACAGGATAGAAAGCCCAGAGATAAATCCATGCACCTATGGTCAACTAATCTATGACAATGGAGGCAAGGATATGCAATGGAGAAAAGACAGTCTTTTCATTCAATAAGTGGTGCTGGGAATACTGGACAGCTACATGTAAAAGAATGAAATTAGAACACTCCCTAGCACCATACACAAAAATAAACTCAAAATGGATTAGAGACCTAAATGTAAGACCAGACACTCTAAAACTCTTAGAGGAAAACATAGGAAGAACACTCTTTGGCATAAATCACAGCAAGATCTTTTTTGATCCACCTCCTAGAGTAATGGAAATAAAAACAAAAATAAACAAATGGGACCTAATGAAACGTAAAAGCTTTTGCAAAGGAAACTACAAAGAAGATGAAAAGACAACCCTCAGAATGGGAGACATATTTGCACACGAATCAACGGACAAAGGATGTCATCTCCAAATATATAACAGCTTCATGCAGCTCAATATTAAAAAACAAACAACCCAATCCAAAAGTGGGCAGAAGACCTAAACAGACATTTCTTCCAAAGAAGGACATACAGATGGCCAAGAGGCACACGAAAAGCTGCTCAACATCACTAATTATTAGAGAAAATGCAAATCAAAACTACAATGAGGTATCACCTCACACCAGTTAGAATGGGCATCATCAGAAAATCTACAAACAAACAAATGCTGGAGAGGGTGTGGAGAAAAGGGAACCCTCTTGCACTGTTTGCTGGGAATGTAAATGATACAGCCACTATGGAGAACAGTATGGAGTTCCTTAAAAAACTAAAAATAGAATTACCATATGACCCAGCAATCCCACTACTGGGCATATACCCAGAAAAAAACCATAATTCAAAAAGACAACATGCACCCCACTGTTCCATTGCAGCACTATTTACAATAGCCAGGTCATGGAAGCCAACCTAAATGCCCATTGACTGAGGAAATGAGATAAAGATAAGATGTGGTACATATATACAATGGACTATTACTCAGCCATAAAAAGAACAAATTGGGTTATTTGTAGCGACGTGGATAATCTAGAGACTGTCATACAGAGTGAAGTAAGTCAGAAAGAGAAAAACAATATCGTATATTAAAGCATACTATGTTGGAACCCTAGACAAAAATGTACAGATGAACCAGTTTGCAGGGCAGAAACTGAGACACAGATGTAGAGAACAAATGTATGGACATCAAGGGTGGAAAGCGCCGGGGTGGTGGTGGTGGTGGTGTGATGAATTGGGCGGTTGGGATTGACATACATACACTAATATGTACAAAATGAATAACTAATAAGAACCTGCTGTATAGAAAAATAAATTTAATAATAAGCCTGCAGGTGACTCAACTGGAAGAACAAAAATAAATAAATAAAACAAATAAAATAAAATAAATGTCTGATAGAATTCACCTGTGAAGCCATCTTGTCCTGGGCTTTTGTTTGTTGGAAGATTTTTAATCACAGTCTCAATTTCAGTGCTTGTGATTGGCCTGTTTATATTTTTGATTTCTTCTTGGTTCAGTCTCGGAAGGTTGTGCTTTTCTAAGAATTTGTCCATTTCTTCCAGGTTGTCCATTTTATTGGCATATAGTTGCTTGTAGTAATCTCTCATGATCCTTTGTATTTCTGCAGTGCCAGTTGTTACTACTCCTTTTTCATTTCTAATTCTGTTGATCTGAGTCTTCTCCCTTTTTTTCTTGATGAGTCTGGCTAATGGTTAATCAATTTTGTTTATCTTCTCAAAGAACCAGCTTTTAGTTTTATTGATCTTTGCTATCATTTCCTTCATTTCTTTTTCATTTATTTCTGATCTGATCTTTATGATTTCTTTCCTTCTGCTAACCTTGGGGGTTTTTGTTCTTCTTTCTCTAATTGCTTTCAGTATAGGGGTAGTTTGTTTATTTGAGATTTTTCTTGTTTCTTGAGGTAGGATTGTATTGCTTCCTCTTAGAACTTCCCTCTTAGAACTGCTTTTGCTGCATCTCATAGGTTTTGAGTCATCATGTTTTCATTGTCATTTGTTTCTAGGTATTTTTTGATTTCCTCTTTGATTTCTTCAGTGATCTTTTGGTTATTTAGTAGTGTACTGTTTAGCCTCCATGTGTTTGTAATTTTTTTACAGATTTTTCCCTATAATTGATATCTAGTCTCATAGCGTTGTGGTTCGGAAAAGATATTTGACACGATTTCAATTTTCTTAAATTTACCAAGGCGTGATTTGTGACCCAAGATATGATCTATCCTGGAGAATGTTCCATGAGCAGTTGAGAAGAAAGTGTATTCTGTTGTTTTTAGATGGAATGTCCTACAAATATCAATTAAGTCCATCTTGTTTAATATATCATTAAAAGCTTGTGTTTCCTTATTTATTTTCATTTTGGACGATCTGTCCATTGGTGAAAGTGGGGTGTTAAAGTCCCCTACTATGATTGTGTTACTGTCGATTTCTCCCTTTTATGGATGTTAGCATTTGCCTTATGTATTGAGGTGCTCCTATGTTGGGTGCATAAATATTACAATCATTATATCTTCTTCTTGGATTGATCCCTTGATTCATTATGTAGTGTCCTTCTTTGTCACTTGTAATAGTCTTTATTTTAAAGTCTATTTTATCTGATATGAGAATTGCTACTCCAGCTTTCTTCTGATTTCCATTTGCATGTAACATCTTTTTCCATCCCCTCACTTTCAGTCTGTATGTGTCCCTAGGTCTGAAGTGGGTCTCTTGTAGACAGCATATATATGGGTCTTGTTTTTGTATCCATTCATGAGCCTGTGTCTTTTGGTTGGAGCATTTAATTCTTTCCTGTTTAAGGTAATTATCGACATGTATGTTCCGATTACCATTTTCTTAATTGTTTTGGGTTTGTTTCTGTAGGTCCTTTTCTTTTGTGTTTCCCACTTAGAGAAGTTCCTTTAGGATTTGTTGTAGAGCTGGTTTGGTGGTGTTGGATTCTCTTAGCTTTTGCTTGTCTGTAAAGGTTTTAATTTCTCCATAGAATCTGAATGAGATCCTTGCTGGGTAGAGTAATCTTGATTGTAGGTTTTTCCCTTTCATCACTTTAAATATGTCCTGCCACTCCCTTCTGGCTTGCAGAGTTTCTGCTGAAAGATCAGCTTTTAACCTTATGGGGATTCCCTTGTATGTTATTTGTTTCTTTTTCCTTGCTGCTTTTAATATTTTTTCTTCGTATTTAATTTTTGATAGTTTAATATGTGTCTTGGCATGTTTCTCCTTGGATTTATCCTGTATGGGACTCTCTGCACTTCCTGGGACTTGACTATTTCCTTTTCCCATACTAGGGAAGTTTTTCAACTATAATCTCTTCAAATATTTTCTCAGTCCCTGTTTTTTTCTCTTCTTCTTCTGGGACCCTATAATTCGATATGTTGGTTGCATTAATGTTGTCTCAGAGGTCTCAGAGAGTGTCCTCAATTCTTCTCATTATTTCTTCTTTATTCTGCTCTGTGGTTGTTATTTCCACCATTTTATCTTCAGGTCACTTATCCATTCTTCTGCCTCAGTTATTCTGCTTTTGATTCCTTCTAGAGAATTTTTAGTTTCATTTGTTTTGTTGTTCATCATTGTTTGTTTGCTCTTTGTTCTTCTAGGTCCTTGTTAAATGTTTCTTGTATTTTCTCCATTCTATTTCGAAGATTTTGGATCATCTTTACTATTATTCTCTGAGTTCTTTTTCAGGTAGGACTGCCTATTTCCTCTTCATTTGTTTGGTCTGGTGGGTTTTTACCTGGCTCCTTCATCTGCTGTGTATTTCTCTGTTTTCTATTTTTGATTAACTTACTGTGTCTGGGGTCTCCTTTTCACAGGCTGCAGGTTCATAGTTCCCATTGTTTTTGGTGTCTGCCCCAGTGGGTGAGGTTGGTTCAGTTGTTGTGTAGCCTTCCTGGTGGAGGAGACTGGTTGCCTGTGTTCTGGTGGATGAGGCTGGATCTTGTCTTTCCGGTGGGCCAGGACAGCATCCGGTGGTGTGTTTTGGGTTGCCTGTGACCTTATTATGATTTTAGGCAGCCTCTCTGCTAATGGGTGGGGTTATGTTCCTTCTGCTAGTTGTTTGGCATAGGGTGTCCAGCACTGTAGCTTGCTGGTTGTTGAGTGGAGCTGGGTCTTAGCATTGAGATGGAGATCTCTGGGAGATTTTTGCCGTTTGATATTACATGGAGCTGGGAGGGTCTCTGGTGGACCAATTGTCCTAAACTCGCTCTCCCACCTCAGAGGCTCAGGCCCAACACCCGGCCGGAGAAGTACCAAGACCCTGTCAGCCACATGGCTCAGAGAAGAGGGAGGGAAAAAAAGAAGGAAACAAAGAAAAAATAAATGAATAAAATAAAGTTATTAAAAAAAAAATATTAAAAAGTAATAAAAAATAAAAGAAGAGAGCAACCAGACAAAAAAAACAAATCCACCAATGATAAACAAGCGCTAAAAACTATACCAAAAAAAACAAAACAAAACGGCAGACAGAACCCTAGGACAAACGGTATAAAAGCAAGCTTTTGGGAAGTCTGAGGTCTTCTGCCAGTGTTCAGTAGGTGTTCTGTAGGAGTTGTTCCACATGTAGATGTATTTCCAATGTATTTGTGGGGCGGAAGGTGATCTCCACGTCTTACTCCTCCACCATCTGAAGGTCCCCCTCATTGTGGTTTTGATTTGCATTCCCCTACTGACTATTTGTGTTTATATGGCTTTAGTTTTGTATTTTGAACCACCTTTAGGCTTACAGAAAATTTTCAGAAATAGTATTTGGGTCAAATTCTGAGCTTTCCATTCTATCCCATTGATCTATAGTATTTGTCTACTCATGTGTCATAGCACCCTATGTTAATTATGGGAGCTTTATATATGCTTTAATGTCTGGTAGTGCTAGTCCTCCCTTCTAGGTGTTCTTTTTCAACATTCCCTAGTGACTGTTGCATGTTTGTTTCTCCATATGAACTTTAGTATCAACTTGTCTATAAAATAACTTCTTGGTATTTTTATTGGAGATGCATTCAATTTATAAATTAACTTCAGGGGAACTGACAGCTTTTTAACGTTTTCATCCTAGCCAAGAACAAGGAATGGATTTCCAATTGTTCAGGTCTGCTTGTGTGTCTTTCAGGAGTGTTTCAAAACTGTCCTCATATAGATAGGTTTTGCTCATTCTGGTTAAATATATTGCTATGCATTTCATCTTCTTGGCTGTTATTGTAAATGGGGTGTTCTTTGCCATTATGTCCTCTGTTCTTTTATATGTGAAGGCTATCGATGTTGTTTGTTAATTTTATATCTTGCCACTTCATTGAATTCCTACTCTTCAAATTGGTTTTATCATTGATTCTCTGGGTTTTTCAGAGTACTGTCATATCATCTTCAAATAGAAGTAGTTTTACCTTTTCTTTCCCATTCGTATACCTCTAATTACTATCTCTTGTTTAACTGCCTAATGTTCAATTCTTGCCTTGTTCCTGGTCTTAATGAAAATACCTCTAGTGTTTCCCCATTAAGTAGAATACTAGCTTTAGGACTAAGGCATACATATTTTATCATGTTGAGAAGGTATCCCTCAATTCCTATTTCCTTAAGTGTTTTTATCATGAATGGGTAATGAATTTAGTCAAAGGTTTTCTCAGCATCTGCAGAAATAGTGCATTCCTTGAGTATATCCTACTTGGCCGTATTGTACTATAACATTTAATGTGTTGTAGGATTATGTTTGCTAATATTGTTTGTTGGTTCCCTTAACTTTTCCATTCCTCTATAAAGACTCCATTCAGTAAATTTTCTTCAATCCCAGCAGGATTGGGAATTTTTGGATCAGAATTTTTGCATTTGTATTCACAAGTGATATTGGTCTATAATTGTCTTTCTTTGAATAGTCTTTAGTTTATGCATAATTTTATACTTTCTTCATAAAAGGAATTAGGAATTGTTTTTTCCTAATATTCTAGAATAATTTTTAAAACATTGGAAAAATCTGGTCTTTGAAGATTTGGTGGAAATAATTTGTGAAGCCAGTTGGGTATGGTAGCATTTTTAGTGTGGGTTAGTTCCTTATTAACACTATTTCTTCTGTAGAAATTAGTCTGCTTAAACTTTTTAACTCTGATGGCATCAAATTTGGCAATTTGAATTTCCCTAAGAAATTATCCATTTCATCTAGGTTTTCAAATTTACTTGCATAGAGATCTTGAAATTTGTTTCTTATACTGTTTTTAATTTCTTCTGCTTCAATTGTTATATCCCCCTTGTCATTTTAATTTGTATGTTTGTGCTTACTTTCTTTTTCTTGATCAAGTTAGCTTGTGGTTTGTCTATTTTGTTAATTTTTTAAATTACAATTTTGATTTGTTAATTAGATCAGCTGTTTTTCTCATCCTTGGGTATTCTATCTCAGCCCTAGGGTGTGTGACTATTTTCACACACCTGCTTTTCCTATATTCTTTAGAGTTCTCCTTACTTCTTACCAGCCAATTCCTCGTTACTTCAATCACTTTTTATAGATAATAATTCTTTATATTAAACTTTTCCCATTCAAATTATTGTGTGGTTCTGTCTCCTGATTAGACCCTGACTAGTACATTTGCCGTCTCTTGGATTTGTTCACTTTTTTCCACCCACTCAGCGATCAGCTTCCTCCAGCCTTCCCAAGTCTAGATATATGCAATATTCTTGTAATAGCTTGTTGATCTCCAAGTCTCTAGTTATGGCCCCATCTAACCTATGTTTCCTGATGACATCAGATTACTACAAAATGCTACTAATCTAATCATGGCACTCCCCAATTTAAAAGCCCTCAATGGGTACACTATCCTAAATATGAAGTCTAAATTCCTAAGCATGGAACACAGAGCCCTCTATGCTCTGATCCCTTCTTAACTCTTATTAACCAAATCTCTTGTGTCGTCCCCTTTCTATTTTCCTTCCTTTTGTACTTTAGGCACAATAGACAATTTGAAGTTCCTTGAACAATTGGATTATTTCTCTCCTCTTTCAACCATTGTTAAATTGCTCTCTCTGCATGGAATTCTGTCTCTGACCCCTGTCTATTTGGTGAACACACCTATTCATCCCTCAAGACTCAATTCCAGGATTAATTTATTTAGGTCCATATTCATCTCCTAGAATGGAAAATTTCCTCAAAGACAGGAATCGTGTCTTTCTTGTCTTGAATTTCCAAATTCTTCCCCAAAGTAGAAAGTGTTGAATGCTGAATGAATGAATTTTTATAAATGTAACTCCTCTTGGTACAATGCTGTGAAGTTGAGGTACTTTCAGATGTCTAAGAGATGGCTAAGGACGCAAGAGGGCATTGTTATTCCAAGACATTTTCTATTCTCCATGAGGTGACTTGATGAGGGTACAGAGTTTCAAGTCTTGAGGCCATTTCCTGGCTCCTCTACATTATAAGTTGGGTGTTATTCTGTAAGCCATTCTGAGAATGATACTTTTACGTCACAATTACCTGTAGAACTCAGGATTCCCAGCAAGAAACAGAAAGTGCACTCTGCTTGAATTTTGAAGAAAATTAATTACTGGAGTCTCTGTACAGGTATGGAAGGATTAAAGAAACCAATAGGGGGGTATTGGGCATTTAGAGACTAGCAATAGTGAGAAGCCATTAGTCCTAAAGGGACAGGTGAAGAAACAGTGTTCCTGGAGCCTGATGTGAACTGGAGCTGTAAAGAGAGGCTCCCTGAAAGAAGGTGTAGACTTAGAGATGCAGTCACTGCCAGAACAAAGCGCAATGCAGAAGAGTAGCAGGGGAAGAAATACCCTGACTTCTCTCTCGGTCTGCCCTCCAATCTCTTGCTAGCACTTCCCCTTGGCTCCTCTTCTCAACCTGGAGTTATTGGTGAGGGTGCCTGAATGACACGGTCTGGAGAGCCAGCCCCATCCTCCTCCAAGCATAGAGCAGGGTGGAGAAAGGCAGAGATCACATGGGGGAGTGCAAGCAAAGAACCACCAGCAAACCACCTCATTTATTTCTGTGGGGAGTAAAATACATATGAAAGTAACATAGCAGTTATAAATCGTATGCAAAAAAAGAATATTTCCTAAATTCAACATCATCAGAAATACCAAATATTCGATAGTTTATTTTTTTCCAGAAGGAATGTTTGGGATAGGCAGGGGAACTCTGATTATTTGTGCACAGTCTGTGGTTAATAGCTCTCTTGGTTAGAGCCTGGTGTTGATGAGGCCAAATTAAGAGATTCAGTCACATGAGCACCAGTGCTATGTGGACACAGGCTACAGTCCAGGCTTCAGTCTGGGGTCCTGCCATTATTTCATCCTGAGCACACCGATCACCATTGCTTTTCAAATAATTTGTAGAAGTGTGTGTCATACTGTGGTCTAAGTGAGAGGTGAGATACTCAGGCATTAAAAACAATCTTTATGCGATGTTTCTAAAAGCTTATAAGCCAGTCCGAGTAATTATCTAAATATCATCCAACCACCCAATCCAATACTTCCCATAAAAAATGCAAAGAGCAATGCCTTACAGAGGATGTCGGAGTGTAATTCCAGGGTATGAGCTGAGGAATACTCCAAGGAACTTCCCCCCAAAAGGTTTACCCTATGCACTGACCCCGCATGCTAACGTGAGAACCTCCTCTTGGTTATTTACAATTGCTTCAGAAGTTCCATCCTAAAATATGCACAAGGTACTTAGGATTGGTGACAAATTTGCACGTAGCCCTATGATTTCACTTATCAGATCAGGTAGAGCACTTGTTCATTCATTCAACAAGTGTTTGCTGAGAGCTTACTCTGTGCATTTACACAAAGCGAGAACAGCACAATGGCAGAGAGATCACAAAATGTCCAGAGCTGGGGACCTTATCAGAGAGGACACAATATTAGTACCTTGTTAGCCTAATTAGGGAGTGAAGGGAGAAAGTTATGAGATTGGGGCAGAGATAAGTAATGTGACCTCACTTCAGTTTGGCAAAGAGACATGTCTGAAGAGGCTGCATAAATATAATGATTCGCACAATTATGTGAGCACTTATGTGCCAACAGAGTGTTAATATGTTAGAGGTTTCTTTATCCTGAATTCTTCTCTTACATGGTGGGTATTGTGAAGACCCCCCCCCCTTTTTTTTTTTTTTTTGATGAGAAAATTGAGATTCAGAAAGGATATGATTCACCTATAGCCAAAAAGCTGACACATGGTAAAGTCAGGAATCAAATTCAATTCTGTCTTCAGAATCTGCACTCTTTCCACACTGTAACATCAACTTGAATTAGTAAAACATCTCCTACACCTAAAATTTGGTCATTAAAAAATCGCTCAGACTTTAGTGGTCTCTTGAAAAGAGCAAATAGTAAAGTGAATCTCTCATACTTACAGAAGGCCTGTCATGGTTCTGCCCTCATCCGTTTTGTTTTCTGAGGAAAAACTAAGAAGACCCACTAACAGATTACTCAGCAAATGTTTGGTGAGTGAATAGCACCATAATTAAGCAGTTAGAAGTCACACAACCCTTTCTAACACGTAAAACACAAGAAGATGTGTCAATTCCTCCCTAAGACTCATTTCTCATTAAATTCTAATTTTCCACTTGATGAACTGCAGACCCTCCCAGTATCAACAAAAATTAGGCAGTATTTCCTTGCCAGACTGAGGCTGTTGAGAAGTAAACTGTAACAAATTGGGGCTGGACCAAGTAAAAGGCCAATAAATGAATAACTTTGCTCAATGACCTTCTGTCTTTCTTGGCTTGGCACCTTCCACGGAGAAATAAAACAAGGCAGAGAAGTTGAGCAAAGAGTTTCAGGAAGTTGTCTTCTTCCTTGGAATTTGTCAATAGGGTTGGTTCCCGTGGACGGCCTGTCTTTCTCTTAATGACGCACTGGCAGGCTCAGAACCGTGCAGTTCCTGAAATAGGCGGGCCTAGAGACAAACATTTGTCCCTTCAACTGGCTGAATGGAAGCCACCAGAACAATGACTACAACAGGCAAGGAACACAAGCCTCAGCCAGTTTCTTCTGGACATGTGGCTTGCTCCTCACACCCACATGTTTGTTTCCAAGGCATGGCTGATGTAACAGTAGCAAGCAGCCACTCAGTGTGAAAGTGACAGAAATAAAGAGAACACAGTTTTCCCAAACAGAAGTAGCAAAGCTTGAAGATGCCTCAGAATCATGGAGAAGGACCTTGTACTTCTCTGGCCCTGCTGAAACACCATCTCTACTTCAACCCTCTGGAAAGAAGGCCATTTCATGTGGCTCCTCCTGTGTAACCAATTCCCACTCTGTCCAAATCCACTGTAACCAATCCATTTGTAACCAAATCCACTCTGTCGTCAACTCTTGCAGCAGTTCCTGTTTTCCTGATCAGACATTGACTGATACATGCATATTCTTCCCTTTATTTTGAAGACATCTACCACAATCTCAAGTCATCTACCTTCTGGCCAGCTAGACTGTGAGTTCACGTCAAGAGTGAGGGAAATTGGAATTGCACTTAGAGGGCTCTCAAAGAGCATCTATCGAGCAAATAAGTCTCTCTGGCATGTTGCGACATCCTGGGTTTCATGTGTCCTCATGGCCAGAAGGGGAGGCGATGAAATTCTGGGAGGAAGGGGTTATAGCTCCATCCACCTCTGACTTGGGGTAATGAAAAAAGCTTGGTATTCTATAAAATGTTCTATAAATAAAAGTTACTTTAGGACACATGTTATGACACTTCATTGCAATAAAAGATAGAAACGAAATTAATTAAAGCAAAAAAAAAAAAAAGAATTATTGGCTCACCTGACTGAGAAGACCAGAGGTTGCACAAGGTTTAGTTATGGCTGGGTCCAAGGGTTCAAACAATGCCTTCAGGAATCTGCTGAATCTCTCTCCATGACTCTGATTTGCTTTCCTTTGCCTTCATTTCATTCTCAGATGGACTCTTCCCCATGATTGCAACAGGGCTTCCAACAGCTCTAAGTTACATGGGATTTTAGTGCTCTCGGTCTCAGAAGGACAGACATTGTTCTCTCTCTGTGTCATTACTATCTCTTAAGAAAGGACTCTGGCTGGCTCTGCTTGGATTTCACACCCGCTCCTGGCCAATCACTCTGTCCTTGGTATCAAAGGCTCTGGGAGTACCCTACTCCTCAGCCACCTGTGGCAGGGCAAGCAGAGGCCCTGGACCGAAGAAGGAAAAAGGGAAAAAAGAATACTGGGTAGGCGACAACAATTCCAGGTGTAGAATATCACAAGGCAGCTGGGTACTGAGGGGTAAGTACCTGTATTAGAAGACTTGAAATTGAGCTCTGACTCCGTCACTGATTCACTGTGAGAGCCCCGGCAAAATATTTCACATCTTTCATCCTTGCTTTCCTCGTTTGTAAAATGTGTGGATTAGGCTTGGAACAGTAATTTGTAAGCATTTTTAACTACAAGACTCTCAATTTAAACAAATCATTGTACAAAACACACAGATCCTTAGCGAAGCTGGCTGGAGAGGTGCTGGGGGAGCCTGGAGCCCCTCTTGCTCTCCTCCCCCTTCTGTCCTCCTGATGGGGGTGCTTGAAACTCCTGGGGCTCCTCAGAACACAGTTTGAGAAACCTTGAGGTAGCTGATCTCCACAGCCTCTTCCAGCCTGAACTTTGAGGAAGTCTATGTAGATGGTCCAATGCTCTTTAATCTAATTTTTCTCACTTTCCCTCTATTTATTTTTGGGCTAAAATCATGGATGTTGGCTATGTGTGAGAGGCCACTTAGGAAAAATAATCATTTATTCAAATACCCAGCCAATTTACTCTGGCCTGTTTGGAGCTTGTTTTTCCTGATGGGGAGGGAATAAATTTCCAAAACCCACTTTTAAGTTCAGGCTAGAAAAGGTGAGTATACAAGTGAGGAAAAATGGGCAGCGGAAGTTGCCAAAGCTGAGCTGAGCTGGAAGCAGTAAATTCAAACCACCTCCATCTCCCTGACACGTGTGCCCCGCTGGGCACTCAAGGCCAAGTGTACTCTCTGGAACGGATGGCAGAGGAGGATGTTGTAGGTTTTGGCTTCATCACTTGTGAAAACTTACTTTTGGGGAGACATGTTCAGCTCCAATCTGATTGTCTTTGATTGAAGCAGAGCATCAGGCAAGAGGAAGGGGACAGGCCTTCCTGCAGCCAGAAGGCAAGAGGGGAGGAGAGCTTCTTTGATCCAGGCAGCACCGGGGGTGAGAAATTACTGCTGCGGTGATTTCAAAGGAAGCCAGGACCTTTGCATCCCTTTTCCCTGTGACTGTTTAGAAAATATCTATAGAGAGGCTAGAAGATGTCAGACAGTCCTTTGGGGAATAGGTATAGATAAGTGGTGGTCTCTAGCCTGTGGGACCTTAGAAGCAAGAGAGGAGGTGGGCAAGTCAATGCGTGACACTGTACAAGAAGGCTGTATCCAGCTGTCCTGCACCGGCTGCTTATGGCTGGTGTCTAATCTGATAGGTCGGTGTCCTATTAAATAGTTTAATACCATCCACACTTTGTGATGTGGGAGCAGTCCAACAAGATACATGTGTACACTCTACCATGGTAGCACAGAGTAGGAAAAATAACACTGGGGGAGCTGAAGATAGCTTTCCGGGGTGGTGGCATTTGGTCTGTGTCCTACAGGAAGAGTAGGACATCACCCAGAGGGGCGAGAAGAGAAGGGAGGGGGCCTTCCAGAGCCCGGTGGGACCACCACGTCTGTGGCCTGAATATGCGCGCAGCGGTTGGGAAGATGAGCATATGGGCTGGTGAACTGAGCATAAGTTGTTGGGGAACAGCTACTGAGGAGACGAGAGTGGAGCGTGGTGGGCCTGTAGCTGCTGCTTAAAAGCCCGGCCTTGCTCATGGGTGAGCTGGGAGCCACTGCACGTGAGCGGCTGGGCGTCATGATCAGGCCAGTGCTCAAGGAGCTTCATTAGGCCCCCAATGAAGCCACAGGAACAGCAAGTGGGAAGACCAGCCAAAATCACTCCTGCTCAAGTGCCCGACAACTGGCTACATTTTTTTTTTCTGTTTAGTAAAAGCCAACATTTGCTGAGCATTTACTCCAAGCCCAGCCCTTGCAAAATGCTTCCTCATACGTAATCCTCTGCACAGTCCTGGCTCTACTGACCCCAAGTTACAGATTAGGAGACTGAGGCTTAAAGATGCTGCCATTGGCCCATTGGGAGGCCACGTGAGGAGGAAGGAGCAGAGTGACCCAGAGGCTGTTGCAGAGGAAGGGAACACTTAGTGAGTGCCGACTACGTGCCAGTCTCCATGGGATGTGCGTCCCATTTAATTCTCACAAAACAGTTGCATTCTCCCAGTTGCTCAGGACAAAAGCTTTGGAGATGTCCCCCCTCTCTCTCTTTCACACCCCGTATCCAGTCCATCCAGCTCTCAGGTTAGTCCTCTACCTCCAAACACATCCAGAATTCAACCACTTCTCTTCCTTCACGGCTGCCAGCCTGGCCCAGCCCACCATCTCTCTCCCTGATTCTGCCCCCTACAGGCAGCTCTCCGTACTGCATCCTGGATGAGTCATTTAGAGCCCAGGTCAGATCACCTAACACCTCTGCTTGAAATCCTGCAGTGGCTCCCATGTCACTAAAGTAAAGCCAATGTCCTGACATTTGTCTCTCATGGCAAGCTAATCCCAGCCTGCCGTTACCTCCTGACCTCCTCTCTCACTTCTCCCCCATTGCTCACTCCACTCTATCACTCCAGCTTCCTTTCTCTTCCTCAAATTCACCAGGCACACTCCTGCCTCAGGACCTTTGCTCCAGCTGTGCCCTGTGCCCGGAACACTCTTCCTCCAAGTAGCCCCCCTGATCTAAGTCTCTCACCTTCAGGTCTTTGCTCCTGGAGGCGGTGCTGAGTACCCTGTTGAATTCTGCAACCTGATCTCCCATCACATGGTGAGTCTATCCCCCTTGACCTGATTTATGTTTCTTGCTCATATCAATTACCAAAGAAGTGGTAGGGCCAGCGTTTGTACTCAGGTCTGCCCAGTGGCAAGTCCTGGGCTCCTGCTGTCACACCTGGGGGGGGGAGGAAAGCCCACCAGGAGCCTTGATGGATAGCAGCGCGGGCAGGCGGCAGGAATGACGCTATCATGCTGACATGGGGCAGCGTGGCAGATGCTGCAGCAAAGAGTAAAAGCAAGCTTTTCTCGCTCAGTCTTGCTGCTGTAGTTTTTTAAAAAGTAAATAAATAATGAACCTCATGGCTGAGAAGACATGCTGTGTGTGCGCGCGTGCGCGCGTGTGTGTGTGTGGCGGCACTGGCCTTCATCCTAGAGCCTTACCTCATTCAGCAGGCATTGAACAAAGGCAGCATTATTGAATACCAACTAATCATCCGGCAACAGAGGGAGAGACTGAGAGATGGATGGGCCAGAGTGCACCTGATGGGATGAAACACAGACTTCCTCGAGAAAGAGGCATCGTCAACAGGTGCTGTTTTCGGAGTGCCCCACAAACCCTTTACTTCCCGTACGTTTTCTGAACCTGAGAGGCAAGGCTGAATTTTCAGGAAAGAGCCTCAGAAAAGGCAATTCCAGGCTGCTCCTGGAGTTGCTGCCCAGGACCCGTCCTGCCGTCACCACCTGCCATTGGGCTTTGGAGCTGGGGCCAGGTTACCTGTTTCTCTAGGCTCCAGGTTAATACTGTGCTTCCACTCATTAATACCAAGGACTGTCCCCGAGGGTGGAGAGAATGCCACTTATCACAGTGGCCCTCTTTAGAAAGAAGGCTGGATTGGGGGGAGGCAGAGAAATCGAGGCCACTCCTCGCCCTGGCCGAGGGGGCGGGTTTCTTTCCTCAACTTTATGCTCACTCTAAATGTTCAGGCTCAGAGGTGTGCTGGCGGTGGATAGTGTTTTGCTAAAACACATGGGCTTTGGTCAGAAATAAACCGCCCCTCCCAGGTGCTGTGATCCATTAAGTGAGTAAGGCCGCCAAGTACTCTGAGTGATCAAAAGAGAAAAGGAGGTACTTCCTGGCTTCTTCCAGGTTACAGGCAGCCCTAGAAGGTAGGATGCTGCTGGATAAGCTGCTGTTACGACAGAAACAAAATTTATTTTACACAGACAGCAAATGATGACCTCCCCCAAACTTTCCACATTACTAGACTGAAACCATCTAAGATGATATCAAAATGTGAGCGCCCGAGAAAAGTATTATGAAGCAACTACAAGTGATTTCGCCCACAAAAGAAACATCCAAATCTCCATCCCCTCTCTTAGGATCCCAGCTTCCTTGCATTGCTGTGCAGAAAAGTACAGGGGTTCTTTAAGTCCTAACCCTGTTTTGGTCTCCCCACTTGTCATATTTGCTTATTGTACCACTTGAAATTTCCAGCCTCTGTATCATGAAACATTCCTGATAAGACACCATCGTGGTCTTACTATGGCTTTTTCAAATGTTCTCATTATAAATGCTACTCATGTCTGCTCTACAGTCAACAATGACTGTGGACACCCTCTATGCCAGGAGTTCTCAAGCTTCAGCTTGCATTCAAGTCCCCTGGAGGGTTGGTTAAAATACAGGTCTCTGGGGCCCACCCCTACAAGTTCTGACTCAAGAGATCTGGGGCGGGGCTTGAAAATGTACATTTCTGATAAGTTCCCAGGCAGGGGCTGCACTTGCTGCTGCCTCTTGTATCATACACTTTGAGAACTTCTGCCATGCTTTGTACTTGGATGGCTCCTTGAAGAAAAAACAAACAGTTGTTTCAGAATTGAACCCAGGTGGTGTTAACAAAGTTAGCACAGGTATGAGGCCAAACAGCAGTAGGAGGACAAGCTGGGAATTGAGGGCTGGGCGTGGAGGTGAAGGTGGCTGTTCATGCTTCTCATGGTTCCTTGGAAGATCTTTTTTCATAGGGGAAGAACCCAAACAGTGAATCATCAGTATTGGTTTGAATTCTTTCAGTTGCAAATTACCGAAAATAAAAGAGGGCATTTAGGGGCTTCCCTGGTGGCGCAGTGGTTGAGAATCTGCCTGCCAATGCAGGGGACACGGGTTCGAGCCCTGGTCTGGGAAGATCCCACATGCCGCGGAGCAGCTGGGCCCGTGAGCCACAATTACTGAGCCTGCGCGTCTGGAGCCTGTGCTCCGCAACAAGAGAGGCCGCGATAGTGAGAGGCCCGCGCACTGCGATGAAGAGTGGCCCCCGCTTGCCGCAACTAGAGAAAGCCCTCACACAGAAACGAAGACCCAACACAGCCATAAATAAATAAGTATAAAAAAAAAAATAAAAAGAGGGCATTTATTGGCTCATATAAATGAAAAGCCCAAAGATGGACTGAATGCAGGCATGGCTTGATCCAGAAGCCCAAATGAGTTTTTCTCTGTACCTCTGTCCTCTGCCTGTTCTCTCTCTGCTCCATTCTCAGATGGACTCTCAGATCCTGGTGGCAAGATGAACGAGAACCAGTTCCTCCCACTGGCCAACTTTTTAGGAAGCCTCCTATGTTACAGCTGCTTACGAAAAAGCTATGGGGGTCACCCCCTCCCCATGTTCCCAAGTAGAGAAGAAGAATGGGAAGGAGTGGACCGATCCACAGTATAGTAACCACAATCGCTATTACTGCTTGAACAGCGAGGAAAGTTGGGACAATGTAAGAACAGCACAGCACCATGTTTATAATCAAAGCTTCCCATTATGCAAACCCAACCCCATCCAACTAAGGAAATGACAACTTTTCCCTTGGGAATTTTCACACAACTTTTACCTCCTTTGCCATCATCAAATGTGAAGTGTTTTACTGGTGGGCTTCGTGGTGGAACCCTGTCATTTTAATGGGAGAATATGCCAGAGGGGTAGCATAGGCTAGGTGGAATTGTAGCCATCATTTCCCCCAGATTCACAATAACTTTAAAAAAAAAAAAATCTTTCCCTCTGCTGAAAAACACCTGTCTAGCTACAGAGTCAAAGAGGAGACTGTGAGGGGACATAATCCCATCTGAAGTGCTATTTTCAGTCCTGTAGAGTTTTCATGTAGTTATTCATGTAATAGGCACAGGTACAAAAGCAATTAAACTAGAACAAAGCAGAAAATAACAGCAGGCAACTTGCTGCCTTCAGTCGCTGTGCTCCCAGTTGGGAACACTGTCAGTCACCGGTGGGGCCTGTAGAATTCAATTAGTTGGGGGAGAAAAAAAAAAAGTTTTTTTGGCTGAGTCAGCATCCAAATATAGGAATCCTTCTGAAGGACTGCAGGTTTCTCAGAGGGCTCTGCTGGAGGAAGGGGGTAGACTGATTTTTAAAAGTCTACCCAGGAAGAAAGAACTATTGCAAAATGTGCAAGTTTCCTGAGTTGTGGTCTGGAAAAACCATTTCTGGCCCTGGAATCTTGCCTTCCTGTTTGAGACCTAGACTTTGTCTTTATTTCATTTTGCTAAGCCAGTACAGTAATCATGTTGCTAGAATGATATAATCTAAAGGATGGGTTGTGGTTGTGTTTTAGTAAAGTTGGGCTGTTACGTAATGGGAACTCAAACTCACTTAAGTATTAAGGGGGTATATTAGAAAGACACTGGAGGTTAACAGAATCAGAGGGAGAGAAACTGCTGGACTTAAGGGATTTGCTACTGTCAGGGGCCACTCACTCGGACACCTTCTCCCCCATCCTCTCTCTCATCTCCACTCCACACTGTTCTGCCTGGCTTCATTCTCTCCTGCTGGAAACAGATTTCCACAGATGATGGAAGACGGCCACCAACAGCTTCTAATTCACGTCCTCCTGCTTCTGTGACCCGAAATACAAGACACACTCTCTCCCTCTCCACTTGAGGACACAGCCCAGAGAAAAAGGAGTCCACAAAGGAGATGAGAGAGGAGTGACCTGGGAGAGCTATGTCACAGAAACCAGAGCAGGATAGAGTTTCAAGGAGGAGGCATCAGACACCACAGAGGGATCAAGTAGAATGTGATGGAAAAGGTCCTTACAAGATTAGTCACACAAAAAAGTCAAAGTCACACTTATCTGTGCACATAATACTGCGGAGGTGTAAACATCACTGTCACAGTCCTTTTCTTGAATTTTGGTGCTCCCGTGCTGTCACGTTAATTTGGTTAACTGTCGTAAATGTGCGGCTCCATGTAGAGGTGGTTTAAAAGTATTAATTAACATAAAAACAAAATCTGATAAAGGACCCACGAACAACAATGAAATAAATCTCAGAGAAGAACCACGATGGGCCCAGTGTAGGTCACACACCTGCCAAAGTGAAAGAGTAGGCCAGGCGGGGTCACATCATGGCTCTTCCTGTGAGCGAGGGGCCCAGTACTGTGACTGGCAGCCCCACCACGATTATAGGATTGGAGCTGGGGAGAAGCTGTTTCCCCAGGAAGAGAAGGAAGAAAGGTGTGTGGATGACCAACACAAACGGCTACAGGTGCACAGCTAAGTGTAAACACATCCCAAGATTGCCAATGCCAATTATAACAGTTATTAGTTATTCATATCAACATTTATGTTGTACCTACTACATAAATGTCATACCTGTGTTAGGTCTTGGGTATCACAAAGATGAGTGGGGCAAGATCTTTGCCTTCAGAGTTCAGGTAGTTGATGGATAGACATATGTGAAAATAAACTGGGCACTATGGAATGAGGACTACGGTAGAAGAATTTGAAAAGTAGTGTAGGAGAAGGAGAGAGAAAGGGATGAATTCCATTGGGGAGGATGATCAGGGTGGGCTTCATGAGGAATCCAAGTTTAGGGGAGGGCTTTGAAGGAGGTGTAGGAGATTTCCAGGAGGACAGACCAATTCCCAAAGAAGACTCCCCAACTTAATTGACTCCTAAGCCCAATTTAACTGGAGAATATTACAGGTTGGCAATACATAGGCCAACAACTGGGAAACACGGAACTAGTACCAATTTCACCTACAGAAACTAAAGCTTATAGAGAGATTAAGTGATTTGACCAAAGTAACGCAGCTAGAGAGTGGCAGGCTTAGGGTGAGATGCAGACTTCTTGACAACCCGAGTAGTGCTTCTTCCATTCTTCCACATGAAACGCCGAGTAGCCAAGTCAAGAGGTGGTCTGAGCCCTGCCCTGGTTTTTGATAGGCACAGTCTAGAAGGCCAGATCCAACCACAGCTATGGCCTGCCCATGGCTTTACCAGCTCATTAGCCTCACCTGTGCAAATGTGCTCTGAGCAGGAGTGTCAGGGATAGCACAGGCAGCATCTTTCACCAGGAAGAGGCGCTGAGCGCAGTGATAGAGGAATACAGACCAAGCATCATGCATTCGTGGATGGCTGGTGAGAGACAACACGAACCTCCCCAAAGTCTCAGTGTAATATCCTGTCACTCCAGAGAAAAGATCAATGCTCACAATTGTCAAGAGTAGGGGAAAATCTGTCAAGAGCACAATAAACCAGCCATGTAAAACATGAAACGAACCATCACTCTCGCAGTGGGGTAAAAATTCCAAATTGGCATCAGAACAGAAGAGAAAAACAAAACCTATTAGTGGCACCTCTATATGGAAAGTCCTAACCCACCCAAGCCCGAAGTCTCTGCCAGCCTCAGCTTCTCATCCCTGTTGATTACATATACATTTTTCACGCTACAATAATGTTATTGGTCTGCAACGGGTTGGAGAACTTGGAGCCATTTCCTGAGAAGGACTGGGCTATCTAGAAATATTTGCTTGATTATTTTGTGTGGTTTTATACACAGATTCTCCATGGTATGAATCCTGGCTCTGCCACTTATTGGTTGTGTGACCTTGGGTAAGTTACTTAACCTCTGTGAAACACCTCTCAAAAGTCTTGGAAAATGATGATTATATGAGATAAATCTATAAGGTACTGAGCATAGCACTGGAACAAATGTTCAGAATGGTAGCTGTTAATATTGTTTTCATTATTAAAACACAGTCCTTGCCTTTGAACAGCTCACAGTCTAATGGGAAAAGCAGACCTAGTTGTGACTCATGCAGGATATAATAGAACAGCTTTATAAGTGTAGGTTGTAGTTATTTAAGATCACTTTTGTATAATCTGTTCCAGGTAGATGGTGACAGCATTTGCAAAAAATCCAAGGAAAAATCACAAAGATTCTCATCAGGCTAGGAGAGTGTTCTAGATTCTAGAACATATCAAGATCTTTCTCTAATGTGGAAACACAGAGGAGACCTAGCAATGCTAGATGCTAGCACCTTCAGGCAGCTTGGATCTCAACTTTGCACCATGGACACTTAAAATTCCAGTGCCCATTCAACAAATATGCCAAGACAATTCAATGAAGAATGGATAGTCTCTGTAACAAATGGTACTTGAACAATTAATATCAAGATATGCAAAACCTCACAACATAGATAAAAAACAACTCAAAATGGATCATAGACATAAATACAAGAGCTAAAACCATAAGACTTCTAGACAGAACATAGGAGAAAGCCTACATGACCTTGGGTTGACCAAAGAGTTCTTAGATATGACACAAAAGCACAATCTGTAAAATGAAAAATTGATATCTTGTACATCATCAGAATTAAAAGCATTTGCGTTTCAAACAACACCAATAAGAAAATAAAAAGACAAGTCAAAGACTGGGAGAAAATATTTATAAATCACATGTCTGGTAAAAGTCTTGTTTCTAGAATATATAAAGAACTCTTACAAGCTACTAATAAGACAATTTGATGAAAACAATGGGCAAAAACTTTGAATAGACATTTCACCAAAGAAAATATACAAATGGCTAATAAGCACTTGAAAAGATATTCAATATCATTCGTCATTATGGAAATACAAATTAACAATTAAAAACACTGACAATACTAAGTGTTAGCAAAATGAAACCCCTAATCATCGCTGGTAGAACTGTAAAATGGTGCACATTGGAATATAGTTTGGCAGTTTCTTAAAAAGTTAAACATAAACTTACCATATGAGTCAGCAGTCCGGCTCCTAGAAATATACCTAGGAGAAATGTAAACATATTTCTACACACAGGCATACACACAAATGTTCACACTAACATTATTCATAATAGCCCCAAACTGGAAACAACCCAAATGTCCATCAACTGCTGAATAAACGAAATGTGGAGTGTTTACAGAGTGGGATACTGTTCATCAATAAAAAAGAACATGCTACAACACAGATGAACCTCAACAATATTATGAGAAGTTAAAGAAGCCAGATGCAAAAGACTACACATGGTCTGATCCTGTTTACATGGATGCCCACAAAAGATAAATGGATGGAGATAGAAAGTAGATTAGTGGCTGTCTGAGGCCAGAAAAGAAGCAAGCATTGACTGCAAACTGGTAGGAGGGAAATTTGTGCGATGATGGAAATGTTCTAAAACTACGTTATGGTAATGGCTGCACAATGCTATAAATACATATTTTTAAATAATTGAATTTATAATTATAATGGGTAAATTTTACGCTATATAAATTAGATGTCAATAAAGCTGTTTAAAAAATCCCAGTGTCCAAGATTTCCTCCAGATCCATTACATCAGAATCTTTGGGGCTGGGATCCAGGCATCAGTATTTTTTAAAGCTCCCCAATATATTCTGATGGACAGCCAATGAGAAACACTGAAGCAGAGGAAAAAACATGAATTTGAATTGCCTTTTCACAACTCACCAGCTATGTGACTTGGAGCATATTATTTAATCTCTTTGAAGATCATTTTTCTTGTTGGCAAAATAAAGAAATAATACCTCATCAAGTTTTTTTTTTTTTGAGGCTAAATTGAGATTATGAATGTAAAAGAATGTAGAATAATGTCAAGTGGAACAACTGCTACATCTTGTAGATTCCCTGGGATCAAGAGTCTCTAGAGAAGAGATGACAGTCATAAGCTGTGAGGCTATCAGACAATACTACAAAGCTACAGTAATCAAAACAATGTGGTATTGGTACAAAAACAGACATATAGATCAATGGAATGGAACAGAGAGCCCAGAAATAAACCCACACACCTACAGTCAATTCATCTTCAACAAAGGAGGCAAGAATATACAATGGAGAAAAGACAGTCTCTTCAGCAAGTGGTGTTGGGAAAGTTGGACAGCTGCATGTAAATCATTGAAGTTAGAACACACCCTCACACCACACACAAAAATAAACTCAAAATAGCTTAATGACTTAAATATAAGACATGACACCATAAACTCCTAGAAGAGAACATAGGCAAAACATTCTCTGACATAAATCGTACAACTGTTTTCTTAGGTGTCTCCCAAAGCAATAGAAATAAAAACAAAAATAAACAAATGGGACCTAATCAAACTTACAAGCTTTTGCACAGCAAAGGAAACCATAAACAAAATGAAAAGACAACCTATGGAATGGGAGGAAATATTTGCAAATGATGCAATCGACAAGGGCTTAATTTCTAAAATATACAAACAGCTCATACAACTCAATAACAAAAAACCAAACAACGCAATCAGAAAATGGGCAGAAGACCTAAATAGACATTTCTCCAAAGAAGACATACAGATGGCCAACAGGCACATGAAAAGATGTTCAACATTGCTAATTACTAGAGAAATGCAAATCAAAACTACAATGAGGTACCAGCTCACATAGGTCAGAATGGCCATCATCATGCAAACTATTATATACAGAATGGATAAACAACAAGGTCCTATTGTATAGCACAGGGAACTATATTCAATATCCTGTGATAAACCATAATGGAAAAGAATATGAAAAAGAATACATATATATGTATATGTATATATATGACTGCATGACTTTGCTGTACACCAGAAACTAACACAACATTGTAAATCAACTATAGTTCAATTTTTAAAAACCCTAAAAAAAAAAAACAAAACCCTGTGAGTCTAAGACCCAGAAGTCAGCTTCAGGGCTTCCCTGGTGGCGCAGTGGTTGAGAGTCCGCCTGCCGATGCAGGGGGCACGGGTTCGAGCCCTGGTCTGGGAAGATCCCACATGCCGTGGAGCGACTAGGCCCATGAGCCACAATTACTGAGCCTGCGCGTCTGGAGCCTGTGCTCCGCAACAAGAGAGGCCGCGATAGTGAGAGGCCCGCGCACCGCAATGAAGAGGGGCCCCTGCTTGCCGCAACTATAGAAAGCCCTCACACAGAAACGAAGACCCAACACAGCCATAAATAAATAAATAAATAAATAAATAAATAAATAAATAAATAAAATAAATAAACTACAGGGACTTCCCTGGTGGCTCAGTGGTTAGGACTCCATGCTCCCAATGCAGGGGGCCCGGGTTCGATCCCTGGTCAGGGAACTAGATCCCACATGCATGCCGCAACTGAGAGTTCACATGCCACAACTAAGGAGCCCACGTGCCGCAACTAAGACCTGACTCAACCAAATAAATTTAAAAAAAAAAAAAAAAAAAAGGGAGCATTTAAAAATAAATAAATAAATAAATAAAAATAAACTACAAATAACAAATGCTGGAGAGGGTGTGGAGAAACGGGAACCCTCCTACACTGTTGGAGGGAATGTAAATTTGTGCAGCCACTATGGAGAACAGTATGGAGGTTCCTCAAAAAATTAAAAATAGAGTTGCCATATGATCCAGCGATCCCATTACTGGGTATATATCCGGACAAAACTATAATTCAAAAAGATACACGCACCCCTATGTTCATAGCAGCACTATTTACAATGGCCAAGACATGGAAACAACCTAAATGTCCATCAACAGACGAATGGATAAAGATGTGGTGTGTGTATACACACACACACACACACACACACACACACACATACATACAATGGAACAATATTCAGCCATAAAAAAGAACAAAATAATGCCATTTACAGCTACATGGATGGACCTAGAGATTAACAGACTAAGCAAAGTAAGTCAGAAAGAGAAAGACAAATACCATACGATATAACTTATATGTGGAATCTAAAATATGACACAAATGAACTTATCTACAAAACAGAAACAGACTCACAGACATAGAGAGCAGACCTGTGGTTGCCAACGGGGAGAAAGGGCAGGGGAGGGATGGATTGGGAGTTTGGGGTTAGCAGATGCAAACTATTATATACAGAATGGATAAACAACAAGGTCCTATTGTATAGCACAGGGAACTATATTCAATATCCTGTGATAAACCATAATGGAAAAGAATATGAAAAAGAATACATATATATGTATATGTATATATATGACTGCATGACTTTGCTGTACACCAGAAACTAACACAACATTGTAAATCAACTATAGTTCAATTTTTAAAAACCCTAAAAAAAAAAACAAAACCCTGTGAGTCTAAGACCCAGAAGTCAGCTTCAGGTTGGTCAAGTGACCCTGAATACCAGATATCCTTATACCAGGGAACACTATGAGGCTAAACTCCCAGGTACAGAAGATTACTTTAATCTATGCCAATTGGGGATGATTTAATAGTCTCTCAAAGAGCACTTCAATGAGATCAGGCTTCTTACACTAACAAACCGAACTATCCAAAAGTTTGCTTTGGACTAAAACTATCTAGATGTCATCAGTAATTTGGGATAATATGGCAAGTGGAGATAGGGTCAGACAGTTGAGTTCTGAAACCTCAAAACCGTCAGCCTAGCCTCTCACAGCTGCTCTAACGATAATCAAGTATCTTGAACCAATTAGGGTGTGTTTGGCTGCAAATAATAGAATCTTATTTTTAGTGTCTTAAGTCATGATTATTTTTCGTTTAGCAGATAGTCTGGAAGTAGGCAAACCAGGTTTGTTTTGGAAATTCACTTGTGTCATCAAGGACCAAGGCTTTTTACATCTTTGAACTTTGTCATTCATCCTGTGTGTGGGCAACATCTCTCCTCATGGTCAGAAAATGGCTGCCAGATCGCCAAGCAACTCATTCTAACATGACAACATCCCAAGGAGAAAGCTGGAGCAGGAGGGGTGGGGGGAGTGACAGAAGTTATCTCTTCATATACCTCTCCCCTATCAGAAAGGAATGAAAACTCTTTCTCAGAAGTCCCAAGAACCCTATCCTTTATACCATCTTAATTGAAACTGGGTCAGATGTCCACCTGTTAGCAAGGGAGAAGGAGGACTAGTTGTTGAAGAGGATCAAAGAGCATCTGCTGTGTCGCTTATCTTCATATGGTGGTTTACAGCTACGCATATGTTGTAGACAATGTTCCTAATTACAAGCAATAGAAAGTGTTCCTGGCTAATTTAACCAGAAAATGACTTTATTCATAGGATTTTGAGTAATTCAGAGTTGTCAGGATGTCTGAAGAATGAAGCTTGAGGTTAAACTGCCAGAAACAATGTCCAAAATCAGGAGCGCAATTCTAATGAAGAAGCCCCTGCTGCCGTCAGTCTCCACACACAACATCTACAGTTTGCACTGTTGCTGTTTCTCTGATGAGAACTTGATCTTGCTTTCATCATCAACTACCATGGCCACGAAAGAGAGAGAGTAAGTGTGCTACCCAACCTTGGCTGTTGTGTCACTGACTCCCAAGTCAGTGTACTCGGAATCATCTGATTGGTGGAGCCTAGGTCAGATGATTTTACCTGGCTGCTAAGGTGTCTGGGAAGGTGAGTATGTGGCATTTTGGATATTTCTAATGGAAGAAAGTATCCTCAACCAAGACTCAATAATTGGAGAATTCCTGACTCAGATAGAGCTTTAGATACAAGGGAGCTAGAGTGAATTACACATGTCCACCTCAGTGTTAACGATCTCATCTAATTCTCACAGCCTCCTGCAGTTATCCTCATTTTATCGAAAGAGCAACTGAGGCTCAGAGTTGCCTCGCCACGTCCCAAATCTAAGCTCTACAGAAATATACAAGCAAGCAAAGATTAGTGTCCAAGCATGTTCGCTGTGCATTGTCAGGACAAATTAATTGAAAATAAACCAGATGTCCATCATTAGGTACTTGTTAATAAACTGTGCTACATTTATACAATGGAACACTATGTAACATTTTAAAAAATGAGGTAGATTTTATGTGCTGATAAGAAGAGATGTTCAGGATATATTATTAAGTAGAAAAAAGTTTCAAAACAATATGTATAGTATAACTCCAATACAGTTCTAAGACACTAAAATACATACACACAGACATGCAGACACACACACACACACACACACACACACACACATATATCCCCATGTGTACCAAACTGTTAACAGTCGTTGTCTCAGGGGGATGTGAAAAAGAACCTTCACTTTTTCTATTATATATTTTTTGCAAATTTAAATTTTTTTACAGTAACTATGTATTATTTTGTAAGCAACAGAACATGTGACAAATGCATTTTTAATTGAGCCAACTGATTAGTTGCTAAACCATCCATAAAGGCAAGGGTCTCAGCTGTTTAGAGGATGGGAGGGTGGAGATGGGGAGATTGTTCATGTTACTTAAGGGCTTTTTGGCCTCTAGGACAGAGATATTGGAATGAAAATCAATGAGTCACTCAAAGAGTACGGTCAGTGGGAGAGGGAAAAGGCAGGGAGCTCGGCATTCCATGAGAGGCTGGGTCCTCAGCCACTGGGGCCAGAGGGGTTACCTGCAGATGACGTCATGGAATAATGAGAGGGTTCCAAGCAGCAGAAGAGTCAGTGGTTGGTCACAGATTAGGAGAAGATCAGGCGGAGGGATCAGGGCCAGTGCCATGTGTTACAGAGGCTGGACCCCCACTGGAGACTGGGCGAGAGGAGCCTGGAAGGCAGGGACTGGGGCCAGGCTGGGGGCAGGGCCAGGTTTTATTCTCAGGCACAGCTGCTCAGGCAGGAAGCTGCAAGTTATGATGTGGAATTTTTTTTTCTTTTTAATAGTAAATATTCCTACCACAATTTATTGTTGATGAAAATTGTTTCTAGCTATAGGAATCCTATATTCCATGACCACAGATGGTACAGTTAAATGTACAAACACTGAAAGAGAGGCGGTAAAGCTTAGTGGAGAAGACTGTAGATTTGGATTTGGTGGTTTCTCAGGCAGCGTAGGCAAAGAGTTGACCCTGAACGACTCTAGAGGAGAATCTCTAATCAAATGTTTGGCTTTTGGCAAGTCCTCCTCAGAAGAAATGGCTTCAGTATTGATGGGAACATCCCAACCCAGGCTTCCGCCTGACTGGTGTATGGCCTGGGCTTTAGCTGTGGAGTTGTGGTGGTGGGAATCCCTCATGCTCTAACCCTGAAATGCTCAGGCTTTTGCTATAAAAGAGCAAAGAAAGAATGGCTACAATGAACCAGCTCCAGTTTGTGCTGTAACTCCTGTTGCTGTGTCTGGAGAGAGTCAAAGGAAGCAACATTGCTCCTTAGCAAGTCAGAATGCCTGACTCCTGCTGTTGGGCTGCACCCCACAGGCCTGTAAGCCCTGTACTTGCCCAGCCTCGAGACGGAAGAAAGAGCCCAGAGTCGGTGACAGAGACATCAGTGTTCTAATGGATGGGGGAGCTTACATGTCTGAAGCGAGGTCCTGGAGCGACATCCCACAGAGAGCAGACGTCAGACGGCAGTGGGCAGAACATGGCGGCAGCCTTCACGACTGGGGGAGGGGAGGTTACCAGTTACGGGAGGAATTGACTTCAGGCTGCCTTGTTGGTTACCAGGGAAACTAGCAGAGGGGCACGCCCCTCACCGCCCCTTTGATCAGCTATCATAGTGGAGAGATGTTCTAATTAGAACAATAACTAGCTGGGGCTGGAGGCAAGCACAGAGGCATTTTGATTAGGCTCCATGATTAAGAGGGAAGGTCAGTTAGGTGAGTAGGGTATAGGTGAGGCAGGGACTGATCGAGCGGGGGATGTACGGAGAGCAGGAGAACAGCTATCTCGGGTGGCCTGATCAGACACCTACTCGACAGGAAGGACACCCTGGCTAAAGGGTCCACCATATTGTCATCTTTCCCTTTGTTTGAGGCTTGACGTTAGCAGCTCACTCTCCAAACTCCCCACCGCACTTGTGATGTCTGTGAATGCAGGTGTCACAAATCACCTGCATTGAGGAACTGTGCTTACAGAGGCAGAAATCTAGAAAGACCACTTCAGGCAATGAAGGAGGACGGTTTCCCCTGGAATGATCCTTCAACATCCATGTGAATTTTTGGCTAAGTCTCCTTGGTCAGTTCCCATGCTAAAGACATGACTTTGGGGCAGTTTACAGAACAACCTGGCATATATCACACTTGGGGTTTTTTCCTTCCCATTTTGTTTTGCTTTGCTTTCCAATATCAAAGCAATTCTAAGCCACTAGACATAGCTTCTATCCAATGACTTCAGATGAACAGTTTCCAGATGTGCTACCTGTAATCTGTCCAAAATATAACAGTTGTAAAGATGTAAATGTCATCAATCCCTGGGGACACTATAGCATAACATTCTAGAGTGTAAGCTCAGGAGCCTGACTGCCTGGGATTGAATCCTGACTCTACCACTAGGGCAAGTTTCTAACTTCTTTGTGTCTCAGTTTTCTCACCTGTAAAATGATGATAATTACAGTACCGACCTCATAGGGATGCTGTGAGGATTAAATTCGTTAATTTTCTTTTTTACAAAAGGGTGCGTAGAATAATAGTGCCTGCCATATTATAAGTGCTCGATAAATGGTAAGCATTGTTACTATTCAAGAATCCTGTCAGCTGTGTCTACAGGACCTCACAGGGCAGGAGTAAGTGGATGAATGGGCCTTGGGCATCACTGTGGGACACTCAGCTTCATAGATCTAGAAAAGTGACTGCCTCAGTGCGATCACAGTTAAAGGGACCCAGGGGGATTATCCCACGCAGACTAGACTCACAAACTCACAAAAGGGTTTCTTGCCCCTCTGCCAATGTGTTTAACTACAGCAAGGCAAGGGGGCCACCCAGATATTCATGTCATTGTATCCTTCCCTCATATGAAACGCTACATAGGAAAAAAAGTTTTAACCATATTTCGAGTTTTAATTCGAAGTTTACTTGGTGAACATGGCAGTAGAACTGTGCAGATTTAATGCAGTCATCCCCACCACATGAAGAGAATATTGGGTATTTGCATACAAAAGGGGATGAATCTTCCAGCTGTCTGGTCAGGAAACTCCCTCTTGTGAACAGGGCTGACACAGCCCTCGTTCTGGTTCCACACAGAATGCCTCATTGTGATAATATACTTTCTCTGGGATTGTGGAGAAAAAAAAAAAAAAAAAAAGGGAGGGTCAAGAGCTTTAGATATGCTAATACTGGACCCTGGGTACATCTGAAACTTTTTAGACATTTCTGGCAGAGTGGAATTTCCAGTGCACTGAATGAGGAGGTGAAGATTTTGATGTATAGTAGGATGGAGGAATTTGTATTTACCTGAACTCTTCTAAAGGACAGCCTTTTGTAGAGTTGAAGACTGTTTTACGAGCCACTTGACATCAATGTGTGTGTGTTTTTGGGGTGTGGGGGAGTGTGGATACGCTCAGACAGCAGCAGGTAGTCAGTGGACTGCAGTCTGAGCAGTATGGTTCTAGTCACTACAGGGCTTTTGTTTAACAGAGTGGGAAGCCAAGTTCAGACAAGTGAGTGCTATGTTAGGGTCAGAAGGAGAAGTAGGACCACGTACTAAAGAGGTAGCCAGGAAGAGATGGACTTGTCAGATGTACATGTTTGCAGTTGTTGCCACATGGGGATTGGGGTTATAAAGCGAAAACCTTCTCTTACTTCACGTCTTACCCTCCTCTTCCAGTACAGAGCGCCCTGCAGTGCCCATTGCCCAAGTGTTCTGGGATACTGCCTATTTTTTAAGCCCCATTCTCCACCTTTCCAATGATTCTGTGAGCTCAGCTGCTAGTCTTTTTGTGAATTCCCTTTTAAATTAATTAATTAATTTATGGTGAAGCTAATTAGAATTGGTTTCTTTGTTTGCAGCCAAGAATTTTGAATGATACATTCTTATTTTAAAACATATCCTCTCTTTTCCTTGCTGTCCCTTCCTCCCTCTCTCTCTGTCCCACTCTGTTTCTCTGTCTCTGTCTGTCTGTTTCTCTCTCCCTGTTGGTGATTTACACAAACACACAATGGCAATAAGGGAGAAAATCATGGCAAAGAGAAAATTATTTAAGAATAGGACACAGCAAGAGGTGACTTCAATACACAAAATTCATGTTACGCATTTCCATGCCTTTTGTTTAGGTGGGAGCACATTTGAATCTAATCTTCCTAGTAGCCAAAGGGATGATAGGAACACAATTTGTTACACAGTTCTGTGCCCACAGGAAAAAAACATAAACCAGTAGCTCCAGGAAGCCATGGCTGATGCTGACACCAAAGAATAATTTCTCCCATGGATTCTCCTAAAGAGGAAACAGTATGAAAAAGTAAACAACATCCTGCACGATATCTATGCACTAAATACAATACAGGTTCATAAAACTGCAGACGAGAAAAACTGAAGCTAAATCTAGCCCTTTCACCAAAGCATAATTCAGTGAGATCACTTCTGTGTACAATAAAGAAATACATCCCAGTTATTGGGATGGGGTCTGGCTTAATTTAGGGATAGATTTGAAAGAGTAAAGCTTCAGGCAGTTCTCATTTCACAAGGCATGTCTTTCAACTGATCTTTGGAAGGATACTGAGCCACATTAAATTTCAGATTATACTTTCTGACAAGTACCTGGAATGCAGCTTTCAGTGTTTGGAGGTTAATTATAAACTTATATGTTTCAACAGCTAACAGAACTGGGGTTAGGGCTGACATTTTTGTGTGAGATGTTAAAAATCTGAGGAGGCGATGTGCTTGAAGGGACAACCAACCCAGCTATTATCAGAGGTAGATCAAGGCAGTACCTATGCAGAAGGTCAAATCTTCTTAAAAAATAAATTAGGTGTATACACATGTTCACATCAGCACTATTCACTGTAGCCAAAAGGTAGAAGCAACACAAGTGTCCATCCATAGATGAATGGATAAACAAAATGTGGTGGATACGTACAATGGAATAATATTCAGCCTTTAAAAAGGAAGGGAGGGCTTCCCTGGTGGCGCAGTGGTTGAGAGTCTGCCTGCCAATGCAGGGGACACGGGTTCGCGCCCTGGTCTGGGAGGATCCCACATGCCGTGGAGCAACTAGGCCCGTGAGCCACAATTACTGAGCCTGTGCGTCTGGAGCCTGTGCTCCGCAACACGAGAGGCCGCGATAGCGAGAGGCCCGCGCACCGCGATGAAGAGTGGCCCCCACTTGCCGCAGTTAGAGAAAGCCCTCGCGCAGAAACGAAGACCCAACACAGCCATAAATAAAAATAAAAATAAAAAAAAAAAAAAAAAAGAGGAAGGGAATTTGACATACACCATAACATGGATGAACCTTGAAGACATTATATTAAGTGAAATAAAGCAGTCACAAAAGGACAAGTATTATATAATTCCTTTTATATGAGATACCTTGAGTAGCCAGATTCATAGACAGAAAGTAGAATGGTGGTTGCCAGGGGCTGAGGAAGAGGAGGACGGAGTTAGTGTTTAATGGGTATAGAGTATCAGTTTGGGAAGGTGCAAAAGTTCTGGAGATGGATGGTGGTGATGGTGAATAGAACAATGTGGATACACTGAATGCCACAGATGTGCACACTTAAATATGGTTAAAATGGTAAATTTCGTTATGTATGTTTTACCACAATTAGGAAATAAAGCATGGAAAAAAGTAAACTAGGAATCCTCCAATAAACGGATGAATGGCCTCAAAATTTGACACCACAGAGCCTCACCATATAATTTTAACTTGACAATCTTTAAAAGTAGGCATTGCCAAACACCCACCTTGGCTATAAAAAATCCTAATAAATCTCCCAGGTTTAGAACATCTAATTTTGAGCAATGAAGTTTCCTGGTGAGCTCTCCAAGATAAGCTGATTCCAAAACACACATTTGTGTAAATGGATTTATTGGCTTGCTGTCTTGGGTTGTTCACTAGAGCCAGTAGGGCCCATGATCTTATTAATCCCGACAACAACCCTGGATAAGTCAGGTCCATTTTGCAGATGAGCAAACCAAGACTCAGAAGATCAAATAGCTTTCATAAGGTCACCTAGCTAGGAAGCAATGGATCTTGGATCTTGTCCACATAGGCTATAGGAGGCCCATTATGTTTTATTACACCTAATGAATCTCCAAGCAGTGGAAATTTTACCCTGTTTCCCTTTGCTGGGTTTTACAGGCTTTTGGGGGCTAGTACAAGACAAGTGAATTATAACTAAAAGTAGCCTGTTCTACCTCTCTGCCAACACCCTCAAAACTTCCATAGGGGTTGAGGACAGACAGGCTATGCATGAATTTCCTTCACCATTTCATTTTACTTTATTTTCTCATTAGTAAACATTACTGAAAATCTACTACGTGTCATACTGGCCTAGAAACTGGGGGATTAAAGCAATTCTCAGAGAAAATATTTGGTACATTTGAGTAGGAAAATCCCCTTTGATTTTCCCATCTCTGTCCTCAAGCTTTAGAGCACAGAGTCCATGGCAAGTCAGTTCAGAAAAGCCCCACTGGCCCACCTCCCACAACTCCCCAGGGAAATTATTACCCAATCAAGCCTGTTCCACATTCTATCCGCTCCCCTCCAGCGCTGGCTAATTGCGCCTAATTACATACCTCAAGAATTCCTCTCTCTCCAGGGTGTGTGTCCTGAAAACACATTGTGTTTTGTCTTCTCCTGGGCTAATTAGGATTTGCTGAAGGAAGCAGCAGGGCTTGGAGCGCTCTGATGTTCCAGAGAGGCCCTGCCCTCATTTGTCTTCCTCACTGAATTTCCTTGACTCTGTCTTCCTCGGTTTGGACACCTCAGCTTCACTGGGAACCCAGTGCAGCCATCCTGCGGTCGGATATAAAGGGTCTCTCTTCCCTTTGTGCAGGTGCCTTGTACCTTGGCAGCCTAAAGAGTACTTGCGGAGTGTGCCAAAAGCTCAACTTATGCCGCTTTCTCCTTTTCGCTTTGCTTTAGAACAAGTTGTACTTTATGAAGTTTCACTGGCATTTTTCAAAGCAGAAAGTAAGTGGTCTCCATGTATGCTTTACATGTGTAATGTAAGCACCTCTGAATTTTTTACACAATGTCTTCTGCCACACTGGTACATGCAATATTTATTAACTAACTGCAAGTTTATATTTGCCCAACTTTTAAAAATTGATTTCCTCTTGATGGTCATTAGAGGCAAAATAACTAGGTGTTTCATACCTTCTGTGTCCGTGTCTTCTTTCTGGTCATGTCTTTTTTGTCTGGCCCTGCTGCTATTCTGCAATAATATTGTAGAAATATCTCAGTGCTGTTAAGAGTTGCTGTGCCGGATCAGATTAGGCGTACTGCCCCAAGTACATTTAAGAAAACAGTGGAGTGTGTTGGAAAGAGAAGCGGGCAGAAAGTCAGGAACCCAAGGTTCAAGCTATGATTCCATCATGAATATCCTTGGGAAAGTTACTGTACTTCTCTGAATCTCAGCTGTGCCATCTCTACAGTGAAAATGTTTTATCAGATGACATCCTGTCACTCTGTCTTCCTTTTGTTTCATCGACTGCTTGTTTGAGTTAAGAGATTTGGTGAGTTTTGTTGACATACAAATTGAAGAAATTTCGAGTTGATCATTATTTAGTCTTATTCTCCTCCCAACAAATGGTTGCCTTGAACCACCTACTTCAACCCAGCCAACTTTTTTTATTGACCCCGAATGAAAAGTCCTTTCGGCTCCACCTAGATTTGTGACTTCCCTTCTCTACCCTCCACCTCCTAGACTCTCCCGGCTTTGGATCACTGCCCTTTCTCTTGGAAGACAGGTTCTCTGCTTTTTCTCCTGTGGGAATTCATTCTATCCCTTCTTCAATGTTAATTTTACCCTACTCAATAGCTAAAAACTCACCCATGTTTCTGGGAGAGATCTCTAAAATTCAGAGAGTCGTATATGAAGGTAAAACTTAAAGTAAATTCGTATTAACATTTGATATTAATCACACGGATCCAGAAATAGACTCTTTGTAGAGAGAAAGGTACCTGCTATAATTCTGCCACTTGCCTTGGCTTGGAGGTTGCCATTTTGGACAGCAATGTGAGTTTCCTGTCTTTTTTTTTCCTGCCTCTGTGAATAAGGAAATGCCAGAGACCTTCCCACCCCCTCAGCCAACCCAGTACTCCCTGTTCAGGTGCTTCTGCCAGCTAATTAACACCTTCTTCGCAAGCTGTAAATTGGACAGCAGATGCACATGAATGCGGAACCCGCTGGGGAGTATCATGCTTTCTCTATACATATATTTCATGAAAGGCAGGAAGTGAAATCAAGTAGGCTGATGGGAAATTCATTTTGCCAGAATGGCCAGCCCCAGAATCTTAAATAAATTTACGGGGCTTTTAATGCAAAAGCTTTTCTTATATCTTTGGAGGAGAGACCCTTTTTTGTTGTTGTTTTTCAAATTAACCCAATGGGTTCTCAAAATTCCGAAAAATTATTGAACATCTTTGGGCAGCCCTAGGATGCTACCAGAGATGCAGGCACATTTGCACCCCTACCCTGGGTCCACTGAACATTATTCTTCTAACCTCCAAGGACCAGGGTCTGGATCATTAAATCCCTGCCTCCAGTCTCAGTCTGTTCCAATCTATCCTTTATTTTGCTGCCAGTATTCTGTTTACAAGCCAAAAAGATCATGTTACAGGCTTAACACAGTTCAATACTTCTCCACATCTCATAGGATATATTCTAAACTATTTAGTAGGGGTCCATGGCCCCTGAGGATCTGTTTCCTGCTTACCTTTCTCTCCTGATACCTACTCACATTGTACACACCAACCAGACTGAACTATCTGTAGTCCTTTGCATGGGTGATCTCTCACAGCTCTGCATTCTAAATCTGTCCCTGTCCCATTCTTACTCCAGAAGCCATAATTTCCACTTTTTCCAAAGAACATGGAAGTAATTTTTTCGTTCACCTGCAGTTCAATTTAATTCAATTCAACAAAGTTTATTAAGGACCTTTTCTGTGTCAAACACTCTGCTATGCTCAGAAAATACAATGATGTATAAGTCATAAGCTCTCTGGGGAGCTTACAAAATAGTGAAGTAGGGCAGACATCAGTAAATAACTATGCCCCAAGGCCTGTGGCAACACAGAAGGATTTATTCTTCAGAAATGGTAGCGAGGGGAGGGGAGGGCAGGGCAACTGTGTTGGGGGGAAACTTCAGAGAGTGGGTGAACATTCGAATGGGTCCACTGTAGCTTTCTTATCTCTTTGCTTTGGTCTCATGCTTCCTGGTGGGTACCGGGCAACTTTTTGTGCAAAACAGGAAAAAAACAACACAGAGATGGATCAACCAAATCGCATGGGATGGGCCCAGAGTGCTGAGGATATTAAGTATCATGAATATTGGAAAATGTAAAGAAATAATCCCCCCAATCTGTCAGAAATTGGCTAACTTCCTTTTAAGTAGAACTTATCTTCCTTTCTGAGGGAGAAATGTCTATCTCTGTACATGTGCACATTCACATCTATAACAAATTGCTAAACCGTCTGTTGTGTTCAAGGAAAAATGTAGAGGTTTGCAATCTATTGCTGAAAGAGTTTTTACTAAAATTTCAGAAAATTTTGAACATCTAGATAAATGTGTGAAAAAATGGAATAGGCAGGTGGCAAGAAATACAAAGCAGGTGCATTTAAGTTTTTACTTTTTCCTAAGTAGCAAGTGATGACCTCAGCCAGGGTGTGCAAGGGAATAGCCTCTGTGGATGTGGCCGTATGGTAGCGTCCACTTCTGATTTAGGTGCCGGTCTTTGTCTCTGCATGTGGTTCTCAATGTGTGGTCCCCAATTAGCAGCACCAGCATCATGTGGGTGCTTATTAGAAATGCAGCATCTCAGGCCATTCCTCGAATCTACTGAATCAGAATGTGTGTTTTATCAAGATCTTCAACTAATTTAAATGCACATTAAAGTTTGGCCATAACCCAAGAGGGGAAGGGGGGTGTGGGATGAATTGGGAGATTGGCATTGACATATATACACTGCTACGTATAAAACAGATAACTAATGAGAACCTACCGTATAGCACAGGGAACTCTACTCAATGCTCTGTGGTGACCTAAATGGGAAGGAAAACCAAAAAAGAGGGGATATATGTATATGTGTAGCTGATTCACTTTGCTGTACAGCAGAAACTAACACAACATTGTAAAGCAACTATACTCCAAAAAAATTTTAAAGAAAGTTTGACCATCATTATGTTACCTCATTCAAACTTCACAACATCCCGATGGGGTTCTCAACTCTGGGCCTCAGGCCTCAAGTACACAGGAAATGCCTGACAAAATCCCTTGCAGTGCGTGCATTCACGTGTGTAAAGCATCTTAGTTAAGAGAGGTGCCCCAGATTGTACTTACTTGCATATCCTCCCCATCACATATGTGTACCACACACATTTTGAGAATCAATAAAAAATGTTTTCCCCATTAAAACTTCTCTCCCTGCCTCTCCCCCAACACACACACACACACACACACACACACACACACGTACACACAACTGTTATCAACTTTTAAGTAGCATTTATAAAGTCAGTGGGCAGGGAGGGGATACTTGTCAAAGGGGTACCTGATTTGTCTTGGTGGAATAAAGAACACTTAAATTCCTGCACACAAATTGTAGTGAGACGGGAAGCCTAGTTAGCCCTCACACCTTTATTGTTTGTTTCTGTTGTTGTTGTTTTCTTTTAAATGTTACCTTATCAGTGGAAGACAATTGCCAAACCACTCCTAACCCCACTGAGGGAGACCAGCAGTAACCAGGACAGGCATGCCAGCAGCCAGCATTTCTTCCTTCAGCCCAAAGATACCTCAGTTCTCAGCTGTATTTAGATCGAAGAGGTAATGTATACAGACTGTGAACAGCCCAGTCAATTTGCCCAACAAATTTCATTTCTTCTCATTCTCAAAAATCTCTCTCCCTACTCTTTCCTCTTAAAGCAGTGTTACTTATTTCTGAAGGGGAGAATTAAATACCGAGGAACTATTGGAAGAAGCAGGTCTGCCGGACAGTAGTCAACTGCGGTAGGTTTGGAGAAGCATCCTGCTGTCTAAGGGTCGCTATCCACTTATTACTAGTATACGGTAATCCTGGAACTACTGGGCTCCTCTTGATATTAGACTCATGATTTTGGCTTTCAGAGTGGCTTGATTGCTAGGCTGCCATGGATAACTTTTAGAGCCTATGCCAGGAACACAGATATCTCCCTTTATCGTCCCCTCACTCATTGGAGGGGGGCGGGTCCGGTTAACTAAACTACCAAGCTCCGGGAGTAATTGATCAGACCAGAGGTGGGTACCTGAGTCAGGATGGATACCTCAGAAGGCCTTCTTTGTGGATTTGAAATCCAGATTGATAGGATACATATCCGCATCTACGTCTATGTTTGTGTCTGTACCTACATCTACATCTGTATTTATCCACGTGTGGAGAAAGGCTGACTGATTGACTCTCTTTCTTTATGCTGGTAAAGCATAAGCCTTGAGAGGCAGGATGGATGGGCATCACTTGCCAGGTGTGTGGATCAGAGAAGCAGAGGAGGCAGGTCTGCAGAGACAGAAGAATAGAACAGCTAGGCCAAAATGAGTAGAGATGAAAGATGAGAGGGGGAGACAGAGCTGGGTTAGCATTTCAGTTCCATTCCTGGTGTCTCCTTATTTTGTACCGTGTCTTTTCAATAACTTTCCCTTCACTGCTTAAGCAACTCAGCGTGGCTTTTGTTACTTATAAACAAAGAGTATATAAGTTCCACCCGGCTGTGCAGAGCTGTTCTTTTACCTGACAGCTTGGCTTTAGCCCCCAGTACTCTGCTCTCTGCACCTGTCCTGAGATTGCAGCCCAGAGGAAGGAAGGCCAGGAGATGAAGTCTTGGTATTGTTCTGTGGGCTGCAGCCTCTGAGTAGAGGTTCCCCTGCCTGCATGATCCCTGTGGTTCCCATGCCTCAGGATGGCACGTCCCATTGACTTCAGAGCTCTCCTGGAACTTCTCCCAGGCAGCACAGAAGGCGACCTTGTGATAGGTCGCTTCCTGGATCCATCTTCTGGGTGGATCATTAATAGAGCCAACCGCCAGGTGGATGACTCTAGCTGCAGAGCCCTTCATGGCCTGGGAAGGTGAGGGACAACACAATTTCATAGCAAATTTTCCAACGAACACCGCAGGGCTGAGGTGTGAAACGACCCCAGAAGGAAATCGATCATGGGTCCTGGGAAAAATCCTGGAATAGGAAGCCAAGTGACAGCATGAAAGCATGCCAGAGCTGTACAGATCATCTGCTTCCTCTCCTTGAATTTTACAGTTGGGGAAGGGAAACCAAGATTTATTAAGGGCCCAGCCATGTGACGGGCACATGAATCCCTAAGAACCCCATGGCTCAGGTTATTATTCTCATTGTGTAGATGAAGAATCTGAGGTTCAGAGTAGTCAAGTAATTTGCTTAAGTGGTGAAGATGGAGTGGATTCTGAGGCCATCTCACACTAGAGCTCAAGCTCTGGTCAGAAGTGACTTGGCCATCATCACCCAGAGGGAGCCTGGTCTCAGAAGCCCAGAGCAGTGCTCTTCACCTCTCTCCATGCTGCCTCTATCACGGTGCAACTGGCATGGCTGGAGAAGCACTGATCTCAGGTCCGATGGTCAGAGCCCAGCCAGGCAGCCTGAGATCTATTGCAAAGAGAAGAATGGAACAAAGACCATGAATTCCCAGAGCAGCTTTGCCTCTACCGTGAGCAGTGAGCAAGCCTGACCACTATAGCTCAGCACAGCCCAGTCAGATTTTGATAAGAGCAAAGATTCTAGAAAGCCTGGGAGCAGAGGAAAAGTGACCACAGTATAAATGGAAGAGCCCAGGCTTTTTGGTCTGGTCATCTCACTTACTAGCCTTGGACAAGATGCTGATGCTGCATCTTGGTTCCTGTGCAGTAGCAAAGGCACCTGGACCGGATAGTGTTCAGTGATGGAGCTCTGGATTCCTCAGGCATCCATGGGGGCCTGGAGCACAAATGCGCCTGTTCCATCATGAACCCTAGGCCTCAGACATAAACCCTTTCTGTGGACATGAATCTGGCCTTTTGAAAGACTAAGTGGGAGTGAGCACAGGGTACAAGCTAGGGAGAATGGAGGGGATGATTTGGAGTTGATGATGGAAGACCCAGCTGTGTGGGTGGGCTTCACAGATGTGCCCCCCAGTACCCCAGAGAGACTGTTAGCTTAATGTGCCATGCAGATGTGGAGACAGGGGTGAGGGGCACCCTGTGAAGCAACTCTTCAGTGTAATGGGTCACGCTATATACACGGGCAACAAGGACTGAGCTGTACAGATGTTCCATGGACCATAGGCGGGGACATGGTCTAGAGATGTTCACTGGGGACTGAAGAGCACAGCCAAGTCAGGAAGCTCTTGGATTAGAAATAACAATGCATTATTTTGTTTTTAAAGGCATCAGACTACAACAAATATTTGCATTGTACACCATTTGCTGTCTGGCAACTGTCTAGGTATTTGTTGAGTCCTGATGCTCTGACATTCCTTAAAGAGTTTTCATGGGCTTTCGAATCTCCACTGCACACCTTCTCTCCTGGTACTTTGGGGGCCTACTGACCCCAGGCACTAAGCATCCCCCCAGGCCCACCTCTAACATTTACAGGGCCCCAGGGCAGGACTGCAAATGGAAGCCCACAAACTCAGAGATCTAAATATTTTAAAATTCCAAAGAAAGCTAAAACAATTGTTAACAAATATACTTTCATAACGACCTGGAAGGCCAGGTTTGATTTAGAATGATCAGAGACTCCTTGGATTTCTTGGCCAGAACCTGGTGGTACCAGGAAAGCCAGTCCGGCCTCCAGCCTGTAACCCACCCCTCTTCTCTCCAAAATGCTGGTTCTGTTTCCAGCCATGAGGAGACTTTATGCTCAGTTATGGACAGCCCAGTCTCCACGTCTAGCTTCATCCACAATCCCTCTAACAGCCACTCTCTGGCTACCTCGCAGGCCCAGGGATGTACACACTGAAGACCTGATCCACTCTTAGGAGGATGGGCTTGAGGAAGAAGACTGTGCTGGCCCTGGAAGCAGCGTGGGACCATTTGGACTGGGAATTCAGAGTTTACAGGTACCTGGGCTGGCTCTAGAAGTGGAAGGAAAGTGGGTTTGGGCTGGAGACATACCTTTAGTCACATGAACTCCTCACTTTGTGGGGCAGGGCATGGCTGGAGGATGGTCAGAGGGGAGCATTTGAAGCACAGGGCCCAGCACAGAAGATCCTCTTGTTTGCTTCTAAAGGCAGTACTATCTATCCTGATGGTCCCAGGAAGATGCCAAAAAGGTGTCTGTACTACAGGCTGCTCTGAGCTCTAGATAGACAGACCTCTGTAGGCAATGTCATCTGGGTGATTTTATGACTTGCTTGCTCTCCAGACTAGCTCATTTCCTTCCTGCTTCCATGCGCTCATCTCAGAACTATAATCCTTTCTGTGGTCTCCTCACAAATTTTCATTCTACTCTGGGTGCAGGATCAGTAATTTTTAAAATATGGCGGTCACTCTTTAGAAAGTACGTTACATGTAACTGGGACTATGCCAGATATCTGCATGATCTCACTGCCTGTGAGATGAACGTGATTACTCCTGCTGGAAGAAGAAGAAATGGGCTCAGGGCAGTGCAGTTGAGGAATTATTTCTGCTGCTGCAAAGGGTGTAAGTGACAGGGAACAAGGTCTGCCTGACACCAAACCTGTGACAGTCCTTGATGCCTCCTGGATGAGAGAAAAAGCAATAGGTCATCTACCTCCTTATCTCCCTCAAAATCTCTCACCACTCTTTCCCAGGAAGGAGTGTGCTAGCCTTGAGAGAAAATACTCTTGAGATGCTGAAATCCCAGTGACTCGTGTGTGTGTGTGTGTATGTGTGTGTGTGTTTTAGAGCTACCAGGGGAAGGGCTGAGTCAGAAATCCATTTTCAATAGTGTGTGTGAATGTAAGTCCCCAATACTCTCTTTATTACAAACTGGGAAACAAAATGATGGGGGACCTATGCTTTTTCCTAATACCCTCTGTGGCAGGAACAGAGCTATGCTGTTCAGACCCCCAGCTACATTGTGTGTGGTTAGATGACACTATTAACTTCTTCAGTGTCCTCTCAGCTTTCTGGCTCTCTGGAAGGACCTCAGCCAATGAATGACCAAGACAGTGATAGCCAAGACACACCCTTCTCAGGATGGACTTCAGCAAGGGGGTGGTACAATGGCCTAGCTATTTCCACCCAGCATGGCGCTCTTGTAGTGGGTAAGAGCAGACTCTGGCAGAACGTCTGTCCGGTTAGCATTAAAGTCTGATGGTGCCTCATGCCCAATCCAGCTTCAGCCCCTTTCCTTTCACTGGGGTCACTCTTCAAAACTTCTTCAGAATCGTTTCCACTCCCAACTCTGCCTCGGCATCTGCTTCCTGGAGAACCCAACCGTCAACGACCTTCCAGAGCCTCATACTTCACAGACCACCAGAGCAAACGATTTGAATCGTCAGTCCACTGGAATACAATGACACAAGGGCAGAGATGATGCTGTGTTTTCTTTCTTGCATGATCACAGCACCTAGAACAGCAAGAGGCACACAGTGAGGGGTATGGAGCTCAGTAAACAATGGTTAGGTGAATGAACGAAACCCAAATCTCTGCATTTGCACACATTGGGATCAGCGGGGTCTATGCCAGTGCCTCCTGTCTTCCCCTCCAGTTCACCACCTCTTCCTTCTGCTACACTGACATCCACCCCCTTCCTTCTGTCTGCCTTCCTCTCCCTTCCTCAGTTACCTGAGAATTTATGTCGGGCACAGTACCCTGCGCTCAGAACCACCTTCTGCAGTTGCTCCAAACCAGCTGGCCATCTCCTCTTCTGCTTCTCGTCCTTTTCTGCTTTCTCGTCCTCTTCTGCTTTCTCTGCCAGCTGGTACCATTCACAGCACCCACTTCCACCTGTCGGGGGCCAACACCCACCCCGAGGGCTCTACTCACCTGTGTCGACTTAAAAAAGTGTGTAACATGAGTGTTGTGAGGTAAGTTTTATTTGGGGCAAAATGAGGACTACAGCCCGGGAGACAGCATCTCAGCTCTGAGAAACTGCTCCAAAGAGGTAGGGGGGAAGGTCAGTACATATGTGATTTTGGGTGAAAGGGGAGTACATGCAATCAAGCACATATTTTTTCTCTCTTTTTTTTTTAACATCTTTATTGGAGTATAATTGCTTTACAATGGTGTGTTAGTTTCTGCTGTATAACAAAGTGAATCAGCTATACATATACATAATCCCCACTTGTCCTCCCTCTTGCGTCTCCCTCCCACCCTCCCTATCCCACCCCTCTAGGTGGTCACAAAGCACCGAGCTGATCTCCCTGTGCTATGTGGCTGCTTCCCACTAGCTATCTATTTTACATTTGGTAGTGTATATAAGTCCATGCCACTCTCTCACTTTGTCCCAGCTTACCCTTCCCCCTCCCCGTATCCTCAAGTCCATTCTCTGTGTCTTCAAGCACGTATTTTTGCAGGTTTCTGCTAGTCTCATGAAGGTTTCTGCTAGTCACGAGGAGCAGTTGTCACCATGAAGGATTTTAGTGCTTTTGTAGATTTGAGGAGATACAAGAATTGGGCTCGATAAAATCAGCTCCTGAGAATATCTAACTATCTGAAGACCTGTTCTGCCAGTTTTTCCCAGAGCACAGAGTTTCTCATTTCTGCTCTCCACCCTGAACCCCTTTCAGGGGGGTGTTGAAAGTCAGCGGCTGCAGCAGCACATGATGTAATACTTGTAGAGGTAGATGGCAAGTGCCAATGGCAAGTGCCAATTTGCAGTCGACACCTGTCTCTGGAGTCCCCGTTCCCGAACTGTGTCCTAAGGAACACTTACCTAACAAGGCACTTATTTTTAAAATTGTCTTCTGGGTGTCAGGCACCCTATTAGGCGCTCTGTTTACATTATACTTTTTTAAAAATTGTGGTAAAATATACCTAACATAAAATTTACCATTTTAACCATTTTTGAGTGCACAGTTTAGCGACATTAAGTACAGTTGTCCCTCAGTAACCTTGGGGGATTGGTTCCATGGATACCAAAGTCTGTGGATGCTCAAGTCTATTATATAAAATGACAGAGTACAGTTGGCTGGCTCCAAATCTGTGGATACAGAAGGCTGGCTGTACGTTCAGTGTTGGATAGACCACACTTTGCTTACCCATTCATCAGCTGATGGACATTTAGATGGTTTCTACATTTTGGCTACTGTGAATAATGCTGCTAGGAGCACTGGTGTCCATGTACCTGTTTTTAGTCCCAGTTTTCAATTCTTTCGAGTATGTATATAAGGATGGAATTGCTGGATCATATGGTAATTGTATATTTAATTTTTTGAGGACCTGCCCAATTGTTTTCTACAGTGCTAACAAGGTACTTTTTGGAAAAAAAGGGTTCCATGGTCAATAAACGTCATCCTCTAACTCTTTCTTGGAGAGTCACAATGCACTTTAGCATAGTAAAGTCTCTGAGAGGTCCCGCAGAAAAGAAAAAAACAAAAAACAAAAAAACCCAACCCCCCCGTGAAAAAAACCCCAACTTTGTACAATAACTTTGACCCACCATTCCCCAAACTAATTTGAAAGTGGAACCACTTTTTGCAGAGTAACTGGTAACATACCATCCCCTGCTGGTTTGGGAAACAGTACCCTGAGCTCAGTGGGGCCGACACAGGAAGGGCTGGGGCTCAGGGGCAGAGAAGAAAAATCACTCACTGCCCAGAGACGGGACAATCTCCAACTCTCCAACTGGCTTGTTGGGTGACGCCTGCAAGTTACTTTTCTTCCTGGAAGCTCTGCAAACGCGCCGTTTTCTGCCTGGTACACCCTTCTGCTGCTTCTTAGCTTCTTGAAGATTAACTTGACCTTTAGGACTAGCTCAGGCAGTCATCCCTTCCCTCAGGGAACTGACCCCGCTCTCCTGTCTCCCCAGGCAGGGATTGGAAGGCCCTCTTTGTTAGCTCTTATTAAACTACGTTGCCTTGTTAAATGGTCAGCCTCCTCCACTAAATCAAGGGGGGGCGGTCAAAGTTAGTTTCCATAGACAGCCACCTGGAGAGTTTATTTAAGAATGCAGATGCAACCATCTTACCCCTAAAAATTCCAACTCGGTAACTCTGGGGTTTGCATTCAGCAGCTCTAGAGTGTGAATTTTGAATAAGCACCCGGGCAATGTTCTTGGGCAGATGATTCTTGGAATCTTCTGTTGTCAGCTACGTGAGCATGAGAGCCACTTCTACCTCTGTGTATTTTACACAAAAAATGTTAAAAGAATGAATGAATGAACAAATGAATGAAACAACCTCAATTTCCTCCTCTGTAAAAGATGAGGTTGGACTGGATGTTCTCTAAGCTTTCTCTTGGTTAAACTTCTCTTTATAAAGTTCAGATTATTTCACCCAAGACACTGTGTTCCCTGCAGCTTTAGTATCCAAACCATATACAACATACAAAGCCAAGCACACAAAACCACCAGGGAGACCCACTGAAGAGGAATTAGTCCATGCTAGTACTTAAAAAGTGCCCCAGGACTCAAGAACAACCATACTTTTAAAACTATCAATTTTATCACAAGCTAGAGATACAAAGAGAGTATACACTCACGACCACGTGAATTCAGTCTCATTCTCTCTCATGAGCATGAGTGGCTGACAGGCAGCACTGCCAGGGCTGACAAACCCTTAAGTTTGGGAATTAGGGAGCTAGGCATTGCGGGAAACCAGAGGCCAGAGAAGGTGCTGGGGTGTTGAGCCCCTTCTCCTGCTATGAGGAGAGGGCACAGACTGTTAGCGCTGTCAGTGCCCCCTGACTCTGCTCCAAACATTTCTCGGTGGAATCTTTGGACGGAAAACCCTGACTCTCCTCTCCCTGAGAACGCTGCAGGTTTTGAGGGGCAACTCCAGTTTCTCATAAGAGCTATGGCCTGAGAAAAATGAAGTCTCCCATTACTTATAACCTCTCAGCATTTCAGAGGAAACGGTTGGCTATGGCTGCCAAGATCCAGCAAATATTTGGTTAGCTTGGAAAGAATGGGTGCTCATTTTCCAATTCTCACAGATTTATCTATGCCCAGTTCTTTTTATTAAAAACTTCAAATCCAGAGATAAAGTCAAGTGGCACTCCAGGCTCTAAGCATTCATCTGTATCCCAGGCAGCAGAACCCAGAATCTAAACAAACAAAAGCTTAATCAATAGAACTCATGAATTTCCTCCAGGAATAAGACCCAACATAGCCGAAGAATAAGCAGAGGGGCTCCTCACTGTGATTTTCTTTGGGCAGATATTTATGGGAAGGGCAGGGGAATGTTCCCTCAGTTGACTAGGGACAGAACACTCTGGCCCATGGCAAATCCTGCCTGCTGCCTTTTTTGTTTCTTTTTGTATGGCCTGTGAAATAAGAATGTTTTTTACATTTTTAAATAGTTGACAAAAATCAAAAGAAGAAAAATATCTCATGACATCTGAAAACTATAGGACATTCAAATTTGCGTCCATAAATAAAGTTTTATTGTAACACAGCCATACCCATTTGTTTGTATATTGTCTATGGCTGCTTTTGAGCTACAACAACAAAGTTGAGTAGTTGAGACAGAGATCATATGGCCCTATAAGCCTAAAATACGTCCTATCTGGCCCTTTGCAGAAAAAGTTTGCAGACCCTGGGAGTAGAGGAAATAAGAGTTGACCTTCCCCGGCATTTGAACTAAAAACTAAAGAAATATGTATGCACAGTTAAATTACAAAACAAACACCTGTTTAACCTAACACATGGGTCAGGAAATAAAACACTGTTGGTCAGCACCCCGGGAGTACTCTGGGTTGCCCTTTCTTCCTGACCAGAGTTCACCAGTATCTGGACCTTTGTGGTAGTATATTCCTTGCTGTTGTTTACACTTCTGCCCCCTAAACTCTATATTTGAATTTTGTTTTTGAACTGTGTATAAATAGAATAACACCGTATATTTTCTTTTCTGTCTTGTATTTTCTTTCAACACAGTTCATGAGACTCAACTCTGAATTACTGCATGTGGCTGCAGGTCTGTGACTGCCTTTGCTGCATTGCATTACATTTCATTACTCTAGCACAGTTCACTTATTCTTTTTACTGTTGGTGGACAGTTGGGTCATTTCCAGTTTTTGGCCATTGTAGATAGCATTGGACATCTTATATCTGAGCCACCACTGACTCCCAAGAGAGGAATGGAATTGTTGGATAGCAGGGTATGTGTATCTTCAACTCTACCAGTTAATGCCACACCGTCCTCCAAAGAGGTTGGACCAAATCACCCTCCCACCAGCTGCCTCCCTCTAGGGAGTAGAGACACTTTGTGTCTTGTCAGTCGGCACTATTTTCACCTCCAAAGCCTGAGCCACATGAGTTTGCTGCATGTTCCCCCAGCACCTTGAAGAGCCAGATGAGGTGCATGGGAGCCATCATCCCTTCTGCTCCATATCTTCCATTAACATAATTCTCAAGTCTTAATTCAGTGAGAAAACTGTCAATTTTCTAAGAATAAGCCTTGAGATAATGTGATGTCTTTTATTTAGAGTGCTGTGCTTGGCTCACGGGTCAGTCAGATGTGTGAGCGTCCTGACAACCCTTTCCCCTTCCCTGCCCCCTAAGGATGGGAGCTGAGGAAAGAAGCCGCTCAGACAGGACAAGGAATCAGGGAAATGATAACTGCCCCTTTCTCCTTTGGGAAATCAGAGGACTTAAAGGTCAGGGTATTAGTTCACAGGAAGCTGATGCTTGTGTCTTTCTTGGCAGGGTTTTAGGAAAACTGGGCAGAGAGGGCCCACTCCAATGGCCAGCATGCCGAAACCCCATCACCTGGAGGACCAGGCACTAGAGGCATTTCTGAAGCATGATGTAGCACTACATTGAAAAGGCACAAATAAACCCCAAACCCTAGCACACATTTATCCAGTTTTTGAAGCAGATTAATAGAATAACCAATAAAACATGTATAAAAGCTTTAATTAAATCTGATGAAATAAAACTTCATGTTTTATTTATGGACACTCCCAACATGTAAAGGATTCAGGGACACATTCATTTTTACTGCCATTTCGTCCTCATATCTATAATTAAATCCAGGCTGCAGCTCTGGCCCAAAGCGATGCGTCATTTTAAAACTGGCCTTGGACACTCCCTCCCCCACCCCCATCTGCTTTTAATTATAATTACCAATCCAATATGACTGAGGCGGATGGTAAAACTAAACAAAATAATAAAACAAACAAACAAAAAATGGTTGTTGCCATCGTGTTTTAAAACGACATGCTAAAGGAGGATTTCAGGCAGGTGGGCGCATCCTCTATTTCCAGTTTTATTATGTACCAAGTGCACAATCCCTTCATTTTACTTTCGACATAAAAAAAGGACTTCATGAAACAAGACAAAATAACTTATGATTATATGAAACATAACTGTGACAAATCACAAAACTATACATATTAATAGAAAAAAGTGTACCTAATTCTTTAAAAGATTTATGACAATAAGCACCAGATGTGCCCCTAGAGTAAAATCAGCCCCATATCCAGTATGATATATGCAGTTCATTTCTCTACGTGAGTGTATATAACTACGTACAAGAGTCTGTGTGATTTATGGGAAACAGATTTCCACTTTTTCCCCCCAAAGTGCTTTATGTCAGCAACATTACACAGGATGCTCTGCTGTCTGTACAAAATAAATCTCTTCTTTCTTACACTCACCATCTCTCCAATGAGTGTTTTTTTTTCTTTACTCATTGCAAAAAAAAAAAAAAAAAAAAAATGTAACCACAGAAATTCCACACCACCAACAGAAAGTGCCATTAAAAATGCTGCTATAAAATGACATGGTCGAAACAGTCAAATAAAATACCAAATAATTAAATTGGACATTTACAATCACTATTCCCAATACTTCAAGGCAACTGGGAAGCAAGGTTCTTGGATAGGGGGTTGAACACTTACCTCTGTTCTAGTATGCTAATGTGCTTGACAGCTGCTAATTTAAAAACAACAGAACAACACCAAAGCTCTGTTTTATCAGTGGAAACTTTGCCGTGATTGACTGAAGACCTTTTGTTCATTTTGGAATCACCTAAATAATTTGGGGTAGACATGGGTAATGGGAGATACCCCACAGGACTAGTAAATATTTAAATAATATTTAGCAGCTGATCAGAGGCTAAATTACAACTTACATTTTGATGCAGTCCCTTTAGGGAATTAAGACAATGCAGCAAGTGAAATGTCTCTAGGCATACTGATTTTTTTTTTTTTTAATGTAATAGGATAATTGGCCTTGCCGCTGTGTGTATTTTCACAAGCACCAGTCTTTTAAAAAAGGGGAATGACAATCTCTCTTCGGATGTTTACGAAAATGGTTACATATCAAGAGTAAAAAGACCAGGAAATGGAAGGAAATGAGTTCTTGAAGTTTCTACTTTTACTGCTACAAACATAATGATGAAAGCATATATAAATCTTGTGCAGTGTGAAAGCAAGCAAGGAACAAATTTTAAGGTCAGGCGAGATTCTGGAATCTCAGGGCAGCATGTGTTGTCTACAAGGAACCTGGAGGTGTCATGTCCTGGGGCCCTGAGCTCAAACCTGCAGCTGAGGGGAAACATGGAAGGGGAGTGAGGGCCACTCAGCCTCGCAGGCTGCACTGGGCCCACTCCCTCTGCCAATTCCTGCTGGGGAAGGAGGCCCCACAGGTGCAGCTGCTGTCTGGCACCCCCTGGTGCCCTCGGGCCTCAGTGAGGCCAACGGGGAGACTAGAGATGTGCACGAGGATCTCCTCCAGACAAAGTTTCTGAGGTTCAGCTTCTGGCTTTGTCCTCCTAACCTGTTTTCACCTTAAATTATAGCAAGAAGCCACAGGCAGGCAGACAACATCAGCTGCAGTAACAACCTTGCCTTTCCATTTTTTTCCTCCTCATCACACAAATGAAATGTGTTTTGAGTTCCCTGTAGAGGCTCCAGGATTTAGAATGAATAGATTGTCTCTCTAAGATACCAGAGCTTTCCCTTCTCTGCAGGGTGTGACAAAGGACATGGTCCCTGCTTAGGCCAAGTGACACAACCCACAAAGCCTGCCAGAGGGGTGGAACTTTGTGTGCCGTCTGAGAACTCATGTGGAAAGAAAGCCTGACGTGAATTCTTTTGTAAAGCAGAGCAGATTTTTGTGAAGTGAATGACTTGTCTCTTTTGCAGACACGGATGTCTGCATGATGGCTCTCCTCAGATCAGAGCCCACTAGCCAGAGAAACTAGACTGACTGAGTGCACCGTCAAAACGGACCCTGCACTTTGTTCTTTATTCGGCTGATTCTACTTCGCGTCAGAATGAAGTCCGGAATCAGGCAGAACACTACCGACCGTGCAGCCAGACTGGAAGGACATGTCTGTCAGGATAAAAACTGTCACCAGATCCCAAGTCTGACACCAAGCTGTTTAATTGTCTTGTTGAAGATTATAATTATCCCAGTTTGACAAATAGCATTGTTTCATTCTCCCTCAGAGAACATTTTTAAAGAGAGAGAAAAGAAATCATGAGAGGTCATAGTACTGGAATGTCAGAATCTACCAGGTGTTTTGGGGTTTTGGCAATTTTTATAGCCTATGTCATAGGACTCTGGATCTTTTTAATAGCTTGATAAAGGAGTCACAGAAAACGGCATCCTATTCAGGTTTGAGATCAAATGGCCGAGAGCTCTGGGTAAATGCCAGGCCCTCAAAACAGAGTTTCAGACAGAAAGGTTGCCTCCTTCTGGCCACCTTTCCAGAACTGTCCCCTCTACCTGCCTTTGGCCAGACCTTGCTCAGAGGTGGTGAGCAGGCAATGGTGGGTGGTGGGCATGTCTGAACCACAGTCAAGAAGAGGGTGAGAGCGATGCAAAAAGAGGGAGAGAAGGAAGGCAAGGGAGCAACAGACAGACAGGTGAGGGGAGATCCTAACGGAGGGAGCAGAGGCTGTGCAAAGTAGCCAGACATCAGGCATCTCTAGTTTGGTTTTCTGAGAACCCAGGAGCACACCTCCATGTGTCCCTGCTCTCACAGCTTCTAGCAGGTCCCTGGGCAGAGCACCAGAGCGGAGGCCACGGGTGAGCCAGTCAAGTGACCTTTTCCTTTGAAAAATGTCTTCGAGGTGGAGCCGCTGAAGAGTCAACCCACGAGGGTCTCTGTGGCAGCACTGGGAAGAGGGTGGCCTACCCCATGTCCCTCAGGGAGCCTTCGCTAATGCAACACTAATGTTCCGGGCGCTCACAGGTGCTGCAGCGTGCGGGCAAGCAGAGCCACAGTGGAGGCAAGGTGTACGTAGCTGGGGGGATTAAAATAATTATTTCCATCCAAAGAACAGACCTCTAAATATTTTTTTCCTTTAAAAAGTAGACGTAAATAACAAGTCTTTAAAATCAAAGAACTAAGATAGGTTGCATGAATATAAAACAAGTTGTAGTGCTTCTCAAGGGCCTGTGCTTGACAGAACCTTCTCACTTTGCGTTTGGAGAAACACTGAAAGCAACTGGTTAGCGTGGGAACAGCTAAGAGGAGAGAGGCAGCCAGCTCACTGGATGCCAGGCCGGCGCTGGGAAACCTGGGGTCCTCCAAGAGCTGGGCCCATGCTGTGCTTTGGAAGTGGGTTCCCCTTGCTGTGCCTGGCTCTTGGGTGGGGCAGTTCACTGTGCTTCTGGCAATTTGGGTCGCCCTTCCGTGTTTGGAGTTTCAGCAAATCCCCAAATTATACTTCCACGTGCACATCATCTCACTGGTGTCCTCTGAAGGTTGGCAGCCAGGAAGTAACAGGTATCTGGTAGAGTGAGACTCTGAATTCCCTTTGAAAAGAGTCCTGCTGGTCACCGGCAAACCCAGGGAGAAAAAGGAGCAGCTGAAAACACACCTACAAAGCCCAGCTCTGACCATTCAGCCCTGCCCTCCAAAGACACACCTGGGACTTGGCAGGTTCCGCTGATTCGCTTGACATCCTTTTTCTTACAGTCTGTGAAAGTATAAGAAGAAAAGGTGGCAAGGAACAAAAAGATTCTGGACGCCAGTGGTAGTGGAGGCCAGGGGAGCTTTTAGCCTTCAGTATAGACAGAGGAGAGCTGGCTAGGGCAGCGATCCACAGCGCTGATCTGCAAGAACGTGGTGTCTTCAGGTCCACTGCGAAGAGACTCCCCAAAAAGGCTTGAGGAACCCGAAGGTAGATCACACACTGGAAGAGAAAGAGCGCACAAGTCAACTGCTACCTTGTCGCAGACGCCAGGCACACAGGGAGCAAATGCTGGCTGGGGCTGAGGAGGAAACTGTGCCGGGCCAGGCCCTTCAGCAGGTCTCCCCGTCCTCGGGCTCCTTAGGTGGGGAAGAGGCTGACGTGCAGGCAGGTGGCTAAAATAGGACTCGGCACAAGAGATGGGCTGAGTAGCAATAAAAGTGAAGTTCTGTAGGGAAGAGTGAGGGCAGCCTCAAAAAGGAGGTGATATTACGGTTGAGCCATAAAAAAGGATGGGATTCTCACAGACAGAGAGATAAAGAAAGAACATTCCAGGAGGAGGAAAGAGGGAGCGAAGACAGAGAGGGGACACATGGGGCCAAGTGTGCTGGCAAAGCTCAGGTACAGAGCATGTAGGGAGACATGTGAGGAGGGCACATGAGACATGAGCGCAGGTCCGGAGAGTTCCATCAGGCTCAACTCCTGGGGGCTTCGAATGACTTGCTGAGGACAGTCAACTTTATTCTCTGGGAAACTACAAACTACTGAAGGTAGCTGAACAGGAAAGTACCTTATTTTATCCTTCATTTTTGGAAGGCAATGGTTACGGTAGCTCGGAGGGCAGAATGGTAAAGATAAGGAGCTGACTCAAGGAACTTGTTGGAAGGCCGTTGCCTAAGTCTGGGAGAGACATGATGGCACCTGAACGAGGGTGGTGGAAGTGGGGCTGGAGAAGGGCTGGAGAGGAAGATAAGAGGAGAGACATTTCACGGGCAGAGTGAACAGGATTTGATGCGGTCATGTGCTGGGTCAAGTCTAGTCCAGGCTGGTCACGGGAAACCCACCTGATCTCACCTGCTTGTCTGCCCGAGTGTCTAAGTCACAGACACCAACACACCTGTAATGCCCGAGTGAGCTGAGAAGGCTCTGTGGAAAACGTCAAAGCCAGCCTGGCCCATGGACGTGGGGACCAGGCAGTCCTCGAAGGAAGGCACCACACTGCAGGAGCTGCTAGGCGGCATGGTTCTCTGAGAGTCAGGGTAATGTGGGGGGCAGAATGTCTGCAGCTGCCCGTAAAATCCTGAAATGCAAGCATGGCATTGAGCTACTGCAGGGCACAAGTTCAGAAGATCATTTCAACCTGGCTAGACCCTCACTCAGCCTGGCTTCGTATGACAAAATGCCTTTAACCCTTAAGCCCACCTACAAAACCTTCTGACCAAGCATCCATAATGCACTACCTGAGCAGAAGCTCTTCTACCTCCAGGGGCTTTTTATTTCTTGCTCTAGTACCTGAAGCTGAAAGGCTTCACACCTTCCCTAGACTCTCCAAAGAGTCCTGGACACTGAAGGTCTGTCCTTCAGGGGACATTCCTACCCCATGCCCTCTCACCAGGTTTTAAGTGCATCTTCCTTAACTTCTTTTATTCTATAGTCTGTTTTTCACATTTCGTAAAAACCTGAATAAAGCTCTTAACAATGCTCACCTTAAAAAATGCAACATAGATCTATCCATCTGCACTTCCAACAGATACATTCATACACATTTATATCTTTTCTTCCTCATTATTTTGAATAGGTACATAGTGTCTCATAGTCAGATATGCTACCATTTACTTAACTATTATTATTGCTGATCTTTGCAGTAAATAGAAAAACTGGAAGTGAATAAACAATATAATGAAGAAATATGTGAAAAGATTTCTTAATATTTGAAAATAATCAACATTTTGCTAATCTTGTTTCATTTATCTTTTCAATTTTTTTCTTACTCAATGGAGTTTTTCCCTTGGGGTCCTATGTGGTCCTTTTCTATGATTCTCCACACCTTCCATGATACCTTACCTTTTCCCTCTTCCTCGTCTCATGATAAATTTAAGTAAAAGATTACTTTCTGGAGTATACGGTTTTAAAAATATAATGAAATCTTCATTCAATACCTTATTTCTTGGTACCTGTTTCCTCAACTCTAACATGTGAAAGTCATTGTCTATTTCACTGGGTGATTATGAAGATGAAGCAAGTCATTGGATAAGGAAATCCATATATAACATTTGAAAGTGCTTTATGAATGTCAGTTATTGATATCATGACTCTGTTTCTGGTGAAAAAAACAAGGAAAAAACAAGTAGAGGAAGTGCCCCAGGGTTCCTTTCACAAACATTACACGATGGTGAATACAGAACTAATTCATGGACTTTGGAGCCCTAGTCCTGTGTGCTTTCCTCCTCTAGAACTGCTTCTTCTTACAGAGTCACCTATCAACAGGTAGGGAAGGTGCTATTTGGGTTCTTTTTAGCTCTCGTTGAGTACAACTGAGGCACACTAACACATCCAACCTATTATGCTTACACCCTTCTCATTTCTGATTAGTACTCTCAAGGCAGACTACCCTTGGCCAGGAGGCCTGTTCTATGGTCACTAGGAATATCACCAAAGAATGTGTGCTGAACTGCTCACAAAGCCACAGACCAGCCCTCTAGGAGCTTATGATACAAGACAGAAGGATGGACACAGATTTATGAACAGGGTACACTCACAGTAGAAAACAAAATAATATCCTTTGTAAGTAACCAGTAGTATACTTTATATAGAATCAAGAGAAAATTCCATATAAGGTTTGGGAGGAAGATTAAATTCATGTTAGCAGTATAGACTAGGAAAAAACATAAGGAAATTCCATGTCAAGGCAGGAGAAGAAAGAATGGAAAACTACTGGCTCTTCTCTTTTTGATGCCCTAAGTCTTCTGCATGGACTCAGTAGGCAGACAGGCAAAGGACCCAAACAGATCACTCAAATACGCATATAATTTATCCACCAATATGGACAACTGGCAATTCTCTAGCCGTTAAAGCAATAAAAATCAAGACAATGATAAAATACCATATTCTACCTATCACATTAGCAAAGATTTCTGAAAGTCATTCTTGGTGCTGGACTGAGAGTGGTGGCAAAGGCCCCTGTGCAGAGTGTGCAGACATTGCAAAGGAGTATAAGCCTCTGTAAATCACTTGACAACCTGCATCTAGAACCTAAAAGTGTTCAGACTTCTGGACAGGGGAATTTTTCTTCCAAGAATGTATCCTAAAAGTGTATTCTGAAAAACAGAAGAAATTCTGCAAGAGGTAGTCATCACAGCGCTAGCTGTCATAACAGAAAACCGAGGAGGAAAAATGGCCAACCATAAGAGAACGGTTGAACATGGTATTTTTACCTGATGCGAATGTTAAGTAGCCATGAAAACAGTATTTACAAGGAGTTAACATCGTGGAAAGACCATTATAAGGTTCAGTTGGAAAATAAAGCAAGATACAAAACTGAATAGGGAGACTGGGTTCAGTTATGTGGAAGACTATGTATAGGACAGATTGCAAGGCAACATATTTATAGTTGTCTTTGGGGTTTTTTTGGCTTTATGTTTTTCTGAATTTTAATAGCAGTGAAGGACAAGTACTTTGGAGCCAGACTTCCTGGGTTCAAATCCTAGCTCAACTACTTACCAACTGTGTAGTCTTGATGAATTATTTAGCCTTGCAGTATTTCAGCTTTCTAATTTGTAAAATGGGATTACAAGTAGTACCTATAACTTAGTGAGTTATTATGAAGATTAAATTGAGTTAATATTTACATATTATACAATATAATCTGAGAATATAATTAATATTTATATATTTTAATAACATAATTTATATATGTTTGCTAAATAAGGAAAATAAAAAAGTAAAATTACATCACAATAATGTAGCTCTCAAAAGTAAAATGTTTATTAAGAGAAATAAAATTTTCAAAAGGGCAACAAGTAAGTCCTTCAACAATAACCAAATGTAAGAATGGACAAGGCAGTGGGCATGTAGCTCACTTCCAGTTCCCAGGTGGAATCCTCTGGAACATTCTTGGCCCTCGGGACCTGGGCTATATACCTCTTTCCCATGTTGGTTCCTAGATCCTGCACTAATTGACACACATTCTGATTTCTTCACTCGCCCCCATGCAGGCTCAAAACAGCAACAAACTTGAGTGGGCTGAAAGACCTGGGATGTGCAGTTTCGTTTGGGAGGTTCCTTGGACTAATCTTGACTTTGGGTACCCAGTGGCCAGGCACATGTAATCACGGCATCGCCATCAGGAGGAAAACATTACCATGAACCATCACTGTTGGTTTATTAGAATGTAATGTCGCCTCACTGAACAAAATAGACAATATTTGCTATTTATATCCCTATGCTGGCTCTGTTCATATTTGTCACTCATATATACCCTGATAGCATTCCTCAGTGTAATATTAACCTTCCAGGAAGAGAGACTCCCACAACTCCCCAAATAGGGACATTGATCATTCAGGTATGTCAGGGACGTGATAGAGACTTCCACTGGCCTTTTGTGAAAACCAATTCATTCTCTCTTTCCTGTCTTCTCCCTGCTTTGAAGACATGGCAGGAATTTCACATGGCTTCAATCTACACTTGAGTGCTGTAAAGTGTAAGAGTATAAAAGGTTCGTAATGCAGTGAAATACACCTGGTGATGTTAAATAGTAAACCCAACATCCTGAGCTCCATCTCCCAGTTTCCCCTGTCCATCTGGGTCTGAGTGAGAGGGCCGAGTGAACTGTAGTTCCTGCCTGTGGCTTTCTTGGCTGACACGAGAAACAGTCAAAACCAGAATGGCCCCACAAGCATGTTTTACCACTCTCACAGCCAACTCAGGGAAAGAAAATCCTCTTTATTAAATCCCTCCCTTCAAGAAGCCAGTTACTAGAGATGCCAAATACACTGGTGTGGATGACTGTGGTCACTCAAATCAAAGAGCTTTAACATAGCCTCTTCCCACTGCTATTTCCATAAAACTAACAAAATCTAAAAAAATTCCATCAGGATCTTGCCACACACAAAAACCCAGAGAAAGCCTAACTCATTTTCTGATGAATGGCTCCTGTATTCCAGCTGCTGAATTTCATGTAGTAAGTTTGGAAGGAACACTACCTCGAGGACCCAAAGCAAAATGCAGCAAGATGTTAACACATTTCGTGGGCATAAAACATAAGAGTGATGGCAAAGTCAGCCAATCTGTCAGTCAGTCAGTCAATGATAGTTACTGAGTACTGGTCAAGGTGCTTTTGGAGAGACCAAAGAAGTAGAAGATAACACCTTGTCCTTGAGGATTGATAATGCAGTTGGAACAAGAACACATACACTTATAACAGCAGAAGAATGCACACATAAGTTTATGTTGGCAATAAATATTAGTCATCACATTTAGTTAGAAAATCACCCCTCCCCCATTTTAGAAGTTATTTTACCTCCAAGAATGGAGGAGGAGAAGAGGAACTTGCAGATAAACTGACTTTACTCAAGTTGTAGCTCCTGAAGGTCAAGGAGAATCATTCCTCCTCTTGTCAATTTTGGGAAGTATTTTTCCCTTCTAAAAACAAACTCGTTTTTCTAATTATTAAAATATTTTGAATTAATTATACCAACTAGAAAATGTAGAATAGTATATGCAAAGAAAAGAAAAATTATCTTTATTCCTACAATTCAGACATAGCCAGATATATACACACAAAACTGGAATGTTATACATATTGTTTTGTATCCTGTTTTCTCCCCTAATATTACCTATGAGCTCACATAGTATTAAAAATCATTCTTTTTTTAAAATAAATTTATTTATTTTATTGTTATTATTTTTTTGGTTGCCTGGGTCTTCGTTGCTGTGCACGGGCGTTTCTCTGGTTGCGGCGAGCGGGGGCTACTCTTCGTTGTGGTGCACCGGCTTCTTATTGCGGTGGCTTCTCTTGTTGGGGAGCACGGGCTCCAGGCGTGCGGGCTTCGCTAGTTGTGGCACGTGGGCTCAGTAGTTGTGGCTTGAGGGCTCTAGAGTGCAGGCTCAGTAGTTGTGGCGCACGGGCTTAGTTGCTCCGCAGCCTGTGGGATCTTCCCAGACCAGGGCTTGAACCCGTGTCCCCTGCATTGGCAGGCGGATTCTTAACCACCGCGCCACAAGGGAAGCCCTAAAATTCATTCTTAAAAACCTCTCCTCTTTACTTTGTCATGTGGGGTCACTGACAGCTCTGTGATGATCCGTTAGATCAGGAGTTCATGGTTACTCTTGCTGCTTAATGATGATAAAGTAGCCCCATGAAGCTCAATGTGGATTTCCTTCCCAACGTGGAAGGGGAGTGGAAGAAGTCAGAGGAGAAAGGAATCGCATGACTAAATACAGTAATGGAAGGGTATTCTCTAGGGCAGCGCTGTCCAAGAGAACTTTGTGTGTTGATGGAAATGATCTCCGTCTCACTGTCCAATACAGTAGCTGCATGTGGCTACTGAGCACTTGAGATGTGGCTAGTCGACCAAGGAACCAACTTCTAAGTTTTATTTAGTTTTAATTAATTCAAATTTAAATGGCCACATGTGGCTTGTGGCTACTGTACTGGACAGCACAACTCTAGGGATATCTGCATTCTCAGGTTTAACAGACTTTCAGTAATGTTTCTGATTAAATTCCTAGAGAAAAAACATATGACCCACCAATAGTTTAAATAAAAGACAGATAATGATTCTTAGACTCCTGGCGTTCAAGATAGGAAGTATATTAGACTCTTTATTACATTTATCTTTTCCTTACAAATTTATACTCTAGTCTTGGTAGAAGGAACCAGAGTATAAATACTTCAGTAAATAAATAATGGTCACCCAACTCACAACCCTCATGAGGGCTGACGTGCATTGTTTTAAGCTAAACTTCCAGGGCAATTCAGCTCTCCTGCAGGAACCACTTTCCTTTCTGGAAGTAAGAGAAGGAAAAGGAAACACATCACCCACTTTCTTTCCTGCAGACTCTGGGCCTAACTCACTGTGTGTGTGGGAGTGGCAACAGCATAGGTGGGTCTCCAATTTCCCTACCACTTGATGATGAAATAAAGTTCAATACAGAGGCTCTACCTTACATTTATGGGTGGAGATGAATACCATCAGCCTGAACTTTGTCAAGGTGCTATGTCAGGAGCTGTGCCCCTAATGGGTTTGTTTATATATATAGCAGATGGCTTTGCAAAACAAAATTCTTGTTCTCCTTTATGGTGAGGCTGAGAACCACCACCAAACTCTGGGAGCCAGGAAAAGAGTTGGATGGGCAACATTCAGAATCAAGACTGACCCTTCCCTGCGGTAGGTTCTGCCCAGACCATGATGCCAACTTATAGATGCAGACAGCCCACCTGTGAAGCCCATCACAGGCATCAGGAAGGGCCCCCAGAACTAATTCCTCAACCAGAGTGTGGCCTGATCAGGCTGGGCAGGACCCTTTGTGAAGCTCCTTGGCAACAATGCTGAGACCAATTGCTTCCCAAGACCCCTCAATATCTTCAGACAGGAAAGCCCTTCAATTCCCATGTGATCGGAGAGTATCATTTTAGGCATCCAGGCCAAACACTGTTGTTTTCAGATACTGCCCAAATCTCAGAGTCATCTGTCCCCTTGACCTTTCAGAAGAAACACTGGCTAAGCATGTGCTTGCCTTTGCTATTGTATTTTTATAAAATGGGGGTTCACAGTATCTACTTCATAAGGTAACTGCAAAGATTAAAGAGGATTAAGAGATGACCCATGTGAAGGGCTGAGCATGTGCCTGCACACAGCACTCTACAAATGTTTCTTTTCACTTTTCTTCCCTATTCTTCTAATAACACAAACATTTCAACTTTTATGCCTTCATTTAGTCGACAACTATATGCTAAGCACTTGCTCAAGTGCTGGCGACACAGTGGTGCATAAAACATGCTCCATGCCTTCTTGGAGTTTATGTTTCAGTGAGAAAGAAAGATAAACATATAAATGAAAAATCAAGTAATACAATTTAATATTATATGTGACAATAAAAAGGAAATTTTCTTTAAGGAATATATAGAGATGTAACTCTTTTCTCTAGACTGCATTCAAGATAGGAAGAGGAAAAAGCTCAAATAAGAAAGAAGTTTGGGCACTCCCAAAACTTTTAAAAAAGAGTAGTGATTATGGTTCCTTTTGTTTGGCCCTGTCTGGTGAGGGTAGATATAATTAGGAGGTCATCCCATAGCTCTGCTGAGGACCAGCCCTGGCAGAGTGGGGTTTTTTTTTTTGCCAGTGGTACTGATCAATTAGTGCCTGGGTAGGAGAATAAGCAGATGTCAGTGACAGAGGCAGAGCTGGCAGTGCTCAGCTTTTTGGTGGTACAGCTCTTTGTTAGCCAAGTGGAAGCAGGGATGTATGTTTATGAGCTTTACAACTCTAATCATTTTTCCACAGAGACTATAATTTTGTGGGTTACTTGAGGAAGTGTAGAGTTTTGGGCCTCAGTCATGATTGCTGCATGTGCAGGGGCATGGATAAGCCTAAGTGATGAACGAGAGGGCTCAAATCAGAGAGTTCCAGGGACAGGGACACAGAAAGAAGATGCATGGCCTACTCCCTTTGGCTACCCTAATTTCTTCTTCTCCAGCACTCTTATGGCTCTTTGTGCATTCCCTTGTACTCTCTGGGGACCTTTGCACTCCCCCCTTTAAATACCTTCTGCAATCCGTGATACAAGCCAATGAGCAGAAAAGAGAAAAAAATAGGTAAGTCTCTGGTAAAGCTCTTAAAGGCCATAAGAATATGATCTCTGGCATCACATCTTCTCAGCATGATTTAATGCCCTCCAACTTTACTCAGAGAAAGGCCCAGGGAATCATACACTTATTACTCACATGGTACCTTTTTAAAAAACTTTAAAAAACTCCTTCTTAGGCAGCCTCTGATATACCTGTCTTATAAGTAGGTGATTCAAACAAATGTTCTCATTTTATAGACAAAGAGATGGAAGTTGAGTCATTTGCCTTTAAACCAATACTATGTTTATATGTTATTGTGCAAATAAGAGAAAAGTGGAAAATTCATACAATCATTTTAATATTTACAAACATCCAGCTATTTGCAATTATTCATGGATCTAGCCTTTATCTTAAAACAAATGGGGAGCAGACTAAAACAGTCATCATATACTTTTCTACTAAGTCCAGAGTTTTCTCATTTGCAGTCCCTTTGCTTTGGCATTTTTATAGACATTTTGATTAGTGTTACACCAACCCCTCAGAGAATTCTTTCAGAAGGAAGGAGAGGAACTAATATTTATTTGCTCTGAGATAGGCATTATCTTAGGTGTTTTAAACAGAAAATCTTCATTTTTACAACTTTTAAAAAAACTGAAATATAGTTGATTTACGATATTGTGTTAATTTTAGGTGTACAGCAAAATGATTCAGATATATATATATTTTTTTTCAGATTATTTTCCATTATAGGTTATTACAAGATATTGAATATAGTTCCCTGTGCTATACAGTAAATCCTTGTTGTTTATCTATTTTATGTATAGCAGTTTGTATCTGTTAATCCCATATTCCTAACTTATCTGCCCCCCACCTTTCCCTTTGGCAACCATAAGTATATTTTCTATGTCTGTGAGTCTGTTTTTGTTTTGTATATAGATTCATTTGTATTATTTTTTAGATTCCACATATAAGTGATATCATATAATATGTCTTTCTCTGTCTGACTTACTTTACTAAGTATAATATTCTCTAGATTCATCCATGTTGCTGCAAATGGCAATATTTCATTCTTTTTAACTTACATCAACTTTTGAGTTAAGTAATATTGTCCCCAGTTTATAGACAAGGAAACAAAAACGTTCAAATAACTTACCTAAATCCTCATAGCTACCAAGTTTCAGAACTAGGACTCAAACTCTTGTCTGTTTGGTAACAGTTCATAGAGACTATTAGGGCTTAAGCTCACAGACAAATCATTTTAAACAAAATCTTGCCATTTTTGTTGAGGTCCCTCACTGTCACATAGGCAAAGTTACTCAGACTGGATCAACATTTCATAAAGTATAAACATTTTCATTAGGGAGAAAAGCATTGAATTAATTAACAAAATTGATGATATTACCTAAACACTGAAAAATTCAAAAAACCCTGAAGAGTAGAAACAGAGACATTTTGGAAATTTCTCTTGGCCAATTTTCTGATTTAGTCACTATTTTATTTCTATCCATTGCATGAACTACCTGGATCTGGGTCCAAAGCCTGGATAACCCATTAACCAACTGTGTGTCTTTGCATAAATTATTTTTCTTCTTGAGCCTCCTTTTCTTTTAAAATAATATCTATTTTATAGGGTTGTGGAAAACATTATACATGAGAGCATTTATAAAAGCATCTAGTGCATTCCCCAGCATGTAGTAGGCCCTCAGTAAATAGTAGCAATTATTACTACCATGAAATAAGCTTAGCAGTATTTGTAGATTCTGTATAATGCACATGCAATTCTTAAGCAATTTATCTCTCATAACCCACCACCCTTAGGTATAAAATGATGGTGAAGTGAAGCCTCCACAGTTTGGTTGCTATTTTCCCCCTTAGCTCCTGGTCTTGGCCAACAACCTCAGCCAGGTCTTCATGTAGTCAGAACTCTACTAAGCTTCCTCCCTGGAAGTGATGGAGAACCGACTCTTCATTTTAATATGGAGTCTATAAATGGGGAAGCTACAGGAACAGCTCACAGACTGTGATAGCAAGACAGATTTTTCTTCGGGCTGAGAACTAAACCAGCTTGCAAAGCACTCGAGCTATTTAAGACTGACATTTAAGCAACTACTGTACTAAGAAAAAGGAAAATAATGGAAATAATAACCCTGAACATTCCATTTGGCACCTTCCTTTTGAAGGAACAAGGTTACAGTGGTTGGAAAGCTGACCAGTGGAGCAACCTCCTGGTCCCCTAGCCCCTGGTCAGATGGGTTGCAGCATGAGGGCTTCAAGTTAGACAAGTCCACCTGGTTCCAAGAAGTGGGGCCATTTTCAACTATAGCTTCTACCACTAGCCTGCAGGCCACAGAGAGATGCATTCTGCACACTCTGGGTGCTCTCCTCTGCTCGTGCACCTCACAGAACCTCACCTGGTCTGCAGCAAGCTGCTAACAGCATTTATTACTGTGAGCCACACTCGCTCTCCAAGTTGTACACCTGGGGTAGGGGAAGAGGAAGATGGTCTGCTACTGATGTCTGCAAAGTTTCAAATAAGGGGATGAGAGTGGGCAGAGCATTTTGCTGAAAAGGGCAAAAAGGAAATGGGAGAAAGCAGAGTGAGAAGGAAGGCATGTATAAAACCCTTTTGGTTAAAAGATGTAATTGATTTTCATTAAAATATCTTCAACCCAACCAAAACCGTAATGCGTGGTGGCCTATGGCTTCCAAATTCTCAGAATGATAAGCTGCCGAAGTAAACTAATTGCAATGTGTCTCAATAATTGCCATGTGTGGGTATATACAGTTACAGTAAAATGGTTCAGTGAATCCTGATAATGACAATGCACGTATGGCAATTATATAAAACAGAGACGCTCAAAACCAGAAGACCCAAAGATTCTTAACATGGATATTAAAGCCAGCTTTGCCATTTATTGGCTGTGTGGCCTTGAGGAAACCATAGCCTCTCTGAGCCTATGAGTCCCTATTGATAAAAGGGGGAAAATAATACTATTGTGGCAGCATGATCCTCATGGTAGGGAGGGGGAGAAGCACAGGGAACAAACGGAAAGAGATTCAGTGCCCAGTTGCCCATGATTTGCCTCCTGTACTCCATCACCCGCCTATGACTCAAAAATCCTGGATACATATAAAGCCCAGAATGAAGGGTGGAGGAGTTGGACATTCTGAGTCTGATGGGTGTGTGAAGTAAACACTTTGGCCACGGGTCAAGGTTGAAAGGAATGAGTTGGGAATTTCTCTATGAGAGGGGGTTACTCTGTTGCTGGTGTATATAACCCTCCTAGGTGGCTACAAGGATCAAATGAAATAATAAGTGTGAAAATATTTTGCATACAGTAAAACACACTGAAAATTCCAGCCCCTACTGTCTCATTATAAGCCTGGTGTTACTTATCATCCTACATTCTCTGAGTACAAAGGTAAATTTGCCCTCGGTTGTGTCAAGCTCTGTTGCATAAAGTTCACAAGCAACCCTTTGACTCAGGAGTACTTGAGCCAAAAACAGAACAAGGAAAGCACGGCAAAGAATGAAAATTTAATTCTGTCTGCCCTTGTCCTTCCAAGCAAGCTTTGCTGTAAGAAAGGTCTGGCAGAGAAGAGGATTCCAGATAGAGACGAAAAGGGACATTAACATGAAATGCTGCAGCCTCCCCTGAGAGCCATCCTGGTCCTCTACAGCTTTTAGGTTGTGCTGCATTTACAGGACTTCCCCGGAAGGTAAAGGGAGAAGGAAGCTGGAAAGTATTTCCTCAGTCACTAGCCAACTGCTTCCTTTGGATTATCTCTGATTGGGGAAGCACGGTGAGGTGGCACTAAGTCCTACACTTAGGGTCTAGGCCTGTGCTTGTTAAAGTGGGGGCCACAGCATCAGCTCCACCTGGGCTCTACGGCAGACACAGTGAATCAGAACTTCTGGGTGAAGGGCCTGGGAGTGTTCATGTTAACAAGGTGTTTTTTACACTAAAGGTTTAGAAGCCCTAAGAACATCTTTACATGATTTTCAATCTTTGGCAAGTTTTCCAAATGGAATACCAATAGGAAAAAACAGAACAGCTCTGATTTCATTTGAAATGGAGGAGGAGAGCTCTTTGTGTGGGCATCTCTTCCCCCTGGGCTCACCCCCAGCCCTTTCTGCTGGACTCTGGGGGCTCTTGGGGATAAAGCAATGATGACTGTCCCAAAGTGACTTGAGATTACAGATATAGATCAGGATGATCTCCCTCCCCACCCCAGTACCATTCTCTTCTTGGGCAAGGTGCAATCACGGGACCTCAGTTGAGTGACTCAGAAGTTCTGGGCTTACTGTTGGTCCCACACTGATCTTGTGGCCTAGACTTCTGCTGTCTAGCTGTAACCAAACTCCCACGTTATATCCGTTCCACTAACTAGGTGATTTCTTGTTTCCCCGAATCCAAGTCTATGACTATATAACTTTCCAGCATTCTAATCTCTCTAAGAGTGGGCACCATCTCACACTTGCACCAATGGCTTGATTGTTTCTCCTGCTGAACCTCTGCCTCACAGCTAAGTCCTTGTTACATACTGTTAAGCTTCCCCCAAATCTGCTGTCTAGAATATTATAGTGAGATGAAATCTGGGCTTGAAGTAAAAGTAATCTATATAGGTGGGTTTAAGAAAGCAGAGTGGACTCTGCATTTGTAAAACCTGATGTATGTCACTGGATCCCCAAATTCCTGCCACTCCTTTCCATCTGGCTACCAGGAAACTTGCCTTTTCATCTTGTCAAACCTTGGGGACACTGACTACTAATGTGGATAACTCAATTTATGATCTGTCATCCTCTGCTCCGCCCCTCCAGCTAGACAGCCTTCTTCCCACTGCCACCTGAGGGTCACACTCTGATGAGTGTGTCTAGTCTACAGGGTCTTTCCTTTCCTGCTTACTCTCATCCCACTGCACACCAAACTCTCAATTTTAAAGTATGTATTAGGTATCTCAAATGTGCCACGTACTACAGGGATTAAATAGATGACATGATTCCTTGCCTACATACGGACCATGAAGAATACTGTCTCACGGTTGAGTTCAAAGGTTTTGCTTGCCAAGAACCATTCCTTAGATATAAGCTCAGGAAAGGCAGGGACTTCTATTTTCTCTATTGATGTAGCTTTAGCACCCCAAGCAGGACCTGGCACATAATAGGAGCTGAATATTTGAGAATGAATAAATGGATGAGTGAGTGATACTTACATATAGAGCCTTTGGTGAAGATACTGATGGTAAGAGGAACCACAACTGAGCTCAAAGATTTTGATCTATGAACTTTGTACATAATAGCCTATCAGGAGTTTCAGAAAAATAAAGTGACTTCCCTTTCTAACAGTGAAATTTTCTTTTAATGGAGGAAGAAACAAAGACAATGGAAATACAATTGGCCCTGTCAAGATGACCTGGAGAGTTTTGCTGCTCCAAGCCACCATTTTCTGCTGGATGCCAGGAGGGTACTGAACCTGAAGAGGAACAAGAGTGGGCAGGAGAATTAAGTGGCTCAACTCATCCACAGAACACTTTGTACTCTTTTAGGAAAGCATCCCAAGGTCAAGGAACCTAGTCAACTAATCTGAGTTTCATCTCTAAATAGGAGCACAAATATATTTCCTACTCTCTTCATAAAGTTATAATGAGGATTCAGGTATTCATCCAACAGATATTTTATCGAGCAGTTTCTTTATAGCTACCATGCACTGACAATGATCTTGTACCTAAGAGTAATTTATAAAACATATATTGCAATATAAATCTATGTACTATCACTGACCTCAATGGTATTGATAAAAACACTACATCAGCCCAGATCCACAGACACAAACAACCTTGGGGTAAATATTTGGCTAATTCAGATCCCCTGAATCATTCTGCCATTCTGATGACAGAATTTAAGAATCTGAAGTAAAGGCTTTGCTTTGGGATGTGTGATATGAGATTGGGTTTGCGGAGGAATGTGGGAGAGGAGTGGCTGGTCGTTACACTTAAATGATCTAGAAAAATGCCTGAATGTTTTTACTTCAACAGACTTGCATCTTTAAGGTCTAGTTCTCAAAGACCTTACAAAAGAACGAAATAGAGAGTTTAGTCAGAGCAATCTGGTTAGAAAGCAAAACTTTCTGTAAAGAGAAAGAGCACTCACAATTGTAAGTAAATCGACTAGAAATTCTAAGGAACTAGGACTGTTTTGCAACATGGTCTGAGCCCAGATGACCTGAATGGGCACAGATCAAGCCAATTCTAGTGTTTTATTGTTGTTCTGTTTTATTAACACAGTGGCCTTGCTACCAGTAACAAGATGTTTCTGATGTGTGTGTGGGTTTTCCCTTTAAGGAAACTCCAACCAAAGCTATTCACATTTTTTCTTCTAAACGATGAGTTGCTTATCATATTTACAAGGAAAACTGCAACTAAAAATACAAGAATTACAAGACACGGATTGCCTTTAGTATGTTCAGACCTGAAGAGTTCAAATGAGCAGCCCCTAAAATAGAGTTATACGACAATATTTAACTTGATTTTAAGATCTCTATTCATTAAAGGCTAAACTTCATGAGTTTCAGATATAAGACAAAACATTTGCTTCTGGAAAAAATGTCATTGCTTCCCCCAAAGAATGAAAAAGCACTAAATCTGTAATAATGTTCATTAAACACTTTTCTATAGTTTTTAAGTTAACTGACAGAGAAGTCACAGTAGTCAATGAAACAGAAATTTTCTGGATCTTTTCCTTCTCTTCAATAAATTTTTGACTTCCAATTAAGAAAACAAACTGTCATGCTGCCAATGACACAACCTGACTGGCAGGTGAAAGAGCAAGTGAACTACTTAATAAATAATATAGATACCCAAGTAGTGGCTCCTGTTACTTAATTCCTATTATAACTAAACTACCTTTAGAGCTCAATAAAAATATTAAAAGATGTTCAGTCACATTACTAACCAAAGGAAAAATCAAAACAACTTTTCTGTACAAATTGGCAGGTATTAAAATGACTGACAGGGGGCTGGTGGTGGTGGTGGTGGGATGAACTGGGAGACTGGGATTGACATGTATACACTGATGTGTATAAAACGGGTAAGTAATAAGAACCTGCTGTATAAAAATAAATAAAATTCAAAAAAAATTTCAAAACACTTAAAAAACAAACAAAAATAATAAAAAATGACTGACAATATCTAGGGTGGGGAAATGAGTGCTCTAATGCACTGCTGGTGAGAGTCTAAATTGGTATGGACTTTGTGAAGGAATATATAGCAGTATCTATCCAGCTTTAAAATGTGCATACCCATTCATCCAGCAATTTCTCTTTCAGAAATATTTACTAAAGAAAGAATGCAAAGAGATATATATGTGTGTGAGAGTACTTGTGTAAACACACAATATACATAAGGAGATTTAATATAGCATTGTTAATAAAAGCAAAAAGTGGAAAAAACCATAAATGTCTTTCAACAGTGGAATGATTAAAAAATGACAAGTTCCCATAAGTATTATACTATACAATTAAAAAGAAGGAGTTGATCTACATACATTGACCTAGAAAGCAAAAGCATACATTTTGTTAAGTTAAAAAAAAGTGGGACTTCCCTGGTGGCACAGTGATTAAGAATCCGTCTGCCAACGCTGGGGACACGGGTTTGATCCCTGGTCCGGGAAGATCCCACATGCCGTGGAGCAACTAAGCCCGTGAGCCACAACTACTGAGACCGTGTGCCACAACTACTGAGTCTGTGCTCTAGAGCCCGTGAGCCACAACTACTGAGCCTGCATGCCACAACTACTGAAGCCCACGCACCTAGAGCCCGTGCTCCGCAATGAGAGAAGCCACCGCAATGAGAAGCCCGCGCACTGCAACGAAGAGTAGCCTCCGCTCGCCGCAACTAGAGAAAGCCCGTGCATAGCAAAGAAGACCCAATGCAGCCAAAAATAAATAAATTAATTAATTAAAAAAAAAGTAAGTCATAAAATAAAATGCAGAATGTGAGGCCACTTTATAATAGGGCACATGTTTTGTACATATACATGCATATATTTCATTTTCAGAAGCATTTAAAAAAGTCTAAAAGGAATACTCACCAATCTTAATAATCATTACCTTTGAGCAGTGGAATTAAGGTGAACATAGTCTGGGAAGCAACTTAAACTCTTTATAAGGTTAAGTACCCTAAGTACCTTTAAAAAAATGAACAGGTAAAATTTTTTTTCTAATTTAAAAAGTCAATAAGAATTTTAAAACTGCATTTAAGGAATGTGTTAAGAATCCAGTTAAGCCTGGTTTGATGATTTAGTAATCAGGCTTCCAAACAATTTCTCCCAGCAGGTGTGTGCTTGAGCAAACACGGCACATGAGAGCACGGGCGTGTGCATGCGCGTGGGCACACACACACAGAGACACACAGACACACAAATACACATACACACCTGTGGGGTAACACCACTGCGGGCAATCAGAGGGTGAGCTATCCCTTCCCTACAGGGACTGTGACCGCTCTTAATCCAGTGGTGAAGAGCATAGATTGTTGTCAGATGGTCCTGGGTGTAGTTTCCAGCTCTACCATTTCAAGATTAAGAAATCATGGGCAAGTTACTTAATGTTTTAGCGATTCAGATTCCTCAGCTGTAAAATGGGAATAAACAATGCCTTCTTTATAGGGTTGTTATGAGGACTAATAAGAAAGGGCACTGTAAACATGCACCATACTGCCTGACACAGGGGAAAAAAAAGGCAAACATTTTCAGCAATCAGTATGCAAAATACACAAGACAAGTGGTTGGTGGGAAATCACTTTGTCTCATGAATCATAGTACCTGTATTGCCAGCAGAACTTTAGCCCTGTAAGGAACCTCATCTTTAATGGTTCCACATTTAACCTTCACACAAAAATAATTCCCAAGCTAACTAAAAACTCTTACAGTACTGTAGCTACAGGCATCATCATGAAGGAGAATGAGTGTGGGCTTTGGGGTCAGACTGTGTTTATAAAACCAGCTCTGATATTCACTAGGTATGTGACTTGGGGCAAGGTGCTTAAACTCTCAGTCTCACCTGGGAGGCTAGAGTATATTAATATTTTTATTAATGTTATTGTGAGGATTAAACAATACAAGTGGAAGTATCCAGCACACCCAGTATCTGGTACACAGTAGAAAAATGACAACAATAATAATAGCTCTAATTAACTGAGCATATACTGCAGACCAGGCATTTTCTCTCATTCTTACACCAACTCTGAAAGAGAAGTATCACTATCCCCCTATTATACTCAGAATTTAAAAAACAAAACAAAGAATCAAAACAAAATGAAAATAGACTCAGATATAGAGAATGGGTGGTTTGCAGAGGGGAGGGTGGTCAGTGAAACAGGTGAAGCAGACTAAGAGGTACAAATCTCCAGTTATATAAAAAGCCCCAGGGATGTAATATACAGCATAAAGAATATGGTCAATAATATTGTAATAACTTTGTATGGGGACAGATGGTTACTAAACTTGTGGTGATTATTTCATAATGCATGTAAATGTCAAATTTCAGTACACCTGAAACTAACATAATATTGGACACCAACTGTATTTCAATAAAAATAAAATAGTCAGGAAACTTAGATTCAGGACACTGCATGACTTGCTCATAAGATTCCAATTCAGATCTGCCTGACTCCAAAGTCTTTTTCTGCAGACTTTTCTACAGCTTTTTCTACAGCTCACTGTTTCTCTTCCTTTATCACCTTGGGCAAGTCACAACTTCCTCTTCTGGAAATCTCCTCTTCTGAGACACTGTGACCAATTTGGGGGTATGTAAGTTAGTGGCTGGGAATGCTTTGAAAACTGAAAAGTGCTTTCAAAAACAAGGGACTTGCACCTACGGGCCCTGGGAATGCCTCAAATTACCTCTTCCACAGGGCTGCCACTGCTCAGAATTTCACTACTCGACACTCAGTACCAGATGTGCAAATACTCATGAGAAGGAGTATTGCATTAAATTTACCTTAATGTATAAGTGAATCATTAAATCATCCTATTTCCTCTAGGGAGAGGTCTCAGGCAGTTGGTAAGCACTGGATATCTAAAGAGATGAACAGGAAAATAAGAGGAAGTGCCCAGAGAAAAGACGGGCCCTGAAAACTTGATTCCAAGTCACAATTTTGCCAACGGCTGGCTCCACCAACCAGTTTAAGAAACCATGGGCAAAATCCCTCTCTTCCTCCTCCCCTTTTTATTAATTCATATTTATTCAATAAACTTTTATTAAGCATTACCATGTACCAAACATTTTGAGGAGATACGATTCCTGTCCTAAGGAAACTTAGAATTTAGTGATGATTATTTGATTTAGATTTAGTCCTCTAATATCCTTACTGATATATGGGTTTAATCTGTGAGTGTGTGTGCAGATGCTTAATCACATATGTAGATTATTCACAGTTCAATTTTCCATAATCAATCAAACAGCTCTTCTGATTAAGATGACCATCTTACACACCTGTCGTAAAACCCAACGTGTTGAAATTCTGACTGCACTCATATACACACTTGAATTTAACTTTTGTTTTATAGAATTAGCACACTGTCAGAATTTATCAAGTATTAGTTATGTAAAATTGCTCTTGGGATAATTTTGTAGTAATTAAGTATATAAGAGTAATTAAGAATTTCCCTGGATCTAATCATCAATCCCCAGTACTATATAAGCATTAATAACATCAAGGCTGATACCAAAAATTATTCCTGATTATGACCGCTGATGATAATATCAGCTGATAATATCAGAATAACGTGAAGTACACTCATTGGCTCCTTCTCTTTGTGACTATGTCACAACTTTCTCAGTGAAGACGATTACACTGTTGATTTATCAATCTTATTTGTCTTCCTGAGATTTCAAGGCAAAGTTGTGACACATGCTTAAGTTCTAAGCAATACAATTTCTAGACTTACTGCTTTATTATTTCACAACCTCACATATGCAGATGTGACTAAATTTCCTGTGGGAGGGAAGTATGTTTACTGTCTCTACAATTTGCCTTTTAAAAAAATAAGCTTTAAACATTTAACACTATAAACTCCCAGAACTGAGATCAGTCATGGCTGTAACCCATAGGGCTCTTCTGGAAAGTACCATTGCACAATCACTGTTAAGTAAACAGCCAACACAGAGGAAGAAGTTAAGCTTGTACCTGCCACTCCATTTCATTTAAGTATCAGTGCTCTGAGGTTTCTTCAGTTTGAAAGACGGTTTGGTTGTTTGGTAGGACAAGCCATTTACAACGTGTTTTGTTCTTGGAGGCCTGTTGGTGTCTGGAAACCTTTTGTTGTCCGCACTGAGGTGGGAAAATGCCACTACTGTCTGGGAGCTCACTGGCCTGCTTCTTCGGGGCCTGCAGGCACACTTTAAATCATGAGAAAGACAGCTTATGAACCACAGGAGCCAGGACCAGCAGAGAAGGCTCTGCTTTTCCCCGCTGCTGCCTTGATATCAAACAGCTCAGGCTGGGGAGACAGCTTCATGGTGATTTCCTAATGAAATCTAATGACTGGATCTTGGATGATGGAAATCTTTGTGTTGGCAACTGGCAACTCCAGAGGGGTGAAAATGGGAGCAAGCAGTGGAAAGTATAGAAACCTAAGAGAATAGGGAAGAGGGGCAGAAAATGGGGCAGAACCCTCAGAAAGAGGCCTCTAGGCTCTACCACTGATTTCCCAGAGGCAATCAATGTGAATGAATCCGTGAGATAGTTCCATTTTACAGATTAGAAGACGGTTCCAGAGAATCTTTGGCACACCCTGTAGTCTGTCTATCCAATAAACATTATTAACAGAACCTCAGTTTTGTCGAGCATGGCAATGAACTAAAATACCTGTCTTCCCAGACTCCCTTGCACGTGAGGGTGGCCATGGGACTAAGTCTGGGGTACACCTGTCCTCCACTCTTCTCCCTCACTTTTGCCTGAAACTGAGACAAGAAATGAATGGAGAACATCACCATCCATATTGTGACCAGGAGGATGGAAGCCACTGTTAAAGACGGCAAAGCAGAAAGCCGGAGGAGACTGGGGCACCATTGGCTCCATGGGGCTGCTTCTCCTCCATGCACTGTTTACTTTTAGATGTCTTGTCACATGAGAAGAGTACACTGTGCATGCTGCTATAACATGATAAACAAATCCTGAGAAGCCCTTTGCTCTGTACAAATGTGTATGACAAATAACAGGCTCTTTGGGAAAACCAGGATTGGGACAGACCACTCAAAATCTATGAAACCTACTCACTGCAGGAGTAACAAAATAATCAAGAGAGGATTTGGGCAGCCGGTTCAATGTGGCTGGAGGCTCTTTGGTGGTTATTAAAAATGGACAAAAATGTTGACTGGAAATGACGGCTTGCAGGAACTGAGACAGCAGGTGATAGAATGAGCACTTAGGAAGAATTGTGATTTGCCATCAGCTGAGGGCTGGGCAGGCCAGGTGTGTACCTTTCTGGGGACGCAGCCCCTGGGATCATGCTCATTTCAAATTTTATAGAAAGAGAGCAGAAAGGGATTCTGCTTATGTAGCAGATAGGCTGAGGGCTTCTTCATTTTCTCCTTCTCTTGCCATCTCAGCTCCTCTTGCCTAGGAAAGATTGTGTGTGAACAAACAGAGTTCCACATTATTTTGACATCCCCTATTTACCACTTTTATCTGAGCGAACTGGACTGTTTATTTAAGTCACTGCTGTTTGGGTGTTCTATGCAGGCAGTCCAATATAATCCCAAGACTTAGGATGTAATGTTCCTACCTCGCCCATTCCATTCTCTACACAGTGCCCTGGCCGACTTTCCTAAATACCACGCTGGCCTCTTCACTCGGCAGCATTACACTCAGTGTGGCCACAGATCCCATTATGAGCTGGTCTTGCGGGTCCCTCAGCCTTCTCTCCCTCTACTCCACGACTGAAGCTGTATATCCCAGCCGTACACCAACTGCCTCTGGCTCATCTCTCTAGGCACACACCATGCTGTCATTTGTGTTCTTGCCTGTGTGCTTTGCTTCCCCCTGCCTGCAACGCCTCTCGCCACTTGGCTTACCCAGTGATCTATTTACCATCAAAACTCTATTCAGAAAAAAAACCAAAAAAAACAAAAAAAACTCTATTCAGTGAAAGTGCAGAGTTCTAACCACTGGACATGCAACGGACTATTACTCAGCCATTAAAAAGAATGAAAAAATGCGATTTGCAGCAACATGGATGGACCTAGAGATAGTCATACTGAGTGAAGTAAGTCAGACAGAGAAAGACAAATATCGTATGATATCACTTATATGTGGAATCTAAAAAGAAATGATACACATGAACTTATTTACAAACCAGAAACAGACTCACAGACTTAGAGAACAAACTTAAGGTTACCAGGGGGGAAGGGTGGGGAGGAGGGATAGACTGGGAGTTTGGGATTGACATGTACACACTGCTATATTTTAAATGGATAACCAACAAGGACCTACTGTATAGCACAGGGAACTCTGCTCAATGTTATGTGGCAGCCTGGGTGGGAGGGGAGCTTGGGGGAGAGTGGATACATGTGTATGTATGGCTGGGTCGCTTTGCTGTGCACCTGAAACTATCACAACATTATTAATCGGCTATATTCCAGTATAAAACAAAACAAAACAAAAACTCTATTCAAGAAGAAACTCTATTCACCTCTAGGACCCCTTCTCTGACACCTTCTTCTGAATAAACTGGGAGCCTCTGATACATTCTTATTGCATGTATCACATTGCATTGATTAAATGACATTCATGTTTGCCTGACAAAAGTGCGTGACCAATAAACACTTGCTGAATTGAACTTGGCCTCTCCTTGATGGGTCCAGAAGCAGGAAGGTTGTGAAAATACTGTCCTAGGAATTCCCACAGCATTCTAACAGCTTGGAGTGAATAGAGCATTTAAAAAGAAATTATCCATTAGTACCATAACAAAATGTACAAATATCAACTCTCAGGCAACTAATCCAGGCAAAATTCTGAAGCTTGCCCGGGCAAGAGAATGGTCCTAAAGAGAAAGAAAAGACTGAAGAACAAGCTTACATGATTGGAAAGAGTTGTCCTTATGTTTACGTCTTAAATAAAAGACTAAAATGTACTAGGAAGTTGCCTCGGACATGCCACCCAGAGACCTGTAAATGCTACCAGTATTCAAACATTAAAAGAAATGACACCTTATCCACCCTTACTAACGAAGGCAGTATGAATGGATGAAGTGGATGCAGAATCAACAAAACTGAGCTCTGGTCCTGGGTCATCCACTAGTTAAGGGAACTTGAAAAAGCAGTGCTATTAATCTTTTCAAAGTGTGCCTTTTACAAAATACCTCGTAATAAATATATCCATGGAGCACACAACATCTAAGCTCGTATCAATTAGTACACCATGAGCAAAACTCAATGGACCTCATTTTCTTCTTCATCTATAAGACTAAAGCCACTCTGAGTACTAACCTTTCATGGCTCTATGTAATGCAACAGCATCTACCTACAAGTGTATATTCCACGGATAGATATAAACACATACTTATTTTGATGTGCCTTTGACTTAAAAATAGGTAGCTTAAGAATGTGGCTTGGAAATGTGGACTTCTTGTTAAAGACGCCTGTGTACTTTGCCAAGGCAGCAATGCCTAGACATTTAATATTCTTCTATGTCTCAGTTCCCATCTCTAAAAATACAGTGATGACATTTTTCTCTGACCTCTACCTGCAGTAGGGAGCACAGAGAGGATGGGGGTGACAACGCTCATTAAAGCCATGAACTTCTTGAAAGAAAGAACAAATATTCACTGTAGCTATCGTGCTAGCAATCCCGACACTGCTTGGGGCTTTAAAAATCTACTTTTAATGGGGCTGAAGTTCCTTGTTACCAAGATGCTATATAACACCATTGAGCAAACTAGTGCAACCAAAGCTGAAAGGCACGGCCAATAACAGCAACTCATTTAGAGGGTCTCTGCTCCCCTCACTCCCAGCACCGTAGTGCCCACTTGAAAAATATTAGATCAATTTGGGCCCTTATCCTAAGGAGTAGTTGATGAGAAATGCTCATGCCCAGAAAGTTTCACAAAAACATTTTCAGAAAAAATGCTTGAGGAGGAAGTAAGTCTGCATCTGGATCCCTACTCCCTAAATTCTAGCAGTTGCCCAGGGGCTAATGCATGAACACTCCCTTTGCAAGCTCTTCACTGCAGCCACTTGCCCATCCTCCTGGGAGAAAGTCATGATTTCCAATTTGCATAACTATATCTTATCTCTTCCAGAAAGGCTTGTTGTATGTATCTATTTTAGAGCTGCTACTGTCACTGGCAAAGTCCACTGAGGTCCCCAGGAAAAATAAGACACAACCTAGGTGATAAGATAACCTCTTCTTTTGTGTTTACTTTCACTTGCCTATAGCGGGCCTTGCACTTAATATGTCGGATTAGCGTTCCCAGTGCAGAACTGCTGTGCCAGACACTTCAGCTTGGCATGCATTGTGCAGAAGCACTGAGCACGACACTGCAACTGAAGATGAGGATGGCATGCTATTTGCAGAAATGCTGCACTGGACACGCAGGAACTCCTCCCACCCCTCTGCAGGAGAGAACCCTATAAAGCAGCCCAGCCTCCATCCAGCCTTTCTGGGAGAGCCTGTGTTCTAGAGCAGGAGCTGGAGCCTCTCCATTCTTTGATCAAAGCATAAAGGTTTCCTTTGCTTCTGAAACGAACTCAGTCTCGTTCTACTGGCTCCAACAACACTGGGCAGAAGGACCTTTGTTGGGGAACAACTAGGGAGGATCGGTAACACTATTAGCGGTTTCTCACTGGCCATGGGAATTTTTAACAATTAAAGTGAAATTAAAAAAAAACCACACAATTTCAAGTTTCAACAAAACTTGAGAAAATTCATTGTTCAACTAAAAATGAGAAATATGGCAGAAGAGTCTTTTGCCGAGAGGCAGGGCAAAATGATAAGGTAAATCCCATTATCTGTACCCTCTTGTTTCATTATTCATTTGGTGAATGAGAAAGTGTCAATCACTTATTCAGTAAATACTTACTAAATGCCTACTTTGCACCAAGTATTATGCTTGCCCTAAGACTACAAATATTATTCCTATTCTCAAATAGTCTAATAAAGAAAAGGGAGTAGAAGGAAGAGCATTAATTAGTTAAGCTCCTACGCGGTACCAGGTGCTCTGCTTGCTGAATTCTCGTAACAACTGATGAGAGAAGGTAGGTAAGACTCCTCTCATTTAATGAAAGTGAACTGAGGCTCAATAATTTGTCCAGAGTCACACAGTTGAGTAGATTGGTATTTGCATTCAAGTTGGTCTAATTCCAAAATCTCTTTTAGAATTTCTTTAGAAAGCAGAAAAAAGAAGAAAAGAAACCACCCATTATCCTACCACCATGATTAAAAAAAAAACCTGTCAACATTTTGAAGAATTTCCTTCCAATATTTTTTCATGCAAGTAGGTTAATTTTTGAAATTTGAAAATGTGTTTTTCACAATTGTAATCAAAGTGTGTTATACTGCATTTCACTGGAATTATGACACCGTTGACTGTGAAATGCTCCATTGTTCTATACAGCACCAGAAAGAAAAATCACTGCCAATTACATGATGCCACTGACTGGGATATGTTCAGATTTCAGCAGTGTTAAAATATGAAGGTAAAAATTGTGTGTCTTAGAATCAGTGACCTATTCTGCATTCCACAAACCCCGAACTCATGTTGTTTGCCTCCTGCCTGTAGGTGAGGGTGGCTTCAGAGCACCTGAATCTCCCCCGCATTAGAAGAGCTCCTTGTCAGGGTTGGGAGGCCCCCCTCAGAAGACAGAGTGCTCTGTTTGTCTTCCTCACACATTCATTGCTTTACGCATAGTAGGCACTCAAGGAATGTTTCTTGGTTGAGTAAACACATAATAAAGCTTGAGAAGAAATTTACTGACAGAAGAAGGTAAAAATTACTACAGACCCAAGTTTTGTTGGGGAACGGGGGGTCTGTGTGACTACTATCAGGGAGAGGGGAGAAGCAATGGATGGAACTTTGAGCCAGAGCCAGTGGCCCTGGGCTTTCCAAGATTCTTCCCTTCCAACAACCTGCCACTGTCTGCATTTTGTCTCCTCATGGGCTGTCTAGACCCCTGCTTTGATGTTCTTATCCAAACCTAGCTCCACAGTACTGCTTGATTCTGCCATCTTGGGAAGTTATTCACACTTATCCACACAGCTTGAATACTGATTTAGATTTGTTTGGGGATACTACCCATTAATTTCAAGTAATAACTCATAAAGAGCAAACTCAGGAATCAACATGAGACAGATGGAGATGAGTCATGTTTCTCAGGTGCTGAAACTCTCAGTTTAAATGTATGGTATCCCTTCTGCTTATACAGAAGGTGTGTCTGTCCTTAGGAAGTAAAAGGCTATGTATACTTTGAGTCTATATGATTTGACAACTCAACTTTCTATGGATGTTCACTAAGATATCTGCCTGAGTCAGCAAAATTGGTTTAAGTAAAGAAAAGAAATTAAGCTAAACTTAGTTCTCCATGCATGTTCTAGGTTAAACACATTTTGAAAACCATCATGATTTCTCTTGCCTTCCTTCCCTCCTCTTCTTCCATGAACCCATCCAGTATCTACGTGTCTTTACAACACGTGAAGAACTGTGCTAAATTCTCTAAGAGAAAGAACAGTGGGTCAGAAAATTCTGACTTTAGAAAGAAGTTTACACATTACCAGTGAAGACAAGTTTTACTCACAGAGAAGTAAATTACAAGGGAGACAGAGCTTAAGTATCAATAATACCAGAAATACAGGTGATATGCAATCAAGAGTTTAAAGCCAGGAGAGATTACATCCAGCAAGGAGATCAGGAAAGGTTTCAGAGAGAAGTGCCATTTCATCGGGGCCTTGAAGGATGGAGAGGATCTGGGCATATGGGAATGGGGGCAAAGCCCTGTGAGAGGAGAGGCATGCATGGGCAAAAGGACTCCTGTTGTTTCCCTTGTACACTGTTTATTGTTTAGGAAACAAGATGCTGTTGTTAGGGCCTAACCATGAGGTGTTAAAAGTGCTGGGTCAATGAATGGATCATCACCTTGGGCTGACCACTTGGGGGTGTCCTAAGTCATACCATCTTAGGGTCAAAGCCAGGAAGATACTGCAACATTTCATGCTGATTAAGTGTGAAATTTTAGAGGAAAGTTATTAAAGCCAAAGCCTGGTGGTGTATAGCAGGACATCTGAAATCCACAACAGGTAACCAAGACACCTGATTAAAAGCAACAGCACAACATCACTTTTCAAAACTCAAGGGACTGTCAGCTACTTGCTTACCATGGACATGGATTCCATTTGGTTGAAAAGAAGAGTTTGTTTCTGGCTGATAAGACTTCAGGTGTGATCCTGAGGGCTGCTGGGTATGGGCAGGCTGTGTTCTCTGCATTATTGAAGGAGGAGCTGGAACTCTCCGGGGGCTGATGTGGTGAGGAGATGGAGCGGAAGGTGCAAACCTGAGAAAACAATGATAAAAGGAAACATAAGAGATGTAAAATAGCAGGAGCAAAGACAAACTCTTCAAAGCCAAATTCTAATTCCCTATTCTGGCTGTATAAGAGTGTGACAAAAAGCCCTTTAAAAAAAACTTAAGACTTTTCTCTCCCATTTTTAACCACTGACTTCTCAATTGAGATACTGAAGGAATAAAAGAGATCAACCAAGGGAAAATCTAGTCACAGTCTGAGTTTGTCAAGCTTCTTAAAATGCATTTCAAATACTCTGGGTTTGGTGAAATTCAAAGCACATCTTTTGCCAGACCCCTTTTCTGCTAAGTTTTAGACCCGTTTGCATTTTAAGGGAAATTTAATCTGTATGTTCCTGATTCATTTACACTTAGCTCATAAACATTTTGTTCTGTAAGACATATCTGAGGTCCAAGAAGTATTATAAGACTTTATTATAAGCCTCTCTAGTCCTATTCTCTTTAAACAATACATTTTCTTTTGCCAAGAATAAATTAACTTAAATCTCAAAGGTCAAGTGTGGTTTGAAATCCAGAACCCAAAAGATCTGTGTGGGTTCTGTGCTTGGCAAAGAACATTGCCCAGGGTGTAACAGGAACCTTACACACGATTTGGGACATCTTTTGCAGTCACACGTGCCAATCATAATGAGATTATGGTAGTTTCTGAGGTGGGACATACAGGTGTTTAAATAAGGTGACATCATCAACTAACCCGAGATATAAAATGGATAACTATCTATTGATCTTCTAATTGTACAGAAAAATGGCAGGATCTGACTCACTAGGTTTAAAAAGACAGTTTATACTTTCTAACATTGAAGTTCCCTTGAAGTGTACTTGTGCGAACAGTGTTAAAGTTGAGCAATGATCATAGACTATGAAAACGACATTCTATCTGCCAGTTCAGTAGGGGTCTGGTGCAAGTGTGGTGGAGAGAGGAGCAGGGACTCTGTCAGTGCAGTGAAAAGAAGCATCACAATGATGTGCGGAAAAACTATATCAGCAATGAAGAGTTTAGTCTCCCCGCAAAGGCTCAGGTGATTGAAAACCTTCAATAGGCTGTTTCTTACACTGTATAGAAAGACAGGCTTTGTTTTATGCCAACATGTAGATGTCGCCATCTGTGTACACCACTTATTTCATACAAACAGGTCACTTCATTTTTCTGGGCTTTTTGTGTAGGGCCATAGGTGATCAAAGGGAGGATGAACCAGTCAAGTTTATCAAGCAATTTTCAACATTTTGAACCATACTATTTAACAAGGCAGAGCTTCTACATTTGTATTGCCGCAGTAAGAAACCATGGGATGAAATCTCATTTGTTTTTGCATTCCCCTTGCTGAGGTCTGATGAGACTAGGTAAGATGATGTAGGAACCAAGAAGGGAGGATTTGGACTGGTTAACTTACGGAGAAGACAAGTCAGAGGAGGCTTAAAGAAACTAGCTGGGTTAGGATGCCTGCTTAATCAAGAACTTGTATCTTCACTCAGCTGGAAGAGAATAGTAACTGAGTGTCCTGTGCCTGGTAAATATATATTTTCCAAGCATATCATCTTAACTGGAATTAGCTTGAAAAGATGTGCTGAATGGCCTTGAGGAAAAACAGAGCAAATGAACGCCGGCACTGTCCTGAGAATATCTATTAAAACTTGTATGCCGGGATTCCCCGTATAGAGGCTATTTTCTTGGGGAACATGTCCTCAATGTGTCTCACAGGCTGCTCTGGGCTTGTGGGAGAGGCAGGAGGAATTGTGAGATCACAGACTTTGTGGCTAGAAGGAGTCCACACCACCAACCAACACCAGAATCCTGTGAACGGAAGATCTCCAGGGAGTGAGGGAAAGGGGTGGATTTGAATTGGAAGGAAACCTATGTCATTGCTAAATAGCCATCTTTGGCAACTCAATTTTGTTTTTTGGGGGCAAAGCAGCAAGATCCTTTGCCTTCTTAATTATATTTCTTTGTTTGGGAATAAAAGATATAACATGCTCTTGGTGTTTTTTCAGTCTTCTCTTCTGGTACTTCTGCCACCTTTCCTTTCTCTTAAGGATTGACGGAGCAGAGATGTGTAGATGGAGCAAGTCGCAGTATTTAGAAGTAGGACCTTAGTATCACCGGCTTGATGGAGGAGAATAATTTTGTTTCACAACTCCCTCCCTCACAGCACAGTAAGTCTGACTCATAAATGAAGGTTTGATTAACAAAGAGTAGAAAATGTGTATGGGGAAGGGGAAGGAGGCAAAGATTGTGAGCAATATAAAACCTTACATTTTTATAATTCGGGATGATGTGACTATAGGGTGAATTATGATTACTAGCTATAAAAAAGGGGTGTATTCAACCAACTAAAAGAACAGAATTCATCTGAGCATTTTAGGTGTCATCTGGAATGTTAATTTCATACAACAGACCTCTATATCTATATTTAGATGATATATCTATATATAAATTATATATCTATGTATCTATCTATCTAGAGAGTATATAATTATATGCTAATTACAAATCATTCTTATCTATTTATTCACACAAGTTTCACACCCTGGCCATGCTCTCTTGGTTACCACATATTACTTAATGTAATAGCAATGTTGAGCAAAGAAAAAAAATGTGGAAGTACATACACATCAAGATTTTAGCATCATCTATCTCAGAGACCTGGGGGGAATAAAATAATACTTACTGAGCCTTCAACTGACTCTACATTTTGCTTTTTGCTAATTCAGTCTGGATTTTTCACCATGCTATTCAAATAAATAAGATTCTATGGTATAAGTTAATATAATTTCAAAATACAGTACGCCACTCCATATAAAGTATTAATAAAAATTTAAATATATACTATTCTAAATGAAATAAATGTACACTTAAAGTAGTCTTTGCTTTGGAAAGGAAAGAATTGGTACAAAAACTCTAACTTTTACATATATAAAGAAAAGATGAAAAGTAACAAGATGTGATCTTGATTGTGATCCAGACAATTTCTAGGAACAAGGAAATAAATAAGAATTTAGCACTAAAAAGCCCAGTGTAAGAAACGAGTGCATAAATATGACTGACTTTCAAGTACAGCACATAGAATCAATTTTGTTACTACCTAAAAACACTATATTGCATTTGATTGAAAAATCTCTCACAATCTATTAACTTAAATTTAATTTTTATAAACTTGCTTACTTGTTAACTAGCTCATAGAAATAGAAATAGCAAATTAGAATCAGGGATGAGAGGGCAGGAGAGGAGCAGAGAAGGAGAGAGCCCTACTGTTCAAGGCAAGGCCCTGGGAGCAACCAAAAGCAATCACTAAATCACAGCAAGAGAGATGCCAGGAATGTTATTTAAAAAGCCATAAAGACTCAAGAAACTTGAGTAGTTTGGGGCCATTTACTCCAGAAGCAAGCAAACAAACAAAAAACATGCATGCTTAAACAGAAACTTGCTAAGCAAAACCTAAAATGTTATTGTTACTGAAGGTAGAGGGGGCCTCGAAATCCCGTTTTCTTAGTGTCCTCACCTATTTTCCAACCTAGTCTTTTTAACACGCACACACATGGCCAAATGAATATGGTCTGAATTTTCTGCCCCAAACAAAAATTTTCTTTAACTCCAAAGAAGATGAATTAAATTTTTTGATACTAAAATAAATAAATAATTTTGATGCTGAGTATAAACTGCAGTGATTTATAATTTTTCTCCTAAGGAGTATCTCATTCCCCTGTTATGTCAGGACAAGATGACATCACTCTCATTCATTCTGAGTGACAGCAGTGTCCAAGAGCCAGAAGACAGACTGTCTGAAGTCTTTCTGGGTCCAACTCTGTTCCCCAGCTGCTGATCTGCAGTTGACATTTCACAGATTTCATTTGATATAGCTTACCAGTCTCTTCTTTGGCCTTTCATACTTCTTTGAAACAATAGAAGATTGTTATGTAAAAATGCACACAACAGACCAGAATTTTTAAAAAAAAATCACTGCTTACCAGAAGCAGATCACACAAAAGCAAACCAGAGAACTGAGTCAACCATTTCCACTCATTTAGTGGAGGAGTTTATATAACCTTAGCATAAGCCATGGTTCAATGGTTTGCAAAAAAAAAAAAAAAAAAAAAAAAGAGCGAGAGAGAGAGAGAAGGAAACAGGTTTTAAAGTGCTCACCAAAGATCTGGGGAAAAAAAAACCAAAACGCCTTGGAAAGATTTCTGCAAATATTTATCTATACACACCTTGGGAAATGTCTGATTATTTGGGGGTATTTACTTGGCTATGCTCCTTCTCTTTTGTGGCCTGCTCCCACCCTCTGTTCACATTGAGCTTCCCAACCTTGCAGTGATGTGGGCCAGAAGCAAAGAGCTCTCCTGTTGATGCAGTACTCAATCTTAGATTGTTTCATAGAACAATAGGTCCCAATTGAAACACATAGAACTGGTGAGGTTCACGTGCAGAGAAATTGCAAATGGCAGGAGGAGCAGACGGCTGTCGTAGAAGACAGATGGAGTAGAAGTCAGACCCCCCGGCCTTGGAGTGTGGCTCCATCCCTTACCAGCCGGGTAATTTTGAATAAATTCCCTGATTTCTCCCAGCCTCAGTTTCAAGTGTAAAATAAAGATAACCTCGACTCTTACCGGGGATCATAAAATCTGAGATAACATATTCATTTATTCATTCAGGAGGTATTTACTGAACACCAACCAAGGGCTCCGATTGCACTACGGAGAGAGTAACACATGACACAGATCTCCGTGTTTGTGTGAGAGGAAGCAGGCAGTGAACAATTTTAAACCCACAAACTATGTATTGAGCTAGAGGAAATGAGTACTACAGAGAAAAATAAAGGATGCAAGGTGAGGGGCGGGGTGGACGATGAACAATTTTAAATTAGGAACTCACAGATGTCAAAGTACTTTAAACAGTGAATGTCTGACACCTTTCAGATGATTGACACATGTTTATGGAATGACTGCTCTAAATAGAATGTACATTTAAGGTATCCCTGATTTAAAATGTACCCAATGCTTGAGAGCTGTCTAATAGCACTGTGTTAGAATATCTATGAAGCTCGAAAAATAAAAAAAATCTTAGCACTCTTTTCTCTCTTGACTGTGGAAAGAGGCTTAAAGAAGGTGAGGCTTTTACTCATCTGGTTAATTTCCTAGTCCCAGGAGCAGTTAGTTGTGGTCTTCTGTAAGAGTCTCATTTTTTTGGTACTGGCTTTCCCAATGAATTATCCTGAGCTCACAAATCCATACAATCATAGAATATTTGAGCTGAAGGGCAGTGGAGCACCACTGTATCTAGCCCAGAGACATGAAATGACTTGCCAAAGTCACACAGCTAGTTCTCCAGATACCACTTTACCCCAATAAGGTAAGATGCTCTCTAGGGAAGATGCAAAGCAAGGCAGAGAGATAGGTTGAGGGAGGATGGAAGAGGACCCTTGTGGGCATCTGAGGTTTTGCTCCTCATCACCAGATGATGGGGATGGGGGGTATCAGCAACCTACTGCCTTTAAGAATCTGACAATATGATTCCCCAGTTTGCTTTGGTGAATTTGCTCATTTCTAAACTGGGGCTCTTTGTGCCCAAGCCAAGCTTGTACCTTTAGTCTTTCCAGCTGGATAACGCCTTTCAGTTACACTCTTTCCCTTGTGTATAAATCCAAAGTATTTCTATGTCAACTAACAATTGCATTTCTTCAAACAAAATTTACTAATAGGCTGTGTTGCAAATCAAGCACATGTCATAAATATGTCTCACTTTTCTTCATTCGTACTGTATACACAGCAGTGCAAGCCATGTGGGACTGTATGTTTTAGCACTGCTTTGGGGGTTAACACTTTGAAAAGAGGTGTTTTCATGATCAGCTAGATTAAATGTTGGTTGGTATGTGCTTTGGATAGTTTCCCCCCCCGCCCACCTTCTTTCTTCCATGGGGGTTATAGACCTCCCAAAGAAGGAAGAATGCATCAGAACAGCTAGTTTCATTGCATTCACATGAAAAATATTATTGATTTGCTGCCAGGGAGTAGAAATAATGAATAGAAACTGGTCTATGGTAGATTTGGGGAGGTATTCTTCATTCCCCCAAAGAATTGTGGGGTATCATCTGTAGTGGTTTTAAAATTCATCTGTGAAAACTAATCAATGAAAAATGGCTTCAGCAGTTGGCTGACTGCAGAGGGGGAAAAAAGGAATCCTTTTCAAAACCTAAAAAGAAAAGCACAGTTTTAAGGATTACACATCTGATTTAACATCTAAAAAAACCCCCCAATGATAATACCCCACTTTGTATAGCCAGACAGCGCTCCATTTTAGGAGTCTTTAGTGGTCTTTATAACGATTTATGAATCACTTCATGAATTCCTGGCTGACTCATCTGGGTGACTATAGTATCTACTTATACTTCCCTTCTGTCTCACAAAAGAGACACTTGGACTCAGTTCAATCCAGATTTGTCCCCGAATGAATCACAGCACGTTACTGGGGGAACTGCAAATTGAATTCTGCTTCTGAGACAATCAAGACCAGCTTTCAGAAATGAAGAAACGGCCTTGGGGAAGTGTGGGTAATTGCAACACTGTCCATCTGGGTAGGACCAAAGCAGGCCAAGAGCTGTATGTCCATCTGCGGACTCTGTTCCAAACTAGCCGAAGAGCTGAAACCATCCCCAGGAAGGGCTTAGTGTTTCTTTCTCCTTACAAGGGTCTGGGTCAATATTAACTGCAAATAATTTATCACATTGGACGAGACTAAGACTCAAAAATGACTGCCTGAGCCTCCACAGAGCACGACAAAATGAGGGCTGTGAAGTTGGCTATAGGTGAAATGATCACCAAGGCTTTTTAAAAAAGACACATATATATTATAATGAGTGAATGTTTGTGGGAAATAGATAGGGTAGAGTGTTCTGGAGGAACGTTTCTCCACTTGGGTTTAGGGAGTAAGTTGTAAGTCAAGAAAACAAAGTAATCAATGCCCAAGGCAGAGAAGTGTATTTTTTCTTGTATACAGTGACATACGGCCCACGGTATCACACTATTATTCCCCTGTGGAAATGCAAAGGGAGGAGGAGAGGACATCCAGGATATGTTACAAAAATGAATTATGCAGGACACATTTAACCAAGAGCCAGGTTTTTTGGAATATCTTGACTGCAGAATTGGCTGTGACTTGGTTGGTTGTCTATTTCAGAATCTGATGTGATGGGGAGAAAGGAAAGAAAAGTCTGATTCTGCCAAATCCTCTTTACAAAAAAAGTGCCAACCAGAAGAAAATTTATCCAGAGTGGTCTTAGACATTTCATGTCAAAAATTCTGCGGTGAAAAAAAATTCTGTAATGATATCGTCCCTTGGGCAGCTCTGAGTAGGTCAAAGCAAGGGGATTAACTCATAGTCCTGTGGCAAAGGGAAGACTTTCTCTTGTTCAGCATAGTGTTAGGCATAGAGTTCAGTCTGCTTTGAAACAGAACGCATTAGGTGAAAGAAAAACATTCGGAAGAAAGTGTGATGAGAATGCTAGATGAGAAATGAGAAAAAAAGTGTTATTTTTCTCCAAACATGAGAAAGAGAGGTATAGGTAGATTAAAAAACAGCTTCTTGCATACCTTTCTCATGGTCACAAACTGAAAACACAAGTCTCTTGACATCAGAAGAACTTTTAGAACTAACTTCCAATGCAGTACTCCTGCCAAGTATAGCCAGGTGCCTTTGAAAGCCACTGCCAAATGAGACCTCAGAAGTCAATATAATCCATAAATTTGAAAAGAAACTAGCTGGGTGGTGGTTCGGTCAGTAATAATATGTGCTGTTTATATGTGCTCTTTTTTCTTCATCTGAAGGATGTCAGGTTACTATTGTAATAACCACAAATGAATTTTCTATACCTTCTCTTGAAGATGAGACTCAACAATTGGCTACAGAAATGAATGAAAAGAAACAGCATATATTTAAAAATTCACAATTAGAGAAGGGCTCTTGGCTCTTACAGATGGAAAGAGCATCAAATCCTCAGTTGTTTGCTACCATTTTGTATCTTCAGCACCTCATCCAGTACTATGCAAAGATAATTAATAAATGTTGGCTGTTGCTGTTGAAGAGACCACTGGTTCCAAAGACATGGCTCCCAACTTAGTGCCAATTCTTGTGTCCAGGTGGGTGGTACCTTTGTCGAATTGGTGCAAATGGCCAGTTGAATATTATATTATATTTGTCCAGAAACCAGTTTCTGTTTCTGAGGGGAGAACATCTTCTTCAGGAGAATGATTCCAACCATTACTCCGAGGAAGAAGATTAAAACAGAGAAAAGTTTTTCTCCTTGCAACTAAACAGAAAACCAACTAAAGATTATTTCTCAGAAAAGGAGGCAAAAAGACTAATCCAAAGAACTTTGTCTCTTGGTTTCTGCTCACTTCAATAAACTCCTCACCACTAATGAACAAACAGTCCTTCGCTTGAAAAAAGATATAGTTTCTTAGGAGCCAATTTCTCCAACTATCCCCACCTGAGAGGGGAAAAGATGAAGGTGATTTCTAGATCACACTGTTAAAACATTAAGCAGAGGCTTTCCTTGGAACAGCCTTTTCTACATCAGAGATTAGGCACTTTGTAATACGTGGATATCTTGACTCGGGCTAGAATGGCTTGTGGGCTTTCACTTTGGGAATTTTGGCTCCATATGACTTGGTGTTTCCTAGGAAGCATATGAAAAGAACACATTGCCACATTTGAATACTATAATGGCTTAGCGAACTCCATGTTGCTTCATGCTAATGCACTAAAGTAGAGGTTTCAAGAAAAGGAATTCTATTTTACCTCAAGCATTCCTTGTTACTGTCATGACTCACTTTCCTGACTGAAAATCCAAGGGAACTAAAAAAACATCATCTTGGGCTTCGCATGAAGTGGATTTGTTTGGAATGTGGGAACGAAATAAAGATGGCTGATTTGGCATTCAGAGGTGAAACAACTTCATTGGCACTTAAAAATTATAGTTCCTTTTACAGACCTTCTAATAGATGGTTTGTAATGTGCGTTTATAATTAACCTAAAATGCTGATATAGTGCATTTCAAAATTTAAAATCCATGGAAAACAAACTGACGTGAACGAATACTTGAACCACAAGTCAAGCCATTTGTTTGCTGGAGTGACACGTGTGTGCTCACATCAGCATCTCCTGCTTCGCCATGAAGTGACACAAAGGAGGATGTGGAGATGGAAGAGCATCAATCAGCTGCTCAGGGTTACTGCTACCTTTCACACTATAAAAATGAGTTTGGACTTTATTCTAAGTATGGTGGGAACACAGATGTGAGCAGGAAATCCTCAATGATTCAATTTACATGTTAAAGGGCAGCAGCTCCTGTTGTGGTGTGGAGCAAAGGCCAGGTGTGCTGGTAGGGTGAAAGTAGAAGGTTGTGGGTAAGCAAGACTGGATGTTGGGAAACCAGTTAGGGGGCTGTTGTAGTTGAGACAGGAGGGGATACTGGTGAGCTGGGTGTGGAGGAGTGGAGCTGACTAGGCTTAAAACGTATTTGAAGGCAGAGCTAATAGGACTTACAGGTTAATTCTACATGAAAGTGCTTGGGCAAAGGGAGGAATCAAAGTTGACTCCTAGGCTTTTTAGGCTTTTAATAGTTAGCTGAAGACAGCCATGTAGACCTAGCTCATTATTTTCCTCCATTATCAAGAAATATATTGGCCTCAGGCAATTAGGCTCATAAAAGTTTTGCAGACCACACTGCATTAAGGAGCTTGGGCTTTATGTAGAGAACAGGTTTTTGTGTATTTGGCTAAGACAGGTACCCTGGTGACTCTGGCATACATTTCAAAGGCCTCCATATCCTGTTATCCACCCAGAAATTTAAATGAGAGATAGATCAGTGTGGACTATGGCAGCTAGTTCAGCAATGCCTTGTTGTAGCTGTTGCTGTTTTATTTTTCTTCCAGAGGAGCCATTCACAGTCATTAGGTAGGTAAGAAGAAAGTAACAAATATCACCAATTTCCCTGTATGTGTGACTATTACAAGTGAGTCAGGGTGGCGTATTTATAAGAAGTTATTAGTAAGGTGAAGATCTCCGTGAGAAGAAAGGTCATTCCAAAGGCCAATAACCCAACTGATATTTTCCAGAGAGTATGAAGCATGGCTCTGGTCATGGATCAATATTTAAGAAGTTTTAAGACTGGTGGGCTATTCTGCCCTAGAATAAACATCAAGAAGTACCAGGAATTTTCCACAGATTTAAAGAAAACAGAACAGAAAAAGGACCTCAAGCTTTTCCGTCTAAGATACAATGCTGTAATCTCCATTTTCAAGTCTAGGATATTGGAAGTTTCTACCTCTGTGCTCACAGCATCAACATCAGGAACAACATTCATTACATTCAGCAATTCTCAAGTAGACGTGTCTGTGTGTGTGTGTGGGGGGGTAGATTTTGGACCCCACCTCTCTTAAACTTGAACATCTGTGGAAGTCTCTTTTCTAGAAAGAAACTGACCCCTTAATGGGATGTTAAGTGTGGATAACTGTTTTCTGAATGTAAAGTGCTGAAGCCCAAAGAGAAAGAATGATGCTCTTGACCACATGACATTAGGTGAGCATCCTATCAATAGACTCTAACAGAGGATGATGTAGATGCCAATACTCAGGCTGATAACAATGGATATTTGAGGCTTATATTTATTTTCTGACTATGGCTTTTCTCAATTATTTCAGTGATAAAGATCGACAAGCTTTGTTTGTTTGGCCAGTGTTTATTGCCTTATAAGTCAGCTATCTATGCATGTGGGAAAGGGTCTGTAATACACATCAAGGAGCCTCTGAGAGCAGTGCTCACTGGGTAAATTGCAACTAAATTATGATACACAGCAATGTGGACACGTCTTAATAATACTCAAGTCTTCTCTGTTATAATAAGAACAGTGAGGCCAAGTTATTTATATGAGAGCTCTAACTTTCAGATGTTCGGCACTTTGTCTCTAACATGGAGGTAATTTTTTTTTTGACACTGACTCTTCAAAATCTTCTTAAATAGGTCATGACTATATAAACTACAAGCTTGGAATTGCAAGGGACAAAATCGTCTTTACAAATTGTGTTAAAAAGGAAAATAACTCAAAATCCATTGTGTTGCCTTATCAGTCTAGGATATGGAAAGGACAGCCTTTGTCTGCTTGAGGACCAGACAAATCATTCGTACATTCTTCATCATTTCTTCTTCTGTTGGGCACAGAATATGTTCTGAACTCTTGCTGGGTGGATAACAGGATATGGAGGCCTTTGAAATGTATGCCAGAGTCACCAGGGTACCTGTCTTAGCCAAATACACAAAAGCCTGTTCTCTACATAAAGCCCAAGCTCCTTAACGCAGCTCATGAGCCTCCTCCTGCATTTATTTATGAAGCTCCATCCTCGCTTGCTCTCTCTCCTCTTAGCTTTTGTATATATGACGTTGCCTGGCCGGGCTCTATAGACCTTCAGATTTCAGGGAGATATTTTTTCATCTATTCCTCCCTCCCCAATTTTGGGTTAGGTACTCCTTCTGTATGCCTCCACAGCCTCCTGTAGCACCCCTTCATAGCATCCAAAATTATGATCACCTATTGACCAGGTTAGCTCTTGCTAGACTAGGTGCTTTGAGAGGGCCGGGCTCCTGTCAGTCTCACTGACCACTATGTCCTCAGTGTCCAGTATATTGCCTGGTGCCCAAATACCAGCTGACTGAATGATTCAATAAATGAATGAACCTCAATGTTAGGACTGATTTTGATAAACTTTAATATTTTGTATGATGCTTATGATTTTAGCCATTATTGCACACATACTAGAAGATTAAAAAGAGAGAGAAAAGATTATGTGGAGAGAGAGAGGGAGAGAGACAGTGTGTGTGTGTGTGTGTGTCTATGGAAAAGCTGAGTGGGTGAAGATATCAGTGTCCCTGTTTACTAAGAAAGTCCTGGGGAGGGAAGGACAGCAAAGCAGCAGGCCTAGTTTTGAGCTGTTCAGATACTATAGATGCAAATATGTGGGAATAGTTAGTATTGAGCACCTAGTATTAAAGACCACAGGAAAGCAAAGGGAACCCCAGCAATGGGTGATGGCAAGAGACTACTAGCAGTGTGTGTGTGTGTGTGTGTGTGTGTGTGTGTGTGTGTGTGAACATATGTATTAGAGCAACTACGTATTGTATAGAAGTATGCAGGTTATATAAGATGCTGGAGCTTTGAGGTCACCATCCTTCAGACCAATGAATCAAGGGGAGTAATCCTTTCTAGGAATCTCCCACCTGGGCAGTGGAAGTTGGCAATGACCCCCTGTTTCCCAGGCATTCCCCTCACTGGTCCTTTTCCCTTGTCAAACCTTCCTTAGCAGGTTTGAACCCTGGAGGTTACAAGGAAATTTTAGGTTCCTGCCCTCAAAGAACTAATAATTCAGTTAGCAAGTGGACATCTGGGAAATGGAAAATAAATGAGACAGATAATAAGGACCCAGCGATTTAACTGGGGAGCTGCAAGAGGCAAGGAGGCTTTCTGGGCTGAAAACTAAGCCAAGCTCCAGGCTGATAACATTTAGTCAAGAATAAGATAATGAGGGAATATCCTTACTCTCTCTTTAGGTAGAGAAAGATCCTGAATTAAGATGCAGAAAACAACCAAGCTAAGTCAGTGAGCAGGTTGGTTTGACTAGAGCTAAAGAACTTTACATAATTGCAAAGACATGACATAGAAAACAATTGCTATTTTTAACCCCTTGGCATCCAGGAAAGCTACAATATGTTCCCAATGGTGAATAAGAAAATGCTATCCGTGAAGACCAGCCCTGGTTACCCAAAGGCATAGGAAGACTGCACATATATCAAAGTCCCTAGAATTCTAGCAGTATCACATCTGATATGAATGGAAAACAGTAAGGCTTCCCAATACTTCATACAGATTCAAGAAACTGACATTCCTTATTTAGTTAAGGTGTTTAGATTACTTTCTCCAAAAAAATTGTCCCTAACATTCTCTGCTGTTGATTCCTGTACTAGAATGCATTCTCCAAGGGGAGAGCACATCCTTTCCTTGTTTTCAGTCTTCTCTGGCTCAGAGGTGGGGCTCATAGGAAGCCCTTTACATGTCGCTCCACTCTGGTAAATCCACAAGTCCCCTAATCTCTGTCACTTATGCTACAGAGCACACCATATTTGTGGCCTTCTTTAGAAGGGGAGAGGCAGCCAACATGCTCCTGAACAAGATGAGTGACACAAATCCAGCTGACTTATTCTTGGGATTGCAAGATTTCTCCACCTCAAAAAGGGACTTCCATCAATGTTTGTTTTCTCTGGTCTAAAAGACATACTTTGAAACCCAATAAATTAACATTTCCGAAGACGCTGAGTTCCCACTGTCATAAAGTACCACTGGCTCGTTCAATATGACCTAGTAAAACACCACTTCCCATAATAATTTTAAATCAACATTAGGTGATGTGGTGTAGTTCGACTTAAATCACTGAAACGATGTGTCATTCAGATCATAATTCAAAATAAAAATGGAACCTCGTCAAATTGAGAGAACTTGCGTTTATTCTACGGTGGTAAGGATCAAAGAAACAGATGTTAACTGGACAGATGTGGTGGACCTTTCCTGACTTATGACAGTGACTCAGCCCATTTTATTAACAAGTTAAAGCTAAATAAATGATGAATCAATGCCTGCAAAGCAGGAAAAAAATGCCAGTTTCCCACTAAAAATCGCAAAGTGGATAATCTTATTTCCGTCAGGAAAACTGCTGGGGTTTTTACTGGGGAATTTCCCAGGCAAACAGAGGCAAAGATATATAAACCCAAAGCGGAAGGTAAGCACATTTCCTCTTAGTGTTTTTATGCTGGACATTAGTGCAAACGCAGTGAATAATTCAGGGCTGTTTCTCCAGTCATCCTCATCTCCAAACCTGATTGGAAGAGATAAACCTCCACGCCCTTGCTCCTGCCACTTGGGCTGGCATAGGAATGGGGCTCACATCCTGTGGGGAGAGCAGAGCAAAAAGGCAAAGCCACAAAAGTGAAAATATCCACTTCATTCACCCAGTCATGCAAAGTACACCACCTTCCTCTGCCTCTCCATTTTCCCTTCCATGATTATATTATCAGCCACTGCAATCATTTGACAACATCCTCTGGCTTACAAACCTGAATCTCTCAGCCACGCCAAGGTTGCCTGTCCTCATGCCATGTAACAAGCTAGGTGCTTTATCTGTTTTGGTTCATCTAATGCTAATTCCCCATGAGTGCAAACTAAGGCTCAAAAGAGCTAAGGAACACCCCATCACCTATGTGTTATTCCTGCCCAAAACGAACTAGTTTATTAAGGAGGAAAAAAATCAGACAAGTCCAAACTGTGGAACATTCTGCAAAATAAATCTCCTCAGTTCTTTAGAAACTGTCAATGTCATGAGAAAAGCAATAATAATAATAATGAAGAAGATGATGATTTTTTAAAAGCTGGGAAACTTCATTAGAGTAAAAAAGACTAAAAAGAAATGAGAACTGTGATGCTTAGATCCTGGATCATAAAAAGAAAAGAAAAAAACCTCTAGCTATATAGAACTTTATTCACACAATTTGGGAAATCTGAATATTGACTGCATATTAGACAATATACATTGTCAATGTTAAATTTCCTGAGTGTGATAATTACATTGTGATTATGCAGGCAAAATGTCCCTCTTAGATCTTTCCTAAAGTAATTAGGGTTAAAGCTCATTGATATTCCCAACAATTTCTCAGATTGGTTCAGAAACAACAGGCAAGCAAGCAAACAGACAAATAAAGGATCTCTCAAGTCAGAAAGAGAAAGAGACAGAAAGAGAGAGAGAAGGTGGCAAAATGTTAACAATGGGTGAACATGGGTGCAGGGTATATGGGTGTTCACTGTGCCATTCTTGAAATGTTTTAATACGTTACCAACATTCAAAAGACGAAATTGAAAAAAAAAATTATAAAATAAAACAAAATGAAATGTTAAAAACAAAACCAGAAACAACCCAAGCAGCAGGAGCATCCAAGGAACACGTTGAAACAATTAGCAACTGTGAGAGCTGGGATTTAATCAGGTGTTTGGGTTGCTGTGGTTTTTGACTCTAATAATGGTTAAAATCTTTTTCTACATTGATTCTTTTAAAGACTGTGTACAAAAAAGAAGACACACAGATTACTTTTTTCTTATATTCTTGTAAAGAGTCTTTATAACTACCGATAAGATGAGACAAAGAGGAGGAGGTCCCTATGGATGGTTTCTTAGCTTCACTACCTTGTAGGGTATGATGCTTGGCCAGGCAGAATGAAATGGGATGATGAAAAGCCCATGGATAATATCATTTAAAACTCAACTGGGAACTAAATAAAATCCTAAAATGAATAAGCTCATCTGAACTTATAGAAATACATCCAACAACTGGCAAGTCTGTGAACTTAATAGATGATTATCATTTGCACTGCTTTGCTGACAGATCCTGCAAGAGAAGGCTAATAATTTGTTTACACTTAACCATGTACATAGAAGTGTTAGGATTAAGTCTAACATATTCTGATCCATGTTTCAATTGCCTACCAGACACATCCACCTGGATGTTTTACAGCCACCTGAAAGTCAAAACCCTAAAGTCCATTTATTATCATTCCTCCTTTCCCGCCCTCACCTCTACTCAACACCCTCTTTTCCTTTGTTAATGGCACCATTTTCCATCTTGATGTCTCGGGGTGTAACTCAGAAATGAATTTTGGTCCCTCCTCTTTACCCCACACATATATTAATAACTAGTGATTCTGCCTCCTAACTAATAGCCCTTGAATAAATTCTCCATCCTTACTGCTTTGCCTTAGCTCAGGTCCTCATATTGTTCATAAGGACTTCTATAATAACCTCCTTCTAATTTTCCCTACCTTTCATCCCTGCTTCAAGCCTCAATTACTTTACCATCTTGTCACCTGAGTTCCTTCTCTAAAATGACAATCTGATGTGTTTCTCTCCTAATAAAGGGTCTATAATGGTTCTTCACTTCCAGTAGGATCAGGGGTAAAATCCTCAGCATGGTTGTTCCCCATGAGCCAACCCATTCTCACCTGACTTCATCCGCCATGTCTACCTGATGATGCCACCTGAGTTACTGGCACCTTGCTCCCTCCATGTGTCCTTCCCCCTCTCATGTCTTACATATGTCCCTCTGGCTACCTTGGATGCTCTTCCCCATTTATCCATCTGGAAGAGCCTTAATCTTCCTGTAATGCCTAGATTACTCTTGTCTTTCTTTTCTCCCCCTCCCCAAGGCACAGATAGAGCTCCTGTGGCACCTTTGTTACATCACTTATCCAGCCAGCATTACTATATGTTGTTTGCACGTCTGTCTTCACCACCAAATCCTATAATGGCAGGACCAGGTTTTAATCATCTTTTCATCTTCAGCAAAATGTATGACACATAGCAAGTACTCAACAGATGCTTATTAAATGAACAGATGTATTAATAAAGGGTAGGCATAAAATTTAAAAATATGGCTTAGTGGACTTAAAAACACATTAAAAAACTCCTAGACCAGGCCAACACCAACAAAACCACAGACTGCTGGTGAAATCAAAGATTCAAAACTTTTACTCCTGTTGCCTATTCAACCCATTATTTTGTCTACCAAATGCCTACTATTCCAGGATTGCATAGGGGTGCCCACAAGAACTTTTTCCCGTGGATGTCTAGGTCAATTCAAGCCAGATGATGAGAGGAGAGGAGAATGAAAGAAGTAGTACTCTGTCCACACCACTGGAGGGCTGGGCAGTCCAAAGACAGGGACCGAAGTGTCAAGATTTAAAAATTTTCTCCCAGAAAATCCTTATGAGGGTGGTATCAACATAAAGTATTCAGTGAACAGCCCCTTTCTGGTAGTGCGTATAAAATCCTGTGCCCTTTTATGCTATATTCTTAAGATAACACCACTGATCTATGTGCTGAAAAGTACCATCTTACATCTGGAAAACATGTCAACCTGTAGGGACATTACCTTAAAATTGAGTCCCTGAAACAAACTGAGGAACGACAGGAACATTCTGATGCATTTCCCCAGCATCAGACACTTCAGTGGGCTATTGCCAGTATCTTTATTTTTTTTCCCCATGGAATATAAAACAGATAATGAGATATTCGGTTCACGCGTTTTGTGCATGTACTTTTAAAATGTCACCTTTGGGTAATTCAACCCACCAATGGATTATTAATAAACTTCAGCAACTGTCAAAGCTCTTCTTGGTGGAGGGAGGTTTGGCGGTGCCACCTATTAGAAGAGAGAGACGGATGGCCTTACCTCTCAGCTCCCACGTCCGCAGCTGTGGGTGCAGGTAACTGGGAGGAGGGGTTGCGGGAGCTCCCCTGTACATTATGTCCCGGAGAAGGGTGACTGACAGGATGTGGGGTTGGCATGGCCCCAGCAGCTGTCCCGCTTCGGCCTGAATGATTGCTGGAGAAAACTGAAGCTGAAATCAAGGGAGAACAAGCATCAGACTGCGCCCCAAATGAAGCACGCACTCTTTAAATACTGAAGGCTGACAGCAAGCACATTTTAGGGGCTTGTTTGTTTCTCTCTTTGGTGCTTTTAAGGGAACAGTTCTCCCCTTACTGGATATACACAGCTTTTGTGTTCATGGCGGAACAGGTTCCCCGGCTAATGTGCCGTTACTGCTGTCTGAGGAGTCCATGTTCAGCTCGCTCCAGGCTGACATTCACGGTTCGTCTCATAAGAGCTGCCTTGCCTGGCAAGTTCCCTGTCTGGACACCGTATAATTAGCCAATCTTGTAATGTCTGCACCTGGGCGAAGGTCTCTGTATTAGCACTTTTCAGTCACAGGGGAGGACAGTCAGGTAACAGAATATGCAGTCTGCTGACCCAGAAGGATACAACACAGGCCTTCTTCCTCTTCTCGGTGCTGCAGTGAGGCGCTGTGGGTCGTGCCCAGTCTCCATGTCACTGCTAAATCAATGTAATGAGAACAGAGCTTCCCCTGATCCTAGTACCAATGCAGCATCCTACATTCTTTTAACTTCAGAGTCTAACTGACCCTGGGCATTTCCCAATGGTGTGATGGATAAATGTACTTAGTCTTCAGCAAACATGACTCCTCCCCCAACACCACAAAATATGGAAAAGGGGCCTCAAAAACAGCTCCGGGATCTTCTCCCGCTGTTGTCTATTACGACACAGAGAGTGAGTTACAGCCTCGTTGTTGGGGCCAGCCTAGCCTTTGAGAACTGTACGTGACCTCAAACTTAAATATGTGCCCATTTAGATCGGCTAATTGGTACCATGTCACAGAAGAAACTGGGGCTTGTCACTTTCGGAGTCTATCACTATCAGAGAAGCTCTCTCAGTGCCTGGATCTACTCAGCAGACGTCTCATTATGCTGCAATCATACCAGCATCATTATGCTGACTCTCTGTAACTTCCTTCTCTATACAAAGCTATGCCAAGCTATATACCCATCTTTGCTCTTTTTGAACTTACTCTACTGATATCAAAGAATAAATGGATTTTTAAAAAATTTAAAAAACCAGGTTCAGGATTAAGAAAAAGAAGTCACATAATCAAAGAGATTTGAAGGTTTAAAAGTTCAGGGAGTTGTATTTTTAGACCAGCACCACTTTTCTCCAACCTCTCCAGGATAGAGTTAATACCCCCAAATGACCCAGCCCCTGAAAGCTTAATCCAATGGAACAAGAGTTCAAGTACTTAAAGGAACTGGTGAAGAAGCAGAATTATCATCTTCGCGCTCAAAAAGCTACTGATAGGAGTGTGATCTCATTTGAAGGTTTTATTTTTGGTAAGTCAGCATTGTGTCAGGTTAACTCTTGTCCTTAGACGCCTGCATCCTCCACAGTCTTCCAAGTCCTGAAGAGGTGGTGAGACTAGAAAATGCTTACCAGCTCAAAAGGGCAATGCAGAGCTTCTGCTGTGTGTCAGCCTCCAGAAAAGTTGCACATTTGCAAACTCGCTAGAGTCACCTTATGGATCACTACCTCATTTATGCTCAGCTTGCTCAAGCAACCACATTCTCTTTGTGTTCCAAATAATAATTTTACCCACGGGAGAAGGCTGTTTGGATTGACTGCGGCAATAGTTTCAATACGGTGTTTGTCAGCATGAAGCTTGGTGTTTCATATACTATTCCAAAAACTAATGGAATAATAAGAAGGTCACAGAGACACTGTGGAAACACAGCTAACTTTTTTCTGCCTTGATGTAGAAACGTGAGCTCTCCTATTTATTTTGTTGTAGTTGCTGAATGCACCCATCACTTATTATCCGCTGGAGGTATTTTTGTATATATGTGTGTGTGTTTTTCACAGAGAAGTGCTGCCTTGCTGTTTACAACCCATGAGCAACAGAGAAACTTGGTGTACACACCCCATGCTCTGCTCTATGCTTCAGTAGAAAATGTGCTGCTTCCCATAGGCCTACATTAGCTATATTAGCCATGTTTTTGCATTAGTTGCAAAGAAATAGGCTGGGAAATTTGGTACTGTGTGCAGCCTGCCGCGCACTGAAAGTTAGGCCTGGTTAAGGTCCTCTCCTTCAGACCGCTTAATAGCCAAGACCAACCATCCATCATCATGCATCCATCCATCTATCCTCCAACCATTAATTTTTAAATTCAATATTTATTTGGTGCCTGCTACATGCTAGCCACTCTACAATATGTGCGCCCCTGTCCTTGCGGAGGTTGCAGTTGAATGAGGGGAACAGACCTCCATAAATCATTATACCAAAATACTGAGACTTACTAATACACAACATCAAACGGTGTTCAACACTTTAACACACTATCTTATTTGTGCCCCCCAAATCCCAAAATGTGCCCTAAACTCTGGCCAAATCAGACAGTTGACCACACCTCAAATATGTCATGGCAATTTATGCTACTGTGCTTTTGCCTGTAATGTCCTCTACCTTTCTGTACTTATTTTAATATTTTTGCTGTGTGTGCCGAGTTACTTGCATTCTTCTCATTCCTCTCTCAGCAGCCAATTATTCCACAAATATTTACGGAGTACCTACCACGTGGCAGACACTGAGCCAGGTTCTGGGATAGACTAGTGAACCAGACACCCTTGGTGCCTACTGTCTCCAACACGTCATTCATGTTTGTTGAGTAAACAAAGACGAACACAATCTAAATGCCACTGGAGCCCGTCTTGGGCTCCGTGAGTAGGACAAGGACAGAAAGGAACATTTATCCACCAACTCCTGTTCCCCACTGGTAAAGGGTGCTACTTCTCTCACACTTCCAAGTAGGCACATGCACCACAGTGGTTAAAGGTTCTCAGAGATGCCCAAGACGAGGGCATCAGAGAAGCCTGGGGACAGAAAGCCAGTGCAGTTGAGGGGAGGTGCTGCCAAGTTATGCCTGGTTGCCATAGCAATGGCCGCTGGTAGGAACACGTGGTGAAGGGGATGTGAGGTGGGACATAAGAGGTGTGTGGTTTAGGGCCGAAGGCTCAGAAACATGCCCTCCAGCTGTGCTGAGGTCACGTGTTGACTGACCAACAGTCAAACACACATCTACAGCCCTTCCTTCCACTGCTACAGCCAGTGAATGGCACTGGAACAGGCAGAGACCCTTTGACCGGGGACCCCACAAGAGGAAGAAAGGGGGGCTTTAGGGTTCAATTTAAAGTACATAAAAAAAGTGTATGAAACAGTTTCTTACGTAGGGTGTAAGAAATCAACTGTCAGCAAAATGAAGCCTGTGACTTGCCTCTATATTCTAACAAATGGGATGAGAAATGTAAGACAAATTCTCTTCTGGTTAGATAACCTAGAAGAGGCTTATAATTCAGTGTCTACACAGAGCACTTTGCATGCAGAGTCCAGGGCAATGTTTGTGGATGTTGCCTGTGACCAGAGATTCAGAGGAAGTAACAATAGAGCATGGCTTTCCAACATTCATCCAACTCCCATCTCACATATCCTGCATATAAAATGGACAAAACTCTGGAGTCAGGCATCAGTGGCTTCAGGAGGATTGCCTTTGACCTCTACCAAAGAGCCATATTTCTTAGAAATTGCCACTATGGCACAGGAAATGCCTCTTACTTACACTGACTTCTAGGAATTTCCAGCTATCAAAGTCATACATCCAGGATTCTATCTTACTATAGTCTAAGAATATTCATTCATTCAAACACAATTTTCCAGCCCTTACTCTGTACCAGGCAGGTGCTGGTCTCTTAATGTTTGAAGTCAAAAACCTGAGACTTTCACACAGACCTGCCCACCACAACAAATACTTACAGACAGATGCTCAGGCTTTGCCAAGTGATTTTTTTAACCTCAGGAAGAAAATCTCCATGTCAGAGTGCAAGTGTAAGGTCATTCACAAAAGGAAAAATTTCCTTCCATACACACTCAAAATGATTTTCCAAACTCCCACTAATGGGGCATACAATGAGGCCTATCAATCAAAGCATAAGGAAGAGAACTGAACCCTCCAGCATCTAGGGCAATATTAACAAAACTGTTGTGATCAAATCAACCAGCACACACAGGCTACCTATGGGGGCAGCCTTCATTGTCTAGTGTCACCTCAGGGGTCAGTGTTGATTTCAAGGCTGGAAGAGGGCTTTTAGGTGAGCCTCTAGACTGCACTGATGACTGGCAGCTGGAACAACTGATTAGGCACGGCGGAGCAACATATTGGAAATTCTTATTGCTTTTGTGATTAAGAGATGGTGGACTCCCCAAGGAAATAAAAGCTTGGTCTTGAGATGAATTCGTGAGCCCTACTTCCAGCAGAGGACCAGGAGCTGGCCTCCCTGCTGCTTTAGTCTTTCTTTCTCTCTGGGGCTTAGCTCACTACAGTCCCTCATCCCATCTCCTTATAGAGGTAGGTGGAGGTGACTCAGTTGGGCTTTTTAATTTTGACAAAGCAGCATTTGTTGATCTGTGTGGTCCCCAGATGCCATCTCACCAGCTACTGGGACCAGGGCATTCTAGGCTCGAGCCTTTAACTGGCTCAGGTTAGTTTGGGTTAACAGGCAGCGCTCTCTCTATCCAAATGAAAACAATTATCTGTATGTCTAATGGGTATGGACAGGGCACCCTTGGGGACACTTCAGCTGTCATGTATTCATTGTGTGACTAGAGAAAGGCAAGGAGTTTTTCAGGCAAGGAAACTTCCTGAAATGAAGTCTACTGGTCTCAGGCCCATCCCCAGAGACAGGGAAGGCTACCATAGGCATTGTTTTCGTGACTATGTTTTCATCGTTTTAGAGGGCAGGGAAGAAGACCTCCCTTGTCAGGCTGAGGTATATTAAAAACAGTCAACTGGAGGGCATATTTCTGTTCAAAACTGTATGGGCAGCTAGAATCCTGCTTCTCAAGCTTTAATTTGCAAACAATTCACCAGGGTAAAATATTGATTCTGATTCACTAGGTCTTGGAGGCAGCAAGTGCTGAGATTCTGAACTTCTATCAAATTCCCAAAGTCCCAGGCAATGCTGAGGTTGCTGGTCTGGGGACTGCACTTTGAGCAGTAGGTGTTGGACCATATCTCTGCTGTATTTCATCTTCTTGCCTGCCCCATGCCCCAGACTCAATAGATAACATTTATTTAGTACTTTGCAAACCTTTCTCCAGTTTACTATTGAGGAACTTGAGGCCTAATCAGGTTCTTGATTAGGTTACCTGGCGTATGTAGGTCATGTGGCTGGTAAGTAGTGGACCTGGAATTCGAACTTGGGAAACCTCATTTCAGATCACATGCCTCTAACCATCACACTATACTGCCTCTCAAATGCAAGATGGATGCAAAAACAAAGGCATAAGAGTGTTGACACTGTATCAGAACCCCTGCATACTCCACTTGTAAAGGCTGCTTGGAGTCACTAGGCACTCCTCCCCCACCACACACAATGCACACGGGTAGTTTTAACCACCAAAATGCTGGTTAGGATCCAAAAAGTAGATTCCCATTTTCGCTTCTATCCACCCTAAAAGCACTAAAGTGACCTCAACGTGGCTGAGAGAAATTTTCCAGCTCTGAAAATTAACTCAGGCAAGAAATTAACTGAATTATTTGGTTTGGAAAACAAACAGCTGGTAGGAGATGGGCTTTTTCTGAAATAAAGATTTCAGATGCTTGTCAGGAGCATGTCGATCCACTGGTGGGAAAGAAGGAAGGCAGGGAGGGGCTCTTCATGAGCAATCAGATATATGCACCTGTGACCACAAGCGAGCACGATGTTGATGTCGTGGGCTGAAAGGCCACTGCCTCTGTCAATAATGCAGGAAGAAGAGATGTGCTGGGCAGATCTCTTGCCACCTAGCAGTTACAGTAAATATGCTTTCGGAGTCATTTATGATTACTTGAAAAGCCATGGTGTTGCACTTCATAGAGGGCCTGCTCTCATAGGACAGGGGGAACCAGTCTTATCCATAGATTATGAATTCACTTATAATCAGTGCCAGAGTTGGGACACAGAGGAATGACATTTAATGCTTGGTGGCTGGTACATGGGAAGAGGTATGGGCTCACTACTCATCTCTTGGGCATTATTTCCAGGGTCTGGGTACAGAGGCGTAAGCTAATCAATGAAATCAGGCTAAGTCAGCTTTCACAGAGATATTAAAAAGGAATTAGAGGCCCCATTCAAATGGTGAGCCCTGTCTTGTCTCTGTCTTTCCTCCTCAAGGCTCCCTCCAGGAGAAATTTGAACCTAGGAAGGATTCAGGAAACGGCTGAACTGCAATGAAAATTTTAGCTACTTTGGCCTACCAGAAATTGGGCACTCAGGAGCGATAGTGTCAGGGTGGTTATTAAAGGAACAAAGAGTACACACTGGGAGTCAGATGGACCTGGGTTTGAATCTGAGCTTTACCAATTACTAGCAATGTGTCTTGGGCAAGTCACTTAACCTAAGCTCAGTTTCTTCATCTTAAATAAGGATAATACCTCACAGGATGGCGAGGAGGATTATACAATATATAGGAAACACTTAGCATAGTGTCTGGACCATGGTTAAGTGCTCGACAAACCATTGTTGCTATTCCTTGCCTATTTATATTATTGTAATTATTCCTATAATTAACAGGATGGAGAAGACAAAGGCATGTTGCTCCAAAATGGTAAATCTCCAATAAAGAATGGCTTCTTACCTAAAGATGCATATAAACTGTGAACTAGAGTCATTTTAAAATGCAGAAGAGCATATACATCATACTCTCTAATAATAAGCATTTTTTGTTCAACTTTTCTAATGCAAGTTGGTATAAAGTGTTCAGGGCCTGTGAAAGAATCCTCATAGGGTTAAAATGTTGTACTTTATTTTACATGAGTAATACACACCTTCGAGTTACAACCCATAATGCGTTTCAGTTTAAAAGATAAGTCATTTTCATGCATGACTGCACTTCGTTAAGGAGAGAAAATGGGCTGTTACTAAAATGTCAACACAATTGTCCCCCTTGAAGCTTAGTTTACCTTGAAGTATTTTTACCCTTTCAGCACTTCTTTGTGTTCATTTCTCCAACAGCATAAAGATCCAGCCGTGGTTAATTTTCAGAATTCAAAAAAGACTTCCCCTCAGTCATTCTGAAGAAAATGACCAACATGGGGGGTGACTGGAGTTTTGGTCCTCAATAATGAAAACTTGTGTCCCAATACCTTCTGCAGTTCTTTGTATTCCATCATGAAACCATTCAGTTGCACTGTTGTTCAGTGGAAAATGCTCTCATGACCTAAATCCACAAACCAGAGAGTTCTCTAGCAACGAAAAGGTCCCGGTACGGTCACTTGGAAGGCTGCATTTGAGGTTAATTGGAGAATGGGAGAGAGATGGCAGCTAATCCTTGCCTGCTCGCTATGAGCAGAAGGGGCTAGTTCCTCTTTTTCTTTCCTCCTAATGTCTGGGCACTTTCCCCCTCTTCTCTTTCTCCATCAGGAAGGGTATCATTCTGTATTCTCTCTGTATTAGGAAAAAGAAGCTTCTTAAGGGTTTGCCCTGTCAGCTCTCTGATCTTTCCCTTCTCCTTGAGGCATGAATAATTTTAACATTGCCAATCCCTAAAAATCTATTCTTTCTGCCTGTCTTTTTTTTCTCCCACTTTGCAGTGTAGAGTATCATTATCCAGCAGCCCTGATAAGAGGATAATGAAACAATCCCTTCTCAACTGGATCCGGTGGCTGTCAGAGTAAAGTGACACCACCTGTACATCCTTGACATGCTACCCCCAAGCTAATTGATGGCAAACAATGGTAACTGTCACCTGTGCACTAAGACAAAGAAAACATACTCATGTCACCTGATGGGATAGCTACCTGGCAACTGATAAACAAATGTGTTAGGGAGATGTCCTATTAAGGTAAGAGAGGGTACATCTCTGAAGAACGTGCCTATTAACTCTGAGCTTAAGAGTGCTGCTGTTCACTGGGGAACAGAAATAAATAAGGTAAAATGAAAATTTACTGATGTCTGGACAGTTACATGAATATTCAGGTTCTCTTACAAATAGATATTCCCACATGAGCTCCAAACATCTATGTAGGCTGCTCAATTACATTTCCACATCATGCAGCTGGATTTATAGCCAGGAAAGAAGTTATTAGTGTTTGGAAGAGGATACATGCTTACATGCCTTTCTGGAATACATGGCAATACAACTAGAAGATAACGGCTGACGTCATGCATGTAAATGCCAAAGGTTACCATCAAACATTCTGAAATACCAGGTGTAATTAACTTCATGTTAGGAAAAGCTTCTAAAACATCTGCATTTCAGAACAAAGACATTTAGTTATTACAAGTAGAATGGCATCACCTGGCAGCTCTCTCAAATTCTCTGGGACCAGCATTTCACCTCTCTTGGGTCTTTCCAGAGAATGCATGACATATCTAACCTCAAATCTCATACCGTAGCTTTCTTTCCTTCACTTCCCAACCTACACACTTATTCACTCGCAGAGCGTTAGTTATACAGAAAGTCAGTAAAATAATTTGAACCAGCAAACAACTCAGACTACTCTGAAAAAAATCCAGTATTGCCTCTGTGTGTTATGTTATCCCATTCTGAGCAGAGTAGGAGAGCAGAAAGAAAGAAGAAAGATGGAGCAGGAATGGACAACCATTCCTGGAAGTTCTTACAGGAATGATCCTCATCTCTTTTTTTGGAAATAAAGTCCGACTCAGTCAAAAAAACAGAAATTTTAGTAAAAAAAACATACTGGGTTCTCCAACTCCTCATTATTCATCCCTTAGCTATCTCCTACCTGTATCATGTTAACCACAAAAGATGTTTCCTCCCTTCCAGATACTGCTGAGACAACTCCACCCACTCTAATTTCATGTGACTTCTGAAAACATTTCGCAGAGAAGGCTTTCTGGAAACAGATTTTTAGCACAGATAGCCAATCCAATTTTTTTTTTTTTTTTTTTTTTTTTTAATTTATGGCTGTGTTGGGTCTTCGTTTCTGTGCGAGGGCTTTCTCTAGTTGCGGCGAGCGGGGGCCACTCTTCATCGCGGTGCGCGGGCCTCTCACTATCGCGGCCTCTCTTGTTGCGGAGCACAGGCTCCAGACGCGCAGGCTCAGTAGTTGTGGCTCACGGGCCCAGTTGCTGCGCGGCATGTGCGATCCTCCCAGACCAGGGCTGGCATGTGGGATCCTCCCAGACCAGGGCTCGAACCCGTGTCCCCCGCATTGGCAGGCAGATTCTCAACCACTGCGCCACCGGGGAAGCCCGCCAATCCATTTTTTAATGCAATATTCTTTCAGCCAACTCAACAGCTGATTTACCAACTCTGAACTCTCCCAGGACACCTCTCCCTATTTCCTAGCTCTGTATGATGGAGTTACAATAGCCCTTCTGGGGAACTGTGCTATAGCGGGGAACTGAAGCCTGCAATTACCACCGGGGGAAAACCTCCATAGATGAAGAATTTGGTTTGCTTGTGACTCCAGAGAATCCCTTCCCTCTTTTTTCACACTTTTCCCATGAAGTGGACACTCTTCCCATTTTTGCCTTCAGATACTCAGTATTTCTTCCTAGTTTACTTTCAAGATAGACTCTAAGTCATTTACATGTTATCCTGAATTTATGCCCACATACAACCTTTCTCAAGGAATTTAAAGGCTTTTCTCTACCTGTGGAATGGACAGTTCAGTCTTCAGTTATATGAACTTCAAGCATCTTTGTTGCTGGTAGAAAGTTATTTTTGAGGAAGTGAGCATCTTTCCTGTTGGAAAGTGACCACATGGGTTCCTAAAGTTCAATATTTCAAATTTTTGCTTTTCTCCTGGACATTAACATATATCTACAACAGACCTGGATTTTAGAAAACATAATCCTGGATATTCAAGGGTTTGAGACTCTTCTCTTTTTAGGAAAAATAGACCTGGGTAGACTTAAACTATGACTGCTTCCTCTCATTGCCCTGTCATCCTTGGGCTCATCAGAACCAGAACCACATCTTGCCTGTCTTCTGGCAGCTTCTTCCTAAGGGGGAGCCACAACACTGAGGGCTTACACCTTCTCACCATGGCCCAGGCTGCATCTGAAGGTGTTTGCTTGCAACATGAGGACTTCACTGCTGATAATTCCATTTGAAAGCCACTATATTCGGGGTTCCACAGAATGCCCAAGGGAGGACTAGGAATGCTAGGCAATGGGCAGTACAAGTAGTCTGGATCCCTTCAACTAAAACAGCTCTGCTGTGACCTGTTTTAAGCACTGGGCCTTATAAAAAATCTCTGCAAACCCATGGACTAGAAAACTACTAAAATATTTGCTAAATCTAAAATATTACAGGGATCAACAAAACCTTATGTACTAGAAGATTTTTAAAACAAAATATGATTAAATACTTGGAAGCCAGGGACTTTCCTGGTGATCCAGTGGGTAACACTCTGCGCTCCCAGTGCAGGGGGCCTGGGTTGGATCCCTGGTTGGGGAACTAGATCCCGCATGCATGCCACAACTAAAGATCCCACATGCCACAACTAAGACCTGGCACAGCCAAAATAATAAATAAATAAATAAATAATTTTAAAAAATACATGGCAGCCATAAGCTTCCTTGATCTCTCTCAGTAATTGATGAATGTCCCAGATGTAAATATAAAGCAGTGGTTGGCAAACCTTTTCCATAAAGGGCCAGATAGTAAATATTTTAGGCTTTGCAGGCAAGAGGCAATGTCCTCAATTCTTTGAGCAACTGTTCTCACTTAAAGGCTAAAAATCTTTTCTACGTTTTACATTTAAAAATCTTAAAACCGGGCTTCCCTGGTGGCGCAGTGGTTGAGAATCTGCCTGCCAATGCAGGGGACACGGGTTCGAGCCCTGGTCTGGGAAGATCCCACATGCCGCAGAGCGGCTGGGCCCGTGAGCCACAATTACTGAGCCTGCACGTCTGGAGCCTGTGCTCCGCAACAAGAGAGGTCGCGATAGTGAGAGGCCCGCGCACCGCGATGAAGAGTGACCCCCCGCTCGCCGCAACTAGAGAAAGCCCTCGCACAGAAACGAAGACCCAAGACAGCCATAAATAAATAAATAAATAAATAAAATTAAAAAAAAAAAAAAATCTTAAAACCCTCCTTAACTCTCAGGCCATGCAAAAACAGGAGGCAGGCAAGCCAGATTTGACCCATGGTGTTATACATTAGCTGTTGCATGTTAACTACTAAGAGCCCTCATGAAAAGACTAGAGAACTGTTTTGAAATATGGAAAAAAATTTGAAGTAAGCAAGTAGTCAAGAATAGTTTTCTAGACACCTTGTAGTGTATTTTGAGAAAAATGACATGTCCTGGAAGAGTCTATTTACAAAATGACAAAAGGAGGGACCAAGGTTATACCTCAGCAAGGTCAACACAATGATTGTATAAAACTGTGTTGGTCAAAGTCATCAATCCTATTTCTTTTTTCCTCCATCTACCTCACCCTCACAGATTCAATGTTGATTAAGTTCATTTATCAACCAGGGACCTTTCCACTCTGTAATGACCAGCCTAAGTATACTTCTAATCTTTATGGCAACCAAAAAAATGTCTAATGTACAGATCTGAAGTTGGGTCTTAGAATATGGGAGTTCTGAGTCCTCATCTTGACTTGAATTCTTCTCAGAAGGAATACTTGATCTCAGGACAGCTATTTCTAAACTCCAAGTAGTAGCACCCAGTACTAAAAGGAATGGATAGAAGAGGCTCTAGTCCCTGTCACAGACATGGACTTGGTTTGTAAGTAATTCTCTAAGCTTTTAAGCAAAGAGGAAGGAAAGAAAAGAAAGGAGCATCAATTGAGCATCTAACAGAGGCAGGGAGTGTACCGAACTCTTCTATGTGAACTCACCTAATTCTCACAATTAGTGAGAATGGAATCAGTGAACTTACCACCATTTTACAAAGAGGAAAGGTAACCTCCCCAAACTAAACATTCAGTGAGTGGAGAGGCAGGACTGGGGCTCAGATCTAGCCCCACATTCTTTCTGTCATAGTACACTGGCCTATTAACAACAAAAACAAACAAAAAACGGTGTTATTTTTGAATACACAAACACTGGTACCCACCAAAACAGAATCTGGACTTTGTGCTTCTGGGTGCATTGCCACCCAAGTGAATCAGTGGGCTTCTGATTCCAGTTTGTTTTTCTCTAGAGACCTACAGTAGAATTTAAAAAATGCTGTGTGAACTACTGGGCAAATTACTGAAATATAAAATATAAAGGACTGTATTTTAGTTTTCTTTTATTCTACTAAACAATGCTTATTAAATTTACAATTTGTTTAGGCTTCCATATTTTCCCCATTCCTTAAACAGTGGGAGTGGTGGGTAATTTTTGGCACCTGTTTCCTATCTGTTTTGTAGAGTTATAATATATATTATTCTAGTATTTGGATAAAAGTAATAATATTAACTATAGATGCTGAACACTTACTGTGTACTAGGTACTGTTCTGAGCACTCTGTATGTCATTTAATGTATGTCAGATCAGTAACTGATCTCAGTAAGAGGGAAATAAATTTGACTTAGAGGAAGAAGTAACATTTCCACTTATAAATGTTCTGTTTGAGCATAGATTGGCTACACAGTGATCACGGGGCTTGTACAAAATGTGGCCAGTAATGTGACTTAAGAAAAGAGATGCTAAATATTGCCTATCCTTACTTTTGTGTAGATATGACCCCCAACTGCCTTAGTACTTCAGAACTACGGAACCCAGATCATTATTTTACCAAGTGCAAAATCTTCTGGGGCAGCTGATGCAATTCATTTTCATGAAGTGCGTCCATTTGTCAGAAAACTTGATTAGCATCCCTGTGAACCTGTCTGAGGAGCAAACCCTCATGCACGCTGATGAGAGTTTATCCCCTTTTCTCTTCAATAATGAATACAGTTGACCCTTGAACAATGCAGGTGTTAATTCATGTATAACTTATAGTTGGCCCTCAGTATCCGCAGTCGTCTCCGCAGTTTCTCCACATCCAAGAATTCAACCAACCACAGACTGTGTAGTACGGCAGTAGTTACTATTTTTAAATGTCCATGTGTAAATGGAGCAACACAGTTTGAACCCGCATTGTTCAAGGGTCAACTGGGTAGTTTACTTTCTGCAGTCTCTCCTATAATGTGGGAATCGACCTTTTATTAAATCCCCAGGGAAAGGTTCCATGAAGATTATAAATCTCCGGCTTTTTAGGATGTGGCTAGGTGTTAACAGATCTTTAGGGTAGGACTCAGCTCTGAAATCAGAGATGATGAGAGTCAGAGCAGAAGCCAGATGTGAGCAGCTAAGTTCACTAAGAGAGAACAGGATTGGAGTCCAAGAAGCTAAACTCAGGTAGCAACTCGAAACAATGTCATGAAAGTGAGGCTAGAGCAGCCTCGAAACTTAGGTAGGAAAATTAAGACCCCAAGGAAGCAGCTGTAACTTCTGATGGATCAATGCCTATTTTTAGAGAAGCGTTAATGGTTCAAGACATGGCCAGGGCACCTGAAAGGAGCAGATAATCCTCTGACAATATTGAGGAAGACACTATAAAAGTCAGTCTTTGGAGTCAGTGCTGTTGGTGGCCTGGAATGGGTCAATTCCACAAAATCCTCTTTATACAATGCCTGCAATATGCTCCCTTATTACTGTTAACAGCAAAACATGACAAGTAATATTGAAGCTAATGCAGTAATGTCCTTCACTTTAGAGTTTTATGCTATTCCTAACATTCATTTTCAGTGCTCATACAAATGTAAAAAATGAACTTTCACTGTGGCTACAAACACCTTGAAAATGTCCACTTTCTTTTTTGTTTATTCTTCACATGAAAGAGACATAACTACCTCTATCCCTCTTTCCTTGGAGCAGAAAGTCAAAATTTTGGACCTAGAAGTTTGGCCCATAACTTCCTAATCACAAAAGCTACTAGCTCCTATAGAATTCCACAAATTCTATCCTGAATTCTATCTTGCCATCTGTCTGCTTCCTAAGACCTGCTTGGGGTACACTTCAAAGTAGATCCAACCTTTCCTTCCCATACCCCATTTAAGCGCCAACAAAATAACATAAAATGAGAGAAAGGAGAAATATTGTATAAAGACAATGAAGACTTTGCCCAGTGAGAACACAACTACAATCACCCAGCTTCACTACCTTCCTCTCCTCCTCCATAAGGTGTGGAATTGTTTTTGCTCACCCACAAAAATATTTTTACAGCAAAAACTTGTACATATTATAAAACTGAATAATTCAGCTTAATCTTGTGTGAAAAACTAACATGAATACAAGGGAATAAGTGGATATGGAAAACTGAAGCACCAAATTAGGCGGCCTGTAAACATATAAAGTCACTAACATTAGCTGCATACATACAAATGTGCCCTGTGCTGGCTGGGAATCAGAATTTAATTTTCTTTAGTTGGGTGGTTATAAGATCTTATTCTTAACCAAAATATGAGCAGTGCCTTTATAACTCTGGTGTGGGAGGACATGCTTAATATCAATCTATAGGGTCACTATAATAAGAAACAGAAATATACACTGCAGGGCATTTTGCTCCCCACTATTTGATTCTGTTTTATTATCTTTGTAATTATTTAATTGTAAGTACCAGAGCAGCATTATTCCATTTATCATTATAAATATATAGCATATCAGCAATATCATAAAATTCCCTTTTGTGGACAGAGTTCCATCACGCTGTTTTCACATGATAAATTTGCTTCATTTTTAAATACTTCTTTTTTTGTTTCAGCTTCACTGAGGTATAACCGACATATAAAATTGTAAGATATTTAAAGTGTACATCGTGGTGATTTGCTATATGTATTCATTGTGAAAGGATTCCCCCCATCTAGTTAATTAGGGGCAATTCTTATTTTAACTCCACCAGTCAAAATTTGGATCATGTTTTGCTAAAAGTCACATTCCCACAGTTTATGATCGTGGAGCAATGGTTTTCAAAGTGTGGTCCCTGGACCAGCAACACCTAGTGTCACCTGAGAACTTGTTAGAAATACCTGGCAAAAAATTCAGATTCTTGTGACTCACTCAGACCTACTGAATCAGAAATTCTGGGGGTGGGGCCCAGCAGCCTATTCTCATAAGTCTTTCAGGTGATATAATGCATACTAAAGGACGGGCTCAGGGGCAGGGAGGGCTAAATCTATAGGTTAAAGCTATCAGTCCCTACAACAGAGAAGGATGAGGCTTGCTCCTACCCTCACCGATCCAATGCAAGCTGTGGACAAACCACAGACACAAGAGACGTTACAAAAACAACGCAAGATTTTGACAGCAGTTCAAGGCAACATCAAAGAGACTTGACAATGACTTTACTGCCAAATGTTTCCCTTTAAATCCTTTCTGTAATCCCAGTATCTGCCTCCTTCTTGGTGTTGGCCCATTAGTGTTGGTCCAACACCAATTCCAAATTGTTCTGTACCTTTTTCACCTCTTGTGAATTCTAAACAAAGCAGTGCTTTTGAAAATAATGCAATTAATAACTATTGCATTTTTTACAGTGCACTATGCCTTCTTAAGGACTTTTACATAGATCATGTTATTTGATCTTCACAATTCTCCTATAAAGTTCAACCTATTAGGAAATTTGTGTGCCAATTTAGAACCTTCTAATAAAGTCCCTGAATTAACAACCACTTTTTGAGAGTAGACTATATGAGGCACATTTACATGAAACTATTTCTAGTTTCCTAGTTCCCCTGCAACTCTGCAAGCTGTCCCAAGATAGCAAATATATTCAACTCAAGAATGTAGAAAATGCATTAAAACATATACCATGCATTAAAATGAAACATTAACTATTACATTAAAATGAAACATTATTTCTTGAAGTATGCTAAATACTGTAGGCAACATTACATTAAAATGAAACATTAACTATTTCTTGAAGTATGCTAAATACTATATGGATTTAATACAGTGCTATATATTAAAAAAGTGAAGATATTGTTAAAAAAAAAAAGTGATGATATTGTAAGAGACAAGCTTTCATTTTCCAGTAATGAGGTGAAAGGGAGGGAATGACAATACAGTCATCCCTCAGTATCCTTGGGGGATTGGTTCCAAGACTCCCCCGCAAATACCAAAATCCTTGGATGCTGAAGTCCCTCTGTATCCTTGAGTTCTGCATCTGAAGATACGGAGGACCGCCTGTTACACGGCTTCAAAAATTCCTGCCCTAAACAAGTCTTTGATTTTTTCTACAATCCCCTATGATATCTGAACATGACACATTTTTTCTCCTGAAAAATCTAGTTACATTCAAAATTGGGATAATTCAGTAGGACTTATAAGCTCTAAAACATCATTATTTTATAACCCAATAGAAGTGGTAACAATAAAATTCCCCCCATTCTTGCAGATTTCCTTGTTCCAGTTGCATTAGCTCTTCACCTCATGGGTGGTTTCTGTGGGACTCAAATATCTCAACCACATTGGCCTCTATGATGTCTTCATGGCTAAGGGCATTTGCAAAGGCCATGTTTTATTGAGTCTGTAGTACAGTTTCAGTTTTGAGGGAGACATAATTTTTATGATCACTCATGGGACAGATCTTCTTCCCCAGAGCATGCTTTGTTACTGAATGGACTCTGCCAAGACCAGGCACTGGTCCAGGCTGCCCATGATATTGCAGACTCACTAATTATAGGCTTATCCTCTTTATTAGCTCACTGAGGGCCCTGATGGGAAGATCTACACAGGCATTTAGGCTTGAATGTGGCATTCACACCTTGATCTACTGGCTATGAAATACTCCTCCCTCAGATTACCAGATAAATCACCTAAATTTACAGGCTGGCCTGGGGCATTATCTATCTGGGTTACAGAACTTCTGAACAAAAGCAGAGAAAATATAAGGGAGCCATCCTTGAGAATTACTCATCACTGCCCTGGCCTCCCTGTTAGATCACAAAATTACTCTCAGGTTAACCCAGGAGCAGGGGTGGGGAGCCCTGGGCTTTTCAGAATAGTAGATAAGTAAACACCTCAATTTAAAATCTTCCTCAGTGCGGCCTCAAGTAATATTTGGCTGCTTTAACCTGGGGCACTATTTTCTTCCAAAGAAATAAAAGTCTTTTCGTGCAATCCTTTCCAATCAAACTCTGTCTTATCAACTGAGAAGTTTGTTTCAATAAGGGAAGCCAATATGTTAGGAGACTGGCAAGACTTGTATGTGTCAGAACTGCCATCTTCCCTGTTCACCTTAATGCTCTGCAAACTATTCCTACCTTGGAATCTTACAAATCACTGTCTCCCAGCCACTAACAATTTCCATTTCAAAACCATGACTTCTTCAAACCACAAGTCCCCAGTCACTGTGGCTTCTAAATAATCATGATGTTCACGCTAAACTATTTTTGATCCTTTGCACCCATATACACTCAACAGGTTTCCATCAAAATATTTTTATGATAAATCAATTTACTAGCACTTATAGGTATAAGTTCTCAACAATCTTTAAACAAATATTTTCTTGATTTTGTATAATAGAATGTTAAGGGAACGACTCCAAATTCTTTTTGCCATTTAGCCAACTCTTAATCTTCATCAAATTACCTTAACACTTCAGATTTTACATTTAACTAATTGATGAACAGCTTCCTCTTCTTTTGGCATTTTTTGCTGTTTGGCTTCTTTCCATTGATCTTTAGCACAGGTTTGAAACTGGTGCGAACATGCACTGCTGGCAAGTGCATTTCTAGAACTATAAAAGGAAGGCTTAAGTTTTTTGTTTTAGTTTTCCATTGCCTTGTTCTGCTCTGTTTGTTGCCTACTCAGCAAAACAGAGAACATAATCAACTAAAAAAAAAAAAAGTCAAGAGCAAAGAAAGTAAAATAGAGCCTGAAGGAAGCAGGAATAAAGAAAGAAGCAGGGCAGATAAACTTTCATACTTAAAAGCTAACTGGAGAAGTAAAATTCTAGGAACAAAGTTAAGCAAGATGGCCACCTGCCTGTTTCCAATATTCCCAGAGCCACAGAAAATTCGAGTCAATGTGAAGATGCTCTGTTGACGCCGTGGTAACCTAGGCTCCTCGTCTGCTCTGGCAGCTCGCCTGCCACAGTTAGATGCTCAAAGCTAACAGCTTGTTTTGAAGATCAAATGCAGAAAAGCATCATGAACAAAAAGAGGAATTCTGTCTGGAATGACAAAGCCGTTTCAAACTAAACCTCTTAAAAAACTTCAACAATACTACCAGACATCCAAAAGCACATATCAAGACAAATGTGACTCCTAAGTTTTGAAAGTGAGCCATATATTGTATGCCACATACAGCAAAGGTACTCATGTTTTTCATAGACAAAGATATCATGGCTTCCCAAATCCATTTCCAAGAAGTTTAAATGCAACAAGACCAGCCCATCACCATAAACTATTTTTTTTTATATTGGATGTTGGGTCATTTTTCAATCAATTCTGGTTAGCTCTTACTCGCTAGTTGCTGGGTTCCAGGTATTTATAATAGTAAGATCATGGATTTATGGACTAAATAAGTAGGGAAATGCCCTAAAGGCTGTTTTAAACTGATTGCTAATTTAATGTGCTAGAATAAATGTTCATATATCAAATGTTTGGCAAATCAAACGGACATATGTGCAAACAAAAGCTAGTCACACTTTTTCATGTATATATCTAATATAAAATATTTGGGTGCTGGTAACATTGTACATTGGCATATTTCATGTGTTATGTGTACCTGCACCCAAAATCTCTTGTCAGATTTGGTCAGCCTTTCAAATAAGTTTTAATCTAATCTCCCATGGTCTCAAAAAGCTGAGGCTAAAAAAAAAAAAAAAAAAAAAGCTGAGGCTTTGTTTTCTCCAAGCATAAGTACCCAAAGCAATTGATAAAGGGCCACCAACACTGGGACAACATTTAGGATGTCTTGATGACTGACCCTCTTGAAATATGTGCTTAATGCCTTTTCCCCTGCATTTGGATCAGCTGAGAGCTGTGAAGTTTAAAAAGTTATACAAGCTTGTCTTTCTCCTATTCCACTGTTATGCATCAATAAATTCTTCATTCTTTACGGCTTATTAGGACTTTTAAAAAGAAAAAGCAATCTGCTGCCAAAACCTGGCTCTGGAACCAGATGGAGTGGGAGAAGAATTTGTAATTCACAGAAAACAGAAAATTCCCATTGTCTGGAATGTGGAGCTGGTGGGACTTTTGCTTTCATGTTCATAGCATGACAGTAAGAGCTTTCCATATATGAGGATGACTAACCAATCATGTTTGCACAAGTATATCACCATTATAGAGAGTAGAAAATGCACAAAAATCCAGGCTAAGAAAGTAAATGAAAAAAATAACATCCTTATTGCATATTAATCCTTTCTCATTTTTCACTGCATACATAACATTCTTCTAAATGTAGAGTCATCTATTATTCAAACCTAGGCAGAAGGAAGCTATTCTGGGAGTGCCATCCCAACCCTGCTCCCCCAGTGGTTGCCAAACATTAATGGACATTCTTACAAGTTGATTTACTGATGTGAAATTTTTTCTTAGAGACCTGGGGCTTCCTTTTACAATGCAAAGACAACAATGACTGTTCCATTAGGGGAAACATTTCCTTTGAGTCTAAATCAAATTAATAAATTTAAGATACCTGGGAGGGTTGGGTACACTGAACTTTTGGCAGAAGTCCAGAACCTAAAGAGTTAATGCATTAGTTTACTTTGTTTCTTTATGAGAAAAAAACAGTCTGCTGCCAAACCCAGCTCAGGAATCAAATGCGGAGGACGGGAGGGGGATAATTTGCAGTCTATTGATAAAGTGAAATACAGATGATCTTAGAAGCATTTTTATGTGTGCATTTCCATTAACCAAAGTGAAGGGCCTAGAGAAGGGTAGTTGATGTGGTTGGGTCTGCCTTTGCTGACATTACCTGGATAGAGGTCAGGCCCGGGCCCTGGGGAGCATCCCACCGCCCTATCGGCAGCATCTCGTGGGGAAGTGGCGGGCTGCAGGGGCTGCACGGTGAGGCAATCTGTGAGCAGGTCAGGATGGAGCTCTGCACTGGACCGCAGCTAAGAGAAGGAGAAAACAGAAGACAGATGGAAAAGGAAGGCTATTCCTTGGAATACTTTTCTGGAAAGGCTATCATGCCGTAAGGCTCAGGCAATTCAGTCCACAAATATTTATCAAGCAACAACTACAGGTTAGACATGGGACTTACAGAGTCAATAAAAGGGTCAGTTTTCTAATTCTAACAACACCTGGCAGGTGTTTCAGGAAAAATGTGGCTAGAGGCAGATTTTACTTCAGTCCTTGATATTTCCACTTCTGGGAACCCAACTTCCTATTATATTTTCTTTCATTTGTTCTGTATCTTATCAGAACTTGTAGTGATAACAAAAACAAACTCAAGTGTATTTAGTCTATATTGTAAAGTGCGCTTTTTATTTTAGTTTTTAAATTTTATTTTGTTATACAGCAGGTTCTTGTTAGTTACCTATTTTATACATATTAGTGTATATATGTCAATCCCAATCTCACAATTCATCCCACCACCACCTCCCCCTCCGTAAAGTGCTTTTAAAATACAGAGATACTATCATGAAAATATCTTAGAGATAATTAAGAATGTCCGTTGAGATCTGACACCTGTAGATTTTACATGAGAGGAAAATACACAAGTTAAATTTTAAAATATTATGGAACATGATAACAAGAAAAACCAAAGTCATTACAAGCAACAAACTATCCCAACAGTAAGTCACATTTAAAAATTAGACTTCATTTTATCACAATAACAAAATTAATTCTTTGTATATTAAAGAGCCATAAAAATGGCAGAATAAAGTACGGGTGCAAAGTTATCTAATTTCTTTATGAAAAAGAACTTTATAAGTGTAATTTGAATTGAAAAAAATCACAATGGAAGATTTAGTTACATAAAAATACCAACCTTCTGTTTGTCTAAAAACATAATATCTTTAAAAAATCTAGAAATATATTTCTGACAGATATTGCAAATAGTTATCTTCAGTGTTTAAAGAGAACATATAAATTGATTTTGTCTTCATCAAGATAAAACTAACCCTTTAGATACAGGGCTTGAGTATACTTACTCATTCAACAACTATTTATTGAGCATCAGACACTCCTCTAGACTCTAGAGATACTGTCTTATGGAAGTTATACCCTAGAGGGGAAGCAGATGATGAACAGTAAAATATATGCCATAGCAGATGGTGATAAATGCTATAGAGAAGAGTGATTCGGAGAAGGGAGACAGTGAGTAGGGATGAGGGATGGCAACCTGAGACAGGGGGATCAGAGGAAGTCTGTTGGAGATGGCACTGGTAAAAAGCCTTGATAGAAGTGAGGGAGTGAGCCCTGCAGACATATGGGGGAAGAACCTGTTGCTCTGTGGTGTGCCTGGATTATCTGAGGGATAGTAAGGCAGAAGTGGAGGGAGGCTGGGGCTTGGAGTAGAGAAATAGAAAAAAGCTGAGATGTAAGTAGGGGAGAGAGGGAGCAAGTTTAGTGTCCCTCTCTGTCTTCCTCCCAGATGAGTAGACCAGAAAAGGGCCTTCCAGATCCTAAACATTTAAAGATCCTAAACATTCCCTAGTCCAGGAATTATCAAATGAGTGAGGAGGGAGGCACACAGCAGAATCTCCTAGGAGGGGAATGACTCACTATGCAGCCCTTGACATGAACAAAAATTTTTAAAAAGGAGAAATAGAAATGAAAATAAACATAAACAATGTTTGGCACAATTGTAAAGAAATGTAATGCTAAACTTTTTTTAAAAACTTATCTATTTTACATTTGGTAGTGTATATATGTCCATGCCATTCTCTCACTTCGTCCCAGCCTACCCTTCCCCCTCCCCGTGTCCTCAAGTCCATTCTCCACGTCTGCATCTTTATTCCTGTCCTGCCCCTAGGTTCTTCAGAACCATTTTTTTTTTTTTTTAGATTCCATATATATGTGTTAGCATACGGTATTTGTTTTTCTCTTTCTGACTCACTTCACTTTGTATGACAGACTCTAGGTCCATCCACCTCACTAGTGGAAAGCAGCTGCAACGCAGGGGGAGATCAGCTCAGTGCTTTGTGACCGCCTAGACGGGTGGGATAGGGAGGGTGGGAGACGCAAGAGGGAGGGGATATGGGGATACATGTACACGTATAGCTGATTCACTTTGTTATACAGCAGAAACTAACACACCATTGTAAAGCAGTTATACTCCAATAAAGATGTTAAAATAAATAAATATTCTACATATTAAAAAAAAAAAGAACTTATCAAATTATCCAAAACTTTAAAAAAGTAGCTGTAGTGAAGGTAGAGTGAGAGAAGCATTCTTAAACACTGTTGGGTGGAGTGTATACTGTTTCAAACTTTCCAAATGGTACTTGGGAATATTTTTTTCAAGACCCATAATTGAAATCATTTGTTCTTAGAATTTGCCTTAAGGAAATAGCCAGAAAGGTGAAGGAAGATTTATACCCAGTGCTCTAGTTTGATATATAGCATTATTGTTACATTAATTTGATGGAATATTATGCAACCATTAAAATGATGTTCATGAATATAAAAGCAAAACACAAAATTATGTATACAAAATGATAACAATTACATTAAAACAAAGACAAAATACTGTAAGGAAATGTAATCCAATATTAAAAGTGATTTTTGTTCTTAGCAGCAATATCATGAATTTATTTCCTCTGTTTTCTTTTTATCCTTTCCTCTGCTTTCCAAAATTTCTACATTCCAATGATGTGTTGGAGCTGGCTTGCACCAATCCAAGAATACCAATTGTGTGTACTTTTTCCAAACTTTACTTGCAATGATGTCATATTGATAGCTTGAAATTGGTCATGGTGATAACATTTACACTATGGAAATAGACAAATGCTACAAACTGGGGCTTTTTCATCTGGAAAGCTGGTTGTTAAACACTACGAGCATACCACTGACAATGACTCTGATCAGAAAGAAAAACATACACACTGGTGCAAAACATCAGTAAGTTACTATTTAGAGAGCAGTATTTCTTGGAACTGAAAAAACTTCATGAAGAGACAAACACATGTCCATGTCCAGGTCTTAGTCCAAGAATATGAAAAGGGCACAGTGACCCTAAGTATAGGGAAGAAGCGTTTAACACATGTAGTGAACAAGACATAATTTCCTCAGCTTAGCCATATTGGAATGTCTGACCAAGACTATCTGAGTTAATGCCTAACCCTCTCAGGGGCTTTGGAAGGTATGTTTGTTATTTTGGTACTAACCTATCACATGACACGTAAGAAAAACTGGAAAAAATTCAAGGCTTAGAATGAGTTCTGGTGATCACTTTTAATTTATCTTTCATCGTTAAAATGTGATCTGGGGCCCACATGTTCTACTAAGAGTAGACATGAACATCTCTCTGCTTTCTATTACCCACTATTCTAGGGTTTTACAGATATGAGTACTGATGAGGTCTTTCTAAGGAATTTCACAGCCATGGTTACTCCTGGATCCAAAGGCAGGCAATTCTTCCTTAGCTGTGACAAGTATTCATGTGTTCCAAGAGTGTGATTCCATACAGCTTTGTGGTGAGAGTTAATTTGGTTTTCTCTGGGACTAGACATGGTTCTAGAAAGTGCTTCTTAAATTAAATAAGCCTTGAGGACCTTTTTTTTTTTTTTTCTGAAGGCCCTCAAGGGCCTTATGCAAAACTTCCGAAGGAGGGCCATATGCATAGAAATGCAGTAATGATAAGCAAATTTAGTATCCCTCTCTCCCTCCCAGATTATTAGACCAGGAAAAGGCCTTCCGGATCATTTAAGGCTCTTAAACATTCTCTAGTCCAGGAACTGTCAAATGGGTGAAGCAGGAGGCACACAGCAGAATCTCCTGGGAGGGATATCTTTCAATATACTATGGTTTTATATTTGGAGTAAGAAACCCAATTATTTATATAAAACAACATCTTCTTAGCTCCTAGGAATATAAAAAAGAAAGGGGAAACTTTTTCAATGGGGGATGGCCTCTAACTGTGGTTCTCAAACCTGGACATGCATCAGAATCACCTGCAGGCTCCAACGCAGAGCTAATGATTCATTGGGTCTGCAGTTCATTTCTGGAAAGTTCCCAGGTCATGATAATGCTGTTATCTGGGAACCACACTTTGGAACCACTAAGAATCCTGATGAGAAGATTCTCTAAGAAACCTGATTATAGAAGAGCTGAGATTTTTCTGGTTATGAGAAGAGGAAATGAATTGTAGAAATAAGGAATTATAAAAACCAAATTGTCCTTATGACATGAACCTCATGTAACCATTTCTTATTATGTCTCCCTTCAGACCTCATAATAATAAATGGTTACATGAAGTTCATTTCTTAAGAACAATTTGGATTTTTACCCTTTCACAGGGATAAAAAAGGTTAAAAAATTTCAATCCATTTTAATACCTACCCTCAGAGGACAACAAGGACTTGCCCTTTATGGAGCCTTTACTGCTCTTTATAGAAAGAAATGGAATTTGAACAATCACTCCCCCTGCCCCAATCATCAGCTCATCTATTTTAAGGGGCTGTTGTGTTGCACAACACCAGGGATGTTTACTCATATTGCAATCTATGTGAATGGCACCCCTGGAGTTGTTCAACTCAGCTGCCCTAACCACACCCTATGAGTTTCTGAGTAGCACTGCCCTTCTTTATCCTTCTCTTTCATTCACTGAATAAGTATTTCTTGGGCCTCAACCATATGCCAGACACTGTTCTAGGGGCTTGAAATACATTCGTAATCAAAACACACAAAGATCCCTACTGAGGAGTTTACGTTCTAGAGGAGGGAGTAAACAGTAAATAAATGAACTAAATAAGTAAGTTGTATAGAAGGTGGTAAGTGCTATGGAAAAAAGAAAAAAGGAGAAGGGTAGGTGGGATTGTTATGTTGGGGAGAACTGTGGTCTTGTTGAGAAGAGATTCAAGCAAAGACTTGAAGGTACTGAGGAAATTAGCTAAGTACATATCAAGGGGAAGAGAGTTCTAGAATTAAGAGGCCAGCGAGGCTGGAGTGGGGTGTGACCTAGAGAGAGAAGTAGGAGATAAGTTCTGAGAGGTGAGGTGGGGGCAGAGCCAGACCACAGGACCCTGCAGCACTCAGTTAGGACTTTGGCTTTTAGTCTTAGTACGGCAGGAAACCCTTATAGGGTCTTCACCATCTGCTTCCTGGGAGGCTCATCTCATCCCCTATTATCTATAGCCTCATAGGCACTGTGTCTCCCTTTCTTTGAGAGTCCATATGAGTTGTAGGGTATGGATACACTGATGGTTAGTTTTGTGTCAACGTGGCTGTACTATAGTACCCAATTATTCAATTGAACATTAGGTGTTGCTGGGAAGGAATTCTGTAGATAGGGTTAACATCTACAGCCAGCTGACTTTAAGTAAAGGAGATTATCTTCTATAACCTGGGTGGGCCTCATCCAATCTGTGGGAGCAAAAACCTAAGGTTTACCTGAAAAAGAAGAAATTTTTCCTTTGGACTGGAGCATTAGCTCCTGCCAGAGTTTCCAGCCTGTGGGCCTGCCCTACAGATTTCTGACTTGCCAGTTCCCACAAACTGAGTAAGCCAATTCCTTGAAATCTATCAATCTCTCTCTCTCTATCTGTATCTATAGATATGGATATAGATATTGATGCATAGATAAAGATATCTCCTACTGGTTCTGCTTGTCTGGAGAAGCATGACTGATACAGACCCTATTAGAATGCACTTTGAAAGACACAACCATATGATGATTATTTCCAATCAGGAAGGAAAAGAGGATCATGCACATAAATTCCACAGGAAAGGGCTGGATGTACAGAGTCACCATGACACAGTTTTGAAGATTGCATTCCATTTCAATAAACATATATGGAATCCGTGTAGTGTACTTGACACTGTGTGCCTCATAGCAACCCTAAGAGCCACACACTATTGTGATTTCCATTTTAGAGATGAGAAAGTTGGAATGACACATCTGGTAAAGGTCAGACTTGGATTTGGGTGTCAGAATCCCGAATCAGGCTCTTCAAAGTTACATTATACTGCTTCAAGAAATAACCCACCCCCAACTTCCTCCTTTCCTGTAGCACATCACATACATTCATACACTTCCTTCTTCCTCTTAGGACTTTTAAGTATTTTAGCCAGGAGACTGTCATTCAGATTGGTCTAGTTGGGGAAAGAGCAAAGGGTCCCTAGGTTCTCTAGAAAAGTTCCTAGAATATCTCATTATCACTGTGTAGATTCTGAAACCATGCCCTTGAGGGAAAGGGGTCTTTGTTGGAGTAGAGATAGAGAAACAAAAAGCACCACTGTTTGGTTTTCATTTCCCCTTCCCCAGAGGCTTGTCACCTGGTTCAGTCCTGGCCCAGTAATATGAACATCTGCAGTTGGGAAAAATAAAGCATGGCACCAAACATTCCTTAAGATCTGCATCCTAAGCACATGCAGAGTGGCCTCAGGGCCCCTGAAAGGAGATGATCTTAATCCAGGGGCATCCTGACCTCAGTACCTCTCTCCAAAAGAGGACATCTTACTTCTCTCTCTCCTGAGTCTCTGACTCCATGCTCCTCCCTTGGGTCCTCTTCCCCTCCCCATCCCTTCCCTGATGTTCTCTCTGGCCCTCACTCCTGTTTCTGTGGAGCTCAGCCAGACTTTGTGGGGATGACACTCGTATCTCCATGCTTTTAGACAAGGGGTCAAGGAAGGCCTCTGGGAAGAGAGGACATTACGGACCGTGACCTGAATCAAGTGAGAGAGGCAAGATGGTAGAAAGAGCATTTTATGTGGATGGAACAGAAAGGAAAGAAGTCTAAAGAGGGAACAGGCTGATGGGTTCTAAAAACAACCACCTGGAGAGGAGGGAGCAAGGGAGCAATGGGAAAGATGTGGCTCATGGGGTTGGAGAAATAGCCAGAGTCAGGTTGTGTCCAGCCTTCAACACCGGGAGATTTAGCATAGTAACCCCTCAGTATCCAGGGGCATTGGCTCCAGGACCCCTGTGGATACCTACCAAAATCCACGTATGCTCAAGTTCCTTATGTAAAATGGTGCAATATTTGCATATAACCTATGTACATCCTCCCATATACTTTAAATCATCTCTAGATTACCTGTAATACCTAATAAAATGAAAACGTTATGTAAATAGTTGCAGGCACATGAAACATTCAAGTTTTGCTTTCTGGAACTTCCTGGAATTTTTCCCCCATATTTTTGACCCGTGGCTGGTTGAATCCAGAGATGCGGAACATGAGCATACCGAGGGCGGACTGTTTGATTTCACTGTGACAGCAACTAATGGGAGGGTGTGAGCAGGAAAGCAACTGGTTTGTCTTATAATGCGAAGAGATAACTCTGATTATTGTGTGGAAAACAGACAGTAGGAGGGCAAGAGAGCCCAGTCAGGGGCTATCTCAACAATCCAGATGGGAGATGCCGAAGGCCTAGAGTCAGAGGCGGTGACTTTGTTTTTTTGTTTTTTGGTTTTGGCTGCATTGGGTCTTCACTGCTGCGCACGGGCTTTCTCTAGTGCGGTGAGTGGGGGCTACTGTTCGTTGCGGTGCCCGGGTTTCTCATTGCGGTGGCTTCTCTTGTTGCGGAGGATGGGCCCTAGGCGTGCAGGCTTCAGTACCTGCAGCATGTGGGTTCAGTAGTTGTGGCTCGCGGGCTCTAGAGCACAGGCTCAGTTGTTGTGGCGCACGGGCTTAGCTGCTCCGCGGCATGTGGGATCTTCCGACCAGGGATTGAACCCGTGTCCCCTGCATTGGCAGGCGGATTCTTAACCACTGCGCCACCAGGGAAGTCCCTGGTGACTCTGTTTTGACGGTGGAGCTGAATGAGGTGTGAAATATGAGAGAAGGAGAGTCAAGGACAGCTCCAAGTTTTGGCCTGAGGAACAGTAAAGGAGAACAGAGGAGTAGGTTGGAGGTAAATCAGCAGATTGGTTTGAGACATGTTAACTCTGAGATTATTCTGGGACATCCTGGTGGAAAGAATCTGCAGGCAGCTGGAATTCAGAGGGCACGATCCAGGGAGCAATATGGGGCTGGAGGGACTTCCCTGGCGGTCCAGTGTTTAAGACTTCGCCTTCCAATGCAGTGGGTGCGGGTTCGATCCCTGGTCGGGGAGCTAAGATCCCACCTGCCTCGGGGCCAAAAAACCAAAACATAAAACAGAAGCAATACTGTAACAAATTCAATAAAGACTTTAAAAATGGTCCACATCAAAAAAAAAAAAAAAGGGGCTGGACTGCTAATAGTGACTGCTAGGCATTACTTCTCCCTCCAGGCCCTCTTCCCTCATCAATCCATACTAGGATTTCAGGCAGACTCTCCTAAAATAGAGTTTATTATGCCATACCCAAGAAACAAATATCCTCTCCTCTCTTAGTACACCAGTCCCAAAAGGCGAAGACAAGAAGAGCTTCTGTGACGTGATTCCACCACATACCAGGATAGATATTTCCCCTAGGCCTCGACAAAAGCCTCTGCTCCTTTCATGAGCAATATCTCGCTGTCTGCAAATATCCCATTTATTATGTTGTTCATTCCTCTTGCCTGGAATGGTTTCCCTCCTCCCAATATAATTCCTCCAAGATCCAGTTTATGGCTCCCTCCTGAATGAAGCCCCCTCTGACCAGGTCAGCCCACACGGGGCCCCCAATGGTACAGGGAGAACTGAAGAGTCTGCTTTCAACAATCCTGCAACTGGACGTATGTTTAAGGCTTTGTTTCTTGTTATGAGTTTAGTCTGCACTATTATAAAGTCCACGAGGACCTGGTTGGCTGACTGCCTTTTAAACTTGCAAAACCCTGCAGCACCTGGCAGGGTGGGACCAGCATCCGGGTAAATCATACAGTGCTAACTGGATTTGTAAGAATGAGACACAATTCTTTATCTAAAGGACGTTACAATCTCTAGTGGCCTGTGGATGTGTCTAAAAATACAACGTGGTCGTGTCTTAATTACCTCTCCTGACAGAGAATTTTAAAAGATACAGATAATAGTAGCTATAGCGCAGAGGCCGCTGCTGCTCTGCCAGATCCCCTCTGATCCCTTTGATCAGCTCTGTACTGCCCCCTCTCCTCGCTTTGCGTGCCCATCCCCCAGCTTCTGCGTACATTACAGCCAGCAGCTCGCAGACACCCCCCAACAGACATATGCATGGCTAACCAGTTCTGCTTAGCGCCAAAGTGGGACAAACTCTGAAGTGTAAATTATGCTCCAGAGCTCCCTGTAGGATCACCCCCCCCACACACCCCGTTTAGCTTTAGCCCCTTCCCTCATTCCTCTCCTGTATTCTCCTGGGAGCAGTTCTTTAACAACTAACAGGCACCTGAATCCTTGGCTCACAGCCTGCTTCTGGGAGCACCCAATTTAGCAAACGCCCCCAAATTCTTTTTATTTGTCTCAGGAATGCAGGGAGCCAATCAGCAGCACTCATAAGATGTTCAGACATACACTGTTCCCTTTTCTTCAGTTCCTGCTCTGCCCACACACCAGCAGTATAGTAACTAGATGTTTAATGAAAGTGGGGTATTCTGGGCCATTATGGATAATACTAAAAGCATAACTGTGGAGTCTAAATTAAAAACAAAACCCTAATTTACAAGAATAATTAGCATTCAAAACAGCCTCAGATGTCACTGGGGCCAAACCTCTGTCTTATGCACTGTTGCCCTATAGCAACCCCAGTAGGTGGCTGTCAGACTCTGCTTGTTTCCCTATAGTAACAGGCAACTTACTTCCCTATCTTGGCAGTTAGCTTTAATTTTATTAATTAATTAATTAATTTATTTTTGGCTGTGCTGGGTCCTCGTCTCTGTGCGAGGGCTTTCTCCAGTTGCAGCGAGCGGGGGCCACTCTTCCCATCGCGGTGCGCGGGCCGCTCACCATCACGGCCTCTCCCGTTGCGGAGCACAGACTCCAGACGCGCAGGCTCAACAGCTGCGGCTCACGGGCCCAGCCGCTCCGCGGCATGTGGGATCCTCCCAGACCAGGGCTCGAACCCGTGTCCCCTGCATTAGCAGGAGGACTCTCAACCACTGCGCCACCAGGGAAGCCCCTAGCTTTAATTTTAGACAGTCCCAATTGTCAGGAATTTTATTGCACATTGAGTCCTGATCTAGCTCTCAGCAACTATTCGAATTCCATGTGTCCTTCTATTCATAAACCTGCAGTAAGGCTCATGAACATACTAGAAAGAAATGAGACATCTCTGAGTCTCAGAAACCAACCTGCGAATCTTTGAGTGTTAATGATCCTGGTCATTAATGACCCATTTTAGGGCTTAATTTCTTGGCCTATCCAGGTGCAAGTAAACAAATTGGCTCCTTAGCTTCTGTACAATCTGCCATTATGAAATATTTGCTCTAAATGATAGTTTTTCAACGTTAATAGTGAAATCACGCATCAAGTCTTGACAAGGTTCCCGCATTTGGAAACTTGAGCTGCTTCCCTAACAATGCAGGCATTTTTTTCTAATATCTAAAAACGAGGCACCGTCAATTGTGATTTGTATTTGTTTTTTGTTCAAGACTATTCTGTTAATGTTTATAAGCTCTTGAAACAAGAGACGGAAATTCTACTCCCATCATTTTCCCATTTCAGATATGATTGAATAATCGTCCAAGATTAAGTGAGTCAAGTGGAAATAATTAGGAAAGGGAAAAAGGCCCAGATTCTTCAATTTTCAGTTCCATTACATTTTATTCCAAGAGCAAAGGCATTCTGTTAGTCTGAAGCAAGACATACTTCCAAAGAAAACGAGGCACAATCAAAGGCCTTTTGTTTTCCCTTTCTCCAATGAGCGTCCTCTATCTGGGCTGTGATGTTTATACATCACCTTGCAGGGATTCCTTTGTTCTTCAGAAATCAAATGCCACCAAAATATGTTTCTGAAGAAACTCAGCCAGAAGGAAAGACAAACAGCATTTTTTTCAAGAGGGTTAAGGTTTAGTACCGGAACATTCTCATCAAGCACTCTCTATGACACTTTGAGCAATGTAGATCTTGGGGAATTAACTCACTGCCAAAAGGCTTAAAAATAATTACAATGAATTAACCTATTACATTAATTACAATTAATTTCCAGTTGAATCTAAAAATTCTCTCTCTAGGGATTCCTCAGCACTGACATTTATGAAGTGGCTTTGGCATATCATAGGTAATTAATCTCCAACAATCTGCTGTCAAATTCATTTCCTTTGGGAATGACCAATTTGCAAAGAAGGAAAGAAATGAAAGTGAAGACTTAGAAAAATGGTATTGGAAGAAAACTCTTCGGGAACAAGAGGTACTGTCCAATTGGACACCCTGAATTTCTATAATAGGAAGTACTTATTTGGTTAGCACTGACTCCAAAGGCCAAACATTTTATCTATAGCTACTTAATGAACATGCCAATATATTTGAATAAATACACATACCAGGGTATATCTCAATAAGAGACATGAAAAATCAACTCCTATATAGATACAACAAAACTACTGGTTATTTAGTAAAAATGGTGATTGATGGGGAACTGTTTACAGAAAGAGAATTTCAGAGTAAAAAGGAACCAGAGTCCAGTAATGCTATGCACCAGTGCGATAGCAGTGCTATCCAACAGAACTCTCTCAGATGATAGAAAAGTTCTGTACTGTACTAATTGGTAGCCACTAGTCACATGTGATTAATAAACACTTGAAATGTAGCTAGTGCAATTGAGGAACCAAACTTTATTTTATTTTAATCTAATTTTAATTAATTTAAATTTAAATGTAGGGTACTGAACTGCCCAACATTACTGCATATCATGGTGGCAGCTCAGCCTTTGTTTAAATCCCTTCAATGACAGGGAACTCACTTCCTTACAACTCATTGCATTCCCCTGTTAAATAGGTCTAATCATTAGAAAGGTTTGCCTCAAGTTGATCTGTAATCTGCCTCCCATAATTTCTACTCACTGGAGTTTATTTCTCCCCTCTTCCCCCAGACCACACAGAATAACTTTGCTTGTGGTCTACTTTATATTTCTTTTAATATTTGAGAAGGCTCAAAATGCTACAGTATCACAGAATTTCAGCTCTAAAAGGGGCAGTAGTTTACTTTCTTTGTCAGCCCTCCCTTAGCAGTTTTTTCTCCAGGCTGAATATCTTTAGTTTTTAATATAGACAAGAGTAATCTCAGGTAGGAGGAGATTGGGCCTCTTAGTTTGACAAACTGGTTCAACTACTGGGTGATCCAGAGCAGATATATTGACTTGCCTGAGTTTAGTCCCCCTTTTGTAAAATAAAGATGATACCACTGAGCTATCTTGGTTGCTTTAAGAAATAAATTAGATAAGGTTGAGAAAGTGCTTGAAACCATGTTTGGTACACAGAAGTCACTTACCTAAAATGTCAGTCCCTGCTTTCTCATGTAGCATATTATTCCATTCACCACACCAATTACTCTTAACACTGGACCTCACTGGATGTGTAAATGTGCAAATGATATGCCAATACTAATATAGTGAACTAGCTGTGTGACCAGGAGAGAGTGTAACAGAACAAACACATCCCTTGTTCTAGATGTTCTACCTCTATCAATTCAACCGAAAAGAATCAATAGCTTTTTAAAGTCCATGTTATATTATTCATTCATTCATTCATTCCATTTACTGAATCCCTTACTGTGTTCCCCAAACTATGCTAGGCCTAGAAGATAAAGTTATGCCCAAGATAACCTGGTTCCCTGCCCTCATGGAGTTTATAGTGTGGCTAAAATAAAACTTGCCATTAAGTAAAATTTCTAGATCTCTTTTCAAAAGTGATGCTCTTTATTTCGGATGGCTCTTTATATTCAGAAGCTAACTTTTTACACCTCCATTGTCATTTGGTGGTACAGAAACTCTTGGCTGCATTTCATTTGACTCTGTCACTCAACTGGCTACCACATTCCCCACTTCGGGGCCATTTACAAACTTGATGAAAATATCCACTGGCATCAAAGATGGTATTAAATGATGATGTTAAATCTCTAAACAAGAGTGAGTTATCTCTGAAAAACAGCCCGTGCTCTATTGATATTAACAGCCATTAACAGCCACTTAAATAATAGTTTAGCATATGGGTCATGAAAAATAGGAGTGTGGGCTCTGGACCCAAAATACCTGGATTTGAGCTTTTGTACCCTTACTTATGAAATGTTAGACAACTGTTAACAAGTAGTTTAACATCTCTTTAGCTCAGTTTCCTCTGTACAATGTGGGTAGTTTATAAGGTGGTTGTTGGGGATAACAGATAACATGAGATAATAAATTATTTCACCAATAATGGTATATAGTCAACGTTCAACACATGTTAACTACCATTTCTATTCTTACATTTTTCCCATTAATATCCAGTGTGGAAACATTATAACACTGTATAACATGCACCTTTATTTTCTTTTTTCTCCCATCCATCTTTAGTTACTTTTCTCTTTATTTTTATCATACCATAATATGGCAATAAGACAAAGGAAAAAGAACGGAGACTTCGGGGTCTAGTAGATACAAGTTCAAATTTCAGCTCTGCTACCTACTAACACGTGGCCTTTGGGAAGATATTTAACCTTGAAAGTTTTCAGTACCATCCTCTGTAGAATGGTGGTGATAACACCAACACTGTGGGGTTATTACAGGATTACATGAGATGACCTACAGAAAGGGGCTAGTGTAGTACATAGTTAATTTTTTTTTTTTTTTGCTCAAGAAGAGAAGCTATTATAATTGTTAAGAGTGATACTTGTTAGAACCCCCTGTGGTCTTGCTTAGCCTCATAAATAGAGTCTGTGGCCAAACAGTGCCTTATTCAAGACATTAGCACAGTTTTCACAGATGAATATCACTCTGAAATTATTCTATCTCAGAAGTATGTAGCTAGCTTTTACTCAATTTTCTAATTGGACTTTTCCCAAAATATATTAGAAATCAAAACCAACAACAAAACATTTTCAGAACACTTCGGGGGATGTTAATACTTACCTAGATGTCCTATTTACCAAAATCTGTACCACTATCTAGCTCTCCTGGACAGAGTTGGAGAACTGAGGTTCAAAAGCATGTTGAAATCATAAAGGCATGCAGGTTGGATTTTCTGCATTGTTTACATTTGTAAAAACACCATTTTCCTCCTAAGTCAGTATTATTCTAAAATTGACACCAAGAATCCTACATTTTGTTTTCTGAGTGGAAAATGATATACAAATGAACACAGTTAAAGGTAGATTCAAACTTCATTTGGAGGAACATCTAAAAGGCAGAACATTAAACTGAAGGATGGATTCTTTTTTTAGACAAATACAGAAATATTAACATGGAATTTCACACGGCATGAAAAACATCCTCCTTCACCCTTTGGGGCCTGGTTACGAGGTTGTAAAGACTCAAGAAGAAGGGTTTCTTCTATCATAGCTTCATAAATTCCTCCTGACACCAGCTCATTGCCCTAATGTGACGACACACATTCCATCCCATCCAGTCAAGTGTAGCATTTTTCTTTCTATTCAAGTATTCTCAAGGTTTAATTAAAGCAGCCAGCTATCTAGTAATTACTTCCCCCGTCCATCTTACCAGCTCCTTATTGTCTCCCTTTCAATTGATTTCTGACTACAACCCCTGCCTATGCTATAGTTTAGGAGGAGTGAGGAGAGACTAACTGCAGAAGTTATTTTTTCCTTCCTTTCATTTAATTAAAACAGATTGTCTGAAAAAGATTTAAGGCTGATTTTCACGTATATCGGTGTTTGGACAATTTTCAAATGCCTACTTCTAAAAGTTGAAGGCTGTCACTTCAAAGGAGAGCACTTGCTTTCTGTTTAATTTTCCTCAAGTACACTGCTGACAGCATCACCCCCACCCCCGCTCCAAAGCCCTTTAGTGACTCTCTACCAAGCACTACCTACCCCCAAACTCACCAGCTTTAACAGGTGGGCTCTCCCCTAGCTGTGTGCTTTCACGTCCTATGCCTCATGTCACACAGAGCCAACATGCTCTCCTCTATAACCCTTGCTCATTCTCATTCATGTCTTATGCTGTACTACTGGCCACAAGCTTCCCTCATCTGGAGTCCCCCTTACTCCAGACTCTGCATATCTATAACACATTCTGCATATTCTTCAAGGTCCAATTCAATGTCACCTCTTCCTCGAAGTTGTCCCACATCTTTCCATTCCAAAGTAATTTCTTCCTTTTTAGACATTCCAATAGCAATTTCTCTGTATCACTCTGATAGTATTGTGGTTTTCTACATTCTATAATACTTACTTATACATTATATGTGTGTGTGTGTCACAGAAGATAAAAAGTGTCCTTGTAAACAGAAACCATGTCTGTTTAATCATATAAGCTAAAACAGTGCTTCTTTTCACATGAAAGGTACTCTATAAGTATTTGGGGAAATGTGTGAACAAATAAAGGAATGAATAACAAATGAATCAATAGCTGCTAAGGATTCATTAATCCATGCTTATCCTTTAGAGCAGCTCCTAAAGGCAGATAAAATCATGTCTTCATTGCAATACAAAAGGAAAAAAAGAGTGAGGCAGTTTAAGCATGCCGAAATTATCAACTGAGAATAAAACAGGAACTAGACAATGAAATCTTTTTTTTTTTTAAACATCTTTATTGGAGTATAATTGCTTTACAATGGTGTGTTAGTTTCTGCTTTATAACAAAGTGAATCAGTTATACATATACATATGTCCCCATATCTCTTCCCTCTTGCGTCTCCCTCCCTCCCACCCTCCCTATCCCACCCTTCTAGGTGGTCACAAAGCACCAAGCTGATCTCCCTGTGCTATGCGGCTGCTTCCCACTAGCTATCTATTTTACGTTTGGTAGTGTATATATGTCCATACCACTCTCTCACTTTGTCCCAGCTTACCCTTCCCCCTCCCCATATCCTCAAGTCCACTCTCTAGTAGGTCTGTGTCTTTATTCCCGTCTTGCCTCTAGACAAGTGAAATCTTAACAGAAGTTTTTTAGTTTTTTAAAGATACTTGGGAAGTTTATTTCCTTATAATGCTCAGTCCCTGTTCATGCCAAATTTCACTAGATAAAAGTATTCACATTTATACATTGTCTACTGGAATGTGCAAATGAGCAATTTTTCCAGAAATGCTCATTCATTACATTTGTACTTCCCATCTCTTATTCACCTGGAAGGGCTGGGAACAAATCCAACTTTCTACCTTGCTTTTAAAGATTCACTGTCTAGCATATATTTGACAAGCAGAACAGAAATTTCGAGCCAAGTGGACCTGAAATGACACACTCTAGCGCCCTTTTTGACAATGTACACCGTCAAAACAAGACCCTCCATCTTTTGGACCCTGGTTGATCAAGTGTCCAGCCATGTCCTTGGTCTCCCTGGTCATTCCTCCACATTCAGCCTTTAATATTGTTCCAGGGTCTTTTTCCCCCTGAGGTAATGCAAACCAACATAAGAGCTTGCCCCTGGTGTTATTTTCATCAAGGCACAGAAGCATTTTACTGAAGGTAACTTCCCCTCTCGTCTGAGGACTGTATATCTAAGAGTGATGCATGAATCACATAAACTTTTAATGCTTTGGTGAAATGAAGCTCTTCTCTTTGGTCATGGGAAAGGAAGCCTGGTTCAGAGAAGTTCTTTACAGTAAAGCCTGAGACAGGAACTGGACTCTTCTAGAGACTTCCTGTAGTCTCTGCAGCTTCTGCCAAAGTCTTCTTCAGGTTTAGAACCTACTATTCCTCGTTTGGACACTCACATTACTTTGTCTTTCTTCTTATCATCCACCCACTGCAATGAACTCCAATCCCCTCTCCAAAAAATTAACTGCACCCCAGAACTGCAGACTAGAAAGCCAAAAATCCAAGGAAACTATGGAAGGATAATGATGGCTGCCAGTAGCCACTCATAGTGCATGCATTACATTTCAGAAGCTCTGTCCTAGACTATGCAAGCCTTGCTGGTTCTGACAGTATGGGGAGAAACGACAGTAGGTCACGATGATGAAGCAGAAACAGGTGTTGTCAATGTTCCATGTTGTCCTCTAAGCTGGAGAACATGATGTTATTTTTCTTCCCCAGAGGTTCTGCCACTTGCAGGACTTAGCATGTATGCTTTTGTTTTCCAGGTCTATAAGAAACTCCAAACTCAGTGTTCTGCTGTGTCTAACTCCACTCTCAAATGCTCTAGGCCTCATGTTGCTTGTCTGTCATCATTATTAGCACCCCCTTGGGAAGATGTTATTATTGGAAGTGATTTCACATTCTGACAACGCAGGGAGATAGTACAAGTTGTGGCTACTTCAGATCTCTGCAAAGAGTCCTGTGTACTGGTAACTTTTAGTCCAGTAGGAATAAAAAAATACTCATATATATATGAGTATGTATATATATATATATATATATATATATATATATATATATAAAAGAAAGGAAAAGTGCCATCAAAAGACATGTCCCCTTTAATCCCCAATAATCCTCCAAAGTAGAACAAGGGAAAATAGATGTGTTGTAGAGTCAAACAACCAACGTTTTCAGCCAGTGTAGGGGGAATATTTTAGGTCTGACTTTAAAGGAAAAAAAATAGATATTTTATTTTTAAACAGAAATTAACAAGTCAGCAGTGCTCCACGTAAAAGAAAATCTTAGAAACAAAAAATAGAGACACTAAGAAATAATAATTTATCCTTCTGAGAATTCTGTTTTATTGTCCACAGAAAGTAAAGCCTGTGCTTTTTAGCAGAAATCCAAGAGTCTGTTCACAATGGAAAGCATACATCTTTGTAAAACTCCCATAGTAATCAAACATCAAGGAAAGGTAGTATGTGAAATACAGGAGACTTAATTTTTCCCTGGTATTTTGAAGATCAAAAGAATATCTCTATTCTACCAACAAGACATCCCCCACCCCCAGTCTTCTACTACCCCACTAGGGGAACCAAGCAAATTCCTTGGTTTCTCATGTCATTACCACAGGCTGAAATGATGTAACAATAACAGCAAGCAGAGGTGTCCCCCTGAGCCAACTCTCTAATCAGTTTCAAAGTATGTTTTGTTGGTTCTCATTGACGCCCCTCAAAAGAACTGGTCACTCGTGGTCTCAAAAGTTTTACAACAAATTGTGTGATTAAATTCTTTAAATACGTCTGTCCATTACTAATCCTCTTTTGCCAACATCCTTTTCAGAGAAAAATTGCAGCGCTCCATGGTGCCTGATTTATATTTCATTTTGAGAACAGGAAGTAAAGGGATTAAAGTTAAGGATTAAAACACTTACTCTTTACTGCATTTTTTTCACCTCCTGAATGGCTTCCTGGTTGCCATGGCTACTGTTCACTGGTCCTTAGTCCTGAATACACGTCTTTGCATTAATAAAATATTTAAATGTAACTTCACGGAAAACAATAGGGAAAGTAGCTTTAAGTTCAATTGCTCTTGAAAGAAGAAACTAGAATTTTAAAAAAAATCTTTTTTCTTCATTCTTTTATTGGTATCCTCAAGAGTGAAACAAACTAAAAGACAGCACAGGGACAGTCTAAAGATACACAAATGATAATCAGAATTATGCAGCAGGGGCACAAGGAGATTACTTTGAGATAGTGAGTTGGCTCTTAGCTTACAAACCAGTGTTTGTAGGAAGATTAAGGGTCCCTGGGAATTTCTCAAATGTTGCAACACCACAGAACATTTTAAAGGCAAAAACACACGTAAATGCAGTGTTGCAATTCCACATTGCAAATACCAGCCAGGAAATGAAAAACTGAGGCTTTTACCACCACAAAGTTAACTTAACCATATCAATGCAAATATCACTGCTTGGTATCCAAGACATTGAGGGCAGCATCTGCATAGGAGTGTGGCCAAAGAGGTGATAGCCACGAACAGCAGGTGCTGTCAGGGCTGAAGATGTCTGCACGTACAGTGCACACAGCTGATGCTGAGCTGGGCGTCAAAACGGAAGGGTGACATTGATAGACAAGTGAGCAAACACAACTGCATTTGAGTTGTTCCTTTAAAAACACTCCCCTGACATTCATTTTAGAATGTACTGCCTACATTCTTTTTAAAAGCCAAGGACAACTAAGGAGATGGAATAGCAAAAAACCCATTTTAAGATCTATTCTTAAAGTCCAATAGGAGGATAGGCTCCAGGGTAAATTGTGGAGTGACTTCTAAAACATCACCCCAGCCATTTTTTTCCAATGCTCCCCAATGCTTGGTTTTTCTCTGCCTTATCATCCAGTGGTCGCGAACTATTCCTTTATCCCCTGGAGACCCTATTGAAACCACCTCCCCCAGATCCAAGTATACCCATCATTTCTCACTTCTTCTGATCTCATACTCCCATTAAAACCACCTTCCTCTCACAATATCCATGGAAGACAGACCTGCTACTTGAAAATTTGTAATTGAAGCCATATTGATACATTTTGGGAGTGAAGGGACTGTTGCATTGCCTGTGCCATATAACAGAACAAAATTATACAAGATCTTCTGGAGACAATCTGTAGACAGTAACTGGAAAGAATGATTGTAATGGTGGCAATTCTAAGCATTGTAACAGGCTAGTGGTATAGATAATTCTAGGTACAGGTGAACAAATCAAACCATGAGATAATTGGTGCTACCCATGGGCAGGACTGTAGTATCTGAAACAAACATGTATGGAAATGGCAAGTTATATACAGACCCACAAGGTATACAATCATTTCTTTTAAACATCCATGTTCCTTCTTTCCTGGCTTCAGTCTTTTCTTTTGGAAATCATTTATTTTGGGACAATCCTGAAGATTTAGGGCCATCCCAGGGCAGGCTGGGGTTACTGTTTGGCTATTCCTGCACATTTGCAATCAAGAGGGAGCAATAAGAACCTACTGTTGAGAGGCAATTCTCCATGGGTCTCTCAAGTTTCTCTACGTCTTGGGAACAGAGGCACTGACTCCCTTATTAGACTATCTTTTTTAAGGATGTTTCTATACCAAACAGCTTTGGAAAACTGACTAGGTTAGTATCTTCCTCCTTAGCAAAGGGCAGGCATACTTTCACCCATTACAAGTATCCCTCGCTTTTCTAAAGTTTGCTTTATGCCGCTTCGCTTTTACAAAAGACCTACATAGTACCTGTTTACTCTAACCGAAAGAAATTTAAGGATTTTTGCTTTTATAAAAAAAGGAGAAAAGAGAAAATAGGGTTCAGCATTTGTTTTGTAGTGAGGTGTTACGGAGGCAGTGCACACCCAGAGCAGTGGGAGTGGCACCAACAACCTCCTTCCCCAGGAACTACACTACACTCAGCATCTCAGCATCAAGGCTCCATAGCGTTGAACTGCGTCTATGAGCATCTGTGCTTTATCTCCATTCATTTTGTGCATCTGTTAGCAAGATGTGTCCTAAGGTAATTGCTTCTTTGCTTTATGCCATTTCTGCTTATGAAAGGTTTCACAGGAATGCTCTACTTTTGGGTAGCAGGGTGAATCTATATAAAAGATTTGGGTTCCCTAAGCTCAGAACTTCCCTCTTTTAACACAATCCACTGAGTGTGCAAGTGTCAGCTGGCCCTCTTTGTGTCACCTTGTGGGAACTGAGACTTAAGAAACTTGCACAAGAAAAAGATGAGGGACTTCCCTGGTGGCATAGTGGTTGGGAATCCGCCTGCCAATGCAGGGGACACAGGTTTGAGCCCTGGTCCGGGAAGATCCCATATGCCGCAGAGCAACTAAGCCTGTGAGCCACAACTACTGAGCCTGAACTCTAGAGCCCGTGCTCCACAACAAAAGAAGCTACTGCAGTGAGAAGGCTGCGTACCGCAATGAAAAGTAGCTCCCGCTCACCACAACTAGAGAAAGCCCTCACGTGAAGCAACGAAGACCCAACGCAGCCAAAAATAAATAAATAAATAATAAATAAATTAAAAAAAAATAAAAATAAAAAGATGATACTCTGGCTACCGCCACTGCTGTGAGTAATAACCTCACCTTGTCTCTGACCAGGAGGCTCATCTCTTCTGACAGCATCCATGAAACTGTGGCAGGCTAATTTACTAGCTTGTACCTAGGGTAAAATCTCAGATACTTTATAGTTCCTGCCACTTACAAGACCATCCACAGGATGTACAGAGCACTAGGCAAAAGATTTTGCAGGGCTTCTGTCAAAATAATTAATTTGAGTCACCCCAAATCAGTATGTCAGCATCACACTAGAGGGCCAATCTCAAGTGATTCAGCAAAAGAAATGCACATTGGCCAGCACAAGTGATCTGCTCACGAGGCTGCCCTCTTGGAATTAGGTCTGGCCTACAGGGCCTCAGGATGATCTCATAAGCATGTCCAAAAGCACATTAGGGCACCTAGTGGACCCCACATATGGGGTAGAGGGTGAGAGAATGCCCTGAAGGAGAGAAATTAGGGCTGGCACCTCTGTGGGTGCTAGTCTGGGCTCAGGGTTCCCCACCTGGATGGTACTGCGGCCCAGTCACCAAAAAAGGGTTTAGAAAAATTTGAGGAAGGTACTCCAAAGCATGGGGGCCTCTAGGGGCAGAGCCTCAGTCAGAGGCCCTGCTACCATCTTCTAACAGAAGGCTACTACAGAGCTTCTGGGAATGATCATCATGCCAAGAACTTGCGGACAAGTTACAAAATTTCCCATGTTGGAAAATCAGACAGCCCATAGTAAGAATGGTAGAGTCAAAGGAGCACTGGATGTGGAGTCAGAAAAACGCAGCTGGAGTACGGTTCTACTACTTACTGAGTGTGCTTTGTAAAGACAGCTAGCTTCTCAGAAGCTTAGGTCTTTCATCTCTAAAATGGGATTACAATAATTGCAACACTGACCTTGTGTAACTGTTGTGAAAATTAAAGAGCTAAACAGGCATGAAAATGCCCAGTAAACTGTGCTACACAGGTATTTAATGGTTCTTATTGTTCTTCTTCCCGTTTCCTTTAAACACTTATTTCATAAGGGAAGAGAATAAAAATGGGTAATTGCACCCATTGTGTTATTACTGGATATTTTAAATGCCAATTCACCCCATTTTGCCATCACCGACGGTTGAAGAGATTTAGCGGTACTGAGTTTGTGAGTGTTTTGCTGTGTTGAAGGCTTTAATCAACTTCAAGCTAAGTATTCTGGGGTGGGAGGGGGCTCATAATTGGGGTAGAGATGGGAGGTGGGGAAAACATCATGAACACTGGGTTCCTCTGTTCACTTATGCCAAGATTGAGGGCACCCTAACGTGTCTGAATCTTTATGACTTGAAAATTGGGGAACTTTTCTTGACATTTCTCCATATGAAAGAACAAGATTTTTTTAAAGGAGCAGGAGAATGGATCATCCTGGATTGCTAATTTGAGTACAGAGAAATGAAATCTGATTTCCATGTTTGCATATGTACATATGAGGAAATATCAAGGATGTCATTTGTAATACTATCATCTCAAAATACAATTTCTATTCAAAGTCCACAGTGGGTAAATATTATCAAATTCCTATAGCTGGTGCTTGTATGCTAGGCTAGCCCAAAGCATTGTTGTGAAACAGAGCTCCTTGTCTGTTGTGTTCTGTCACCTTTTTAACTGTTTGCCCTTTTGAGTCTCCTTTTTCAGAGACCAGTGATGTTCTTGCCAATATTGAGTGATAAAGGCTCCTCATGGCAGTGATTTTTTACTATATACTACGGAGTAAAAAGAATCAAAACAGAGGGGTCCCATATTTATATATGATAGAAAAATATATGGAAAGATACGCAGCAGTGTTAAGCCACTTTGATCAACTATATCACAACTCTGCTACTACCTGGCTTCTATATATCCCATAGCTGAGAGTCCCAAATGGGAATTATTAGAAAAACGATTGCTGGAAGTAGGGTGAGAGAGGACAGCAAGGCCTAGCATAGGAGAGAAGACAGCAAGAGAGCCCACTAACTAGTCAGGGAATTCAAGATTCTAATGTTACACTAACTCTGCTACCAAAAACACTTGTAAACATGATTATAAAAGTATGTTTTGAGAAAGTACAAAGAGATAAGGCCCAGAAAAACGGAAAAACAGAAAGAAATCCATACCTCAAATTTCAACAAGGCAAAAAAAGATAAAGTCTAGAAATGCAACTGATAACCAGAATGCTTAAACTTCACGCTTGGAAAGATTCTAGAAATAATATAGGTTCGTGAACACTTCAAGAGAAAGTAAGTCAACAGGAGCTAGGATGGGGTTATTGAGAACAACCAGAGAATCCTCATTTCCTTTTTAGATACCATTAGCTGAAAGCCACACATATAATGAGCCTAGATTACAACAACTTATTTAGTAAAGTCTCTCACGATAGCATTTTGGAGAAGACTGAGAAACCTGGAATTGATGATAGCCCTGCTGGATAGATGAGCCACTGTATCTAAACAATATTGATTAACAAAAATATGCCAACCTAATTGTCTTGTCTCCTTTCACCCTAGATCCCTAAATCATGCCCCACATTACCACCATAATTATCTTTCTAAATCAGAAATCTGACCACGATCTACCTTTAAACATCTCAGTATGATATATAAGGCCCTTTGACATCAGTTCCCTGTCAACCTTTTCAGTTCAGTGCTGCCTCAATAGCCAATAAATGACACTGATGGTCTCCCGTGACCCTACCTGAAACTGTATTCTATGGCACAAATGAAAGGGAGAGAATAGAAAGGTATGCAATCTGTATGCTAAAAAAATCTGGAAGCTGGGTAATAAGTAAAAATTGTTGGTAACAGGAATATTAATGCAGAATTTCTGCATACATCAGTAAGGTCATTGATGGAAACAAAGAAGCATACTTGGAAGACAGAACTAGAGCTCCTGTGTGGGTGTTCCAGGAAGGTAGATTTTTGACTTAATAATATAAGGAATGTTTGGACATATTAGACTTGCTAAATAACAAAAAAAGAGATTGTCTTAAAAATCAGAAAGCTTAAGATTTCATGAAGAGTCGTCATGAATATCTTTTGGAACTTTCTGAATGTGATTCCCCATGCTGGGTTCCAGGGAAGATGAGGATCCATTTAAGGACTCTTATAATTCTAATGGACTGCACCTGTGCCCACAGCTGGCCCCTATAGTGGCAGCACAGCAAGCACCCATCCCCAAAAGAAGAAAAGCATCTTTCTATTCCAGTGAAAAGGACAGCCCTATCGAGGCAGCGACTATCTGTAGTCCTTTAACAGTTACTTAAGAGTTAGTCCGGACTCAACAAACAGTGGAAACAGTGAGCATTTAAGATGTCACATGACACTTTGCTAGAGTTTATAAAGAGGGGTCTGGATTGCTGGGCGGGAGAATAATCTTTTGCCAAAACGTTCTGTGGAATGCCAAGATTGCAAACAGTACGTCAAGACTTAACGGACGGCTTTGCGTTAGGCAGTATTAGCTAATTCTGGAGCACATTCTGTAGGTCTTGTAGGAAAACAGCATAACACCTTTGGCATCATACTTGGTTCCCTTTCCACTTCTAAACTTTCTCATTTCTCAGAAACAAACTAAAGAGAGTAGAAGTAGTAATAAAAAATTCATCCTGACTCTAAAGGCCAAAAGAATAAAATAAGATAATGTATACAAAATGGCTCTGAAATGTTAAAGCATTAAATGTGGGCAAAATAAGGTTATCACCATCACTATTAAAACAACTGAGTCACAGAGATTGGATTCCACTTGCTGAACAACTCAAGAGGTTCCTTGCAGAAGGCTCAAAGATCTATTCGTCATGTTCCCCTAACTTCTCAAGCAAGAATCCAAATAAACCAGCTGAGGCAGGAAAAATCTCTTCTCCCCTCAGAAAATTCTTGCTATTATCTGACTTTTGCCTCTGTACACCACTAATAAAAGCCAGTTTCCCCAGCAGAAATAGGGGACGACAAGGCATTTTGCTCTTTATTGTAACACCTTCTAACTCCCACCACCGTCGCCACAGCTATACCTCCTCCAAGGATTGAGCTCCGTCTTGTGCAGGATTGCAACAAGCACTGCACACGTGTTTCCTCACTAGTAGCTACCACATACCTACGGCACTGCTGTTACTGTCCAGATTTCACAAATAAGAGCAATTTAGAAGAGGCAAAGTCAGGAAACAATCAAGGTCTATAACGGGCATAAAAGTAAAACTCTTCTGCATGAAATCTATATCCATCCATCTGCCATTCACGTAACAATACCTATAGGAAAACTGACAAATGGCAGGAATTTTCAACCCAAAGACATGGATTCTCTCCAGTAAGTTTGTCTGGTTGAGATTTTAAAACAGACAAACATGAACACAAACGTGTTTCTAGTATGAAGAAAACACAAAATGGATATATAAACAATTCACAATTATGTCATAATCTCAGTTTCCATTAATTGTTTTTAAGCAGCTAAAATCTCCTTGAGGTAAAATAAATTAATGGAGAACTCTGGAGCGGGGAAAACCAAATCACTAAAATTTCAACAACCCTTGTCTTCTCTCTTAGAAACACTTAATGGACAACATGATGTAATTCTAGTCGTAACAGCTAACCTTTATTGGCCATGTATAACGTATCAGTCACCATGCTAAGCATTGTACTGTCATTATTTCATTTACTATAATACAAACACACTGTATTAACAAATATTATACGACACAAACTTATGACAAAAATGACTGAATTAAAAGTTAACATATGATAAATTTCTATGATTCTGTAAATTCTCTGATATATAACACAAAATACATGTTTAAAAAAGGATCTGCTTATTTGCTTAAAGTATAATCCTCTTGTACTCTCTTAGCATAGTATCTATAAATTAATTGGCATGAACAAATTTGCTTTGAACCATCACTGGTATAAGAAAAGGGAGTAGAACCAGTATATCCAATAATTAATTTCCTTACGTTTTCCTAGTTAATAATCAATTTGCACTAATATAAATTACATTTTGAAGTTTACCATGCCTCATTTTTGTGTGTCTAGTGTCACCTTCAAATAAAGTAGCCTCAGTTAAATTTTAACATAATGAATTTTAGTTTCTGGGTGTGATGGTCAGTTTTGTTTTTTTTTTTTTTTTTTTTATGGCTGTGTTGGGTCTTCATCTCTGTACGAGGGCTTTCTCCAGTTGCGGCAAGTGGGGGCCACTCTTCATCGCGGTGCGCGGGCCTCTCACTATCGCGGCCCCTCCCATTGCAGAGCACAGGCTCCAGACGCGCAGGCTCAGCAATTTTGGCTCACGGGCTTAGTCGCTCCGCGGCACGTGGGATCTTCCCAGACCAGGGCTCGAACCCGTGTCCCCTGCATTGGCAGGCAGATTCTCAACCACTGCGCCACCAGGGAAGCCCTGATGGTCAGTTTTATGTGTCTGCTTGGCTAGTCTCTAGGCCCTAGTTATGCAATAAAACACTAATCTAGGTATTGCTATGAAGGTGTTTTTTTAGATGTGATTAACATGTACAATTTTTTTAAACATCTTTATTGGAGTATAATTGCTTTACAATGGTGTGTTAGTTTCTGCTTTATAACAAAGTGAATCAGCTATACATATATATATATATCCCCATATCTCCTCCCTCTTACATTTCCCTCCCACCCTCCCTATCCCACCCCTCTAGGTGGTCACAAAGCACCGAGCTGATCTCCCTGTGCTATGCAGCTGCTTCCCACTAGCTATCTATTTTACATTTGGTAATGTATATATGTCCATGCCACTCTCTCACTTCGTCCCAGCTTACCCTTCCCCCTCCCCTCTGTGTCCTCAAGTCCATTCTCACATCTGCGTCTTTATTCCTGTCCTGCCCCTAGGTTCTTCAGAACCCTTTTTTTTTTAGATTCCAAATATATGTGTTAGCATACGGTATTTGTTTTTCTCTTTCTAACTACCTCACTCTGTATGACAGACTCTAGGTCCATCCACCTCACTACAAATAACTCAATTTTGTTTCTTTTTTTTTTTTAAACATCTTTATTGGAGTATAATTGCTTTACAATGGTGTGTTAGTTTCTGCTTTATAACAAAGTGAATCAGCTATATGTATACATATATCCCCATATCTCCTCCCTCTTACATCTCCCTCCCATGCTCCCTATCCCACCCCTCTGGGTGGTCACAAAGCACCGAGCTGATCTCCCTGCGCTATGTGGCTGCTTCCCACAAGCTATCTATTTTACATTTGGTAGTATATATTAGTCCATGCCACTCTCTCACTTCGTCCCAGCTTACCCTTTCCCCTCCCCACGTCCTCAAGTCCATTCTCTACATCTGCATCTTTATTCCTGTCCTGCCCCAGGTTCTTCATAACCTTTTTTTTTTTTTTTTAGATTCCATATATATGTGTTAGCATATGGTATTTGTTTTTCTCTTTCTAACTTACCTCACTCTGTATGACAGACTCTAGGTCCATCCACCTCACTACAAATAACTCAATTTTGTTTCTTTTTATGGCTAAGTAATATTCCATTGTATATATGTGCCACATCTTCTTTATCCATTCATCTGTCGATGGACACTTAAGGTGCTTCCATGTCCTGGTTATTGTAAATAGAGCTGCAATGAACATTGTGGTACATGACTCTTTTTGAATTATGGTTTTCTCAGGGTATATGACCAGTAGTGGGATTGCTGGGTCCTATGGTAGTTCTATTTTTTGTTTTTTAAGGAACCTCCATACTGTTCTCCATAGTGGCTGTATCAATTTACATTCCCACCAACAGTGCAAGAGGGTTCCCTTTTCTCCACACCCTCTCCAGCATTTATTGTTTCTAGATTTTTTGATGATGGCCATTCTGACTGGTGTGAGGTGATACCTCATTGTAGTTTTGATTCGCATTTCTCTAATGATTAGTGATGTTGAGCATCCTTTCATGTGTTTGTTGGCAATCTGTATATCTTCTTTGGAGAAATGTCTATCTAGGTCTTCTGCCCACTTTTGGATTGGGTTGTTTGTTTTTTTGATATTGAGTTGCATGAGCAGCTTGTAAATTTTGGAGATTAATCCTTTGTCAGTTGCTTCATTTGCAAATATCTTCTCCCATTCTGAGTGTTGTCTTTTTGTCTTGTTTATGTTTTCCTTTGCTGTGCAGAAGCTTTTAAGTTTCATTAGGTCCCATTTGTTTATTTTTGTTTTTATTTCCATTTCTCTAGGAGGTGGGTCAATATAGTCAATTTTTAATACAATCAGCTGAAAGGCCTTAAGAGCAGAACTGAGATTTCCCTGAGAAAGAAGAAATTTCACCGGTGGACTGCTCATCCAATCCTAGAAGTAAGAACTCTGGAGACATCTTGACTCTACACTTCACCCCTGGCATCCAATCCATCACCACATCCTGTCCACTCATTTTCATCTCAACTGCCACTATCCTTGTCCAGGTCTTCATTAAATCTTGCAAAAGTGCATACCATCCTAACTGGTGCAATTGCTTCAGACTCCTCCATTAACTTATTGTACCCTCCCCTCCATACTTCAATTCACCATCTGTACAATCAGACCACCGCTTGTCGAAGTCCTGCTTTAACATCTCTAGTTGCCTCAAGGGAAAGGAGCCTATCTTACCATTTTTGTATTCACAAGCATTTATCAAAATATCAGACACACAATAAATGCTGGGTAAGTAGGAGTCGATCCCCCAGAACATAAGAAGCATAGATTGCTCTTAGTTGGGCAAAGTTTTGGGGGGCATTATAATTAAAGCCAGGTGAAACAGTCACTAGGCATCCTGCATTTCTTTTGGCTCAGAGGATCTTTTTTTTAACAGCTTTATTGAGGTATAATTGAAATACAAAGAACTGCACATATAATAATATGGACAACTTGATGAGTTTGGACATATGCAAACACTCATGATACCATCACGGCAATCAAGGTAATAGACACGTAACACACCTCCCAGAGTGTTTCCTTGTGTCCCTTTGTGGGAGTTTTTTGTTTTTTTTTTTTCCTTTGGTCATCAGGAAGTCTTAATTTCAGAGAATCAGTGAAATCTATGGAGCTTCTCCCTAGAAAAAGTCATTTTACATAATTTCTGGGATTTCATGAACTTCCTAAAACCCACTCCTCCATGTATTCCCTTATGGTCCATGGATCCCAGGTTAATAACCTCTGAATAGAACCAAATGTCACAGGTTCAAGTTTGATTTTAATCCCCTCTGGTTTGGGTCTCAGCTTCCTTTCCCTCATTTGGATCTTTTTTGCTCCATCATCCAAACAACCATATGACCTAGAAAGATTAGCTATAGTCATCACTAAAAGAGGACTTCACCTACAAGAATATTCAGTTCTCACAAAGAAAAATATTTCCAAGGACACTGTTGTTCTGTTGTCATTCACAATAGACCGCCCTGGATTGTAGGTATGTGTAACAACACTGAAATGATTGCCCTTTCACCTCTGAGGCCCCGTGTTTGCCTTTCGAGATAGCTATGAAGATGGGGAAATGGAAAAACTAGGGGACCGTAACTTAAGCTAAGTCACAAAGCAATTCATAGCACTGCATAAAAGGAGCCCATACCGCCTGACGTCCAATCCAAACAGTACTCTGAGACATAGCCACCCGTCCAGTAACCACCATGAAAAGTTTTCACATTAGGCTTATCCAAGCCCTTGTGGGAAGTCAGCTGAAAATAAATCTTTAGAGCTCAGAGAGCCAAGACACAAACAAATAGAAACATATTACTCATGGATATCAAAGACAAAACTCAGTTGAATATGAAAAGGAAAGACAAGAGAGAACTAGCAGAGGAAGCAGTAATTGCAAGGGGAACCAGTACTTCAGAAGTGGAGACAGAGCCAAAACCCGAGGAGGGCCACGATGAGCTGAGTCATGATATTTGAGGACATTATGTTTAGGCAGCAGAAAGTCTGAGAAAAATGCTTCTATTCCAAAATCATTTTTATCAAGAATCCACAAAATCTAATAAGAGAAAAGGAAGGAGAAGCTTAGGTTTCTGTCAGTCAATGAATCAAAAAAAACAATTTTCTAGGAACAATTTCTATAAAATAGCTCACTAAAGCACCTGTCATACGGTCCTCATTCCTTACATAGTTGCCCAGAGCTGGGCCAAACACTCTTATTTTTTGTTCCAATTAAGAATTTTCAAGGGGGATAGAACAAAAACTACTTTGCCACATATGACAAAGAACTGTAATATAATCAAGAACAATGTAGAACTCCAAAGATCTCCCCATTTCTTTCAAATAATAGAATCTAAGACTTCACTCCTTAAGAATCTCTGTCAGTCACAAAGGAACTCCCAGATACCATGTTCCACAAGCACGCTCTGTGTGACTTTAATCACAGCATTTCTCCTACCATACCGAAAGCACGTATCTCCATGTCTTTCATTGGAATGTAATCTTTAGGAGGGCAAATTCAGATCTCACTTGTTTTTAAATCCCCAGAGCTGATGTAGGGCCTCACTTGCGCTACCTGTGCTGATTGCTCAGCGAACCACAAATGCTGACCATCTGAGTCGTTTTCTTAGGTGCGAGATAATAAGCTATGCTTTTCAATATCTGGCATCCAGTCCTTCTAATGCCACTGCAATTGAGGAAAGGCTGCCAAAAAGGTTAATTACAACAAACTAAGATGATCCTGACATCTACTGCTGTGCTCTTAGTTAGCACCAGAATTATTTAAAAGAAGCTCAAAGAGAAAGGTACAGCATTTTAACTTAAGCAGTGCTTTAAAAAATTTTTCAGCTAATACAGTTTTCTCATTTCTAAAGTGGTCATTTGAATGTGTTCCTGACCATCTCACCTCAACAGGTCGCCCTCTTTAATCTCCATATCAACTCCCTCACTGCTTCCTTGCCTACATTTATGTTACTTATTTTCTGTCAATCTTTTTATTGTTGCTGGACTTCATCAAGACAATGTGGCTTTATGAGGACAGAGAATATGTCTGTCTTATGCACACTTGCATCCATGGGTCTTATCCAATGCATGACACACAGTAGGTGCTTAATAAATATTTGTTGAATGGAATAAATGAAATTACTTGAGATTGTATTTCTCAAGTAATTTACAGAAGAGTAGTTCGATGAGATGCTCTAGAGGAAAAAGAAGACTGTTTTGTTGGCCAAGTAATTTTGAACAATGCTTAATGTTATTTTCCCTCTGGAATATTGGTACATCCAAGGCTCTGAGAACTCTTGCAAGAAGGAAACCATTGAATATTTTTCAACTCAGCATTTCCCAAATTTATATAACAAAAAACTTTCTAAAAGAATTATCAGATAAGATCCTAAAGATAAGGATCTGATAAGGTTCTAAAGAACGTGCTTTGAGAAACACTGCTTTAAGGGCTAAAAAAGACACTGGGCTAGGCTCAGAGATGCGAATATTTATTTTTCTGTATTCACAAGGCTGAAAACAGTTTCTCCATTATCTCCAGAAATGAACAGATGTTTTTTCTCACTAACTGTTTACTCTCATGGACAACCACCCCTACCCCTCCACTTTCCCACCCCCAAATGTGAATTCTCAATTCCTTTTTAAAAGCTCCAATCACCATGTAGCATCAAAATGTTCTCAAAAGCATAGCTGGCTTCATACTGTATCTACTTAAAATAGAAGCCTCCAGGCAACTGGTTTCAACTCCAAATCAGTATTATCAATCTGGGGTTAACGTGACTTTTTAAAATTTAAATTTAATTATTAGTTAACATCACTATTTTGAACCAAAATTGTTTGTTTTACAAAAGCATACCTAGCACCTTTCTTGAAATCCATTACCCTCAACTGAGACATCAAGACATTCAGGCAGGTAGCATGTCTCACCATCATTCTGAGGTGTAAAGTACGTAATTTGTCAGCAACAATTGTTAAAGTAGAAAACTTAATGTGACCCACTTAAAAAAAACACACACACTAGTGCCCTTTTAATGTCATCCCTGTAATAGCATCACCATTACTCAAATCCCAATATGATTTCCTAAAGGTGAGAGGAAGAAGGGGAGCTACCAGTACATCTTGAAATGATATATCTGTAATATGTGCCTATGACTGACATTCCATTGAGAGTTGGAATGATTTTTAATTTATTCCTGAGCAGGAAAAAAAGGAATGAAGGAAGGAAGGCAGGAAGGAAGGGAGGGAGGGAGGGAGGGGGGATGGAAAGAGGATTGTCAAAATCTGGGAAGGCCTCTGATTGTGTACCCCATTTGTATATGCCACATGCCACGTAGATGATGACAGAAAATAACTGATAGAAAAGTGAGCCTCACTAGCTCTTTTATACATGCTTTCATTCAGGGGAAAATGTATTTTTTCACATAGCTTTTTTAAGATTCCAACAACTGCACAAAGCAAGGTGAGCCTATGTTGTATTTAATGAAATTGTTTATAGTTTTGAGTACATATGGGGTGGTGGTGGCTCTGAACAGATTCCCAAGAATCATCAGTTCTACATGAAGAGAGTTGCATTAAATAAGCAGCTCTATTTTAGCCAGAAAGCTATATAAAGCTGTTCCCTAAGTAGGCAATATACATACGTGTTGCATTCACGTTATGCTTGCTTGGTTTAAAACAGCCCACATAGAGGTCACAAAAGTGAAAGTTATCAACCATGGTGGGTCAAAGGTGAATGTTTAACAAACATTTAACAAATCACACCCAAAGTCTGGCATCTTTGTGGAAGTGTGAAATGGACGAAAGATTCATGTCATCTCTAACTTCTGGCCCAGCATTCTTTGCATTCACTTTTAAAAAGTCCATGTTGGTAGCAGGCCAGAGTTGAAGGAAACCTCCTTGTTTATGGCACTTCCAAGGTGAAAATGAAAAATTCTGATAAAGCTCACAGGCTTGAGGAAAATTTCAAGTGGCTTATTGCCTTAGTTTTCTCTTATTTCAACACTCATTATCAGACAGAATTGAAGGACAGATTCTGTCTTTTGCTCTGCAAGCTAAATTCTATTCTCACTGGAGACCATAGCTGGTGACTTGAGTATTTTGCTGCTCATTTATCTGTGTAGCCCACTATTTAATGGACTCAAGATCTGCAAAGCACATTCGATGGAAGAAGTCTGCATGTCACCTGATGGGATGTGTGGGTGTGCACGCATTAGACAAAGAGAAAAGTTACGCTCTGCATGCAGTGAGCCAAATTATCCCAATTCTTTTGCATAGAGTTTTGTTTTTCTTCTTCTTTCTTTTCATAGCTTGAATAATATTAAGCTGAGATTTCAGGTTCTTGGTTTTCAGTAGGATCCAACAGGTGTGGGAAAAGGGCCACATGCCCATGACCATCACTTATGAGATCTCTACCCCTCCTAATAAATATTTGTCTTATGGGTGAGGATGTCTTGTCACTGGCCATGATTTCACTGTAGGACTTCATAAAGCTGGCCATGTTAAGACCAAAATAATGTCATTTAGTGTCTAGGGGGAGGCTAAAAAGAGGATTAGAGGCAGGCAGGCAGGGTATATTAAACAAGTCCATGACTAACAGGGTGTGACAGAAAAGGGTTTTATTCTTTTCAACAAAACAATTCCCTAGGGCTGGGACCATTACTCCACAGTGCCTTTATCACCTTGGAATTTTTATGGTTATTTCTGATGAATTCACATTTTTGTAAAGGCTTTTTGAAATGATGCCAGTTTTCAATTTTTAATTAAAGTCGTAAATAATCTTAATTCTGCCTTAAAAGGGTTATTGTTTCTTACTTTTTTTTATTATTGCTGCCAGGAAATATTTCAAATACCAAGCCCTGATGTGAATAGCACTTAGAACCTCTCCCAGGTCTAGTAACAACATTGTACCATGTAAATACTACACACCGGTATACCAGCACAAGGTTTGAAAATGTGGATTGATTGATTTCAGGTTTATTAGCACTGCTTTTCCTGGGAGTGACATTTCCCCTTTTTATTGGATGGAGCAACTTTCATCATTTTAATTTCCACAAATTAGTCCATTACAGATCCACACAGGATTTTTTAAATCTTCAGATTAAAAGGACAGGTTAAAATTTGGAAAGTAAACACAGTAACTTGTCACTAAGGACTAAGCAATGAACGTCAGAACGTCAGCCAAATCCAATTCAACCACTTGCAGGAAAAAGAGTGAACGTCAAAAGCTAAATCACTTGAAAGATAATACCTCATTTTACATAAGACAAAATTAAGAGAATATTGTAATATTTGACATTAGATTATAATACTGCTCCTTGAAAGTATATCCTTGTTATCTGGATTGCCTGTTGAAGGCTGTCTGCAAATTGTTTATAAATTTGTATTCTGTAGTCTTAAGATCTGATTTTTAAATTAGTGCTTCAAAAATCTTTCACATAATCAAAACTACTCTTCCTTTACAAAGAGGTTGAAACACACCGTGTTTGAACAACAGAAACCATTAGTAATTACTAAAAATATCCCATTATGTTTTCATACCTACTGTCAACCTAGGTTACCCTCTTAAGCTGAATAGCATATTATTGCTTACTTGTCTACATGTGAGACTTACATTCTGTCGTGTCCGTGACAGTTGTTATTCTCTGTGAAGGTGCTCTTCAATCTTACGATAGATTGGCTATTACAGTAAAACCTCATACATTTTGGACAACTTGGAGGTGGAGAATGGTCAGATTTAGGGGGAAGAAACTCTCAGCAAGAAGGTTTATTTATTTATTTTTTAACAAACACAACTTATTACTTCAAGTTTATAAGACATACACGGATAATGACAAAAACCATTAGACAATGGTCCTCCTAAACAGTTAACAGTATGCAACAATGGTGTGTTATTTTAAGAATATTAAGCATCCTCCTTACAACTTTATGTATATTATTAATTCACTTAGCAGTTCCTTTGCTGTTTTAAAATACAGGAACAGGGCTTCCCTGGTGGCACAGTGGTTGAGAATCTGCCTGCTAATGCAGGGGACACGGGTTCGAGCCCTGGTGTGGGAAGATCCCACATGCCGCGGAGCAACTGGGCCCGTGAGCCACAACTACTGAGCCTGCGTGTCTGGAGCCTGTGCTCCGCAACAAGAGAGGCCACGATAGTGAGAGGCCCGCGCGCCGCAATGAAGAGTGGCCCCCGCTTGCCGCAACTAGAGAAAGCCTTAGCACAGAAACGAAGACCCAACGTAGCAATCAATCAATCAATCAATCAATAAATCTTTTTAAAAAAATAAAAAATAAAATAAAATAAAATAAAATAAAATAAAATACAGGAACATATCCAATCCATGTTGAATGATCATCTATTATCATCTCTTGATAATGATCATCTGTTATCAGTTTATTGGGATTCCAATTAAAGAGACCTAACTATATTTATAGAGAAAAAAATAATTTTAACAACTGACTTACAAGAGTGGGTTTGTATGCCATTAAGAATATCTATTTAAAAAAAAAGAATATCTATCAAATCCTTCTGACTGGCCATTTTTCTAACTCACAGCAAAGAGGTCAAATTGTTTCCATATATGAGCCCTCAACTGGCATTGTGCTAACACCTCTCAAGGAAGAAAAATCTCAAGTAACAAAAAGATTATAGAGCATTTCCCAACATAAAAGCGTTAAATCCCTATAAATCATAAAAGAATGAAAGATTCTAGTTAACTAGAAGCCATGGTGATCTGAAAACCACGGCCATAGGGTTTAATCACACCATGGGGTTCAATCACTTGAAATAAGCACAGTCTTAAACTTCCCTTAAATTTGTTATGAAGGGCCCTTAAATGAATCAGGTACCCATCTGAACACAAATGAAACACTCAAAAAGCCAAGGTCAGGTCAACATATTTTCTGCCATGATCAGAAGATACTTTTTGGTCCAAAAATTTACAAACTCAGTTATTAGAAAATCCTTGAAAGGCAGTAAGCTCCTCGTTTCTCAAGGTGTTAAAGCACAGCATGGTCAACCACTTGCTGGAGATTTTATGAGGTCAGGAGAATAAGTCAGGTGGGTTGGCAGATTGATCTTTAACATTTCTTCCAAATCTGAGAGACACTATAATTTCTATGAACTTTGAGAGATGCACTAAGCCCTCATTGATGTCAAAGTAATTTTAGGTTCAATTCCTTTCTCAGACTTTCTTACGTAATACTTATTAAGGAACGTGTTTTTTTCTAAGCTTAAAGGGAAGAATGCTCTATACTTACCCTACCTGCTTCATCAGACGTAATTATTTTAGCCAATTGATATTTTATGAAAAAGCACTTATCTCCAGAAAGGGTTTTTGTTGTGCTGTTTTTCCCAATTCAATTTTCTTTAGCTATTTAGACTTAATTTTGTTACTTTCCAGTTTAGGTGACTTTCACTAATTTCCTCCAATTCCTATTATACAAACCCTCCCCAGAAATTCATACCTGGTTACATCAGTTATGAAAATCACAGCCTTGCTACTACTTCATGGACGACTTCTCTACTCAGAGTCTAAAACATGTTATACCTTGAGAAGTATGAGAATTACCAACGCCCCGCAGAAGCTCCCAGTACTGCAAGAGGAATTTAAATGTGCTTGTCCTGGCTGGATAAATTCTCTTTTAAAATTACCTTTTTCCTTGCTTGCTGATCTTTGGAAGAATGTGCCTTCACATGCTTTCTTAAGGAACTTGGGTCTGTGTAGCGTTTGGTGCATCCTGGAATTTGACAAGCATAAGGTTTCTAAATAAGAAAGAAAGAAAGAAACAGCTGTGGTTAAATCATAAAGGTAACTGGGGAAGGTTCACTCAAAGACTACCGACTTCAGAGCATGAACTGTTACCAACTGACTGATGTGAAATGCTACGTGATACTCATGCATTTTAATTAGAAAGCCCGGTAAGTTTGCATCAAGGCGAAGAGAAGAGTAAACTTTCAAGAAACAAAGAGATGGCTTATCTTTGAAGATTTTTAAGAGACTGCTACAGAATGCACTCTTACCACGAAACCTCCTGTGGCATTTTTCAATATGGAAATTATTAGTATCTTCAGTCATACTTACAGTTATGTTCCCCTGAAAACAATCTTTGGTACTGTCAGAAATTAGGAAACACATACTCTTAGAGTTCAGGTATAAAGAAGCTGTAGAAAAGTCCAGAAAAGACTGGGAATGTTTCAGAAGAAACCTGATTCAGAAAGAGAGAGGGAGAAAATTAAAAGGGAAAATTAGTGGAAAGTGAGTAAAAGACAGTAGGTTTCAAACAACAGACACATGAAAAATCAGCCAGAGAAACATTAATATTATTAGTAGTAGAGGAGTCCTGGTGTTAAGCCTGGGTTAGGTGAATAAGCCCTTGGTTGAGCATGATGAGAACACAAGTTTTGGCTACTCCAATTCCCCCATGAGCCTGAGAGATGTAAGGTGTGGAGCCTAAGGCAGATTCTAGAATCTTTTGTTTTTGTGTCCCTGGTAATTGGTAGATGCTAATTAGGAATGATGAATTAATGAATGAGAGCACTACACATTGATTCAAATTTTAGCAACTATTCCTATTGTAACAATGAAATTCAAACCAAAGGTTTGGGAATGCGGCTTTTAAGTTGTAGAATAAATAAAAACCTGCTTATCCTAAGAATGGAAAAAAATCACAAGATTAACCGTGTTTATAAGATGTATTAACAGTCACTCATCTACTTAGTATCTCATCAGGTGACATATTAAAGCTATGCCTGCATGAGGTGAAATGTAAGGAAGAGAATTAAAACCCTGTCTCTACAATAGAATTCTTGCTTTAGAAACCTGCTATTCTGTTGACCCCACCCCCCCCAAAAAATCAGATTTTTTTCCCTACTGTTTATATTTTGCTCCTGTTTTCATGCACTTGCTTGTCATTTTGTAGGCCAACATATATGTGGATTATATTATTTGCCCTGCAGGAAGCCATATATGTGATTCACTTTTTTTGTTGCTACTGTTAACCATTTTTGATTCCAAGAACAAGGTAAAGTCATGAATATATAATTTAGTTTGATACTCCAAATTTGAATTCTAAGTTTGATTATCTGATGTGTTTGTTCATCGACTGACTGATTGATTGAATGAGTAAATCACCCAGCAGCTCTTTTGCTCCCATAACACGCTGGACACTCTGTTACATATCAGGGATCTAACAATGAACAATGGATGAACCAGCCTCTCAATATGTCACAGTTTCTGCAAAATGATGAGCCAATTATGGGCTGAAGTCACTTGCCAAGGAAGTTTCCATTGGGTAAACAAAGGTTTCCTTTAACCTGGGAATCTTTTCTGGGTTCACACAGCTTTCTTGCCCTAGTCTTCCCTATCCTGCCCTGGTGTTATGGGGGCAATTAGTCAACATCTTTATTGGCAGTCATGCTGTGACCACATAAGCTCATGTTTTGAGCATTAGAGATGTTGCATGTAAAAATCTTTGGGAATATTAACGTGTTATATAAATCGATGCCATAATTATCACAATAGTCACCATTACTCGGGTTAGAAAGATAAGAAATGGGTAATGTCATCTTGTATTTGATTTTGAGATATCACTCTCTCCCCTGCTATCAGCCACCTGGGATCAGTATGCCAAAAGGGCAACATCAGGGGATGGTCTAAGTGGTACTGGTATGCTGGTCATTTTAACTCAGATTACCTGAGCTTTAAATGGCATGTTACACTTCATCAAACTATATTCTTCATTATTTTCCATTTGTACTGTAAAACTATTTCCCCTGTTGAGATACTAAGATGCTAACAGAGAAATGAATTAATAACACTTTTCAGGGTTAGAATTATGAACTGAGTAATTTTTATGGGGAAATCATTTTCCTATAAGTAAAGAATCCATTTAATTGAAGAAATACTTTATCCAAAATTCTGACGGCATTAGCATAAGGGTACTTAATGAAAGGGAATGGGAACCTAAATTTAAATAATAAATTCTACAAGCAACTACAGTTTCCTTCTTTAAATAAATGTTTAATTTCTTAAAATTGTAAAAGATTTTAGAAGAACTTACCAATTTGTTAAATGCAATAAAAATTTAAACAGAAGGTAGTTTGGACTTCAAAGGAAAAATGATGGTTTTAAAATATTTAATAGAGAAATAATTTTAAAAAATAAAAACAGCTAAGTTTTAAAAGCTACTGCATTGAACTTAATCATGAAATTATTATCTTAGGTAGCTTTCCTCAAAAGTTTTTAAAAGGGATATATATTTTTTAATTCAAAATGATTTTAGAAAATGCTCTTAGTTTGATTAGCTAAAATTAGCTCCAAGCAAAGAAGGGTATTGTAGAACCATAACGCTTAGCCTTACAATAGTTCTTTCAAACTATAGATAACTAGCTAGAGAAGAAGCAATTTCTCAAGACAATCTTGTCTCATGAATGTTCATTCTTCCATGATAAAGTTTAATGACAAATTGGAAAATTTATTAGATTCTACCAAGACCATTTTAGACATACAAAATAGGGCATTTTAACATAATTCATTCTTTTTTTTCCTACTTCTACGTTTAAAAAATACTGCTATTCACCAAATTTATTCATTTAATATTCCATTCTTTTGGTCCTAAAATCACTGAATTCAATTCAGCTATAGCAGAAAGGGTCCATCTTACACCCATATTACTCTAATTATATTTCAGATATTTACTAGGCAAACCATCACATTTATATATATATCAGGAGGTAATTCTGTTTAGAAAGGTTATGTGACATATAGCTAAAATGACTTCTATCAATGTGACTAATAGAGACTAATATAAAATTTAATAAATATGTCAGCTATAACATCAGAAGAATCTTAAATATGTATGAGAAGGTGTGTAGAAATAACAGTATCTTTTAAAAATTCAAATTCTGGTGTAGTTTAATAATAGACATCAGAAATGTTAACACTGAAAAAGTACTGTCATGAATACATTACTTGCAAGAACGTGGGATAAGAGATCTGTGATGTGTATAATACATTTATCCTGATGGCTTTGTTAAGTGAACTAAAATTACATATTATCTACCTGGCCTCATGTAAAGAAAATGGCATCAAAACCTGAGAAATGCAAAGGAAGACGATCAACATAATTTAGAAAATAAAAGACAGAGTCAAGGAAAGGGCATTAGCAAATGAACAGAATGTTTCAGCACTAAGAGAGTTAAGGTTTATGTCAATGAATATGTGGCTGTTAACACATAGGAAGCGTGATGAAACTGAACCCTTGGGAAAGATTTGCAGATTCTTTTTACATCACTTAAAGGTGAAAATACCAGGTGGTTTCTAAAGCAAAAGGCTAGATTCACTTTCAAAAATCATGCCAGTCTCAAAGTTCTTATGTCAAGAAGAAAAGAACCAGGGTAAGAAAAAAAGTGCTTCTTATTTCTAACAATAGCGTATCTTATCTATCTTAGTATGTCTTGATATTTGAACACTTACTTCAATGTCCAATCTCTAGGAGTCATTCTCTGTACTAAAATCTACTATACGACAGCCCCTAAAGTGCCTTTGCTTTGTATACAGAGGTAACCAAGGAACCCCCTTTGTCCCAGGCAGCTGTAATATTTAGGATAACTTGTGACTACAGAAAAATGGAAAAGAAAGAACCAAACAGGGCCCCTTCTGGCTCTTTACCAGGTTTCACTGCTGCCCTTGGCACTCTCCCTATAACCTGCAGGTCATAAAGCAAACACCTTCACCGTCCCACTGTCAAACGGGCACTTCCGCACACCGGGGCTTGGGGCTGGAAGCTGGAAAGCTCCTGCCGTTCTTACAGTGTCCAGATGTGTCCTCTGGTGCTTGGCGCGGTCACTGGAGTTACTGAACGCCTTCTGACAGCCCGGATGCTGGCACAAATACGGCTTCTCGCCTGTGTGGCTCCGCAAATGAATCTTGAGATTTTCGAGCCTTGAGAAGGCCTTCTTGCAACCTTCAAACTGCAAAAAAGAAAACAATTTTTGGTTGTTGAGAAGGCCCTTGAATGTTTGGGGTTGGGGGACAGGAAAAATAAATGTCCTTAGTTTGTACTTAGCCTAAAACAAAAAAATAAAATGAAATACAAACAGTAACAATATTACTTCTAAAAAGATCCGTATGTTTATGTGAACTGCATTTTTCCACTGAATATACATGCCACTTTCCATACCAGATTTGGGTCCCAAACTGATTTCTGTGATTACTTATGTCAGAGAAAATTTGCTGTGAGCCATCTGGCTCAGTTAATAAAAATACAGTGATGCGTGCCTTAAAGGTTCGTTAAAAAATTAACACACTTTTCCATTTCCAAATTGGTCTAAATTGAAAGAATCAGGAAGGAAGAAACTTTTTACAACTAATAAACTAACAAAAAAAGAGTGATGTATGAGAAAAAAAAGTAAATAGAATATCCAAGAGTGAGAGATGAAAAGGACATGTGTCTGCTGAATCATTAAGATCATAAACTTTCTTAACTCTATCTTAAGTGGTTTTCAACTCCCAAGAGTGACCTTGTTAATATATAGGGTGATGCCAAGCCTAATGAGATAAAGTTTTTAACCTGCTTTTAAAAAGGAACTGGAAGACAATTCATTTAGTGCTAAATCATATTCCAAATAAAGTTATAGTTTTATTTCTATTTTTTTAGGAAATTTTGTTACCTGGTTCTTAAAGAGAAGAGCTGAAAATAAAAAGTTGAAGATCTCAAGAAATGCTTCATTGGTTTGTCAATAATATTTATTGATGGTAATATTTACTTACTGTCTTCTGTGGGCAAAATATCAGCTACTATTAGAGGGTCAAAGTGATTTCAATCCTTGAAGTGACAATCTAATAGAAAATGTGTTAGAGAAAGTCTATACATGAAGCATAAATGTGAGATGGGCATTTATCCTTTAACTCTCTCTTTGATGCTAAGCCCCAGAATATTATGTCCTTTTGACAATTTTAATGCCATTAGAGTTCCCAATGCAAGGAAAACTGCAATTAAAATACTATCAGGGGGTTTCCCTTGTGGCGCAGTGGTTGAGAATCTGCCTGCCAGTGCAGGGGACACGGGTTCGAGCCCTGGTCTGGGAAGATCCCACATGCCGCGGAGCAACTAGGCCCATGAGCCACAACTACTGAGCCTGCGCGTCTGGAGCCTGTGCTCCCCAACAAGAGAGGCCGCGATAGTGAGAGGCCCGCGCACCGCGATGAAGAGTGGCCCCCGCTTGCCACAACTAGAGAAAGCCCTCGCACAGAAACAAAGACCCAACACAGCCAAAAATAAATAAATAAATAAGTAAATTTTAAAAAACTATCAAGGACTTCCCTGGTGGTCCAGTGGTTAAGCCTCTGCGCTTCCAATGCAGCGGGTGCGGGTTTGATCCCTGGTTGGGGAACCGAGATCCCACATGCCGCGGGGCGTGGCCAAAAAAAAACACCCCAAAACTATCAGAACAAAACATAATATGTTTATTGCAATTAAGAAACCTCACTCCTTAGAGAGGAATGTGGGGCTGGTGGGGAGAACAGAAGTAAAGAAGGGTAAATGGAAGATGGTTTTTATTAAAAATTAGCAGGTATAACTTAAGCTTACTACAAGAAATGCTATAAAATTCCTTGGTTCTCTTACTTATTACAACAGATGAGTACATTGTCCATGAAGGGATGACCCAGAGTTGGCCAGGTTTTGGTTATTTGAATTTTCACCTTTAAGTAAAGGATGAACTAAGGAGGAAGAATAATCAAACATGTCACAACTCCATCTATTTAAGTTGTCCAGATTTTGCATGCTGGAGTATTTTAAGATATTTATGAAAGTTGCACTTATTTTTGATTGAGAGTTATACATGTTTCACAGACATATGTTGGTTTATTTCAATTTTGATATTTTGCTTAAAATAATTTTGGTGTTTTCCTGATTTCTATTTCACATAAAAATAAATTTAGCCCGAACAGAAGATGATTGCTGACGAAGAGTGAAAGGCATATAATGTTATATCGCTAGAGGGAGAGGGGAATTAAGTGGTTTATTTCTGCAGGTTTTCAAGTGGGTCTCAAATGTGAGAATAAAGGGGCTCAAAGATAACCCCCAATTCATGGCTAAGAGGCCTCTGCCAACCAAACCTCTGTTTTTAAGGTTCACTCTGAATGATAACTCAGTGCAAACTTCTGGAGCTCAGTTTATTTGTCTTAGAATCACCTGGTAGACCACACTTAAGTCTAAAATGAGCTGTGGTTTTGGACACATCAAGCCTGTAGCCTAGTTCCTAGCAAGGCTGTTTTGTAGGGTGGGCACCATTCTGGGGCCAGCTCCAGGGATGCATACCCAGACCTGAGTAGGCCCCAACACCCACTCCCTTCTATAGTCACCCTAGCTCTTGGTCAGAGAGAAGGCTGCATTGTCTCAGCACCAACATGGGAGTGGAGAACCACTTTAGAATAGATTAATGAGGTTTCTGTGAGCACCAGACAGATAAGACCCCTGGATCTACCACAGAGTGATTAGAAGGGATCCCAAACATGTCCTAGAACTAATTCCAACTGCCCACTTCATCAGATGTAAACTGAATGTAGATTAGCATTTCTAAGGTCTCTCCAGTTAAATGTCCATGTAAATGTCCAGTTAAACTCAACTAATTGCTAGTATTATTGTTAACAGAAGTAATGATCAAAGACCAAAGAGCTTGCTGCATTCCAAGCAAATCAGTGAAAAGTAGACTATAGCTCAGAACATCCTGACCATTTTTTAAAAATAGCAAAGATGGAGGAAAATATGAGCACCCAGACTGAAAATGACAACAAAAAGATTATCAGTAAAATCATGAAAATCCAACTGATCTCAGATGTTTCCTCTGTAACAAGAAAGGCCAGAAGACAAAAGTATTTGTAGTACTTGTACTAGCATTATACAATTTTCAGGAGGAAAGAGTAAGAGTGAAGGGATTTGACCACACTGAGTCATATGAATAAAGCCAAGAACAAGGCAACCCCATGTATTCAGGGGCTCATAATAAGCATCACCCACTCACTCTTATTGAAGAAATTCACTGGGAAGAAACCATGAACGCCAAACCAATAAAATCCAGCACCGAAGAACTGACAAATGGCTTCATGGGGGTGTGCCTAACACCCAACCCATCACAGGAGTATGCAGAGAATCACACCTGATTGAACGTGCCACACTAACAATTCTGCAAGAAGTGAAATTAGGTGCTGTTCATTTCTCTAAAGGTGTCTGGATGAAACTTGAAAGCAAATGATTTCATAATGAATCATTATCATTCATTATGGGAATAAACCTGTAATTCAACACAAGAATTTCCTCTCCCTCAGGCAATTTTACCCCAAGATTTATAAGTTCAATTAAATGCCAATGCATTAAAAATAAACTAACATTTAGGTAGAACTACACAAGAGTGTTACAAAATACAGCTAAACTGGATGTTTTGGGTGTTTGAGTAAATGGATGCTTTGTTTTCTACTTATATTTTTTCGTGTTTTCAAAATCTTTAATGAGTCTCACCTTGTAAAGGAACATCTAAACATAAAGGTAAGCCGGAACCATAGAAGGAGAGTTTCCTTGAATTTGACCACATACTTTCCCATCAAGATTCCTGAAGTGCAAAGTCTATCCTGAGATCTAAGGTCCAAATTGTCACCTGACTGCTTGTGTCATTGCCACGAACCAACCTCTACACAAAAATTGACCAATATCAGTCCCTGGTCATCCCCTTCCTTGACTGCCTGTAGAGCCAGGTACTTAAGGCCCAGTGACACACAGCTGGGTCATCAGGCCTGAAGTTGCCCATGGTTCAAACACAAGCCATATACAGGAAGATGAGAGAAAAACAACAAATAAACAGACTCTCAGAATCCAAGGGGGTAGCAGAAGGAGGAAAAGTGGAACAAAAAGAGAGACAAATGCAGAATGGTAATACGGGAGGGAGTGGTGGTGGGAAATGGGTCTGGTACACATTAGTAACTTTATCTAAATAGCATTCTTTTTTTCCCCCTGACCAATACTGAGTAAGCCCTATGAGCATGGCACTACGTGTTAAGCAATGAGAGGAACAAGATGACCTCAAATTTTACTCATGGGAAGATGGAAGCAAGATCAGTGCATATGGCTGGACAGGTCACACACTGGTGAACCTTGAGCAGTGACTCTCAGAGACACGGTGTGTGGACCAGCAGCATCGGCATACCCTTGGGAACTTGTCAGAAACACAAATTCTCTGGCCCAACCCCAGACTTACAGAACAGAAACCTGGGGGTGCGGGCCCAGACATCTGAGTGTTAAGGGGCCCTCCAGGAGATTTGGATGCTACAGTGTGAGTCTGGAATGCCATTCATATTGTAATCACTGTTGATGTTCTTAAGAAAATCTCCTAACAGAAGTAAAGTGTCTTGCAGAATTCACTCATTTCTAATTGGGACAAGGGTCATATGGGCTTGCAGCAGCCCTGGACTGAAAAGAAACATCTCCATCCCAGGATAAAGCAGGGTTATCTCCATTTGCACTGCAAATGAGACAAAATTCCAGAACGCCAATGTCATACTAGAGATTCTTTAAACTCCTGATTATTTAATCTGTTGCCAAGCAGATGTCTAGTTCTGAAACAGGTATGCCTAACAGTTCCCTCAGTGGCCTCCTGACCAACAAAACATCCCATGTTTCTAGCGCCTACTACATTTCACCCTTGAGAAAAAGCACTGAAGGGGAGTCATCATTTTCCAATCGCACATTTCAGTGGCTTTACAGACACGTGTAAGAACAATGCATGAAACTGTAAGCAACAGAATTTTAAATCTCATGCGGTTTTGAAAATACTGCATTGTATGAAGCCTCACTCTGAGAAAAATCTCTTTAACTCTGAGGCTGTTTTCAAGTAACAAACCTTAATTAAAAAGTATAAGTTACCTCAAATCCAGAGACCCTTAGCTTGCACCACTTTGTTAATTTAGGAGATTATTTCATATTTAAAGGATCACAACTGGTCTGTAATCACCATCTCTCTCTCTCTCTCTCTATATATAGGCTTGATTACAGATTGTTGACATTAAGTGGCATTAAGATGACCTTTGAAATATTACTTTCCCTTTCTATTAGAGGCTTTTATGTAAGGTTTTGAAAATGAAAGACTCATTAGACACCATTAAAATAGGATTTATTCCATATGTGTAACCAGTAATCAAGTAGAATATTACTCCCTCCCCTAATCAGCAATTTAGAGTGTTGAGAAGCACAAGTTCGTATTCAAAGCAGTAATAACAGCAAACCTTTCCTGATCAGGTTTCTATACCATCACTAGTGTCAACAAAACCAAAACAGAAAGGAGTCTATGATGCTGGACATGCTTTTTAAAAATATACATTTGATTTCAATTAAGGCTCAGTGTTTACGACCCTTGGAAGAATAAGCTTTTACAATTTCATCAGTCAAGACCAATTAATCCCATTAGTGACAGCTGATACTGTGTCATGCTGTGCAGCGCTGGGGACTGACTGATGAATTATATGCTAGTTTACATCTTCCAGGTACAGCCCAAAGACAACAGAGATGAAAGGCATTGGTGGAAAGGTCAGCAAATATTTATAACACTGTGGATATAGTCAAGATGACTTCCACAGTAAGCCCAAGAGTTCAAGTCCCTTGAATCATGGACATACCTGCAAAAGGTATAAATGAAAGATGGCTTCTTCTGTGACGCAGAAAGAGGGGGCCAAAGGCACGGCTGAAGGCCCAGAGCCACCTCACGCATCTGAGAAGAGGTGAGAAATCTGACTCATGTGTTCAGCTGAGATTTATAAGTTTCCTTCCAGGACAGTGCTTCATCTTTATGTGCTCATAAGTCACTTGGGCATCTTATTAAAATACAGATTTTGATTCAGTAGGTGTGGAGTAGGGCCTGAGATTCTGCATTTCTAACCATCTCCTAGGTCATACTTCTAAATGTTGAATGTTCAAAGATTCCATTTTGAGAAAGTAAGGTTCTAGGGATCATGAAACCACCCTCAGGTTGAACATGTACAGTTTGATGGGATTTAAAGGAAAAAAAAAGAGATAAAATTAAAAAAGAACTAGAGCAAGAATAAAAAAGTAAAGGGCTTACTTTTGATGAACCAAACTATTGCCGCTTTGTCCTTAAAAGTACAGAAGAGTAAAGTCTAATTGTTAAACTTAGGTTGGGAAGAGAATAGAAAGTGTTGTCTGGGGGAAGAAAAGCAGAAGAAAAGTCAGGAAAAAAAAAGGACAAGAAATCAAAACAGAAAGACTGCAGAAGCACATTGGGACAATCTGATCTTGTTTCTCCTTCAGTCTCCTTCGCATTTGGACATACGGCTTGCCTCGTGCCACCCTGTGGTTTCTGGTCCCAGTGCATTCTTATTAGGACTGGATGCTCCAGCAAATCTTAATGTTTACCACATCAGTTTGTATAAAGTGTTACATAAAGGGAGAAAAAGAAAATAATTCAAATGTTTTGAGGCTTTTAAAAAGTTATCTAGTTCATGAATTTATTACACTGCATAATATGGAGTTCCTTCCTCTCCATGCTTCATTCAGACTATTAATTCTGTAATGAGGATGGAGAAGATGTCTCTGCAGGTTCTCACTTTGTGATTTTACTCATGTTTTCATCACCTTCTCATCCATAACGGAAGAAGGTACCCACAGAAAACGAGTTTCTATGTTTCCTTTTGGTTGTTAAAGGTAATATCTGATTTTAAAATATTTCAAAGTTCTACCAAGAGAAGCAGTGGCCTCACTGGAAAATTATTTAAAATTGTGGTAGGGTAACCCTGGTTAATTTGATATTTCTCTTTACTTCAAGGAAATCAGTGCACTCTAAAGTGATTTTCCGAAGATTCCAAATATCTAAATAGATTTGCACTTGCATTTCCTAGGACAGCCTTCAAAGTTTCCCAGTCCCTTGGCTTGGCTGGGGTAGCCAGAGTGGGGAAGAGACTCTGACACTTTGGCCTCAATGAGTCAACCACTTCAGTGCATGCCACTCATCTGGCATTCTGAAGTGGCCTACTGTACTCATTTATCCAGATTTTCTGGAACTATTAAAATTTTGTAGAATTAATATAAAACCCTTTCTGTAATGTCTTCCTAAACTGTAATAAAGAGATCCCAGTTACTATGTTTCTCCTTCTTATTCTAGTGTACAAAATGAATCTGTTAACTAGCTCATAAATGCAACTTCCTGGCTTGTTGTGCTTCTTGTTTTTGATTAAGAAATCTGTATAAAACAAAGGTTACCTAAATGGGCAGTATGTATGTGTTTCTTATTGGTTTAAGGCAATTTGTTGTTTTTTAACATTTTGGGTCATGGGCAGCAGCTGATCTTTCAAAGGACACTCTAAATGAGGTGGCAAAATAAATAAGAGTGTAACATAAAAATTGAAAATGGAAAAAATGTTTTGGAGAAGCCACATGACAATGTAGAGAGAAATATGTTATTTTTGTGCCAACATTTGAACCATATTAAATTTTTATGGAAATTATCAAGTGTCTGGTTTATAAAAATTGAAAGGAGCTGGGGATAGATGGAACCTCATCATGGGCATTATATTCACAACTGGAAAAAGAATACTCCACAGTGCAACACTGATATTTAAAACATATCATATGGCTGTCTCCGGTTAGTCAACAAATATAAAGTATCATATATTATTCATGTTGTGTCAATACAATGCCAGAAAACTACAATTTCAAGCAAATAATTATTCCGTGAGTGGGTAAATAATGGAAAACTGGTTCTTTGGGGGTTGTTTAAACATAACAGTAAGTTGCCTGAATTTTGTTGTTGTTGTTGTTTGTTAGCATTGATTTCATGCAGTCTGAAAATACATATCCACTAGAGCATGTATCCTTCAGAGGTTCACAGTCAGACCTCAATAAATGCACTTTGATTACATGCCAGTAAAGCAGATATATTTAAGGCTATATCATTGGCCCTGAATAAATATACCTAAAAGAAATCAAACTATTTAATTTTCTGTGTATCTGTGTTTCTGACCACCACATAGTCATATACAATTCCATATACATGGATCTACCAAAGCACAGTACTTCTATGAAGTATATATAAAGTCTACATATAAAAGCAACTTTCATGTATTTTGCTACTCTATATTAAAGAAAACAATTTTTCCAATTTTTTAAGTATCAGTCTATATACCAATGGACCAGGGAATACTGAGTTTCTTGTACATTCAGCACTTTATAGGCTGTGTGGATGATACAAAAGAACCACCAGGCTCCATCCTACATTTTCTGCATTCACAGTACATTCCAGGAGATAGACATATACTCAGAACAAATTTTGAATCTGACCCAGCCTGCTCTAACACCCTCAAATTATTTTCTATATACTAACGGTGAGGAAAACAGAGACACTGGAGCAATCATCTTTTGGATTTTAGGCATTATTTTGTGCATTTTAAAAAAATGGCAGAAACATTCTCTAAAACTCTAGTTTCTCTTAAAGGTCTCTCAAATTTCAGAAGACAGATAGGGATAGATGAAGTAAAAGAGAACTAAGTAAGCAAAAGCAAAGGAGAAGTAGAAAAACAGAAACAGAGAAGGAGAGAGAGAGGCTACGGGTCAAAGAAGGTCTTGGCATGTACGTGGTCAGGTCTGTCCCCTCCCCTCTCTCCTCCCACCCTTCCCACTGGACTCCAGGCCAGTCCAGCTGCGGTTCCCTAATTAAGCAGCATGCTCTGCTTTGCCTCTGCCTCTGCTTGTGCTACTCCCTGTGCCTGGTGACATCCTACTGAACCTTTAGCTTGGTGTCACCACCTCTGTGATGCCTTCCTTTATGCTTTCACCAAGGCACAATGGATCACTCCCCACACACACACACCAAGCCCTGACCACTGCCTTGGTAATGCCTGGAGATACACTAATTGGATTGTTTGTCTCCCCCACTAGGCTGTGAGCTTTATGAGGATAAGGGACTGAGTCTTATTAATCTTTTTATTGCCAGCACTGGCTACAGTGCTTGGCATATACTCAAAGTGACCACAGATTATTTGCTAAATAAATGCTAAATGAAATGGAGAGAATGAACTCTTTGTATAAAAAGCATATTGATTTCCTAGACTTCCTTGTGTAGTAAGCTCATTAAGGCCTTTTAATTAGGTAGGGCCAGTCACCACCATTCTTGATGACATCAAATGGTCAACATCGCAAAAGCTATAAAATGCTTTATGGGTTTTGCTGTATTTTAATGTTCTATAGAATTACTGTAAAACACATAATTATTTTAATATCTAATCACATGGGGAAACAATACTAATAACAACATATGGTTGTATTTTTTTGTAGATGCAATGCATTAACTTCTTTACTGATGTTCTGAGAAATCTGTAGCAATACTGATGAAGGGAGTGAGTGGTCTTCCTACCACACCAACTTGAGCTAAACATACACAGACCCATTGGGAACATGTTATTAGCAGTAATTCAAGGCACATAAATGTGTGCCTTCTTCATACATAAAGGAAAAGAAACTGTTGTAAATTGCCCTAAGCTGAGCTAATATGCTCTCAAATATGCCGGGGAAGAGCCTCTCATGCAAAGAAAAAAGATCTTTGGGACCGTGCCCTAAATTGCCTGAGTCAAATATCTCCAGAGAGCAGGTCAGTCAATTTCCCATGCCATGCCTCTGCTCACCATCCTATAGCCAACCTCTCTGAATGGCAGGCAGCCATTACAACCCCATACAATCCCAGGCTATAACCCTGCCTAAATCCAGAGCTTTCTGTATTCAGAGTACAAGGGGCTGTAGCAAGGCCTTGGCTCTGCCTTTCCTGCTGGCAGTGGACTGGCTCCCCTGTAATTGTCTTTGACTGCAAAGAGGAGAAATGCCACTGCTTGCCTTCAGTTTTATTAAGAATTGGCATGCTTGGTTTAACAGAGCTAAGCAATATATTTATTTACTATGGTGTTTCCCAAAATGATTGCTGAATTCTGTCATCTCTTGACTGAGAAACTGTTTGTGGGTTGCAACAGAATGTATGCTAACATACATACAGCAACACAAACTTCCAAGACAAACTGTTTAAGTCAATTTGCTATCATATAGGCACACAGGTGCAAATATGTGCATATGTACTTGGGGGTACAGCCATGGGCACACACTAACACTTGCACACATATCCCCCACAGAGTCTGTAATAAATGTGTATATTTAAGATCTGTGTTCAGGGGTATAGAGGCAAGCATGAATTTGCCAAGAGAGAAAAGGAAATTCACACACGAAGAGAATAATTTACCATAAATTGGCCCACACTGAATTTACTCCAAAAAACAGAGTGCAAGATGCCAAATTTTTAATGGCTCTTACTTTTCCAGATCTGGCCCTGACAAGCTTTGGAAGAGATGCAAGTGGGCAGGAAAGATGGGATTAAAAAATTATATCTTAAGCCTTTTCACTTTCAAATGTAAAATTTCCACCACTGTGACAGGAGGAAAGAGTGTGGCAGGGATATTTTCCTGACACCATGCTTTTCTCAACAAAAAGCCGTCGATTTTCATTACGCATTGCTTAAATATAAATTCTGTACTTGCTAAAAGTCATCTGTGTCTGGATGCTTAAAAAAGAAGCAGATATGAAAATAATGGAACTAAAACCTTGCATTAGCCCTGGCAGCCATCACAAAGGTGTGAGCTCAGAGTGATGCTTTGGGGCAGCTTCACAGTCCGAGAACTGACAGTCCTTTGTGACAACCCACAAGATTTGTCAAGGCCACTCATTCACTTGCTTCCAAAATGCATCACCTCCAATATTCTTTCTTTCACAGCTGAGCTTTTCTGCATGGCTTTCCCATCACATGCCTGACTGGCAAGTAGCAGGTGCTCAGAAAATCTCCCAATCCTTCTACTTGCTCTTCTCCTTCCTGGTTCTGATTTTAAACTACCTATCCCATCTCTGAGCCCTTCTCCTTTTTGTTTTGTTGAGGGAATCACCTTCCTATATATATGCCCATGGTTCACTCATGGGCAAGAAACTATCATCAAATTCATTAACCCCTTCCAAGTATGACCTCTTAGGTATTGAGACCCACAGGGTATTCAATCACTGTATGCATGCACTGAGTCTGATCCCTATAATTCTTAAGCAAATACCTTGGCTAAGAATTGTAATCTCAATCCCCTTGACTATCCTACTTAATGCAACTTCACCCCTCCCCTCCCTGGCCCTGAACATGACTCTATTTATCACAAGAATAATAGGTCTACATAAAATTTTACCTAAAATTGTCAAGTTTGTGGTGTATGTGGATCATCTCAGATGTTTTAGTTTGATGAATTTAAATTACAATTGTTTCTTATTCTCCAAAGAAATAAAAAAATGAGTAAAAGGTATTGTTTCTAAGATATGTTTCTTGCTTTATGTCCTTAGCCATCTTACAGAGCCAACAATCCTGACGTGAAAATACTTAGCACAGAGTAAATTCCCAATAAAAGTTAACCATTATTACCATCATCTTTCATGTATTCAAATTATCTAGTATTATTATCCCCATTTTACAAGTGAAGAAAATCGAGGCCTAGAGAAGTCAGGTGATTTGCCACAGACATAGAGCTAGTAAGTGTCAGGTGGATAACCAGAATCATGGCCTTCTGGCTCAATATTTAACCATTTCCTCTATACAACGCCAAGGTAATGTTATTTCTCAAGAGGTTAAAGAGATAAAGGAAAAAATATGCTTTGGAAGGAATCCAAACACGCTTTTTCTTTTGTTCCTTTACGAAGTGAAAAATATTAGTAGTTTAAATTCACTATAGCAAATACCATCAACTATCCTAAATTATACCAATCATTCTCACCAAAGTCTGAGCATAAAGGGAAGTCATTGATAATGACTAAAAAGTATTGTGAGCCTTATGTTCTTGGGATAATCTTTTGTTTTAATAACTGTAATTCTCAAATCAAAAAAAAAAGTGGTATGCATCTGTAAATCACTCAGATGCTTATGCTGCTGGAAACAAATACAACATCAGACCTAATGTGAAATAGTCAACCTGAGCATTTTGAAAGAACTTCAAGGCTGCATACTCAGCTGAACAGTAAAATACAGCATGAACCCTTAACTCATTTCATCAAATGAAGGGGCTCCTGAATTTACTACCAATTTACCAGTGGTGACAAAACTTGGTCCTTCTTAGATGCCTATGTGGCTAAGCCTTTCTTCAAAGTAACTTTAATTATGGAGAAAACAAAGATGTTTTAGCAGTTCCCATAATCTAATAGGTGCCTAATATGCATTAGGTGCTCAATAAATGTTTTTTTTTGAAAAATGGTTAATGATTGAATATTTGCCTAAATATTTGTTGTAGCACTTTTAATTTGAAGCAAAATTCCTCCAGAAAGAGAAAAACAGTTCACTTTGCTTTGTTGGATATATGTATCCTAACTGTATCACATCAGAAATCACAGGGTTATCAACTGTTAAACTTGGCCTAGACCTCTCCTCTGAGCTCCAGGTCCCACTGCCTATTCAATATCTCTGTACACTGATGGTCCAAGGTACCTCAAAGTAAATATTCCAACATTTAACAATGACCTTTCCCCCAAAACACAGCTTCACTCCCTGCTCTCTATTTACCCAACAGTACAGCCCAGCACGTGGAAGTAACCCTTGACAACCCTCTCTTACACACCCATCTCTAATATCTAGGTCCTCAGAAGTATCTCTCAAACATGTCTACTTCTCTCCATCAACATTTGACCTCCCCTAGACTAAGCCACCAACTTCTCCCACGTGGTCTACCTCAGTAATCTCCTAATGGGTCTCACGCTCCCACTCGTGCCCTCATCTACCATGTAGTCTCCACGCTGCTGCCAGAGTAATCGGTTGAAAACTACAAATCTGATCATGTCACTCCCGTGTCAAACTCTTTAAAGGTTTCTCATTGGTTTTTGGATAAAGACCAAAGCCTAACCATGGCCTCCAAGGACTTGCTTGATCTGCCTCCTGCCTACTCTCCAGCCTCATCCTCACCTCACCCTCCTCCCCTTCGCTCCTTCGGCTTCAGCCACATTGGTCTTTCAGTTCCTTGAGCCGTCATGCCCTTTCTTACTTCAAGGCATTTGCACATGCTATTTCCTTGGCCTGGAAAAATGTTTTCCTCCTATTTCCCTGGTTAAATATTACTCATCTTTTCGAGCTTAGCTTAAATATACCTTTTCCAGGAAAGCAGTCTCTGTCCCCAAGCTTAGGCTTAGTCTCCCACGTATATGCCCTTATAACATCCTCACGGACCATGAGCTCCTTTAGGACGGGGACTGGGATGGTCCTTTTCATGATGCACTAGTGTGCACAGAAAGCTCCTAACATAGATTTGTTGAATAATGGACAAATGCATTATTATATATTAAAATACAAGCTATTTATATTAAAATGCTTTCTCTTTCTCCCTCCCTTCCTTCCTTTCTCTTTTTAAAACTATGTTGTTAGGGCTTAAAATCCACTCAGAATAACTATATACTCATAGGAACAGTGCTTCTTCTAACAAACAAGGGGGAATAATAAAAGATGAGTAGAACTTAAGAACAGACCCTCATGTCTGGAGAAAAAAAAATATTTGTGAAACTCTCTATAATTTCTAAGTGCTACATGAAATGCAAATGTTTTCTAGATTCCAACTGCACACACAGAAATATCTCAACTCATTTTGACAAAGTTATCCACCAGGGAGATGAATAAATAGCTTCACTAAATATATATGGTGCAATTATACCCAGCAATAAGTGACAATAGGTCTTGCTTTATAGTAATCTAAAAATTCAAAGCCCAATTATTTCAGCTGCTCAGTAAATAATACTGAAAAGATGTGGTGGAAAGCAATTTAAGAACAGACTGTATTAGTAAATGCTAATGATTGCTTTATGATCCACAGAGCCACTTCTTTTTCTTCTGAAAGAAAGCTTTTTGTAAATTAAGAAAAAAAAAATAGACATCTATGAGCTACAGCCAAGAACAAAATGAAAGCAGGGAGTACTCCTTTTGATCTTTCAAGAGTAGTATTTAGTTAAAGAATGTATGCTGGACTACAGAAAAACACCACCAGAAACATGAGCGATTGGGACCTGAAAAATACAGTCGTTGGCAGCTGGCCTTTTAAAAATATATTTTTAAGGAAAAAAAAAGGACTTGTCTCCATAGCTCCAAATTTCAGGGCAAACTGACACTGACTTTAATGAAAGTGGTCAGTTTCAGACTTCTTTTTTGGAATTCAGAAGCACTGCAAGTAATTGGTACAATTAGCAGTTTAGATATGCAAATCAAATTCAAACTTGAAATGACTGAGATGGAAAAGCAACCTCAACAAGAAAAAAAGGAGGAAAGAGAGGAGAGAGAAGCACGACAAAAACAACACTGGCCCTTCTGGATAAGAGGTCAGCTGAAGCCACAGTAAAGATAGATGGGGACACTGCTGATCTCTTTAAGACAAACCCAGTGAAGGTGAGAGGCAAAGGAGGAAGCTGCCTAGCCACAGGTCTAACCAGACCAAGAGAATCTGGAGAACAATCAACAAGCCGGAGCTGGAACTACTGCCCTATTTAGAGCTCTTGTTTGCATGCTCTCTGGACTTGTGGTGTTTATTATATTTCTAATTTGAGCAAACCATGTAAGCTTTCGGCACCTCAAAAAAATAAAATCATATGGCCAATAAAAATGTTTATTCAAGGGGAAAAAAGTTAGCTCAAAGGCAACAGCTTCCTACTTTCTTAGCCACCTTACTGCTGGGGAATGGTAATCTACCTCGCTGCTCTTCTGCCTATCTGGGATCCACCCACTAGAGGCCCACTTGAACCCGAAGGCTCCAAAGGGTAGCACCACTCCGGAATCCCATAGCACTCTCTGATCTTCTGGACGCAACCAGGCTCACCCAATTTGTATTTTCTTTGCACACTGTATTTCTCCTTCATCATTCTTTATTCATCTGCCATTAAATAAAAATTTCAGTAATCGTCTGCATAATGGTTATCTCCTGAGCTCTTTCTTGTCCATACCCCTGTTTACAGAGCCTAGCACAGGGCCTGGAACTTGCCAGGTGCTCACTGAATGAAATGGAAAAATCTGGGATTGATGGGTAATATTAGGTCAGATCATCCAAATGTCAAAGCTACTCTCGATCGTCATTTATTCAATGACCAAAAATCAATTACCAACAGTTTATTAATTATTGTATGGAGACAATGCATAAGACCCGAAGCAATCAGCTACCAAGTGGTATCCTAGGACAGTGCTTCTCAGACTTTAATGTGCTCACAAATCTCCTGAAGAATTCATTATAAGGCTGACTCTGATTCAGCAGGTCTGGAATGGGATCTGAGAGTCTACATTTCTAAAAAAAACTCCCAAGAGATGTTGATGGTCCTCAGGCCACATTTTGTGTAGTAAGTTCCTACGGGTCAAATTGACAACTCAAACACAGCTTTTCCCCCACATGAATCTTATTTATTTTGCATTTAAAAAAATCACATTGTGATTATTACCTAGGTGGTTCCTGGTTTAGGTATTCACAGATGTCATCTTGGGAGATGAAGGATCACCATTTCTTGATTTCCTCTGGGACCTGGGGTCTGTACTACACATATTCTCTGGTGAACTCTATCTCACCAGAAAATTTAGCCATGTCCTCATTATCCCAACAAAAGGTTTACTTGTGTCAAGGGAATTTGGCCAGGAAAAAAAGTGAACTTGGATTTTCTATAGGACATACTTTTATGATAAACTCTCTTGAGAATATTTGTCCTTTTTTAGTTCTTTTGACAAATTAGTGCATATGCAGCACTTCAGTGTTTATAAAACACAGAGGGTCCTCTTTATCTACTAGTATTTCTCTCCATTTCTGTGATCAATGTTGCATAAAACTTTTTTCCAGCAGTTTCCGAGCCATTGTGGAAAGCCTGGAACAGGCTGACAGATATTGATATTTTGATCTTTTATACCAACTTCCACATCTATTAATTTTCAATGATTCTTTTGTAAAGTGACAGAGTTTGGGTTGTTTCCTCAAACAATGACACAATCATGTAGATGTTTTCTGTAGGCAATACCTGAACATCTCTTTGTTCACATGGTCTTGCCTCATACCACAATACAAAGAGCTGATCTATGTTTAATGATTTTTCTATGGATTAAAGGTAAAAAGAGTTTTAAATACCTCTTTGATAACAATTCTTTTGCTAGTACTCGATGCAGCTCTCCTAGAGGAGTACTGCCAATGGTAATTAGATTTACTTATGTATATCCCTCCTCCACCTCCAAGACACACACACACACACACACACACACACACACACGCACGCACATAGCATGCATTTGCTGAAAAAGTCAACATGTGGCTTTATGTCTGTAGTACACCAATCAACATATCAAAAACCAAATTTAGAATCCTAATTCACAATACCACTTTTTTCCTTTTTTTCTCCTCTTAGAGTAAATTAAATTCACTCTTTGTTGGAAGGAAATGTAAAATGTGCTTCACACATACATTTAACACTAATCTGTTCTCCCTACTTTAATTATGCTTTGAATTTCTGTGGGATCTTATATCCCAGGGACTCAATTTACTTTTATAAATATTCATTGATTCTTTTCCTCCTGTTTCCATTAGTGCTGCTAAATATTACCTACCATTTTGCATTTGGAGAAACTGAGGCACCAAGGAGGAACCTAAGGTTTGGAACCGAGGATAGTCACTTACAACTATAGAGATGAAAATACGACTTAGAAGCCCCCTCTGATAAAGAGGCAACCCTCCCGCCAAAGCGTAGAAATAACGGTACAAAGTTCGGGGATTAAATCAGAGATCGCCTGCTCATTTTCTAGGCACAGCTATGTTCCTTATTTTGTCCTTTCCCTAGTACAAAGTGCAGTAACAGAATAGCTGCCCTGTGGTTAAAGAGAAATGATTACAGAAAAGAACAGTTGGAGAAAACAAGGCAAAAGTACTTGGATTTTAGTCAGTGGGAGTCCATCACAGTAACTAATGGGCTGAGAATGTTTCTATTTTTTCACCAAGTAATCCATATGCAAATTTCCTGCAGTATTCAATATGCACTTCCAAACTCAGTAAATGTTTTCTATTCTTTTCTGCTTAACTCTCTCAGCTTTTTCCAATTAGGCCCTGTTTATTTAGAAAAAAAGAAAATGTCTAAAGAAAGGATTAAGCTCTGTATCTTATAGAGAAAGAATGAATATTAGAAATTCTTTCAGGATCTAGAGGATGCATTCTTTACTCATCCTCCCCGCTGGGATGGGTAATGAGAATAAAGTAAAAGGAGAACGAGGCTTTTTACTTCGTTTGGTTTGTTCAGCTGAAAACATGCTTTTGACTATCTGGAATTAAATCCAAAATTCATGACAATTCAGACAATGGTGTACATGGAATAAGACTGTGGGTAAAAATAAATAAAAGAGAGATGTGAAAGCTCAAAAGGACCCACCTGGTGAGCAGAAGTTCTGCAAAAGCAAGAGAATTCACGACGTGGAGGGGACAAGGGGACAGGCTGGAGAGAGAGAGCACGAATGGCTGAAGCTAGCAGTTGTATCAAATGAAGATGACCGAGGAAACAGAGCTGTAAATCGGAGACATGTCTCCAAAACATGGCTTCTCAGAATAGCAGCGAGGGAAGATAGTGCGTGAAAGTCAGCTCTTTCATCTCCAATCACTACACCCACGAAGACATGTGGTGTTCTGCCTGTCTCTTTCAGGAGTTAAATTAAAAGTTGACGGTCATTTTGTGTGGGAGGGAGGGAGGGAGGGAGGGAAGGAAAGAAAGACAGTTCAACCAAGGGTTTTCAACAAAAACCCCCTGCACTTGAATTCCATGGAAGACATAAGGACAGAGATATCATGGTGCCCGAGAAGGAATTTCTGCCACAGAGAATGGCCTGCTTCAAGAGGCTGTTGTGAAGCTCAAAGAGATAATATATACACAATATTTTGAAAACTTAAATGCATCATACAAATGAAAGAGGGGTCATGAGCAGTGGTTATGGCTGGCACTGTATTAAAGAATACAAGATGCTTCCAGGGTCTCAGAACAGATCATTAGCAAATAAAGTTGTAAAGAGTTAAGCATAAAAAGTACCAAAATGTCAGGTTTTCTCTCCCAGCATTTAGGGACTTAAAAGCCATAGGGAAAAATAACTGATAAATTGTATTTAAGGATAGACTATTTACCTGGTGATTGAATAATATACTGAGTTCTTAAAAAAATCCCCACATCGAGTTTGGCTGCCTAAGAGATAGAGCATAAAAAGCAAAATCTAGGAAAAGAAAGGTGTCAATATAATCAGTAAAGAGAGCTTTCCCTTTAATGGCAGCTATGGGAAAGAGGAGGAACCTGAATGAGGTAGTATATAAATGCACCAGCAATTGGCTACAACCATACCATAGCCTGTTCCCCCCATAAATACTCCCTACTACAATCTACATCTTCTGGATTTGGCAAAAAAAGAAGAAAAATGAAATGACTCCTTCAACTCTGGTCAAACCACCTGCTTACACTGTCCATGAAAACAAACAAAAACCGTTGTGGTTACGTTACCCAATGGTCATTTATAAAAGTTAAATTCTATTCTTCAATGCAGTAGTTGAAAGAAAGAAAATCACTTCCAAAAGCTTTTTAAATTTTAAGTTCCAAGGCACAGCAGTGCTCTCAAATTTCAATTCCTTATGTCTTAAGCTTAGAGAAAAATAAACTAAAGCCTGCCAAAAATCCAGGCTGACTAGTAAAATGTTACAACGAAGTGCCCTGGGTTTGAGACTACAGTTGGTATCCAAATCAACAGAAACATCCCTGACAGAAGCCTTCAGATCACCATGGAACAGGCTTTGATGTCCTTTGTTTAATTCTGTGGAGACCCAATCCTCAAGCGGAATATTTCTGGCCAGTCAAATAAAGACCTTTCCCAGAAAGCCAAAGGGCTTGGAGACATCATTCTGATTCTCAGTCCATGCTTAAGTAACCCGACACACTGGATCTCACCTCTAGCTTTAGGGTGCACCAAAAGACATTACATGCAGGTTTTTTTTCTTTTGATCCCATGGACCAGTTAAATTTTTTTCTCCTTTCATTACCAAAGTGGCTTCTTCCTTGAGCCAACTTTGAATATCCCCAAACAGTAATTATATTACAGAAACAGCCTCATACATGAGAGGGCTGACCATGCTTTAACAACTTTGGATGTTTAGCCTTTATCAGGCTTTTTCTTCTGCAGCTTCGCCGAAACGATGAGAGCTCCCCCAAAAGGAGAGATTTCTGCCTCAACACACAGGCACATCAAACGAGAAGAATAATCTACACCTGTAGTCACAAACTGATTAAGCCCCCGTATCTTCCCTGGCACTGCGTCTGAGAACTCCGTCCTTGAGAACTTGCCCGGGGACTCGCGAGGCGGTGTAAGCAGTTAGAGCTAAAACCTGAAAAATCTTTACCAGACCTCCCAGCCACCTGCCTCCCGCAGTGCCGTGGAATGGGAAGAAAAATCTCAAAGTGGCTCCGTATCTACATATCTGTTCTTTCTTTGAAGGTGTGGCCTAGGGGTCCCAAATGGAAAAGCAGGATAAAATCATCATCAAGCAGTGGGTCTGGAGTCCTTGCCTGAGAGTCTTTTACACTGCCTACACATCAAACCTGTTCTTGTTTATGCAGTAATCAATATATTTGGATTGAATAACACTTCTCCAGTGTAGCTGCCTAGCCAGTTAATGTCTTTGCTTTCACCTTTACAATCAGCACATTTAAAAGACTGTAAAAGTTGCTATTGAGGTGGCAGTGAGGAGAAGGCACTGAGGCTGTGAGTGCACGAGGAACAAAGACCAAAACTACAGGGAGTTCGAGAGGAACCTCCAGATGGAATTTGCATACTGCAGACATGTCAACCAAGAGACTTATCGAGCCGCCCTAAGGCTATACCCCCAGGTCAGTACTGACACGGAAAATGAGATCCTCACCGCAGAGGCAGCACAAGAGAACAGTGATTTTAAATAGAAGCCATATTTAAAACCTTGCTATTAGGCACATACATATACCATGACTCTGGAAAACAGACAAAGAAATCTTAGCACCAACAGACTTCATGGTGAGGTTTCTTGAATTCTCATTCCCAGTCTGGCTCGGGTGCACAAAGGAAAGAGCTGCTTAATGTTTTTCCTTTTGTCTCAAAAATTAAGCATTTGCATCATCTGCTCAGGTCCACACAAAGACTCACACCATCGATGTTGCAAGACTGTGCAAAATGTTCTGCCTGAAATGTCCGCGTTGCAAATCAGGCAGCCTCTTGGGAACAGGAAATAAAGCCCCAAACAAAGGGATTATCACGGTTAATGAATCAGACCTTCAGTGCTGGTATTCTGTGGTAGCAAATGTTACACTCTTAAAGTTCTTCATAAAAAGCTGATTGGTAATGAAAAGCTGTGACTCCTCCACCCTTCCAAATCCCCGATTTTCCACCAGAGTGTTGCAACACTGCCTTCCACTCTCTCAGTTTGCTGAAAAACATATTTTTGAGGTAAATATCCGCCATATATATAACTACCAAGCCCGTTAAGTGAACAATTGCCCAATTCATAGTTTTAATGAATCTTTATGTGCTTTTCCTCATGTGTAATAACAATAAGGCTTTCTGAAGATGAGGCGAAGAGAAAGAAAGCACCATTTTATTGAGCATCTAGTTTGTGCCAGGCCATGGACCAGGTGCAGTCACAAAAGTTTCCTAAGTTAAACCCTATTTTATTTTAAAAAGGTCATGAATCATTAGGCTCATTTTACTAGTAAGGGAATGGAGGCTCTAAGAAGTTAAGAACCAATGCCCAGAAGTAACCCAAGTTGCGGTTGAATTCAGACTGATGCTGGTGTGCCTATAAAGCCCCTCATACTCCCCACTCTACTCCACTAGTCCAAGAGTTCTTAATGGTTTCTCTTCTTAAGCACACAGCCCTGACTTATAAGTCATTTAGACATTCATTTAATAAGTGGGTGTTGGGCTCCGACTCTGGGCTGGGTGCTGAGCACCCACGTCTCAGCACATGAAGATGAATGGGGTTGGGGTCCTTGCCCTCACAGAGCTCACCCAGTAATTGGTTAAGTGGGCATGTAAACAAACAGATGCAATACAATGTGATACAATAAAAGACATGAGCAAAGACAGAGATGGATTGTGTGAATCTGAGCTGATACCATACAGGAAGTAACTTTTGAGATGGGTGTCAAAGTAGGAATAGGAGTTCAATGTGCAGACTGAGCACTTAGGTAAATCCAGGTAGAAGAAATATCACTGAAAAAGGCCTAGAGGTGGGAAAACAGACAACATAATGTAGGAGCAGGCCAAGAGAGAGCAGCAAGAAGTCCTGGTGATTAGATACAGGGTAAGAGTGCAAGGTAGGCTGTGGTAAAGGCTGTAGAAAAGCCTTGAGCCCACTCTGCACTAGATGCATTGCTTTGTTTTCAGTAGGCACTCTATAATCTAGGCTTTAAAATGAAAAGCAGAACATCTAGCTCCTCTGACTAAAATGCTCTACTGGCTTCCCACAATACTCTCAGTAAGATCCAAATTCTTCTTTGCAGTTGGCCAACAAGGCCCATGTGATCTTGTCCCTGCCACACCTCTGACCCAAAGCCCTCCCTCATCTTTACAAGCACTCTAGCTACTCTTCCTAAGACACATACCACCTCTGGGTCGTTTATATATGCAGTTTCTTCTGCCCCAACACTCTGCCTCCACCTGTTCCAAAGACTGGTTTCTTCTTCTCAGGCCTCAACTCCATTATCACTCCCTCCAGGATGTACTCTGTGATCACCTTCTTGTAGGTGGCTTAACTGCTGTTATGGGTTGAATCGTGTCCCCCTCAAAATTTGTATGTTGGAGTCCTGACCCCGAATACCTCAAAATGTGACCTTACTTGGAGACAGGGTCTGGTTTTTTTTTTTTTTTTTGAATTTTTGAATTTTATTTAGATTTTTATATAGCAGGTTCTTATTAGTTATCCATTTTATACATATTAGTGTATATATGTCAATCCCAATCTCCCAATTCATCCCACCATCACCCCCCCACCGCCACTTTCCCCCCTTGATGTCCATACGTTTGTTCTCTACATCTATGTCTCTATTTCTGCCCTGCAAACCAGTTCATCTGTACCATTTTTCTAGGTTCCACATATATGCGTTAATATACGATATTTGTTTTTCTCTTTCTGACTTACTTCACTCTCTATGACAGTCTCTAGATCCATCCACGTCTCTACAAATGACCCAGTTTCGTTCCTTTTTATGGCTGAGTAATATTCCATTGTATATACGTACCACATCTTCTTTATCCATTTGTCTGTCTATGAGCATTTAGGTTGCTTCCATGACCTGGCTATTGTAAATGGTGCTGCAATGAACATTGTGGTCCATGACTCTTTTTAAATTATGGTTTTCTCAGGGTACATGCCCAGTAGTGGGACTGCTGGGTCGTATGGTAGTTCTATTTTTAGTTTTTTAAGGAACCTCCATACTGTTCTCCATAGTGGCTGTATCAATTTACATGCCCACCAACAGTGCAAGAGGGTTCCCTTTTCTCCACACCCTCTCCAGCATTTGTGGTTTGTAGATTTTCTGATGATGCCCATTCTAACTGGTGTGAGGTGATACCTCATTGTAGTTTTGATTTGCATTTCTCTAATGATTAGTGATGTTGAGCAGCTTTTCATGTGCTTCTTGGCCATCTGTATGTCTTCTTTAGAGAAATGTCTATTTAGGTCTTCTGCCCATTTTTTGATTGGGTTGTTTGTTTTTTTAATATTGAGCTGCATGAGCTGTTTATATATTTTGGAGATTAATCCTTTGTCCATTGATTCATTTGCAAATATTTTCTCCCATTCTGAGGGCTGTCTTTTCTAGAGACAGGGTCTTTACAGAGGGAATGAAATTAACATGAGGTCATGGGGGGGGTGGCCCTAATCCAATATGACTGGTGTCCTTATAGAAAGGGGAAATTTGGACACAAGAGACTTGCACAGAGGAAGATGATACAAAAATAGAGGGAGAAGACAACAATCTACAAGTCAAGGTGAGGGCCTGGAACAGATCTTTCCCTCATGGCTCTCAGAACGAATCAACCCTGCTGTGCCTCAATTTCAGACCTACAGCCTTCAAAACTGTGAGACGACAAATTTCTGTTATTTAAACCACACAGTTTGTGGCACCTTGTTAGGACGCCCCTAGTGAACTAATACACCATAGCACTTGCCACCATGGTAGCAATCATCAGATTTATTTCTTACTTGTTTATAACTGTATCTATCCATTAGAATATAGTCTCCAGGCAGGCAGGGGTCTTTTCTTGGAATGAGATGAACAAAATCTCATTCCCTGACCCCAGAAGCGCCCTGACACATAGTAGGTTCACAATAAATTTTTTGTTGAATAGGTTAATGAAAAGATTGCATTTGGCTGGACTAATAATTGACAATCATTTACTTATCATGCACTCTAAGGAACCTATGTTTCCAGGGCCTCCCCACCCTGGGCAGATAAGAGACAGCTTGTAGTGCACCAGCAGAATCTGCCAACAGTGAGATTAGCATTATCCACTGGTGCCTTACAAAAATTCTCGTTTTGCTCTTTGCCCAAGTTTTTTGTATGAACATAGTTTGAAAGATCCAGTTGTTTCTTTCAGTGTCCTGATGTCCTGCCAAACCAAATTCAATTGATTGAAATATAGCCTGCTGATGCTTTTGTAAGGCTAAAGAAGTGGATGGCAACCTTCCACCCCTGTGCTGAATGGTGTAATTGGCCTGCCATAGAGAATTGGGGAATTTTAACACATTCCCTATTTGGCTGAGCTCACCAATTATTCCCCAGTTGCTATCAGAGCCACAGACTTTTCTTCTTTGGGGTCATTAAGCTTGTCAAAACTAATCTGTCACCACAACTGCTGACCCTCATTGCTCTGACAGCAGCACAGGATCACCCTAAATAGGCTCTTGCATTACAAGAAAGTAAATGGTTCATCAGAACCCACTGTGCTCTTGCTGTATGGTTCGTACTGGCCTTCTGACCCCAGAAGATGTGGAAACAGTATCCTATAAGTGACATAAGTCTCAAAACCCACATACTAATTGCTTTGGTGTTTTTATATATATATATAAATAAATATATATATATATATATATATATATATATATATATATATATATATATATATACACACACACACATATATATACACACACACACACACAAGTAAAATGAATATAAATGCTTGGAATACAGGCTTGAATCTGATATATGACAAAAATATGCTATTCTTGGGCTTTGACAAAATCTGAACACATTCCATGTTCTCTCCATGCAACCACCCAATCGAAGTCAGGTGGAATTAAACATGCCATAAATCATGGGTTCCTAATAAGACAGAAAAACATTCTTTGAAAGTTTCTTGATTGTAAATGCAAAAATATTCCAAAATCAAGGTTGCCAACATTCAATAGGAAGAAGGAAACTTGCTGTGAGGAAATAGCATTCAGTTCTGAAAGAGTACCTTGTGTGCTCACCCATATTGAGAATAGTTACTAACCATTTGCTACAGTTGGCAAGTTTAGCAGGTCTACATGCAAATCTCTGCACAATCAGACAAAGGTAAGAACAAGTCTATTAATTTTAAAAGAATGAGGGGATCTGTAGTGACTGCAAAGCAGGCAGCATGAAAAGTTGCATTAACACTTTCAGGCTCAAGGGTACCATTTAATACATGGACTAACGTAACCCTCTCCAATAAATTATGATCTCAATGTACCTTGATATAAATGTGTAATATGAAAATAGCATTATCAAAGAACTTTGGTTCTTTTCGTCTAGAGAGATTCTACCCTAAATATAACTGAGTTTAGAACAACTGGCTGCTACTGTATTTTCTTGGCTGCACTATAGATTAGATACAATGGTAACTTGGGTAAATACTAAAGGGAAGCTGGAAATACCTGATGCTCCTGCTCATGCCTCATTAGTTTCTTCCCCAGAAATATTAATTTTCTCCTTTCAAAAGGGGCACCAGTTCCCTAATGAAAACTAACACTGTAAGTATACAACTGGCAAAAGGATTAAATCTCTTGAAAAAAGGCGAAGTCTTTGGTTGTTTATTTATATTTATTCAAACAAATCTGATAGGCTCATAGTTGGTCTCTGATGTCATGCCTTTGAGCTGTTTTTTGTTTGCTTTTAGTTTGAGAACTGAGTGTATAATGGGTTGAGGGGCAGTGGAGAGGGAAGAAACAAAAAAGGGGTTGGGGGGAGACGTAGAGGCCAGAATTTCACCAGAGCCGCAGATTTAGCTGAGTTCTAATGATGTCACTCCATTTTTACTCTGGCGACAGGGATCCCCCACCCCCAAACTCTGCACTTTCTGCGAGGAGTAAGCTAAACGCTTGGCAAATCTCATTGTAACAAAGTCCTGAATTGGCAGCCAAGATCTGGATGTGAATTTTAAGTTGTTTTCTCCCCAAATGTCCAACAAGATCTGCTGTGATTTAAGAAGGGGGAAAAGAGAGACTTACTGACGTATAAAAAGCCACATTTGAGTTGCCAGTGCTAATCAATAATTGGAATTTCACAAAAGACCATGTTAGTCTCAATAATGAAAAGGACAGACATATAAAGGCAAGTATAATTACATGGTATAAATAAGGAGAGGTTGCCAGAGTCTGTATGTTGCCAAATGCCTCAAATATTCATGTTCTTTGAAAGACTTATTTTTATGTCTATGGAGGATGAATAAACCTCGCCAAAAAAATAAGGCTCTTCCCAAACCTTTGCTCATTTCTGGAATTGAACCGTTTTGCAGGTTCTGAAATGTTTAACTTTGTTTTTCATTAATTTGACATGTTCACACATCCCCTGCACTTCTGGAGCTCTGAACAAAACTGGCAGCGAGAGTGCTGGAATAGCGAGGCGAGGACTGCTCCCGCAGTATTTCTGGCCCTGCTGGAGATGTGCTGCTTGTTCTCATAAGATGTGAGGTCAGACTCCACACCCCTGTGAAATCCGAGTTGCCACAGGAAACCAGAGATTTTTTTGGTGCTTGGCCAAGTGGGATCCCATCTCCAGGTCCTTGGTGACTCAGCCAGAGTTCAAGTCAGCTCTGAGCTCACTGGGACTATCCTTTGAAACAGACATCACACATGAGGAACACTGATTGATGGATAAGGGGGCTTCCTCCTCCATCCTAGGTTTCACGCACACAAAGCAGAAGGGCCATTTAGAAGTCAACTTCTGCTTTGTGGCTCAGCTTTAGAAATGCAGGTAAAGCAAAGGGTGGTATCTTTGCCAACCCAGACTGATAATATTGCTGGGGGGCTTTCGATGGTGGGGACTATCCCTTGGGGAGACAATCAAGGACGATGTTCGAGGCGCAGAAAGTATAAAAGGACAAGCCCTTTGGAGATAGTGTATGGACTGGCCTTCTGTATCCCTCAGGTCAGTTTTCAGTTTCACTTTTGAATCTGATTGCCCTAAGGCTGCAATGAACCAAACACTGGTAAATTGGGTGCTTTTCCCAATCTGAGAGGGTGCATGAACTGCTTCTGGCTGTCATGCACGTTTTAAGTAAACAACGGCATCAGCACACTAACTGGTAGAAGTTCCTGGTAGCTGGAGGTATTTTCCAAGCAGAAGGCACAGATACAGTGCTGGGCTGCAAAGTATCACAGCTGGCCCCAGCCATTAGCTTCAAGAAGAGGATGTATTATGTTTACCACAGATTGATGGGACTAATTTACCAAATCATCAGTAAAAGCTATGTAACTCCTCAAACTCTCACATAGACTTCTGTAGACAGAAAGATAAATCTGAAGCTCAGAGCAAGCTCATTTAATTTTCACCTGACAGCCAGTAATAACAGAAGCATCATATAAAGGTTATGTTTCAGTGAAAAAAATCTATTACTGGGCATACAAAACACACTTGCATTAATTACATTCTCTTTGCACTGCATTTGACAAAAGGTCAAGAAATTACCAAAAAAGTGGAGGGGAGGAAACATATGAAGAGAATTCTACTTATTTTCTGAAATTTTCTTTTTCTAATTTCCCAGGAATTCAATCACACATTCTGTACTTTAATTAGTGACTACGTTTAATTAAATCTGATGTTCTGAAGATGACTAGCCAAAAATATTGTCAGGCATATAACAAGGATCAATTATTCTCCAACAGATGATGTTTCTATAATCTCTAAAGTTGCCTGTGTCTAGAACATATCTTGCCTGTCATGCTGGAATACTCAAAAAGAACAAGAGACAGAAACAGAACCTTTTCTTATTCTGTCTTCACAAAAGGTTATCAGGTGCAATGATTTATAATAGACAATGTCAAGGCCCTTGTATTTTCAGAGTTTCTGAGTAGTAGTCAGGCATGAGGGTGAAGTGTTTTTTGCTTTTTTTTTTTAACATCTTTATTGGAGTATAATTGCTTTACAATGTTGTGTTAGTGTCTGCTGTATAACAAAGTGAATCAGCTATACGTATACATATATCCCCATACCCCCTCCATCTTGTGTCTCCCTCCCACCCTCCCTATCCCATCCCTTCTAGGTGGTCACAAAGCACCGAGCTGATCTCCCTGTGCTATGCAGCTGCTTCCCACTAGCTATTTTACATTTGGTAGTGTATATATGTCCATGCCACTCTCTCACTTCGTCCCAGCTTACCCTTCCCCCTCCCCGTGTCCTCAAGTCCATTCTCTACGTCTGCATCTTTATTCCTGTCCTGCCCCTAGGTTCTTCAGCACCATTTTTTTTTTTTTTTTTAGAGTCCATATATATGTGTTAGCATACGGTATTTGTTTTTCTCTTTCTGACTTATGAAGTGGTATCTTTCAAGGAAATTGTGGTGCTTTGACTTCAAAAGTTTTAAAATTGAGGGAGATCTTAGAGACAAGAAATTTTCCTTAACTAAGAACTTTCCAGCAGGGTACGAGCTTAAGGGTATTTTTGCTTCTTCAAAGTCAGATACAAATAATTCTATTCTAATCTTAGTTCTGCTAACTACCCATTGTGTGATCTTGAACAAACTAAAAAAAAAAAAAAAAAAAAAAATTCAGCAAAATACTCTGAGGGCCACAGTTTTCATGTTTGAAAATGAAAATAATAATAAAGACTTCCTAAGGTTTATGCATCACAGAATGCTTAAATGTACAGAGTAGTCACTCAAAAATATTGATATTAGTTTCCCTTCACCATACCTCTTTCCTAATTCAATCACTAGAATTCACTGGTTTGTAACTTTCAGTAGCTTGCTATGTTTTAATCATCAAGGGTCTATAGAAGAGTTATAAAAGATCTGCAGAAAAATTCAAGCTTCCTAACCTCCAGACCAAGTATGTGGAGAGGAAGGCCAGTGCAGCGAAAGTAGCCAGAAGATGTTACTTCCAAGACCAGCTATGTTCCTACTCTTTGGGGCAGGCAGCACATCTCTCATCCAGCCAAGAATGCTGAAGAGGTACCAGGTGATTATCAAGGCCACCAACACTCCCATTCCCACCTGTGTTGTTTATTTGGGTCCCAGCAAATGGAGGGAATCGAGGAGAACACAGGGTGTGAAATACAGTACCACCTCATAAAAGCATGACTGTTGTGTACATACATGTCATTGTATGTTAAAACCTTGCTCCTCAAAGTGTGGTCTTCAGACCAGCAGCATTACCGTCACTTGACTGCTTGGTAGAAATCCAGAAGTCCAGACAGCATCCCTATTGAACCAAAAGCTGCATTTTAACAAGAAACCCTGGTAATTCATTTGGGAAGCCCTGCTTTACAATATAAAATAATGGTCTTCTCTCCTTTCTCTGACTTTAAGTTAGAGTATAGGCTCCAAGAGGGCAGGTGTCTTCAACTTTCTTAGACATAGATACATTCCAAATTACTAGAACAGTGCCTGGCATACACTGGTACTCAGTATGTAACTGCTGAGTGAATGACTGAATGAGACTGTAACTGCTGAGTGAATGACTGATGATAAAACTCATCAGTGTCTAAATAATAAGATCATGGCTTTCTTAAATGTCACCCTGGAAGATGACTACTGCGGTCAGCAGGAGCAAAAAAGTTTATTTAGTTAAATGCAGAAAATATTTATTGAGCAAAGTCCAAGAATTCTGAGACTGTAATAAATCAAACAGGTGTTAGTGGGCTGAAATTGCCTTTACTGAAGGAAACCTTTTTTTCTCAGATAATGCTAATTGATGATATAAAAAAAAGATGTCCCATGAACTGCTTTAAAAATTTACCTCTTTAAACAACTTTACTGAGGTATAATTTACATACCAAAAATTCACTCAATTTCAAAGTACAATTAAATTACTCTTTAGTAAATTTACTGAGGTGTGCAACTCTCACCATAGTCCAATTTTAGAGCATTCTCAGCATCCCAATGATGAGAATATCAATCAGCTCAGCCCATTTACAGTGAATCTTTGCTCCCATCCCAACCCCAGGCAATCTATTTTCTGCCAAAAATTGACATTCTGAGGACTCCTCAATCATGTACACGATTGATACAGTACGTGCGATTCTTCTTGGGCATTTAGTAAAAACGACCACTAAGAATCTCTGTCTGCCTGTGCCTGGCTAACTCATTTTCAGTTACTACATGCACCTGAAAATAGTTTTTTAAATCCACTTTTCTTTAAAAGTTCTGTATCCAATACATATATATAAGAATAAATATACCAGTGTATTTATTGCTTCGTTTGTTATAGGGGCAGAAAAACAGGACATTGCCTGAATCCTCAGTTAACAATACATCAATGCTATAGGCTGTGATGTGGCTATTAAGAAGAATGTATTAGGGCTATATGAACTGACTTGGAGAAATGTCCATGATATACGATGTGCTGAGAAATATATATAGTATGATCCCATTCTGTAATACAAAATAAAAAATCATATGTGTGCATATGTTTGTATGTTTCTATAATCATCAAGAATGTACAGACAGAAATCAAATTGTTAACACATTATTTTAAGGGGGAGGGTGATTGGGGGCAGGAGGTGAGGAAAATACTTCGTACATCGTTGTGAGCAAATTTCACTCTGCTCTTTGAAAAGAAAAATCCCATAAATAATATCTTTAAAAACGATAATTACATTTTCCACTAACTCAGGTTAGCTTCTCCTGCTCCTTCCTCCCTCCTCACCATAAATCTAAATTCATATGGTTTTACCAAATGTGTGGGCTGAAATACTATATGGATTGTGGAGACTGCTGGGTTATAACTGAAGAGGTTTCAAAACTGGATTTCAAATTCACAGTGCTGGTATAAGGGGATGAAGACCTCGACAACACGATTTTATCATGCAGCAGAAGTGGCATGATATGCAGGATGAAACCTCACTTTTACTGGCTCTCAAAATTATTCCAACTGAATGGAGCAGTGGAGATACAGTAAATGCTTAGACTAATTAGGGCGCTGATGAAATGATATATAGTCCAATGGTACTGGTCTCAATACCCATTGTGGTCTAATTAAATAATACAGAAATCTTATCAGTAAAGCAACAAAGATTTTTTTTTTTAAAGGAGATAGCATTTTCAGCATTACAAAATGAAATCATGACTGTATGCACATATGAAAAATACATATTTGTGTGATAAGCCTCCTATAAAAATGCTTAATAGAGGTACATTTGCAAAGATGTTTGATTAAACTATACATATGATAGCTGGAAGCTCACTAAGGTGCTGTGATTTTATTTTTTCCATGGGTAAGTTTTTTCCCCTTTTATAAACTTCTGTTACTCTTGTCAATTTCAGCATGACTCTTTTTAAAATAAATCTTTTCATTTAAGTATTATATCTAGGAAGCCATACAAATGATATGCATACAGCTCAATTATTGCACATTGAACATACCCATGTAACTGCCACATAGATCAAAAAATAGAACATTTCATCATTATTCTTAAAAGAAATTCAATCTTTAATTCCAGAGGAGAAAGTCTGAATTACTAAATACATTTGGTATACTTAGGCAGTTATCCCATCCATTGGGGTTTAGACTGGGCTGTCTGGGTAAAATTTAAATATGAGTGAATGAGCAAATTTAAATATGACTCCACAGTCTAGAGACAAAACATCCCTTGGAAAATGTGTGAGGCTCCATTAACACGACTTCCCACAGGTCTTTTCCATGTGTCAGAGGACGCACCGTCAGGACCAATGACTTGTCCATTTTTGAGCCACAGAGCTCAAGCCAAATGCTTGACTCATCTCTGGGTTCATTTTTACCCCTAAGCTTCCTTTGTCACCAAGGTGTAGTGTAATGAAATGCATGTGACCCGACAAACCGAATAGAACCTCGCTGTTCAAAGAAGGTAAAACAGACAATTCATTTGTCAGCACAAAGTGAAGACTCAGAAGGCTGGAATATCAATCTCTTTTTTAATCTATCATTCTTTCTTTGAATAAAACATTGCCTAGAATCCACATTCAGATAAGAAATGCAGAAGTTCAAAAGTAAGCAGAGGGACTTCCCTGGTGGTCCAGTGGTTAAGACTTTGCCTTCCAATGTAGGGGGTGATCCCTGGTCGGGGAGATAAGATCCCACATGCCTTGCAGCCAAAAAACCAAAGCATAAAACAGAAGCAATACTGTAACAAGTTCAATAAAGACTTTTAAAAAAAAAAAAAGAAAAAAGAAAAAAAGAAAGTAAGCAGACCCTACAGATTCCCTATACATGACAAGAAGTATCTCCAAAGAAGAGTAGGTCCTGGGAAACGATTTATTAATGTCCAATGTTTCCACTCAAAGTCGATCTTTTGTTCTTGCACACACCAGATGCATAGCTATTTGCTGACTTGATCAGAATTGATATAAGGTGATCAGGATCAATTCCATGAAAGCAGATAGCTCTGTGTTAAAGCTTCTGAAAGCCCAGGAGAGCTTTTTGATTCTTCTGGAGATTTCTTTTTCACAACCAAACAGAACGACCGTGAAGGACTCAGCTTGCTGTGTATGAATTAACCAAAATAACCTGGATCCTTAATTTTTAAGTTCCATGCTCCCCTTGTTAGAAGCCCAAATGGTTGCTTTCAGAGCAACCATTCCTGATGACTGGAAAGTTAGGCAATCCAGCATCTCTGTCCAGAAATTAAGTAAAATTCAAAAAGAAGCATTTTCATAGTATACTTTTAGGGAAGAAAGCTAGGTGAGGGACTTTAAGTGGATTCTGTTATTTCCTGTTTCAGGATATGTCTTGCAACTTGGGGGATAAATGCTACCTACGATAAAATATTTCATTTAGAATTGTACAGTCACTCTGTATTCCAAATGAATAACATGTACTGCATTCACACACCCTCACTCTCAACCAGGAAGCCAGTAATTTAGTTTTAGCTTTCGTATCTGCTTAAGTGCAAAAAGCTGGCACATAAGGTAACTTGAAAACAATTATTAAGGGTGGTTTTCAGAGCTGGTATACACATATAATCACCAAATATCTGGCACAGATCCTTCTGCTTAAGCTCAGAGGTTTCCTAAAGTAGAGAGTAAACAAGACCCTTGTTGTTTCTCTAATGCTGGTAAAGATTTGGGACTAAAATTGTCATGAAGAAGATACCTTAATGGTGAAAAAATGCAAAAGTAATTTGATCTTACAGTTCTTATATTAGGAGAAGATAAACAGTTTTGATTCTCCTCTAACAGAAAATTCTGGTAATTTATGGGACATGGAGTTCAAAATGCAAATTTTTCTCTTCCCTAGTCAACTTGGGAAAACAAATGCATTATTTGAAGAAGGAGAAGTTATCATTTTATCAACCTGAAAGTGTGCCATAGCCATCTTCTCAAAAAATTTGGAACAGACCACCAGTGCTACATCCTAGGGCAGCAATACTCAACCATGGGCGATTTTGCCTCCCAGGGAACATTTGTCAATATCTGGAGATACTTTTTTTTTTTTTTTTAAGTACATTTTTTTTAAATTAATTAATTTATTTTATATTTTTTTTATTTTTGACTGTGTTGGGTCTTCACTTCTGTGTGAGGGCTTTCTCTAGTTGTGGCAAGTGGGGGCCACTCTTCATCGCGGTGCGCGGGCCTCTCACTATCGCGGCCTCTCTTGTTGCGGAGCACAGGCTCCAGATGCGCAGGCTCAGTAGTTGTGGCTCACGGGCCTAGTTGCTCCACGGCATGTGGGATCTTCCCAGACCAGGGCTCGAACCCGTGTCCCCTGCATTGGCAGGCGGATTCTCAACCACTGCGCCACCAGGGAAGCCCTGGAGATACTTTTAAGTTGTCACAACTGAGTGTGTGTAGGGGGAGGGCAGGGGGAGACATTACTAGTGTCTAATGGGTAGAGGCCAGGGATGCTGTTAAACATTCTTCAATGCACAGGACAGTCCCCCAACAAAGAATTATCCAGCCCAAAATGTCAGTAGTACTGAGGTTGAGAAGCCTTCTCCTAGAGTATGGTGATACAAGATTACTTGTGGCAGCAGAAGCTGAGATTGCTTTGATCACTGAAATACAGACAAAACCCTCACTCTAGTCAACACAGCTCAACCTCTTCTAAACTTCTGAGAATGTTTGTCAAGTAACCACCCTAAGGTGAAGCTGGCAAATTAAAGAGAGAAAGATGAGAAGATGAGTATTCCCTAAATTCAAAGCAGACTCAGAGGTTCAAAGTTGGCTATATTTGTCCTGCTGTATGACCTTGGTCTCCTGGGGTAAAATAAAAAAGGAAGGAAGGAAGAAAGGGAGGGAGGGAGGGAGGTGGGAAGGGGGAGGGGGAGAAGGAGCCTTATGGTTTCCACCATCAATGATGAATAGAGCCATGGCAAGGTAGCCATGTTACTCCTCTTAAGGTGAGGACATTTGGGGGACTCATTTCAGACCCTTTCTGTCCACACGAAGACAACAAACACTTTCTGTCTGATGTCACCTACATCAGAAGGGGCTTGAGGATGAATTCTATTTTGTATTTTAATGGTGTCACTGACACAAAGTAAGACTGGGTCATGACAAAATTGACCCAGCATAACAAAAGGAGTCATTACTCGATTTCTATGCAGTCATCATTTGCACCTAAAAATGGCATTCTTCAGAAATGAGAAAATTCTGAATATGCTATTTGGGGAAACTAAATAACAGGTTTGTGAGAAGAGAGAAAGGGAAATGAAAAGAGATCTATCGCACAGTTAAGAGGCAGACACAACTGACATGCTCGGGCTCTGTTGGCACCATGACCGCCAGGATGCAAGCTGGGTCTAACACAATAAATTAATCTGCGGAACACACAGTAGCTGATGGGCATACGGTTATCTGATGGGCGCACTGCAACTCCTCTATTTGGTGTATTTACACTTAAGCCTGTGATAACAGTTCCTTGAAAAGGACTGCTGTATATTTAACTGATGATTTGGCTCCAATAATTAGATCCTACTACATTTGAGAATGCCAGTCTATTTCCAGAGTTGGAAAGAGACCAGGTGACACATCTCACCTTCTCCTTCAGGTTAGGAGTCGCCCCTGGAGGCAGTACTGCAGTACTGAGGGTGCCGCTGTTTTGAGTGGCACCTGTTTGCCAACAAGAAACTACTTGAGAAGCAGGCATTGTCCTGCCATCTGTGATACAAGTAGATAGAGGCTTTTGTTCAAAAAGGTGTGTTAGGACACTTAACTTTCATGGAACACACTGTAGCAGGTTAGCATTTCATATCTGCACTAGTTTTCACATCTAGCTTAGGATGCCATAGAGAGGTATGTTGTTCTATGGAACGCTGAACTTGTACATTATTTACAAAAAAAAAAATTCTGTTTTGAAGAGTAGTGCCTGATTTGGGAAGGATGAAACTGGATATAATTCCTTTCTTCCTGACTTTGAGGGCTTTGAGATCATTCTTCTCTGTTTTAGGATAAAGTCTGTGCATCTGACAAACCAACCCAATTCTTTTATTTCTCTATTTAGTTTAACTTTAAACTCTCCTCATTCTACACTCTGGTTACGGTTACACCTCTGGATCCTGTGAATGGGACAGAGGGTGGGGAGTACAGTTGTTCAGTTGTGGAGGGCATGTTAGCTTCTTCAGGCTGCAAGAACCCTGCGTTACAGATAATGATGTCTTAGACAGGGGGCTCCCCAAGTAAGCATGAGCTTCTTCAGTACTTAGGGTCAGCAAACATCCACCTGATTTCTGGTTTCTTTCATTTTTTAAAAAATACTTGAAAACAATTTATTATAAAATACTTTAAACATATACAACAGTAGAAAGAATAGGGTGATGACTCTCCAATTCCCTTCATTACCATGCAACCATTATTAAGATTTTTGATGCATCCTTTACCTAATCCTTTTCCTTTTATTTCTGATATATTTTAAAGTAAATCTCATATATCATGCTATTTAAATCCTACATAATTCAATGTACATTTTAAAAATATATAAATATTTTGTTACATATCCACAATACTATTATCAGATTTGTCCTGGGATTTTCTAAAGCACTGTCCAAATTTTTAAAACTAAATTACAAAAATTAAATTTTCTCAATTGTGTCAAAATTATATTTTTAACAGGAGTCGTTTGAATTAGTATCTAAATAAGGTCTGAACCTTGCATTTTGTTGTTATATCTTTTAAGTCTCTTTATTTCTGGTTTTTTAACTGATATTTTTTTGTCTGCTTTCTGATGGATTATCACAGGGTCACTTCTCAGGTGAGCTATCTTTAAGTGCTCTTCCTTGTTCATTAATATGAAATGTGGTCGGGAAGGAATCTTTAGGAGTTGAGGTTGTACTACTATTATAAAATTCTTCCTACCTGTGGGTGTAGCTTATACTGTTACTATATGAGTAAGAGTATAAGCTATTAGTAAATATATATGTATTTATTTATTCCTCAACTTGTTTCAAAAATTATTCAAGAGAGACTTCACTTACAGAAAAGAAGATTTTGATTTTTGTATTGTAATAATTCTTCCCAAACCAAATGTTTCAGTGAGTCAAGGTCATTCTAGAGAATTCTGCTTCTGACACTAACTGCAGGGGTTAACCAAACTTTAATGTTTGAGGGCACAGTCCTCTACAAGACTGCCTTCACTTCTGACACCACCTGCAAGTTTGAGAGGTTCCCAAAACCACCCTCAGGCTTGATAACTTGCTAAATGGAAATATTCAACTCATTGAAAGCTATTATACTCATGGTTATGGATCACTCAGAGAAAGGATACAGATGAAAATCATCCAAGGGAAGAGACATAAATGAAAGAGTCTGAGAGGGCTCCAAATGTGAAAACTTGTCCTCAGAATGCATTACCCTCCCTGCATTGATGTGGACAATCCAGGAAAGTCACCTGAGTTTTAGTTTCCAGAGTTTTTATTAGGGCTCCATTACATAGGCATGCTTGATTGACTGAATGCTCTCATGGCTGATCTCAGCCTCGAGGTTGACTGATATCAGGAGACCCCGAAGCCCTCACCCTAACTTACATGATTAGTCTTCCTGGTGTGGCCAGCTCACCCTAAACCTGTTGTGGGCAACTCCCACTCTAAAAAAGACACTCCTATCAGGTATGACATAGGTTACCTCCCAGAAGCTGAAGGTAGAGGAAACTTCTCATTGGGCAAGGCCAAGTTCTTTATTACACAAATAATTTACCTGTTCTTACTGACCATGCTAATCTTAGCCTATTCCTTTTACTATTATACCTCACTATGGGAATAATTTTCACACAAGACTGTTGTGAAAATTTTTAATAAGAAGCAAATTAGATCTGGGAATAAATATCTCTGATAACATAAAACTAAGACTATCAAAACAAGACGGCAACCTCCAAATAATAGTTAAAAATAAAATGAGAGTCATGGAAGAACAGCTTGAAAAATACACATCGTTTCAAACTACGTAATTAAAAAGGGGAAAATATAAATGTTTCCAATATTTTATTTCTGTAAACTTTTAACATGTTTACTGAACTTTGCTGTTGAAAGCTAACCAAATTTTTTATTGTAATCCATCTGAAGCCTTGCAGACCTAGGTGAGATATCCTAACAGAAAGGAAAATTCTTAGAAAAAATCAGCATTTTATGAACTCAGATCACTTGTGATTCCTGTAAGTGCAAAAAATAGGTGGACATATGGTACAAATTCTCACTCATTTCTACTTTATTTTGCAAGTGAGATGTGTAAAGCTCTTCAAGACCTTTTCTACCATACATGAAAACAGAGTAAAAAGTTCTGGATTCACACTTTTTCTTCTTTTCCTACATGAAATTTTATGAATTACATACAGTGGCAGGTCAAGAACTGGGTTTGAATAAATTAATGAATGGTTTCTACTGCACTCAAAAAAATCGATGATATGAAGGAACCATGATTTAATTTTATCCTTTCTCTTCTTTACTAATTAATTCCTAGATCCAGAACCTCTCTCTGATACAGAGCTGACAGTGGGGTTATATTTCTATTCAACAAAGCTTCTGGATTACCTTGTCCACACATATAAAGAAGTAGTTACTTCCATAAAGGATCCTCTGCTCCATTTGAAATTTTTGTTTCTTAGTGATTTTAACGCTGTTAAGGCACCTAGTGAGGGCGGAAAACTTCCGTAAAGACACATGTGGCCTCTGCTATTCTCTAAAAGTCAATCAGTTCCATTTGTGCCTTCAGAAAAAGCAACTGCTCACTATTACAGATGACAAAGAGTATATGGGGAATTTACAGTGAAACTATTACAAGTTTAAAAGAACAGCATTCATATGTTTTTTCCACCTCAAAAGTGTTAAAGACTATAGATTGCAGCTGAGGGAAAATTAAGGTCCCTATTTACACGTTTCACTGTGCCTGTGAAGCTGAAAAAGAAATGAACTTAGCTGCAAAAGTACTCAGTTCACTCAGGCAATTTCATTGTTTTAATGTAGGGAAAATGTCCTTTAATGTCATCAGCTAGAGAAAGGTGATTATTCAGGAATTAAAAGGCAGCCAGAAATGTGAACTTGAAAAAGAAAAAAGGAAAAGGAAAGAAAAGGCATTGGCTTAGAAAGCATACTAATGCATGTGGAGGATGAGGAAGAAGCAGCAGCTGGGAGAAGCCTCCTAAATCAGTGATTCCCAGCTCAGGTGGAAAAAGATTAGAATCTCCTGGGGTTGTGGTATAGTTTTTAAAAGGGCATTAAGTATTATAATCTTATATTTTAAATACAGAAAACTTTCTTTCATTTTTGTAACACAAACCTTGCGAGTCCAGCTCTCTTTTATGCCCTTGGTTGTTGTGCATCTTGACAAGTGTCACGGATTCATGAGGAAAAAAGCTATCATGTAAAGATCCCACAAAACACATCAAAACATTCAAAACCTCTCCGCTTTCACAGACTGCATTAACAAATTACACCTGTCAATGAACGCAGATAAATTAGGTGACTGCAAGTGAAAACCTCTAAGGTAAATCAGTAACTTAAAAAAAAAAAAACTAAAAGCAAACTAAACTCCACGCAGGTGATACACCATAATTCTGTTGCTGGCTCATCAGATCAGTAGCCAATCAGGTCCTAGTGGGCCACATGTGTATTTATAAATATATCTGCTAATGTAAAGGTCGAGCTGCTCACTGCTCAGGGAAATCAGGCGCATTTGGAACCATCCCTATAAGATTTTGGTTTCTTAAAAAAAAATATTTTGACAATTTGTGACAAATGCAATCCTTCCCCCATATGTTTTGTACTATTTAAAGGGAAATGACACTCAGTTGCCTTCACATCACCACGTGAATTTTTTTCTTTTAATGATGAAGTCAGAAGATGGGAAAGGAGGGAGGTTACCTTCCATACATATTTAAAAGATGTAAATATCTTTTCAAACTTCCTATTTCCACACTTGCCCAAGAAAACAGAGCTTCTAATATCTGTGTTACTGTTCATGAATTACGCAATAACAGGAACTTTTCTTCCAAGTTGGAGGAAGAAGTGGAAAAATAACGGATGACAAGAGAGTGTTGGTAGATTCTTGCTATGAAATGCACTCTCCGGCCCCCTTGCTCATTTTTTTTCTGCTCAGTAATTCCTTCCTCTTTTCTGGGCATGGGGAGGAAAAGGGCTCTGCTAAAATGTTACCCTCTGCCAACCTCTGCAGAAATCACTTATGGATTAATTTAGAATATCCAGACATCTCAATCAGGACTGAGAATGACATTATAAGGCTGTGAGATCCAGAAGTCCAGAATAAACCTTATACACTACACACTCATCTACTTGCATCCCACTCCATTGTTTAGTACCAACAGGATAACAAGGTTTTCCCATGGCATGGAAGACAGAAACTTTAAAAAAAAAAACAAAAAAAAAAACCCAAACACTCGAATGACATCTTTGGTGGAAAAAAAAAAGCTTCTGAAAAGAGGGAAGGGTATGAAAATATTTTCAGAGAACTTGTTTAATCCCCCAGCAATGCCTTCCTTTCCATTTAGCCCTCGAATCTGAATAACCATGACAGATGGTTTTAAAAAAAAAATTAGCTAAATTTTCAGATAACGCAGGCTTCTGTCATGTTCTCCTACTCCAAGGTTTATGCAGTTTGTTTAGCAGGCTCTGAACTGCAGGCTGCTCGTTGGTGACCAGCTTTCACTTAGTATCTGCAAAATTCACACCACTTGATACCGTATGCTCAGAATTCCAAGGGGGGAGAAATATTGTCAGTTCAGATGACGAAAGACCTTCAGAGGCCACCTCTCCCCAACTCAGATATTAGATCCACATTTTATGCACAAAACAATGTTTGAAATGCAAAGGGCCGAGAGGAGAGCTCTTGGCTCTATCAGCCCGGCCATCTCTTTGTAGCAGAATAAACTCATATCCGATGCTATAATTACAACCCTAATGGACACACTTAATTTATTTTGGAGAACTGAAGTTGATATCCACTAGTGCTATTATTAAAAAGACTAATGAGAGCTGCTCAGTAAGAAAAGAAAAGATTTATTGAATTCCTTTTGGCACCCGGCACAGCTTAGCAATTTTGAGAGCCCATCAAAACAGCAGATATATACCCTGCTCAGATGTGCTGTACGGGATGTGAGCTGGGTTTCAGATTTTCAATAACAAATCTGTCACTCCGATTTTAATTAGACGGCTTAAAGCAGCTACATCAATAATGGCAGAATGATGGCTTAGTTCAAAGATCATAGAGATGTTACTCTACTTTAATAGTTCTTTTATACAAGTACATATTTCAGAAGTTTGTGAGGCATTCATCTTGACTACCCCTTTCACCAAAGGGGAGAAAAAAATACTCCTAATTGAATTGAACCACGAACACTAGCAGTCATCACCATTTCTACGCCAGGCTGTTGCATCCAGCTAGTTAGGAGGTCTAATTTCACACTACGAAGCAATGAAATGCTGCTAACTTTTATTTGTGAGTGTAAAACAGTAATATTTAATGACAGCAAAAGGCCAGTTGATGCCACTGGGTGTTCTCTCCGCTGGTCTAAACCTGAGAGACAAATGGCAGTCTTGGTTGTGTACTGAAAAATGGACCTTTCTTGTGAAAAGCTCACAGGAGGGGAGGATCTGGGAGAAAGGTAGAAGCCCTCTAGAGAAGTTCACATGCAGTTGGGAATACTTCTCAGCCCAAGAGAAGGTGGAGGTGATGAGCGCTGGGAGAAAAACTGTCGCCAAATGTCTAGCCATTTCTTAAAGGGGTGGTGCGTATATAATTACCACTGTACTTCTTTCCAGTGATTCTCATTACATGAATAAAAATGTATTGACTGCATAAATAAACACTGTTAATATACATAAACACGGTTAATATAGTGATGTATGTCCTTCTGTAGTTTATCCCATGGAAATATATAAATGCTTTATTTATATATATATATATATATATATATATATATATATATATATATACATAAACACACACACTTTTCTTTAGAATATGAAATCACGCTATATATATATATATATATATATATATATATATATATACACACACACATACTATAAGGTGTTTTGCTTAATAACTTAGTTATCTTTCCATGTAAATAAATATATCTCAAAATTGTCACTTTTAACAACTGCATAATATTCCATTATGAATTACCCATATTATTTAATCAGCTCCCTCTTGTTGGACATTTAGATAGTCCCCAATTATTTTGCAATGATATGTATATATGCATATACACTATTAACAATAATATAGAGTACATAAACATGTACTCTCCATACATGAACATGTACTATACATACACACATATAATTGGATTATGATGTTAGAATAAATTACCTTAGGATAAATTCTTAGAATTGGAACTCCTAGGTCAAAGTATCTTCATTAAAAAATTTTGTTTTGCATATAGGATGGCCACCGTTTTAATGCCTAGACATGGAATGTTTGTTTTAAAGGCAACTTCTCCTGGATCAGATCCTGACAAAACCCCAAACTTGCTACTATCACTTTCATAGTCATACAGATCCACAATTTCACCTCTACCTCCTCAGCAATGCTGTTTCTCACTCTCCAGAATAATATGAACTTTCCCTGGACCCAATCCCTGCAAGGCATCCTGTTCTGATCAACCTTCAATGACGTAGGCGTGGTTTTATTGACTCCCCATTGGCACAACTAAAGTCCTAAAACTTCTGCAGATTCTAAATATCACATGTTCAGAATGGAGACCAACACCTTCGTACCAGTGCTATTTCATTACTTTGCACCAGCTCTGCCACTTTTCAGTCTACCTGACCTTAGGACTTACCATCTATGAGCCTCAGTTTCTTATGTGATCAGGTTTCCTCCTCCAGGAAGCCCTCCTAGACCTCCCATGTCTGGGTCAGAGGCCTTTCCTTGTGCCCCCACAGCACTTCACACTTCACCCAGCACAACACTTAACCACACAGTTCAATGGCTGCCTGACTACCTGTCTTTCCCCAACACAAGACTATCAGAGCAGGAACCGTATGTGTTAGTATTGGTCACTACTTATGCACCATTCACTGAAAAGATAATGACTGAGTGCCTACTTTGTTCCAGGTACTGGGGATACCTCTTTGCTAGAGATATAGCACAGAACACAACATGTGACACATATTCCAGTGGGGGAGGAGCAAACCAACAGCTAAATAGATCAATGTACTGTATGGCAGATATGGTAACTCCTACGAAGAAAAATAGGACTTGAGTAAGGGGAAAGTAATGCCAGCAGTTGGGGGTGGGCTGGGGAGGGCTTGGTGCTTAGGTAGAAGGGGGGTATGAGGAGGTCTCCTGAAAAGGTGACATGTGAATGAAGACCTGAAGATATCTAGACTTGGGAGAGGTCACTCTTCCTCCTTTGAGCGCTAGCTCCTTCTGTTGGTTTCAGACACAAATGCCCTATATAATATTTTGCTTAATAAAAGGGACCTGCTGCTTTAAAAAAAAAAAAAAGATTTTTCAAACACATCCCCAGGTACAATCAGCTCAGTGCTAGGCACTACAGAAAATGACTTTTAGGCCAGCACCCAAACAACAAAAGCTTCCGACAGGAAGCTTTAAGTGTTTTAAGCTTTAAGTGTTGAGAGAACTGACAACACACACACAGGCCCAAATTCACACTGTAAGTGGCAAAGCCGGGATTAAAACCCTTCTCTGCTGCCTCTAGAGCCCACAGCTCTCTACTCACCAGAGAAGTAAGGAAGACGAGCAGGCTGCCAAGTGGTGTTCGTTCACATTGGACAGAACGCCCACAGCACTGGCACTGCTTTGCCTGAATGTCTCTCCCACACGACCTTGCTGTGTGTTTAGACACCTCTGACAGCCCACGCTGAACATAACCTAAAATGATCTTCACTTTAAGAGTCCCTTGACTGTGCCTCTGTATGTTCCAAGCAGTTATTTCTTAAAAATCATAAGGCATTTTAACTGAAATTTCTTCTCAAAAATGTAGGTAATTCTAACAGTCGATACGAAGTGAGTGTTTCTTAAGGATGTGCTTAGAAAGTAGTGCTCCTGGCTGAGTGTCCGCATCAGGTCTGTCCAGTTCTGCCTTCTGCTCCTCGCTGCCTTTCTTCTCTTTTTCCTGCCTGCTTCCCTACTTCCAGCTGCCAGCAAGTCAGATAATTAAATGCCAAAGTAGTGACACTTGGCATTTCAATGAGCACTCTTTATTTACTACACGGTCTCTCTCGACAGCCCTCCTGCTCAGCATGCGAGCAAGCTCTGTGCTGCTCTGCTGAACTGAAGCACTCCTTTGTTGCAGAGCTGGACCAGCTGAAGAAAGATGAACTCAGGCAGCAGCCCAGAACTGAGAGGAGGGGGGGCAGCAGATTCCCCAACTTCTCTCCTGGCCACCTCTCAGAGTTTATGTCCTCAATTCAATTAAACAAGCATTTGTTAAGACCTTAGCCCACTGTGCTCAGCCCTCTGCTGGGATACTTTTTAATGGATTCTGTATTAAACGCGACAGAACTTTAGGTCTTTTCATTTCAAGCAGGTACTGGCAGGATATTGCACTGTACATGCTTTGGAAGGTGATTTTACCTTGATGGCTCACCCAATTTTATATGAAACCTATTAGTGAGGACAGAAGTAGACAGTGGATATGAAAGTCTGAGTCTAGCTTCCAAAGCTGTAGTTTAGGCCTTGGAAGAACTGGATTCATTCAAAAGTTTTCTCTTCACCAAAGGTATCATTTGTTCAGGCTGCAGCTTAGCCATCACCTCCTCCTGGAAGCCTTCCCTGACTCAATGAGTCTGGGATAAGTATGCTCCTAGGTATTCTGACACAACCAGTACTTCACACAATTCTAGACCATAAGCTCAGAGCACAGGAACCATGTCTCACTCATGGCCCCAGTGCCAACCACAATGACCAAAGAAAATCAATGGTGCAATACATAATTTCAATTAAACTGCTTTGCAAGTAAGATGGAAAAGTATCTTCAAATCCCTTCAAGCCATACTGAGCTAAATATGGCCCTAAAATCATCAATATGACTATTAAATTCACAGATAATTTTTATTCATTCAAATAATACGTATTTATTGAGTACCTACTATTTTCCATACATTGTTCATAAGACTTGCTAGTCAAATTCTCTTTCTTCCTTTTTAAAAGCCTTTGTTTTTCTCATTCAAAAAGGCAACTCATAAGCTATATGCAAGAAATTGACTCACAAGTGCTTTTGGGGAAATTTTCAATCAATGACCACATTATAGCTACTCTGAAGCAAGAACCATCACATCACTCTTTATATTGCTGGTGCCTTGCAGCACATATGGTATCTAGTAGATGCTCAATGAGTATTTGTGAAAAGTGAGTAACTGAGCAACCCTAAACATGCTAGCCACTGTTGCATTAGAAAAGATAGAAAGGAAGGAAGGAAGGGAGGGAGGGAGGGAGGGAGGATGGAAAGGGCACTAATCTACATGAAAATAATTTACTATGGGAATTTTATTTTTGAGTGAAATCAGTAACCAGTATGCAAGGAGAAAAATCCTTGAGTGGTACCCTCTTTATATATGCCACACTTCTCATTAATTTATAGTCAAGATGGAGTAAAAGGGACAGGTTTACTCTCTGATCTGAAATACACACACACACACACATCACAGATAAAATATATAAAACAACACTTTTCAAGACACTGGACACCAGGCAATAAAGACAGGGATCCCCAAGATAAAGAACAAATGAGGTGAGGTCTACTACTGCCCCAGCTTACTGCCTTAAGAAAATTTCTGGGTGGCAGCACAGGGAAGAAGGGCCCAGGCAGAAGGCAGTAGACTCCCTAAATTGAGGAAATAGAGCAAGTAGATACAAGGCAGCTTGAGTTTACAGGACAGAATAGAGAAATGTACAGAGAAGAGAACAGCCCAGAAAGAGATTTGCACAGGGTTCCCTCAAGTATTCAGCCAAGAACAGATACGTAAGCACATTCATGTGAATAAATTACCTGAGTGCAAAGATAACACCAAAGGATTAGAGAAAACAGTGCTGGGAACTCATATAGGGTCCCTGTTATGCCTACCAGTCAGACTGGAAAACTCAGAGTCCACAGGACGTTAAGTAGAGGACTCAGGATAGTCATCTTCAGTAGTGGAGAATAATTAGCCTTAGATCAAGCTCTGCCCCCAGGCTGCCTAACAAAACAAGACTGGAAAGGATCAAACTATTTTCAAGCGACTTAACCATACCCCAGAGCAGAGTTCGAGAATATTTACAGGAATGTGAAAATATCAGGCACCCAACAAAATAAATTCACATTGTCTGGCATCTGATCAAAAACTACCAGGAATGCAAAGAATCAGGAAAATGTGACCCACAATGAGGAAAAAAAATCAATCTGGTTTTGATGTATTGATAAATGACACAGATGTTAGAGTTATCAGGCAAAACCATTAAAATAGTTGTTATAGGGCTTCCCTGGTGGCACAGTGGTTAAGAATCTGCCTGCCAATGCAGGGGACATGGGTTCGAGCCCTGGTCTGGGAAGATCCCACATGCCTCAGAGCAACTAAGGCCGTGCGCCACAACTACTGAGCCTGCGCTCTAGAGCCCGCGAGCCACAACTACTGAGCCCATGCGCCACAATTACTGAAGCCCATGCTCCTAGAGCCCGTGCTCCGCAACAAGAGAAGCCACTGCAGTGAGAAGCCGGCGCACCGCAACGAAGAGTAGCCCCCGCTCGCCGCAACCAGAGAAAGCCCGTGCACAGCAACGAAGACCCAACACAGCCAAAAATAAATAAAAATAAATTTAAAAAAACAGTTGTTATAACTATATTCTTTATATTAAAAGAGTTAAGAAGAGACGTGGAAGATACCTATAAAAGCAAACTTCTAGAGATGAAAACTGCAATGTCTCATAAGAAAATTACACTGGAAGGGATTAACAGCGGACTTGACATTGTAGATGCAAAAGCTAGAGAGGCTGAAGACAGAGCAATAGAAAATATCCAAAATGAAACAGACAGAAAAAAGAGAATTTTAAAAAACTGAACAGAGTTTTTGATTGGATGCCAGATACATCTGGCTTTGGAGCCTGTATTTTTCCTACCCTGTCATGTTATTTCTAGCTCCACAAGATCAATGACACCCCAACTATAGCAATCTGACTGCCTCGCTGAGATGCCTACTCAGGGTGTGAAGCCCTAAAAGGGGGAAAAAGTGTGTGGGAGTGTACATGTGTGGGGAGCAGTCTATACTCATGACCTTCCCTGTAAAAATACCAGATCTGGACTGAAATACATGAAAAGATGTTGTGAGGTGTGATGAGTAAAAAACTCAGCCCCACGTGTGTTGGTTATGGCTAAAGTGATGGGGCACTCAGAAAAACTACAGTGGAGCAAAGAGCTGCTTTTACACAATAAATCCTTGTAAAAACCCAACAAGTTACGAATTTACTCTTCACATATTAGTATGGCCCAATGGCACCTGAAAAACCAGCATTTAATTAAAAATAAAATAAAGTTTTTACTATGGCCCATTGCCCCACACATAAAATTCTTTTCCCATGAAAATAGCTTATATTAATATGGTGGTTAGCTCAACTACCTTTTTTTTTTTTTTTTAAAGGAAAACAGGGTTGGCTTCCTGTATCCTTTCATGTGGTGGGCTCTCCAGGCCCAGGGTGTGGACTCAGCCTCAGTTCCAGCTGCTGGCACTGGACATTTGGCACGGACTCGATCACCATTAATTCATTCAATCGCTCAACCGAAGGATGGCACAGAATCACCAAGTGACAAAATCCCATAGTTGGAAGGGATAATAACAGATCATCAATCCATTTATCATTTTTAGCTGCCCAATATTCATTCTCCCTTCTTAACTCACCCCAACTTCTTTTGGGAGAATTAGTTCTTCATCATGAAGTATAGTATGAGTACAAGGATAAATCCAGGAGCTGGCCATTCTCTAGAGAAACCACAGGGACCAGTTCAGCCAGGGGTCGGGCATGCTCCCCTGGGCACTGCATTTGAGTAAGCGATTCAATTGGTTAGAGATTGTTCATCATAGGGAAAGTGTACTGACCAAAATTAAGACTGATTCACAAACTCTGAAACATGTTTTACTTTTTTATTTTTTATTTTTATTTCTTCGGCAGCACCGCACGGTTTGTGGGCTCTTAGTTCCCCAACCAGGGATCAAGCCCGTGCCCCCTGCAGTGGAAGCACGGAGCCCTAACCACTGGACCACCAGCAAATTCCTTGAAAGATGTTTTAGATTCCACTCAACCCCATGCATGGTCCGGAAGCCCTATCTATCCTGTGAGCACCCTACTATTCTGCTTTAGTTTGATGACCTTTGAACTAGGGCTAATAATAGTTCCTACTTACAAAGGACATTATAAAGGGGAGTCAATACACGTAAAATGCTTAGAATAGTAGTTGGCACACAGCAAACAATAAATGTTAGCAATAATAAATAATAATAATAATAATGTCATTATTGCTATTATTTTCTATTATTTTACATCTATTAAATGGGAGAAATATACCTACCACATGAGGGTATTTGGGATAAATTGCTATAATGTATTTCAAAGGTGTCATTAACCATACAGTGCTATACAAATTTACGTAATACTCATCATAAATTTGAACTCTCTAGGTTAGGGAGACTGATTTTTACACTCTGTAGATGGAATTCAGAGAACCCATAGATCCCTTGAAATAGCATGCAAAGCTGTGTGACTGTGTGTCTATGCACATGCATCTCTATATTTGGGGATGGGGTGGGAGGCGTATCCATAGTCTTCATTAGTCCCAAAGCCATCCATATCCCCAAAGGATGCACACCATTGTTTTAGAGCTTCTGGAGAAAGATGTGAGATGCCTTTTGACCTTAACTAGTGCTCTTCCAAAATTCTGGGACAAGGCTTACAATGGAAGTAGCCTCCAGGGTGGCAGCTGTTCACAGCCAATTCCTTGAGCTTGCCCATGAACTTCAAGAACTTGTAAGATCCAAAGTCAACTTGGGGGCCAGCCTTAAGGGCTTGGTGGCTCAACTAAGGGCTTGCTGGCAGAAGGAGGAAGCCAGCTCTGGCTCCAGGCTGCACCATCAGCTGTGAAGGAAAGGGGACCACACGGCTTTCTCTTCTTTTTCTTTCTACCAGAAGTGGCCACTTTAGGGTTGTCTTTGAAGGAAAGCAGTGTGGAGGAGATGCATTTCTAGTACAGTGATGGCTCCAAAATTATTTCTAGATTAATTAAAGTCCTACTGGCATATAGGATATAAAGATAACTTCACTGTTAGAATAATATGAGAAGGGGTGGGGTCAGAAGATAGTGGATTTAAGCCTTGCTTGCATCAGTACAGGGTTCAAAGTGAGAGCTACTTTGGAATTTTTAAAAAGGTATCTCTTTTTTACATGGTGTCTTGGGGATCTGAAGATAGAGGATCAGGGCTTTTCTTCCTTCAAATATTCTTCCACCCTCTGTAACTTGGTTTCCTTATCTGTCAAGTAAGGCATCTGTGACAAGCTTTTATGGTTCCTTGAGCTCTATAATTTTGAAAATTAGTGGAAAAAGGACAATTTTATACATAAAAGGCCAAACATTTTACTCAATGTCAGTAATACTTGCCAGGCCTATATTACCACAAATCTAAAGCAACAGAATCCTAATTAATGAGTTTTTACAGAATGCAAAATCTTCACTGTAGGCCCATACACTGACCACAATCCTAATGATTGAGCGGAAGGCTGGACCCCGCCAGTGAACACTAACATAGATGTTTTCAAATGAGAGGGAAGGCAAAAATGGAGATCATGTGATGACAGATTTAAAATGATCATTAGATACAGGAGAGAAAAGTTGAGAAAATTAAAACTTCACTTGTAAATAAAATTGGGTTATTTCATCATGAAAATAACATCTGCAAATTTTAAAGTAATTTAATATGAAATTCACTTCCCTTCTTAATTAAAAACCCAAACTATACCACATTGTAATTTTAAAATGTAAAGTGAATGAAGAATATAAGAGGGAAAAAAGAACAGATCCTCTTCTGAGGAATGTCTGGTAATCTAGCGTATGTCCCCTGAAGTTGGTTCTCTTTACTCTGATCTATGGGGGAGGGAGTTGCTGGCTTTGGAGCTTTGTAGCACTTCATACTCCATACTGGACCTTGAAACTGCCTAAGCCTTGAGTCACGGAGAAAGTCCAAATGTTTTTTCCAAGGCCTTCCTACAGAAATCTGCCCTTTTGAGAAGGTCTGAAACCAATCCTCAACTCTGTCCAACCCATTGATCCCATCTGCTGTTCTCTAGTAAGAGGGGCAGCACACACACCCCCAACTACACTCCCAATTTGGGTTAACGCAAAAATAAACGAATAGTAAAGCACAATTAAAGTTTCATCATATAGTTAAAGGCTCTCTTGACTAAATCAATTAGTAAATAATTTTACACTTCTACTGTTGCTAAGACACAGAGAATGTTAGAGCCCATAAAGGCATGCAAAAATGCATATGACATAGTCCCTACTCGTAAGAAGTTTATAACCCAATGGAGAATGTAAGAGAGACAGGAATTCACAGACTGCAAAGCACTTATAAGGAATAGAGGGTTTGAGAGGCAGGGCTGGTTCACAGTGGAGTAACACCTCAACTGTAGAGTATTTAGGAGGAGACACAGTTTGGGGGTGGGGACTAATTGGTGATGGAGAAGAGGGAGACAGAGAAGGTGGAGTTAGGGGCTTTCACATTTTCTAGTTTCAGTAAAACTAGAACAACCAGTAAAAGAAGTGTTCTCATTAATAACGTAAAAAAAATAAAGGAGAATGGAGAGATGCAACCAGGAGTCAGGAGGTTCTGTTTGGAACTTTCTTTTTTTTATATACCTATGAGGAAACCGAGAAATCTTTCTATTGTGCAGTGGGTATGGGGTAAAGAGGATGCGCTCTAGGGTCTGAACCCAAGATTGAAGCCCCAGTAAAACCACTTAGCTTCTTGGGCCTCAATTTCCTCATCCACATAATGGAGATAATAGTAATACTTACATTATATGGTTGGTCTGCAATAAGGATATAATTATACAGCACCAGTAGGATGCTTATTAGCAGAGTGCCAACTGCATATTAAGCCTCAAATAAATTCTCTCACTGTTAGTCCTGCAGCTGAAGGGAAAAATCTCCAGATTCCAAGTCCCAAGGACTAAAAGGGGTTGGAAGTCACAGCTGATTACAGCTCCTCCAACCATTCTCAGTATTTGGCCTCCTGCAATGGACATGCTGTATCTCCCCAGAGTATTTGTTTTCTCTGCTGGTAAAGGTTCTGACCCAGACTTCTCCTAAGCTCCTCTTCACTTTGTCCCCACCTGCATTCCCCACTGCCACATAAGGCCTTGGGTCTTCAGCATCTCCCATTTCGGCTTCATCATATCTCTTACTGTCTTTGGTTTCTTGCTTGTCATCAGAATTCTCTGAAAAATAAATGTGATTCCATCCTTTGACTACTTTAAAAGGCTGCATTTATCTTCATCTCTTTCAAGAGAAAGTCTGGAGGCAAGCAGATGAAGCTGGCACATCCCCTCACCCACCCCTCCCTGCCATGATCTTATCTTTAGGCACCCCTATTAGCTGCTTCCTACAGATACTGTACCTCTGTGCTTTACCACATACTGCTCCCTCTGGAGAGAAAACTTCTCTTGCCATCCTCTGTGCTCTGGGCATAAGCTGCATGTCCTCAAAGATGCAGCTCAAATGTCACCTCCTCAGCAGAGCCCTTCCTAACTCATTGAGCCAGCCACTCCTTCCTAATTCCAGATCTCATATGGGTTATGATTTGGAGTGCTAGTCCATTTAAAAGCAATTATGCTTGATCCAGGTTTCAGAAACTCATCAAGGAAAGCCCAAAGAAGGACCTGTTCCTCTGAACAAAAGGTCTGAGATGGCTAAAGCACTGCTACATGAATACAGTTCCCTCTCTGCACAGAGAAAACTGGCATCAAGCTTATGGATGTGCTACAGATTATTATGATTTTTCATAATGAGCATGATATAATTTCTTACCCTGAGCTTTCCTATGTGGAATTGTGCACAAAATCAAATCACCTTGATTGCTATTGGGGGCTACTTCAAGTTAGGCAATGATGGAAACTTGATGGGTGAACTCCTAAGGTCCAGTCAGCTACATAACGAAGATTCACCTTTTGTTTATCTTTTCTTCATAGTCTTCATTTTAATATTCTGTTTGAGCTTTCATTTGTGAATAACATCATTCTTCTGCAGCATAATATATTCTATCTCTTTTTTATGCACGCATTTCTGTAACGTGCAGTGTCCCAATAACAAGCATCACTGCACTCCTGCTAGTTAGACCTGATATGTATTATTCAGCAAAAATTCTAACGATCTACACTTGGAGGTGTATTAAGAGTCTAAAAAAAAATTGCATGTTATCATCACCATTTAAAAAACACAGATAGAATTAAGCCTCTCAATCAGTTACCGACAACCAGTTGTTCCAAGGTTAGAGGTTTACATATGAGACCAGTTGGCCAGAGAAGTACCTCCAGACTCCAGGGAATCGGAGCTGCTATTGTCTTTTGGCTCACTCGAGATGCTTGTGCTAACAGTGTGCTGTGGGTAGACTAACTCCCGGCATCCTCTGCTATACTGAAACGGAGAGCACAGAATGTTTGGCTTCGGTGCCGCCACTAAGCCTGCAACGAGTGTGAGATGTTTCTAGGGAGCAGGCTGTGTTAAAGATGCTGCTTGACAAGTTGACGTAAAAGAGGCTATAAATATGCCATTGGTTCCTGGGGCTGGAAAATTCTTCCTGACGTGACAATGGTGTTTCTCACTGACATTGAGAAAAAGCATTTCAGATTAGTTTCAGGCCAGCTGAATCTTGATGAATCTCTCAGCGAAGCTCCTGAGTAGAAGCCCCCCACCCTTTAAGTACGCTGAAAGCACACTTTTACTTTTCTTTTGTGACTCTTACCCCGTTCTGAGTAAATAATTCTGTATTATTAGTCTCTCTCAGGGGGCTGCAAGCTCCATAAAAGCAGAGACCTTGTGTATGTTGGTTACGGTTGTACTACTCCTAGTTACTAGCAGAGGTCCTGACACATAGGAGGCATTCACTAACTACCTATGGGATGAAAAATTCTGCAAAATACCCTCGGCTTTCCTTACCCCAAACTCCTTCCACTTCTCTGTCCTCACCTCCTCTCTATCCTGTCCCATGGATAGAATATAATTAGCTCCAGGCACCTATTTCTGGTTCCAAAATTGAAAAATGCAGTTTGAACACTTACCTTGCTGGCATTTTGAACATAAGATCAGCAGAGTTAGTGACTCTAAGAGACACTATACTCTAAATATTTCTGCCTTCACAGGAAGACCAGTGAGTAGTGTTAGGGACAATGTACAATAAAGAGGCAGGCTCATTATTCCTACAGAATTTACAATTTAGTAGGAAAAGTGAACCTGAAAAAGTATAGTCAGTAGATATGGCCACACATAAAAAGTGCTTAAATAATGCAGAAAGAAGGAATATCTCAAGGAAGCAAGGATATAAGCGATGTGAAAATTACTGGTCCAGGAATATCTTGTTAAAAGTTGCCTGGCTTAAGGCTATTTCACATGAGAAATTTTCATGCTGCAAAGGGATCAAAATTGATTCTGATGAGTGAGGTACAATTCAATTCTAATCCTAAATCTCTTGAATTTCAAGTGGGGTCCAAGAATTTCTCTCTTCATTACTACTTAAAAACAATTATCCTTACTTCTCTCCAGGGCCTCCAGAGAGATTACGGAGATGGGGTCAAATTAACATGTTGGTTCCTCTTTCTCATCAATACAGAGGCTCTTTGGAGGCATGAAATGGGAGTTGACTGGGAGTTGGGAGGAGATCAGGAGGATCATGAAGGAGTTAGGACTAAGGAGGTCTTGAACAATTTGTTAGGCTAGGGAATAAAGGAGAAAGTTCACCACCATTGGGGAAGGAGACCCCTGGGCAAAGGCAGGGCTGGGCAGGCACTTACAGTGTGCATGGGGTGAGGGGAGGGTGAGAAGTGGGGTGAAGGGAGGGTGAGAAGTGGCCTAGTTGCAGTGGAGGAATAGGGGATACAAGTTGAACATATAGAGTAGGAAGTCACAGGAAACTTTCAGTATCCTCAACAGGGAAAGTAGGCCCACTGTGGAATTATTTCTGGAAAGAAGCCCCTCCCAGTGTCCCGGGGGCCTTGACTTTCATCCACACTTGAAAGAAAAGATTAAAATGCAAGTAGTAGGAGGCAACATATGGAAACTATGCATAGTAAATGTTTGTCAGTCAAGAAGGCCAAAGGGCTGGCAGCAGAGTCATTTGGAAAGGGGCTAATAAAACAAACGGCACTGGTTAACTGGAGAGGGGAAAGAGCAGCAGGCAAAGGATCCGATCCCAGAGAGAAAATGCAAAGAAGAGAAGAGACAAGGAATTAACAAGTCAAACTCCGAAGACCTGCTATTTTGCTCAGGTTCACCTACAAGTGGCTGAGACAAAGCAGTGAAACCAGGGAGATTTTTGTCCTGTTTGCCTGGGTGCAGTTCTGCTTCCCAAGATGCATGAAAAGCTGTTTGTCCATTTTAGGGCTGGTTTGGAGTCATACCACTTATCACTTTGTCAGTTTATCTCCTGATTTATTTATCATTCTAGAAATCAAAAAATATGTAGAAACTAACCTTACATGCTCTTTTGAAAATGTGTCTCATTGATAGTTAATTTGGTGGGGTACTTTCCATGGGGGAGGGCTAGAACTCCTTCTTTGGTCATTAACAGAGCAATGCAACAGAGGTGACCTAACAGTAAAATCGAAGGCTGTCTGCGGCTCCTTGATGACTTTAATAAAGTTGGTATGAAGATCTTCCCAACAGTCTGAACAAATAAGGAATTCCAAACTCATTAGATGGATGGTTGGATAGATGGGCAGATGGATGGAAGCTAGCATATTCATGCCTTTTGCTAGCATATGCACACTTCTTGAAGGTTTTCTAACAAGAGACTCTGTAAGAGAACCTTGCTATTCATGGTTTACAACAAACTTAGGTCAACCCCAAGAACACTGATTAGGGGCTGTGATGTGGACTGTCATCTGGTTTTCTGGGCCTGTGGGAGACATCACATAACCTAATCCTTGTCATGAGATGTCTTCTATTGTATTACCTAACCAGCCAGGTCCAAAAGATGGTATCCTTCCCAGGTAGAGGCCCAGCCACTTGCTGGCAAATTCTTTCACAGAAGGACATTCAAAACCCTGAGAGATACCTCAAAAGCTTCTAGAGAGTTCTGGTAGGCTCTGAGCTCTGCATTTCTGCCACAGAGGGAGGGAGGAAATTACGGAACAGCTTTAATCTTATTCTACCTGCAAAGTAATTGCTTACACTTAAAAAAAAGTCCTGGATTGGCCTGTCTGATTTTATTATGCCTTTCAGAATGGCACATTTTAATTCCTTTGTTGTTTCCATGTAGTGTTATTGTATTTACTTGCTAAAGCAGAGAACAGAAAAGAACATAACATTCCAAAATGTCCTCTTTCCCATGATTTGCCCTTCCTCTACCAGCATGGGGTACCTTTACTTCATTTATTTTTTCCTACACAGCTGTGTAAATTAAGAAAGGAATCAACTGACTACACTGCCTCTTTTTGTCTCTTTTCTCCCTCCTTCATATTAAATATGACTCCTATCCCGGGTGATCTTGGCATGGAGACTCCTTCTCTCCCCCAGGTCCCCTACCCTAGCAAAGTCATGGTTACTCTGCCAGGCTCTGCACAGCTTGTTACCGCTCTAGTCATTCCGACTTGTAAAGATCAAATGTTCTGCTACATACTACAATGTTTATATGTCTGACTGCATTCCTCTTTAACAAGTGGCCCATGACGGAAAACAAAGGAGAAGTTTCTTGTTTTTTTTTCTTGTTGATATAGTGGGGCCCTTTATGAATTCAGGAAAAGATGCTCCATAAATTTAATGTCTAAATAAGCACAAACTAATAAATATATAAGGTTCTTTCAGTTTTTGCTCAGTCAGAAGGGCTAATAAGCCTGGCAAAAATAATCTATATCCACTGACATATTTAACCAAAGGATAGTTTCAAACTCTTTTCTTTACCAAGACTTTTCTCAGAAACAGAAAGGAAATTGGCTTACATCCTAACTTCCTTTATTTTTCCTGTCATTTATAGAAGCCTTTAGGTAGCTAGCCAGAAAGAAGGTAGGACAATCAAGGTCTGGGTCACTTTAGGGTCACTGGCTCTTAAATATCATCAGGAATGATACAGGATCCAAACTTTCCTAAATCAAAAGAAATCTGAGTCAAAATAAAGGTGAAAGGCCACAACTAAGGCTCTCTTAGCCAGTAAACAACAGTCTCTTGTACTTGGTACACTCCCTACACACAGAGCTTAATTCACTCAGAAAATTATTCTTCACCATTTTAGTCAAAATTAAATATAATTCTTGTGTCAGAAATAAAATTCCACAATTTTAGGGATCATTAATTGCAAGGCGCTGATTTCTGGTATAGGATGTTTGAGGCCAGAAGGCAGACGTATGTTCGTCTCTAGAATATCATCTTCTACCACAGATTGTGTGGATATACATCAGCTACTACCAGGTTCACTATTTTTTTAATAAAATATGTCAATTAGTAATAGCAAGAGATTTTTCAAGTAATAAACATTTTAGCAAAGAAAGCAAGATTTGCTTTTCCTGTAAGAAATTCCAAATTACTCTGGAAAAGAAAGGGTTTATTGATATGTAACACTCAACAGAAGCAGAGGTCCTATGTGTTAGTTAGGGGTATTATGTACAAACCCAAAATAATTGCGTGACGCAACAATCTAGTTCCATAAAAATTATTTTTTAATGTTTCCTTCTAGTTTTTGCCATTTCCAATTTAAACTAAAACTTTATAATGTTATTAAACTATAAGCTGCACACTTTGTTCTACCCACATCAATTATAAACTCATTTGTAGAGAAAAAGAAGAGAAATAAATCAGTCATGTTAATTAAAAAAAATTAAGTGAGGAACTGTCAAGAATAGCTTCCCTGAAGGAAAAGGAAGTCTTTTTTAGCTAAATTATAGAATAATTTATAGAAATGAAAACTACCAAACAAATTCTCAATACTTTGGAGCCACTGGGTCCTGTGACAAGGGACCCTCTGCCCTTTGCTAATTCCATACAGAGCAGAGCAGAGCAGAGCTAAATGTGGTTGCTCAGCAGTTGAGGAGTCAATGAAGACTGGAAATGGATGGAGGGTGAGAGAGTATCATGGACATATATACACTACCAAATGTAAAATAGATAGCTAGTGGGAAGCAGCCGCATAGCACAGGGAGATCAGCTCGGTGCTTTGTGACCACCTAGAGGGGTGGGATAGGGAGGGTGGGAGGGAGGGAGATGCAAGAGGGAAGAGATATGGGAACATATGTATATGTATAACTGATTCACTTTGTTATAAAGCAGAAACTAACACACCATTGTAAAGCAATTATACTCCAATAAAGATGTTAAAAAAAAAAATGGATGGAGGCTGTGGATGCTGCTGCAGATAATTTGCTCTGGGGCTTTGATAATTACATGAATCAAACTTTAAATATGGACTGAAGGTTCCTTGTGTGATAATAAACTATTCACAGAATTCCACCCCCATTGCCTGCCCCCATTCTGATCTCTCAAGCAGATTTACTGGAAACTGTGAAATTAGGCCTACCTCACCATTAATCCACAGTCTGATCTTTCATCCCCAGTACCATATGTATCACTGAGATCCCGAGTAACATAAGCTATTCCTCACAGCTAGCTGTATTTTGAGGCACAAGATTGGTCTTCCAATGAAATATTAAGTAAGTCTTGAGATCAGGCCCAATATTCAATAAAATGTGATAACTGGTCAACAAGGTAATGCCTCTTGCATAGACCAGGAAAGAGCTTCAAACTGGTGGGTTACTTGCTCACATGAGGTCATTCAAGTGGACAAGCCATGTACCTCACTCAGGCTGCACTAAGGCCTGGGGGAGGGGAGGGACAGAGAATATGGACAGTTGGGGGTGAACAAACAGGACCAGATCCAATAACACACACACAACCAAAGCACAGGGGGTTGAGTTAGCAGGTTATTACACATCAACCTGGGCAAGGTCCTGTAGGCCTAATGCCACTTACTTAACCCAACACACCACTAATTTCAAAGGGACTTTTGCCCCAATAAGGGAGGATGGAATGAGGCCCAGAAATGCATAAAGAACGGTGATACCAGCATTTATAATACAGGGACAAAAAAAAAAAAAAAAAGAAAGAAAAATCTTTAATAAAGAGACTATTTATACACTTTATATTGGATACTCTGGTAGACAACTGGAACCAGTAAAAGGGATCCAGATACAGCAAGTGACCCTATCTGGGAATCCTCTTTGTCCCCATGAGCCTGATACTTTCCTCCCCTACCTGGAAACACTGATAGGAAAAACCCACCACACCCTTCCCTCAATGAAAGGCATCTGGTGGTGAAACCTTCTCTGCCCCCTCAGGCAGCACTGACAGGGACCAGTGGGAGCCCCAGTGGCACCAGGCAATCTGAGCCAACCAAAATAGCACCACAAAGGCTCTAAAGATTAAACTGCTATTGGAACCACAGCCCACTAAAAAAGTAGGCAAAGACCCACATGCTAAACCTAAACAGGGTGACTGTCTGTTAAAATAAAAGATTGAAATAGAATCCAGTGTTTCCAAATATAATAGACAAAATGTCCCTGATATAATAAAAAAATCACCTATCAACCAAGAACCAAGAAAGTCACAACTTGAATGAAAAAAAGATAAACAACTAATGCCAGTACCAAAATAAATCAGGTGGATCAGACATTGGAATCATCTGAAAAGGATTTTAAAGCAGTTGTTATTAATATGCTTTAATCAACTATAAATTTTCTTACAAGTGAAAAAATAGAAAATATCAGGAAATAAATAGAAGCTATAAAAAAGAATCAAGTGGAAATTATAGAAAATACTGTATGAAAAACAAAGTAACTGAAATGTAAAAACTAACTGGATAGACTCAGTAGTAAAGACTACAGAGGACAGAATCAGTGAACTTGAGGACAGAACAAGAGAAATCACCCAATCTCAACAAAAAGAGAAAACATACTGAAAAAATAACTAACAGAGCCTCAGGGAAGTGTGGGACAGTAACAAAAGATCCAGCACTTGTATCATCAAAGTTTCAGAGGGAGAGAAGGAGAGTGGGGCTGAAAGAGTGTATGAAGAAATTATGGCTGAAAACTTCCCAAATGTAGAAAAAGACACAAACCCACAGATCCAAGAAACATAGTGATGGCAAAGGGAATGGACTCCGAAAGATCCACACTAAGACACAATCATAATTAAAATTTTGGAAACTAAAGATAAAGAAAAAAATATTGAAAGCAGGAAGAGAGAAAGGATACACTGCTTACAAATGAACATCAATTTAAATGACAGTGGATTTTTCATCTGTAACCATGGAGGACAGAACAAAGTGGTTTCAAGTGTGAAATGAAAGAATTGTCAGCTGAGAATTCTATATCCAAAGAAACTATCCATCAGGAATAAAGGGAAAATAAAAATATTCTTAGATGAAGAATTTGATGCTAGCAGACCTACCCTTAATGACTGGCTGAAGAAAGTTCTTCAAACAGAAAGGAAATGATAAAAGAAAGAATTCTGGGGCATTAAGAAGGAAGAAGATACAATGAAAAAGTGGAAATATTGCTACATACAGTAGATTATCATTTATTCATGAGTTTTACAAATCACATTTGATGATTGAAATAAAAATTATAACACTATATGGTACTCAAGACAATGATATTTAAAAGCGGGGAAGGTAAAAGGACTTAAATGGAAGTGAGGTTTCCATATCTCACTCAAAATTTATAGAAAAGGCACAGGCCCTAGAAAAGCGAAAACTGTCTTAACAAAGAATAATAAAGGAGGAAGAATCACTCTATTTTACATTAAGCCTTACTGTATAGCTGCAATAATCAAGACAGTGTGATACTGATGAAAGGATAGACATAGATAATGGTATACAATGGAGAACCCAGAAATTGGACCACACGAATATGTTCAACTGTTATTTGACAAAGGTGCAAAAGCAATTCAATGGAGGAAGGATAGCCTTTTCAACAAATGGTGCTGGAACGCCATAGACAAATGGATATACACCGACAAAAAAATGAATTTTGACCTAAACCGAGTATCTTTTACAAAAATTAACTCAAAATGGATCATAAGCCTAAGTGTAAAACATAAAACCATACCACTTTTAGAAAAAGCCCATGGAAAAAGAATGAAAAGACAAGCTATGCTGAAAGAAAATGTTTGCAAATGCATATTCAACAAAAGACTAATATATAGATTATATATTTTTAAAACTTCTCAAAATTCGACATAACAAAACAAACAATCCAATTAGAAAAGGGGAAAAGACATGTACAGAGATTTCACAGAAGATGGCAAAGAAGCACATGAAAAGACTTCAATATCATTAGCCATCAGGAAAATGCAAATCAAAACCACGAGATAGCACTACTTGCCTATAAGAAAGGCTTAAAATAAAAAATAGTGGTAACAACAAATGCCGGCACAGATATGGAGAAACTGGATCACTCATATATTGCTGGTAGGAGTGTAAAATGGTGCAACCACAGTGGAAAACAGTTTAGAGGTTTCTTATAAAACTGAACATAAAATTATCATATGACCCAGAAATTGTACAATTGGGTATTTATCCAGAGAAATGAAAACTTACATCCATACATAAACCTGTATACACATGTTCATAGCAGTTTTGTTTGTAATAGCCCCAAACTGGAACCAGCCTAATTGTCCTTCACCAGGTAAACGGTTAAACAAAGTGTAGAATACACATACCATACAATATTACTCAGAAATAAAAAGGAATAAAATATTGATATACACAACAAATTAAATGAATTTCCAGTGAATTATGCTGAGTAAAAAAAGCCAACCCAAAGAGGTGACATGCTGTATAGTTCCATTTATGTAACTTTTTGAGCTGAAAAAAATTCTAGCAATAGAAGACAGATTAATGCTAGAAAGGTTAGGGCTAGGGAGATGGGCAGCAAGAGTGTATGGTTATGAAGAGGAAACAGGAGAGATCCCTGGGGTGCTGGAAATGTTCAGTATCTTGACCGTGGTGGTGAATACAAAAACAGGCAATACAATTATATACAAACACACACGTGCACACACACACACATACATTTCTGTATTATTTCTTACAAGTGCATGTGAATCTATAATTACCTCAATAAACATTTCAATTTAAAAAACCTGAATACCGTCACAATTTGAATGATGAAACCAGGTAATATTTCTACCGTGAAGTTAATTTTCAAACACGGCATGTGGCAACCAAGGCCAGGTGTATAGCATGGAAAGGGCCTTGGGCAACCTGCCTTTGTGCATAGTTTTTCATCATTCAGTTAATCATCACTGAAAAGCCACTGCTTTATAAGAGAAAGGAGGAAGGAATATTACATTCACACAGTATAAGAATCAGTCAGGAGGAAGACAGATGCTAGTAAACACCCTATCAGTCAATTAGCAATTACTGATAACAATAAGTCTTAAATTCCAGAGGGCAATGACACATCTGTTTTATTCACCAAAGACTGATCAGCACCTGGCACAGCCTCTGACTCATGGTAGGCACTCAGTAGGGTTGATTGCTGAATGAAAAACAAATACACACCCAACACAGTGAGACTAAAAAAGAAATTCCTGCCAACTAGGAGTTCACAATATTCTGGCTCTGTAGGTCAAATAGGAATTTCCTGGCACTCTAAGCATTGCCTAAGCCCATGCCTTCTGCTATACAGAAGACTGAAGGATATAACCTGAAGCTGTCCAGGCTTAAAGTCAAAATTAGTTGTCAAATATCCAACCATATCCATGTTTATTTTATTTTTTTATTGAAGTATAGCTGATTTACAATGTTGTGTTCCATGTTTAATATTTTTAAAAATATGTTAAATTTTATACAAGTTAAATGACAGAACTGAGCTTACCCCCATCCCTTCCAAATAAGAAAAGGTTCATCCCTGTCAGTACACACAACCCCCAAATTTTAAAAACAGGTCCAAACAACAATGGAGTCCTTTGAAGTATGAAATGTCAAAATGAAACAGTTTTGTTTAACAGGGAACCGAAATGATGTTTCTGATGTAGAAAATGAGGGCTATGGAACTTGACAAGATCCTTATATCTTTATTCCAACTAGTTCTTAAGCCGAAATAGCTCCTAGCATAACAGCAGAAGCACTCAGCTCCTGCAATGACTTGGATAAAAAGGGTATTGAAAAGAAATTGCACGTCACACATTTTGCAATAGCAAGTTGTGTCAGTTTTTAAAACTGTTAAGTATTTTATTGAGATGCCTTGAAAATTAGTGTACAAACTGGTACATCAGTAGCTATCATGACATCAAATGTCCATTTTGATTTTTACTTTTACCTTCCCCCCAAAAGCCTCTTTAATGAAAATGTCAAAGAGTTTCAGCAGATGTCACTGGGCTCAAATCTGCAGGAAGATTAGTATGTGCAAGGGATAGCAGAAGTAAAATAAAGTGAATCACTTGGTTAAAAAACTCTGGATATAATCATTGAAGTTATGACTTTGCTTGAAGGTTTAATATGCTGAGAACACTTAGGAAAATTATACACATCCTGGAGTCTGTTCACTCCATTAACGATACCTTCATTTGCCATACTTCACATGGTGATAAATGAAATTATTGATTCTTTCATTTTTGTTTTAATTTAATTGTATTTTTATATTTTAACTGTAGCTTACCTTGGGAGTTAGCAATATTTTATTACTACATAGTTCGTCATGACTTCATGTGGGTTGAATTTAATTGAAGTTTTATTGTAACTTAAGGCCAATTACTTCTAGAGGAACTGAAGTCAGATTTTTTAGTACAAAGTCAATGAGAAAACAGAGGTCCCCCTTGAAAATGTTGCTTTAGGGCAGCTTTGTCTGTTCATGTCACAACCACAACTAATGATGTTAGAATGTGGACATTCAGAGGAAAAAAATAGTGGCATTCACTTTAATCTTACATGGTGCCTAGACTAATGCTTAGCATAAAAAAACCCCACATTTTCTAGCAGTAATTTTGGGGAGAAAAAGTGATTTTTGTTTTCAGCTATTCAAAGTGTAAAACATAAAAACCAAAGAAAAGGAATTAGTGAAAATTAGTTTGTGTATTTTATTGTTACTTGCTTCTTTGAGAAAGGGGGCAACAAAGAAATGCTTTTCCTTGTTAAAGTTTCTGCTGAAAAGTGTTCAAAGAAACTGCATGCCCCCTTTCCCCATAGGTACATGATGAATGTATAGAGGTTCTAAACTAAACCCCTCTCAAAGTAAAAGAAGAGATGCTCATTTATGGGATAAGGTTGATAAGATTATTAACCCAGAAGCTCAATATATTTTTTCCATTATTAAGGAGTAAATGGTTTTAAAGCAAGGTGATAGGCATATTCATTACAACCATCCTTTAAACTTTTGATAATTTTTGTGAATTTCCATAATAAAAGTAAAAAAAGAGGCTAACAATGGATTTGCTGTGTTTGTAAAGGTATTCCTACTCTCTGAACATTATTCCAGATTTAATTTGGTCAGTGTAAAACAAAGACCAGACAGTGTGATATCCAATAATCTCTAATTTGACCAATTCCCATAAGGTCACTTTTGTCCCCTAGAAGGTGCTAGACAAAACTGTCTTAGTTTAGTTTGATGTGTATGAAGATTTTCCACTTGGGAATAAAATCCTCAGCAAATCCAGTGTTTTCCCTGTGTGACACGAAGCCAACTAGCTAAGGCTCAAAGTAAGGCTGGCTGCCAGTGTAAATCGTATCTTTCCTGGCTTCACACGTGAGCCAGATGTTGGGGATTTTCTGAGCTACAGGATCGTGGGGGAAAAGGTTTTTGCGTTTCCTGTGTTCTCACTCCAGCTCTCAAACTTTCAGCTTTCAAACTTTTATGGCCAGTCAACAATGTCATGAACTGGCCTGACAATATCCCCAGAGTAAAACCCATTAACAATGCACCTTACTCTGCCATGGCCTCATACCATCTGTCAAATCAGGATCTCTTTGTACTGGTTCTTCCCCTAACTGTTCCACAGAAGAGCAGTGAGGCAGGTGTAATCTTTAATCTCTGAAGTCTGCAATTCAATGCAATTTGACTATAACTTAAAAAATACTTTATTTCCTTGTTGCTAATATTTGTAAAAATAATATTTGTCGGTCATAGACAATTTAAAAATACATAAAGTAGTAATGTATATGTATATTACAGGTATATGTAAAAATATCACATAATCTTACTATCTATGGAGAACCAACATCATTTTCATGTATTTCCAAAGACAAGTAAGGAATTCTCTGGGATCCTGATGAATGTCTACATATGCCATTATAAGCATGTATGTTTGTGTACGCATGCAAACATGTTTAAACATTCTATTATAAGCATTTTCCTCATTATTAAATACTCTTAAGTAACTTTGATGACGGCATAATTTCATCAAATGTTTATACCATAATTCATTCTACTAATACTGCACTGCTAGACAATTAGTTTGCTTCCAATTTTTTTGTCTGTTATAAATAATTTGCTTTGCCACATTTTAAAAGTATTTTGACAGTGGAAAAATCCAATGGAAAATGGATTGTCTTCTGAATCACTTCCTTTCTGTTTCAACCCAGCCTTCCTAGGAATAGTAGTTTTCAAACTCTAGTATGCATCAGAATCATCTGGAAGGCTTGTTAAAACACAAATTTCTGGGCCCCATTTCTAGAGTTTCTGATTGAGAAGGTCTTGGGTGGGACCTGAGAATTTGCTTTCTGACAAGTTCCATGTTCTGGACCACACTTTGAGTAATACTGTTCTAGAGATGCACCGGCTGGATTTATGAAACTGATGCATCAAGAGGCTTATCATTATGGTATCATCTCTTTTTACCCTCCCATTGAGAAATAAAAAGCTGTTTCAGTTGCCATTTCACAGCACAGTCCATGGCCTGGCATGTGCTCAGGTGCTCTCTTTATGTTAAAAAATGTTTGTCAAATAAGTAATGCTGGCAGGAGAGACTGCAATTTAGACACCTGTACCTCGATTTGGGATTCATTTTTCTCACTCAAGATTTGGCAAGTATACGTCTTCCTTAAGGTTAGGCTGTGAAAATACACTCTGACTCACAAACCTAATTTAAAACACCACAAGGGGTAAATAACTATTTCCATAACTAATGAGTATTAAATATCTTCATTTTGAGTTGTTTTACACGCTTTGCCTGTATAATGAGATCTAAGTATTTACACAGGATTTGTGCATTATTGTGAGAATAAATCATCAGAACCAAAAACTTTCTCCCTGCATCTAGACTCTCCCTGCTGTCAGCCTATGTTCAACCCTATGTATGTGGTCATACATATCTTTCTAAAAATCAAAACTGATTGCCTGTTTACTTCTGTCCCTAGCAATATAGCAAATGAGATGCTCAAAGAAATCATTTCTGAGGCAGCACATCTAAAAACATTGGTGAAAAATTTTTAAAGAATATCTTTTAAAAAATTTTTATTTTATATTGGAGTATAGTTGATTTACAATGTTGTGTTAGCTTCAGGTGTACAGTCAAGTGATTTAGTTATACACATACACATATCTATTCTTTTTCAGATTCTTTTCCCATATAGGTTATTAAAGAGTATTAAGTAGAGTTCCCTGGGCTATACAGTAGGTCCTTGTTGATTATATATTTTATATATAGCAGTGTGTACATGTTAATCCCAACCTCCTAATTTATCCCTCCCCCCCCCCACCTTTTCCCTTTGGTAACCATAAGTTTGTTTTCTAAGTCTGTGAGTCTGTTTCTGTTTTGTAAATAAGTTCATTTGTATCATGCAACCTAAATGTCCATTGAAAGATGAATGGATAAAGAAGATGTGGTACATATATACAATGGAATATTACTTAGCCATAAAAAGAATGAAATAATGCTATTTACAGCAACATGGATAGAGCTAGAGATTATCATACTAAGTGAAGTAAATCAGACAGAAAAAGACAAATATCATATGATATCACTTCTACGTGGAATCCAAAGAATATCTTTTTTAATGCATGGCTGACCTGGTAATAGAGTAAGGGAATACTTTAGAGGCTGGACACACATACACACACACAAAACCCCCAGCAATCAAGGGTAAGTAAGAGCTGGGGATAGTCTACCAATTCCAGGCATCCTAAAGCATGGCTTCTAAAGGGCTAGGTGGGGGGAAAAACAAAGCATGGATCCACATTTGGATCCAGAGTTTTGAAAGATATCCATTCATAAAGTAGGAGCTTCTGAATGGCAACATAATCAGCAAATGAACTAGGAAAAACAAATAAATAAACCTGACATATAGAGTGAGCCAGTAGGCAAAAGTGCCTTTCTTGGCAATTGGTAAAGGAGGGAAAGCTCCCTTAAGAATTCCTAACCACAAAACCTGAATTCGGATCTTGAATTCATGTACCTGTATGGACTAAAACACCTCAAAGCTGATATTTTAGTTGAAAGTGATACAGAGTTGATAGAGTCTTTAAGTTTTTGTACTTTCAACCTAGGCCACAAAGAATTCCCAAAGATAAAATTCTAAAGGATGTGAGCTTACAGTACAAATTTACCACTGAGTGACTGTCAGCAGAAACTACACACTGCAGAAGAAGACCTGAAAAGATTATCAACTATACAAGCATGGAAATATCAGGTCCATAAGTATGATTTAAATGTTTTAAGAAGTAAAAAAGAAAAATTAATGTATGCCAAAGAAACAAGAAATTTAAAAAACTGACCAGGCAGTTTTGAAAAATAAAAACTACTTCTAAAAATGAAAGATGTAATAATTAAAAATAAATATTTAATTTATGAGTTAAGCAGCAAAGAAGATGTGGCTGAAGAAAGACTTAACCACCTGGAAAAATGGATCTAAATAAATTAGGTAGAAGAGAGACAGCAGAGAGACAAAGGGGTAAAAAATTATGGAAGACAATATAAAAGACATAGAAGGTAAACAGAAAACATACAGTAGCCTTCTAATCAGAGTTCCAGGAAGTGACAGCACAGTGAGGGAGGGAAGGCAATATTTTGAAAACAAAATGAATAAGAACTTTCCTGAATTGAAAAAAAACATAATGTTTTAGGAATCCCAGTGAATTCTAAGTAGAACAAATAAAACCAAATTTATCCCTAGGCACATTGTAGCAAAACACCAAGGTAAGGAGGAGACTTTAAAAGCAGTCCAACAGAAAAGATAGATTACAGTAGGAGTGGCAGTTAGACTCAAAAGCAACAACGGAAGCCAAAGGACAGAGAATGATATATATCTTCAAATTGCTATGAGAAATAACTGACTATCTAAAATTGCACACAAGGTATAAATATCTTTCAAAAACAAGGATGAAATAAAAATGTTTTCAGAAATACAAAAACTGAGATTCTCACTAAAACAACTTCCAAAGGATGTTCTTTAAGAAAGAGTAAAGTTATCTCAGAAGACAGTTCTAATAACAAGAAAAAGAACCAAAGAAAGTAGACCAAAGAAGGTAGAAAAGATGTGGGTTAATACAAATATTGGTCATTAAAATAATAACACTAAGATTTAATTTTAGGGATTAAAAAATAATGATTGATAAATTCTGGAGCATCCTCCCCACACAATTATGGTGGGGAATGGATAGAGTGCCATTTGGGAAAAAGGTAAAAATACTGATTGACTTTACTTTTTGTTAAGTTAAATATGCATGTTATAATGTCAAAATTTGTAGGATATAGCTAAAGCAGTTCTTCTAGGGATATTTAACCTGATATGCTTGTGTTAACAAATAAATTATTAAGAGTTACTTAAAAATGCAAATTAACTCAAAGCAGTAGAAGGAAAAAATAATAAAGATAAGAAAATAAATTAATAAAACAGAAAAAAAATAGGGGATGAATGAAGTCCAAAATTGCTTCATTTAGAAGGAAATAAAATTGGTAATCTGGCAAGACTAATAAAAGGTGGGGAGAAGATGACACAAATTAATAATAGGAATGAAAAGAGGACAGAATTACAGATGCAGCACAGATTTAAAAAGTGATAATATTTTATGTCAATAAATTTGTAAATGAGATGAAAAGGACAAGTGTCTAGAATAATACAAACTACCAAGACAGACTTAAGAAGAAAGAGAAATCCTGAATGACAATGCACCCATTAAAATAATTAAGTCAGAAATTTAAAACCTTCCCACTTGGTCTAGATGGCTTAACAGTTGAGTTCTACTAACGTTCAAGAAACTGAAAAGTTCACACTCACATAAAATATACCAAGAGAACAGAAATGAGATAAGACTAGAACAAGAAATGAAAACTTTAGGTGATCCTCATCATTAACATAAATGTCAAAATCTTAAAATATTGGCAAACTAACTCATTAAATACATAAAAAATATAACACATCATGACCAAGTTGAACATTTTTTCTAGGAATGTAAGGTTCATTGATCATGTCACTGAGAGATTAAGGAGAAAACAATATAACTACCACTATAGAAAAAAAAAAAAAAGGCTTAATAAAGTGCAGCAACCATTCAGGATAAAAACTCTTAGCAAACTTAAGCATATAAGGGAACCAGCTAACCTGTTAAAAACATTACAGAAAATGTTATACTCAGTTGTGAAATAGTTAAAAACATGGCCTTAAGGGAATAAGAATAAGAAAAGGTCATGCACTATCAGCATTTCTATTCAATATCAAACTGAAGGTTCTAGTTTATATACTGTAATAAGAAAAAGAAATAAAATGCGCCAGCATTAGAAGACACAAAAATCATTATATGTAGAATATATAGTCTTATACATAAAAATCCCTAAAGAATCTACAAATTATTCAAATTAAAAAGTTTAATGAAGTTTCATTTATTTCCTTTTCATCACTATGTAATAATTATTGTCATTGTTCTTTTTGATGCTTTAATTGACCCAAATTGCCTGTGGAAATTTGTTGAGGCCAGCTCTTGTGTTTTTTTTTTTTTTTTTTATACCGTTTTTTTTTTAACGTTATTTATTTATTTATTTATTTATTTTTGGCTGTGTTTGTTGGGTCTTTGTTTCTGTGCGAGGACTTTCTCTAGTTGCGGCAAGCGGGGGCCACTCTTCATCGCAGTGCGCGGGCCTCTCACTATCGTGGCCTCTCTTGTTGCGGAGCACAAGCTCCAGACGCGCAGGCTCAGTAATTGTGGCTCACGGGCCTAGTTGCTCCGCGGCATGTGGGATCTTCCCAGACCGGGGCTCGAACCCGTGTCCCCTGCATTAGCAGGCAGATTCTCAACCACTGCGCCACCAGGGAAGCCCCTCTTGTGTTCTTTTGACATGATCCTGATTACTCTTTGAGGGCTTCCTTGCCTTCTGGCCCAAAAATATAATCCAGGCTCACCTTGGTCCTTCCCTGCCCCAGATCTGGAATTAGCTATTTCTATAAGAAGTCCTGTTTCCTTTTAGTCAGTAATGATACTTAGAAACCAAGATCTGTGTGCTGAGTGTGCTTATTGCTAATTGTGTGTCATTTCCCAGGTCCTTTTAATGTACAGAGCTAGGAAATATATGATTTAAATAATAAATTCATCTGATAGAACCAATTCAAATTTAACATCACAGAAGTTTTTGTATCTTATTTTATTATATATGTATATATATATATATATATATATCTTTTCTCCTACAGTAAAACATTGTGGTTTATAATTATATTAGTATATTTACTTACCTATTTTATCCTACAATATTTTTTCATAATTATAATACAAACACTATACTAACAATAAACCTACTAAGTAGAGTTTAAGATTTCTTTGCAGTTCTTTTTTTCCTTAGAATACATCCCATGAAAATATATATTATGAGTACTATGTTTAAAAATACTGTGAATTCATTATTTGTTCTGTAGTTATGTTATCTATTTGATATACAGTTAGGATTCTTTTCTTTTTGTTTCCATTCAATTTTAAGATTTGATATGTTTTCATCCTTTATGATTTTAATTTTACCTTCATTAGGTAAAATATTATACATTTCAAAAGTCAAAACTATATAAATAGGTATACTCCAATCCCTATCACCTTCAACCCAATTACCACTCACCCCATCTTATCAATCATTTTAATTACTTTTTGGTTTATACTTCCTGTATTTCTTTTTGCAAAATTAATCAATTCACACCCACACCTACATACATACACACATATATAGATTTCCCTTTCTTTCTTAAACAAAAGGTGGCATACAATACATACTCTTTTGTACCTTGCTTTTTCACTTAACAATTATTCTGGCTATCACGCCATAACAGTTTATAGAAATATTACTCATGATACCTTACAGCTTCATAGTACTTACTCAGTTGTATGGCTATGCCATGGTTATTCAACCAGTCTTTGTAATTGAACATTTGGGTTTCCAATATTTTGCCATTACAAAGAAAACTACAACAAATAACTATCTTTATGTTACTTCGTATTTCTAGAGGTGTTTCATCAAGGTAAATTTTTAGAAGTGGGATTGTTAGGTCAAAGAGTAAACAGGTATGCAGATTTGTTAGATACCATGAAATTCCCCAAAATGGAAGTTGTAATCGTTCTGCATTCTCACTAGCAATGAATGAGAATGCTTTTTTTCCTAGACTCTCCAATAGAGTGTATTTTTAAAAGCAAGGCTGCATTTCTAAACACCAGCAATCAATAATTTAAACTGTAAATTTTTAAAGTTATCATTTACAAAATCAAAAACAAAAATATATAATATATGGTGGGGGAAAAAAAAACAAGGATTGTGGGGCTTCCCTGGTGGCGCAGTGGTTGAGAATCTGCCTGCCAATGCAGGGGACACGGGTTCGAGCCCTGGTCTGGGAGAATCCCGCATGCCGCGGAGCAACTGGGCCCGTGAGCCATGGCTACTGAGCCTGCGCGTCTGGAGCCTGTGCTCCGCAACAAGAGAGGCCGCAATGGTGAGAGGCCCGCGCACCGCGATAAAGAGGGGCCCCCGCTTGCCGCGACTGGGGAAAGCCCTCGCACGGGGGCGAAGACACAACACAGCCATAAATAAATAAAAATAAAATGAATAAATAATTTAAAAAAAAAAGGAAACAGAATCTAAAAAAAAAAAAACAAGGATTGTGTGAGATTTTTAGGTAAACAAAGTATTAAACTTTACTGAAAGACTTTAAAGAAGATATAAATAAATTGAGAGACAAGACATATTCATGGATGGAAAGACTTACTATTATTTACAATAGCCAGGACATGGAAGCAACCTAAGTATCCATCATCGGATGAATGGATAAAGAAGATGTGGCACATATATACAATGGAATATTACTCAGCCATAAAAAGAAATGAAATGGAGGTATTTGTAATGAGGTGGATGGAGTTAGAGTCTGTCATACAGAGTGAAGTAAGTCAGAAAGAGAAAAACAAATACAGTATGCTAACACATATATATGGAATCTAAGGGAAAAAAAAAAAAGGCCATGAAGAACCTAGTGGCAAGACGAGAATAAAGACACAGACCTACTAGAGAATGGACTTGAGGATATGGGGAGGGGGAGGGGTGAGATGTGACATTTATGTTATATTCCCTCTTTGGTAGGTAAGATTCATTTCACAATTTCAAAAAGTCTAATAGAAGGAAAGAAAAAATGATTTTCTTAGTCCTTTACCTAAAAGCTTCTAGTGGCTTCCTGTTGCCTACGGGATAAAATCCAACTTCCTACCAAGAAAAACTATAGGGTCTTCCCCATCAGGCCTCCAACTAACTTTGCAGCTTTACCTCCCTCCATCTTCCCCCTAACCACCCCCCATGACTTACCTGTATTCTAGTGATACCTGAATTATCAGATGTGAGAGAGTGTCATGGACATATATCCACTACCAAATGTAAAATAGATAGCTAGTGCGAAGCAGCCACATAGCACAGGGAGATCAGCTCTGTGCTTTGTGACCACCTAGAGGGGTGGGATAGGGAGGGTGGGAGGGAGGGAGATGCAAGAGGGAAGAGATATGGGAACATATGTATATGTATAACTGATTCACTTTGTTATAAAGCAGAAACTAACACACCATTGTAAAGCAATTATACTTCAATAAAGATGTTTAAAAAAAAAAGACTTACTATTGTAAATATGTCAATGATCCTATAATTTACTTACATATTCAGTAAAGATTTTTTCAAAAATCTCAATAGGATTTTTCAAGGACCTTGATGAATTTATTCTAAACTGTATACAGAAGAGCAAACAGCCAAGAAAGAGAGGCTAAGACAGGCTTAAAGAGGAACTAGGTTTGGGGACTTGCTCTATCAAGAAACAAGACTTAGTCATTATGTAATTTAATATTTAATCAAGGAGATAGAAAAATACACCAATGGAAAAGAATAGAGATCCCATACACAGACCCATACATATATAGAAACCTGATATATGACAGAGCTGGCATTGCAGATCTGTAAGTATGGATTATTTAAAAATGCTTCCAGAACAACTGATCATCCAGAGGAAAAAAATGAAAGTAGATTCCACCATTAAAAAAGCTCTCAAATAAATCAAGAACTTAAAAGTGAAAGACAAAAGGTTAACATATTTAGGCAAAAAATATAGGATAATACTTTGAAGATCATAAGGTAGGAAAGGTGTCTTAGATAAAACATAAAAAACACAAACCATAATGAAAAAATTAATGTTTGACTTAAAATCAAGAATGCTTATCAAAAGATCTTAAAGGGAATAGAAATCCAAGTCACAAACTAGATGATAAGCACCAAAGGATAGTATCTAGAATAAATGGAAGACTCCTACAAATCAATAAGTAAAAACCAAATAACCTTATTTAAAATAGGCAGAAAAATTTCTATTTCACAGAAGAAATACAAACAACCAATGAACATATGAAAAGAGGCTCAACCTCACTAGTATGTAGAAAAATGCAAATTAAAATTCTAGTGAGAGGGCTTCCCTGGTGGCGCAGTGGTTGATGCCTGCTAATGCAGGGGACACGGGTTCGAGCCCTGGTCTGGGAAGATCCCACATGCCACGGAGCGGCTGGGCCCGTGAGCCACAACTACTGAGCCTGCGCGTCTGGAGCCTGTGCCCCGCAACGGGAGGGGCCACGATAGTGAAAGGCCCGCGCACCGCGATGAAGAGCGGTCCCCGCACCGCGACGAAGAGTGGCCCCCACTTGCCGCAACTAGAGAAAGCCCTCGCACGAACCGAAGACCCAGCACAGCCAAAAATAAATAAATAAATAAAAATAAAAGTAGCTATAAAAAAATTCTAGTGAGAGAATATTTTATATACAAAAAAAGGGGCAAAGATTAAAAAGTCTGACAATGCCAAGTAAGGATCTGAGGAAAGAGCTCATATACTGGTGGGAGTATAAATTGATAGATTCATTGTGGAAAAAGTGAATATGCACATACACGATGACCCCATGATTTCTCTCCGAGAGAAACTCTCATATACATGCCTCTAGTAAACAAGTACAAGAATAATTTAAACAGTACTATTCATAATAATAAAAACTTGAAATAACTTAAATATCCATGATGGTAAATGGATAATTAAATTTGGTATAATCATTTAATAACTATTAGATAGCTGTGAAAATCAATGATCCATAGGTCCACAAATCAGCATGGATAAATCTCAAAAGCAATGTGGAGCAAGAAAGAAGATCTCAGAAGAAATGCATTCAGTATGATTCTATTATACACGTTATATAAAAGCAGGCAAAACCAAACAATATATTTTTAGGGATATTTACACATGTGGTAAAACTTTAAGTAAAAGCAAGAAAATTATTAATACAATATTAAAATGGTAATTTCCCCTGATGGGGAGAGAGGGGATATGATCGGTAAAGGAGACAGAGAGATTCTAAGAGGACAATCATCCATCTCTTATTAGAATCATCAGTGTTATTTTATTACTGTTTTCATTTAAAATAGACATTTATGTTATATTCCCTCTTTGGTAGGTAAGATTCATTTCACAATTTCAAAAAGTCTAATAGAAGGAAAGAAAAAATGATTTTCTTAGTCCTTTACCTAAAAGCTTCTAGTGGCTTCCTGTTGCCTACGGGATAAAATCCAACTTCCTACCAAGAAAAACTATAGGTTCTTCCCCATCAGGCCTCCAACTAACTTTGCAGCTTTACCTCCCTCCATCTTCCCCCTAACCACCCCCCATGACTTACCTGTATTCTAGTGATACCTGAATTATCAGATCCCCAAGCACACACCTAAGCTATGCACCTGCAGCTCCCTCTCCTGACATTCACTCTTCCTGTCTCAATTTAGCCAATTCCTGTTTTCAAACTAGGCAAATGCCAGATCCTTAGTAGAGTCTTCCCTGAAAAATTCTGATGGATATTTTCTTCTGTGCTTTCACAAGGTATATTTCAATTTATCTGTTTATATGTCCCTCCTTGCTTGCCTGTGAGATCTTTGTAGGCAGGGACTATGTTTTCAATTCAGTTCAACCAACATTTCCTGTGTGTTAATTTTATGTCATGACTGTGCTAGACATTGAATTTATCAGGAATAGGCCCTATTTTCTACCCTCAAAGAATCTGCAATTTAGTTATACTCATGTCAATATTCTTTATGCTGATTGCAGTGCCTGGTATATTGCAGATTATTCAATTACGTCTGATGAATCAATGAATGAATCACTCAGTGAATGAACAAACTAAGGGACAAACAGAACTATTCTTTTCCTATTTAAATAAACAAACAAACCTTTTGGCAATGAATCATGCTTTCAGCGGGTTTACAAATCCATGACTTTTTAAGGCTGTAAATTGTATATATCTGTCAAAAACTAAAGTTTATCTAAGGAAAAAAAAATACCAAAAGTGTATCTTAATGGAGATTATTAATTATTAATTATTCTGATGGAATTTCCAGAACCAACCAATTAAAAGTTAGATTCACTATACAACACAATACCAAGCAATAATACAAGTTGTGTGTGGAACTGGAAAATATCAGTGAAAGTATTCCTTTTTGGTCTCTCCCAAGTAAACCTCTGTTTGTAAACATGTTAACTTGCTGTTCACTTCCTTTAAAAGGAAAAAAATTCCCAAGAGTCCAAATCAAGCATTTCTTTAATGTTTTAAAATTTCTAAGCAGCTTTAGGCACCCAGTCAGTCTTCAGATCTGTCACTTATGAATAGTATATGCCAAAGAATACTGAAAATGATGCATCTCTCAGATACTAGCTTTCAACAAACCAAACACAGAAAAGCAAGTAAGGATCATCTGTATGATGTGGCTATGCGATCTGAATGCTTCCTTCTCCCTTCCTTGGCCTCTATTCTTCGGTGGACAAATGTATTATCATTCTCAACAGACATCTTATTCTGACCCTCCTGGATGGTTCTCTCTAGTCTCACTGTGGTAGACAGAATAATGACACCTCCAGCAATGTCCATGTCCTATCCCCAGAATCTGTGATATGTTACATTACATGGTAAAGGGATTTGGCAGATTGATTAAATTAAGGGTCTTGAGATGGAGAGATTATCTTGGATTCTCTGAGTGGCCTAATGTAATCACAGGGTCCTTATAAAAGAAAGGCAGGAGGATCTGAGTTAGTAGTAGTAGATGTGACAATGGAATCAAGATAAGAAGGTGTCATAAGCCAAGGAATGCAAGTGGCCTCTGCAAGTTGAAAAAGGTAAGGAAACAGATTCTCCCTTCAGAGCCTCCGGGAGGAACCAGCCCTGCTGACTTTCACCCAATAAGCCCACGAAGACTCATTCTGGGCTTCTGACCTCCAGAAATGTAAGATAATAAATTTGTATCGTTTGATTTGCCACTAAATTTGTGGTAAATGTTACAACAGCAATAGAAAAGGAATCCACTCACTGATTAGACTGTGTCCCTGCATACATTCTCTTTCCCTAACATTTTCCTCGGCCCCACATAATACCCAATTCTCTCATTTCTGAAACTATCGTCATGTCTTACTGGTTATCCCCTTGTGCTCTGGTATGATTTGTATTAACCTGATACTTGTTTGTTGCCTGTAGCAGACACTGTTGATTAATTACCCTGAAACCACTTCCAATTCACTCTCCCTTGCTGCCTCATACTGCAGTGGCTAGAAAGTCAAACACTCTTTCCCAGCCTTTCTTGCAAAGAGGGATGACAGTATAACCCAGTTCTGAAAAGTGATGCATATATGGATGTCTGCTGGGAGAAAGAGAAAATTTGAGGAAAACTTTTGCTTTTTTGATGAAAAGGAAAGGTGTGACCATTTCCCTTTCTTCCTACCTTGAACATGAGTGTGATGGCTACAGCTGCAGTGGCTGTCTTGCTGTCTTGAGCAAAAGGCAAAGGGAACCACAAAGACATGGGCTCTGATATTGCTGAGTCATGGAGCCGAAGCCAATAGTTGCCTACGTCTGGAAACTTCTGGTTTTATGAGAATAATAGCTCCTTTTTTTTTTTAAGCCACTGTAGTATGGTTGGTGTTACTTGCAGCTTGAAAGCACTCCTAATATATTACTTTTCTCTGGTAGCCCCCATTGTACAATACCATAAGCAGCCAGATCACTGAGGCTTTGAAAAATATAACAGAATCCTCTGTAGCACATAGTTTTATGCACTGGTATATATAGAAAGGAAAGAAAGAAGAGAAAGGAAGGGAGGAAGGGGGGTGGGGGAAGGAGGGAGAGGGGAAGGGAGAAAAGGAAAGGGAGAAAGGAAGAGAGGGAGGGAGAAAAGGAAAGAGAGGAAGGAAGGAAGGGAGGAAGGTGGAAGGGAGGAAGGAAGGAAGGAAGGAAGAAAGAAAGGGAGAGAGGGAGAAAGGGAGGGAGGGAGAGGGGGAGGGAGAAAAGGAAAGGGAAGAAGGAAAGAAGAGGGAGATAGGGAAGGGAGACAGAAGAGGGAGGGAAGGAGGAAAGGAAGGAAGGAATGCAAAACCAAACTTCAGTCATTACTATGAAACTACAAATTGAAAAAGAAATGCTGAAGAATAGATGCATCCACCTTCATTGGCTCAACCTTGCAGAATTACATGTTATAAATACACATTGAAGAACTTGCAATGACAATCAAGTTGAGACTTCCAAGCTCCCAATCACTCCTTCTAACATCAATGTACTGAGTGTCCCTAAGTCTCTCCATCACCATTCTGCAAACCCCAAACCAAATTAACTCAAAATATTACTAAAGGAGGCTTAATTTGCCAGTTCCAAATATAGTACTCCAGTGTGCTGAAGACTATACATAACACAAAATTCCCAGAGCAATAAGAAAAATTATAGTGAGCTGTCTAGAGGAAATCAGTGCCAAAGAAGATAGAAGATTATTCCGGGAATGAAACTATACCAACTTACTAAAATTTTCACCTTGGCTCATATCATTAATTGTCTTACAAAATTTGAGATTTGTTAAAGTTCCTTGGTAAATCTTTTACGGCAAAGGCAGAGATCTAAAATGGGCTTTTTCATTAGAACATTCCATTTATAATGACTATTACTATGGTGTCCCAGTGCACCGAAACATTCAGAGGCTGAAGTCAACAACCTATGTGGATGACCTACTCAATGGCAGGCACAGAGCTAGAAATGGAGACAGAGAGAAATTATAATTCTTATCCTTGTGAAGCTTAGTTTCTGGTTAAGTAATAGACAGACATTAACAAGTAAATATATGCTATGAGTTGTAAAAGGGAAATTACAAGTTATTTGAGCGGAATGAGGGAATGGATAAAAAAACCTCCTTTTAACTGACAGAATGATTGATTGATTGATTGAAGACCAGAGCAAGGGTGGTAAACAAGAAAAAGACTCCTTGACATTTGATAGGTCAACATATCAGGACCGTTTCAAGTAAAGAAAATAAAAGAATAGATGGAAATGATGAGGCAGTGGGAGGACTTTAACACACAAATTACTCAAATCCCTCCACAAATACCAAAAATGTCTTTGGAGACATGATTGGAGAACGAGTTCACAGCTAGTACCAAAGTCATTCAAAACATGAAGGATTAAATAAGGATCCAGCCAGGTACTGTTGTATGAACACTACTTGGAATAGTTAGAAGACTGAGAAGGTTGGTCACAGGACAAGTACAGTTCAGGGAAGTTCAACATCACTGAGCACATCTTTGGCACATCCAGCGGCTGCTGTTCATTGTGCGGGTCTACTGGTTTGCGGGAATACTGGAAAGGGGAGCACTGGGATTAGTTATATGGTTTCAGAGAGCACTGAAAGAGATGGAGACTAACATTTATTGAACAGATACTGTGTGGTCCTTACACATTAACTCATTTAATCCTTCCAACAACCCTGTGAGATACCGATTAGTAATCCCATTCTACTAGACTTAGAATATGGATTTTAAACATACTTAGATTTGAGTCCTGGTTCTACCATGTATTATTTATCTATGATGACATAAATTTAAAATGTGACTGAATGAAGAAATGAAGTAACCCTCCCAAAGCAAAGTCCAAGTAGGATTAAAATTGGCAGTTCCTCAATTTACAGGCAGTGGTCTAACCCCTTGAATTACAATGCCCTCAGTGGTGAATTCTCTGGTCTATTCTAAACCGTCATCAGAAACATTCAAACTTCAGCGTCTACCTTCACATGTTTTGGTGTCATTTCTCCATTCAGTATTCTCTGTGGCACCTAGCAGTGGAAAATATATCTTGAAATAACTGTTGTAAGAGAGTAAATTGGTGCATTCTATTTTGGGGGGTGGGAGTGCAGCAGGCAATCCGGCAATTCTCATCAAAATTTCAAATGCACATACCCTTTATATAACAATCTCACTGCTAAGAATTTAATTTACTGCTCTACAATAAAAGTATGTCCTGCCATAAAAGTAAGGATGTATATAGCATACATCCACAAATACACACATACACACACAAAAGGCTAATAATAGGAGACAGAGTAATGTAGTGAATAAGAGTATGGCCTTAGGAGCTAAGCCTCATGAATTCAAATGCTGCTTCTTTCTGCTTCTACCATTTTCTAATGTGACATTAGGCCTCTTGGATCTCTATTCCTCAGTTTTTCAATCTATAAAGTTAGGATAAGAAGAGTACCTATCGGGACTTCCCTGGTGGCTCAGTGGTTAAGAGTCCGCCTGTCAATGCAGGGGACCCGGGTTTGATCCCTGGTCCGGGAAGATCCCACATGCTGCAGAGCAACTAAGCCTGCGTGCCGTAAGTACTGAGCCTGCGCTCTAGAGCCCGCGTGCCACAACTACTGAGCCCACGTGGTGCAACTACTGAAGTCCGTGCGCCTAGAGCCAGTGCTCCGCAACAAGAGAAGCCACCGCAATGAGAAGCCCACACACCGCAACGAAGAGTAACCCCTGCTCACCGCAACTAGAGAAAGCCCGTGCGCAGCAATGAAGACCCAATGCAGCCAAAAAAAAAAAAAAGGATAGTACCTACCTCACAGACTTGTTGAAAGGATTAAATCAACTACACATGTAAAGGGCTTAGGCCAACAAGTATAAAGTACTGTACAAATGTTAGCTGCTATTATTATGATTTTCAGTCAAATACTGTATTAGCAAAATAATCTGAAAATAACCAAAACATCTGCCAAGAATAGGATGGTTGAATTCATGATGGAATCCATATAAGAGAAAATGATATTACCACTGAAGGTACTGAAATCTATCTGTATCAGCTGCTTGTCCAGAAGAGAAAGAATACACATGTGTCAGGCAAAGAATTCTATCTGGGGCTCTGTGGAGTTTTTTCCCCCTCAGTTGTCTCTTAGCCATTTATTGAATTAGTATAGTACTGCTATGGTCAGAAGTGCTTCAGGATGAGCGGAAATGTGAGACAATACAAAGATTAAAGTCATGTGCATTTGCACATGGACATAACATCTTTACAGACCCACATAGGTCCTTCCTACCTGCTGCTTCACTTCTTCAAGTCGCAGCTCTCATGGGAAGAAAACACTTGAGCTACCTTCTTCTCATCCCTGCTTTCAACAGACTTTCCACAAAAGCTGCCAAAATAATTGGGGAGAACGCAGGTTTTCCTGCCTGGATCTACAGTGTTAGGCTCTTTGCTGTAAATTCTCTCTTTCACACTCCTTGCCTGACAGGTAAATAGCATGAAAGCTCCCTTAATGGATTATTCTGAGCACTGGTTTTAACTACAGTTACTCATATGATTCAAGAAAACGGGAGTGTTTCTAAATCACATTTAACCATCCGTATGGAAATTTTGAAAACAGAACAAAGGGGCAAACCAGCAGATGAGAATATAACTTAGTTGCAGGCCAGGTTATAAAAAAAATGTGTCATCACTGAATTCAAGTCATACCTTCAGCATATGTGAGACGAGGAAGGTTTGAAGACCTAGGATGGATTGTGGGTGAGGAGCAGAGAAGGAAGGGGAACCAAGGCATGTTCCCTGACTAACAAATGCCTGCCACTATACATACCTTAAGTACTCAGACCAACCCTATGAACTAAGAGTCATCATCTCCACACTGTAGATGAAAATACTGAGGCTTAGAGAGCTTAAAAGACTTGCTCGAGGTTATTTAGCAGGAACGTGACAGAGCTTAGATTTAAAAACCAAGTTGGCTGGTTCTAAAACCCGTGCTCGCTCTTCTAAAGCCCAACATTTTGGGGTAGGACACTATATTTCAGTAATAGTGAAGGCTAAGGGAAAATGTAGGAATAGATAGAAGGTCTATAAAAAACTCTTAATGGTGCTCTTTGACCCAGAGAAACACTGTGAGGTGACAGATCAGAAAGTCCTGGATCCAAGCTGCCCGGGAAAGAAGCAAATGCTAACAGCCAAGGCCCAATGTCATTAATGTACTTCTTTGTGGGCCAAAATGAAATGATAATACATTGGTAACCCGCAGCATTTTTGGAAGTCACTTGGAGGTTCTTGTTTATGGGACACAAGCCTTGAGACCAAGAATCTGACTCATCTTCCTAGAGGGACAGACTACTGGGAGAAAAGCACAGGAAACCAGCTGCAAATCCAAACAGGGTCTCACAGTGCTTGGTTCAGCCCTGCTTGAGCCTGATGGGTGTTGTCCTGCTTCAGGGGCCCCCAAAAGAGAGGGGACATCCAGGATTTAGGGTGAGCAGTAACAAAAAGCCCTGGCTGTCTTCCTTCTGATTGGACAGGAAAACAGCCAAGCTCTGAGCTTTAGGTAGTATGACCCCTACTTCCCACCACTTAGGCTAGTGCGAAAAATAAAGTCCAACACTCTCCATGTCCCTCTTCCTCTTCCTGGTTCAAGGACACCTCCCTCATCTCACTGCCGGCTACACCCCTCTCCCCGGATGCCATCTTCTCAGTCCCCTGCCAAAACTAAGAAATAGATCAATCCCTACTAAAATGCCAATTATAAAAGAAATATGATGCTAACAGTCCCAGGGATAGTTGGAATTTCAGTGGGGATTTATTGACAATTTAAGAAAAAAATCTAAAGAAACTAAAGGAAATGAATATCTAGTGGTAGAATTTCAGAAACTATGAAAAGCTGATGATATACACAAATTCTTACCTGCACACGTTGGCAGAAATACACACATAAGAAAGATATAAAAGAAAGATTACACACATATATAAATTTTTTAAAAGTATATCCATAAGCTACAAATCAAGAAGTACCGATGTGTACTCTCACTTTGGAGAGATAAAGACTTCGGTGGCAATCACAGACATTTCTAAGGCTATTGCCTACCTCCAAATGTCGCGATGTACCCAATGTCCCTAGGGGTATCGCCCCAGGCCTCTGTGAGACAGCCAAGGCTCTGGGACCAAAGGCCAGTCTTTCGTCAGCCTGCTTCTGTGTGTACCCCAGGGCTGCACGTGCCTGATCCCTCTGCACCTAAGCTCTCACTTGCCCAAAGAAAGCCCTTAATTCCACAGTTTCTTAAATTCTCTCTGTCTAACAAACCCTCCCAGTCTCTGCAAAGTCTGTTGACTATAAAGGGCCTGGGAGTGGCTGAGAGAAGGCTTGGCCTTGTTTTTACATGGCTCAGAAGGGTATGCTCTGAGATTCCTCAGGATCACTTCCAAAGGCCTGACCCAGAGCATGGTGCTTGGCTCACAGTAGGCCCTAATATTACATTTGTTTAGTGGCTCTGAACTGCTCGGCCAGGGCAAGTCCAGCCTTTCATGCGGGCTCAGAAGTTGTCATCAGCTTCCAACATGAGCACTGATCCCAGCTATAGCGGCCAGTGCCTTTCCCTGCTCTCATTCTATTCCCAGGTGAAGAGGCAGACAGAAGTTGTCCAAAATGCTCCCAGTGTATTTCAAACCTAGCCCCCCACAGTACCTCCCTGGATAAAACAGGCAGGGCCTGCAGAATTCTACATGGGTTACACTATCTTATTTTATCCTTAACTTGACATCTTTCAACACAGGGGGTAAGGACTGATGTATGTGGCCAGGGGTGACTCTCAGAGCACTCCATGTTCATCTCTTCATCTAGAGTGATTCAGAGGACTGGCTCCACATGTTTGCTTATGTGAATTCTGTGACATAGTCAAAAAGGCTACAGGCTGGAGATCTGGAAGCTTCTGACCCTAGTCTAAATGCTATGAAATGAACTCTAAAGCCACTGATGTTTAAAGTTGGAGGAAACTTTAAAGGTGATAATGTTCCAATATCTATGTTTTACAGATGAGGAAATCGTGATGAGGAGAAGTGAGGTGAGAAAACCATGGTCATGAACTTGACCCCGGTGAGTCATAACTCACAGCCCAGTGCCCTTTCCACCACAGCATTAGAGTTCTTCATGGGTTGACACTCTGCGATACAGAAGAGGCGTTCCTGTTACTCACAAGAAAATGGATGCATCCATAGATGAATCTCACAGAATCTCAGTTAAAACACTGAGTCAGTCTCTCTCCCTCTCTCTCCCTCCAGAGCCGTTCCAGAACACCATGTGTGAGAGAAAACAACAGAATGGAAATTGCTCATATGGAGCATGAGGAGGCTGCCCACCTCCCTCGCACAGCCCGTGTGCAAAGGCAGCCCCTCAGCTGTGCTGCAGACACAAGGTAGCTCATGCTCACTGTTTATTTTGACAGCTGACAAGCCAGCTGGCATGGATCACTCCTCACTTCCAACAGAGACGCCACCAGGACACGTGTGACAGGCACCGGTTGCCGCTCAAGAAGATGGGTAGTGTTCTTGAGGGCCAGCAAGTGCAGCCCATGGCCCAAGCCCTGGATCCCACAGCCCTCCGCAAACTTCCCAGCAGAGAGCAGAAGTGGGACCGGCTTCATGCTGGCCATTTGTGGGAAGGGGTAGCAGCACACTCATGCTGGCTGGGTTGTTGGGGCCATGATTGGAGCCTAAGATTATTCTAAGGCTCCCCGTGGGTCTGTGCTGTATTTGGCAGAAGAATGACAATCCTGTAGCAAGAGGAGCAAGGAGAAGGAAGAGACAAAATGTTGTATCTGAAAAATGCTCTAGGCACCGCCAAAGGTGTGGGCCAAACACTAAGGGACCTGGCAGTCTCTGGAACAGGAGGGCCTCCCATCCTCTGACCTCAGCCAGGTCCACCTGGATTCACTGCAAAGAGAGAAGCAGTCCTTTGTAGAGCCGGGGAAAGGGAAAGGGCCTGGCCATCTCAACCCAGGGCATAGGACACAAAAGAGGCTCTCAAGTGGTACACACCAAAGAACAGGAGAAGCCCCTCTGCTCCCACTCAGCATGGTGTATAGAAGGGGTTCTCGACCTCACACCATTGACATTTTGGGATGGATCACTCTTCACCGTAAGAAGCTGTCCTGTGCATTGCAGGATGTTCAGCAGAATCCCTGGTTTCTCCCGACTGAACTCCAGTAGCAAGCCCCTCTCCCCAGTTGTGGCAATCAAAAATATCTCCAGACATGTCCCCTGTCCCCTAGCACAGCTCCCAATTGAGAACCACTGGTGTCAAGGTCAAGAGCACAGACTCAGGCCCCAGACTGCCTGGGCTCTTAACCCCAACTCTGCCACTTACAAGATGGATAACTTTGGCCATGTCACTTGATCTTTGTGCTTCAGTGTCCTCAGCTGTAAAATGGGAGGATAATAACAGAACCCACCTTATCAGGTGGCTCCAATATTAACTTATTTCATATATGGAAAATACTCAGAATGGTGTCTGGCCCATAGTAAGCATTCCTCTCCTCCAGAGGAGCTCAGGAAATAGTCCATTCTTCCAGAATCCCTACCAGCAGGGCTCCACCTTTAGAGCCTCCCAGGGAGAGTCACCTTGTGTAATTTTGGAAACAGAAGAGAAGGAGAAGCCATTTTCCCCTCTAGGAATGGCAAACAGAGCCATGTACAAGAACGGACTTGAAATTTGCCTCAGATTCCAGACTTTCTCCTGCAAAGTCCCTGCTTTGGTGCTCTAAATGACTGAGGTCATCTGTGACTCTTTCTTTTGATTTCTGGACCCTCTTAATTTTTGGAAAGCCAGATGCAGTTTTCCTTGAGCCTTTCTCCACTTGCCTGTCCAATGGTTCTATAAGACATAATTTTCTGTACGAAATCCCCTCCTTCTTAAAGTACCTAGAGTGGGTGGGTCCTGTTTTCCAGACCAGACTCTAACTATGAACCCATTAACTTGATCAAGTTACTAAAATCCTACTATCAGAAGTGTTCCTGGGAATAGTGATGCATTGGTATGCATGTATGTATGTATGGATGGATGGATGGATTGTGTATTTATGCGTGTATCTATATAGAACCTTTATTTGCAAAGAAAATTCCTACTATCAGAAGTGTTCCTGGGAATAGTGATGCATTGGTATGCATGTATGTATGGATGGATGGATGGATGGATGGATTGTGTATTTATGCGTGTATCTATATAGAACCTTTATTTGCAAAGAAAATCCCAAAGTATAAAACAGGTAAAAGTGGAGCTTCTCAAGACAGATAGGTGTTGGGTGAAGGGGGTGCCCATGTGGCTTACCACTTGCTCATACTTCTTCCCCACACCTGTAGAATCCTAAGCCTCTGAAACACCTTATTTGCAAATCCCTGTAGTAAGAGAAGAATCCTAAAATACACACCAGTTCCATGCATACAAAGTGCTAAACTGGAAGTCTAGAGGAAGTATTCCCAGAGCCAGAGAAGGTAGCAAACAACTGCTGATTGATCGCTCTAGAGAAGCAGGTTTGTAAGGTGCACTGTGCCTGGCCCTGGGGAGAGAAAGAGCTCAGTAAGAAGCAGGGTCTCTGTTTCAAGATTTTCATAGTCAAATGGCAGATGAAAACAGAAACAAGGCCCAGAAGACACAGAAGATAAGGTGACACATCTTGGTGAGAGGCATTTGGTGGCCTATAAGTGTCTTTGGTCCTATGAGCAAGGCCTCAGCGAGCAGACGCTGGGCTATGCACCACAAAGTGCTCTCCCTGATTCACAGGTATGATAGGTAGCCCGCTCACAAAGCGTCTAGAATATAAAGCTTCCCAAGCAGGGGAGGGGGCCAAAGACCTGGCATCCCATCTATCTGGTGAATAATGCACTGAACCGCTCCCAGCCTGCTGTTTCTGGTCCAGCTGCCCTCACCAATTAGGAGGGAGTTGTTGTATGATCATTATTTTTCTAATTGATTTTTGGTAATGCTTTCATCTGGTGAGTTTGGTTTGGGTGGGACAGATACCTTGTCCCCATACTTCATTTTTCATTTGCTATGACTTTCATAAAACTCTAGCTATTCACAGGAAACTGGGCAAATCTTTTAACATTTCTTTAAAATTGTTTTGACGTACCCACCAAGAGATTGGTCTCTCTTTCCAGCACTGATTTCAAAAGTCAGATTTTTATGGTTGAGAATTCTCATTAAAAATGATTACTTTTGGCAGAAGTCGGAAAGGTAATAGTAGAGAGGGAAGTACTAGAGGCACTGAGATTTTTTTTGCTTCCACTTGCAGAAAGCCTGCCTATAAAACAAACATCATGGGGAGAACAAAGAAAAAGTTTTAAAGTACAACAAAAACCCTTCCAATGCTGTTTGTGTCATTCAAAGCAATTTCATAAGTATAGGGGCTAAACCACTGTCCCATTACCTGTTCATACATACTCTAATATTAGGCTGTAAATCCCTTAAGTATGAACAGTGTTTTCTACAACTCCAATCTTTCCGCAGCAGTCACTGCAATGTCTGGCACATAGGAGCATTGAAAAATGCCCATAAATAAATGAATCAGTGAGTTACTAATAATTATTAGAAGAGTGTAGATAAAAGCAGTCAACGCACATTATGGAGATCAAAAGCAGGGCCTACAAATCTAGGCAAACTAGATCCTTTTTGATAATTATTGTATTTATTCTTTCACCTGTGTCATGAGCAAAAAGAAAAAAAAGGTTGATGATCATTCCCAACTCTCCTCCAATAATTCTCCAAAGGAACTGAACATATAAACCCTTCTTGATGCTATTATTTATATATTTATACAATTTCTTGAGGACATCGAGATTCCTGTTTCTTTAACTACTATGTAAAAACATTCGTCCTTACATTTTTCTGGAAACTACTATGTCCCTTTATGATCTGTCAGGAAATGGGGTCACCTGGTGGGCCCCAGCCACCATTTCTCTTTGAACTTTGTTTTCTTCTAATCCTTTTCACATGTTGGAACTTCACCTCTCCCTGGTTTCTTGTACCGGAATAGAGCAAAACTGTGACTATCTTTGGGAATCTTTAGCTCTCTGTGGCAGCTGGGATCACAGTGTGGTGATGCCTGTGAACTGATTTATAACCTCTGATGGCCCATGATGTCCCATGTCCCCAATTCTCCAAACACCAGAGCACACACTTCTCAGAGGATGAGCCAGTACAGACTTTAAGATAGCCTACAAGTTTAAAAATCACTTCCATAGCAAACTCCATTTCTTCCTTATATATTTTCTCTTTTGATGATGGTTCTGACATTTATTCCCAATATCAAAGGAAGCAGTAACAATTAGGTTAAGAGTCAAAGCACACTCTCTCATTATATAATAAATTTTCTGTCCTTAGAGATTCATTGTTTCAATATGATTGCTGCATTTAAATACATTAAATAGGAATAAGATGCCTACTCTGTATACAAATTTAGACATTTATAACAGGTATATAAGGTCTGACATATAGCAGGTCCTCAATAAATGTTCATTTGGCTTCTCTATCAAATGGAGAACACAGGCAGGCTCGAGACCTACTATTACTAGCTTATTATTTTGTGAGTATGAAGTATTAGGCCACCTTTACCTTCACTTTTCTAGTCAGTGCTTGATCTCTTGGTGGCAAATGTCTTGCGTGAGGACAAAAGAGACTCCAAGGATTAGTATAGTCACAGGCAGGCCAGATAGATAGATGCAAACCTGGATGACTCAAGTGTGAAGCGGCAAGGCAAGGCAAGGCAGAGGAACAGAAGTCCAGGTAGGCATTTGTCAAAAATTGGAGAGGCCAAGGCCTCAGCACACAGTTGGGCAGGTTGTACTCAGCACAAGTATGCCCAGCGAAGGGGTGATGGGAACTGAAATGCCAAACATAGGGGGCATCTTTTACTCTTTCATGCAAAAGTACCATATGGGCATACTACAATTCTGAGAGAGCCAAGGGCAATGAAATGCAGACAAACTTGAAGAGAGAATTGACATGGGGCCCAAGAATCAAGAAGATCTCCATCTGGGGACTTCCCTGGTGGCACAGTGTTTAAGACTCTGCGCTCCCAATGCAGGGGTCCCGGGTTCGATCCCTGGTCAGGGAACTAGATCCCACATGCATGTTGCAACTAAGAGTTCGCATGCCACAACCAAGGAGCGGGCGAGCCGCAACTAAAGAGGCCACCTGCCGCAACTAAGGAGCAAACATGCTGCAACTAAGGAGCACACATGCCACAACTAAGGAGCAGGTGAGCCGCAATGAAGGAGCCCGCCTGCCACAACTAACACCTGGCGCAACCAAATAAATAAAATTTAAAAAAAAAAGAAGAAGAAGAAGCTCTCCATTTGGACTCAACACATCCTACCACCCAGTAAGCTCTGATACATGCCCTGCTGGTGGCAACACCAACTCCTGGCTTTTGTCTCAACTGAGCCTGAAACGTTTCTAAGACCAGCATGAGGAGAGTGGAGCTGTGAAGATGGGAGAATGGAATCACAGAAAGCTAAGTCACAGAATCAAAAAACTGGGAAGAGGTTTTAGAAGTTGTACTGGATTGAAGAGTGTCTCCTCAAAGTTCATGTCTACCCAGAGCCTCAGAATGTGACCTCATTTTGGAAATGGGGTCTCTGCAGATTTAATTAGTTAAGATGAGGTAACACTGGAAGTAGGGTAGGCCTTAAATCCAATATGACTGGTGTCTTAATAAGAAGAAGAGCAACACAGACACACAGAGGGAAGAGGGCCATGTGAAAATGAAGGCAGAAATCAGAGTGATGTAGCTACAAGCCAAGGAACACCAAAGGCTGCCAGCAATCCCTAGAAGTTAGGAAGAGGCAAGGAAGGACCTTCCCCTAGAACCATCAGAGGGAGCATGGTCCTCCTAATGACTTGATTTCAGACTTCTAGCCTCCAGAACGGTGAAAGAATAAATTTTTGTCCTTTTAAGCCACCCAGTTTATGTTCCTTCATTATGGCAGCCACAGGAAACTAATACAGAAATCATGTAGTCCAGTGCTTTTGAAGGGAAGATGTACACACTGAGACCAAGAGAAATTTGGATAACTGACCCAGTATTTCAGGGCTGAATCATGACAGAGCTGGGACAATTCACTCACTGTTCATTCACTCCTTCAGTAAATATTCATGGACTGCTTTTATACTTAGAAGAGGTCACTGAGCATTAGAAAAGACAATGATAGACCTCTCCTTCATGAAACTTTCATTCTAATAGATTTGATTGATAATAAGCAACTATTTAAACAATTATTAAATTATTACAAGTGGGACAAAAGCTACAGAAGAGAAACATAGTGTCTGATGATGAGAGCACATGATGGGGATTCTGACCTAACCTGGAAATCAGGCGAAGGCTCCCTGGAAGTGATATTTGAGAGGAAATCTAAAGGATAAATTAAAGTTAGTTCACCACATCATGGAAGGGTGACATGTGTGCAGACATGGGGTTTTTGAGGGAGTAAGGAGGTAGAACTAGAAGAGAAAATTCCAGATAAAGATTCTGACCTTTTCATCAATCTTCTTCCCACCACACTGCTTTTCCTGGAAGCTCATAAAAGAGCAAGATAATGTCATTAACATATTAATGAGATGTTAACCACAAAATACTTACAGCCTAAAAAAGACAAAGGGAACACTCATTTGCTATATGCACTGAACTGCCACAACTAAAAGAGCCTGCATGCTGCAACTAAAGACCCCGCATGCCTCAACTAAGACCTGGTGCAGCCAAATAAATAAATAAATATTAAAACAAAACAAAAACAAAGTAAACTGAGTGCAGTGAATGACTGGCTGACCCCAACAACTAGTCACCAGTCACCCAGAAAGTCAGTGGCCACGCAGCACTGTCATCCAATAAAAAGCTTCACACATCTGAAGCTACTTTACATGGAGTCAACCATGAAGTCAGGATATATCAGAAACTACTGAAATTCCCACTGGTACTGAAAAAGAGCTCCTGGTCAAACTGTCTCATTTTCTTTCTGGGAACTTAAGTTTTGTGATTCCTTTATTTTCTCATTTCCACTTTACACTAAATTAATATGAAGAATTATATCTTCCTAAACAGAACAAAGGGGCTGAATGAACTCACCATAGTACATCAGGCCAGAAACACCAAAGGGGCATTTTAGAAGATTTCACGTGAAATGACAGTGAGGTTCCCTAATGCTGAAAAACAATACAACTCCTCTGCCTTCAGATTTCTGAACTTGTTTGCAAAAAGTGCCTTTGCCCATCCATGCCTTCTCATTTGGGGAAGGCTCTGATGTTTTTCTGAAATTGCTCTGCTCTGATGTTGACTTGAAAAAACTCCTCCACGTGGATGCACTCAATCACCCAGCATTAAATGAGACATCTAAGGATTCTGCCACTCTCCATTTCTGTCCTGTTTTTTCAGCCTGTTGAGGACTCCATTGTTGTGCAAAGCCACTACAATCTCATTACAAGCTGGCATATGATCAGATGATAACTAAAGGGAACACAAACACTTAAACCGCACAAGGAGCTGCTGAGGTCTCACTCTTGGGCAATGCAGCCCGAGAGATCTTCTGATACCCGATCCATAAGCTGAACAATCACATTGCAAAATGCTTCCAACGTCGAGGAACAACCATTCAATCGGCCATCATGTGCCTGTCATCTGGTCCTGAGTGCTTCTGAAAAAGGCAGCTTGGCCCTTTTTCCCCTCTGAAAACCTTTTACCTTTCAGAAACTACTAAATTGTTCCAGTCTTCTTCCCAACATACCACCACTTAGATATTTGCCAAGACCAGCTGGCTAGACAAGCTAGCCTTATGCTTGTCTCTGAATAGTGGCAGCCGTTTGCTTGGAAAAATAAAAAGAGATACTGGTTTAGTTCTAGGTTAGTAACTATAACCAGCTCAAGAAGTTGTTTATTCCTTGACTAATCTTCACTCTGTAGCAGGGAGTAGCAGGTGGTATGTACTTCTTCACCCAACAGATGATGCAATTTGGGTGCTGGATGCCATGAAATAAACAGAAGATATGCTGTCTTTACCTTCAAGAAGTCATCAATCTATCGGTGGGCACATGCATGCACACACACAAACAAGTAACACGGGGAGTATACAAATATCACATGAGGGACAGAGAGTGAGGACAACTGTTTGGAGAAGGTAGAAACCTCCTCTGCTTTCAGGCGGTCCCAGAAATCTTCCCAGAGTAGAGACGATCAGACAGAGGCTGTGAAAGGTGGCTAGGGTTGAGATGCAAAGATCTGAAGTTTGTGGGGATTCCCAATAGGGGAAGTACCACAAGCAAAGACAGAACTCTATGAATGAATAGCCTGGTGACAGAATGAGTCAGTGGAAAAGGCTGAGAAGTTGCAGGAGGAAAATACATACCCTCCTCAAAATACATGCTAGCAACAATATTTAAGGATGGGTGCTAATACTGATGAAAAATATTCAGCAGAAATTGTGTGAATGCAAAGGTCAATCAGTTCAATATGCAGTTGGAACGTTAGCAGTAGGACTGTGTGATGTACTGACCAAACTGACTGAAAGCACCATCTTTTTTTAACATGGCTGCTCCCCGACCAACCAATGGGGCAGGCCTTGTCCCCTGGGCCCAGCCTCACCCCCAGGGAACCTACTTCTAATATGAAAACATGGCTACGTATCAGGGCTGTGGGTAACCTCATAAACACATGATTTTTGCATGCTTGGACTGATAGAGAAGCAAAACTCTTCCTATAATCAAAATTTTCAAGTGTATCCTGACAGGAAGGCAGAAAGGAAGGAAGGGAGGGAAGGAGGGAGGGATGAAACTGAAATAAACTTGGCTGCTTGTTTGTGGCCTTTGTCCTGTCTTAATAGGAGGGATGTTGAATATAAAATAGGACAATTAGGTTGAGGTTTAGAGGTAAGTTCTTGGCTGTGCTTCTTCATCCCCCCTCCCCAGTTACAGAAGAGCTGGCTCAGGAAGCCCTGGGGAGGATGCACACACCTGTTCCCAGAACCCACAGTTGAAAGAGAAGTCACTGAGGAAGGAAACAAGATGAATCACCTCTTTTGCTCATTGTTTTTTCATGAATTAAAGGAACACTTGGGATGTTCTTTCCAAGTCACAGTTTATCATCTTTGAATTAAATTAAGCCTGTAAAACAGGCTAAAATATCAGGGCTTTCACAGATTCTTAGCTTTAATTGGGAACTTGACTGGGATTAGGGGGCTCAGAGAAGGGAGAAGCTAAGGAGGGTGACTTAGAGAGTAGCTTTCAAATCAAAAGTGCAATAGCTCTCAAACTATCTTCGGCCTAAACCCATAGTCCCCTCAGTAACAGCTGTGGCAATGAGACCCAATCCCCAGGGAGGCAGGTGTACACACTTGGAAAAAGAGTGTCCCCAGTGATATTGATACATGCTCCTCAGGAATCACTATGACAGGGGGACAGAATATAAATGGCAGTAAGCTAATGAGACCAATTTTTCCTAACTAGAAAAGAAGAATCATGTATTCTCGCTTAGAGGAACAAACATGAAGAATCTGTGAATGACACAGGCTGATGCTCAAATTCCAGCCATCCTACTTACTGTGTGTACCCCTCTGGGTCTTTAATTCCTATTGCAGATGAGGTAACAGCAGGTACTTCACGCAGTGGTGGTGAGGAGCAATGAGGTGACTTGTGGAAGGTAGCCAGCACAGTGTCAACTAGCAGGCAGTCAATAAATGCTAGTTTGATTCATTCAATGCAACATAAAAGATGATAGTTAAGAATTTGGTGAAAATAGAAATAATCTTGATTCTTTGGAACATTAAAACTCCGTAACACAGGATCAAAGTTTATACAGGATGTTTAAACAGTGCTTTCATACTTGTGACTTCTTTGTCCCTCACAAGAATCCCCAGGGATTATTAGAAAGTAATGGTGACCCAGGAGGTCAAGTCATTTGCCTGATATCATGCATCTAGCAAAGAAATTCAAAGATAGGAACAGACTCTGCCTGCGCATCTCTGGGATTACATCAGACAGCTCAGGGTCTGGCAACCTTACCACCCAAGATATTTCTTTTTCCAGTGCTCATACCATAAATTTATTCACTTAGCAAATATTTATTGAGTGCCTATTATGTGCCACTTAGACCCATCCATGAACAACACAGCAAAGAAATCTGCCCTCAGGGAGAGGTATGGGGAGAAAAGGCCAACAATAAGCAGGAAACACAGTAAGTAAATTCTACAGCATGCTGGAAGTTGGTAAACTCTATAGTAAAAAAGAAAAGTTAGAGCAGGGAAAGTGCGGGCTTCCATTTTAAATCAGGTGCTAAGGTATACCTCATGGAGAAGGTGACATTTGAGCAAAGCCTTGAAGGAGGTGAGAGTTAGTAGATGAGGGCAGAGGGCATTTCCACATAGAGGGAACAGCCAGTGCAAGGATGCTAAGTCAGGAGAGAGTCTTGTGTGCAGGAGGAACAGGGGCCCTTGTGGCCAGTGTGGGGTGACAAGAGGTGGGTAATAGATGGGAAGGTCCATTTATTTGTTTTTAGAACTGGCATAAAAGAGGTTTGTATGTGAGTATACTGCAGTTCTTCCTTGCAAGGACTTGAGTTGTCAAGGCCCCTCTCAAACCAAGCATGCCATTGTCTGTTTACATTTATATCATACCGAAACATCTGGTCAATTTAACGGAAATTTCACCAAATCTTTTTCCTAGTATTAGAGAAACTTAATTTTTTAAAAAAGTCTTTGGGACTGTATTTTTCACCCTTTAAACCAATCAGGTTGGCTTCATGTGCAGTCTAAGATCTTTAGGAAGACAGTCACACACCAAACATTTATTTAGTAACATGGATTCTGACACCAGGTTTTTCACCTTGGTTTTAATCATGACATTTAATAACTTTTCCAATAAGCCTGAGCTTCCAGCTATGAGACACTTTTTAGACTTCTCCCCAGTCATTTACATAGCATCAGATTATAAATCTCTGATATTGTGAGAATTAGTGCCAAGCTGCATTGAACAAAGTAAATAATTAGCAGCAGCACACATGGTGGATTCATTTCAAATTCTCCCTTGCTGTCACCCTGATATAAGCAAATGATACAGGTCACACATCTCCTGATCACAGCCACAGTAACACTCACCACAAATCAACTTCCACCTGCTCACAGTGCCAAAAATAGAGCAGCTCAGAGATTTCTGTGCACTAGAGAAAGCAGTGGGTCTTAGGGATTAAAAAAGACACAGGTCTGATGCAAAGTTTTTTCAAGAGTAACAGGAACTGAGCATCTGCAATTCTTGGATAAGTCTCTGAAAGGACTTGAAGGTCGCTGAGACTGCTACCTAACAATTTTACTATATTATATATAGTGTGTGTATATATGTGTGTGTATATATATATATATATATGTGTGTGTGTGTATATATATATATATATATATATATAAATATATAACATAATTTGCTATACTAGCGTATATATCCTGTATTATACTATGGTAAGAATAAAAATCAAGCTGGGGGGTTGGTTCAAACTGGATAACGTAGACTATCAAAGAATAAACCTGAGAGGGAGCTTCAAGAGTTAGACGTGGAGATCACCTTCCTCCCCACAAATACATCAGAAATACATCTACATGTGGAACAACTCCTACAGAACACCTACTGAACGCTGGCAGAAGACCTCAGACCTTCCGAAAGGCAAGAAACTCCCCACGTACCTGAGTAGGCCAAAAGAAAAAAGGAAAAAGAGAGACAAAAGAATAGGGACGAGACCTGCACCAGTGGGAGGGAGCTGTGAAGGAGGAAAGGTTTCCACACACTAGGAAGCCCCTTTGTGAGCAGAGACTGCGGGTGGCGGAGGGGGGAAGCTTCGGAGCCACGGAGGAGAGAGCAGCAACAGGGGTGCGGAGGGCAAAGCGGAGAGATTCCCGCACAGAGGATCAGTGCCGACCAGCACTCACCAGCCCGAGAGGCTTGTCTGCTCACCCGCCAGGGCGGGCGGGGGCTGGGAGCTGAGGCTCGGGCTTCGGAGGTCGGACCCCAGGGAGAGAACTGGGGTTGGCGGCGTGAACACAGCCTGAAGGGGGCTAGTGCGCCACGTCTAGCCGGGAGGGAGTCCGGGAAAAAGTCTGGAGCTGCTGAACAGGCAGGAGACTTTTTCGGGCCTCTTTGTTTCGCGGTGAGCAAGGAGAGGGGATTAAGAGTGCCGCATAAAGGAGCTCCAGAGATGGGCGTGAGCTGCGGCTATCAGCGCGGACCCCAGAGACGGGCATGAGACGCTAAGGCTGCTGCTGCAGCCACCAAGAAGCCTGTGTGTGAGCACAGGTCACTCTCCACACCGCCCCTCCCGGGACCCTGTGCAGCCTGCCACTGCCAGGGTCCCGTGATCCAGGGACAACTTCCCCGGGAAAACACACAGTGCTCCTCAGGCTGGTGCAACGTCATGCCGGCCTCTGCCGCCGCAGGCTCGCCCTGCCTCCTCTGTACCCCTCCCTCCCCCCGGCCTGAGTGAGCCAGAGCCCCCGAAGCAGCTGCTCCTTTAACCCCGTCCTGTCTGAGTGAAGCACAGACGCCCTCAGGTGACCTACACGCAGAGGTGGGTCCAAATCCAAAGCTGAACCCCAGGAGCTGTGCGAACAAAAAAGAGAAAGGGAAATTTCTCCCAGCAGCATCAGAAACAGCGGATTAAATCTCCACAGTCAACTTGATGTACCCTGCGTCTGTGGAATACCTGAATAGACAACGAATCATCGCAAATTGAGGAGGTATACTTTGGGAGCAACGATATGTATATTTTTTTCCCTTTTTCTCTTTTTGTGAGTGTGTAGGTATATGCTTCTCTGTGTGATTTTGTCTGTATAGCTTTGCTTTTACCATTTGTCCTAGGGTTCTGTCTGTCCGTTTTTTTTTTTTCTTTTCTTTAGTATAGTTTTTGGTGCTTGTTATCATTGGTGGATTTGTTTTTTGGTTTGGTTGCTCTCTTCTTTCTTTTTTTTATTACTTTAAAAATTTTTTTAACAATTATTTTTCATTTTAATAACTTTATTTTATTTTATCTTTTTCTTTCTTTCTTTCCTTTTTTCTCCCTTTTATTCTGAGCCAGGTGGATGACAGGCTCTTGGTGCTCCACCCAGGTGTCAGGGCTGTGCCTCTGAGGTGGGAGAGCCAAGTTCAGGACATTGGTCCACCAGAGACCTCCCAGCTCCACGTAATATCAAACGGCAAAAATCTCCCAGAGATCTCCATCTCAAAGCCAAGACCCAGCTCCACTCAACGACCAGCAAGCTACAGTGCAGGACACCCTCTGCCAAACAACTAGCAAGACAGGAACACAACCCCACCCATTAGCAGACAGGCTGCCTAAAATCATAATAAGGTCACAGACACCCCAAACGTGGACGTGCCCACCAGAATGACAAGATCCAGCCTTATCCACCAGAACACAGGCACTAGTCCCCTCCACCAGGAAGCCTACACAACCCACTGAACCAACCTTAGCCACTGGGGGCAGACACCAAAAACGACAGGAACTACGAACCTGCAGCCTGCGAAAAGGAGACCCCAAACACAGTAAGTTAAGCAAAATGAGAAGACAGAGAAACACACGGCAGATAAAGGAGCAAGGTAGAAACACACCAGACCTAACAGATGAAGAGGAAATAGGCAGTCTACCTGAAAAAGAATTCAGAATAATGATAGTAAAGATGATCCAAAATCTTGGAAATAGAAGGGAAAAAATACAAGAAACGTTTAACAAGGACCTAGAAGAACTAAAGAGCAAACAAACAGGGGCTTCCCTGGTGGCGCAGTGCTTAAGAATCCGCCTGCCAATGCAGGGGAGATGGGTTCAAGCCCTGGTCCGGGAAGATCCCACATGCCACGGAGCAACTAAGCCCGTGCGCCACAACTACGGAGCCTGCAATCTAGAGCCTGCGAGCCACAACTACTGAGCCTGGGTGTCACAACTACTGAAGCCCGAGTGCCTAGAGCCTGTGCTCTGCAACAAGAGAAGCCACTGTAGTGAGAAGCCCGCACACCACAATAAAGAGTAGCCCCTCCCGCCACAACTAGAGAAAGCCCACGCACAGCAACGAAGACCCAATGCAGCCAGAAATAAATTAATTAATTAAAAATTAAAAAAAAAAAAGAGCAAACAAACAATGATGAACAACACAGTACATGAAATTAAAAATTCTCTAGAAGGGATCAATAGCAGAATAATTGAGGCCTAAGAACGGATAAGTGACCTGCAAGATAAAGTAGTGGAAATAACTACTGCAGAGCAGAATAAAGAAAAAAGAATGAAAAGAATTGAGAACACTCTCAGAGACCTCTGGGACAACATTAAACACACCAACATTCGAATTATAGGGGTCCCAGAAGAGGAAGAGAAAAAGAAAGGGACTAAGAAAATATTTGAAGAGATTATAGTTGAAAACTTCCCTAACATGGGAAAGGAAATAGTTAATCAAGTCCAGGAATCACAGAGAGTCCCATACAGGATAAATCCAAGGAGAAGCACGCCAAGGCACATATTAACCAAACTATCAAAAATTAAATACAAAGAAAAAATATTAAAAGCAGCAAGGGAAAAACAACAAATAACATACAAGGGAATCCCCATAAGGTTAACAGCTGATCTTTCAGCAGAAACTCTGCAAGCCAGAAGGGAGTGGCAGGACATATTTAAAGTGATGAAAGGGAAAAACCTACAACCAAGATTACTCTACCCAGCAAGGATCTCATTCAGATTCAAAAGAGAAATTAAAATCTTTACAGACAAGCAAAAGCTAAGAGAATTCAGCACCACCAAACCAGCTTTACAACAAATGCTAAAGGAACTTCTCTAGGCAGGAAACACAAGAGAAAGAAAAGACCTACAATGACAAACCCAAAACAATTAAGAAAATGGTAATAGGAACATACATATCTGTAATTACCTTAAATGTAAATGGATTAAATGCTCCAACCAAAAGACATAGATGGGCTGAATGAATAAAAAACAAGACCCGTATATATGCTGTCTACAAGAGACCCACTTCAGACCTAGGGACACATACAGACTGAAAGTGAGGGGATAGAAAAAGTTACTCCATGCAAATGGAAATCAAAAGAAAGCTGGAGAAGCAATTCTCATATCAGATAAAATAGACTTAAAACAAAGACTATTACAAGAGACAAAGAAGGACACTACATAATGATCAAGGGATCAATCCAAGAAGAAGATATAGCAATTGTAAATATATATGCACCCAACATAGGAGCACCTCAATACATAAGGCAAATACTAACAGTCATAAAAGCGGAAATGGACAGTAACACAATCATAGTAGGGGACTTTAACACCCCACTTTCACCAATGGACAGATCATCCAAAACGAAAATAAATAAGGAAACACTAGCTTAAATGATACATTAAACAAGATAGACTTAATTGATATTTATAGGACATTCCATCCAAAAAAAACAGAATACACTTTCTTCTCAAGTGCTCATACAACATTCTACAGGATAGATCATATCCTGGGTCACAAATCAAGCCTTGGTAAATTTAAGAAAACTGAAATCATATCAAGTATCTTTTCTGACCACAATGCTATGAGACTAGATATCAATTACAGGAAAAATATCTGTAAAAAATACAAACACATGGAGGCTAAAGAATACACTACTTAATAACCAAGAGATCGCTGAAGAAATCAAAGAGGAAATCAGAAAATACCTACAAACAAATGACAATGAAAACATGACAACCCAAAACCTCTGGGATGCAGCAAAAGCCTTCTAAGAGGAAGTTTATAGCAATACAATCCTACCTTAAGAAACAGGAAACATCTCAAATAAACAACCTAACCTTACACCTAAAGCAATTAGAGAAAGAAGAACAAAAAAACCCCAAAGTTGGCAGAAGGAAAGAAATCATAAAGATCAGATCAGAAATAAATGAAAAAGAAATGAAGGAAACGATAGCAAAGATCAATAAAACTAAAAGCTAGTTCTCTGAGAAGATAAACAAAATTGATAAACCATTAGCCAGACTCATCAAGAAAAAAAGGGAGAAGACTCAAATCAACAGAATAAGAAATGAAAAAGGAGAAGTAACAACTGACACTGCAGAAATACAAAGGATCATGAGAGATTACTACAAGCAACTATATGCCAATAAAATGGACAACCAGGAAGAAATGGACAAATGCTTAGAAACGCACAACCTTCCGAGACTGAACCAGGAAGAACTAGAAACTATGAACAGACCAATCACAAGCACTGAAATTGAAACTGTGATTAACAATCTTCCAACAAACAAAAGCCCAGGACCAGATGGCTTCACAGCTGAATTCTATCAAACATTTAGAGAAGAGCTAACACCTATCCTTCTCAAACTCTTCCAAAATATAGCAGAGGGAGGAACACTCCCAAACTCATTGTACGAGGCCACCATCACCCTGATACGAAAACCAGACAGAGATGTCACAAAGAAAGAAAACTACAGGCCAATATCACTGATGAACATAGATGCAAAAAATTCTCAACAAAGTACTAGCAAACAGAATCCAACAGCACATGAAAAGGATCATACACCATGATCAAGTGGGGTTTATCCCAGGAATGCAAGAATTCTTCAATATACACAAATCAATCATTGCAATACACCATGTTAACAAACTGAAGGAGAAAAACCATATGATCATCTCAATAGATGCAGAAAAAGCTTTTGACAAAATTCAAAACCCATTTATGATAAAAACCCTCCAGAAAGTAGGCATAGAGGGAAGTTACCTCAACATAATAAAGGCCATATATGACAAACCCACAGCCAACATCGTCCTCAATGGTGAAAAACTGAAACCATTTCCACTAAGATCAGGAACAAGACAAGGTTGCCCACTCTCACCACTATTATTCAACATAGTTTTAGAAGTTTTAGCCACAGCAATCAGAGAAGAAAAAGAAATAAAAGGAATCCAAATAGGAAAAGAAGAAGTAAAGCTGTCACTGTTTGCAGATGACATGATACTATACATAGATAATCCTAAAGATGCCATCAGAAAACTACTAGAGCTAATCGGTGAATTTGGTAAAGTAGCAGGATACAAAATTAATGCACAGAAATCTTGCATTCCTATACACTAATGATGAAAAATCTGAAAGTGAATTCAGAAAACACTCCCATTTACCATTGCAACAAAAAGAATAAAATACCTAGGAATAAACCTACCTAAGGAGACAAAAGACCTGTATGCAGAAAATTATAAGACACAGATGAAAGAAATTAAAGATGATACAAATAGATGGAGAGATATACCATGTTCTTGGATTGGAAGAATCAATATTGTGAAAATGACTCTACTACCGAAAGCAATCTACAGATTCAATGCAATCCCTATCAAACTACCACCGGCATTTTTCACAGAACTAGAACAAAAAATTTCACAATTTGTGTGGAAACACAAAAGACCCCTAAGAGCCAAAGCAATCTTGAGACCGAAAATTGGAGCTGGAGGAATCAGGTTCCCTGACTTCAGACTGTACTACAAAGCTACAGTATAATGAAGACAGTATGGTACTGGCACAGAAACAGAAATATAGATCAATGGAACAGTATAGAAAGCCCAGAGATAAACCCACGCATATATGGTCACCTTATCTTTGATAAAGGAGGCAAGAATATACAATGGAGAAAAGACAGCCTCTTTGATAAGTGGTGCTGGGAAAACTGGACAGCTACATGTAATAGAATGAAATTAGAACACTCCCTAACACCATACACAAAAACAAACTCAAAATGGATTAAAGACCTAAATGTAAGGCCAGACAATAACAAACTCTTAGAGGAAAACATAGGCAGAACACTCTATGACATAAATCACAGCAAGATCCTTTTTGACCCACCTCCTAGAGAAATGGAAATAAAAACAAAAATGAACAAATGGGACCTAAGGAAACTTAAAAGCTTTTGCACAGCAAAGGAAACCATAAACAAGACGAAAAGACAACCCTCAGAATGGGAGAAAATATTTGCAAATGAAGCAACTGACAAAGGATTAATCTCCAAAATTTAGAAGCAGCTCATGCAGCTCAATATCAAAAAAAGCAAACAACTCAATGCAAAAATGGGCAGAAGACCTAAATAGACATTCCTCCAAAGAAGATATACAGATTGCCAACAAACACATGAAAGAATGCTCAACATCACTAATCATTAGAGAAATGCAAATCAAAACTACAATGAGGTATCACCTCACACCAGTCAGAATGGCCATCATCAAAAAATAAAGAAACAATAAATGCTGGAGAGGGTGTGGAGAAAAGGGAGCCCTCTTGCACTGTTGGTGGGAATATAAATTGATGCAGCCACTATGGAGAACTGTATGGAGGTTCCTTAAAAAACTAAAAATAGAACTACCATACGACCCAGCAATCCCACTACTGGGCATATACCCTGAGAAAACCATAATTCAAAAAGAGTCATGTACCACAACGTTCATTGCAGCTCTATTTACAATAGCCAGGACATGGAAGCAACCTAAGTGTCCATCGACAGGTGAATGGATAAAGAAGATGTGGCACATATATACAATGGAATATTACTCAGCCATAAAAAGAAACGAAATTGAGTTATTTGTAGTGAGGTGGATGGACCTAGAGTCTGTCATACAGAGTGAAGTAAGTCAGAAAGAGAAAAACAAATACCATATGCTAACTCATATATATGGAATCCAAAAAAAAAAAATGGTTCTGAAGAACCTAGGGGCAGGACAGGAATAAAGATGCAGACCTACTAGAGAATGGACTTGAGGACACAGGGAGGGGGAAGGGTAAGCTGGGACAAAGTGAGAGAGTGGCATGGACATATATACACTACCAAATGTAACACAGATAGCTAGTGGGAAGCAGCCACATAGCACAGGGAGATCAGCTCAGTGCTTTGTGACCACCTAGAGGGGTGGGATAGAGAGGGTGGGAGGGAGACGCAAGAGGGAGGAGATATGGGGATATATGTGTATGTATAGCTGATTCACTTTGTTATACAGCAGAAACTAACACAACATTGTAAAGCAATTATACTCCAATAAAGATGTTTAAAAAAAATTTTTATATATTCCAAAGGCTCAAATTACTTTTTGCTCTCTCATTTCTTATGAAGACAAATACTCTTCCTGATCTATAGGTATGTTAAGATATTAAAAAATATATATATCTTACTTTTACATATGAAAATATATTGAGTAACTGCATGGAAATCTTTAGACTTACTAATTCTAACTTCTGCCCAAGTTAGGCACTATAATTCAGATATCTAACTCTTTTAACTTTTTGCAATGAAATAAAAAATAATAATTCAAAGAATAAACCTGACTTACTAATTCATATTCATTTTTAAATAATTTATAACCACTTTTTTGTGGTTTTGATGCAACTGAATAAGAAATTTATCTCTGTTCTTTGCAAAACCCCTCCTGGCCAAATTTATCTGACTGATGCTTAGTTTAATGAGTTAATGTCACCAGCAGATAGAGACAAGATTTCATCCTCTACACAGCACAACTTCACAGAATACAACAGCTATGGCAATATGTAGCTTCAGATCTGCCCGACACGAGGTAACTTCAGCCTTGGATGACTACCCATTATTTATTTGTGCTTTACAAATACAAGCTTCCGTTGTGTCCCAGTCAAATTTCCTGTTCAACAATTTAACACAGTTAGAATCTCATTTTTAATTAATATAATGTAACATCGCATTTAACATAAAGAGGCTCTTTCCAGGTTCTTAACAAAATACACCCAAGGGCCTAGAGATTTTCCCTGAGCAAGCTCTAGGGAGCTTCTGGTTTTCTGTCAGAAGCAAGCTGCTGAAGCACTTGCCAAGTTGTCTGTACTTTTTCCTGAACTCAGGATGTGACCAGCTGGGCATCACTTGGATAATTCACAAAGCAACTCAAGTCTTTTCTGTTTATCTGGAGAAACGTGTTTCTACAATTTGAAGCTCCTAAAGTAGTAATTTTGGTGCACTGCTTAGTCAAAGAGCAGAAATCAGATACATACAATCACAAGCAAAACATGCTGAATTGCAGTTCAATATTTTTTTTGTCTCCAATGCAGCTTATGCACTTCTCAGATGGTTTTGTTCAGATACCTTCTTAAATACAACAGAGATGTCAACAACTTAGTATCTGAAGACTTGCTATGCCTAGACATTGTGCTAGTAAGACCATTGGACTTCTGCATTTAATTCTTACAGCAACATTCTGAACTGTCACTCCACTACTATCATCCCCATTTCACAGATACGCAAATGGAGGCCTTAGAGAGGTTGAGCAACTGGTCTGTGTCACATAACTAGGAAATGGAGGAACTCAAGCCCCAGATCCTGCGCTTGGTTTGATAACTATATGATTAGAATTCACTCTATTCATATCTCAGTTTTCCCTGTTCTGAAAGTCTATTTTATAAGAGCATATTTCGGCATGCAGTTTTACAGAAAAACCTTACCCCCCTCAAACTGATTCGATCCATTCATGTATAAAAATTAAAATTTCTAAAATACAAATGTGTATGCATTGCTTAGTGGCTGAATTTACCAAAAAATGCTCTGTCCTGATTTCTTGAAAAGTTAAACGTATACCTACCATATGACCCAGACATTTAACTCCTAGGTACTTGCCCAAGAGAAATGCAAACATATGTCCATACTAAGACTTGTACACAAATATTCATGACTATGTTATTCACAATAGTCAATAACTGGTAACAGTTCAACAGGAAAGTGGATAAACAAAATATGTTGTATCCATTAAATGAAATACTACTCAGCATTGTAAGGGAATGAATTACTGAAACGCACAACATGGATGAATCTCAAGACAGGTATAGAAGTGAAAGAAGCCAGACACAAAAGAGTACATACTGTAAGACACCATTCATCTAAAATTCTAGAAAATGTAAACTAATCTATAGTGACAAAACCCAGATCAGCGTTTGCCTAGGATCGCAGACTGAGAGAAGAATAGATTGCAAAGCAGAATGAGGAAACTTTTGGGGGTGATGAAAATGCTCTCTGTATCTTGTTTGGAGCAATGATTTCTTTAAAAGGATATAATTTATTATATACATAAATTATACCTCAATAAATTTGAAAATAAACTATAAGGGTTTCTAAAGGAAACCATGTATATACTAAACTCCAGTTATCAAATCTTTTTTTAAAACATACTCAAAATTTTGTGAAACTGCCAGCCCTTATCTGACACAATATATAGTTTGAGCTATCCACACTGTTTACTTTAGATTCTAAACTCCTGATAGTCAACAGTAAGTTCTCATTTTTAGCTTAAATTCTGTGCAGTTCAGAACACAGCATTAGGCATTGCAACTCTTCAGAGAATTGTATCTAAATGTAACTCCAATCTGCTATTTTTCATTGCTTTTCAAAGACATCCTGGAAGCAGACTAGAGTGAGCCTGCTAGCTTGTCCAACCGACCCTAAAAAGTGTCACCAAGGAAATGTTTGCATTTGTTCCTAAACATATACAGGCATACCTCAGAGATATTGTGGGCTCAGTTCCACACCAACTGCAATAAAACAAAATATCACAATAAAGCAAGTCACAAGAATATTTTGGTTTCTCGTGCGTATAAAAGTTATGTTTACACTACACTGTAGTCTACTAACTGTGCAATATCATTGTGTCTAAAAAAAAATGACATACCTTAGTCTAAAAAGTACTTTTTTGCTAAAAAATGTTAGCCATCATCTGACAGTGGAGGGTTGCCACAAGCTTTCAATTTGTGAAAATTATAGTATCAATACAAAGTACAATCAAGCAAAGCACAATAAAATGAGGTATGCCTGTAAGGACTGACAAAAACTCAGGACTCTAAGTCTCAGAACTTCTCCAAAACCCTCTTTGTGCTGGGGAGCATGTTACGTCATGTGGGCCATACAGGTAGTGTTGCTTCTGAAAGCCATGGCAAACCTGAGCTTGAACTTGAGGTTTTCTACAAGGCAAGGGATAAGGGGAAAGAAGATGAAATAGAGTTTAGCCCACAAGAGGTCAGCAACTAGAAAGTTTTCTCAGCTCCGGATGTGCTCCCACCTCATTGCTCTCTCACTGATACAGAAGCATTTAGGATTACTATGCTTGTGACCCAGTGCTGGGTCACAAACTATTTGTTACTGACACTCAGTGAGATAAGTACAGAAATTAAGAGTGTTGAGAAGCTCATAGAGCAGGGTACAGACCAGGTCCAGTGTTGTCAAACACATCTGGTGAATCCAGCCATGAACAGGAGGGCCATGTTCCATTTACAGTGGCTTAAAATGCAAAAAGAAAAAACTGATCCTCCTCCACACATGGTTTAAGAAGCACAGTTTTATAGTACGTCTTACTCAGTGAAGGTTAATTTTTCCCAAAGTGATGATGGCGAGAGCCAAAAAGAGGTCACTCGCTTTCATCCAGTCAAATCCATGCAGCCCCCAGCCTGTCTGTAGCTGTTCAGACTGAGATTGTAAAGAGAAATTAAATAAACCTTCTCAAAGAGAAAGTTTATCAAAAGTGCTGTTTCCATTCTAATTAGTATCATGGTTGTATAAGCTGCAAATACGGTTGTCATCACATCAAGAATCAAAATGAAGGTCCTGATAGTGACTATGAGGAGTGGATTAATTAATTTTCTTTTCTTCTTTCCTTCTTTTCCTCTTTATTTATTTATTTTTTTCATCCCTGTAGGAACACATTCCTGAATCAGCCCCATTAGTTTTGGAGCAGCAAAGGTAGCAGGCACAGATGGGGCTGATCCATGTGTCCACTGCTTAAATTTAATCAGGGTAGAACTAAACGTTGGCCCAGAAAACTCTGTCTCCTCATTTCTCATATTTCTCACAAAGGTTAGTTGTGGGGGAACTCAGAGTGTATGGTATAGACAGGCTGCCTCATACTACACAGGAGTGCAGGGGAGGAGGTGTGCTCCTTATAATTGCTGCTGAGACTGTACAGATTCAAATGGGCAAAATGGAGGCCAGGACTTTGAATTCATAGGCAAGAAACTACTTAATGTTTATTCTTCCTTCGTATCTCAGGTCAACTGTCACTTTTTCAGACGGCCTTCCTCAACTTTCCTGATTAGATTGCTTCCTTCTGCTTATCACAGATAGGATAAATTTAGTCCGGTGATTTTCTGACTGGTGTTCATGTCCCCTACAGTTTGGTAAGCTCCACAGGGCAGCAGCCATGCCTGTCCTGTTCAGCACTGGATTCCTAGCACTTAAACACAGCAATGAGCAACAGAACATACTCAACAAATGTTTGCTGAAAGAAGAAATGAACGAATAAGTGAATAAATGGAAGAACAAATGAAGTCTCCAGATATTAGACCATCTATACAATGCTTTGGTCCACGTTTTTAGATAAAAAGATAAAATTAATCATGAGTCTCATATAATTAAAAATTTAAAGAAGATTCAATAGCCCATGGAGGCCTTATTATCAGCTCAAAAGGAAATAAAAATTCCTAAGAATTCAGGGGTAGGAAATATACTGTGACTACATGATTCATGATTCTTGACCATGGGGAGCTTTGTAAATGAAACAGTTTTCTTTTTTGAAATAACCAATAGAGAAAAAGATTTGTGTTATTCTGTATTGCAATTAGGATAAAATGTTGCAAATAATTTTTAAAAACAAAAGTCATGGTAGAGAGGAATAAATTTTAATATAATATACCCTTGTTCATGTTTTGGGTCAGATCACAATTCCCAAGAACATTATCAACTGCAGATAGTAAAAACCGAGGAGAATATGGTTAGCCTATGCTACAGACTGAATGTTTGTGTCCGTCTCAAAATTCTTATGTTGAAACCTAATCCCCAATTATCATAGTATTTGGAGGTGGGGCCCTTGGTATCTTATTAGGTCATGAGGGTGGAGCCTTCATGGATGGGATTAGTGCCCTTTTAAAAGAGACCCCAGAGAATTCCTGTGCCCTTTCCACAATGTGAGGACACAGCAAGAAGACGGCCGTCAATGAACAAGGAATCGGGCCCTCACCAGACACTGAATCTTGATCTTGGATTTCCCAGCCTCCAGAACTATGAGAAATAAATTTATATTGTTTATAAACTACCCAGTCTCTGGCATATAACCACAGTAGCCCAACTGCCTAACACAGCCAAAAAGGCTTTCTTCCAACATGAAGGTTATAAATGCACAGGTACTTCACCAAGCAGGCCCACAACATCCCTGGATAGGTAGGACATCGCTATTTTAGTTGGAAAGAGAGGGTTTACCCATTTAGTATTTACCGAGAAACAATAAGCCAGTAGATTCGCTATCAAACAGTCTCAATTATTAAGCCCCATAAACAGAGGTCCATTAATTTTTTCCTAGCAAATACACAATTACTTTTATCATTGTGTATATGAATAAATGCTTTTCTGTAATCCTAAAGCAACAATGATTGCAGTTTTATTAATATGCATTTAAGTGTGAAAGCTCATCAAAAGTAAAAAAATCTATGTATTTTAAATTTCTTTATTGTCTTCCATTTTCTAAAAAACATTTGAGGTGGCCCAAAAAAGGATACACACATATTATTTATATATATAAAATATATAATTATAATGTATATTATATATTTTGTATATATAAAATATATGTATACACACAGAGACAAACATGCAAATAAGAAAAAAATCATCAGTATATACAATGCAGTTTACATAAAATAATGCAGTAAAATATTAATCATTTTGTAATGAACTTCCAAAACTAAGAGCCTCCCAACAAGAAGAAGATATTTTAACATTCATTTTATTTAAGCATACTTATTAGACTATTTTTTAAATATGTGTTACACTTTTACCAGTATTATTTCATCCATTCAAATTACCAGGGGTGAAACGAGATGAGTGAAAAAATTAACATTTATTGATCAGGCACTGTAAATATTATCTAATTTCATTCTCACACTATCTCTTCAACTTAGGTTTTATCACTCTTTTATAAATGAGAAGAGGGAATCAGAGAAAGAGAAAAATCACACAGCTGGTAAAAGGTGCGGCTGGATTCAAAGCTGGGTCTACCTGACTCCAAATGCCTTGGGTTCCCAGGCTTTGAGGACATATGTTGGTGGGTCACACCAGCCAGATGCCTGCAGGGTAGGTGGGGGGGTCAGCAGTGAGGCTACTTCAAATCTCAAACCTGCCCCATCTTTCTCTCAACAATAAATACAAGTCAACCAATCTTCAGGACACAAACACACACTCATCTGCTACACTATAATCAGTTTCACTGATAAGGTAGTTAACAGTCCACCAGGATACAATTTTAGTAACCTGGCTAACAGGACACATCTATTTAATTGAACAAACCTTAGTCCTTTCAAAGTCACTAAAACAACTACAGAAGATACCGCAAGATCTATCTAAACAGGTCTGTAAGCCACAAGAAAACAATGTAACTCAGCAGTAGTTCACAGCAGGAGTTTTACTAAAATAGTTCACAATTGGATATACTAGAATGCCTTTCCCATTCCCACAGTTGGTAAAGGACAACCAGTTCATTTGAGGACTGAAACATTTTCAAATTGCACTGTAAAATTAGACACATTTCCTCAATCTCTCTTTCTCACTCTGGCTCTTGCTTGATCTCTCCCTCTCTCCTCCTCTAACTTTGAGGCTCTTTCTTATCCTTCAAATCTATTGTTCAGTTAATCTGTGCACGCCGGAATATTCTAATTTAAATCTGAGCCTGGGACATGCTATATTTTGTTTCTAGCTGCAAGAGTGTGAATGCCATAAATAACATGTACTGTGCTTGTTCTCTGTTCCTAAACAGTCTGATAAGCTCATACTGAAACCATTTCAGCAATCACATTTGACAGCTCACTAGGATCCTGTTCAATTCAGCGTCCCAACCAGTCCATTATTCCTGCCAGTTTCCAGAAGGTCGAGGCATTCAGACACCCAGCTCTAAATGAGAAGAGCCCTGGTGGAACCCTCACAGGACAGGTACACTCCGGCTAACAGGCCGTCAATCTGTCAGTATCTCTCAAGATTGCTCGGCTCTGTCCAACTGAAGACCAGCTCAGAGTTGAGAGAAAGGGGAACCCAGTGGGTGGGGGTCCTGTCAATTCCATTTCTAAGGACCCATCTGCAAACTGTACCAGACCAAACCAGCACAAACCAGATACACACTAGAGGAGCAGCATAGCACTTTCCTTCTCCTAATTAACTCCCTCACCCATTAAGGAGATAGTAACTGAACACTGACTAGATTACAAAGACACCATGTACTGTAGAGAACTTTGCAACATCAGCTCTAGGGCCAATTCCTGACTCCATTACGGAAAGCTATATGAGCCTCCCTAAATTTCTTAAATTTTCTAAGTCTCAGTATCTCCATCTGCAAGATGGGGATAACATACAATGCCACGGGATTGCTGTGAAGACCAAATGAGATAATGCATTATGTAATATAATGCATGACTCCTAAAAATCAATTTCCTTCCTTTCTTTTCCCTTTATCAGGACCAAAGATTTCCCCATTTTCTCAAATCATGCAGCCTTTATACTAAAATCCAGAACATACAGCACATTGAGGAAGAAGCAGGGCTCTTTCCCTCTTCTTATTTTTTAATAAAACGTTTACTGAAGTATAACATACATACAGAAAAGAGCATAAATCATAAGCATAAATTTACACAAAGTGACACACCCATGTAACCTAGATCAGAAAAGAATATAACCAGTCCTCCAGGAGCCCCCTCGTGGCCCAATTCCAGCCATTTCTCCCGCAACAATAACCCTTTTCCTGAATCCCAACACCATAGATTACATCTGCCTGCTTTTGAATCAAGTAACTTTTTAATAATGCTGACACATGCAAAAGGCAAATGGGAATGCAGGATACTGCAGCTAATCAGCTAAGCCAAAGGGACAGTATATAAAAATAAATACATTGACAGCAACGTCAGTATGTTGCTAGGACAGTGTTGGGCTCTCTTTTCTTCTTACTCTTTATCCAAACAATTTAGAACAAAAAGGGGAAAATCTCACACATTCGTATCTGAATGAAACTCATCGTACCTGCTTTCTAGTGTGGTACTAGATTGTGAGGACATCAAGAAGAAGTGCATTTTGTAGTAAGAAGAAAAATTATTTAACTCTGAAAGTAATTGCCATCACTCACACTTAAAATACAAACCAGTAATTTCCCCCAAATACATCTAAAACTTAAACTGCACTGATATCCCCCTTAGTACTTTAAAAACTATCACAGAAACCCTTATGATCCTCAGAAAGTAAATTTTAAAAATTCTCATCTATCCAACTCTAATGCTATTTGCTCCTCAGGATTAGAAATTAGAAATGACCAACAGGTCTTTTCTTCCCACTAGACCAACATGGGTGGCCCCCTACCATTCTTGATGGCATGGCAGTAAGAGTTCACATAACTCGCACTCACCAAGAGGTTAACAGCCCATACAGAAAGCTAGGATGAGGCAAGACATGCTGAGCTGTCTCGTTCAAATATTCCACTACGAACTATATCTTACTCACTGACATCATAACATCATGTACTGACTTATCAAGAAACTGCTCATAAAGGTGTTCAACATAATTCGTCATTACGGAAATGCAGATCAAAACCACAATGAGATACCACTTCAAACACCCACCAGGATGGTTATAATAGAAATGGAAAATAAGTGCTGGGAATGGTATGGAGAAACTGGAACACTCATGCATTACTGATAGGAACATAAAATGGTGCAGCACCTGTGGAAGACAGTTCCTCAAAAAAGTTAAACACAGAATTACTATATGACCCAGCAATTCCACTCCTAGGTATACACTCAAAAGAAGTGAAAACAGGTATTCAAACAAATACTTCTACACATACATTCATAGCAGAACTACTCACTACTCAACAGCCAAAAGGTGGAAACAACCCAAATGCCCATCAGTGGATAAACAAAATGTAGTACATACATACAATGGACTATTATTCAGCCATAAAAAGAAATGAAGTACTGACACATGCTAAATGTGGGCGAACCTCAAAAACATGTTAAGTGAAAGAGGCCAGATACCAAAGATAGCATATTATATGATTCCAGTTATATTAAATATAATAGGTTAATGTACTGCACACTGAATGGTTAATTATGTTATGTGAATTTCACTTCAATATTTTTAAATGTCAAAAAAAAAAAGAGATTAAAGAAAGAAAAAAGGAAAAAAAGAGGAGGCAATAAAGGAAAAAGAAACTGCTCATAGGTACCAAAGAAAGAACTACCCCCAGAGGTATAAAGGTGAAAAGAAAACAAATAAGCAATTCAGCTGAGAAATCAATTAGAAATTGCTCCAGTGGCTCCAGTCTCTTTCTCTTCAGTGACACAATAAAGGTTTGAAATCATTCTTCTTAAACCCTCATTTTTCATGCCAATTATATAGGAGGCAAGAAGCCTAGACTCAACTAGCCTAAAAAGCCTGGCAGATACCGAATCTAGAGAGATAGAAGGTTAAGTTCAGCAAAACCCAAAGAACCCAGGAGGCCCTCTCAACCTTGGCAGGAAGGGTGGGGTGTTCAGAAGCTCAGACAGAGGCAGCACAGGAGCACTGAGCAGCAAGGGATACCTAGGGAGATCCCCGTCCGAAGTGCTAGATCCTAGCCTTGAGTCCTGAGAAGAGTGTCTGCTGTGCTGGGCCAGAGGGTCCTTAAACACAGATGTTCACTGCATACAGAAGGAGGTTTCAGAAGTGCAGATGAAAACTTAAAGCAGAACACAAGGTGCTGGGTTCAGCAGAAGGCCCTTCACTCCTTTCACTCAGCATCGCTCCTATAATCTGTATCTGTAGCTGGGAACTTCGGTCCTCACTAGTCTAACCATAAAGAACCAACTTTTACTGAAATCTACCAAAATCATAAAATGTAAAAGCATATCATCTTATTTTCTTCCTTAGAGAAAAATTTTTAAAAATTTTATATTAACTTTTATAACTTTAAAAAAAAATCTTACTTTTAAAAGAATTTGTCTGCTGATAAATATATTTAAGGATGGCAGAATAGCCCATAAAACAAAGGCATAGGACTGTATACCATAGAGCAGCATAACAAATATGCATATTTCTAATGTGTATCAAGGAAAATAAATGTATGCAAAATACCAAATGATGAAGGGATGAAGATCTCTCTCTGTTGGGGTCATAAAGCATCTTCCAGTTAGACCTACCCCAACATTTGTAGGACAGGAGCAAGAGTACAAATGGAGGCCCATATATCATATGCCATGAAGTATCTGCTCACCCCATCCAATTCAAGATAGGCAACTCCTGTCCACAAGACACCCCCAGTCTCTACTGATAACGGCATTCTCCTTTTAAGTTCCTCAAAGAACCTGAGGCTGGAATCCAGGTTGAATGTAGACTTCTTCAACTTCTCAGGGTTCTGCACTAGAATAGAGCTGTGCCAGGAGAGCCACCCATACCCTGACTTTTCCCCCTTCTTTCCACCTCAGTTCTATCTTATACCACAAGGGGCACTGAACACACATCCACAACAGCTGCCCCTTAGCAACCCCTCAGACCTGAGGTTCACCCACTTCAGGTGAAAGAACCTGAGAAGGAGGTCAGAGAAGACTCTAGAAGAAGGTGCTAGGCCATTTGGGCAGGGAATTCTAGCACTCCAAGTACCTAAAGCAAGGTCTAGAAGGAGGGGGCACAGGCTGTGGGTAGGCACATCTCCTTGGATCTGTGGATTCCTTATCCCACAGGGAAGGGAGAAGATGGAGAAGGGTCAGAGTGGGGTCCTTCAGAGCTATGTTCCTCAAAAGTGTACTCCATCAACACGAGAGTGAACACCACCTGGGAGCCTACTAGAAATGGAGAATCCCAGGCCCCACTTGGACCCACTCAATCAAAATCTCTAGGTGATTCATATGCACATTGAAGTTCAAGTATGGGACTGGCACAGGGCCCCTTTTGTCCAAATTGAAGAGTGATGTTGTGTCTGGCAGTTGTCAGTCCTTTGATATACTACTTAACCAACTATGAAAGTGAAGGTAGGCTATTTCAGATGAAATAACATTCCATTCATGTGCATGACAACACAGGGGCTTGTTTAGTTCTCCAACAACTCAAGCAAAGGATCCAAGACAAGTGGAATGATATGGGTCCTATCTACACTTCTGGACTGAGACTGAGTCACAGACTTTTTAAAAATTGTAACAGATTCCCAGAAACTTTATTAGTTCTGTCAGGGCATAATATCATCAGAAAATAAGTTAGACACCAAGGAAAATCTGGCTCTATTAATTAAAAGTAGGATTCCACAATCTAATTATTATATTTTCAATTAAAGCTGAGCTCCTGGTACATTTTCCCACTGTTCCTTGAGTTAGCAGAGACCTGTGAGCATGTTCAGAGCAGGGATATGTTAATTAGAAAGAGAATTTCCCAATAAGAAGCTCAGCCCAAAACGCCTGATAATTAGGAATGTTATAACAAATCACTGACCCATCAGAGACACTCTCCTAGTGTTAGCTGCCCTCAGGGATTCACAGAAGACCACATCACAATTTCTACCACTTGTCACTTTTGCTGCTGCTTTTGCAGACTGTCACATTTACATGTCTTCAAGAAGTAGTCTGGGGAACCAAGTGACACTGAAATCCTGGCCCTCCCTTTTTCAATAGTGTCTGCTTCTCTGTCCTTAGGGGCACTTTAACTTCACCCAGAGCACTTCTTGGTTGAAGATTTTAGCAGTGCAGACCCTCACGTCGCAGAGTGCAAAATCTTGCCTTCAGAACCTGAATGTCACTTGGTATCCTAGAGTGTCTCTCCTCTTCACCTAGTGGTGAGTGAGGCCAAAACACAAATGTTGAGGGTCTTCATCACTTCAGATACTCTAGCAGCAGCAAGACTGTGCTTGACTTCACCATGCTGCTGTGTGTACTATTACTGCTAGGTGAGTCAGGACACTGGGGCTCTGAATATGTTTTGAGAAATGTATGTTTCCAATAGAATGGCAGATGAGACAAAAGAGCAGACGTACAAAGAGAAGGACCAAGACCAGCCTGAAAGTACCAGGAGTAGAAATGATCCCAATAAGATTGCTTACTACAGCTGCATGGTGTGCTAAGTGTTTTCCAAATGTGCACATTCTCCCTCAATCTTTACCACACCATTTTATGGTAGATGTTATCCCCATTTTACGAGTGGCAAAATGAAGGCTTGGATTGTTTACGGAAGATTACATAGCTAGTGAGCCATGATTCAAAACCAGGTTTAGTCAACCAAACTCAAAGTTCTTGACCAGTGTATCATACTGTAACGAAAGTAGAAAAGACTCCAGAAGATTCAGTCAGATCTCTGCATGTTGGATTATCTCAGCATACCCCAAAGCAACCTCCTAACTTTCGCCTGTTGCACTTCCTTTCTGTCTCCTAGTTAACCTCCACATTTGGCCAAATCTTTTAAATTTTAGCTCCCATAGATTCTCCATTTTCTACTTTTCATTTCCATTGCCACTGGCCTAGTTGGGACCTGGTCACTTCTCTGTTACTGCAGCAGTGCTCTAACTGATCTCCCTTCATTCAGCCCCTCACTTTTGTGACACAATCTTCACCTTGATGCCAGAATGAACGTCCCCAAGCAAGGTCAGGACACAGCCCTTCTGCAGAAATCATCCAGCTTCCTAAAAGGCACAGGCTAATCATCCAGCTTCCTAAAAGGCACAGGCTCATACTAAGCTCTCTTCCTGTCTTGCCTTCCACACCAGTCTTCTTATACTTGACCCAAATGATTGTCTCTCTGTTCCACCCCAAACACAAGCCCATAACCTTGATCTTGGCTCATTCCATTCCCTAGGGCTGGAGTGCCCATCTTTTCATTCTCTTCAATCAAAATCAAATCCTTCCTTCAAAGCTCAACCAGGAATCTCCTGTCAAAATGGACCTTCCTTTCCCAGGCACTCCCACTGACTTGCCCTTGAGCTGCATTTATTTTATTCCATAGGTTTCAATTTGCCTGACTCATCTGTTAGACTGAAAGATTCAAGATCATCTTTATAACCGCAGTACCTACAATGTGTTTCATAGGGAATTACCATCTGAAAGCAACCTCAAGTGAGAATTTTCCTTTAGAGTTAAAGGTTTTTATCCTCCTCTTCATCAACAAGAATTCTGAAATCCACTGCATTTCACATTTTGTTTTTGTTCTTATTTGTTTTTTTCTGGCTAAAAAGCTAGAAGTCAAATCTCTCTTTATCCTCAACTCCTGCCCTATTCTAATTTCTGTCTTCTCCAATCTTTATTTTCTACTTTCTCCTTGTATTTTATTATTTTATGTTTCCTTTAATTTACCTCAACTCCTATGGAACAAGGTGGCATATAAATAAATAGACGTATAAATAAAGATTAGGTTTTTGAGAAATGATTGACAACTTGCATTGAAAGTAAGATTCCTATGGGGGAAAAAAGTGGAGAACTCAGCCCAAATTTGTTACAGTTTCTCTCCATAGTCAAAAGGGAAGGATACAGGACTGAAACAAGAAAACAGTTTGCTCCCTGAGACTCAAAGGGTGACACAGTAAAAAATGGGGGTGGGGGCTATAGTACTCTGAAGCTATAGCCTTAAGCACTGAGGTCCAGATATGAACCAGGTATCCGGTAAACAGAGCACTGCCTAAGAATTGTTTACTTAACTTTGACTTCCCAAATCCATTCCCACCATAAGTGATTGCTAGTTGTGCATGGGGCAGGAGTTGGAGAAAACTATACTAGAGATTGGTGACATACCAAGAGAAATTGCAGAAAAGCTGGTATTTGGAGGAACCTGCTTTGATGCAAAAATCCCTCCCCACTCATTTCATTTGAGTGTAACTACTGACCTCAAGGAGAAATGAAAACCAATGGAGGGGGCTAGAAATAAAACAGGCAGAGTGCAGTGGACTCTGGTTCATAACAGTTACTACTCCACTGCAGCTAAGGCAGAAAGAAAGCCAGAGCTGAAGCCACGGGCCATCCAAGTTCCAACCTTTTGTCCCCATAACTTACTAGCCAGGTGAGTTTGGAAAAATCATCCACCTGTCCAAGCCTCAGTTTTCTCCATCCTAAAATGGGAATAGCTATGCCTTCCTTACTGGGTACTTTGAGGATCAAATGAAATGATATGTGAATTTGCTTTATAAACTCTTCATAGACAAGACTGTAATTTTCATTTCAACAAAGATTTATTGAGAGAAGCAACACAGCACAGGAGCACAGATCACAGACTCTAAAACCACATGGCCCAGGATTTAAATTCCAGTTTTGTCATTTCCTAGTTTTATGGCCTTAGGCATGTTATTAACCTCTCCAAGGCTCAGTTTTCTCATTTGTAAAATGGGATAAGAGTGACTATCTGATAGGGTAATCATGAGGAATAAATGAGTAAATTTTTTATCTAAAGAAGTAATGTTATACATGTTTCATAAATATATGGATTGTGACTATCCCATAAGCCAGGTACTATGCTGTGTGCTGCAGGGTGCACCCCTCCCCCCCCACAATAACAATGGATTCTGTCAGAACTTTCACAATGCCCAGGCGTAACTTAACCTATGACCCAAGCAATAGGAGATAAACAATAAACTTCTCAGGGGCAGAAAATCAGATGACAACCTTGACAAGGGATTCATAGCTGGAATTCTCCTGAATTTCAAATTTCAGATTTTCATCCTGTCCTTGCGGTCACTTAATTAATTTGTAGTATCTCTCCAAGACTTGCTGTGATTCATTTATGCTTGTGAAATGTTCAAGCAGTTTTTTATACCATTTATTTAATGAACTATTATTATGACGGCTGTGGAGAAATTTCACTTTGGTGTTGAGAAATATTTTATAAACACCTTTCAGCTGCCCACATTCAGGGAAGATATGAAATGCAGGAAGTACAAAAAAAAAATCACTTCATTGGATGAAACTTTTACAAGGTCTCTCATCCATCTTTTGTGAGCTCTGTAGCTTTTTTTTTTTTTTTTTTTTTTAAATTTTTATTTATTTATTTATGGCTGTGTTGGGTCCTCGTTTCTGTGCGAGGGCTTTCTCCAGGTGTGGCAAGTGGGGGCCACTCTTCATCGCAGTGCGCGGGCCTCTCACTATCGCGGCCTCTCCCGTTGCGGAGCACAGGCTCCAGACGCGCAGGCTCAGTAATTGTGGCTCACAGGCCCAGCCGCTCCGCGGCATGTGGGATCTTCCGGGACCAGGGCTCGAACCCGTGTCCCCTGCATTGGCAGGCGGATTCCCAACCACTGTGCCACCAGGGAAGCCCCATCTGTAGCTTTTTTGTTTTTGTTTGTATGTTTGTTTTAAGTTGAACATTAATGAAGGAGAAGAACATCTTTTCCTGCTTCCTGTTCACCTGGCATGGAGCAGGTAACCTGGTAAAACTTCAATAAGGCCCAAGTAAATTTTGTCACTTTTGGATAATTCATTTTGTAATTAATCAAGGGTTTTATTTGAGGATGATTAGCATCTGGCCATATTCCAGTTCTGACATTCTAAAAATATTATCCCATGATTGACTACTTCTTTTGAAGTGCGGCAGAAAAGTTGTCCAACTCACTACCAAGCTCTGAAAATTCTCGCTGTTGACACAGAGGGAAACCTCTACGTGAGTCACTGTAGTTTTACAACTGAATAAACTGTTAACTAAATTGGAAAAATTGTCATCAAGATGATATAGGCCATTTTGGAACTCAATGCCAAAGCACTCCCGACTTGTACCTTTCTGAGAATGACCACTTGTAAAGAGATTGACGTCTGGGAGATTAAAGGTGAAATCTAATACGATTTCCCAGGTCTCAATAGGCTGCTTCAACCTGATTTAAGGAAAAGGAATTTCCTGGGTATGTCCCTTTAGTGTTTTTGTCCTAGGAGTATGCGTGAGAATCCATTCTGTAAGCCACTGTGCTAGCATGTTATAAAGATGACTGGCCCTTTGGCTTGTGACATAGTTTGGCCATACGTATTCAACTTTCCAGTACTCTTTTGTTCATTCTTTTTCTTCAAAGTTTACATTTGTACAGCTTCCTTAATCCTGATTTCTTAAAGGCATGGACCCAGCCTTTATATGTATTAAATACTATACATACAAGTGTTCTTATCTGTAGGAAAAATCAGGAAGAGGACACACTGGACTCCCTCATAACTCTGATCACCTGCTTTTCTCCTCCACTGATCTCCAAGGCAGACTAATTTACACAATTGAGGAACTGCCTGATAAACCCACGTCTTCTTTCACTGTGAGCCAGAGCATAGCTGGAGAGCCTGCCACAACACTGGGAACCATTCATCTCTTATAAACTCAGGGAAAAAAGAAAACCAATGTAACAAGCTTGGGCACCAGACCTTACTCTCATCCCTTCTTAACTTCTGGGGAGTTAAGAAGGGATGAGAAGTTAAGAAGGAACATTTTAAAGGACCTTTTCACACCTAGGGTGTTTCCACACTCTACCTGCTTAACATAGAATTTAATAGGCCACTTAGCTATCCTTTGGAGAGGGTCCAGCACAGTCATTCAGTAAGGTATTTTTGCATTTATTAAATTTGGTTGTGAGGACTAAAATTCAAGGGCTTGATTGAAAAACAAAGTTTATTTTTCCTAGCTGTTCAATGTAGTATTATTCAGGCACTAAAAGGCAACAAAGAGAAGCTGCCAAACACTCTCTGTTCATGTCTTTCCCTTCTCCACACAATGTATTACCCTGAGTTACCGACTGTGGAAAGAAGCCCACACTTCACAGAAGCAGTTATGCTCCCATAGGTCTCTAGCCTACAGAATATCTAACTTCACATCATCACAGGGTAGCAGCACTAGAGAAGAACTTACAGACTGCCTGCTTTAATTCCCTCGATTTTCCCGACCGGAAAGATGAAAGCAGGATAAGTGAAGTGATTTGTCCAAGGTCACACTACTAGTTTGTGCCAGAGCACGGACTAGAGAGAGCCCAGTTCTGGCTTCCCAGTCCAATGTTAATTCTTACTATATTTCCTAAGACATATTTGTTTTCTTTTCAAAATCCATCCAAATGGCTTCTGCTATGGTTGTAGAAATGCCTGTGAGAAATTGACTCTGCAAAGCCAGTGGGCAAATACCAAACACAGGGCCAGTCCATCTCAAACCGTTTGGGAAGATCTGTGGGTCAAGAGGCAAGACAAGGGCAGGCATCCCTGTTTCAAAGGATTCTAAGCAGCTGGTAATTGAGACCTCCTCCTTAATAAAATGACATCCTCTGGTCATCCTGCAGAAAAGCCCCCTGCATAGCCCTGGTACTTAACTGACCAAATATCTACCGATTAACACCATCTCTATTTCTGAATGGGTAGTCATTTTAATGGGAGACATAAATAGGGACATGTTAGTCATGGCCTTGGTCTTCAAAGAGTTTGATACTTCTAAAGCAAGACAATTGTGTTTAAAATAATATGTTTAAATTATGGAGCCTTGCATCTAACAGGTTAAAAAAAAGCAACCTGCTACACTGAATATATAGTCTCCAAATTCCAAAGATATTTTGTCAAAATTAATTCATTGTTTTAAAATCACGGTTAGATTTCTAAGTTAATCCTCAAAGTCTATTTCAATAACAAAGTATTACAACATGCTACAACGAAAATGGAAGAAATCCCCACTGACAGTATATCACCAGATAAGGGCAATCCGAAAACAATAAAACTAAATAAGAGGTCTGTTCCTAAACTTTTTAACTGCTAGCAAAGGAAGAAAAACGGATTCAACGAATAAGGGTATGGAAGGCATGTGAAATTTCTGAATAGAAATTCTGAGTACTTCTGAGGACTGTTAAGGTTGATTACAATCACGGAGTGCCTTCAATGGAACGGTGTGGGCTGTGAGTTAGGAAAGATGGAAAAAAGGAGAAAACTATAAGAAGATGAAGAGAGATGAAGACTAGTGAAGTCTGGTAGATGGTTCCATGTCTGTCATTGGGTGGTGCTGTTGACTTGGGACAGTTGGACCACTGCTCCTCAGGTAAAAGGGTTGTAGTGATGGTGATCAGCAGTGGTTCTCAAAGGTGGTTCCTGGTCAGCAGCATCAAGACCACTTCGGAATTTTTCAGAAATGCAAAACATCAGGCTCCACCCCAGACCTAATGAATCAGAAAGATTTCTTTCTCAACATCTAGCCCTCCAGTTGATTGTGATGCAAGCTAAAGTTTGAGAACTACTCACCAGTTATGTAGAATGAATAACAGCAAGAAGCTGTTCGTTACACAGGATATTTGCAAGTCAGGCAATTTGGCCATGTCCTGCTAGTGACTGTACTTTAAAGCACTGGTTCTCGAATTTGGCTGCACATTGGAAGCTTTAAAAAACCCTGAGGGCCTGGTTCCACCCCAGAGATTCTGACTTAATTGACACTGCAGTGTGGCCAGGGCCTCAGGATTTTTACAAGCTCCTCAGGTGATTCTAATATGTAACATTTGGAAACCAGTGTTTGAAAGCACTTCAATCATATTATGCACTCAATTAAAAAAATCTTATTCTAGACCCTCTCCTCATGGGTCCATGGTTAAGCTTGTGTTTTATAACCTATGTATCACTGGGAAACCCAGACCAGTTGGGGGTCTGCTTCCCATAGGCCAGTAGTTCTCAACTAGGGGCAATTTTGCCCCCAGGGGATGTCTGGCAGTGTCTGGAGACTTTTTTGGTTGTCACAACAAGGGTGGAGAAAGCTTGCTACTGAAATCTACTGAGGAGAGAGGCCAGGGGTGCTGCCAAACCTCCCACAATGCACAGGACGGTCCCACAGCAAAGAACTATCTGTCCCACATGCCATTAGCGCTGCTTCTGAGAAACCCTGCGATAGACAAATCAACTATTCTCAATCCATTTTAGCTCTTGTACCTTAGACTGGATGGAAGAAAGGGTGGGTTTGCCCCACAGGCACAGCCATTTTGGTTCACTTCAGCCTTACCAGAGCCCCCTTTCTTGTGCAGGTGTCTGTGTGAGCTTATCAGGTGCCTGCTCAGTTATTAATGAAACGGTGCTTCATTTTCCATTCAAATATGGTTCTTATTGCATATGTTCTGTTGGTCAGAATTCCTCAGAGGGAAGAAAGGATAAGTGGAAGGATTTAGGTACCCAAATCCTTTGCCCTAGCAATTCCCATGACTAGCCTTGACTCTTCATTTGCAACTATCCAAGATTTTTAACTTATCAAGCTGAAGGGTAGGCAGAATAGAGAAGTGAAATGGGAACAGGGTCATATTTCAGCCAAACATAAACTAGACCTATGCTCTCTGCATCCAGACAGATGCTGGGAGCTGCTGATGGTTGACCCATTAGTATATAAGACATGCCTGCTGCTGAGAACAAACTCTGCTACCGAGCCCAACACTTATTCATCTGCTTTTATTCTGCCTTAAAAAATGAGTAGAGCATAAAATCTCTTACTATCTACTGTGTTTTACCCCAAATCTTCAACATCCACTGTTCCAAAGATTTCCACACTGATTCAGAGCAGTTTATGTCAGCCCAGGTGTTTAAAGTTCCAGGTTGAAACATTTGGTTAATTAACATCATGCTGCAAACACTCAAAATCACTTCAGGTACCACTAGAACAGAACAAAACTCCCAAAAATAAAAACTGTGGGGAAATACAAACAAATGGCAGTATTCTGTGAAAAACAATATATGATTTTAGTGACAATAAAAGCATCAAGAGCTTTCTTGAATTAATACCATGTTCCTGAAAAATGATTTTCTAAAATAAATTATACTGAATTTGAGTAAAGACTTGAAAGTACACATAGTTATAAGGAGAATGCAGCTATGTGCAGGATGCCAAATCAGTAGCAGCTTCTTGAAAAGAAAAAAGGTGCAGTGAAAAAGCAGTGCAAACCTCAAGAGCGGCAATCTTGGAAATATCCAAAGAAATGGCCATTCTTCTACTGAGAATCAAAAATGGTTTTTCTCCCCTAGTTTCAGTGCCACGATACACTCAGCTATGGTTCTCTTCAGCCCTCTCCACTTCCCACAGCCCCACTCAAGGTCCTACTTTAACGCCTGCATTTTAATTCTTTTAAACATTCATTTGTGCCTTTCTTTCCAATCATTTTCAGTAAAACTTCACTTCTTTTGGAAAGAGGCCTGAGGTGGTTCTGTCAGAATTAATTTTTTTAAAGTATAAACTGGAGAGTGTTAAGAAATAAATGCAGTTTTCTTAGTTTTGAGGCAGGTGTCAGGGTGAAGTGCATTAGGTTTCGATGTATTTTCTTCTTTTCCAAGTACTAAGGAGGGTGGGGAGCAGTTCTGGCTTAGCCTTGGTTGGACACCCAGGTGGTATTCGGGTGTGGCTGATCTGAGGTGACTGTCAGGCTGACAACTCCACTAGGGTCAGTCTGCAGGAAGGGCTAGAGAGGGGCTCTCACGTAAGATCTCAAGGGTAGAGACAAGTTTAGTCCCAAACAATGCCTCAGCTGTTAGAGGGCTGAGTAGACATGGTTTTGAGTACAGTATTTTGTCTATTACTCAGACTTCTCCCAGGAAAAACTTCTCACCCCGCAAGTCCTGGCAGCCATGGGCTTGTGAATGAAGCCTGAAGAAACAAATGCAAAGACCTGTTTTCCTACCATGTTTGAGCTACTGGGAACGGACAGAGTACCTCTTTAGGAGAATGTAACCAAGTAACACAAAAGGGAGAAGAGAATCTCATTTAAGACAAAAACAAGATGCAGCTTCAGTTTATCTGTGGTTCCAGAAATCCAATAAAAATGTGGTGGGTTGAGGGCTGGCAAAGACTCTCTCCTTAACCAAACCTTACAAAGGTTCCTCTGAGCCCTCCTTCAACTAGGCTTCATCCTTGGGTCCTGTCTTCGGCTTGTCTAGTCCAGTTGTAGCAAGAATCCTGCTAAGTCATTTAAGCAAGAAACCCCCCACCCTTGATGTCTCCTTTTAGTCATTTCCACCCATTGACCTGCTCATCCTGCTCCTTGTATATGAAGTCCCATGTGTCTTTGTATTTAGAATTGTGCCCAGTTCTATATTGGAGCCTCTTTTCCTCTATTACAATAGTTACTGAGTAAAATCAGTCTTCACCACTTTAATTAATGTCGGGATCTGGTACCCTCTGACACGGCTCCCAGGTATAGCAGCTGCAGGAGCGGCAGAACCTAGCACATGGAGCACCAGCCAGCACTGCAGCAAGGTGGTGTCACCAGTACTGGAAGGCAGCACGCTGGGCACTGTTAAGAGCACAGGTGAGGGTCAAGAGGCAAAGCAGACAAACATCACCAATAGGGGCTGGCACAGAAGAGGAAACTGGCAGGTATGCTTCAGTATCCCAGAGAAGCTGGGAGACTGCCTGGGGATGCCCAGCAGAAAGGAGATTAGAGAAGAATCTGATCTACTCAAGAGGAGAATGCGGAGGAGAATGGAGCTCCTGCAACAGAACGAAGAGTAAAGTCTTTGAAGTAGTGTGTGGCTCCTAACTCTACCGACAACCTCCCGCTCTCCATCCACTCATGCCAAGTTCTAGAAAACGGCCACAAAGTATTTATTTATGCATATGATTATATGGATCAGCCCAAAGACTGGGAGAGACATTAAGTAATCTTTGCCCCTTTCCCTTAGGAAAACAGCACCTAGTGTTTCTCTTGTCTTTCACGGTCTCTCTGTGGGGTTCCGTCTTCTGAGCTCCTGTTTGCCTGCTCCTATTCCCATTTCTCAGTTAGAAAAGGAATTCCTTTTCAGATAGAAGGAATCTGACTGGCCTATTTCACCCTTGTGTGGGAAGAGCTTTTTGCTGGCCAGCCCATGGACTGCTGTCTTTGGGTCTGTTGCGTACCTTCAATACAGTCAGCCATATTTGAGCCAGGGTCAAGTGGAGTAAAACATGGTGGTCCAGAAGGTGAGCAGTTATCCTCAGAAAGAGACTGTGGGCATGACTGACAAGTTACTGCTCACGATATTGTCATAGAGTTAGACAATTAGCAAGTTTTCGCATACCTGTCTGAAAAGAAAAGCAAAAACCTGAGGAATATTCAGTTCTACTAGGACAAATATAGATTATTTAATGTCTTGAAGTCTTTGGGCAGATCTGTTCCTAAATTATTCCAGCCACCATCTTAAAAGTCTCCCTGGACAAGAGAATGGGTAAGAAATAGCCCACAAAATGCCATGGGGGAGGCAAAGTTTTGACCAAGTCAAAAATATGGGTAAATATAAATTCTGAGGTAAAGAGTCAATAAATTGTAGCACAGAAGTAAAAGATAAAGCAAAGAAAAGAGCTGAGGAAATAAATAAACTATGCCTGAGGTCAGCTCTAGGAAAGGAAGGAAGGGAGGGAGGGAGGAAGAAAGGAAGGAAGGAAGGAAGGGAGGGAGGGAGGGAGGAAGGAAGGAAGGGAGGGAGGGAGGGCAGAAGGGAGTTGAGCCTGTCCTTGGCATAGTGCTGGGGTGGGGAGTCAGTGAACTAATGCTGCTACCGCAGGGTCCAGATAGCACAGTCCCTAGAATTGATGTTGATTTTCCAATTCCAGGTCCTGGCCATTTCTTGATTCAATTTTGTGTTTCCAAAGAGCCAGTTTTGCTATTATTGCCACCTGCAGCCTTACAGCAAGCTCTATTACTTGAAGAAGCCCACTTATGAAAGAAACCTACACACACACACTGGGACTTGTGCATTTAACATAACTAGAAAGCCGCACGAAGGTGAAGTGTTCTGGACATTTTTTGCTATAAAAATGATTTTTTTCTTTTGTACATATAATGTAACAACTCCACAAAAAGAAAAGTTGTGTTCTCAACAGTCAAGGCCTGGAAAAAATCAGACAACAGGCTTCAGGTGAAATTAAACATAGCCTTGGAATCACAGCCTAGATATTATGAATCCTCACAAAAGACATGGCTAATGCTCCAGCCCTGTCAGAAATCCTTGAGTAATTGTGGAAAATGGAAGATGTGCCAAAAACTGGGGAACTGGCAAATGTCATTCATGTTTTCAATCTGAAGAAGAAGGTAGATTCAAAAAATTGTATACAGGTCACCTTGGGAGAGCTTGGGAAAAATCCAAAATGGTTAAAGGGATTGTTCACGAGAAGCCAGAAAGAGAAAGTGCCATCACCAGAAGGCAGCAAAATTTTACCACAATGGGCCATATCTGCCTAAACATTTTTCCCTTCGATTATACCAAAATGTGGATTTCAACAATGCATTTTACAAGGTCTCTTATGATATTATAAATTATGGGGGGGAGGGAGGATGTAAAACTTATAAACATAAACCATTCCCAAAGTCGACACCCACCACAGAGAGATTTCCAGCAGCTTGACACAGAACCCTATCCTTGGCCCATCCAGCTGAACATTTTCATATGAAGCTGAATGAAGACAGTAATAATAAGGGGATGTCCATAAAATCCTGAGAGGTCACAGTGCTGAGAAAGGTAGCAGATACATCAAATGGCACAGTACGGAGCCAGAGAGGGTTGGCAGGTGTGAGAGACCTACCAGGATGTAACGTTCTCTACTTGGGTCCAAATAAGTAATTACATAAGTAGAGGTTGAGATACCCGGTTTAAGCAGCAGCATAGGAAAAGACTACGTTTTCATCAACAGAAAGCCAAACGGGATTCACCGATGGGACCAGGTCATCAATAAAGCTAATAAGGTAAGTTGTGTTCAACGTGCATGTGGCTTCTGGGATTAGAGAAGCAATAAATCCTTTCTACTCTGGACCATACGTGAAATATCCCCTTCAGTTCTAGGGATGCAATTTTTGAGGAATGTACATTCACTGGAAAATATTTAGAGGATAGCTGCTAGGATAATGAAGGAACCCTAAATTGTATCAGATGAGGAATGATGAACTGGGTGTGTTCACTTAGCAAGTGTGGGCAGGGGGACATGACAATTTTTCTTGAAATAAATGAAAGGTTGTCATATAGAAGAGAGGCAATATACTGTCTAGGTATCTCCAAAGGAAAAATTAGGGATGAAGCTATAGAAGATACTTTAGCTCATTTGAAAATAGAATAGGCTGCCTTGGCAGGTGTTCAAAGGCCCAATAACCACTAAGTTATAGCTACCTTAAAATGTGTAGCTGGACTGGGTAATATTTAAGGTCCTTTTTAATCTTAAGAGTCTATGCTTTTAAAAAAATATTACTTTTTTAGTCTTATATTCCAGTTCCAATCATGTCTTTTCACAAAATATGCCACTGCTCCCAATTACAAAAAGGCTTAAATCCACACCCTTAGACCTACCATTTAAAGACCTCTACCAGATGGCTTCATTTGCCTTTCATTTTAGTTTCACAAATATTTATTGAGTACCTACTATAATCTGGGTACTATGCTAAAAGCTCATTTTATATCACCAATGCATGGTCCCTGGCCTCAAGGAGCTCACAATCTAAGGGGAGAAAGAATTTTAACATAATGCTGTCAGAATGAAAAGAGACAGAGTGGGCTCAGTGTGCTACATTATTATAGCACAGAAGAGGGGCCCCCTAGCTAAGCCAGGGAAGACCTTATGAAAGACTTAAGCTGGCATTATGGCTCTAGAGCCACATCCTGGACCTTTCTGTATACTCTTTCTGTTACATAGAAAAGTAACTCCAAGTAGTTTAGACAAGGCCAATGAACTATTGTGAGATGACCTCTGTTGGGATAGAAGGGGTGCAAGCAGAACCCTACTTCACCAAACTCATGCATGCAAGAATGGATTTCCAAGGCCCTCCTTAGGAGAGAGATTTTCTGTATAAGGCTTCTGGTCCTCCTAGCCATTCCCTAGGGAAGGAGAGTGTGACTAATACTAAGGAGACTCTGACATCCACTGGACCCAGTTAACCAGGGAGTTAGTTATACCCTCCACAACCAGCTGCTATCTGGTAGACCCAGGAAGGTCTTTGTTCTCTAATTCCAATTTTTCCAGAATTTTTCCAATTTTTCCACATGGGAAGTCTGGGTAAGACTCAAGATTCAGGCAGTGAGGTTAGGGGCCCCACTGTGTACTGCACTCTAACCCACGATCAGAGAACCCTAAATAAAACATACTTTGTCCTATTTACTGCAGTTCTGTGTGTTCATACTGAATTTAGCCAAACCCTGAAGAAGAGGGGTGAGTGGTAACATTTGAGCATCGAACCCTACTCTGACTCTCTAGCAGATTCTATCCTACAGGGCATGTTAGAGTTAAACATAATGCAACATTTAAGCTGAACCATGGAAAGCAAACAGTATTTTTTAATACTGAATGACGTTCATGAGGATCAAGAGAAGAAAACATATTGAGCAGAAGATGTAAAAGTACAAATCAAGCTGTGAGATGGTTCATGCACTGTAAGGGATCCTGCTGAAAACTTATTTCCCTGTGGATCTATTTAAACAGTCCACCTTAAATGCTGATATTATACAGGGCTATCATACAGTCACACCATGGCTCAGTATATGCATAATATAATATAAGCCACTCTCATAAATAGAAAAAAGTTAGCTTGCACAGTCAGAAACAGCTTGCTTAACCACATTATAGTTTTCAACTGTGTGCTTATTTTTACATTGCATTAAATCACTTGGAAGGCAATGACCTAATGAAGAGAGAAGTATCTCTTCATGGAGCACATGAAAGCACCATTTAAGACCAGGATTGAAAGGTGGCAGCATCTCTTCCAACACTGAAGTCTTCTCTGTGGAAATCAGATGTCCCAGCTGCAAACTTTCTTAATAAGTTCACCCCTCTCAAATACTGTCCTTCCAGCCACCCATCATGCAACCAGGCCTAGCGTGTACACCTATTAGGACCCCTACACAAACATCTTACCAACAACTTTGTGACTTCCAATATTTTAGCCCTTTTCTGAAAATAGGCAATGTAGTTCTCCTAAAAAACCATCTCTGGAGACTCAGTGACTTTACTGCATCCTATCACTTTGAAATAGTCACCAAAAAGCAGTAAGATGAGTACTCAAGTACTCACAGCAAGCCTGTACTCAAAATAGTTTTGGGTTCCTGATGTAGTCAGCAGGCCTCTATTGTACTGAATGTCATAGGCATAGAGATTGCTGAGGACAAATGGCTGGGTTTTAACCAGGTAGCAATTCAGCTGAACACCAAGGACGTATGAGCAAATTATCACATAATCATACTAGCCAAGAAACAAACACCTAACAACAACAACAGTAACAACAACAACAACCAGCTGTCCTAGATACCAAGTAGGCTACATCTTGATAAGAACTGCTTCACAAGCCTAGGATACAGAGAGATTCACAGACCTGCAGCTTGTGTACTGGTTGTTGAAATATTCAAATGCATTCATACTGGTTGGTAAATAACCACTGCCGTGATACCTAAGTTCCCCCCTGTCACTAGCATGGCCACCTGGATTCCTCCTATAGGACCCCTTCCCCACAACATGATAGCTAAAGGATGAAAGCCTGGCACAAAATGGGCTGTCCAGGACTCTGCGTCAGCAATACAGTTGGCATCTATTCCAACTGGACAGTGCCAGGCCAGGCCAGCTATTAAACACAGTGACTATCACCAAAGCCCACAGCCCAGGGATGCTAGCGAGAGTGTCCTGTGAGACTATTAATATTCGGATTCTCTCCCTCATCCTCTTTTACACACATCACCCTGCTTCCAACACACATATGGACACATAGGATTAAGCTCTCTCTCTGCATAAGAATCCTCTGAGAACGTCTTAAGATCACAGAGTATATATCTCATATAGAAGAAGCTATACTGGGTTAGGAGTCTTTATTGTTCTCATACATTTTTTTATCAGGATTCAAATCTTTTAGTTGTGACTTTTTTCCATATTCCAATGCTAGGTTTCCCCCGAAAGTCACTGGCATCACTTTAATTAGCCTGGCTAGGCTCTAACCCCCCCATCAGAGATAAGCCTTCATGTAAGAGGGGATAAAGAGAGTAAGCCTAGGACTTCCCTGGTGGTGCAGTGGTTAAGAATCCGCCTGCCAATGAAGGGAACACAGGTTCGAGCCCTGGTCTGGGAAGATCCCACATGCCGCAGAGAAACTAAGCCTGTGAGCCACAACTACTGAGCCTGTGTGCCACAACTATTGAAGCCTGCATTCCTAGAGCCCACGCTCCGCAACAAGAGAAGCCACTGCAATGAGAAGCCCGTGCACCGCAACGAAGAGTAGCCCCCGCTCACTGCAACTAGAGAAAGTCCATGCGCAGCAACAAAGAGCCAATGCAGCCAAAAATAAATAAACAAATAAATTTATTAAAAAAAAAAAAGATAGTAAGCCTTTACACCTGCAGGTGAAACTCTAAACCTGCCTTCGGGGTCCTTGTAGTTGGGGGAAGTAGAAAGTTTCACAATAAACTACAAAGATTTGTTTTTCCTCCTGTTTGAGAACAATATACTCCTTCTGGTGAATGTAGGATCCTAGGCAAGTAATTACCACTCAGGCACACGTCTCAGAGGACTGCCTGAAAGCATCCATTGATAATCTCCTGTGAGGCCTAAATTCTCCCTGTACTCTCAGTCCCAAAAGAAACTGGGTCAAAAATGAAAGCAGACAATGGGCCTCAGACAAACAGAACAGAATGCACTTCTCTTCTCTCACGTGTTTATGAGGGAATTCAAACACTGCCTAAGCAAGACATAGCACTGCTTATTTCCAGTGGTGAGTGTAGTAGGAAGAGTAAATGAAAAAAAAAGGAAAGGTGTATGTGGGGGTGAGAGGCTGCCACTGACAAGTAGACATAACATTCTGGATTGCTGGAAATTGTGACAATCCTAACATTTTCTTAAGACAGTCGGGTGGAATGCCTTATACCTGAGCCTCAATATATCAAAACCACCTCTTCAATAATATATCTAAATATACCTCCACCTCCCAATAACTATGTAGATCAGAGGAAGTGGTAGAAAAAACAAGGAGGCCTCAGTAGCATTTTATTTATGTCAGTCGAAGAAAGAATAAGGTCATAACAACTTGAGACACTAAATGAATACTACTTGAGATATATATATTTTTTAAAGAGCATAGCCATCATTCTTACCAGAGGTTTGAAAACTCTTTAGATGTTTCATCAATAATCTTGGGGGACTACAGAATTTTCACCAGTTTCTCATTCTAAGAAATGTCAGATGGATGACACACCAAACTCAGTGAAGAAATATGGGACTACTGCTATGGCTAATATTCTGAAGTTTGATCAAAGGTGCTTATTTTTCCCCATTTGTGTTTACTTTAGGTGCTAGGCTTGTGAAAGGTATGAATCTTTATAAATAATACATTTATACATGTATTGAAATAACATCCTAGAGGCACAAGGCAGGTCAGGGACAGGTGAGGCCAGGACTAAAATCAGGCCTCTGGAATGCCAGGCCACTGTTCTGCCCTTCCTCCTTCCCCCATGCTACCTCTATCTATGGCCATGTCTTCAACTTGGTCTTGGGAGACCTGTCAAAACCTCCTCCACCTGTTTTATTTCCAAGTCTGGTGTTCTTAATAATGAATATCACCTCCCCCCGTCCCCACTCCTCAACTGCAGAGCCTTCTCTTTTCACTAAGACCCCAGGAACAGTCAGCAAGCTCTCAGGTGAGAATGTTCCTCACATATAAAAAAGTTAGACATTAGAGTGCATCAGGGGGAGGCCTGTGTATAAAACACATCCTATTCACTTCTAAATGGTTTAAGACATTAAAGAATAGATTCATTGGAGAGATGTGTGCATCTGCATATTTGTACAATTGTATTTGTGTTCAATTTTACCTTGATAAGTCCCTGAAAGCAATACTCATATCAGACAAAATAGGCTTTAAAATAAGGACCGTTACAAGAGACAAAGAAGGACACTATATAATGATCAAGGGATCAATCCAGATGGTATGGGCCTAAATAAATACAAAATTAAACTTCTTCCTTAAAATAAAGGGCTAAGCCCGACAATCTACAATTACTTCTCAGGATTTTTTCCAACTGTATGTAAACGTCTCTTGGTATGGACTAGTGTCAAACATCACAGTTGGGTTTAATTTTTTTTTTTTTGTGGTAAAATATACATACTATTTTAACTACTTTAAAGTGTACAATTCATTGGTATTAAGTACATTCACAGTGTTGTGCAACCATTACCACTATCTAGTTCCAGAACCTTTTCATTACCCTGAAAGGAAACCTCATAGCCATTAGCAGTCACTTCCCATTCCCTGCTTCCCATAAACTAATCAACTACTAACCTGCTATCTACCTCTGTGGATTTACCTACCTATGTCATATAAGCTGAATCTCATAATATGTGGCCTTTTTGTCTAGCTTCTTAGCACAGTGTTTTCAAGGTTCATCCACATTGTAGCATCTATCAGTACTTCATTCCTTTTTATGGCTGAATAATAGTCCATTGTATGGACATAACACATTTTGTTTATCCATTCAACCACTGATGGACATTTGGTTTTTTTACACCTTTTGGCTACTGTGAGTAGTGCTGCTATGAATATTCATGTACAAGTTCCTGTTTGAACATCTGTTTTCAATTCTTTTAGGTACATACCTAAAAGTAGAATTGCTGGGTCATATGGTAATTCTACATTTAACTTATTGAGGAACCACCAAACTATGTTTCTCCAGGGCTACCCCATTCGTGTTTAATTTTATAACTATTATTAAGTAACATGAACAGTCAGTGCAGGAACAAACAATTATGCTGGCTTCTCCATATTGCCCAAATTCAGCTAACTGGACACCTCCTCAGACAGAACCCTTTGGTCACTCAAACTAAAACAGCTCCTTCTCCCCATCCCCAGGTACTTCCAGGCTATTATCCTATGGTACTCTTTTCACAGCACTTTCAGATTCTCTGAAATTATTAATTTATTCATTTGCTTGTTAATTGCCTACCTCTCTCTTCTAGAATGTAAGCTCCATGAGAGCAGCACTCTTTTGTCTTGTTCACCACTATATCCCCAGTGCCTAAAACAGTACCAGGCACAGTAGGCATTTCTTTAGTGAATAAATATCTGAATAGTGCTTAAGGCTAAAAAGAATTCCTACAAGACAGGGGAAGAGCCAGACTCAGTGCCTATTAATTTTCTTTCTTCTCAAAAACAAAACAAAACAAAATAATTCTGGATGGCAACAGGCTCTAAAGCCCTAAGAAAGGAAACAAATGTGGCCGCAAAGGCCACCCAATTAGTGACACCATTGACCAACTAACTGTAGACTGCTTAGTTTCAACTGTGCATTTAAGCCTCGGCCTTTTTCTTTCATAAACCAGTTGTCACTGCAATTGGTTGGTTTTGTTCCTGAGGTTAAGACAAAAGAGCTTAGCCTTTAAGGTAAGTTTGCTTCAAGCTTTGATTTTATTTTGTTCTGTTCTGCTTATCAAATAGACTCCTCCAAGAACTCACTTTAAGGTCAAAGCAAAAAGTCAAGTTACTTTGCAGGATCCTTCAATGTGTACACATTTGCTTTTACCCAACTTGGGTCTTTTTCACAACAATCAGATTCCTGCTGTTTGAATAAGAGAGAAAGAGGAACAAAAAGAAAATGTTTGAGTTGAGCACAAAGCCTTCTAAAGGTCTCACTCTTTCTTTTAGGAGATGAAGACCCCATGGCTTCATGCAGTAAACTGCTTATTCAAAGACACAGAGCTCCATGGTGGCAGGGCAGACTGCCCATCTACACTCGCCAGCAGAACATCAGCTCCATGAGGGCAGAGACCTTGCCTTTCGTGGTCACTGCTTGATTTCAGAAGAGAGCAATGCCTGCAGTGTACTCAATAGATGTTCCCTCAGCTCCACAGCACCTCCACGTTTCCAAGCTTTTAAAGGCACAAAACAAATAAATGTGTTTTCCCAAGCTCTGAAGAACTACCTGAATTTAAGGATAGACATTAAACACCTTGGTTAGAGTCACATGAAGATGTGCTCTGGAGTAAATTCAACAGTCAGAGCCTGTGGGTTCTGCAGGTACAGAAATGGCCTTCTATGGGAGAAGGAGGTAAATGCAGGCCTGATCAGGGCTTCAGGTAGAATCAGATCACAGGGAACACTGGTGACAAAGCTGCCTCCATGGCAATTCAGAGTTTGAAGACATGATTATCACTTTTCCTGGGCCTTGGCTTATTTACTTATTTTCTCTATAGACCTGTGCTGTTCCTCAGCTAAAATAATAATAATAATAATAATAATGGCAGCACATCATGGATAGCCAAACTAGAACATTTTGAAACCAGAGTAAATTTTTTAAAATTTTGGTGTGCGCTGCCGTGGGAGGGGGGTGGTGGTGGTGGTGTTCTTAACCAAATCACCTGAGAAACCAGCAGTTTTCAACATCTTGCTCCTTGGCACACTTGACCACTACAGGCTTTCAGTGCTTAGAAGATTCTATTTTTAAAAATGAAGATATTGGTCCAATTAATGTGCTCTCACAGCTTTTCCCACAAGAGCTACTAATTAACCTTTCTGGGATTTAACAAGGTTTGCCCTAACATTGATATCTAGGGCTTTTAAAAAAACATTATGATGCTACCTTGATTTTTTAAATTCTATTCTCCTCTCTTCCGGGTCTGTGGGTAAGGGGAAAAAAAGAAAAGATGGGGCTTCCCTGTTGGCGCAGTGGTTGAGAATCTGCCTGCCAATGCAGGGGACACGGGTTCGAGCCCTGGTCTGGGAAGATCCCACATGCCGCGGAGCAACTGGACCCGTGAGCCACAACTACTGAGCCTGCGCGTCTGGAGCCTGTGCTCCACAACAAGAGAGGCCGTGATAGTGAGAGGCCCGCGCACCGCGATGAAGAGTGGCCCCCACTCACCGCAACTAGAGAAAGCCCTCGCACAGAAATGCAGACCCAACACAGCCAAAAATAATAAATAAATAAAAAAATTTAAAAAAAAAAAAAAAGAAAAGATGATGCCAGATATGCTTCATCTTTCTTCTTTCCATTACTTTTTCATCCTGGACCAAGAATGAGCAGGGCAACTGGGGCTTCCTTCTTCTTAGCATATGGAGCTGTCATCCTTGACATCAACAGACTTGGCAAGAGCCTCTGTTTTCTCTTTCTTGGGCTATTCTGAGACATGTAGCTGCAGATGTAGAGTTTGACTAGGCAGAGTGTGACTGACCTCAGATTACTCTAAATTCTAGGTAGGATGAAATCAAGGGTTCCTCTGTGTATCCCGGTTCCTGATCCTATTTTTTAATGTCTCTCAGCATCACCAAAAAGCTCCTATACTTGAGCACCTTCCATATGCAAAGAAAATGGGGGTTCCAAGATGAGGTAGATGAGTAGCTACCTCTCAGGGCTTATAATCTTGAGACACATGAAAGTTTAGAATACGTAAATATGAGATAGAGAATGTGTGATTTAAAATGAGGATTTAGAACTGAGGATTTTAAATGGAATACTCCCTTAAAGATGGGACAAACTGAATGAAATTCAACCTAAGACTGAATGCCAGTTTCTCAGGAGACTTTCTATGGAGCCAGGCTTTGGGAGCAAAGTAAAGGCTGGAGAGAGGAGGAAAAAAAAAAAAAAAAACCAAAGAGAAGAAAACAGAGAAGAGGAGAGAGAGGAGAGAAAGAAGAAAAGAGAGACAGACATAGACAAGCACACACGAACTGTGAGGTCAAGAGACAGGGAAAGAGAAAATGTTGACGAATAGGGAAAGGGGAGTTGGCAAAAGCAGCTACTACTTGCCCAAATAATATCTTTGTGTATTAGAAAAGTCTGCTCTTCTTCCCCAAGACACTTTTTTGCCACATACCAGGAAAAAATGCCACTAATTATCTAAATCTATGATGACTAAGAATGTGAATGGTGCTCCCTAGAATTGTTCAGTGCACAACCTGCACAGCCTTACATCCTGGCCGTGCAGACTTCATAACAACTAGGCTCCTAAATTTCATCTCATTCAAGACCATGACTCTAGAATATCTGGATGAGCAGCTTCATGAGAGATCAACGATGTCCTAAGGAACCAGAAGCTGAGATAATCCAAATTCCAGAGCTGGCTTTATGGGCATATAAGCTGTGTAGTTGCACAGGGTTTCACCCTTACAAAGGCTCCAAACTTGGAGCCTTTCACCTAGGATGGTGACAGCCTAAAATTCTTAACGATTTTTGAACAAGGGGTCCCATATTTTCCTTTTGCACTGGGCCCTGCAAATTATGAAGCTGGTCCTGACTGATTTCAAACTGAATTTTCTCTGGTTGGGTCTGTACCCAAGAAAAATATCTAATGAAGATACAAATTTTATTCTAAAAAGCTGAACAGGAAAGCACAGAGACAGGTGACAAAGAACAATTTTAAAATGGATAATCACAGATAAATAAAGAGAAGAACTTTTTCATTTCCTGGAAAAGGCAGGCACTTGGAGTCTGTTTCAGACTCATTATTTGTTCTCGACTAAAAAGCACAACATAAAGTCACATTTTGTGTGAACCAGTTCACTCTTCTTCAAATGAAAGAAAATTGAAAAAGAAATAAAAAAGAAAGAAAGGTCAACCAACTTCCTAGGGAACAGAAAAATGCAGCATAAAACAAAAAACAAAAACAGTTTACTCAACTTTTTCCATGATATCAAAAGGAGTCTTTGACAATTCTCAGCAAAGACATGACAGTACTTTTAATGCTGTTAAGAAAAAGTGGTCTTCACTGAGAAAAACCTCAGAAAACAGGCCTTGATGATAGGCTTATGCAAAAAGCCCAGGCCCCTTGCTATGAACTTTGATCTACTTTACAGGTTAAACAAAATTAACTGTAAAGAAAATATAATGTTCTAAAATTATCTATAGATATTTATCGCTATTCTGGGCTTTGAAACTCAGACATTTTCTTCTGGTGCATCTGCCCCTTTGGATGAGTGATTTCTCCAAACAAAGCTAAGGAAAAAGACAAAGAATATCACTCATTGTGTGGATTGTACAGAATCACAAATGTACGTTATTCCTAGGGAAAAGGAAGTGAATCCAGGATTTAGCTATGAGCCTGGCTTCTTGTGCCACTAATTTCTCCAGACCAAGAAATGCTTGTAGGCCTTTGCTTTCTTTTCTTTGTTTTGCTTTTTTTTTTTGGTTTTATTTATTTTTGTTTTTTCATAATTAGCAACTATGAACACACATGTGTAATAGGGAGCACAAGAGCATGGCAGAGGATAAGTAGTCACTGCCCTGTGTACAGAATCACATCCCTATTGAATAGGGCCTTTCTCTCCCTATTGATCTCTTTGACCCTCTAGGCTCTCCTGCACCAACTTTAAAAAAGAAATTGTCATCTCTCCGCTGAAATTCCACATCTGTTCTTGCATGTTATCCATTTTTTCCACTAGATCCTTGAAGATACCTAGCATAATGATTTAAAATCCTGCCTAATAATTACAAAACTGGACCATCTTTATGTCTATGACTATTTCCTCTTGGGCAAGAGTCACATTCACTTGTTTTTTCATAGGTCTATAACTTATTTTTTGCAGACATTTTGTGTAGAAGAACAATGGAGACTAAGTTAATATTTATCCACAGAAAAGGCCTCATTCTTCTTTGGTGGGGGGAAAGGAGCACTGTGTCATTTAATCTATAGTTGATCTGTGTCTGGATTTACTGCAGCTGTAGTTAAATTCAATTCACCACTGGCTTTAATATTTAGAGGATGGGATCAGGACTCTTTTTTAGCAGGTTGAGATCTGAGTACTAATAAGATTCCAGATCTCCCTATGGTTTACAGGTAAACCATCAACGTTCAAAACTGGTGGTTATCTCTCTCAGTGTTAAAGTCCAGCAGGCATATTTTGGGATTATTAAGAAATTCTCTTCATTCTCCATTACAGCTCCTGGCTTTCTGTATCTCTGGAAAGCTCTCTCTGCCCTACTTTTGGGTGCCCTCAACCTTTGGATGGTGACTACAGAACACTCCAGAGTGCTGTGACAGAATTTCTCTCAGCTCTCCTCTCCTGTCTTCAGTCAGCCTTCACCAAGTCACTGTCTTACTCTTGGGAAAGCCCACATGTGTCTTAAAAGGAAACTATCAGCTTTTCTGTCCTACTCTCAGCCTTTTGCCTGTCACCCCTATGCACTTGGTAAAAGCCCACGGAAAAGTTAGAGGGTGATGCAGGCTTGCTCTGTGGCTAGGGATCCTTGGTTTTCTAAACAGTCAGGCCAGCCAACATGCATTCACTCAAAGTTAGTTAAAATTGGGCTAGTTTCTTCTTACTCTGCCTATAACATATTCCTCCTCTTCCTACCACTCTTCCAGGACTGAAAGCAGCCCTGGGTTTCTTCTCTCCTAGGAAGAGAAAGAAGTTATGTCTACTTCTTTGTGTCCTTGGCTCTCTCACTGGTTTAAAAACATCTGTAATTCTATTGCTTATTCTCATTGTTAGAGTAGATGTGAAGGTCTCTTGCAATTTTCTACATCTGAACTAGAACTCAACTCCTACTTTTATGTATTTATTTGTTTATTTATTTATGGCTGTGTTGGGTCTTCATTGCTGTGCGGGCTTTCTCTAGTTGCGGTGAGCAGGGTAGGGGGCTACTCTTTGTTGCAGTGTGCAGGCTTCTCATTGCAGTGGCTTCTCTTGTTGCAGAGCACAGGCGCGTGGGCTTCAGTAGTTGTGGTACATGGGCTCAGTAGTTGTGGCTCGCGGGCTCTAGAGTGCGGGCTCAGTAGTTGTGGTGCACGGACTTAGTTGCTCCGTGGCATGTGGGAAAGCCCGGACAAGGGCTCGAACCTGTGTCCCCTGCACTGGCAGGCGGATTCTTAACCACTGTGCCACCAGGGAAGTCCTCAACTCCTACTTTTAAGGCCATGTTGAATTCTACATGCAGCCTTCCTCCTGGAACCTAAGGCTCCTGACCAGCCCAGGCAGCTTCTTTGAGCCCATTTGCCAGGCCTCGTAGCACACACTGGACACTTTACTCAAAGATGTCTCAGCCAAGCTCCCAGTTTGGAATTCCAGCCTATCCTGAACTTCTCACTTAATGGAATTTTTACCCCTCACTTCATTCTGTTTTCAGTTCTCCAGGACTAACTGCCTTTACTGAGTCTCCCATTTATGTCTTCTCTTCAACTTTCCAATTTAACAAGTATTGTCTTTTTAAACACGAATCTGGTACCTGATTCTCCTCTCAGCCAATCTGTTTATCACCTTGGGTAATGGTTCCTCTCAACTGAATATAATCCTTGGTCCCTTTCACCTGGAGGTGCTCCCTGCCAGCTCACCAATGAGTTGCATTCAGAGTGGTATTCTCTTTTCTTCTCCCTAAGTCAACCAGGCTCTGCCCCAGAAGCAAGTCTTAGCTCTGCTCACTGGTACCATTCTTATGCCCGACCACCTTCCACCCCCACCTATAGATTTTCTACACTCAGAGCCTGCCCTCCAGTCCTTACTTTCTGGCCTATCCATTTTATGCTCCAGATGCAGTTTCTACCCCAATCCTCTGGTTTTCAGATAGACTTGCACACCACTCTCTATTTGCCTGCTTTGTGATGGCTGCTGCTCAGTTGTTAACATTACAATGCTACATGGTGGGGGGGGGGAGGGCTTTCTATTCTAGACTTGGAACCTCGTGTAACTAGGCACAGAATGGTTTAATTGGATACCTGTAAAGACTGAACTACACAGAGTATGTATTATCACAGTTTAGTATAAAAATGAGATGCCAACAATTTTTTCTAGTCTCATGTTTGCATGACAGTCCAGTAAAATATCTGAATTATCAAAAGCATCATGAAGGCCAACATCATGATATTCTCAAGTGTTTCTAGAGGAAAAAAGCAACATGCTATTCTTTCTGTAAGCCTGTATTTGCATATTCCATGGAGAATTATGCTAGACTGCCACATGTGACTTATAAGGACTCTGCACATTTTACTACTCTGTTCCTTTGATTTTTCAGTGATCAGTGTATCCTGAGACAGCTTCTTCTCTTTGGGACAGCTGAGCTTCTTTAAGTCAGGTGGTAAAAACGGGGCATGGGAGGTGGAGAGGGGCTGAAGGTGTGTTGGTCCTCTCCATTCTCACTTCATTTGCTCTGAGGTTTTGGGCTGTCCCAGCACCTCTCCCTGACAGGACTTCATTACCCACAACATGGAGATTGAATTACTTCCTTGCCTACCCACACTAAGTACCCAGGTTGTGAAAGATAATGTCTATACAGGACTGTGCGTTCTTTGACCCAAAGGAGCTCAACAAATGCAGAGTCATAGTAAAATGATACACTGCCCCTGTGGCTTAGTGACTTCCTTAATTTAGGAGAGAAAGAAAAGGCAGTTCAAAATGAAAGTCTTCATGATGTTGTAGAAATGTTCCTTGAAGATTCCCTGCTAATTTCCTCATGTTGAAATTACTGGAGGGAGTGGGACAGAGGTGGAAGGGAAAGAATGGGTTCTCAACTTTCTTTACTTCTGTGCCAGTTTCTGCCACATAGAGTTTTCATTATACAAAAGGTCCGAGACAGAGATGGAATGAATACTGATTTAGGATTAAGAAGACTTGGGGGTCTAGTCTTAACCGAATCACTCCTTTGCTATGTGACCTCAGTTGAGTCACTCATCTTCTCCAAACCTCAGTTTCATACCTATAAAATGGGGTGATAATAACTCTTCTGCCTGCCCCCATCATTGCTGTGAAGATTAATTTAGATGGTGTATGTTAAGAATGCTATGTATACAGTAGTACAGTGTACAAGTGACACAAATTCTTACTGTTGTTATGTTGACTAAGCACTTGGAATAAACTCATTTACGTCACTTGAATCTTTACCCTCATCAGATTAATATATTGATGATTAATAAATTAAGTTCCATTTCTGCAAAAAACAAAGCACAAAAGAAAAAAGTATTTCTGAGCCAACACCATCTTAGGTCTGTCTAGGGATGTGATTTGTACATTTTACAATATTCCCAGGAGCAAAATGTATGAGACTTATCCTTTCTTCTTACTTATTCTTTTTTATTCCCCACTTAGTAAAATTCTCTTATAAAACATATAATACAATGAATAACTCATATGGTGTGGAAGAGACTTTTAGAGGTATGTTACAAATTATCCTGGAAGGTGGGGTGATATATTTGGCATGTTGGTGCAGGAAAGAATAATATTATTGAAAACCAAATCCTACCACAACAAATTGTTTACTCCAGGAATGAACAATGATTAAACATCTGGAAATCTATTCATGTAATTCAGTACACTAACAGAATCAGAAATCCAACCAGATGATTGTCTCAATAGAGGTTAAAAAGGCTCTTGATAAGATTCAATCCCAATTCATGATTTAAAAACAAAAAAATAAGAATTCTAAAAATGATATTGCATTAGAAGCACACTCACTAAAACCGAAGAAAGACAAGTAGTTTGCTATCATCTCACCACTAAGAACTCAACTATGTATCAAAGGTCCTAAATTAGGCAATTAAACAAGAAAACAAATGAGATGTAAATATTAGAAAGGAATACCTAGAAGATCTAGGAAAATCAATTGAAAAGAAATATTAAGGCAAATAAAAGAGTTTAATAGGTTGGTCATACACAAGGTCATCATAGAAAAAATAACTTTTCTACACACAACCAACCAATTGAAAGGTGAAGGTATTCAGAGAGTGTGTGTGTATATGTGACAGTGTGCGTGTCCAATATCCAATAGTAAACCTACTGAAGTAAAATATGCATGTGAAGAAAATCATAAGACTTTACTACAAGACATAAAGGAAGACATGAAGAAACAGGGAAAATATCAGAATCTGAACAGTGAGATTAAATATTTATCTGTGAATTGAATGCAATTTCAATCAAAATCACAAGATTTTTAATGGAACTTATCAAATTCCTGATTCTGAGGCCCATTAAAATTGAAAGGAAAATCTGTAAGGTCAACAAAATTTTGAAACAGTCTAATAATGAGAGGAAACATCTTATCTGGATGTCAAAACATATTTTAAAGCTGTAAGACATTTTTGGAAACTCTGAAATGTCTCTACAATACCTGACAACTAGACCACTGAAACAGATGAGAGAACCAAGTAACAGAATAAGGCAAAAATTAGAATAGTTTATGCTAAAGGTAGCATATTATCTCAGTAGAAAAAGACAGACCTTAGTGATGCCGGGAGAACTTACATTTATTGAGGGGAAAAAATAACCTATATTTGTATCTTGTACCATACACAGAAATGAATTCTACAAGGAATAAAGAGAGAAAAGTGAGTAGAAAAATTTTAAGTATTAGAAGTAAATACCAGAGAATTTTTTTCTAATATTAGGAGAAAAAGGCCTTCTTAAATAAGATAAAAATCCACAAATAATAGAAGCTATTGAAGGATGTGACTAACAAAAATGTAAAGCTTTTACACAACAAAGCACAGAGATATTACTTACATAAAATTTATACATTAGTTCAAGGTTTTCCTTGACTGTCATATTTTCTGCATTTCTAATTTTTATTCTATAAAATATAAATATTGGATTTATAACATTGGTTATGCAATATCCACATCCCCATTTAGTTCATCCCCTTCCTACCACACTCAATTCCAGACCCTCTGCTCAGAGAAGATGTATAAAATTAACCAATGTCAGAGAGGAAGCTACTTAATTCCCATTTCATTTCCATTTTCTCATATAGGGAAATGGGCTTCAAACTGAAATTTAAGACTAATTAGATGAAAAAAAATTAGCAAGAGAACATGTAGTCATGTTAACTGGGTCCCAGTGTCCTGGTGCTGATGGGTCCTAATCCCCCAGAGTGCTGTTAGTAGACATGACTAGTGCTCCACTATCAATTTGTCTGAGAGTAGAGCAGAGACACCTGAAGATTAAAACTGGCACTGTTCCTAATTTTTTAGAAAAGGAAAAAAGTTTGATTCTGGAAATTATAAAATAATTTTTTAAATTAATTAAATATTTTCAAATTAAAATTATTAATTAAATAATTTTAAAACAATAAATTTAATCCCATGTCCCATAAAGAATATAGAACTGGCTATTTTTTCTTCTGTAGGTCTGAAATTCTGTTTTTCCCCAGAACTCCCTCAGGCTGTGGAGTTTGCAAACCAGACCCTTCCTTGGGACAAAGGCTCCTCTGGGTCCCTTCTCAGGTTTTCCCTGACTCAGAGCCATTCTTCTAAAGAGCCACCAGCAACACAAACCAGATAGAAAGAGGAGCATCAGGGAATACTGAACAAAGAATGAGTCAAGGGTAAGTGGAATGGCTTATTTTTTTAAGTACTACAATATTTGGGATTTTTTCCACATGCTATATAAAGCCCTTCACTTTTTATTTTACCCTTTTTGAATCTTTTCATAACAATACTGCACAACAGCCCAGGTGAGAATTTCTCTGTCATTTTCAAACTTTAATAACAAATTTGTTTGTTTTATATAAATTCCCACCTCTCTGCCTTAATGTATTAAGTAACACAAATGTCATGTTCTACCAATTAGTAAACAGGTTTACTAAAATAGATCTCTCTGTATTAACCTTATAAATTTCTTACCGGCCAGCAAAAAAAACAAAGTAGCAAAACCCAAATGTTTCTCAACCCATAAATCACTGTGATGCTAATTAACTAAACAGACAAGCATAGAATATTCCAGGTGAAGAGGTCTGTTTAAGATGCTAGAATTCGGCTACACTGTATGTATAGATGACACTCATAAAAATTAAACATTAAAGCATGCAATATATTTTTAGCCCTGAAATAATGTCACATAGTTCTAAATTCAATTAGAAAGGGCATAAGAAATACAGACTAAGACTGGACTTTTTAATATACGGTTAAAACAAGTACAGGAAAACAGACTTGCGGCACATTAAAAATATAAGACTTCCAGGTGTATAAGTATACATATAACTCTGCCTCCTTCCATAATCTCATTAAAATGACCCAAAGAATATAAAAAACCTGGAAAATTTACATCCTTTAAGGAATTTAGAAAGGGTTACATTCACACACCAGAAATTTCAAGGTATTTCTATTTAATAAAAGAGCAAATGGTATTTGTCTGTAGGGAAGGCTGACCTTATATACAACTCTCTGGCCCAGAAGTCGGAGAGGCTCCAGCAGAAACTCATTAACACTCATTATTGTGGGGCCGTTGGGAACTTATCTGAACCCCAGCAGGGTTTATAGAAGCATCCAGGCAGGGAGGCCCCCTGGGTGGGAAACCCTCTGGTTTCCCAGTTTGCCCTTGATGCTGATACCTGTACCATCTGCAGAACAAGAGCACGGTCCCAGCCTCCTCTTGGTGGTCAAGAAAGAATGAAAAAGAAACTCAACAGCACAAAGCTGATGCTCCTCGTCGCCAATGCTATGGCTTCAGCTCTCTCCCTGCTACTCCAGGCTGCTTGATTTCTGACCAGGTAATAGAAACAATACTAAAAACTCTTCTTTCTTTTATCTGTGCCTCAGAGAGACCATCTGTGTCAGTTAGCAGCTTATTGACTGTCAACTCCAGTTCACCCTTCTTTGCTCTGCTTAGTAAAACTAAAGCTGAACACTGTAAGCATTTCTTCTTTGCCAGCTGGTAAAATATTAGGCTTTGTCAACAGAAGAAACTGGAAGGCCACTGCAAGGCATAGTGGAAGAAGGGGCTTCTCTTTCTAGTTCTGGTGTGCTTTTCTTCTTGCTTCTATTGCATTCCTGCAGCAGTGTGTATGAGGCCCAGTGGTACTTACTTTCTAGTCAGTTTCTCTAGTACCCCAGTGCACATCATCCCATGGACCAGCCCCAGCCCACTGGCACCATGGTGGGTGACTTCCTGTTCAACAGCTGTGGTCAGCTGGCACTCCGGCAGGGGCTTCATGTGGAACAGCTCTGGTCAGCTAACACCCAGTGAACTTGTCCACCACACAGCTGCCAACACACCCTTTCCAATGAAGTCTAATTCTCAACCTTGATTGGACAAGAGGGGATCTCGCTTCTAAATTCTTAGTTTCTTGCTTGCTTAGTCCCCTTCAGCCCTAGAGGAAGCAACTGTTCCCTGCATTTGCCACTCATGTATTCCTCAGAGTCCTCTTATCCTTTTTAGCACTTAACACCTTTGATCGGTTAATAATACTTTACATTAAATTGTTCTTCTTCAAAACACTGGCAAGGTTTGTCTCCTGACTGGACCCTGCCTTATGCACTGTCTCAACACTCTAACAATGCATAAACAAAGAAGCTTCTTTATAGGAGTGAACAAAGGAGAGAGTACGAGCAAAGAACAGAGGAAAAGATGCTGTTTAGAAAGTGCTGTAAAAAGATGTTGCCAAAATAAGCAAGCAGCCACAAAGGATCAAAGTAAAAGCATTCCTGTGAAATAGTTTTGCTTAAAGAACCAAGAGAATATTTCTGAGAATTTCCAATTTGTCTTTTCAACTAGATTCAAGTTGGTACTTTATATACAAAACTAGAGTAAGGACAGTAGAGAGATAAAACAGATTTGCCAAATTTAAAACCACAATTAAGATAGTGAATAGCAGACTGGATTCTAGGAGAGAAAAAAAATTAATAATGCCTCATTTCAAGAAAAAATTAAGCATCAAAGCAAGGAAAAAAGATCACTAGCAAAGAATAGATGGATTCCAGACTTCTCCTCAACAATAATTAGAAATAAAATGAAGCAATAACCACTGAGCTTTGAAAGAAAAAGCTTATGATACAATTGTTCAATATCCTGTAGTCATCATTCTTAGGTAAAGATAACAGAAAAAATTCTCAGGGTGTATAAAGTCAGAAAGCATTACACTATATATCCTTCCTGAAAAGAGTTCTCAAACAACTTCCAACTGGTAGAGAAAGGACTCAAAATTAAGAGCTCAAAAATGGAGAAGTATTAGTAGGAAAAGGCTGGTAGTAAGCATGAGTTCAGAAACTAAATTTTCTAATTAAAATTAAATGAAATTTTATAAGATAATAAAAAAGGCAAATTCTAAAAATTTTTTGAATTAAAAGTATTAAAAGCAAAATGTAAAAAAAAAACAAAAATTTTTAAATCATTATAATAATCTCATTCTAAAGTTCAGGGAAGTCAGCGAAAGATGCTATATTTCTTATGTTGCCCAAGTGGAAAATCAACAGAGTATTTCATTCATGATTTTGACAACTAGAGAAAAAGTTGTACACTATTTAATTATAAAATTAATTTTAACCTAAAAGTAACAACTTCCAAATCACAAATGGTGAAAAGGACAAAGAAATATTATATGTATGAAAAGTAAAAAGGCCAACATTATACCCCAAAACATGTTAAGTATTTGAGTGATGAATTTACTATTTTTCTTCCTTTATATTTTTCTGTACTTTCCAATTTGTTTACAATGACGAAATATAATCTGTATAATCAGAAACAAAATAATAAATATTAGACAAAACCCTGGGACTCAAAGCTAAAATTTCAGAGAAGACATTCCTCCTGTCATTAACTGCAAAGTACGTCAGTCTACATGGTCCTATATCTGCCTCCATAAGACCAGTGGAAGGAGACAAGACTAGTCGTAATATGAAACATTGAAAGAGAGTGCTGTCAAGGGAGTCTTTCCTTTCTTGACTATAGGTTTTTGGGGGTTTTTGCTCTGTGTGTGTGAGTATGTGTGTGTTTAACAGGTCTATCTGACTTCTCAATGGAGACTTGACCAATAAATCCAGGTCTAATCATTAATTAAAGAATATCAGAAAAGTAAGGGATTTTTAGAAATCATCTATAATCCAACCCCCTTGTCTCACTCATTGAGAATTAATAAGGCTCAGAAAAGTAAGTAACTTGTACACATTCAGCCAGTAGCATTAGTTCCAATAAATGCATGGGATTAGCAGAATACTATAAAACTTATAGTTTTACAAAGCCTTTAGCGCCTCGGATAAGGCTCAATAAAAATGCCCTGTTGAATATATAGGAACTTAGTGAGCAGAGTAGATTCCTAAGATACGAGCCAGCTCTAAAACTTTATGGTTGGGAAATTGATTGGCTACCTTGTCTTCCAGATTTCAAGACTTGGAGGTTGCTCCTTTGGGTCCTCTTCAGCCTCTGCGCCTAAAACCACTGGAGAGGCTGCCCAGCTGGAAGCTAAACTTGGAATAGCGCTTCAGCCATTCCAAACCTCAGGCTCATAAATATTCCAGTTGCTATCCCCAGGAGAAAGCAGGATTAAAGATAAGATATTTACAAATAAAAATCATTAATAGATGTAAATGCACATGGGCCTACAAGCCTACTAAAGGCCCAGTCTGAGTCTGTAACAGCCCACAGTGGCTCTCACAGATACTTACGATCTAAAAATCCTAAAGTTTCTTTTTAGACTATCTGTCAAATATTAGGCTATTTTTTCCCCAGAACATCAAAAGTTTTTTTTGCCAACTGCATGCCTACCTCCAGATTGAAGCAGAAAGTACCTTGAAATGAAAGTGTGTGTGGAGGGGTGCTTTTTGCTCTACAGTGCATACTTACAGGGAAATTAAGCCATTGAATTTAGTCAAGAGCCTTTTACAGCTGTTTTGCTATTTTGCCAAAGCTCTTTTATGGAAGATTTGGGAATCATTCTAAAATACCACAGTAGATTTTAAAAGAACACCAACCCCAAGGACACTCTGCCTTCTCCAGTTTGAAGTGTAACTGAAAATTTTCATTTGGGAAGGGAAGCCTATGGGTGACAGGAAGAGAAGCTCTGAATATGCTCCAGCCATCTGTGTCATCACTGTCGGATCCAGGCAGAGACCTACAGAACATGGTACCAAGGTGCATAGGCAGCCATTCATCCACATTCTACTCGGTCCAGCTGACATTTGCATGTATCTGTAATAAGACAGTCAAGTGATTCTGACTCAAAATGTTATATCTATGTATATACATAGATATAATACACATTGTATTGTATCATATACATATATAATTTACGTATTGGCTTTTTAAAATTAGAGTATAGTTGCTTTACAATGTTGTATTAGTTTCTCTTATACAACGAAGTGAATCAGCTATATGTATACATATATACCCTCCCTCTTGTACCTCCCTCCCCCCCCACCCATCTAGGTCATCACAGAGCACTGAGCTGAGCTCCCTGTGCTAGTGGTAACAGCACTGTTAGTGGTAGTGTTAGTGGTAGCTATCTATTTTACACACGGTAGTGTATATATGTCAATCCTAATTTCCCAATTCATCCCACCATCCCCTTCCCCCTCTGTGTCCACAGGTCCATTCTCTACGTCTGTGTCTCTATTCCTGCCCTGCAAATAGGTTCATCTGTACCATTTTTCTAGATTCCACATATATGCATTAATATACAATATTTGTTTTTCTCTTTCTGACTTATTTCACTCTGTATGACAGACTCTACGTCCATCCACATCTCTACAAATGACCCAGTTTCATTCCTTTTTATGGCTGAGTAATATTCCATTGCATACATGTGCCACATCTTCTTTATCCATTCATCTGTTGATGGACATTTAGGTTGTTTCCGTGTCCCGGCTATTGTAAATAGTGCTGCAGTGAACACTGGGGCACAGGTGTCTTTTTGAATTATGGTTTTCTCAAGGTATATGCCCAGTAGTGGGATTGCTGGGTCATATGGTAGTTCTAGCTTTAGTTTTTTAAGGAACCTCCATACTGTTCTCCATAGTGGCTGTATCAATTTACATTCCCACCAACAATGCAAGTAGGTTCTCTTTTCTCCACACCCTCTCCAGCATTTATTGTTTGTAAACTTTTTGATGATGGCCATTCTGACTGGTGTGAGGTGATACCTCACTGTAGTTTCGATTTGCATTTCTCTAATCATTAGTGATGTTGAGCATCTTTTCATGTGCTTTTAAACCACCTGTATGTCTTCTTTGGAGAAATGTCTATTTAGATCTTCTGCCCATTTTTTGATTGGGTTATTTGTTTTTTTGATATTGAGCTGCATGAGCTGTTTGTATATTTTGGAGATTAATCCCTTGTCAGTTATTTCATTTGCAAATATTTTCTCCCATTCTGAGAGCTGTCTTTTCACTTTGTTTATGGTTTCCTTTGCTTACTGTGCAAAAGCTTTTAATTAGGTCCCATTTGTTTATTTTTGCTTTTATGTTCTTTACTCCAGGAGGTGGATTGAAAAAGATCTTGCTGTGATTTGTCAGAGTATTCTACCTATGTTTTCCTCTGAGAGTTTTATAGTGTCCAGTCTTACATTTAGGTCTTTAATCCATTTTGAGTTTATTTTTGTGTATGGTGTTAGGTAGTGTTCTAATTTCATTCTTTCACATGTAGCTGTCCAGTTTTCCCAGCACAACTTATTGAAGAGGCTGTCTTTTCTCCATTGTATATTCGTACCTCCTTTGTCATAGATTAGGTGGCCATAGGTGTGTGGGTTTATCTCTGGGCTTTCTATCCTGTACCACTGATCTATATTTCTGTTTTTGTACCAGTACCATACTGTCTTGATTACTGTAGCTTTGTACCATAGTCTGAAGTCGGGGAGCCTTATTCCTCCAGCTCCGTTTTTCTTTCTCAAGATTGCTTTGGCTATTCAGGGTCTTTTGTGTTTCCACACAAATTGTAAAATTTTTTGTTCTAATTCTGTGAAAAATGCCATTGGTAGTTTAATAGGGATTGCACTGAATCTGTAGATTGCTTTGGGTAGTATAGTCATTTTCACAATGTTGATTCTTCCAATCCAAGACCATGGTATATCTCTCCATCTATTTGTATCATCTTTAATTTCTTTCATCAGTGTTTTATAGTTTTCTGAGTACAGGTCTTTAGCCTCCTTAAGTAGGTTTATTCCTAGGCATTTTATTCTTTTTGTTGTGACACTAAATGGGATTGTTTCCTTAATTTCTGTTTCTGATCTTTCATTGTTAGTGTATAGGAATGAAGAGATTTCTGTGCATTAATTTTGTATCCTGCAACTTTACCAAATTCATTGATTAGCTCTAGTAGTTTTCTGGTGGCATCTTTAGGATTGTCTATGTATAGTGTCATGTCATCTGCAAACAGTGACAGTTTTCCTTCTTCTTTTCCAATTTGTATTCCTTTTATTTCTTTTCCCTCTCTGACTGCCGTGGCTAGGACTTCCAAAACTATGTTGAATAATAGTGGCGAGAATGGACATCCTTGTCTTGTTCCTGATCTTAGAGGAAATTGTTTCAGTTTTTCACCATTGAGAATGATGGAATGATGTTTGCTATGGGTTTGTTTTATATGGCCTTTATTATGCTGAGGTAGGTTCCCTCTATGCTCACTTTCTGGAGAGTTTTTTATCATAAATGGGTGTTGAATTTTGTCAAAAGCTTTTTCTGCATCTATTGAGATGATCATATGGTTTTTATTCTTTAATTTGTTAATATGGTGTATCACATTGATTGATTTGCATATATTGAAGAATCCTTGCATCCCTGGGATAAATCCCACTTTATCATGGTGTATGATCCGTTTAATGTGTTGTTGGATTCTGTTTGCTAGATTTTGTTGAGAATTTTTGCATCTATGTTCATCAGTGATATTGGTCTGTAGTTTCTTTTGTGTGTGTGACATCTTTATCTGGTTTTGGTATCAGGGTGATGGTGGCCTCTGCAATTTTTTGGAAGAGTTTGAGAAGGATAGGTGTTAGCTCTCTAAATGTTTGACAGAATTCACCTGTGAAGCCATCTGGTCCTGGACTTTTATTTGTTGGAAGATTTTTACTTACAGTTTCAATTTCATTACTTGTGATTGGTCGGTTTATATTTTCTAATTCTTCCTGGTTCAGTCTTGGGAGATTGTACCTTTCCAAGAATTTATCCATTTCTTCCAAGTTGTCCATTTTATTGGCATATAGTTGCTTGTAATAGTCTCTTAATGATCCTCTGCATTTCTGCGGTGTCAGTTGTAATTTCTCCTTTTTCATTTCTAACTTTATTGATTTGAGTTATCTCCCTTTTTTTCTTGATGAGTTGGGCTAAAGGTTTATCAATTTTGTTTATATTCTCAAAGAACCAACTTTTTGTTTTATTGACCTTTGCTATTGTTTTCTTCACTTGTATTTCATTTATTTCTGCTCTGATCTTTATGATTTCTTTCCTTCTACTAACTGTGGGGGTTTTTTGTTCTTCTTTCTATAGTTGCTTTAGGTGTAAGGTTAGATTGTTTATTTGAAATTTTTCTTGTTTCTTGAGGTGAGATTGAATTGCTATAAACTTCCCTCTTAGAATTGCTTTTGTTGCCTCCCGTAGGTTTTGGGCTGTCATGTTTTCACTGTCATTTGTTTCTAGGTATTTTTTGATTTCCTCTTTGATTTCTTCAGTGATCTCTTGGTTATTTAGTAGTATATTGTTTAGCCTCCATGTGTTTGTGTTTTCTATAGTTTTTTTTCCTGTAATTGATTTCTAATCTCATAGTGTTGTGGTCAGGAAAGATGCTTGATTCAATTTCAATTTTCTTAAATTTACCAAGGCTTGATTTGTGCCCCAAGATGTGATCTATCCTGGAAAATGTTCTATGTGCACTGAGAAGAAAGTGTATTCTGTTGCCTTTGGATGGAATGTCCTATAATATCAATTTAATCTATCTGGTCTATTGTGCCACTTAAAGCTTGTGTTTCCTTATTTATTTTCTGTCTGGATGATCTGTCCATTGGTGTAAGTGGGGTGTTAAAGTCCCCCACTATTATTGTGTTGCTGTCAATTTCCTCTTTTATGGCTGTTAGCAGTTTCCTTATGTATTGAGGTGCTCCTATGTTGGGTGCATAAATATTTATAATTGTTATATATTCTTCTTGGATTGATCCCTTGATCATTATGTAGTGTCCTTCCTTATCTCTTGTAACAGTCTTTATTTTAAAGTCTATTTTATCTGATATGAGTATTGCTACTCCAGCTTTCTGTTGATTTCTATTTGCATGGGATATCTTTTTCCATCCCCTCACTTTCAGTATGTATGTTTCCCTAGGCCTGAAGTGGGTCTCTTGTAGACAGCATATATACGGGTTTTGTCTTTGTATCCATTTAGCCAGTCTGTGTCTTTTGGTTGGAGCATTTAATCTATTTACATTCAAGGTAATTTACATATTGGATCTTAATTCTGCCCTCAGTATCTCTGCTAAAGTTGATATTTCATAGTTGAGATAGCTTTATAGAAAAGTTCTTCAGATTCTTCAATTTTCAAGTCCCTTCCTTATAAGAAGGTTCCATATAGAGCCATTCTGTACTGAGTTCCTCTCTCTTGAGTATAACGATTTAATGGATAATGACTTAGCATAAGTTCAGATTTGCACCAAGTAAGAATAATGAGAAAACTGACAAATAAGGACTATTTCCTGGGAAATTTTGTTTGTTAAGTAAGATCTCTCAGATATCTAAGACTATGTCCCCAGACACGACTACTGACTCTCTAAACCCTCTGGTATCAAAAAAGACGCCAAAGAAGGTGATAGGTGGTGGTAACTCGTGTTTGTGTATGTGTGTTTATGTGTAAGCTCTATGTAATTCTCTCTCACACACCCAGGTGAAAGAGAATGGGTAAAATTATTTCTCTGCCCCACATATTCAAATTCTTATATACCAAAGCAAGTAATCAGCACTCAAATATTCAAATAATTAAGTAATTAATCTGGTGCCAGTGAGCCTCCAATTATTTATGAGAACACTTTTTAGAGTTCTTTTATGGGCCAGCTAGAAAAGCCCTGCTAAGATAGAAAAGAGCTTCACAACATGGTGGCAAGGTTAAACCCCCTGCTTTATATATCTGTACTTTAGCACTCAGAGATATGTACATGTACACTCACAGGAAGCAGGTTTCTTTGTCATTATTTTTTCCTTTCACCACTGGGACCTTTTTTCTTCCTTTAAAATTGGTTTATGATGATTTGACCAATATTATGCAAAGAGATCTATAAGGCCTTTCAACTGCAAAGCATGCTAATACACCAAAAGCTCCCACTCAGGAATCAGCAATGGTCACAAAACATTCCTTGAATTTAAATAAGGAGACAATGCATCACTGGGAGTCATGGGCTTCAAATGCCTATAGGTACATTTCAAAGATACAATGTGATGGGAAATATTCATAGCAGCAATCTGTTATGTAACCACTGGGCCAATATGAATAAGAAAAATAAAATCACAAGTAGATGTCCTTAATCTAAATCTTGCTGTTTTTCTCTTTCTTTTTTCAAAGTACAGAGGAACTCCTTAAACAATACGGACATGAGTCTATGGAAATTGAAAGTAATATCAGTTATAACTATCCCGAAAATAAACTTGATACTAGCTTTGCCAACAGAGTGTGCTGGGGTTGGATTAGAATCAGGGTACGAAATAAGCTATTTCTAAATCATCCATGACCTTGAAGTCTCCACCAATGTTTCCTTTTCTTTCCTGGATCTCAGATTTTGACTTTTAAAAGGAGTGCATGGATATCTGCATGTGTTAAGGAACAAAGAACTATGAAAAAGCTTAAGTGACAGCTGCCAACATTGTTACCCTTTAGGAAATCTTACTACTAGTATCTGCTCCCAGGACTGCTAGAACCAACCAGAGGGAAAAGGATAAAATTCAGTTTCCCTTTGTCATACTCCCTGGAGTCCACAATTCCTAATTTGGCATTTTTATTCTTTGGGAGGAGAATTACTAAGGTGGCTTTATAATTTTAAAGTACTTTCTTAATATATCTTTTAAAAAGTCACCCTGAGAGTTTCATAAAAGCCACAAAAACTCATCCATCACAAAGCAAGAGATAACACAACATCAAGAAACACACCCAAAGAAGAAAAGCAACAGGTTGCATTTACTTGCCTTGATAACACCCCTTTGGACAGAGAACGAAGCCCACAGCTCTGTACAACATAAAGGATGGAGCTCTATATATACCCACCTACTGGGTCATCCTACTGTCTCAGATGCCAGAGAAGGCCAGGCAAAGCTGTGGAGGGATGCTTTCTCTAATCATGGAAATAGTCCCCTCATCCTTTATTTCCAGCTCTGTGCCTCTCTCAGTGGTTCTTTCCTCCAAAGAGTGTTTTCAAGCTACTCATCTTCTCTCTTGAGAAGAGTTCATCTTGATAATAATATTTAGTTTTGACCATTTCAGAACATGTGCTCACACACAACTCAAATCCTTCAAAGATGGGCCTTCTGTGTTATGCACAACCATTGCAAAGTTTGGACTATTGTGAAAAGGGCCAGGCTGTAAAGCCCTTAGTTGACAAGTGCACAAGGACAATCATACAATGTTCTCAACATGGTGAGTGGGTAGTTTCATGGTGGGTCCACTCTTCCATGACAATGGAGTCAGAGTGTCTCCAATCCATCAGTAACCTTTGGGCACGACTGAGTTAATTTTCAGAAGGGGAGGAGAAGAGTTTTCTGTAAAACTTCCAGGGACATTTTAAGTAGCCATTATTGAGTTATCAAAATTTAGTTCCTATGTATGAAATACATTCACTGTAAATAAAACATGATATTTCTTCCTCTTTACAATTTACTGAAAAGTCTAGCCAAGCATGAATCTTTTTTTTATGACATCCTGCCTATTACAGAGATTTCTGCATATAACAAGAGAACTGGCTTTCTAGAAAGGACTGTTCTTTTTTGTTGTTATATTATTGTGCTGCTGTTGTGACTGTTTAGTTTGTTTCTTCCATAAGAGTAGAGTGAATTAAAAAAGAGAACCTTGTGATATAAATGAGCAGCCTAACAAAGCCATGCTCATCAGTGTAAAGTTCACATATAGCCCCAAATAGAACTGAAAGGCCAAATTAGTAGTAAAATAACTCAAATAAAATCATATGCTTTAGCCATAAAGCATGATGCATGTATTTATGATCGTTTTCCACTTGGGTTTATTGCTTTGTTTTTTAAATATTGGCCCCTTAAGTATCTTTCTTTCTTTTTCAAATGGCTACCAATCTCAAATTGGAAACCAGCTTTATAACCTTGCAACCACTACACTTGTGTTGCACACCTGTTCTTCTAATACCCACCACCAGATTTCTATAGTACAGTGGAGATAGAGATACATTCATCTGGATTGATTTACAAGAATGATCACGCAAAAGAGAATTGATGTAAAAATCATCTAAATACAGGATGCTTAAACAGCTGTTCTCAAACCTCTGTGTACACCCAAATCACCCAAGAATGTGTTACACCTTCTAACTGTCAGGTTTCACCTTGAAAGTTTCAGATTCAGAAGATCTTAGGTGGGGCCTAAGAACAAGCACCCAGGTCATTCAAAAAAATCATGGACTACTACATTTGGGACTCACTCATAAGAGGAGCCTGCATCTCTACTCCCAGGCTGAAAAAGCTGATAGACAGACTCTCAGGGTATGACAACATGAGCAAAGCTGGCTGAGAAATACTCACAATTCACAGCCACAAAGCAGAAACTCAGGATGGCCTCTACTGGGTGACACAGCACTCTTCCCCAATCCTGACCAGGGCATACAAGGTATAGAGCAACATAACATGGTGGTTCAGAGTGTAAATCCTGGAGTCAGACTGCCAAGGTTCAAATCCTTACTCCTCAAAGGAATTAACTTCTCTCTGCCTCAGTTTCTTAATTCATGATATGGGAATAATAATGAGCATCTACTTTACGGAATTAATGGGAATTTTAAGTAAACCAAAACATGCAAGGTATATGAAGCAGCACCTGACATATAGGAGGTGCTCAGTGGTTGAACTGTGTGTGTCTGATGTGTGTAAGTACATAAACCCCTGCTTAAAATGCAGAACACAAAATAGTCATTGAAGAAGTAACTTGCAGAATACCATTATTCAAACTGAGAGCCAAGAGGCAGGTTTCCAGTTTAATTCACTCAAATTTGCATAAGGAGCATGCTACAATCATTTTGCCCCACTCTCTGGCATTTCTATCTCTCCATCTCCCTTCCAGCTGGCTGGTTCCTCCTTCCTCCCCAATCCAAGGGAATAGAGTCTTCTTGCTAATTTACCATTGAGCTAGCCCCAGGCTGGGGATGATCAATGTCATGAATCAGGAGTCTCCAGAGGAGCAGGGCCATTTCAATACAGGTCTCCCCAAATACTTTGGTTTCAGGTTGAAACTGCTCCACCTAAGCCATGACTGGGCATCCTCATCACCCAGGATTTGTCACAGAAATTCCAGGAATTTAGTTTCCTTTTCTAAACACTTATTTTCTAAGCTTTTTGTGGCTTATATACCTCTAAATACACTCAACTACTCCTCCTGATAATTCTTTCTTGATGATTGGTGTTACCAAACCCCATAACCTTGAGAGATTCAGCCACATTTCAGTCCCAGTTCTCCATTTCTTATCAGCTGTCAATCTCTAAACTCCTTTCCTCCTTTGTCAGATATGGAGGTTACCCAATTGGATTATATTCTCTTATGGTCTATATTTTATACCTTGATCCCTTATTACATCATAGGAGATTTGTTTTCCATATTCCAATGATCTGGAAATGCCATCACCATGAAGAGCCATGTTTAGGGCCCTATCCCTGTACCAAGACCTTTTCTTAGACAGCATTAGTTAAAATCATCAACATAGGATCACACACAGGATCTAGTTACATTTCAGTCACCTGGTCTCAGTCATCTGTGTCACCTACAAAGTAAACAAGATCTTGGTAAATGTGATTTTGCCTCTATTTGGTAATCAGGCATTTTCACCAAACCACAGAATTCTGGAGCTAAAGCCAATATAAGAGGATCATCTACAGCAATCTTCTTGATTCTCCAGATACAGACACTTAAGTTTTTAAGAGACTTTCTCAAAGACACACAGGAGGAGGTTTATAGTTTCCTGACTGCTCCAGCAATCTTTCTACTGATGCAATTTCACAATGAAGATATAAAAGTCATATTCATCAAATAAGTAGTTGGCACATGATGAGAAGAATGACAAATACATTAGATGATAGAACTAGCTTTTAAAAGGCTGACATGAGCTGACATGATGGAAATAAACCAAATAAAAGATATTAAATAGGAGCTAACATAGAGTCTTAGATATAGGTTTTTAAAAGATTTTAGGATGTTCACAGAAGCTTTATTCACAATAGCCCCAACTGAAATGCCCATCAAGTGTATGGACAGACAAACTATGATATATTCATATAATGCAATACTACTCAGCAATAAAAAGGAATGAACTACTTCAATATATGATAATAAATGAATCTCAAGGACATTATACTGCACAAAAGAAGCTAGGAGCAAATTGTACATACTGGATGATTCCATTTCTGTCAAATGATTAAAATGGCAAATCTAATCTACAGTAACAGAAAGCAAAGAAGTGGTTACCTCAGTCCAGAGTTGACAGAGGCGTTGGCTGAAAACTGACACAAGGGTACTTAGCAGAGTGATGGAAATATTCTACATATTGACTGGAGAGGCGGTTTCACAGGTGAATGCATTAGTCAAATTTCATGGAACTTTACACTTAAAAATGAGTACATTTTACTGAATGTAAATTAAAACCCAATAAAGTTGATTAAAAATACATTTTAGATCTGTAGAGGGTGAGGAAACCTTGATTAATAGGTTCTACCTACTATCCCATGAGAACCATGATCCTCATATTAAAAAAATATTGAATTTTAAATGATTAAAACCTTACAATGGAGAAACAAAGTGACACAATTGCCAAAAAAAAAAAGAAAGAAAGAAAGAAAGAAAAAGTGCAATCTTAGTTTGTCTTAATAGAACTATATTTTTCAGATGAAGGGAAACTGTAATTCCATTATGTGTTAGTCAAAAGATACCTATAAAGTCTTAAGCTCCAATCTGTGCACCGGATTACTTCTCGGTTTATTATGAAAGGAAATATATTTTAACTGGAAAATAAGTTTAAAATACAAATAACTAGAAAGAAGAAAATTAAAACTGCCCATTATATCTCCATCTCAAAATAATCACCAATCATATGTTGGATATTTAGTATATATCCTCCCCATCTTTTTTTTAATGTGGATGTATGTATGTATGTGTAAGCCATTTCATAACCTGACTTTTTTACCTAAAAATACAATGTGACTTTGTTTTCATATTGTTAAATTTTCTTCTTCATCATCATTTATAATACCTGCCGAGTACTGTACAGTACAACCAATCCCCTATTCTTGAACATTTATGGTTTTCCAAAGTTTTAAAAAATGATCAACATTGAAATTAATACCCTTATAGCTAAATTTTTATGCAGACTATGAAAACGTCATAAGGATAAATTCCTAGCAGTGGAACTGCTAAGAAAAAAGTACGCACATTCTTAAGGCTTTCAGTGGGTACTAACAAATTGAGAACCACAGTTAAAAGAGATGCTGACAAACTGGAAGGTGTCCAAAGGATGACAACCAAAATGTCTACACATGTCCTTGAGGCAGGCTGAAGGGACTGGGTGTATTTGGCCTGGAGAAAAGAAAACTTGGGAAGGAAGGATAAATTCCCTCCAAAATGGAAAGGGTTTTTGTTTACTTGTCGGCTTCTTTGTTTCTCACTTAAAGTTGATTCAACAATACACTAGGCTGCATAGCACAGGGAGATCAGCTTGGTGCTTTGTTACCACCTAGAGGGGTGGGATAGGGAGGGTGGGAGGGAGACTTAAGAGGGAGGGGATATGGAGATATATGTATATGTGTAGCTGATTCACTTTGTTATAAAGCAGAAACTAACACACCATTGTAAAGCAATTATACTCCAATAAAGATGTTAAAAACAAAAACAAACAAACAAAAAAACAATACACTAGGATACATTGAGAAAGGGTATATTCCTATGCTGGTTATTAAGGTATTGCATTTCAGCTTCAAAACCACCCTTCTGTGCTATGCTTTGTGCTGCTAAAGCTGGGAAGCTGCAATTCATTTCTCCTTTGCCAGGTGGTTCCCTGTTAGCCTCTACCAATAGGGAGTGCTAGAGGAAAACTGGAGGAGGGAGAAAGGACTGGCTCCTTCCAGGTTCTTCTGTTCTTGTCAGGATTACGCTATGAGAAGGCCTTCACCTTGGCCACAGTAATTAATCCCAATTTGTAGTTTTTCCAACAAGCCCAGAACCAGTCTCATCAGCTCAGAGTTTCCTCCTCAGAGACCTGGTTCCCAGCTCGCTGGGACCCTTCTCCAAGCTCCTAAATTTTAACAATTCTGACCTCTTCTCTTTGTTCCTGTTTCAAGGGGTGACAGCTACTTCCCACAGTTACTTCCTCCCCTTCTTTTAACTTTTTCATTTTTCCCATACCTAGTTTGGAATTGTTAAAAATTGTTTGGAATTATTAAGAATCACAATTCTTTACATTGAATTCTCTCTGTTAAAATGACTGGTGTGATTGCGGTCTTTTCAGTGGGCCCTGACTGACTGATACAGTTCCCCATCACTAGAGCTAGGTAAATTGAGAAGGAATTACTTCTGTTCTAGGTTATTGTAAAGGAAATTCCTAGACTAAGAGAAAGTTATACCAGATCAGTAGTCTTAAAATTATTTTTATCAATGCAACCCTTTATGCAAATATAATTTCATGCCAAACAATATATAAAGCACATAAAAGCAAATCTGCTTTGGCTAAAATGGGGGTATGGAGCATCCTGCCCCTACTTGCATGGTTCCACTCCACCAGAAGCTTCTACAGAGCCCTGCTCCCACCTGCCCTGCCCTGCCCCATCCTTCTGTGGAACTCGTGGGTTCAGTAGAACCCAGTCTAGCAACCACTGATCCAGACAACTTGAGTTCCCTTCCAAATCTTATGATTCTGTAACCATGTAATTCTTCTTGCATGGCCCCAGGACTCTCTGGAGATCTATGTAGCCCCAGTAATAGCTCCAGCAGTGCAGAAGACTCCTGCCACAGGGTGCCTGATATACATCTAGCTGTCCCATTTATAGCCCCATCTTTTGACCACGAAAGGAAACTAAGAGATCCTTTTCAGCCAGGCTGGAAGTAATACAGTAGAGAAATCATTATTATTGTACTGCTGCCATTCCTGCTGTTAAGTTAAGGACAGGTCAACATTTTTCATTATAATCCCTCTTCTTTTGGAGGTTTCTAACATGACTTAAAAAATCTGCTCTAGCTTCAAGTTTGGCATGAAAGCTCTTGGCTCCAGGCTGTACTTTCTTTCAGTGAAGCTACTAAAAATGTGTTTAGCTACTTTAGAGCTCAGAGAGGGCACTGAAAGTCCTGAATAAGAGAAATCTGTGCTTTGAAATACCCTCCATTCCCCCCTAGAAAACTATTAAGCTTTCTTTTCTTTTAAAAAAAAAAAAAATTCCAGGCCATTTGCTAAAAATGTAGTCTTGTTTCTTTAGGAAATTGTTAAATTGAACCAAGTCTTTGTGATACTCAGACTCTTCAAATGTAAAGCAGTTTAATGCAAACAATATATTTCATATTAAAGGTGGTTTTCCTGTACCCATGTCCCACTGCAGTTTGTTTAAGCTTATGTCTTTACCTTCTTTGATCCCCCAAAAATAGGGTCATATTGCTTTTGGAACAAATTCCAAACATTTAAATTTTGTATAGGTAACATTTATAACTTGCAAATACTTTTTTCTTTATATCTTTTCAACAACTGTCAATAAAGGTGGTAAGTGGCAGGTATTAGAATTATTCCCTCTTCACAGAAGAAAAGATTGAAGCCCAGAGAGTTTGACTTGCTTAACATCCTTGTCAAAGTCTGACTAGGAAAAAGACTCCCTGGACGCTTGCCCTGTGCTTGCTCTGAAAGGTATGCTGCTTTCCTAAACTGCAGTATCTGCAAACCAAAGTGAAGAAAGCAAAATAGGGAGACCAACCAATCCTGAAACTTCTGCAAACCTGGAGCAACTTGTTCCATTGATGGGATTTTCTTATCTGCCTCTCCAGGAAAGCTTCTCCAATCAGCAGAGGTCAGGGCAGTTTCAAAGTCCTCACCCTGTTCCTCTGCCTTTGGGACACAGTTCAAGTCACAACCAAGGAAATGCCTTTATCCCCAAGCATGTCCTCAGTGCTAGGAAGAGCATGGGCTATGGAGCCAGAGAAACCTAGATTGAAACCCTAGCTTTAACACTCAAAACCAAGATCAGCCTCTATTTTCGCCTTTGAAAGAGGATTTTAAAAAATAAAAACAAACAAAAGACACTACCTCAAAAGATTGCTGGGATCATTAGAAGCAACGAACACACAAGGAAAATTCAATGATTCATAGCTGCTCATAAACATAAACATTGCCCTACCAAAAAAAAAAAGAAACCTAATAATGAAAGAGAAGAAAAAAAGAACAACTAGGTATTCCACAGATATTTGTTGATAAAATACAGAACACTATGAATACTCTCATCCTAAAAGATGAAAAATATGCATAATCATTTAAGATTACAAACAAGGATGCATTTGGAAAATGCTGTTGTAAAAATGTCCATGCAGGAATCTGCCTGCTAGTAAGACCTAAGGACTCTGAGTGTACTGGTTATCTATGAAACCTGGCCTTATGTTTCGCCTGGAAATGGTGCACTATAATTCCAAAACTATCCTTTATTCCAATTTCAAGACACCTCATCTGTTAGTTTATCCATTATTTTTTCCAGCATTCCTGCATTTGTAAGCATTTCTTGTGTATCTACTATATCTCAGGCATTGTGCTATACACTGGGGATGCAGAAGTAAGTAGGCCAGGGTTCAGACTAAGGTTAGCTGGGAGGCATCTGCCTTAGATACACAATTTAAAGGGGCTCCAAAAACTCAGTAATCAAGATAAGTAATACTTTGATGCAATATTTTCAGTAACCAATACCATTACAAAAAAATCCACTATGAATAAAATATTAAGATTTTAAATAAAGACAAGATCACGAAGAGTACAGTGCTGAGTCATACAGGAGCTGAGGCAGAAAGAAAAATTAGTAATAATGTTCTTATTCTATTTAGAATTTTGATGTTTTGTCCACTATGGATTTTTCTGTATTAATATTGATTACTTCAAATCTTACAGTAAAATATTATTGATCTTGATTGATGAGCTTTTGGCACCGCCTTAGATTTCTGACTCTAATCCTGGCCCTGAATAAGACATATCTCATAGTTGGCTGAAACCTGAAATTCCATAGTCGCCAATGGGGGGAATCTAGGGACGTTAAGGATATATTGCAAATATCAAGGCTGAGAAAAAGCAAGGGGCAAATGACAGAAGGCTGGTCAGCAGCAATACCTAAAACCAGTCCTTCTGTTGGATCTTCCTATGCTACATCATACAACCTTCATACTCCTTTCACTTCTGAAGAAACAGCCTTTGGAACAAAGGCTGTTTGAGGTGGCTCTGTTTGTCTTTCACAGTCTGTTTACACACGCAGCTCCATAGGGCAACTGTATTTCCATAGGCAGGGTTTCCACCACACAGAGCATTTTTCCAGACTTGCCTGGCTGGCTCTTGGTCAGGACAGTAGAGTCTGCTTCAGAACTGACTGGCCACCATGGATCCCTTAGCTGTTCTTGGGTTATACAACAAGCTTCATATTCAATGCAGGCCAGGCACTCAAATTCCAACATGGCACTGAGGATTACCATGCTATGTGGGAATGTGACTGCGAGACACAACTGGTACAAAATCACCCACTTGATTTCTTTTCAAAATATTCTTAAGCATCTAGTTCCTCTCTCCCAGGCTTTCCCACTCTGTCCTTACCACATCCAACACTTTCTCCTCTGTTGCACATTCTTATCTCTGGTGGCAGAGGCTGTCAGCTGTTCAGTAAATTGGGCTACATTTCTCAGCCTCCTTTGCACCAACATTTGGCCGTGTGCCTCAGTTCTAGCCAGTGGGACGTGAATAGAAGGGACTTACCCATTTTCAGACCTCCCATGTATAATCTACCTTTCCTTTGCTCCTTATCTAGTTAAATGGAGAGAATACTGTAGACCTGCCAGGCAATGGAGTCAAAGGTAGACAGAGCAAGTGTCTCTGGATGAAACAAGGAAAGCCCCAAACTTGGAAATACACTTTGACTGGAAATAAATATCAATAAAATAAGCTCAGTGTATTTAGGGGTCTCGTATAGCAGCCAGCCTATCCTGACTGATCTACTTCCTCAACTAGACTATAAACTCCTCACTGGCAGGCTCTGTATCTTATGCAACTCTGTATTCTCAACAGTGAGCTGAACATAGTAGGTGTGCAATAAAATTCTATAGTAAATTAACCACCTCTATTTCCCTCTTGAAGCTATTATAAACAAGCGCCTCCACCACCATTACCAGTAAAATGACTAATGATGAATTGCCCTCCATTTCGTTATATTCTCAAACTTGAAAATGAAGGCAAAAATATTCCTAGAAATCCCTGTTAATTATGATCACTAGATAGAATGATTCATGCTTCTTAAATGCCACTTCATGTGCATAATCAGCTAATATCTAAATATAAACAAACATCCAAAAACAGAGGAGAGAGTCAGAATGGGAGCCCCAGACGGAAGCTTGAGTCTTCCTCTCGAAAGATTTCTAATGCACTACAGTGTCTTAGGATATGTTTGTGCTCTGTGAATATCACAGTTGACATCTTTGTCAAAACCAAGGGAAATAATTGCATCCCTGAGTAAGAGTATCATGCAGGCAGCAATTTAAACATGGCAGTGCTTATCAGCACTGATTTACTAACATCTTACTGTATATAACTATGCGTGATAGGAGAAAAACGTATACGTCCTAATCAAGATTCCAGTATAAAAACAAAATTTGTTACGCTTCCAATTCAAAAGAAGATGGAACAAAGGAAGGGGTGATAAAATGAGAAGCTGTGTTTCTTCCTCTTAGAAATAAACTTTTAGGGGGGCACCTTCAAGATGGTGGAGGAGTAAGACGTGGAGATCACCTTCCTCCCCACAAATACATCAAAACTACACCTACGTGTGGAACAACTCCTACAGAACACCTACTAAATGCTGGCAGAAGACCTCAGACTTCCCAAAAGGCAAGAAAATCCCCACGTACGTAGGTAGGGCAAAAGAAAAAAGAAAAAACAGAGACAAAAGAATAGGGATGGGACCTGCACCTCTAGGAGGGAGCTGTGAAGGAGGAAAAGTTTCCACACACTAGGAAGCCCCTTCACTAGCGGGGATAGGGTGTGGGCGGGGGAAGCTTCTGAGCCATGGAGGAGAGCGCAGCAACAGGAGTGCAGAGGGCAAAGCAGAGAGATTCCCACAGAGGATCAGTGCCAACCAGCACTCACCAGCCTGAGAGGCTTGTCTGCTCACCCGCCGGGGCAGGTGGGGGCTGGGAGCTGAGGCTCAGGCTTCAGAGGTCAGAGGTCGGATCCCAGGGAGAGGACTGGGGTTGGCTGCGTGAACACAGCCTGAAGGGGGCTAGTGAGCCACAGCTAGCCTGGAGGGAGTCCAGGAAAAAGTCTGGACCTGCCTAAGAGGCAACAGACCATTCTTTCGGGGTGCACAAGGAGAGGGGGCTCAGAGCACCACCTAAACGAGATCCAGAGATGGGTGTGGGCCACAGCTATCAGCTCAGACACCAGAGACGGGCATGAAATGCTAACACTGCTGCTGCAGCCACCAAGAAGCCTGTGTGCAAGCACAGGTCACTATCCACACCCACCCTGGGAGCAACACACCACTGCCAGGGTCCCGAGATCCAGGGACAACTTCCCCAGAAGAACACACAGCGCTCCTCAGGCTGTTGCAACGTCACGCCGGCCTCTGCCATCGCCAGGCTAGCCCCACATTCCAGTTATAACTACCATACCCCACCCTTCCCCCAGTCTGAGTGAGTCAGAGCCCCCTAATCAGCCGCTGCTTTAACCCCGTCCTGTCTGGGCGGGAACATATGCCTGAGGGTGACCTACATGCAGAGGCGGGGCCGAAACCAAAGTTGAACCCCGGGAGCTGTGCGAACAAAGAAGAGACAGGGAAATTTCTCTGTGCAGTCTCAGGAGCAACGGATTAAATCTCCATAATCAACCTGATGTACCCTGCATCTGTGGAATACGTAAATTGACAATGAATCATCCCAAAATTGAGGCGGTGGACTTTGGGAGCAACTGTGGACTTGGGGCTTGCTGTTTGCGACTGACTAGTTTCTGATTTTTATGTTTATCTTAGTACAGAATTTAGCGCTTGTTATCATTGGTGGATTTGTTTCTTGGTTTTGTTGCTCTCTTTTTTTTTAAATTATTATTATTACTTTAAAAATTTTTTTATTTTAATAATTCTTTTTTATTTTAATAATTTTATTTTATTTATTTATTTATTAATTATTATTATTTTTTCTTTCTTTATTTCTCCCTTTTCTTCTGAGCCGCGTGGCTGACAGGGCCTTGGTGCTCTGACCTGGTGTCAGTCCTGAGCCTCTGAAGTGGGAGAGCCGAGTTCAGGACATTGGACCACCAGAGACCTCCCAGCCCATGTAATATCAATCGGCGAGAGATCTCCCAGAGATCTCCATCTCAACACTTAGACCCAGCTCCACCCAACGGCCAGCAAGCTCCAATGCTGAACACCCCATGCCAAACAACTAGCAAGACAGGAACGCAACCCCACCCATCAGCAGACAGGCTGCCTAACGTCATACTAGGTTCACAGACACCCCAAAACACACCATCAGACACAGCCCTGCCCACCACAAAGGCAAAATCCAGCACCACCCACCAAAACACAGGCACCAGTCCCCTCAACCAGGAAGCCTATACAAGCCACTGAACCAACCTTACCCACTGGGGGCAGACACCAAAAACAACAGGAACTACAAACCTGTAGCCTGCGAAAAGGAGACCTACAAACACAGTAAGTTAAGCAAAATGAGAAGACAGAGAAATACGCAGCACGTGAAGGAGAAAGGTAAAAACCCACCAGACCAAACAAATGAAGAGGCAATAGGCAGTCTACCTGAAAAAGAATTCAGAATAATGATAGTAAGGATGATCCAAAATCCTGGAAATAGAATGGAGAAAATACAAGAAACATTTAACAAGGACCTAGAAGAACTAAAGAGGAAACAAACAATGATGAACAACATAATAAATGAAATTAAAAATTCCCTAGAAGGAATCAATAGCAGAATAACTGAGGCATAAGAACAGATAAGTGACCTGGACGATAAAATAGTGGAAATAACTACCACACAGCAGAATAAAGAAAAAAGAATGAAAAGAATTGAGGACAGTCTCAGAGACCTCTGGGATAACATTAAACGCACCAACATTCGAATTATAGGGGTCCCAGAAGAAGAAGAGAAAAAGAAAGGGTCTGAGAAAATATTTGAAGAGATTATGATTGAAAACTTCCCTAACATTGGAAAGAAAATAGTCAATCAAGTCCAGGAAGTGCAGAGAGTCCCATACAGGATAAATCCAAGGAGAAACACGCCAAGGCACATATTAATCAAACTATCAAAAATTACATACAAAGAAAAAATATTAAAAGCAGCAAGGGAAAAGCAACACATAACATACAAGGGAATCCCCGTAAAGTTAACAGCAGATCTTTCAGCAGAAACTCTATAAGCCAGAAGGGAGTGGCAGGACCTATTTAAAGTGATGAAAGGGAAAAACCTACAACCAACATTACTCTACCCAGCAAGGATCTCATTCAGATTTGACGGAGAAATTAAAACCTTTACAGACAAGCAAAAGCTAAGAGAAGTTAGCACTACCAAACCAGCTTTACAATAAATGCTAAAGGAACTTCTCTAGGCAGGAAACACAAGAGAAGGAAAAGACCTACAAAAACAAACCCAAAACAATTAAGAAAATAGTAATAGAACATACATATCGATAATAACCTTAAATGCAAATGGATTAAGTGCTCCAACCAAAAGACTGGCTGAATGGATACAAAAACAAGACCCATATATATGCTGTCTACACGAGACCCACTTCAGACCTAGGGACACATACAGACTGAAAGTGAGGGGACAGAAAAAGGTATTCCATGCAAATGGAAATCAAAAGAAAGCTGGAGTAGCAATTCTCATACCAGACAAAAGAGACTTTAAAATAAAGACTATTACAAGAGACAAAGAAGGACACTATACAATGATCAAGGGATCAATCCAAGAAGAAGGTATAACAATTGTAAATATTCATGCACCCAACACAGGAGCACCTCAATACATAAGGTAAATGCTAACAGCCACAGAAGGGGAAATTGACAGTAACACAATAATAGTAGGGGACTTTAATATCCAACTTTCACCAATGGACAGATCATCCAAGATGAAAATAAATAAGAACACACAAGCTTTAAACAACACATTAGACAAGATGGATTTAACTGATATTAATAGGACATTCCATCCTAAAACAACAGAATACACTTTCTTCTCAAGTGGTCACGGAATATTCTCCCAGATAGACCATATCTTGGGTCACAAATCAACCCTTGGTAAATTTAAGAAAATTGAAAATGTATCAAGTATCTCTTCTGACCAAAACGCTATGAGACTAGGTATCAATTACAGGAAAAAAACTGTAAAAAATACAAACACATGGAGGCTAAACAATACGCTACTAAATAACCAAGATATCACTGAAGAAATCAAAGGGGAAATTAAAAAATACCTAGAAACCAATGACAATGAAAACATGACAACCCAAAACCTATGGGATGCAGCAAAAGCAGTTCTAAGAGGAAAGTTTATAGCAATATAATCCTACATCAAGAAACAAGAAAAATCTCAAATAAACCACCTAACCTTACACCTAAAGCAATTAGAGAAAGAACAACAACAAAAAAAACCCAAAGTTAGCAGAAAGAAAGAAATCATGAAGATCAGCTCAGAAAGAAATGAAAAAGAAATGAAGGAAATGATAGCAAAGATCAATAAAACTAAAAGCTGGTTCTTTGAGAAGATAAACAAAATTGATAAACCATTAGACAGACTCATCAAGAAAAAAAGGGAGAAGACTCAAATCAACAGAATTAGAAATGAAAAGGGAGAACTAACAACTAACACTGCAGAAATACAAAGGATCATGAGAGATTACTACAAGCAACTCTATGCCAATAAAATGGACAACCTGGAAGAAATGGACAAATTCTTAGAAAAGCACAACCTTCCGAGACTGAAACAGGAAGAAATAGAAAATATACACAGACCAATCACAAACACTGTAATTGAAACTGTGATTAAAAATCTTCCAACAAACAAAAGCCCAGGACCAGATGGCTTCACAGGCGAATTCTATCAAACATTTAGAGAAGAGCTAACACCTACCCTCTCAAACTCTTCCAAAATATAGCAGAGGGAGGAACACTCCTAAACTCATTCTATGAGGGCACCATCACCCTGATACCAAAACCAGACAAGTAATTCACAAAAAAAGAAAACTACAGGCTGATATCACTGATGAACATAGATGCAAAAATCTCAACAAAATACTATTAAACAGAAACCAACAGCACATTAAAAGGATCACACACCATGATCAAGTGGGGTTTATTCCAGGAATGCAAGGATTCTTCAATATATGCAAATCAATCATTGTGATACACCATATTAACAAACTGAAGGATAAAAACCATATGATAATCTCAATAGATGCAGAAAAAGCTTTTGACAAAATTCAACATGCATTTATGATAAAAACTCTCCAGAAAGTAGGCATACAGGGAATTTACCTCAACATAATAAAGGCCATATATGACAAACCCACAGCCAACATCGTTCTCACTGGTGAGAAACTGAAACCATTTCCTCTAAAATCAGGAACAAGACAAGGTTGCCCACTCTCACCACTAGTATTCAACATAGTTTTGGAAGTTTTAGCCACAGCAATCAGAGAAGAGAAAGAAATAAAAGTAATCCAAATTGGAAAAGAAGAAGTAAAGCTGTCACTGTTTGCAGATGACATGGTATTATACAGAGAAAATCCTAAAGATGCTACCAGAAAACTACTAGAGCTAATCAATGAATTTGGTAAAGTAGCAGGAAAGAAAATTAATGCACAGAAGTCTCTTGCATTCCTATATACTAACGACGAAAAATCTGAAAGAGAAATTAAGAAAACACTCCCATTTACCGCTGCAACAAAAAGAATAAAATACTGAGGAATAAACCTACCTAAGGAGACAAAAGACCTGTAGGCAGAAAAATATAAGACACTGATGAAAGAAATTAAAGATGATACAAACAGATGGAGAGATATACCACATTCTTAGATTGGAAGAATCAACAATGTGAAAATGACTATACTACCCAAAGCAATCTACAGATTCAATGCAATCCCTATCAAACTACCACTGGCATTCTTCACAGAACTGGAAGAAAATAATTCACGATTTGTATGGAAACACAAAAGACCCTGAAGAGCCAAAGCAATCTTGAGAAAGAAAAATGGAGCTGGAGGAATCAGGCTCCCTGACTTCAGACTATACTACAAAGCCACAGTAATCAAGACAGTATGGTACTGGCACAAAAACAGAAACATAGATCAATGGAACAGGATAGAAAGCCCAGAGATAAACCCATGCACACATGATCACCTTATTTTTGATAAAGGAGGCAAGAGTATACAATGGAGAAAAGACAGCCTCTTCAATAAGCGGTGCTGGGAAAACTGGACAGCTACATGTAAAAGAATGAAATTAGAACACTCCCTAACACCATACACAAAAATAAACTCAAAATGGATTAAAGACCTAAATAAGGCCAGACAGTATCAAACCCTTAGAGGAAAACATAGGAAGAACACTCTTTGACATAAATCACAGCAATATCCTTTCTGACCCACCTCCTAGAGAAATGGAAATAAAAACAAAAATAAACAAATGGGACCTAATGGAACTTAAAAGCTTTTGCACAGCAAAGGAAACCATAAACAAGACGAAAAGACAACCCTCAGAATGGGAGAAAATATTTGCAAACGAAACAACTGACAAAGGATTAATCTCCAAAATATAACAGCAGCTCATGCAGCTCAATATCAAAAAACAAACAACCCAATCCAAAAATGGGCAGAAGATCTAAATAGACATTCCTCCAAAGAAGATATACAGATTGCCAACAAACACATGAAAGGATGCTCAACATCACTAATTATTAGAGAAATGCAAATCAAAATCACAATGAGGTATCACCTCACACCAGTCAGAATGGCCATCATCAAAAAATCTAGAAACAATAAATGCTGGAGAGGGTGTGGAGAAAAGGGAACCCTCTTGCACTGTAAATTGATACAGCCACTATGGAGAACAGTATGGAGGTTCCTTAAAAAACTAAAAATAGAACTACCATACGACCCAGCAATCCCACTACTGGGCATATACCCTGAGAAAACCATAATTCAAAAAGAGTCATGTACCACAATGTTCATTGCAGCTCTGTTTACAATAGCCAGGACATAGAAGCAACCTAAGTGTCCATCAACAGGTGAATGGATAAAGAAGATGTGGCACATATATACAATGGAATATCACTCAGCCATAAAAAGAAACGAAATTGAGTTATTTGTAGTGAGGTGGATGGACCTAGAGTCTGCCATACAGAGTGAAGTAAGTCAGAAAGAGAAAAACAAATACCGTATGCTGACACATATATATGGAATCTAAAAAAAAAAAAAAAAAGAATGGTTCTGATGAACCTAGGGGCAGGACAGGAATAAAGACGCAGACATAGAGAATGGACTTGAGGACCCAGGGAGGGGGAAGGGTAAGCTGGGATGAAGTGAGAGAGTAGCACTGACATATATACACTACCAAATGTAAAATAGATAGCTAGTGGGAAGCAGCTGCATCACACAGGGAGATCAGCTCGGTGCTTTGTGACCACCTAGAGGGGTGGGATAGGGAGGGTAGGAGGGAGATGCAAGAGGGAGGGGATATGGGGATATATGTATACATATAGCTGATTCACTTTGTTGTACAGCAGAAAGTAACACAACATTTTAAAGCAATTATACTCCAGTAAAGATGTTTTTAAAAAAAAGAAAGAAACTTTTAAAGAAATCTAAGTCTTGAACTTTTCATCTTCATTTGAGGTGGGGTGGGCAAGATATAAGCCAGTTTGCTCAGGTCTTGAGGGAGAAGAAAAACAACCTATCTTATGAGGTTATTAAGCTAACACCTCAGCAAGCTGCAGGCATGCTACTCATTTATTACACAAAACTGAAATCTTCTGACAGTCCATAATTATGTGCTGAGAACCCTAATGAATAACTCCGCATCAGAAGGATTCACGAAACTTTGATCAGTGTCCCGAGAGGCAGCAGGTCAAGATGAACCTTGAAATCTGATGAACATCACCCATCTTTATCTAGCATTCTAAAAATACTGTTTTGCAGCTCTTCCACTCTTCACTTGGATATTTTGAAAGCATAATTTTGTCAAACTTCCTAGAGCAATTATAAAAAATATTAGTTATAAAATTATAACTAATTATAATTATTAAAATTTCACTTTTGAAACTGACTTAAGATTTAGTTTACATAATTTCCCATACATATTTCTCTACACCATTTTGTTCCTAGCCCATGGCTATTAAAAAAGTGTAACATTTTAGGGCTCAATGATATACTACATTAGGTGGTAACTGGCTATAATTTATAGCACCTTGTCCTCTGCAAGTGAACAAGTTTTAAGAACATCTGGGTCTGAAGCAGTGATGTGTTTAAAATAAGTCATTTACACACCCTTTACTCTATTCCTCTTGGTTTTAAGACATGAATCAGGGAGCATAAGTTTGACTTAATTGAAGCTAAATCATCAGTAAAAGGAATAGAACCCATGCCTGTGGTCTCATCAATGATTTGGTTCAAGTGAGATGTGTATTTGTGTGTGTGTGTGTGTGTGTGTGTGTGTGTGTGTGTGTGTAATATGAAAACATAATTGCCCTGTGGTCCCTCTTAGTAGGGTTAGAGAAAAAAATGGTAAAAACTCAAAACACATACCACCACTCCTAAATACTGCATTCAAGGCAGACATCACTAATCAATACCTTCCTCTTTCCAACTGAGCCTGGCAGTCTATAATCCTTACATAGCCCTCTAGGTAGCTGCAACCAGACACATGGAATTGAAATACTAGGTGAAATCCAGTATATCCAACCCTGAATTTGTCCTATTATTAATGAATGCTTGAAATGGACAAGACTTTAGAATTTATGTTGTTCAACACCCCCATTCCACAGATAAGGAAACTAAGAAATGGAGGTGTTAATTGACTTTTCAAAGGTCGAAAAGTCAATACACAGGGATTTTTAAATTGAAATCTTTGAATTGCTTTTTATATTCTTTCCAGGTATGATTTATACTACTGAAAACATGAACAACAAGATTTAAGAGTAAAGGGGTTCGAGAAAAACATTTCAGGTGTGTTCAATAAACTAAGCCAAAAAAAAAAAAATATCCACCACAGAAAGCACAAGGAAAATATAAAAAATCACTCCCTACCTTTAAATTCATGCAAGATGATCAGTAAAGCTTACCTCACGTATCATTTGCTTACATCAACAATTCTGATTTCACTTGCTATTTCATGCCAGAAAAAAAAAAAGGCAGTACATGTAGAAATTATCTCTAGAGAAAGAAACTGCCTCTGTTTGACCATTCTGGGTTCATCACCATTTATACCATGGTCACATCTGATTGCCCAACTCTCTTCACAGGGTCACATGTTGTTCCAGGGCTTGGATACCATTCAGAGTCTGAGGCCAGGTTTTTAAGAACAAAACACATTGACTTCTCCAGGTCCATTTAATAAAGCTTAGTCTATATTTTTAGCTTAGTAGCATTAAAAAGACATGGAGCGACTTCCCTGGTGGTGCAGTGGTTAAGAATCCGCTTGCCAATGCAGGGGACACGGGTTCGAGCCCTGGTCCGGGAAGATCCCACATGCCACGGAGCAACTAGGCCCATGCGCCACAACTACTGAGCCTGTGCTCTAGAGCCCACGTGCCACAACTACTGAATCCTGTGCGCCTAAAGCCCGTGCTCCACAACAGGGGAGGCCACTGCGGTGAGAAGCCTGTGCACCGCAAGAAGAGTAGCCCTTGCTCGCCTCAACTAGAGAAAGCCTGCGCACAGGAGCGAAGACCCAATGTAGCCAAAAATAAATAAATAAATTTATTTAAAAAAAAAAAGACATGGAGCCCTCTGGGAAGAGAGAAAACGACTATGAAGCCCTCAAAACCTCTGATCTCTCTCTCTCTCACACACACACACACACACACACACACATACACACACACACAATTCCCAGACTTCCCTTAAACTGAGAGGACCCATAAAATATCCTTCATCTTGTGGTTCTCTAAATTTGAAGAACCCTTGAGAGAAATGTTAGTGCAAGTGGAGGGGAAAATAATGGCAAACCGCTAATGCTATGAAGCCAAAAGCCTCCAGCAGGTTTGCTGTGGTGGAGGAGAAACAGCCATGAGGAAGGACTTCACACAAGGAGACAAGGAGGAGCAGCTGGGGAGGAGGTGGAAGTGGGTGACAGAGACAAGGAGCCAGAAACAGAGCTGTGAGGAAGAAGGGGAAAAAAGGATGAGCAGCCGAAGGCTGGTGGTTAAAATAACTTGTGGTAACAGAGTGTTCTTTGTTACCACACACTGCTCTTTGTTATCACACATTACAGAAAGTTATAAACAACAGAAGCATGTCGTACACTAAAGCTGCGCTTCAAGCTCCAGGCTCTGGTGACCTAACAAACTCCTCAGCTTCCCCCTTGTGTAGATTGACGCTGTTTCCAGAACACCACGTCAGGACTGTGGCCATTAATCTGTACATCTCAAGCTACACACAGGGACCTTCTATAATATCTGGCACCGTGCTGCTTTTTTCCAAGAACCCTCCTGCATTCACATTGATGCAGGTCAGAAAGATGCAGACAGGGTTGGTCCCATCTGTGATGAAAAGCGACTATCAAGTTTTACAAGGAAAAGAATGCGAAACTTTTCTGGGCAAGAAAAAAAAAAAAAGCCCAGAGAAAATGATCTCCTTTGAGTTTATACGTAAAATTAGATACTCAACAGAAACAACAGAACAGCTTGCCAGTGAAGGCAGTGGACAGACACATCCCAGACTCACTGCCAAGAACGGATGCCCCATGGCGGCTCTGCAGAACCTTCACCCTCTCCCTGCCTTGGTCGCCATTTTTACAACTGCCATCCTTCACACCATAGACAATCAACTCTGTCTCCTCCAGCTCCCACATTTGGTTTCACATTTACCAACCACCCTGGGCAAAATTCACTGAGTAGATGGCACGAGGAGAGATGGTATGCCCAGTCCTATGTCTTTTCATGATGCCCACTTCATAGCCAGTGGTTCATAATTCATCTCCTCTCCCCTCAAGGCCCTCCGCCTTGACCTTTCTTTCCTTGTCAAATAAGTCATATTCTCCCTCAGAAGCCAACACTGACTTTCTAACTGCCTAAGCTCTCTCACAGTCTTCACTCTACCTGACTTCTCAGTATCAGTGGTCAGACACTACGGAACACTTTCTCCTTGCTCAAACTCTCACCACTGTGCTATTCTAGACTGTCTCATTCTGCTTTATAATCAATCAATTTGCTTCTATCACTGATGACTTTATTCACCCGCCATTTAAATGTTGATGGTTTCTAGGGATTCCCTTCTCATTTCTTGCTCTGAATCCTGAAAATGCTCTGTTTCTCACTAGACTGTCTAATTCATCCATGAGTGCCCCTTAGCAAGAGTACAAATCCTGAGATAGGAACATGGCCAATACGTTCCTGATATCATCAGAGCCTGTCATTTCTCCTTCTGTGATATCTGTCAGATCTTTTTTCTCTTCATTTTCACTGACACTGTCTCAAGTCATCCTGTCCAGGTAGTAGCCAGAGTTATAATCCTAACTGATCCCCAAACTTACATGTTCTCCGCTGCCCATTACAGCCTTCAGAGGACCACCAAAATTATCCTTCCAAAAGACAGATATGCCTTATGTCCCTACCATTCTCACACACCTCCAACCACTTCCTTTCACTCTCTACAGGATGACATCCACACTTCATGAGATGAGAAATTCAATGTCCCCAACAATTTGGCCTCAACCTCCAGATGTTTACCACTGCACACATCCTACACTCTAGCCTTACTGATATACTCAACATGTATTTTGTCTTCTATTTCTTTGAACATATGGTTCTTTCTACCTCAGTCTAGTGAAATGCTCATCTCCAAGTCCCAGATGAAAGATCATGACCTCTTTAAAACTGTACCAGCCCCACTCTAGGGCAATGAGTCATTCATTTCTTCCTCTGAGTTATCAGAACACTTATCCCATAACTTTATCAAATCATTGAACATGTTATATTTCAAGTCATATCTTTATTGTATCATACTGTGAACTCTTGGGAATCAGAATCCCAGTCTTGTATTGGCAGTACCTAATACAGCACCTGGCGCATTTGCAGAATGTTTATTATGTTGGATTGAATTCAATGACATTTTTAAAAGGATCTTCCAGAAATAAATCTTTAACAATTAATCAGAAACAGGAAATTGTGAAAAGCGGGTGTCTCTAGTGAGGAAAGATGATGGAATATGTTAAGAGACAGACTTACTTTCCACTGTATACCCTTTTATAGAGTTTTAGACTTTTTTACCACCCATGCGTACTACCTTTCAACATAGCCCGAGGAGGCACTATAGTATGTACCTGGCACTCTGCACGGTCGGGATTTTAGGCATCATGGAACTTCATTAACCAAAGAAACCTATGATCTTGGATAACCTCTGTGTAGATTATTCTTTTTTCCCCCCTCAATTCCTACAAAGTCATGTTGTTCTTTAGTTGTGGCATTTTACACAGTCTAACTGATAATGGAATGATTTATAGACATGTCCTCCATGCTGGGTAATGAGCTCCTAGAAGGCAGAGACTCTCCACTCCTCACCTCCACAGCATCTACAAGCTTCTAGTATAGTGCTTTGCATACCCCTGGCAGTCAACTTGCAATTGTTTAATAGACTTGGATTGACCAAGAAAATATGTCTAAGTTTCAAATTTAAAAAAGCAATAATTATACTAGTTCGCAGCTAATAACTCATGTTAAGTGGAGGCAAGGAAGAGAAAAATCTAAAATACTGCTAATAGGTAATAGCAATAAATATTAGGTTTATTATGGTCAGACTGAGTGCAGAGGTAGAATAGCTGTAAAAACGTATCAACTGTTTGTTTAGTCATCCATTATTTAGGTCGTGGATAAAACACATATTTTACTTTCAAGTGAGAGCCTTGAATGTATGCACAGCCAAAACTGTACAGAACCACTACTGAGTGAAGGTGATAAAAAGTTTTGAGATAAAAGAAGAAAAGGCAAATGGATTCTGAAATGACATCCTTACAAACAAAATAGGAAAACAGGGCTTCCCTGGTGGCGCAGTGGTTGAGAATCTGCCTGCCAATGCAGGGGACACGGGTTCGAGCCCTGGTCTGGGAAGATCCCACATGCCACGGAGCGACTGGGCCCGTGAGCCACAATTACTGAGCCTGCGCGTCTGGAGCCTGTGCTCCGCAACAAGAGAGGCCGCGATAATGAGAGGCCCGTGCACCATGATGAAGAGTGGCCCCCACTTGCCACAACTAGAGAAAGCCCTCACACAGCAACGAAGACCCCAACACAGCCATAAATGAATAAATAAATAAATAAAATTAAACTTAAAAAAAAAAAATAGGAAAACAATCAGCAGTTTCCAGATAGATCTAAAACTTAACTCCTCTGTTGAAAATACTCCAACTAAATCCTTCAGTGCCTTTCAAACGGTTTGAAAGCCCCGTGCTATGAAGAACAAAAAGTACAGAATGTGAACTCTGTCCTCACAGAGCTGAAAATACAGTTATATTGACAACCACATTAAAAGTTAGAAAACAATAGGAGATTTAAGGAAAAAAAGTGCAACAACTTAAGATTCATATATGTGAGATAAATATTCATTGAGCACCTAATATGGAAATATGCAGTACCCATATTCCTATGTGGCGTGATAGCCCTAAGGTACCCCATTTTATTACCCAGCCCAAACCTGACCATTTTCCCCATGAAGTCTTCACTTTTCCTCCTCCAATCCTCCCTTCCCCCCTCTGCCTCCACACACACAGAAGTGTTCTCTCTGGCCCCTAAACACATCCAGAGATGATCTATCCCTGATTATCCCATTTACCATTATCTATTTTGTATTACAATTAGTTACAGCCATGTGATCGACCAATGAACTTCAGATCACTTGCAGATAGACTTCACATCTCATTAAATAATAAACTCTCAATGCATTTGCCACAGTGGAACACAGCTGACTGGCCAGACAATGTTTGATCACAGCATGGTAGATCTGGATTTCTCCTCTACCCCCACAAAACCTACAAGAATTCTACTTCTCAAAGGGAGAAAGAATAGAGAAGATGGGAAAGAAAATATGATAGAACAGAGGTTAGTACCATGTAGATAAATGCTTCTTAACAAGGTAACTTGCAACCATTAATTTAATTTATTGACCTGCCTCCTTTTGCAAGCAAGTATTACATTTTATTTACCTTTGCAGTCCCATAGCCTAGCCCAATCCTTGATATAAAACATATGCCTAATAAATATTTGGTATATCAATTAGTTAATCAAAGGGGAGAGAAGGGTAAGAAAAAGAATGTTCTCACTTAATTAGTACCTACTGAAATGAGAAATGAATGTTGGTCAACAGAAGAGAAATACAATCCTCCCTTATTTTCCCCATCCTAAGGTGTCCCAAAGTGATTCAATAAGATGTCTGTCCCTTAAGCCAAATTTGAAAGGCTATTTTAAGTAAAAATTCACATGGCAATTATCTTCTTAAAACTGGCTACTCACTATTTTAAACTGAATTCACTTCAATAAGTATTTATTGAGTACCAACTATATATGGGGTATGTTTCTGATATTAGGGAGGAAAGAGATAAATAAGACCTTGTCCTTCCCCTCAAGGATCTTACAATCTAGTGTCATGTTCCTTGTAAACTGCAGTGCCTTTTACTATGATGCAAAAAACACGATGACATTTCACAGTATTTATGAAGTCCTATGTTTTAAAACCATGGCTAAAAGAGATATACTAATACTCCTTTTCAAAAAGCCCACGTACTTCACAGCCAAATCCTACATGGCAGCCTGCCAGTCAAAAGGGCCTCACCCCAAAAGGCCTGTATTCATTCCTCAGAAAGAAAATGAAATAGCTCTTCAAATGGAGTTACCAATGACTTAATTTTGACAGAAACATCTATATCAATGCGTCTATGTTAAAACAAAGCTGGTAGAAAGGCTCTCCCTCACAACTTTCTTCAAACAAAATGTAAATGTTGGCTTTACTTTTATTTTTATGGACTAGTCACAAATCTTCCTATCTGGGCTAGTTTTTCATGCCTCTTAATAACCCAAATATTAATGCTTGTCACAACTGCAGTGTGGCAATTTAAGCTCAGGTTCTATGAGGATACATCACTCCATTATATAAAGGAGACACTGATCACCTATAAAATAGCTCGGTTTAATGAATTTATCGCAAAAATGAAAGATAAAAATTCCTGAAAAGTCCAATCTTGAATAGTGGATGCAGTGGATAGTATCTTTTTCCCCTTCACAAAAGTTTTAAGAGAAAACAAATGTAAGTATAAGTGTTTGTTTGTATGAATATATACATATATTTATATATACATATAAAATATTGAAGATAATGCAAAATTGTGTATTTATATACATGGCTTTAAAATTCAAATATATGAAATAAAGGGGAAATGAAAATATATTACTATTTCAAAATTATTGGGGAATTACTGAGAAGGAACATTGCCAAAATATAAAAATATTAAAAACATAAAAAATTAAATTCTCAGGTATCTTCATTAATCAGGTAGAGAAGAGGGGAAATCCACATTTCCATGTGATCAAAAAGAGGAATATTTCTTTTTATTCAGAAGAAGTGGTACCTCCCCCTATGTACCATGTTCCTGGCATAAGAGGTGTTATGTCCAAGAACTCTGCTCCTTGTTGGATCCCTTCTGCCCTGTGTCAGTGAGAGCTGTCCTGTCTGGGCTCCCAGGGACTTCAGGGTATGTATCTCACATTTTCATCCCATCTAGGTCAGCTTACTTGTCCCAGAGATAGTATTAGACAGAGCTGTGATACAGATGATCTGCACTGCCTCTTCACTTCTACAGAGGCCCAGTGCCCTCATCATCTTCTAGAGAACACTAGATTTCTTAGTACTAGCTTCTTACCTATAAACTCCAACAGATCCAAAACTGTGATCTTGGCTTAATCAATATTTGATTCAAGTTTAAGAAAACCTCTTAAATTCATTGAGGATCTTAAACTGACACTCAATGAAAACCAAACCAAACCAAACCAAAAAAAGACTTGATTACAGCTCCTGTTGGTGTGTCACAAGAGAATTTGTATTTTAACCTTCTTTGGGACTTCAAAAAAAAAACAACAAAAAAAATGAGGCTTCCCAGGAAGGATCAGGTAAGAAAGAGCTAAAGGTGGAAGGAAAAAGGAAAGCTTCCAAGTCTACTGAACCCACACTGATATCCTGCCTGACACACTCAGGCCACCTGGCCCAGGACACGGAATCTGAACTGGAGACATTCAGGGTGGTATTAAGGCCCAGGACACTAGAATCAGACAGGTTTAGGCTCAAACTATGGCTCAGATATATGTAGCCACCATGGTAGCTGTGTTCCTCTATTTCCTCATCGGCAGGGATTCTAATAGTACTTCCCTCATAAGGTATGTGAAGTAGAGGGTAATACACCCTCTTACCACTAGGCTGGTATCAATACTTCTACTGCTATTGCTGGGACTATTGTTATTACTACTGCCAGCATGCTAGAGTCACTAGATTGTGCACTCTGTGAAGAGGAGTTTCATGCACAGCACAGTGTTTACAACTGCAGGCTCTAGAGTCTGACTTCAAATCCCAGCTGGGCCATTTTCTGACTTAGGTAGGTTCCTTGAACAATTCATTTAACCTCTCTGTGCCTCAGTTTCCTTATATAAAAAGAGGATGATAACATCCATGGAGTTATTGTGAGTCAAGTTATTTGTATAAAATGTTTGCAGGAGTTGTATATAGTAAGCATTTTTTCTACTTATCCTTACAGTGTCTGAAGTAAAAATAATATTATTATTAATAACAATAAGCATACAAGATCACTTATTATAAGGTAGGCACTTTGTTAAGCTACACACACATACACACACACACCCACATATGTACATATGTATGTATGTATATTTAATTATGCTCATTTACAGATGAGAAAACTGAGGCACAGTGTAAGTGACAGGTTGGGTGGCAGAGTCATGAGAGTCATGATTTAAACCCAGGCTGTCTGGCTTCAGAGCCCATGCTCTTTATCACTATGCTATGCTGCCTGAAAAAAAGTTAAAACAATGAATGAATGTTCCTGCTAGAAAAATACTGAAAAGAGTCAATCACTTTGACCCTACTGCTTTCAATAAGCGTGGACAGTTCTTGCAAAGTGCACACGAAGGGAAGACAAAGGCACTTGGAGGGCAGAGAAAGGTCAACTCAGTGTTGCCTGGCAGGGGCTTTCCAACCAAAGTCAGAATAGGAGGGTAGCCTAAAGATAGGGTTCTAGACCTGAATCCAAAGTCATTTAGTTTATAGCATGTTTTAAACTAACAAGGAACAAATGCTTATTATGAGCTTGGCCTTCTGTGGTACCATGAGGGATTATATATAACTGGAAGACTAGATATTGGTCTTAAAGAAGCTTACAGGGGGCCAAGGTATCTTCAGCTTCCCTCCAAACCCAGAAGTGAGGTTGACTTGTCCATTTACAACTTCCCTAGATTGCAGTGGGTATACTGGACCTGTTACTGCACACCCATTTGAATTTTAGGCCATTTGAAACTAAAGACATATTCATTGGTCACAATAGGACAAGTTGACCAGAAGGTCTTATCAATTCTTCAATATCCCTGAGGCCTCATCTCATAAAATCCCACTCCAAAAACTGAGGAATTTTAGGTCAACCGTGTGTTGAATCAATATTTTGCTATTGACTAATTCTTGGGAATAATTTGTTGCTTTTTTCATCCTCTTTGAATTCAGCTTCCTGCAAATGTCTTAACTTTGGATCCTTTCTAGATCACCTTTTCCATGCATGCTTCCCAGTAAAAGACTTCAAGTAACCTAAAATCTCAACCGAAGCCACCAGATGATGAACAGAAAGAGACAAGAAAGGAACATGGCAGGGAGGACAGAGGGACTGAGGAACAAGAAAGACAGTCAAAATGGATCACTGAATTCTTAAAAAGATGAGCATTTTTCATCTACAAGATTAGCAAATATCAAAGTTTGCTGACATACTATATCAGTTAGGAGTAGGAGAACCTGGCACTCTCATATATGGCTAGTGAGTATAAATCAGTACAACTGCCTATGGAGATAAAATCTGCCAAGATTTGCCCAATTTTAAATGCACACACACTTTGAATAAGTCATTCCCTGAATATTAACCTTATACCCGGGTGCCATCTCATGCTATACCAAAAAGACATCCAAATTCTGAGTACTGCTAAATTTCAGGAGAGATTTTAATGAATGGGGTTCATGATAACCACAGACATAAAGTTATTTGTAGTATAACTTCATCTTAATTAATAGTATAACTTCGCCTTTTCTTTTTCAATTTTTATTTATTTATTTATTTATTTTTGGCTGTGTTGGGTCTTTGTTGCTGCGCGTGGGCTTTCTCTAGTTGCAGCAAGCAGGGGCTACTCGTCGTTGCAGGGCACGGGTTTCTCATTGCGGTGGCTTCTCTTGTTGTGGAGCATAGGCTCTAGGCATGCGGGCTTCAGTAGTTGTGGCACGTGGGCTCAGTAGTCGCAGCTCGAGGGCTCTAGAGCACAGGCTCAGTAGTTGTGGCACACAGGTTTAGTTGCTCCGTGGCATGTGGGATCTTCCCGGACCAGGGCTCAAACCCATGTCCCCTGAATTGGCAGGCAGATTCTTAACCACTGCACCACCAGGGAAGTCCCTAACTTCATCTTAATTAACAAATTATGTTATAACAAATATGATGTCCAAGCAGATAGAGATCATATTTCGCTCATATTCCTTTGGTGATTAGACTGGGAGATTTGTTTAGGTGGATGCTATGTTCTATAGCGTTCAAGGGTAAGGCTTATTGGATCAACGGACAAGCTTTACTGTAAGGAGAAAGGTCTGGGTTTGAGAAAGGGGGACAGGCGGGTTCTAATCTCTCTTCTGCCAATAATTTTGCCTTCTTGAATAAGATACTTCACTCCTCTGATTTCCCTCATCCGTGAATGACAAATGTGAATTAGTTACAAATTTGCTTCACTTTTAATGATCCATCTCTACAACAGCTAAATTAAGCTGAATCTCAATGTGCTGACACAAAAGGAGGAAGGAACTAACACTTAAAAACTGAGCTCCTGGCAAACCAAGACGGCAGTGTGGAAAGATCCTGAACTCACCTCTTCCCTTGGATGGACCAAATCTACAGTTACATATGGAATAATTCCCTCTGAAAAAGAACTGAAAACTAGCTGAACTGCTCTTCCTCAACAAAAGATAAAAGGACCATAGGTAGTCGGGTAAGACAGGGAGAAATTTGGTCTTACCAAAAACTCCATCCCTGGTGTGGTGACTCACAACAGGAAGGAATCTCACAAGCCTGGAGCTTCTCTCAGAGGAATGAAGGGTTTGTGCCCCTTATCAACCCTTGGGACTTACACCAGAGAGATGAGCCCTCAAAACATCTGGCTTAGAAAACCAACGGGGCTTATGTCCAATGGACCTAAAGGGCTATAGGGAACTGAGATTCTCCTTTTAAAGGGCTCACAGGCAGTCTTATTTGCCCCAGGACCCCGCACCAAAGCAGCAATTTGCAAAATGCCTGGACTATATGTGAAGAGGATTCATTTGCTACTCCAGCATCTGCTGGAGGGGCAGGGGGACAGCTGGGACTTTCTCCAGAGATGGAGGCACTGGCAAATACCATTTTTTGCACTCTCACTCTACCGTGCTAGCACAGTGGGTGTGTGAGGACATGACACCCTCCCGCTGCCTTGCTAAGGCCTGTGGGGGCGAGAAGTTGCAACACCATCCTGCTGTCTTGCTGAAGCCAACAAGGGCAGGCAGTTGCTGCACTCCCCTGCTCCCAGGCTGTGGCTAGCAAGCATGAGCAGTCATGGCATTCTCTGGCTCCTTTACTAAAGCCAAGTGTATAGGCAGACAAGGCACTCTCCTGCTGCATTGCTGAAGTCAGAGAGCATGCTCTGCCCCCTTTTCTCTTTAGTTGCCTTGTTAAAGCCAGCAGACATGCACAGTCAACACAGGAGACACCTCTAGATCACCTGGCCCTGGTGGTCGAGGAGGCTTGTATGCCTGGGCTCCATGTGATTGTAACAATCAGAAAGACAGTTCTTGGCAGGCTACCACTCTCAGGGTACCACACAGACAGCAGACTAAAACACATCCCCAGTCTTCCTGCTAAAAAGGCCTATTTACTTGTCCTGGATCCGCATAAGGGACAAGCTTCAGGTTTGCCATACGTCTAAAGGCTACAGAGGCACTCCCAGGTAACATAAGCAGGGAGACACTATCTTTGAGCACTCCCCTGGTCTCACTCCAGCTCACTGATACCTTCCAGAAAAGTTTATATACTCATCTGGAGCTTTATTTTTGCAACTGTCACCCAGGGGTGATCTGGAGATCAGCAGGGTTTATGATTTCAGTCCCATGGAGCTGTACTTATTTACATACTTTAAAAGCTGCTGCTTCTAATCAGCCTGAAACTAGGTGCTAAATGAGATCCCTCCCCTTGGAACACTGACAGGTCTTGGCATACCCTCAACAACAGGGACTATCAAGAATAAATCAGGCTGCTTAGACAATCATAAAGGTTCAAGAGACAACCAAGAGCTAGGGCAAGGTTGAGTGATAAGGTGCACCACCTACACAAGGCCACTCCTTCAAGACTGAGAGAAGAAGCTATCTTGCCTAATACAGAGAAATAGTCAAGCAAAATGAGAAAACAGAGAAATATGTTCCAAACAAAAGAACAAGGTAAAACCTCAGAGAAAGATCTTAATGAAACAGAGATAAAAAATTTAAAGTAATGATAAAAAATTTAAAGTAATGATCATAAATATGCTCACTGAATTAAGGAGAAGAATGAATGAACACAGTGAGAACTTCAACAAAGAGATAGAAAATATAAGAAAGTACCAAAAAGAAGTCACAAAGATGAAGAACATGATAACTAAACTGAAAAATATACTAGGGGATTCAACAGCACACTAGATGAAGCGGAAGAATGGATCAGTAATCTGGAAGACAGGGCAATGGAACTCAACCAAAAAGGGCAGTAAAAAGAAAAAAAGAATTTAAAAAAAAGAAGACAGCTTAAGGGACATATGCAACAACATCAAGCAGAATAATATTCACACCATAGGGGTCCCAGAAGGAGAAAAGAGAGAGAAATGGGCAGAAAACTTCTTTGAATAAATAATGGCTGAAAATTTCCCTAACCTGAGGTAGGACACAGGCAGCCAGGTCCAGGAAGCCCAATAATCTCCAAATAAGATGAACCCAAAGAGATTCACACCAACACGCATTATAATTAAAATGGCAAAAGTTAAAGATAAAGTCTTAAAAGCAGCAAGAGAAAAACAACTTGTTACATACATAAACTATCAGCAAATTTTCCACAGAAATTTTGCAGACCACAAGGGTGTGGCATAATACATTCAAAGTGTGCAAAGGAAAGAACTTCCAACCAATATTACTCTACCTGGCAAGGTTATCATTCAGAATGGAAGGAGAGATAAAGAGTTTTCCAGACAACCAAAAACTAAAGAAGTTCATCACTACTAAGACATCCTTACAAGAAATGTTTAAAGGTGCTTCTTTGAGCAATGGCACTAATTAATAACAAGAAAGCATATGAAAGTAAAAATCTCACTAGCAAAGGTAGTTATAAGGTAACGGTAATAAATTAATCACTTGTACAGCTAGTATGAAGATTAAAAGACAAAAGCAGTAAAATTAACTAAAACTATAATAATTAGTTAAGGGATACATAAACTTTAAAAGATGTAAAATGTGATATCAATAACATAAAATACAGTGGAGGGGAAAGTAAAAATGTAAGGTTTTGGAGTGAGTTCAAATTTAAGTTACTTTCAACTTAAAATAAACTGCTATATACATATGATGTTACATACAAACCTTACAGTAACCACAAAGCAAAAACCTAGAGCAGATACCCCCCCCCCCAAATTGAGAGAGGCATCTAAATATAACACTAAAGAAAGTCATCAGACCACAAGGGAAGAGAGCAAGAGAACAAAGGAACAGAAAAGAAAAATGGCAATAAGTATATATCTATCAATACTTATTTTAAATGTAAATGAACTAAATTCTCCAATCAAAAGACATAGAGAGGGTGAATGGATTAAAAAAAAAAACCAAGATTAATCTATATGCTGCTTATAAGAGACTTATTTCAGAAATAAGGACACATATATACTAAAAGTAAAGGGAAGGACAAAGAGAGTCCATGCAAATGGAAATGAAAAGAAAGTTGCTGTAGCTATACTCATATAAGACAAAACAGACTTCAAAACAAAGACTGTAATAAAAGACAAAGAAGGGCATTACATAACAATAAAGGGGTCAATCCAATAAGAAGGTAAAACATTTATAAATAAATATGCACCCAACATAAGAGCACCAAATGCATAAAGGAAATACTAACAGACCTAAAGGGAGAAACTGACAGTAATACGATAATAGTAGGGGACTTTAACACCCCACTTACATCAGTGGAGAGATTATCCTGACAGAAAACCAAAAAAGAAACATCAGCCTTAAATGACACATTAGATCAGATGGGCTTAATAGACATATATAGAACTTTCCATCCCAAAGCAGCAGAATACATATTCTTTTCAAGCGCACAAGAAACATTCTCCAGGATAGATCACATGTTAGGCCACAAAAGAAGTCTCAATAAATTTAAGACTTGAATCATATCAAGCATCTTTTCTGAACACAATGGTATGAAATTAGAATCAATTATAAGATCAAAACTGGAAAAATCACAAGTAAAAATCATCTCAATAGATGCAGTAAAAGCATTTGACAGAATTCAACATCCATTTATGATAAAAACTCTCAACCAAGTGGATACAGAAGGAATGTACCTCAACATAATAAAGGCCATATTTGACAAGCCCACAGCTAACATCATACTCAAATGGTGAAAAGCTTAAAGCATTTTCTCTAAGATCAGAAACAAAACAAGCATGCCCCCTTCTCCCCACTTTTATTCTACATAGTATTGAAAGTCCTTGCCAGAGCAATTAGGCAAGAAAAAGAAATAAAAGGCATCCAAATTGGAAAGGAAGAAGTAAAACTGTCACTATTTGTGGATGACACACTTTATATATAGAAAACACCAAAGACTCCACAAAAAACCTGTCAGAACTAATAAACAAATTCAGTAAAGTGGTAAGATACAAAATGAGCACATAAAAATCTGTTGTGTTTCTAGACACTAACAATGAACTATCAGAAAGAGAAATTAAGAAAACAATCCCTTATAACTGCATCAAAAAGAATAAAATACCTAGGAATAAATTTAACCAAAGAGGTGACACAACTGTATGCTGAAAACTATAAGTTACTAATGAAAGAAACTGAAGAAGACACACACAAAAGAAGTGGAAAGACAGTCCACACTCATGGATTGGAAGAGTTAATATTGTTAAAATGTCCACATTACCCAGAGCAATATACAGATTCAATGCAATTAAAATTCCAATGACATTTATCACAAAAATATAACAAACAATCCTAAAATTTATATAGAACCACAAAATAACCCAATTAGCCAAAGCAACCTTGAGAAAGAAAAACAAAGCTAGAGGTATCGTGGTCCCTGATTTCAAACTATATTACAAAACTACAGTAATCAAAACAGTATGGTATTGGCATTAAAAACAGGACAGATCACATGTTAGGCCACAAAACAAGTCTCAATAAATTTAAGAAGACTTGAATCATATCAAGTCATATAGATTAATGGAACAAATAGAGAACCCAAAAATAAACCCACATGTATACAGCCAATTAATTTATGACAAAGGAGGCAAGAATATACAATGGGGAAAAGATAGTCTCTTCAATAAATGATGTTGGGAAAACTGGACAGCCACACACACAAGTATGAAACTAGACCACTATCTTACACCATACACAAAAATTAATTCAAAATGTATTAAAGACTTGAATGTAAGACCTGAAACCATAAAACTCCTAGAGGAAAATATATGCAGTAAGCTACCTGACACTGGTCTCAGTGAGGAATTTTTGGATCTGACTCCAAAAGCAAAAATAAAAAAGTGGGACTGAATCAAACCAAAAAGCTTCTGCACAGCAAAGGAAACCAACAACAAAATGAAAAGGTGACCAACGAATGGGAGAAAATATTGGCAAATCATATCTGATAAAGGGTTAATATCCAAAATATATAAAGAACTCATACAACTCAATAGCAAAACAAAAACAAAAACAGAAACAAAAAAACCTAACTAAAAACAATCCAGTGAAACACTGAATAGAGGAGCTGAATAGATATTTTTCCAAAGAAGACATACAGATGGCCAATAGGCACATGAAAATATGCTCAACATCATTAATCATCAGGAAAATTCACATCAAAACCACAATGAGATATTACCTCATACCTGTTAGATTGGCTATTATCAAAAAGACAAGAAATAACAAGTGTTGGTGAGGATGTGGAGAAAAGGGGGCCTTCATGCACTGTTGGTGGGAATGTTAATCGGTACAGCTACTACAGACAACAGTATGGAGGCTCCCCTTAAAAAGAGAACTATCATGTGATCCAGCAATTCTACTTCTGGATATTTATCTGAAGAAAACAAAAATAATAATTTGAAAAGATATAAGTTCCCCTTTGTTCACTGCAGCATATTTACAATAGCCAAGATATGGAAACAACCTAAGTGTCCATAAATGAATGAATGGATAAAGATGTGGTATATATACACAACAGATGACTACTCAACCATAAATAAAAGAATGAAATCTTTCCATTTGTGATAACATGGATAGACATTGAGAGCATTTTGCTAAGCTAAATAAGTCAGCTAGAAAAAGACAAATACCATATGATTTCACTTATATGTGAAGTCTAAAAAACAAAGCAAACTAAACAAAGTAAAAATCATAGATACAGAGAAGAGAATGGTGGTTGCCAGAAGGGAGTGAGGTTGGGGAGTGTTCAAAACAGGTGAAAAGGGTCAAGAGGTACAAACTTCTAGTTATAAAGTAACTAAGTCATGGGGATACGCCATATAAAGCATGGTGACTATAGTCAGTAATACTGTAGAGCATACTTGAAAGTTGTCAAGATAATAAATCCTAAAAGTTAACTTTGTATGCTGATGGATGGATGGTAACTAGACTTACTGTGGTGATCATTTCAAGATGTATACAAATATTGAATTATTATACTGTACTCCTGAAACAAATATAATGTTATGTATCAATTACAGCTCAATAAAAAAAATTTTAACAAACAAAACAAGAACAAGAAGTGAGTTCCTACTAATTACTTGCCATTGTAGTTCTCCATTTCTTAACCCTGCCAACAACCTTACAAGGTTAAGTATTATCATCTTCCTTTTACAGGCTAGGAAGTTGAAGCTCAGAGGAGTTAAGTAGTTTTCCAGATTCCAGAACAAGGAAGTGGCAGAGCAAGGGTTCAAACCCAGTTGAATTTAACCCCAAATCTGGGTTCTTTGCTTTTTGCTGTATTTTTTCTATATCCAGTAATCCAGACTTAAAGAAAAAAAATTTCTCTATCATGGATTTTGTCATAATAGGAATACATCTGAATGCAAAAGCAAAAAGAGAAAATATTTTAAAGGAAAATAATGAAAAAGAAAAAAGATAAGTTTGTTCACCAAAGAATTAAATAGATAATTTAAAAAAAAATTCTGAATCACCAAAAGTGACTTAAAATTTGTTTCTACATAGTACTAAAATAACAAGATGATTTGTTGTTAATTGACTGTATTTAGAATAATGCAAATATGAGTGTATGGTTCTTTTTTTCTACCAGTTGCATTATAAAGACATAGACTGAATCACTCCTACACCTAGTCCAGGAATAGTTTCAACTGAAAGGTCATTTGTGTTGTTAACTCACACCCAAAACAAAAGTAATGCATTCATCCTATGAATAACTCCAGAACTCTAAGCTCTCAATGGCCCTTTCTTTAATTTGGTGACCAGTTATAATTTTTAAAAACTGGGGTTGGAGGATGAGGGAGTATAGTTGTTACTCAACTTACTTAAATCTATTGGCTGAAGGACTAAACGAAAAATTATAGTGGAGTATCCTTAATCTGAGGTTATCTGTAGTGGAGACTATTCCCTCTCTGAGTTTAGAAGTTATTTGAGATGTAATCTATTTGAAATGTAATCTATTTTTCAAAACAAGGCTCGAAAGAGAGGGGAGGGGAGCGGCAGAGGTGGCATCAGGGGAAGACACCTTATAAATTAGTGGAATAAAGGAAACAAAGGGTGGAGTAAACTAGAAAAAAAGTCACTCCTCACTCCACGGGGAGGGTTCTGCTTGCAGAAATCTTTCTCCCAAGAAGGACCTACAGGTTCGGAGAGCAGCACACCTCTAATCCGTTAGGGTAGGAACATCCTTTCTAGGATTTACTGCCATCCAAAGCCACTTGGAACCAAGATTGCCTCTACTGTAAATTGAGACAAAAGGAAAAGTTTCTTCTAGGTTTGAGAGCAAAAAGGTTTGAGTGAGTCTCTGCTGAGTGAAGACCTATAGCACAAATAGGATGTCTACCCTATGAGAAGGAATAGGGAGAATCAGGGGCCTACCTGAAATCCTGGGCTTCAAGGCTCATCTAAGGGCAGAAGAGTGGGCTCACCTGATGCTCTTGTCACGTCCTCTTAGAGGTACACCCATGCAGCCTTCAGTAAGAAGGCAGATGGAGGGAGGCGGCATCTCCTATGACCACTTCCACTAGTTTCCTCCTTGCTCTGGGGCTTTTAACTGAAGATATCATAGTGGGTATTTCAATGCAGGACGTCACTCTTACAGCATCACACAGTGACCAAAATATTTCATCAGGATAAAATATTTTTTACAAATACAATCATGGGAGTGTGCTGTGCTGTTGTAGAATGTGAAGCACTTTGCGCATTGTCAGTAATATATCCTCATTATACCCTGACTATGATCAACATGGGGAGTTTACTGGGAGATGATGTCTCAAGAACCCAATCGTCCTGGGGCTGCATCACCCCCAAAAGCAGCGGGAAGACCCACTACTCAGTTAAAGCAACAAAACAAAACAACACAAAATTCTGAAAAATTCAGCTTCCATTTATTTGTGGGTCATTTCTGGGATCTATTCTATTCCATCAGTCTATTTGAGTGTTCACTGTAATATTCTTACAGCCTTACATATTCAGAAATAGTTCATAACTTTTTAAAGTCAGGGTCTCAGCATCACACGGAGAGGCCCACAGATTCTTCTACACAGCAGGACACTGGATGATTAAAGAAGGAAGAGCTGGTACAGTTGAGAGATATGAAAATAAAAACAAATTTCTGTCTCTCAGAATTTAATTTCTCACCGAAGCTACGGAAGGATCCACTTTCAAGACTTTGTAACACTTTCTTACTTAAATGCTAATTCCCTCTTGCAATTCTAAGTAATGACTGCCTTTAAAAAATCCTGCAGCAACACACAGAGCCATGTCATTCGCCGACCTTGGTATATTCCTAATGAGATGTCCCTCTGTGATACAAGAACTACTGATGGGGGATGGGAATAATGAAGGAGAGAGTGGAAGATGAATGATGTAGAAGGGACACCATTAACATTTTCCATGAGCATGATCAATATGCTGTGTAATAGAAACATAATAAATCACTTCATCGACGAACTCTCACCCCTGAAGAAAGCAACTCATAGGTTTGGCAGCAGAATCCAGTAAACAAATTATCCTGAGAGATTAACTGGATGTGAACTAAAGCCTCTCTCTGTAACATTTCCTTATTCCAACTGTATACAGTACAAATGTGCCTTAAAACTATCAGGATGGCTCTAAACTTAATTTCTAAGTTGTTGAAAAATTCTTCTGATCCCTTGCTATAGTGTCATTCTTCTTCACCTTTTTGCTTTTTCTTTACAGTGAAAAAAAAAAAAAAAAACATGATCAAAGTTGAGACATAAAATTCCAGGGATCTTAATTCAAATATAGACAGACTCATGATTTAATTTCTCCTAGAAGCTTATTCATTTGTCTCTCCAAGTTAGCTCTCACACACTTCCAAAACACATTAAACAAACCTACATGCAGAGCTCAAAGTAAGGATACCTATGTCCAGGGCAGGGTATGATAATCCCCAAATTCCCATGAGTTGGGTTTCAGAAAACATGAACTACAAGTGTGCTTGGAGCCCTGATGCATGGCAGACTAGAACATGTACCACAAGACAGCTGGTCCATCCTGCTCTGGCCCACAAGCTAAGAGAGTATGTGTGCAGATGAGGCTGTCCTGAAACCTAAGGAATGGATGATACTTCAGTGGGTCCTCACTATAATTTATGCCTTCTTCATCTCTCAACTGGATTAGCATAAAAACCTCCTTACAGGTCTATGGTCTTGCTCCCATCATGCTTCCCAAATGTATTTCTCTACACTGCAGCCAATGTGAACATTTAAAACACAGATTTGATCATTTCCTTCTCCTCTGAAAACATTCCAGTGGCTCCCCACTGCCTTCAAGATGAAGTCCAGCATTCTGCTGCATGGTTTTCCATAGTTATGACACCAAGAAGGAAAAGCAGGACTTCCCTGGTGTCCCAGTGGTTAAGAATCTGCCTGCCAATGCAGGGGGCACAGGTTCGATCCCTGGTCCTGGAAGATCCCACATGCCACAGGGCAACTAAGCCCATGTGCCACAACTGCTGAAGCCTACACTCTCTAGAGCCTGCGAGCCACAACTACTGAAGCCCTCATGCCTAGAGCCCGTGCTCTGCAACAAGAGAAGCCACCGTAATGAAAAACCCGTGCACTGCAACGAAGAGTGGTCCCAGCTCACCACAACTAGAGAAAGTCCACGCGCAGCAGCAAAGACCCAACACAGCCAAAAAAAAAAAAAAAGGAGGAAAAGCAGCAGTGGCAGTGGCACCTGCAGCAGTTTGTCAAAGGCAGGCACAGAGGAAAGTCTGTATTAGTTTCCTAGGGCTGTTGTAACAAAGTACCACAAACAGGGCGGCTTAAAATACAGAAATTTTTTGTCTCACAGTTCTGGAGGCTGTAAGGCCAAAATCAGGGTGTTGGCAGGGTTGTTTTTTTCTGAGGGCTATGAGTGAGGATTAGTTCCGACCTCTCTCCTGGCGTCTGGCGGTTTGCTGGCAATCTTTGGCTTGTAGATGCATCCCTCCAGTATCTGCTTTCATCTTCACATGGCACTCTCCATGTTCCTCTCTTCACATCATCTTCCTTTTGTGTATGTCTGTTTTTGTGTCCAACTTTTCCCTTTTTATAAGGACACTAATCATAATGGATTAGGATCCACCCTAATGACCCTAATTAACTTGATTACCTCTACAATTATAGACCCTATCTCCAAATAAGGTCACATCCTGAGGTACTGGGGGGTGATGACTTCAGCATATCTTTTAGGGGGGACACAATTCAACCCATAACAAAACCCTGTTCCAAGATGAGGTGTGACTCTCTAAACCCCTTCCAAACACAATTTCTATTGGTTTCTGATTTGCAGGACACAATAAGTTATATATTAAGTATGAAGTGAAATATGTGACTTCGTGTTCTAAGATGTTGTTTGCAAATTTATCTCACCTCATTCCAAGAATTTAAATTGCTTGAAATGTGTTTTTACCTTTGAATTCCTAACATTATTTTTGGGTGAAAATGATAAGATTTACAACAAAAAATATAAAGAAGACTCTGTCCTATAATTTATTAACTTGGGCAATCCTCTCACATAACTTCTCTGAGCCTCAGTTTCCTAGCCTGTAGAATGGAAATAATAAGACTGCCCATTCTGCCTTCCATACTGGATTTTGCAACAATAAAATGACACATACTATATGACGATGTTTTGAAAAGGTGTGAAACGGTATAATAATGAAAAGTCATGGTATTCCTACTCTTACTTAGCTGTCTGTTTTACACTGGTAATAGAAATCAGAGTTCTTACAACAGAAACCAGAACAGATGGGGTAGTATAAGAGAATGAGGTTTACACTGGCAGGTTGTTTTCCTTCCATCTTAATTGGCCTTACTGCCCACCAGGGTTGACATGTTAAACTACACACTATCCTAGTCACTAAACTTCTTACATGCATTTTGTTCCCACAAAATTGATCGCTCATGAAAAGAGGACAACTAACTTGTGGAAAACATGAGAGAGTGTATTAGTATATTTTTAATGGGGGAAAGGTACAACAAAATAGTATAAAAGACACCTGACTAATTAAGGAAAAACATGATTTTTAAAAGCCCACTTCTAAGGTGCCACTTCCCTGGTGGCACAGTGGTTAAGAATCCACCTGCCAATGCAGGGGACAGGAGTTCGAGCCCTGGTCCAGGAAGATCCCACATGCCACAGAGCAACTAAGCCCGTGTGCCGCAACTACTGAGCCTGTGCTCTAGAGCCTGTGAGCCACAACTACTGAGCCCACGTGCCGTAACTACTGAAGCCCATGCACCTAGAGCCCGTGCTCCGCAACAAGAGAAGCCACCAAAATGAGAAGCCTGCGCACCGCAATGAAGAGTAGCCCCCGCTCGCTGCAACTAGAGAAAGCCCGCGCGCAGCAACAAAGACCCAACGCAGACAAAAATAAATAAATAAAAAATAAATAAAAGCCCACTTCTAATACTCCTTGATAATATATGGTTCAGAGGTACATACTTTTTTTTTTTTTGGTGGCTGGACATAATTTTATTTTTTTAAAGACTATTTTATTTTTTTTATACAGCAGGTTCTTATTAGTTATCTATTTTATACACATCAGTGTGTACATGTCAATCCCAATCTCCCAATTCATCACACCACCACCCCCCACTGGCCGCTTCCCCCCCTTGGTGTCCATACATTTGTCCTGAGATACATACTTTTGTAACAAGTAAAAGTGTGCCTTTTCCAGAATAACCAAATTCAAAAGAACAAAATTACATCATCTTAAATAAGATGAAATGATTCTGTGTCAGACACCAGGGTGTTTCTTTAACCAAATGAAAAGAAACAGTGGTGGCTTTTTTAGTTGTTTTTTTTTGCAGAACCCAAGTAGCCATTTCCACAAGTCGTACCATAGAGTTATATGGTGTTTTAAGTGGTATAACACTGAGGGAAGAAAAGAAGGAAAAAAAATGGTTCTTTTAAAGTTTCCAGGCATAGAGAGCCACTTTACTCACCCATTGTATTGCTGTGTAGTTGTAATGAACACAGGTAGAAACTCTCCTGATGGATGGAATTTCATGTGGCCTATGTACATGGTGCTTCTCCAGGGATCCTCTAGTTGCAATACACCATGGAGTGTGCAAAATGAATGGTGCCCCGGGTTGTGCAATGCAGCTGTCCTAGTAGAGTAGGGGCAGGAACTAGGATTGGGATCCCAGAAAAAAGCAGAGTATGAAATGGAATAAACATGACTCACAATAGCTTTATGGAAGGCTGTGGTGGAATGGAAAAAAGTGCTGGTCTGGGAGTCCAACAGACCTGGGTCTTGGTTTACAATCTAGTACTTACTGGCTGTAAAACTTTAGTAAAGTCACATGAGCTGCTCCCTTATTCTAAAATGGAAATGAAAACTGCAACTACCTTTTCTACCTCTAAGGATTATTTTGAGAATCCAATGAGATTATGCATGGGACAGTGCTTTGTAAACCTGACTTAACAAATGGAAGATGTTATTATCTTGGGTAGAGTTCAGTTTCCCAAAAGTCTGTCTCGAACCATGAAAACTTTTTTTTTCCTCGGGGTCCAAAAGTAAATGTCCAAATACAGCTGTTCTACTTAATTTTCTTCTGTCATAAGCATAGTGGGATTTTTATTATTCTGTATAAACCATACAAGGCCACTTTCATTTGTCAATGTCTATTATTACTGCCACTAGTCATTCTGTGTAAAATATTTCCAAACCCAGTCTTGACTCAAAAAGTCCCCTGGGTGGAACAGGTTAGGTAAACAATCAGTGTCTTATATTTTGAAAATTATTCTTCTAGGATAATACATGTAACTACTGATAATTATACCTATGATTTTCCTGATGAAGCTCCAGAAAGCTGTTTGTTTTAAAATTGCTTCTAATTAGCTGATTTCAAAAAAGTTTAATCTTGTAAGCACTGCTGGCTTGATACAGTTGTAGATCTAAAGGTTCTTTGGCTTTCCTTATTGAAGTCAAGTAGTGATGGAAAGAGCCCTTTCCTGTTAATGAGTCATTTATATCTAGTGCCATCATGGGCACCAACAGTGCACCCTCTCAATGACTTGTTCTAAATGGGAGAGTGAAATGGGCTTCACTTCTAGAATCAAAAGGCAGAGCATTGCAAAGACAAACACAGTGAAACTGCAAATTTGGACCTTTACATTTCTGTATATTTTCAGTACTATGCTTTCATTATGAATACTGAAATTGAGAAGTTGAATATTGATAGGGATTATTCTCACATAAGACTGGGATTCTGGCTTAAAATATCACAGTAGTTCTGCTCTAGATAAATCCCCACTTCCCCATCAGAAGAGGATACATTCTAGATACAGCCATTCTTCTGGAACAGGGAACCAGCCCTCCATTTACATCAGTATTTCTATAAGAAAAGGCAATTCCGGGTCAAGTAGGTTCTTGGAACAATTTACATCCCTCCCTACTACAATCCTGAATGCATCAAGGATTACTTCTTCATCAACTGGTCATCAGAAGTTGCAGAGGCCATGGCCAGGGTCCTTGGTGAGGCCAGAGAAGAAAAGGTTCCCATAAGCTCTCACTTGGAAATGCCAAGTGAAGATTTTTTAAGCCAAATATTTGCATTTCAGGCACTGACTGTAATCTCAAAATAACTGCCCTGTCTCCACATGAATAAGGCAGATAAATTCAGACTCCCCTAGCTCAGAGGTTCTCAACCTGCAGCAACTTTGCCCCCCAGGAGACATACAGAATGCCTAGAGATATTTTTGTCACTACCAGGGATAAAGGGGGTGCTACTAGCATCTAATGTGTAGAGGCCAGGGATGCAGCTAAACATCCTACAATGCTCAAGAGAGGTCCTCATCAACAAAGAGTTATCTGGTCCAAAATGTCAATAGCGTAAGGTTGTGAAGCCCTGCCCTAACTAGTAGAACAGTAAACCCTGCTAGAAAATACAAGACAGTCCCTACAACAGATATAAACTCTATAAAATATAGACTTAAATATTAAATATCACTGTTTTTAAGCACTGAATATACTTTCGTAGTCACTGGATGGAAACACACACACAGATTTTAAGCACTGTTAAAACCTCCATTTTCTCTTTGTACTCACCTTCAATAGCTCTGCATAGAAAGAAAACATAAAGTGAATGAGTAGGTGCTAGAAAATGGGGGGAGAAGAGAGGAAACAGAAGGGAAAAATAAATGTAAAAAAATCCCTATCCCTTCTCTGAATATAGACCTGACATAACACTTCAGGCAAACAAAAGAGGCATCTTGTTGGAGCCAATGAAGTTTTATTGCCATAGACATGAACATCATAAAATTTTCCAAAAGCTAAAATGTAAGGTTTTGTTCCCTAGCTATCACAATCTACAGTAAACAAACCCAATACATGGTACACAAAAGGTTTTTCATTAAGCTGTTTCTAGAGTAGGAAGAAATATAATTGTGTGATCTTAAAATTAAAATTACTTCCACAGACTCACTGGGCTTCAATGGCCAAGAACAGAATCCCTGAGCCTTTCACACAATGTACACATTTAGGACATGAACCCAAGTACAACCCCTGAAAACCTCAAACCCATAGCTCTTTCATATTGCTCCCTATCAACATTATGGAGACATTCATGGAGCTGGCTGTCTAAGCAGAAATCAGCCAGGCTATTGAGAACATGAATTCTGGAACACAAGCTACCATCAAATTCACTGAGAGATTAATTTATTAAAAGACAGAATCTCAGAATCTCACTGTTGGAAAAGGAGAAAAAAATTACCCGTTATTTTTTGAATCCCCTCAACAAACTGACCAAGAAGTCATCCAATCTGTTCCTGGATTCCTTGTCACCTCCATGTCACCTCAATGATAGAACTGACTTAAGACTATTTCTTGGAGCTTACACACTGTTAAGTTCTGTATAAACTAAGATATATGGATGCTATTATTAACAACCCCCCAATTTCAAGAGCATAAAACTATGACGGTAGAAACCTATTTATTCTCTTGAATCATGTACTCCTTGTATTCTGTCTGCTTATCTTCTGATCTGGAAACAGAAATACAGGTATGTCAATGGCGGTCCAACTTGAACCAACCTCTTCAACCCTATCTTTTTCTCTTCAATGGCACCTTGAAATTCTCCTAGATATATGGAAGGTAGGGTCAGGGCAACACAACAAAGCAGGGCAAAGGAGATACAAGCTGTTTGGGAAAGAGGACTTGACTCCTACAACTCATCTCTCCTTTCACCCACCCCTCATGGGATTCAGGAGTACAGACACCAATTTTTTCATGACTCTACTTATTTCACTTTCAATCAGGTCAGCCAATCTCATAACCTTGAATACTATCTATACACAGGTAACCCCAAAATAGTATCAGTCTAGACTTCCCTGATCTCCAGATGCACCCCGGGACTCACACCACAGGCTCCTCAAACTTAACAAGTCTAAAACCAAACTCTGGGCTTCCCTGGTGGCACAGTGGTTGGGAGTCCACCTGCCAACGCAGGGAACACAGGTTCGAGCCCTGGTCCAAGAAGATCCCACATGCTGCAGAGCAACTGGGCCCATGTGCCACAATTGCTGAGCCTGCGCTCTAGAGCCCGTGAGCCACAACTGCTGAGCCCATGTGCCACAGCTCCTGAGCCTGCGCTCTGGAGCCCGTGCTCCACAGCGGGGAAGGACACCGCAGTGGGAGGCCTGTGCACCATGGCGAGGAGTGGCCTCCGCTCTCCGCAGCTAGAGAAAGCCCGCGCACAGCAACGAAGACCCAGTGCAGCCAAAAATAAATAAATTTTTAAAAATAAATAAAAATAAAACCAAACTCTCTGTTTTCTCCCCAAACCTCCCACAGTCAGTTAAAGGTAACTCCCATCCTCCCAGACTCCAAACCCTGGGGTCACAGCTGACACTTCTGTCTCCCACATCCCATATCCAATCCATTGAGAAATTCTGTCAACTGAGTTCTGGCTCTGTTTATATAGCCAGAACTCAATTGATTATCCTAACTTCTACCTCTGGACATGAGCAGGAAGACCAGAGAGAAGGTTACTGCAATGATCCCAGTTACGGAGGCTTGGTCTTCCTGCTTCTATCCCTAGTTCCTCTTCAGTGTACACTCCATACAGCATTCAACAATTATATAAAAACATAATATAAATCATATCATCCCTCTACTCAAAACTATCCTTTCATGGACTACCGGCCCTAAACAATCTAGACCCCATTTTTTCCCTGAATTCCTCTTCTCTTTCATCCTTGTTCACTCTACTCCAGCCACCCTGGACTCCTTGATGTTTCTAGAACAAACCAGGCCAACACTACTGCCTCAAGGCCTTTACACTTGCTATTCTCTCTGTCTGAAACCTTCTTCCTCCAAGTATCTGCATTATTTACTATCCTTCCCTCTAGAGCTCCAAGAGGACAGGGAGTTTGGGGTCTGATCTGTTCACTGCTATATCCCCAGGGCCTAGAAGAGTGGTTGTTATGAAATAGTTGCTCAATTGCTCAATAGTTGAATGAGTGAAATAGAGATAGTCATCAGAGACCTTTTTGTCTTACACCTGCGGATCACTTTTAGAGACCACAGAGAGCACGCACACCTGCAATTAGATGAATGACTCAGTATTAAAATGTAAACATAAACCAAATATTTAAAGATCTTTAAGTGAAAAAAAATTATGCAAATAACTTTACATTTTCCATATTAAGATAATTTCCTTTTATATTATGATCATTTGAATTTTATATAATATCAATGTTAGCAAAAATGAAGGCGGAAACCAAATTATTTAGAAATGATCAGTACAGTGTTTTTTAGAAATGCGTGAATTCTGTATTTAAGAATTTTAGATTGTCCCCCGTTTCAGACACCTTCAATTAAACCTATTCTAATCCTGGCTAAGTGAGAATCCAACTTCAAAATTTCACACCCAGGCACAGCTGTTTGACAAGTGCAGCAGGAGCCCGTCAAGACACTTGGCAGCGTCATTCCTTCAGAACACAATGGGCTTTATTTTTCAGGGTGGGGCAACCCCTATTACTCACTGATGGTAATTAGCAAGCCAATCTTCGGAGGAAATGTACAATCAAGCAACTAGAAACGTCTTCTATGAAACTCCTCCTTGAGAATAGATCATTGACACTGCAAATGGTCAATATGTACTCTTAATTTTGAACGAAACTGTCCATTGATTTACTATGATCTATGTTCCTGACCCTGTGGTCTAGTGAAATTCATTTTTCTGAAGTTCTGAATTCAAGAGAAGTGACAGTGACACAGCTGTTGATTCTGATTTACTACCTCAATGGAGTAAGCAATTAGAGTGATTTCTCCCTTATTTGCTCAGATTATACAGCTCCTTCTTGCCTGGTTCCATCATAAAGACCCCATTCCATGAGCATAGCACAAAACCAGGGTTACAATCTAAAGCTGATCTCCCCAGGACACACGATGGAGCAGGATCAGGCTGACCCAGACAGCCGGAGTTGCTGGAGTCCTCACCAGTGGTGGGTCAATGCACTGGGCTGCTGGGAGAAGTACTTGCTACAGGAACAACTAGAGGTAATTGCTATAAACTCAGTCCTTGCCTCAAGAACCTAAATACTCCCCACCTCAATTTATGATGTAGTTTGGGGCTTTCAGAAAATATAGCACCTGTCTCATTGTCACCTTTATAACAACTTGTATCCCAGCACACCTCCCACCAACACCTTCAACAAGTTTCGACAAGTGCAGCTGCATTGCTTGAGATGGGCCAAAAGGTCAGGGCCCTGAAACTTTGTCAGCTTGATTATCTAAAGCGACTGGAAAACACTCCATGTGTTACAGAGAACAGATAGACTTTCCACTACACAAAAGCAGCTTTGTTTCTGTATATGTGACGCCTCCTAATTAGAATCAATGATTTTTTTATTGTCGTTCCTGATAAGCTTGTTTGCCTAGCTTCGTTTTCCTAAAACACTTTAAACGTTTCTAGGAAGGGTGAATGTCGGCAGAACACTGAGACAGGCCTTGAACCACGGCTGTGGTATTGCATGATGTTTACAATTCGTCATCCTTGGGGGTAATTTTGCAAGCTTAAACACACTAAAGGACATATTATATAGAGCCAGGCAATTTCATTTTGTTTGAATATATTTATGGAAACGGACCAAAAGTGTCCATAGAGGCACACTGTCATTTTTTCCTTTTGTGTGTGCCAGTTCATGACCAAAAGCAAGCATTCAGAGAATAGAAGAGCACTTACGACCACACTGTGTGTATCAAATAAGTTACTTTATGAACAGATGGGGAATATTGTGTTTCAGGGTCTTAGTAAAATAGCCCTTCACACCACATTTCTGTTCACGATGGTGTATCTCTCTGTGATTCATTTATGACCTTGCCCTTGATAATGAGCAGATATCCCTCAAGGGTGAGTGCCTGTGGGACATGAAGACATCACACATCCTCATGACTTAGAAAGATGATGAGCAGTGGGGAATTATGCACCAAGAACATGTAATTTGGACAAGGTGGGAAAAACTGAGTAATTCACTTGAGATAACAAGAGTTTTCCCAGCAGTGGTGACTGTACGGCAATGGAATCCTTGGAGAGTAAATAAGAAAAAAATGGTTGGGCTGGGAAGGATTTAGTAAGTTGAAAAGCAAGTTATAGAAGCCAGCACTGATAAGAAAAAAGAAATGGTCTTTTACAAAACCACTTTGATGAGATAGGGTGGCCACTCAAGAAAAACTCAAAGATCAAGATTTGAATGTTTCTTCTTTTCAAGGGGATACAGAGAACCAGGATAAGTCAGGGGTGAAGCAGGAGAGGGACGTCTAGTTGCTTGCTGCAGATACAATATTCTGTGTTTAATGTCCTCCTGTGCACACATAGAGACCACACTTCCCAAGCCCCCTTGCAGTTAGCTGGGGTCATGTGATTGAGTTCGGGCCAATGGGATGCAGAAGAAGTGAAGCGTGTCATTTGCAGATCCAGCTTCCAAACCTTCTGCACAATCCTCAACATGCTCTTTCACCCTAGACTCAGATTGCAGAGCTATTAGACTGAAGGTTCCTGAGCCACTGTACAATCACAAGGAGCAAGCTGTATTACAACATGAATAAGAAACAAACCTTTATTGTACCAAGCCACTGAGGTTTGGGGCTGTCTATTACAGAAGTTAGATTATCTTAACATACTCCAATAACGCTTCCTTGTTATCGTTTGCCTTTTCAAATATCATGTTATTGCTTAAGAGTATCTCTCATCTCATTTTTAAGCAAAATTATTTCAGAGACCTTTAAGAGCAATGGAAAAAATTAATTTGCTTTCAGATCAGAATACAGGATACCCAAGGAAAAAAATGGCTGGCAACATTTTCTGAGGTGTTGGAGGGAACGAACGAACTGTCCTTTTGCTTCCTAAAAGTTAACTCAAAAACTTTATTTGCTTATTTTTAACATTTTATTATGGAAAATTTCAAATCTTCTCACAAGTAGAAACAATAGAATAATAATAACCTCCATGTACCCATCCTGACTCCAAGAATATATGAATATACACACATATGTGTGTATATATATATATATATATATACACACACACACACACACACACACACACATATACATATACACAGATACAGATAGATCAGTTGATTGGTTGGTAAAAAGACAGAGATGTATGTAAATATATTTGAGAGATACTATATGTTATTCTAATCATTGAGCCACGTGCCATGGGTAGGACTCAAAGATGAATAATGACGTTGGAATATGTAGTTAAAAAGAAGAGAATGTGAGACTCAAGCTCCACAAATTACTTCACTCTGAGGGCTATGGTGAAGATTAAAGTAATCTAGTAGCTCAGAATTTGTAACACCATTATTTTCTTTCCCTTTTCATTTCCCTAAATGAGTTTCTGTCTAAGGGAGAGGTTTAACACTTTCTTCCTAGTGAAAATAGCAACTACCCCTGGGAAGGCCAGTGCACTGAATCTTTTCTCAGTCATTCACCATTTATATGTATGAATTTTATCTTTGCTGAACTTTTTTCCCAAAAGCAAGCCTTGAATAGATGGAGGGAAAAAATAAGGAGCAAAAGCACGGCCCCTAAGGCAGCATGGAAATTCTGAGGGAAGGAGACAATAAGAGTCACCACAAATGTAATGGAAGACAAATTTCCATTTCAGAATTTTTTTAAGGTGGGGTCCCCCATTTTCCCTTCATTACAACTGCTCTTCCACCTCCAAATCCATTCTCTTGGCTAACAAAGCACCATTTGGTGGTTTCACACTAGAAACTGACTGGGAATGGGAGATGGAAGTGGCAGAAGAGAAAGAGTTTAGTTGTAGCAATATTTCTCATCAAAGGATGAGCTTTCCCAGCTTAAAACTTAAAGCATTTTCAAATAAGCACGCTAAAACACAAAAAAGAAATTGTTCTATAAATACAAGCCTGAGATGCTGCCTCGTAAATTTTAAGGACAAGACCAGTCAGATGCCTTATCTGGAGCACTCTGAACACCTAAGTCTACTGATGTTGGCTCCAGGCTGTGCTCTCTGGTCACACAGGCAAATGGCCCAACATTGGGAGGCTCAAGCCCCAGGTGAGGTGAGTGCTTCTAGAGCAGGAAGCTCGTGTAACAAAAGGCCAGTCTCTGCTTTCACTCTGCCTTCCCCAGTCTAGAGAGGCATGAGGCCCTAAGGTGTTCCAGATTGAATCACCAGGAATGGGTGCCATTTTGATGAGAATTTACTTAATGTGCACTCCTCTAACCATCTCAAATATTTAGCTCTGCTCTGTATTAATTCAGTCTGAGAAGAAAAAAATTCCATAGTAAATCTTAGCAGTCAGAGTGTGGGGGGAAGTCTGGAAAGGGCTGACAAGCTCAACATGACGAGTACCAGTCCAACCTTTGCTTAACAGTACTTCACTCCTTTACGGATTATAAAAGGAAATATTTAACGAATAGAAGGCTACTCATACACAGGATAATGTATGCAGCCTCTGTCCACATCTTAGTCATTCTACATAACTGATCAAATAGCCTTTGGTCCCTAGTCTTCCTCAGGTTTTTAATTTTCTTTAAAGCCCACAACAGAAAATACTTTTATGTTTGTCTCCATTTATGTGTTTCCCTGGCTGATCATTTGGCATAAGAAAAATTTGTGTTTCTTATTATAGCTGTCAAGAGATACATTTCAATGAAGAATGAAACTATAAACTTTAAGAGACAATGAGATGGTTTGGGGGACGTCAAAGTTTCATTTCACATGCACTAAAGCACTGTGCTTACTTCCTTAGTGATGCTGCCTCCTAAGACGTTTTTTGTTTTAACTGAATTTGCATTTGTATTAACTAGATGTGTAATTCTTTCTAATTTTCAAAATATTATCCCTGTTTGAGAGTAAAAGTCCTTTGTTATTGGCCCAAGGTGAATTTCCAGCCTCCCTTCACACTCCTACCTAGTCTTGGACCATTGAACTACCTAGGAACTGTTTCTTTCCTGGACTCTTTCACACCCCTGTGTTATCACATATTGTGGTCCTCCATTTGAATGGCTTCCTTCCTTTTCTCTGCAAGAACCACTGTCTTCTTTCACGATGCAGTCACCTCCTCTAAGACTCTACAGAGCTGGAAGTTTCTTCCCCTGTTTTCCCATTAAACCAATCTGCATAGACCTATATCATAGCCCTTGTTTCATTACTGTGTAAATAACTATTTTCACAGCTGTCACTGCTAGAAGACTGTGATCTCCTCAAAAGAATGTCCCATTTATTTCCATACCTACTCACCCCCAGCTTCCAGGACAGGGCATGGCACATGGCTTGTACTCAGTGATCAAATGAATGAATGAGCATGCATTGATTGGTTGGACACATCAGTGCATATACTGTTTGGTTTTTTGTGGTTTTTTCTATTTTTTTGGCCACACCACGCAGGATGAGGGACCTTAGTTCCCCGACTAGGGATCAAACCCATGGCCCCTGCAGTGGAAGCACGGTGTCTTAACCGCTGGACCGCCAGGGAAGTCCCTGCATATACTATTTGGGCAGAACAGCTATGCATCCTGGTTTTCCTAGGACAAGCCTGGTTTACACTGATATTCCAGGGAAAGAGAACCCCTTTCACTCTCAAAATTGTCCCAATTTGAACAATAAACTATATGCTCACCCTAAGTTTGGAGTATGGTGTAATTACTCATGCACATTGCCCCTGCCTGCCCAGAACTAGGTCATCTCATTTTCCAGTTTCTCAGTTACTTTTCAAATTAACCATTTTTTAAAGTCTTCAAAATTCAAAATTATTAGTTATTCTCTGTACTCAAATCCAGCATCCATGGACCAAGAAAATAAAAATAAATACTGTACTGCAAAATAAGAACACACAGGTTTCATTCCATTTTCTCATCAAATTCCTATCTACACCAACCTCCCATATGAGCGATGACACCCACTAAACCAACCACTCTCCCCTCTGGTTGAGGCTGCCCACAGTTCAAGCCAAGGGGAAATCGAGCCTGCCCACCCAGGTTGGGTGTTTGCCAGCCACACATCCACCACCCAGGGTTACAACATTCATTGTCTTATTGATAGTCCAGAAGCCCTGACTCAGTAATTACAGTAGAAACTAACAAATCTGCCCAGAAAAAAAAAAAAACATCTCTTTTCCACATCATTCTACCCAGAGCTTGAAGAAAACACTTCTGAAAGATCAAAGAGAATCAGACTACCTCTTTTATGGAAAAATAAATGTGGTCTTTCACTCTACATACTTGAATTCCATTTGGACTCAAAGATGTCAACACGACCACTCAGAGCAAACAGAATCAAGAAATATTCCAAAGGTCACAAAAGACATTTCTAATAAATCGCCAAACTAATTTTCCACACTGATGCAGAATGAACTAAGAAAAATACGTTTTAAAATCTACATATGAAGGATGCTCAACATCACTAATTACTAGAGAAATGCAAATCAAAACTATAATGAGGCATCACCTCACACCAGTCAGAATGGCCATCATCAAAAAATCTACAAACAATAAATGCTGAAGAGGGTGTGGAGAAAAGGGAACCCTCTTGCACTGTTGGTGGGAATGTAAATTGATACAGCCACTATGGAGAACAGTATGGAGGTTCCTTAAAAAACTAAAGATAGAACTACCATATGACCCAGCAATCCCACTACTGGGCAGATACCCTGAGAAAACCATAATTCAAAAAGAGTCATGTACCACAATGTTCATTGCAGCTCTATTTACAATAGCCAGGACATGGAAGCAACCTAAGTGTCCATCAACAGATGAATGGATAAAGAAAATGTGGTATATATATACAATGGAATATTACTCAGCCATAAAAAGAAACGAAATTGAGTTATTTGTAGTGAGGTGGATGGACCTAGAGACGGTCATACAGAGTGAAGTAAGTCAGAAAGAAAAAAACAAATACTGTATGCTAACATATTATATGGAATCTTAAAAAAAAAAATGGTTCTAATGAACCTATTAGGGGCAGGACAGGAATAAAGACGTAGACGTAGACGTAGAGAATGGACTTGAGGACATGGGGAGGGGGAAGGGTAAGCTGGGACGAAGTGAGAGAATGGCATGGACATATATACACTACCATATGTAAAACAGATAACTAGTGGGAAGCAGCCGCATAGCACAGGGAGATCAGCTCGGTGCTTTGTGTCCACTTAGAGGGGTGGGATAGGGAGGGTGGGAGGGAGATGCAAGAGGGAGGATATATGGGGATATATGTATACATATAGCTGATTCACTTTGTTATACAGTAGAAACTAACACACCATTGTAAACCATAAAGATAAAAAAATAAAAATAAAAATAAATAAAATAAAATCTACATATGAACAAACCTCAGAAGATCTGAAATATATTCCCTTAATCAGATCACTTAGGAAAAGATTACCATAATTTTTTGTAATTTTAAAAACATTATTTCAGGGCATGAAATTAGAGAAAAACCACAAAACAAATATGAACTAAAAGGAACATTAACTGTCATGTAGTTAATGATTTTGCTTAATGAGGATAAAGCCTCAAGTATTCAGCCTCTTAAAGTTTCTCTCATTATCTATTATTTTTCATTAATCCTAGAAGTGCCGGGCAAAGAAACATAAACCACGATTTGCTATGATACGTTTGCCCAAATCTGCTATGAATTTATTTTCAAGACAAAGTTCATGAAAGGCCAGTTCCTCAGGTAAAGTGGATTAAATGCCTTCTAAAGGGAAATAAAATTAAACCACTACCAAATGGAAGGTTCCTAAACTGTGTTTTGGGATGTAAAATCCAATTTGACAGACGCCTTATAAACTGTGGTCAATGCCCCATCTGATGAGAATTTCTGTGGTTTTGTTTTTACCTATACTAACGGGTTTGTAATTTATAGTGACATATATATGTCTACACTATGTTGTATATGTCTATACACAGATAAATATGGTGGCATCTCTTTCTTATGTAAAATCGATGGGAAAAAAATCTTGTGATTTAGTTGTATCTTTTTTAAATCACTGAGTTTGCATTATATATTTGACAGACTGATGCCTTGTGGGATATGATTTGGAAGCTACGCTCTCTCTGATCTTTACCAGATGTTTCACTGTTGGTGTTTCAGCCTCAAGAGACAAAGAGGATATTAATGTTAATTTTATTTATTTAATCACATCAGGCAGATTTGATAAAAGGGAAAATTCAATATTTTAGTAATTTACCAACTCTTCAGAAACATCCATAGTAGCAAAAATGTTTTGAAGATCATTTTATATTAAAAGCAGAAAGGCTGCATTGTAGTTGTTAGGGGAAACACTCTATTTTACCTTTAAAAATGGGAACAATGTGACAGATTTGTCAGTTTCACTTTTTAACTCAAGAGGCAAGGAGGTGGCAATGACATTCATTACTCAGCACAGTCTCATCCCAACCTTTAACTGACTATTAATTGTAGAGAGAGAATACTCTGCATATGAAATGGACACTCAGTTGAAAGCCTTCTGCCACTACCAGCGCTGCTCTGTTATCTTCTTATCCCTTGTCCTGAATTTTATTCCAAGGGAACACGAAATTACCCTAATCATTGTCAGGACACCGATGATAATGAAAATGTAGTTGTTACTAAACAGTGCCTCCCTACACCTTAACTGAAATGACAAGGTAGGCTTTTATCTATCTAGAGTTCAGTGTCAGAATGTGGAAGCTTTTAGAGCACTAGTTCTCACCCTTCTGCACTTTAGAATCACCTGGAAAGCTACACACCCCACTAATTACATCACAGACTCTGGGGGTAGGACCCAGGTATGGGTATTTTATAAATCTTTTCAGGCAATTCCAATGTCAGTCAAGGTGGAAAACCACCTCCTTGGAGTAAGTAGGCAATGGCCAAACAACTTCCTAGTCTTAGAAAAATCGCTTAATTTCCCTAGGCTTTTTTCTCCTATCTGAAAAACTGGTATGTGTAGAAGGGAGTTAAGAGTGTTATACTCATTGATTTTCTTTTCTTTTCTTTTTAGATAAAAATATGTATTTATAGTTATAAAATATTTCAAACAGGCAGCAAAGCATAGAAAATATTATAAGATACCTATGACAGCTGTATTGCCACCACCAAACATTTTAATATTCTGCCATATTTGTTTCATTTCTCTCCCTCTTTGGACAAAAGATAAAGCAAAATCCCTACATCCCATATCTTCCTATTTCTTTCATCTCTAGAAGTATCCACTATCCTAAGGTTATCCTGGCCTACATGATTTTATTGTTTAACCAAGTAATTATGTATCTACAACAACTGTATAATACTGCTTAGCATGTGTTTAAATATATGTAAATTATATTACACAGTATATACCCTTTTGCATGTAATTGTTTCATTCAACATTGTTATCTATTTATCCATGTTGTTATCTATCAATCTATAGATATATCGATTTATATATAGTTTCTTAATTTTAAATTCCTTTATATTATTTCATTAGGAATAAACCACAGTTTGTTGACTTACCTTATCTATGGAGAGATAGGTTATTTATATTTTTTTTAAAAAACAGAGGCATGGGGACTCCCCTGGTGGCGCAGTGGTTAAGAATCCACCTGCCAGTGCAGGGGACATGGGTTTGAGCCTTGGTCCGGGAAGATCCCACATGCTGCGGAGCAACTAAGCCCGTGCACCACAACTACTGAGCCTGGGCTCTAGAGCCCACGAGCCACAACTACTGAGCCCAGGTGCCACAACTACTGAAGCCCGTGTACCTAGAGCCCATGCTCCACAACAAGAGAAGCCACCACAATGAGAAGCCCGCGCACTGCAACGAAGAGTAGCCCCCGCTTGCAGCAACTGAAGACCCAACGCAGCCAAAAATAAAATAAATAAATTTATTAAAAAAGAACAACAACAAAGGCATGTCTTCCTGCCACCAAGAGTTGCTCTAGGATAGACACTTAGACATGGTTTTGTTGGATATGCTCATCTTCGCGTTTGCTAGATATTCTCAAAATTTTTTCCAAAGTGGTTACACTAATTTACTCTCACTAACAATGGTAAAACATTCCCTTCTCCATACCCTCCAATACTTGACGTTATGAGAATTTATTAATTGTTGCCAATATGAAGATTGTGGAGTGATAACTAATAATTATGCTTAGGTGATATTTTCCTGAGGTCCCTTCTAGTCAGGTAATTGTGGTCACCACATCAATGCCAAGTCTTATCAAAATAATAAACTAAAGGATGTGGGGAAAAAAAGCCTTCTTCCATATTTTACAATGAATTTACTTTTCCTCAAGAAATGTCTTACATGGCTAAAGCTGGCCCATAACCCATAAATCAGGCCATAAAAGAGGAATGGGGACATGGCCCCAGCTCTGTATTTATTTTCTTGTATTCCATAATCCAATGTTACTTAAAAAGCAAACGGCCCAATAGTCAAGCCAAAGCAAATACTCTGCGTTTTGCCAGGCAAAATGTCTGTGGAGAAATGAGTCAATTCATACAAGATTCAAAGCTGTCTTTGGTCAGTGACATTTTTGTGAAAATCTGTGGGTGGGTAAAAGTTTTACAAAATTCCTTTTTGCTATTGGATAAAATTCATCCAGGAAAAATAAGCAAAATTTAAGTGGCGATCCACATTCCCCCTAATTCCCTTATTAACACTCCCTAACCTCCCAGCCCAACTGCTTTCTTTTGTGCACAAAGGCCAGGATCAGTGTTTCTGATCCTGGCAACGGAACCCTGTCCCTCTGCTCACTCTGCCCTGATCAGATAGGCTTTCTCATGAGAAGTACTGACAGACAGAGTGTGTCTGATCTCATTCAGAGCACACCTTCCTGGGAACGCTACCGAGGTGTTGCACACTCTTCAACTTAATGGGAAAAAGACCTACTACGGTAAAAACATTCTCAGTGTGCACTCAGTTGGAACACTTACTATGGCTACTGTTAGGGATGGTTAGTGTACATCTATAGTTTGGGGTTATTCTTTACGTTGTCCTTTTAGGAACATGAAACAGGGGTTTGGGAAAGAAACTGATTATAAGGCTCCATTACTTGCTCTGACTTGAGCATTTGAAACCTTATCATCTCAGAAAAACATAACAGAATTCAGCAAAGCTATACCTGGGAATGCTCAAAAGTTTTGATATTTCTGAGATTCATCAATGTTGAGGTTGGTCTAAGCTCAGGAAGGTCTAAATAGAATGATCTGGCACCTACAAATTGCTTTATTAGTAGACAGAAGTGAATGGACTCAGGTGTTTTTAATGTAATATTGCCATATTCCAGTTTCTGATTTAACTGAGGTCTGTCTGTCTGCCTGCTGAGGCCTTTACTTCTCAAGGCCTTTGCCGACGGCTGGGAATATCTCTGTAATCAAGGCCAAGAGCGGAAAGAGAGCAGCTGGTTTGGCTCTCCACAGAAGCAGTAAGAATGAGATCTACAGAAGGGTGGAGTTGTTTGGGTGGAAAAGGGAAAAGAAACCATTCTCTCCTTCCAGTAAGTTAACCAAATAATAAATTAACAATCTTCCCCCAGTTCTGCCACCTAAAGTCCTGAGAGATCTGAATCCCAGAGTTCTGGGTAAGGCTGAGGAGTTACAGTCAGAGACTCTGAGAATGTGTTCTCCCATGCATGAGATGGAATCTGGCATCAAGGGAGGACACCAGTGGTAGCCTCTTACTGTAAGCAGGCTGTCACTGAATAGCCCTTTCACACATCCTCCTTTTCACATGACTTCCAGAAGCTCATTGTGCTGCCTGTAGTCACGGTCACCAAACACAATTGGGTCATCACATCTTTCTTGGGTCAATAAGCTAAGTGAGTGAAAATGATGACTAACTCTAACTATGGTCCACAGAAAATTAATAGCAGTTAAACATACGTAAAACAGAAGTGGACAGGGTCTTATAATTTAAACTGCTCCTAGCCTTTGCAGCATGTGACACAGCCACAAAAACCCAAAGATCACTTCATGTCTCCAAAAGAAGAATGTGGTCATTTTACTTGGCAAGGATCTTGAGCTTTGAATCAACTACCATCAGTTTCTAAAAAAGTGAGAGATGAAACTGTTCAGTTTTAATAGTTCTTTGTGTCTGGATTCCAAGAGTGTAAAGGCTGGTTTTGCAAGAGGCAGAAAAATGCATCTTTTTCAGATGCGCATCCACATTAAGCACAATGTCTTCTCTCCAAGGGCTACAACTTGAGAGGACTGCTAAACTTTCACAGCAAAATTATTTGCTGCCAGTTAGCTACAACCCTACAAATCAAGCAGATGACGGGCAGCAACATAACAGTTTTCACAAGACATGATGCTCATGATATGTACGTTTTATATTCCTGCTAAAAATATACAGTCCCAAGGCAAGAACTGCAGCATTAGTCAGCCCCTAAGAAACACTGTTTTGTACAATACATTTGCACTATAACATGTGATTTAATGCTTTGTGGGTCTAGGTTTGATGTGCTATTAAATCTAGCAATCTAAATTTTGCACAGATTTCGTCTAGAAATGGGGAGTACGCAGACTAGGGGAGAGTGAAAAATCACCTCCCATACCCATCTTGAATAATACCATGAAAAGCTATGCAGACGCCTGCAAACATTCACCTCTCAGCTTATTCTTTCACTGAAGTATTTCTATTTTTAATAGTTATCATGCACTTTAGCAAAAGTCAACTTCATAAAGTTATATGCCTTTTCAAAATCTGGGGATAGTGGGAAAATAGGGAAATCCTTTTGCACAAAAATTAATTTTGCAATGCAAAAAAAATATTTTTTTGGATAATTCAAGCCTATATGTTTATTTCAGTAAAGCCAAATCCAGCAAACTATTTTCAGCCAGGATTAGTCAGAACTAAAAGGCTGGACTGTTTTCCTTCAGAGACTGAATGTCTTTCTTGCCTGCAATAGGCCGGTGTGTTCCAAACAGAGTAAATGGAATTGCCTTCAATTGCTTGTCTCTTTCTGGCATTTTAAATGCAGAACTTTACTGACAGAGTAAGGTTTCGTTGGCTGGAATGTAATTATTCTTTTCAGTCATATAACCTGGCATTCTTACAATGTATGAGCTTCAAGTTTTCCTTAAGAAGAATCATAACATGGGGCATAATGTAAGGACAAGAAATGCAATTCATTCCTCCAGAAATTCTTAAAACTCTTTCAAAAATACCTACTGGATGGTGAAAAAACGCTTCTAATACTTGCCTTACAACTATCACCTGTTTGGTTTGCTTTTACATGAATCCGACAACTTGGCCAATCTATAATCAAGCATAAACCTGGTAAACATGGCCCAGATTCTTTATTATCAAGACATACTACAGAAAGAAGGGACTCTGGCTGGGGGAACCACCATCTAAATAAGTTCCTTTTCCAAATGATATATATATTTTACACATTTAGTGACCTGTAGCATATTCAATATCCAGGGAATACCTAAAATTCTCAGATTCTTAACTCTAAAAGAAATATTCCTGTCCATCTAAACTAATATAAAACACATGCTCTTCTTTTTCCAAGAGTTAAGCGAGCTGTCTGAGATTGTGCAAAGCCACCCTGGGATCCCAAGCGTGATGTCCTGCTTGTAAACCCTGAGGGTTTCTGTTAGGTGTGAAATGGTTGTGCAACCATTTAAGAGTCATATTATTCAAAAACAGTAAATTCTGCCAAGAAACAGAGATAGTTCCAGGATTGATGTTGTGAAAGGGGGAAGTGGGGAGAAAGAGACACCATGCCCGCTTCCTTCAACACCAAAGACACAGTCCCCTCTGGGTTCTTTCTCCTTATACATCTTCCACCGAACTCCCTCTCCTTAAAGTTCAGTAAGATCCAGTAAGACTCTGCTCCTGTGGTAACCCTGAGTGTTTTCATGCTGCCTATAAATCATTAACTAGTCTTACAACCTTGGAGTGTGCAGTGTGCAGGCGTGTGGGTGTATGCAGCAACATTTTTACTAGCCAAGTTGCTAAGTGTGAGTTCCTTTCCAAATATCAGAACCACCCCTCTAACCCTAACACTCACCCAGTTATTGGAGGGAAGGGAAAATCACTGAATATTTACTTTGGAAAAGAGCTAAAGCTTGCTGGTGGTGCAGTGTGTGTTCCTCTGCCCTGCACATTTCAGCAACTTCTAGTTGGTGCCTGGTGGGAATCAATTTTCCAAGACTTTGGACAGTGTGGCAGTGTGAACCTCCCCTGATCATGTACATCTGCAGAAGAGAATCTAGAAGTGGAGATACACCCCAGCCACTAATAATTAAAGAAAACTTCCCCTTTCTCAGGCTGAAGAGGAGTCAAATCTCATGGATACCTAGACCCCCAGCATCCGAACTCCATAAAAGAAGAAAATGCCACCTAACTTGTGGCGGCGTTTGGAAAACCACATACACCTTCAATGAACTCCCGGTGGGCTTTAGGAGACTCACCGAACACTTGTTGGGCTTCTCCCCCGAGTGGACTCTCATGTGGATCAGCAGTTTATAGCGGGCATTGAATGGCTTGTACCTTCGAGGACAACCGGCCCAGAAACAGGTGAAGTCTTCCCCTTTGCGCTGATCTATGTGAACCTTCTCGATGTGCCGCACAAGTTCCTCCTGCTGGTCATACAAGGCGCTGCAGTCGATCCAGCGACAGCAGTGCTTGCCCCCAACGTCTTCCATCTCCCCATCCTCCTCCAGGGCGGCCTGAGGCAGGGCCAGCGCTTGGGTGTGGTGGACGAGCTCTGGGTGATGCAGGTGCGGGTGGGCGTGGTAGGGGGGCGGGGGGCCTTGGGGCGGAGGTGGCAGAGGAGGCAGAGGGGGTGCCGGGGGCAAGTCCAGGGCGCCGCCCGGGAAGTCATCCAGGCGCTCCGTCTTTAGCAGGCCCGCCGGCTGGCCGTCAGAATCCAGCAGGCCGTGCTGCACCACCATGTTGTTGACCAGGCCGGGCTGCAGGCCGCCGTGCTCCAGCTGCTGCATGCGCTCATACTCCAGCACGCTGTCCTCGTCGTAGGCTGGAAGAGCCAGGCCGCCGCTGGCCACCCGCACGCCCTTCTGGCTGCTTGGCACCGAGCATGGCTGGGGGATACAGCTGCCGCGCACCCCCAGGAAATGCCCATAGACCTCTGGCTGGGGGGACATGTTGGCCGGGGAAGACCTCGACCCGTTGATGTAGGCGACCAAGGACGTGGGCGAGGTGCGGATGATGGTATTGAAGTCTATCCCAATGCCATCAGACAGCGGGGACAAGGACAGTGCTCTCTTCTTGGAGCGGGCCGAGTGGGACCTGGCCGAGGAGTGCCGGGGACTAGGGTAAGGAGAGTGGCTATTTTCCATCCCGAAGAGGTAGGATGGCAATGAGTTAGAGACACTGTTGCTGGGCATGGCTGTCCCAGGAGGAAGGCTGAGGAGATCCCCTAGATCAATGCCATTCTGAGAGCTGTGGTTGGAGGAGAGCGAAGGGAGAGGCCTGTAGCCGTGAGACCACTCTTGTTTCACGCTCAAGGCTGACTGACTTTCCGTCAGACTCAAAGTTGAGGATGCCAAAGACTCACGCGAAATAAGGGACCTGGAACAGCAGCCAGAAGGCGGGGGAAAAAAAAAGACAAACATTTTAGCAGGATATGGATTGCCTAAGAGCTAAAAGAACATTGCATTGACAATCCCTTAAGTATTTCCCCTAATTACATTCTCGGCTAAACACACATTCTTTGGCTAAGATAAAACCCAAGGCTTTTAGTTCCAGGTAAATAACATTTTACCAAGAAGAACAATAAAAGCTAATGCTCACTGGAATAATAAAACAAAAAGATCTATTGTTATAAATAATCTTAATACTTTAAATGATAATAAATAGTCCTTGCTTTATTTTTAAACATCTTTTTTTAATACAGGGAAAAAATTAGAGACCTAGGAATAATTATTGAAGCTTGTTATGGCAAACCAAATAAACAAGTATTTATTAAGCATCTACTGTGTGCAGCACACTACAAATAGGCATCGCAGGGAACACAAGTCTAAAGAGAGTCCCAGCCTTTGAGTGAAATCTGTTTGGTGAGGTAAAACATAAACCTATGCTTAATTTGAAAAGAAAAAAAAAGTAAATCCTCGAAGTCATCCAGGGGACCTAATAATAATTTCACAAGTTTATTTCACTGATATTAAGGAATTTTACATGTTTCTATAAAAGACAGCAATTCACACTATAAGTACTCAGTCACAACATCAAATTGCCCCAGAAATAAAATATATATAAAATACAGCTGTAATATATATGGGAGTGACAGCCTGAAATCAAGTCATATTTGGAATTACGCATTTGGGCTGTGCAGGGTTTAATCACACCTGCTAGTTTTGGATCTTCCATGAACTGTTGTCCTTGAATCAGAGCAGATTTGGACTGAGAGCAAAGCATTTGCCTTAAGTACTTCACTTTTGCAACAATTCCTCTCCTGTCCTTCTTACCCTTTAAAAAACATGCCTCACATGTCACAACAATTAGCTGAATAACAGAATGCTTTGTAGTCTGGCCACTTTAAAATTCATTTTGCTTTACTATGACATCATTGCCTTAAAAATCATTGAAGAGAAAAGCTATGCCCTTTGGATGGAAAATTTGTCACAAAGAGGCTGGACATAATTCATAATTCAGTGTACTCCCAACTCAGAATAGTGTATACCAGAAAAACCTGACTTTTTTATATGTACTTGCACTGGCTTTCTACAGAGATCTTTTTTCTGACAAAACATTTAAAATAAAATATTGTATAGAATGTCTATCTTCCCAGAATGAACCCATTTACTACTTCCAGCTGTTATACAGCAACCTGTTGCAAAAGAACTGAGGGAAAAATAGAAGCATTCTCATCCCATCTGTTCCTCTTACTTCTTTTCACAAAATGGAAGCCAGGAACACTGTTTCCTACAAGCATGAGAAATTAGCAAGAAAACATCTCGGCTCCGAAATGCACAGTATAAGGTGGTAGATAACACCGCTGTCGATGTGGTGTTTCCATCGAGCGAAGTAATGTTTACCGATGACAAACACAGCAGGAATTTACGTCCAGTTGCCCTTGACACAGATTTATTTTCCTCTGTCCAGATCTTTATATTTGGACTGAAGTCCTTCTGCAAGCCCCAGAGTGGTTTCTGAACCATCTGTTTTTAATTCCCCATGGACACTTTCAATTATTTTCCCAGCATACCTGCAGCTTGTAGCTCTCCCTGCAGAGCTCAGCTGAAGGCTCCTGGTGATAGGATGTCAAGGGCCTTTTGGTCCCTTCCCCAGGGAGATACAGAATTGCTTTCTGACCCAAGTCAAATCAGTAGTCGTGTCATATATGAGGCAAAGACAACTGACTTTGCTTTACGCCCTGAGGTTGAGATGGTTTATATAACATTCTCAAATGGTGCATTTGCCTGGTCACTGTCATACTGGAGGATTTCAGATTTTTAAGCAGTGAATAGCAGGCAGAAAGTATTTTACCCATCTGTATATACTTTTCGTTTGAAATTATATTATTTGGTTTGAGGGCTGCCTATAGTGAGTGAGACATGTTCATTTGTTCCATTGTCAAGAGATGTTTCTTAGTTTTCTCAAAATACACCTAAAGTATAGTTCGATTTAAATTTGAGCATAACCCCATGCAGGCACATTTCTGAACTCCTTGGACATCTCAGTTTTCTAAGACAGTTATCATATATTTTTCAGAAAGCAAATTCTATGTTCTATTCACTAAGGCAGTTATATGAATGGAGAACTCTCTCTTCTATCTTAAACACCTAATAAGAACAAAATTTCCAACAAATGGCCTTTGCCTAGCAGCCCACCTCCCTTCTGAGCAATTACCCAGATCTTTTAATATTTCAAAGTTTCTAATCCATGAAACCTGCTCCAAAGATAGTAGCTCTCAGTAAAAGTCCTCTTCCCAGAAAAATTATATACTGTCTGTACTGAGCCTTAAACATAGCTAACTTCAAGCATCTGTGGGTGTTATCTTCCTCAATAAAATTCAAAGTCCTCCAAAAAAAGGGGTCATTTTTATCTCCGCCAGTACCCACCAGAGTGTTAAAGTTTTCCCAAAAAATGTTGATTAAGGTGAGTAATCAATCAATATAATGATAACCATCATTTTTAACTTATGAAGTATTTTCCCTTTGTATTATTTCATTTAATACAGCCTGTGAAGTAAGTAAATTGGATTGTTTAAATAACCTCTGTTTTACAGAGAATAAAACCAAGGTTCTGTGAAATTCCTCCCAGTGACACCAAAAAAAGGACCAAAACTCCTTAAAGACGTACAAATAAAGCAGCATTTGATAGGCAGTCACCTAGCTGGATCACATACATCCTCCATTGTTTTCCTCACAACATACCCCACATGTGGTCCATGCTGCTCTACTTGATTAAAAGACCTGGTGTACGAGGCTTAAAGTCACACGAGCTACAACTGGAAAACACATTTTCTGTTCTCTTTATGAAACAATATGCTGAATGACTGTGAAAGATTGCAAAGAACTCTTGCCTATAAGCCCTGCTGCTACCCACACCAAGCCTATGGGAAAGAAAGTGACAAAGAGCTGTGGTTCTATCACCATACTTAGAGAAATCTCCATTTCCATATGTTCATCTAATCCTAAGCATATTATTTCTGGTGACTGGTTAATTTGAAGCTATATGTGAAAGAAAGATAACTCAAACAAAATAAAAGCAATAGGAAAAACTCAGAAACCAACAGTGAGATAGGTTAGGGTAGCTGGTGAAGCAAGAGCTCAGTAACTCTCATGGGGCCGTAAGAGGTGTAATGACCAAGCTAAATTGCTTGGTTCAACGCCAAGCTCAAAAGAAATACTAACGCATACATGACAAGGAATTCCTCAAAATGATGCTTAAGAGAATGACTACATATATATGTATACATATATATGTATATATATGTCATGAAAAAGAGATGTGCAACAAAAGAGTTACAGAATTGATCCAATAAAGTATCACTTACAATAATGAAATAAAGGGAAACAAATGCCCAGTAATAAGATACTGATAAAAATTATAGTTTTATGTATATACTTTTTAATAAAATGGAATCTTGGGCAAGAAGAAGTCATTATATGATGCTAAATATATTTCTACCACAAAAGGTTATTACAAAGGAAAGTGTTTATATTAATGAAAAGAGTAAATATAATACTATATAGATCATTATAGATAAGTTGATAGAAAGGGAAACCTATGCTTATGGTGTATATGTTTACCTACAGCTAGAAGGATATATATCAAAATTCCACCCATGGTTGCCCGTGAGTGGTAGGATTCAGGATGACTATCATATACTGTCTTGTGCTTGTCCATATTTTCCACATTGTCTACAATGAGTAAGAATTACATAGATAATCAGGAAAAAACAATAAATTTTACAGTTTTTTATAGGGTGGCCATCACTCAGACTGAACAGTTATGTCCCCATCAAGCTCCCCACCCCACCTCCCCCTCCCCCTGGGCATGCCCCCAATATACAAAGCTGATTCTCTCTCCACCTTCTCTTCATCTCTAGACAGCAAAATGCCTTCAAGTTGAACTGTTGCCTCCTGTCCTATCTCTCCTCTTACGGAACACGCAAACCAATTTAAGTATCACAAATAAATGTGACCTTTCCAAATTGCTAAAAGTAAATTCGATATTTCACCAAGCCACTTCCCAACTCCTGTTTCTTTGCTCATCCTGCAAAAAATTATTTCCATAGAAGGGCTCACAGAATACATAGTCAAAACATATATGTCCATGCGTCTCTAAGATGTTATCTTTTAAGGATAAAAATTTATGCTAAGGAATCAAATATGCCAGAAAACAATGAGATAATGACCCTTCCCTGCCCGACCCATGAAAGGGACTGCACTAGATACATGCATGGCTGCAGCAGCCTGTGCCCTGCCTACCTGCAGTTTCTCCATTAATTATGACTCTCTGCCTTCAAGGCATGGGCTGGACTTGCCACAGACAGGAAGCTGCAGGCTTCCCAATGACACCTACCCCACGAGTACAGTTAATTTTACATGCAATACTCAGCAAGTCTGAAGAGTCCCTCAAGGCATAATCATCAATAGGAAAATGACAGGAGCAGCTTCCCATCACAAAAAAAATCTCAGGTGAAAAACAGGTTTCCATCTCGTGAAAAAATTGGCATAAAAAATGATCCAGGAACTGTGATTTCAGATTCTCGAATAGCAGCTAGGAGGACAGTGCAGAGACACAAGAGGGGGAAAGGGGGATAAGAGGAAAAGAAAAAGGAAGGGGAGGAAGAAGAGGAAGAAACAGAACCCAGAACTACAAGGCATCTCAGCAGATTCCAGTCCCCCAAGAAGAGGAACAGAGGTCCACGGAAGAGAGGTCCAATTCCTTTGCAAAATCACAGTTACAACAGATCCGGGACTAAGGCAAAAACTTTGGATTGTATTTCTCCAAGAAGATTACTTACAGAAGATGAAACAATTCATTTCAAACATAGAAATAGACCTTATACATTACACAGTATTTTGGTTTTATGTCCCCTGTAATATCAACCTTAAGAGATATAAAAATTTGTCTGAGAAGGTAATTTCCCTATTCAATTATCTCCCATGGAGATAGATGTATAGCATTTATTGGACCTACTTATTCCAGCACCTAATCAGACATTGTGTTGAAATGTTATGTAACTCACACACGAAAGTATGTCTTCCTAGACGCATCATAAAGTCTTGAAATTCATAATTTCTATCTTTACTTTTTCAACTATCTCCCTAAACTTCAACTATTGTATTATGCAGGACCATAAATATTTAAGATACTTGGTTAGATGGGTGAATGTATGGATGGACGGACAAAACAACTGTAAAGCAGCCTTAGGATGCTGCAACATATACACTGAAAAACGAGCAGCTAAGATGGATGTGCATGGAACATCTTATCTTTCTAGGCCATGATATGACCTGCTTCACCAGGAATCAACAGATTAACACACTGGTATTTAGTCACAGAGGCCCGAAAATCTCAAAGTGGGCCTTAATTTCACTCACACTGTAAGACAGCAGGTATTAAACCATTCTTCCCAATTAAGATGATATTATGGCACACATAGTTTTTATACACATTCCCCTACAAAGCTCAAATTAAGAGAGCTGCTTGAGTGTGTGTGTGTGTGTGTGTGTGTGTGTGTGTGTGTGTGTGTGTGTGTGTGTGTGTTGTGCAGGCATGCATTCAGTAAGGAAAGGAAAAACAGTCATGGGTGTGATTATACCATAAGAAGGGGGAAAAAAAAAGTAATTTGAGACCTGGTATCTGAAGGAGGTATATTCAGGTTGGCTGCATTCATTGCCCTCTGTAAGCTAGGACTGATCTGGTTGCATGCTGTAGAGACCTGGCTTGCTGGTGGTGAAATGGGTCCCAGTCGCTGAACCATCATGGGACTGCTGGTGACCACTAGATTGTTGCAGCTGCCTTTTCCAATGGACTTGCACTGAGGCCCAAAGCCAAGAGCCCCTAAAAACAAATGAATCAGGTTAGCTTTCATGTCCCTTATATCAGAAATCAGTAAATACACATATGTGCACACTTATATCAGGACTCATCTTTAGAGACAGTCCTTGGATCATCTTTTTTTTTTCAGTATTAGTGATAGAAAAAAGCTTTCTCTAATTCCAATGAAAAATCCATAATGCTACAATAGAAACCCTTCTATAATCACCACTCATACAAAATATGCTTACATTTTGCTTCTTCTGTATAGAAGTGTCCAGTTATATTAAGAATCATATTTTATCATCTCTTTACCTAAAGGGTTAAGGTGGTAAGTAGATGGGATTACTTGTATCAAACCATGTTTTTTCTAGAATAGCTAATATCTTGAATGACCCAGCAAGGAAAGTTGACACTCCTGAAAAAAACTTGTTTAACTGGTTCATTTCATTCCAAGTCTGGTCTTCCAAAAAGCCTCTTTAAAAGGATATAGACTGGCTGTGTCTCTCCAATCTTTATTTTTCCTCTTCATCCTAATATATTTTCATTGGACATACACCCAATTTTTAAAAAAATCAAGATGAGAGAACCCTAAACAAAACATTCATTCTAAAAGTAGCATGTTAACCAAATTTAACATAAATTTTTCATTTCATTAGTAACAATCTTCGAACATAGTAAAATTTGGTACATATCCCAGAGGGGAAAGGAAAAAAAAGAAACCCTCAAGAATCTGTGCCGTTACAGAAACGTGAAGAGCAAAGAGGAGAAAGGTAAATGCTGCCATGACTCATTTATAAAAAATAATAATAGTGGTTGAATCATTCTAGACATTCTTTTTACATGGATATACTTTTTCAAACATTTTTTGCAAACTACCTGGTCCAGTCTCAGTTCCCATTTCAAATAAATCAAAATAAATATGATCTCAGGTTTTTCTGGCAAATTAGGCTCTAAAATTTTCTCACCAAATTCCCCATCTTTCTCGTTGATATATTTGGGATCAAAGTAGTAGAAAAGCATCACAGTAACTTTCCTTAGCCCTAAGAAGTATAATTTTTTATTTTGTCTTCTCAAAAATTAGGTTAATAGCCAAAAAAAATGACTTCTTCACCTTTTGTAACATTCTCTTCCAAGAGCCCACAAACTAAGGATAAACAAGACCTTAGAGTAATCACCAATGCTCTCATCAATGAAACCACATCTCCAAAGTACTGGGAGAGTCACAGCATCTTTAGCTAGCAGGAAACCTTCTCTAGTCCAGCCCTCTGGGAAACTAAAATCCAAGTAGTAATTGACTTGTGTCAGTAAATCACACAGGGATTTACTGACAGAGCAGAAACGGAGTCTACAAGAGTATATTTTCATGGCACCTGTGTCCTTAAGTTTAGGTGCTGGATGCTTAGTTTCTTCCTTGGATACTTTCCAAGATCCAAGAAAGGTCCAAAAGAAATTTCCGTCTGATTTTTTTTTTTTTCAGATACACAAACCGGAACCTTCCCCTCTCCATGCAGCTTCTGTCTGATGCATCTTCTTGTGCCTTGAAAGATCAGTTACAGATGATAGTCTCTCTGTTTTCATAACTCATATAACACTGTACCATCAGGGCTTCATCTTGACACCAAGAGTAGTGGGTACATTTTTGTGCAATGATCATAAACTTAATATCTTTATGAATTCCAACAAGCTACATGTGATCTGCTTTTCAAACCCCCTTTTTACCTTGGATAAAGGCGGTGTAATGGTTCATATCCTAGCCCAGTATATAAGACACTTGAATTCTATCCCCAGGTTCTATCCCTACCAGCCACTGCTATTAAAAGCAACGTTAGATGTCAGGTATTCTGTCAAATTCAGTGTCACATATTCATCTAAGGAACTCACTCGTTTCATGCCTGTTTCCTTCACCATAAAATGGTATTAATATCTACCTCTAAAACAAAGACATATTAGCAGCTGGAACAGCACACCCAACAAATACTACTTGGTGTCAAAGCATATTAATACATTATGTCATCAAATCTTAGATGCCATATATTATAAGTCATACCATTATTTTATATACCAGTAAGAACATTAAACTAGTACATGGTGTTAATATTTCAGAGATAATCTGATGTGAAAATAATGCACACCTTAGCATAGATAAATACCAATAAGATTGCTGAAAAAATTATTTTAACCCTTTTCTTGTTCCTGCTTTTCTCTCTGCTTGGCACAGCCTTACTCTAACTTGTCTACCTAGGAGCACCTCTGTCTTCAAGGTCTTGATTCAAAGGTCATCTTCTCTGTGACTCCCCCTCCCCCCACTGCCAACTGGGCAAATCTGACCAATTCTTCTTTTCGTTCCCCCACAGTCTTTCGTAACACATTTGCCTAAGCACCTTCAGGGAACGGAAATGTTTACATGCCTGTCATCCGTTTATACTTTATTGCTTTTTAAAGACAAAGCTCTTGTCTGAGTTATCGCTGCTTCCTCAGCACCTAGCCCAGGGCCTATACAGTACACAATAAAGTCTGTCAATGAAGCTAAGAATGAATGAATGAATGAATGAAAATAAAAGATAGTTATACATGCTATTAAATACTGACACATTATTTCCACTGAAGCCCTCCTAGTCTTCTTGTCTAAAACAGTGCCATTTTTCAAAAACAGACTCAAACTAAGTCAATCCTTTGATGTTTCTCCACAGTGTGGCTAACTAGGTCTGAATGGAAGATGAAGCTGCGGGAGTAGTAACTATAAATCCATCTCCCTGGACTAGAATTTTACACTGGTCAAGGTTGCCCTTGTAACCCTATACCCTGGACCCTCACATTCACAGTATTTTCTCCATCTGTAATAAAGAACCATTAATCCTCCCCTCCCCAGTGTCTCCATCATTTTCACTGTAACACCTCCTACTCCCAAATTCACTGGTCAACTTGAGCCTCATCTAACCATAGAGGAGTGACAGCTTCTGACTTGACTATCACATATATTTAGCATGAAGCCATACGGTAAATTTCTTGGGAACACATTATGTTTGTGGAGCAGCTGTAAGAATGTACTGTAAAATGGCATCAACACTCTCACACAGGGAGGCAAATAACAGTTTAACCAAGAACCACTGTGCTTAATGCAACCATCTAACTCCAATTTTTTTTCATAATGCCGGACAGAATGAACACCTCCAGACTGCTCAGAATTGTGTAGTGCATTGTAGTATGGGCTCTGGAGACAGCCTGCTTGGGAACCCCCAACCCAGGTTGTGTGACTTGGGCAAATTACTTAAACTTTTGTGTTTATCTCTATGTGTTCTCATCTGTAAAATGGGAATAAAAATAACACCACTTCATAAGGTGTTATTGTGCATCTAGTATTAATTACACACGTAAAGGACTTCACACGTTGCCTAGGGCATCGTAGGTACTTGATGGATGTTAGCTGCAATTTTTGTTGTAGTTATTGTTGTTATTATTGTTCATGCCTGTCATCACTTTTTTTTTTTTGCTACATTCTCTTTCTTGAAGTAAGAAGAAAACAGTTCTTTATAATTCCTTGCACAAAACAAGATACAAGTAAATGATACTATTTAATTCTCTACCCATTTCTTTCTGCTTTGAGCCTGGAGCCAATTTTTTCAAAACCAGGTGTCATCACAGATAGAAGAAAAGTTTTCAGCTGGCCAAGTCTGAACATTCCTTGGCTTGTCATTCCCTGAAAACAAACCGTACAACTTTTCTGACTACCAGATGTGCCAACTACTTGTATGCTGGTTTTCATTTTGAAATACTGCTTATTTTTAGAGACTGTACAGTGTTTCTTAAAAATGTGTTTACTGCTCAAATAAGGTTTTGAGTGGATGGCATTCTGAGTACTACATACATTCTAGCCAAAATCACTGCATGCTGGTGGGGAGCGCAAACGTTTTGCATTTCCTGAACTGAGAGGTCATCTTAGCAGGGGCATGTTTTTAATTAACATCTTCATTAGTTGAAAGAGTTCTCTTGAAGTCAAATAGTTGACTATGTTGCAATTACCCTGGCTGAGGCTGCAACTTTCAGAATGATTTATGTTTATCCACTGGTTCCTCTAAAAATGACAGAGATATTGGGGGAACAGAAATAGCATATATATATATATATATATATATATATATATATATATATAGGAGGTGGGTAGGGAGAAGTAATCAAAGTTTTTTTTGATTGTAATTGTTCATCAACTGACACTAATCAAATGCCAACCATGAATGAGCTGGGCAGTCCCTGGAGACAATGGTGAGCAAGATAGACAGAGTCCCATCCCCCCACAGAGCCCACAATCTGCCCATGAAGAGGAATACCAAAGCAACCATTATATAAAAGAGATCCCTGCTCCTAGGTTGGGTCATATGAAATGTCTTTCTTTACAGGTCAAACATGATCAAATAAGAGCAGTTTCTATATAGTTCAACCTAACACATATGCAGAGTGTTTTGGAAACAGAAATAACGCATATCAGGATTTGAGTTCTGTCTCACCCACCCACTGGCTGTGCAACACTGAGCAAGGTCCTTAAAAGTCTCTGTGCCTCAGTATCCTGTCCCTAATATTAGGACAGTAATAGTACCTAATACATAGGGCTGTTATGAGGATTGAAAGGGTTAGTATATATTATTATATGCTTTACCATCTCTAAAGATCAGGTTTTTCTTCCCAATCTTTCACTTTAAAACATTTCAAACCTACAGAATAGTTGTAAGAATAGTACATGAATCCTCTTTATCTAATTTATCAATTGATAAATTCCATCTGTTGATCTATCTATTCATCTATCCATCTCTCTATATATAAGATTATTGTTTTAATTATCATTAATTTGTTGAACTATTTAATAATAAGCCATAGATTTTATGCCCTTCACCCCTAAATACATAATCATAACACAATCATCAAATTCAAGACATTTAGCAATGATATAGTACTAGTACATAATACACCATTTATAGTCAAATATTACTAATGATCCCAATAACACCCTTTAGAGCAACTGTTTTCAAATCCAGGATCATGCATTTCAAGGAAAGGTTTTGCTGAGATGGAACTTCAAGAATGGAATAGTAGGGGCTTCCCTGGTGGCGCAGTGGTTGAGAATCTGCCTGCCAATGCAGGGGACATGGGTTCGAGCCCCGGTCTGGGAAGATCCCACATGCCGCGGAGCAACTAGGCCCATGAGCCACAATTACTGAGCCTGCGCGTCTGGAGCCTGTGCTCCGCAACAAGAGAGGCCGCGATAATGAGAGGCCCGCGCACCGCGATGAAGAGTGGCCCCCACTTGCCATAACTAGAGAAAGCCCTCGCACAGAAACGAAGACCCAACACAGCCATAAATAAATAAATAAATAAATAAATAAATAACAAAATTTAAAAAAAAAAAAAAAGAATGGAATAGTAAATCAATGGACATCCGGGCACTGAAGGTTGATGGAAAAGTAGAAAATCAGAGAGAGAAAAGAAGTGAGAGGTAACAGCGCACACCACGATAGTTAAAAGCATGGATTTGTACCCTAGCTCCACCACTGAATGGCCACGTGACCTTGGGTAAATTACTCAAGCTTTCTGTGCCTCAGTGTTCTGATCTCTAAAATAGGGTTAATACTAGTACTTACCTCATTGAGTTGTTCTGAGGATTAAATGATCTAATATGTCCAACATATTTAGGGCCTGGCACTTACTAAATGCATTATAAATGTTAGTTATATTTTATTAAAGAACTCATTTCTGGTACCTTTCTGATATTTCTAGCACCTCTTTTCCTGAGTGACCAAGGATGGCATGCTGATACCTCCCCACCCAAGGGCTTCCACTCAACACACAGTAGAGTTATTATCCTCCCATCGATGGACTCCAGACTTCAGGCCTTTCCTCACTCCCATCTTATCTTACTCTTAGACTCTCCCCAGCTTTCATTCATACTCCTCCCTAGAACTAGAAATAAGATATTCTTGCTTACTAAACATACTAGGCTTGCTATATAGTGTTTTGTCAAATTTGTAATGTTTTACTGCTGAAATACAGTAGTGACAACTTCATGAATACATGTGAGTGTGTAGTATGTTACTCTGAAATACAGTTAAGGCAAGGGTAAATGACTAAGAACACCAAAGGATGAGAATCAGAATGAAATAGCTGGCTTCCTTATTCAGGGACAAAGCATTTAAATTTAGTGTATGTTACAAATGCTCGAAACTGCACAAAACTTATGAGAGGTAAGGACTACTGAGTAGAGCATTCTGCTTCCATGGAGCTTACAGCTCTGTAGAGATAAGATGCACTCATCTAGGAACAATCAGATAATGATACTAGACTGTACAGAATAAAGCATGAGACTGAATCATAGAGACGGGAGTTCAAAAAAGGTGGAAATCACTGTTTACCAGGTAATTCACTGAAGAACAACTTTAACCAAAAAGGCATTTCCCAAAGGTCTTCAGGAAGTCCAAAGGTGTTCAGTGATAACAAATAAGATGGGGTCATGGAGAGATCCATAGTCAAATAACTTTGGGAAACTCTAATATAACGAAGTTAAACATATCTCTTTACTACAGGTCTTCTCAGAGCATTTAAAAATTGCAAATGCTGATAATAAATCTCCCAGAGGAGCAAATAATATGCAAAATATATTTGTTTAGGGTGTTTTTTTTTCCCCTATGACTCATCCAAGACTGGCATACTAAAGAACACTCTTTAGAAAACAATGAGGTAAAACATGAAGGAAAAACGAGCACATGAATGGGAAGGAAATAGTAAGGTGTAAACACGGAAACAGAAGGGAGGAGGCATGGTATGTGCTAGGGAAATGAAGAGAAGTCAGGGTTGCCTGCATGAGGGGGCTTGACCAGAAAAAAAGGGAGAAGACAGACTTAGAGGACTTGTTTTGTCAGCCTGGTGGGCCTGATTTAACAACTGGACATTATGTATTCACCAATGGCTCCAAACCTGGCTGCACATTAGTGTCACCAGGAAAGCTTTTCAAAAATGCAAATTCATAGGCTTCACTTCAAACCAACTAAGCCAGATGATGCTGGTATAACTGGCCTGCTGACATGCACCTGGGACCCTGTACTATAGATAGTGATGCATCCCACTAGAAGCCAAGTTCACCCAAGATTAATCTGATGGAGATGGGGAGAAAGGATGGAGGAGTACATGAACCAGAAGCTGGACAAACAATGAGGAGAAGCCCATGTGGTAGTAAATGACAGAGTAAGAAGGCAACGGTTAGGGAAGCAAGTTAAGAGTAAGATTGTGGATTATATAATTGGTTGATAAAGATTTAGAAGATCAAGCTTAAAAAGGAGGAGGAGGTCATATAAAGGCTATTTTTGTTAACTCCAATCCGAAATTAATTACTTGATCCCAGATAATAAATAGATTAAATCCTAATCCAGATTAATGAAGATTCCCACGAATTGGGCAATCTCCCACCACTCTGCCCTCAGGAAACCTACCAAGTTTATCCCAGAAAGAATATAACTTTCACACTAACACTCTTCTAACCTTAGTCAGTATTCAGGAATGTTGGCCACAAAGTATGGAATCACCAGCATTACTCATTTTTATTTTATCCCTGCATTAAATGGAATCGTATTTATACTCCCAGAGATTAAAAAATATCATATTCCTTTCTGAACCACTCAGTGCCCTGGATTCCTGGACATGAAGTCTCAGTCTTGCTAACCACCACTGGGCACTCCTGATAACATGTTATTAAGAACACATAGCTCCAAACCACCTCATAAAGATGTAAAGATATATTAAACAGCATTCCCAAAGTTTATATTCTAAAGTCCCATCAGTCAGCTATTGTACATCAATTATCAACTAATTAGTACAGAGTGCTTATGCTGACCCTTCTGTTCTCTCTTGTAATGATTTGCCAAGTTAACTGAAAGCTGCTTTGCTCCATAGAGGCTCTTAGTATAGCAAGAGTGTTAAATAAAGTTCACCAACAATTAGCCTAGAAAACCGAAGAGGAGATGTAAGCACATTTTACTGCTTTTCCCTCGACAAATTTTCTAACAATCCCATGAGAAGAGAGTGGATATATTTGTTAAACAAGCAAACCATTACTCTGAAAAACTGAAATACCAGTACTGGCATAGTTCAGTAATTCATCTCTCACTGATCAGGTATTCTTTTATTGTGCCCCCACTCTGTGCTATAGTATATACTCTAGGGAGTGTGGATACACAGATGGGTTAAACAATTCTTGCTTACCATCTCATTTAGTAGGCTTACATCAAGGCTTACACATGGGATTAATCTGTGAAAATATATGAATTCAAGGTGAAATTATACTTACCCTATAAAAATAGGACTTCCACAAATATAAGAAAGGATGAGAAAAAAAGGAGGAAGGAAGCATACTTTAATGGGAGAAAACTGCCTCAGTTTCCCAAAGCCCATGAACAGGTCACATTTATTAAGCACCACCTGTGGGCTTGGTGCTGTGCTGTACTAATGGAGTCCTAGGCCATTGGGTTTTCCCCTAAAGAGCTTCTGACCAGTTGTAAAGAATTTTAATCAACACATGAAACAATTAGGAAACACCCAATCTTTTTTCTTAATTGAATGAAAGATTCTTTAAAATTTATAGTGTTTTACAATTTTCAAAAGTTTCACACACATAATTTCATATAATCCCATAATAACCTTGTTTCCCCTACCCCTATATTGCCCCCCCTTCCCTCTTCCCACTGGTAACCACTAGTTTGTTCTCTATATCTGTGAGCCTGCTTCTTTTTTGTTTTATTCACTAGTTTGTTGTATTTTTATATTCCACATATAAGTGATATCATACAATATTTGTCTTTCTCTGTCTCACTTATTTCATTTAGCATAATGTCCCCCAAGTCCATTCACATTGCCACAAATGGCAAAATTTCATTCTTTTTTATGGCTGAGTAATATTCCATTGTGTGTGTGTCTGTGTGTGTGTGTGTGTGTGTGTACCATATCTTCTTTATCCATTCACCTGATGATAGACACTTAGATTGCTTCCATACCTTGGCAGTTGTAAATACTGCTGCTGTGAACACTGGGGTGCATATATCTTTTCAAATTAGTGTTTTGGGGGTTTGTTTGGATATATACCCAGGAGTGGAATTGCTGGGTCATATGGTAGTTCTATTTTTAGTTTTTTGGGGAAACTCCATACTGTTTTCCACAGTGGCTGCCCCAATTTGCATTCCCACCAGCAGTGTAGGAGGGTTCCCTTTTCTCCATATCCTCGCCAACATTTGTTATTTGTGTTCTTTTTCATGATGGCCATTCTGACAGGAGGAAACACCCAATCTTAAACTGAGTTGCCATATGCTGAGCAAAGAGATAGCTCAAACAAGAAAAAGATCTGTTAAACTGGAGGAGGCGAAACTTGATCTGAGCCTTTTAACGGCCAGAGGGGAGAGAACGGTACAAAAAGGGGGTTTGCCAAAGTGAAGTGAGGAAATGTACTATGAAGGCATACGGAGGCAGCATGGGGAAGTGGTAAAGGACGGAGATGCTAGAGCCAAAATGGCTTCACTTACCAGCTCTGTGACCTTGGGCAAGTTCCTTAACCTCTCTGTGCCTCTGTTTCCTCACCTAGAAAATGGGGATGATCATTGTACCTACCTTCATAAGGCTGTTTGGAGAACTAATAGGTCAAATATGTAAGCACTTAGAATAGTGTCCAGCACACAGTAAGTACTCTGTAAGCCTTAGGTATTCATGCTCTTATTAAAGCATTCTTAGATTACACAGGCCCTCTAAGGCTAGGCCCTCCAAAAGAACTATAGTAGGCTTTTAAGCATGAGTGTGATGTGATGAGGGACTATGAAGAAGACAATTTCACTATTTTCAGCACATAAGAAAGCAGAGCAAGGTAGGAAGATGTTGCTTTGAGCTCAGGATGCAGTGACAAGGCCTGGACCAGGTTGAGCAGAGGTGAATAAAAGGGACAGAGTAGCCCCAAATTATCTTATAAAGAAAACAAATAAGAGGGTTGTTGAAGGGACTGTAAGAAGTACTAGATTCCAGACCCTTCTCCATAAGTTAACATTGTGTTTTCCCTAAGCTGCTTTTCCCCTCTAGGCCAACCAAAAACAGTGACTGGAAGAGAAATGGCAAAGCTGCCCACTGGTAAGACCTCTCATTGCATGGAACAATGACTGGGACCCCTGTCAGAGAGGAGGTGCTCAACAAATACTTGTTGGGTGAATGAATAAAGAATATGACTTCTAAGGCAAATATAGTTCAAGGACACAAATAAAATTGAGAAGTTCCCTCTTAAATGTGAGTTGTGATATAGAAGAAAGAAACACAGAGATCCCTGGTGAACACAACTGTTGATACGTCCTTATCTCTAAGTTCCTGAACAGCTGGAAATATTACTAGTTTGCTGCATCTCTCCTTACTCCCTACACACACACATGACTTGACACGAAGGGAGAGTAGTCTAAGGCAGTCAATGCAAATCAATGGAACTTTTTTTTAGGATCTAAGAGCTGGTTCCAAGGGAAAATCCCATTCGATCCTTCATAACAGAGGTAACTTCTTAGTATCTAAAAGTCACAACTTACACAGCCATCACTAAAAGCTACTAGGCTAACTTGTTTTCCACCAAACAGTAATTCTGAAGAACTGTCCAAAGAGATACATACCCAACATACACATCATAATTTTTTTCTGTTACACATTCTACACAGGCTTGCAAGTTCAGATGAGATGCCCAGAAGCATCCGACCCAAAGAAATGGCAGTTATGGAGATTACATTCTCTTATACTAAAAATTAAGTCACCCATATTTCTAAGAACCAGAAAATGCCCAGCTTCCTGCATCCAGAAGTCATACAGGTTGTTCAACTGTCTCATCAACCAGATATCTTTTGCTTCTAGGCTTTAGATTCTTGACTCTGGGCTCCAAAGTCCATTCAGCAGCCCAGGTATATGCAAGAAAATTTGTTGAGCTGCTACTTGTATTTTGTGCTCCTTTATCTCAGGGTAGTTATTATAAAAGGGCTAAAAGTAGACACTGCTTGATTTCGTCCTTTCTTCTAGTCCTGTGGGGAGGCCTAAATCCACTGAGATTACCCAGGTGCTCTGAGTACCTATGAAGAGAAAGCCAGGAGAAGGGAGACTGCCCAAAGTCTGGGAAAAACATCAGTTTGACAGTCCCCCAAGTAGTGAGGCAGCTCTCAGAGAAGGCAGTGATGAAGAGAATGTCTGCAATGGCAAATGTACAAAGGCCAGGCTCTAGGTCTAGGGCCTCCCAGCTCTCCAGCTCTGGCAAAGCTTTCTGTGCCCAAGCAATGCACAAGGAGCAGACTTCTAGAGACCATGTAGGCTTGGTCAGCAGGCACCTCAGCATCAACCTGGACGAAGAACCAGAAAAGCTCTTGGTATATTCTGCTCTGCACAAAGACCCTGGGATCTCGTCTCTCTGGCAAGGTATTAGGTACTCCAACCAACAATGACTGAGATTAAATTTCAGGGTACTGGAATCTGATTTGTTTTCAATTAAAGGAAATAATTTAAAGAGCGCTTTCATTTATACGTGAGTTGGTAGAGTAAGTCACATCCACTACAGATTCAATTAAAACTGGAGAGATTGGAAGGCCGAAATATCTACCCTTTGGCTCAAGCAACTTGAAACTTGTCATTGTGTAAAATTACATAACATTACCCCAACTACCAAAATATTTTTAAAAATTTTAACATCACAAGTCTCAACACAGAGACAATCTGACTAAGGCCTACATAGTACAAGTTCCCTGTGTTTCTTTTATTTAATGCCATTTTTGAACTTACAAGAGAACTAGAGTAATCTAAGCACTTCTGTAAATATAATTGGGGCATGAGTTAGCATTAAAGTAATTGTGACTGTTTTATCTCTATATCCTACAGGTGTTAATTCAGACACTATATCAACAATAACTGAATTAATAATAATGAAATTAAGTCAAACAAAAAAGAACACCAATTCCAACCTAAATTCTTTCTCATCAAAACAAAAAAGCAATCATAATACAGATTGATGCCAGTATGAAAAAAATCTAAATTAAAAGTAGTGCTTATAATTCTTTTTGGATCCATCTCCTAAAGCAAAGGTAACAAAAGCAAAAATAAACAAATGGGACCTAATTAAACTTAAAAGCTTTTGCACAGCAAAGGAAACCATCGCCAAAATGAAAAGACAATATACTGAATGGGAGAAAATATTTGCAAATGATATGACTGATAAGGGATTAATATTCAACATATATAAACAGCTCATACAACCCAACATCAAAAAAACAAACAACCTGAATCAAAAAATGGACAGAAGAATTGAATAGACATGTTTCCAAAGAGGAAATGCAGATGGCCAACAGGCATATGAAAAGACCCTCAACATCGCTAATCATCAGGGAAATGCAAATCAAGACCACAATGAGCTATCACCTCACACCTATCAGAATGACTATCGTTAAAAAGAACATAAATAACAAATGTTAGCGAGGATATGGAGAAAAGGGAACCCTCCTACACTGTTGGTGGGAATGTAAATTGGTGCAGCCACTGTGGAAAACAGTACGGAGGTTCCCCAAAAAACTAAAAATAGAACTACCATATGACCCAGCAATTCCACTCCTGGGTATATATCCAAAAAAACCCCACAGAAAACACTAATTCGAAAAGATACATGCACCCCAATGTTCACAGCAGCACTATTTACAACTACCAAGGTATGGAAGCAACCTAAGTGTCTAGCATCAGGTGAATGGATAAAGAAGATATGGTACACACACACACACACACACACACACACACACACACACAAACAAACAAAATGGAATACTACTCAGCCATAAAAAAGAATGAAATTTTACCATTTGCAGCAACATGGATAGACTTGGAAGGCATTATGCTAAGTGAAGTAAGTCAGACAGAGAAGGACAAATATTATATGATATTACTTACATGTGTAATCTAAAAATGCAACAAACTAGTCAATAAAACAAAAAAGAAGCAGACTCACAGACATAGAGAACAAACTAGTGGTTACCAGTGGGAACTGGGAAGGGGGGAGGAGCAACATAGGGGTAGGGGGAAAAAGGTTATTATGGGATTATATGAAATCATGTAACAACTTCTGAAAATTGTAAAGCACTATAGACTTTAAAGAATCTTTCATTCAATTAAAAAAAAAAAGTGGTGCTCATGTTCTCCCTAAAATAATACTTTTTTTAAGGAGTATTATTATTTATCTGAATTTGAATATGAAAGCTGAAAATAAATGTGAATAAAAAGTTGAATGCTAATTGAATCAAAAACATTTCCTAAATAATTTACAAATTCTTAGAAGAGAATTAATAACAAATCATAAATAAGCAACATAAAAAATTCCTATGGCTTTAAATGTAAATGGGAAGGAGAGAAATAAAATTCCTCCCCAGTTCTCCAAAGGTCAATTAAGTAAAGGCCTTGATTTGGTGGTTAGATACCTCCTCTTTTGACTGCTCCAGCTGAACCAAAATATAAAGTCTGCCGGAATTTGTTCTTCTCTTTGTTCTAAACACCCGTAACAAAACAAAAATAACAAGGAAAGGCAGAAGTCTCACTATGATCGTCTTGCACGATGAGAGGAACACGAACCTTGATACAAATCTACAGTTTGAAATAAAATATTACATAAATACTTGTGAATCACTGGGTAATGTTAGCTACTTACAATGAGCAGAAAAATTATAAAGGTATTGCTAAAATATTTTCAATAAAGAAAACTGTTTAGGCAATCACCTTAGTGAGATCATTCTAAGTCTAAATTTTCAAAATGGAGTCAATATAATTTGCTTCTAAATAAACCTACTTAGATAGTAAGTTAATAAAATTACATAAATTTTAGCACTTAGAGATATGCATGCTTCAGAGTCACAGTACTTTGAGAAATCAAGTTATATCTTAAGGCTGAAGAATTAGTGAGAAAATAACTCACTTTCACCAAACTTCACAGGTATCCCTTTCCTTTCTTCTCTCTTATAGCTATTAGGTACTAGATAACCAAACCTACTCGCCTAGGTACTGATCTTGTGAAGAATCCAGAAAAAAAAATAATAAAGGGAGTTATCTTTTCTTTGGTCTTCTGCTTTCAAGCACAGCAAGCTAGCTATGGTGAAACCATCACAAATTTCAGAAGAGATTTTGCTCCATGTTCGAATTCTAGGACCAAGCCAATGAGAAGAAAAGGGAATGGACAACTTCTTCCTTCCTCTTTAAACACAGTAAGCACCTTTGTTTGGAAAGACTTTCCCACTATCTTCTTTCAAAAATGTGTTAGTCAGAGCGGTCTGGGGGAGGGTGGGAAGATGTGGCAACTGGTATCCTTGTTATTGTACTTCAGTAGAGAAGGTAAGGGGATGAAGATTGAGAAATCTTGCCCCATGAATATTGGATGCTCTGTCATCTGACACCAGTAGCACAAAGAATTCTAGTAACACCTCCCTCTAGAGGAGGAAAGAATGGAGTCCGAAAAAAATTGTAAAAAAGACATATAATTCAGCTTAACTGACTTGTTTTTTGAAACGTAGCCTTGAAAAGAACAATTTTACCTCAGAAACTTGGCAAATGCAAACTGATTTTTTGATAAGTTTTAACACGCATTTTACTAAATGCAAGAATAGAGAGTGAGGGAGAGAAAGGCCAGGTATCCAAAGACAGGGAGGTTGTCAGGTTTCTCTTTTCTGTGTCATTTTTGTTTAGTCGGTCAAATGAAAATTCAAAACCATATAATTAGATGGTTGTTTATACATGATTAAGCATGAGCTCATTGGACTTTACATGCCAAAAAGTCAGAGATGTGGTTAAGGGCAAGAAGGAACTATTAATAAAAGGAAATAAAGCTGTAATACATTTTTCACTTATGAATAAAAATAATTCAAAGTTCTCTAGATGGAAAAAGAGGGAAAAAAATCAACCATGAGTAGGGGCAAGAAACCAGATAATTTTATAAATGGTTAGAATTCATGACATGTAAAACATAAGCCACCAGTACAAAGAAGCTTTTCCTCCTCTATGATTTTAATCCTATTTTTATTTCTTGTAAACATAATTCACAATGAGAACATAACAAAACTTACCTGTATTATATTTCTTTAGAATTGTTCTGGGAAATATTTAAGCAAGAACATGTTGTTCATTTAAAAGAGTTACTTGTTCTCTTCATAACTGTCTTCACCAGTAATCCTCTCTGGAGAAACCAATAGCTGTCAGCTCCCTTGAAAAAGCCAAGTGTCTCTCATTTTTCACAAACGCAGAATTTTTCTTCCCAAAATGAAGTGAGCCCATCAAAAGCAAGGTTTAAATGGCCATAACCTTCATAAAGGTAAGGTAGACTTTTCCAGATCCCCCAGAGAATCTTAGATTGGGGCTGTGAAAAGTGGTGAAATCAGTTTCTCACAGAGATCAAACACCAAGCTATGGATGAGGTCAGTGGGCAAGTCTTTCAGATGACAGAGAGAATGAACTGGTCCAGGATCAGACTACTTACTCCACCTTAGGTAAGGTTTTCAAGCCACTACTACAACCCCTCCTTACTGGGAAAATACACCGCCAGCAAACTCCAGAGATGGTTCAACTGTGTGTGCTATTTTCTCAATCAAACAACTCTTTGGGTTGCCAATGCTGTGACTGCTGTGCTATTACATAGTAGAACCAAATGATCAGAATGAGTAAAGGCCACAGGAAGCCCAATACACAGTCCTTAAGACTGAGGCTAAAATGAATCTTAATAACATTCAAAAAGCCCGTAATGCCTAAGAATTAAACATTGACTTTTATAGCCTGACTCTGAGAGCAAGGTCTCCAAGTCATATCAATTCCTTTTCTGTCAGAGAGACCTTCAATCTCAACCTCTCTTTCTCTCCTCTCTTTCCTCCCCTCTTCTCCTTCTACCCCCAATCCCCACCAACACACACACATACACAGGCTATGATCATCAGCCAGTTCTGACTCCCAGAGCTATCTTCAATCCTGTACATCTCTGCCCACTGGAATTTGAACAAAATATACTTCACTTAAACCTATATGATAAACTACAAAATATGGAAATGCCTAAAAAAACTCACAAAAACTCTTTATGAGTCAGAAATTAATGAATTTTTGTCTTTAATGTTGGAGGGGGAAAATCTTGCTAAATTAATACATATTGATTATTTGAAACAGTTTAATATCTACTATAGTTCCAGATAAGAAATGTGATAATTTATTCCTAAACAATGTGTGGCATGTAACTCAAAACTGCTTTTCATCAATAATTAATATTAATAATTAACAAGTATAAACAACAAAAATACCTTTTGGAAATGTTTCAACCTGGCCCTTTCCTCATTCCACAGTCTGCCTATTGCCCCCCCTTTACCCTCTACATGGGGTTAATAACTAAACTTCCCTCATCTCTGACACGCAACACTACCCAGCAGCAATCTTCCCAAGAATGCACGCACGAACACATAAGATTGTAAAGAACAAAAGTCTTATCAGAATCACCTGAATCTGGCAAACGGATTTCTAAATTAGCATCTGCAGTTTCAATCCACTCAACAGTGAATTAGGTTTTTCTGCAGTAAGGACAGAACCCTGAAGAAAGTTCACCTCAAGCACCTATTCTCCTACCTACAGACGAAAGGTCTTATGTCTTTAATACAGGGATTAGCCTAGTAATAAAAATTAAACAGTACTCTAGATAAGCACAGTGGAAGGAGAGGATAATGCAAAAACCACTCATTTAAAAGAGGCCAGAACCAACGTACCAGGATTCTATTTGGCACTCATTCTGAAGAGCATTCAATTTGACTTTTTAAAACTACATTGCTCTTCTTTCTGCATTTTGACTGTATGCAGAATAGCATCTTCAGAGTCAAACACATTCACTGTTATTGGTATAATCAAAGGTGTTTCACCCACCATCTGCCTCTTACTTTTCTAGCCACCCTGCCCTAGCACTAGACATCTCATCCAGCCATTTATTCCTTCACCAAACTGAACGTTATGCAGGTAATATCCTAAGTTCTTAAAGTTCAACACCATGGTATATTTTCATTTCTCACAGCAAATACAAATTCTACAATCCCTAATCCCCTCCCCCCGCATACCTCCATTCCATACTTTACCATTATTCTTCTTGAAAAGTCATCAGAATCACCAGCAAAAGCACCTCATGCTTAAGTTATTCATGTTCCCAGGCTGTTTGGTCACTGACATTTAAAAGTGTTAGAAGTAAGAAGCTCTCTCACTGGGGAGCTTCCATAGGCAGTTTGTGTAAAGGTGTGGGGATAAAGGTGTTTACATCTTTTTCTTGGCTGGGGGCCTCAGACAGCTGTGCAGAGAGTACTTTGCATACATTTCCAGGTCTACCTGCTCTTCGCTTTCATAACGTATGCGCAGGGCTTGTACATTCAGGGACTGCTAGCACATTCAGCAAGGGCTGGTGTGCAGAGAGGAAAGCATCTAACAAATGCAGCCTACGAAACAATGTCTCCCTTCAAGTGGAACTGCTGGTGAAGTCAGCCAGCACTGGCCAGCGTGAACAATACTGGGCAGGTCATTAACCTGCCTGGTTCAGACGGCGATGAGCTCACCCACCTTTCTGGAAGTGCTATTTTAGCTGCTGAGTTTATACAAATAAAACCCATAATTTTCTAATGGCTAAACTAGGAATGTGTTCGAAAATAGCTAACTCTCTGAGAACCCTGCAGAAGCCACACAGGGAACTCACGAAGGTGTGTCTGCTGTTGTTCAAGTTTGCACACATCTTTATAATCGCTACATATGTATTACCTTGAAAATAAGCAACCACACAAGTAAACCGCAATTTTTTTAAAAATTAGGTGGTTAATGCATTGTTTCCTCCCTCTCTTTTTTTTTTCTTTTGCATAGGAAAGAATAAGTTAGTCGTTAACTACACAAAGGAGTTAACATTTAACTTTGAATACTGAGAATGCTTTAGCTCTCAACCCCTCCCCCCCTTTTATTATAGCAAAAATTCAGGAAAACTCTTACTAATTATCGCAGACCCTAGATGAGATCTGGCTGTATCAGTTTCCTTGCTGCACTCACAGGAGGCCCCAGTTCCTTCATACATACTCCATTCCAGGCAGCTGGGAATCCCTGCCCACTGTTCCTCAGGGCCCACAACTCCCAACTCCCACCATTAAAGACCAACTATCATGCTACCCCCTCCTTGAAACAAACCTTCCAGATTCCTGCCTCCTATCCCAAGTTTAAGGTGATTTTATCCCTCCTCTAAAATCCCAGGTAATGCTACTTTTGCATCTTTTGTGTTACTGATCATTTCTACATTATATATCACCTGTACCTATATCTTACCTTTCCGCCTTATAACTAGCAGGAACATGAGGATAGAGAACTTACCTTATCTACCTTCACCCCCAACCCCTCGCCCCCAGAGTACCAGGCTACAACGTTGTTGTGCTCAGGGCAGACACTCACTGTATGTCTATGGACAGGTAATGCCCATACCTTTTATTGTTAACACTGAGCCACTTTCCACAGGTAGGTGGCGGAAAGGCTAAAAGGAAAAATTGTTTTATTATTCAAAATAGGGAGATTGCTGGGAGGCCCAGCGTGGGGGGGTGGGGGGTGGGGAGAGGGCCTCTTTTCTGTTGCCCCTGCCATTCCTAACCTGTCCTCCTCTCTCACTCCCCACAGGTTGACTCTACACCTCATTACACACACAGTTCCTCCCCATGGACACAGCCCTTTCCAAACTGTGGGACTTGTCACCTTTTCTGTGAAGCCCTCCATGGAAACAGGGGTATAACAAACTCCTCTCCTCTCCCTCTTCTTAGCGATTCATAAATATCACAAAGGAGACGTAGAGGTTACAAAGATATCAACATGGTGATCATACTTCCTCACCAAGAAATTATACTTTACTACTACCGCTGCTACTACTACTATTAATAATAATACATCTATACATTAAAAACAAAATGAGAGGGACTTCCCTGGTGGTGCAGTGGTTAAGAATCCGCCTGCCCGTGCAGGGGACACGGATTCGAGCCCTGGTCCAGGAAGATCTCACATGCCGCGTAGCAACTAAGCCCGTGCGCCACAACTACTGAGCCTGTGCTCCGCAACTACTGAAGCCCGCGCCTAGAGCCCATGCTCCACAACAAGAGAAGCCACCACAATGAGAAGCCCGCACACCGCAATGAAGAGTAGCTCCCACTCGCCACAACTAGAGAAAGCCCATGCTCAGCAACGCACAGCCAAAAAAAAAAAAAAAATGAGAGCTGACATTAGTGGAAGATTTTTTTTTTTTAATTTATTTATTTATGGCTGTGCTGGGTCTTCGTTTCTGTGCGAGGGCTTTCTCCATTTGCGGCAAGCGGGGGCCACTCTTCATCGCGGTGCGCGGGCCTCTCACTATCGCGGCCTCTCTCGTTGCAGAGCACAGGCTCCAGACGCACAGGCTCCAGACACACAGGCTCAGTAATTGTGGCTCACGGGCCTAGTTGCTCCGCGGCATGTGGGATCTTCCCAGACCAGGGCTCGAACCCGTGTCCCCTGCATTGGCAGGCAGATTCTCAACCACTGCGCCACCAGGGAAGCCCTAGTGGAAGATTTACTTGGTACCAGGGGAGGATGCCTGGCTCTATACTTGGATTAACCAGTCAGCTCACACAACAACCCTGATTATTACCATCCTATTTCACAGAGGAGACAACCTGAGATTCAGAAAACACAGTAATTCGATCAGAGTGAGGATTAAAACTCAGGTAGCCCCACTCCAAAAACATGCACAGATGTCCATGAGCTCATACATCCTTGACCACCACCCTCCACACGACTAGACAGACAGTATGAAATGGGGAGAAGAGAGGACAACTGGAAACTGATTCTTCTCTCCCTAAGCTGGAACAAACACCACCCACAGCCTCCAACAGCTTGGTTTCCATATATAAGCAAAAGTGAGGAACAATACCTTAATTTGTTCCCTGTAGGTGCCATAAAAGGTGTCATGCATGCAAGTATAAATAGATGACATTATTTTAACCTTTATGGTAGCAGATAAATGTCCATTATATAACCCCCCTCACTTTCAGGAATTTTTGATACATAACATCAACTTCATTTCTTCATTCACTCAGTCAGGGGTTAAATTGCATAGAAAGAGAAGGCAAAACAGAGATCAAGAGAATTACAACACAAAATGATGTCTGTTAAAAAAAGGGATGATCAAAAAGCTGTTGGAACATTGAGGAGACAATGAGATGATAATGATGACAATATTTAGGAACACAATACGAAAATAAGCATCTCCATGAATCTTACTATAGAAGGTATTTATTGATTTTTCTATTGATTAATAGTCTTAAGTGTGCACAATTCATCAGGATATATATTAGAGATGTAAGCACATGATAGGCGCTTGCATGCACACGTGCACACACACACACACACACACACACACACACACACAGAGGAGCACAAAGACAGTTACACAGTGTGTCAGGTTCAACAGGTAAATATGAGGTGCTTGAAGGGCCACCCTCCCATGCAGTTCGATAGGGCCCCTTTCTACTAGAAATCTCAACCTTAAAAACAATATAGGGGCTTCCCTGGTGGCGCAGTGGTTGAGAGTCTGCCTGCCAATGCAGGGGACACGGGTTCGAGCCCTGGTCTGGGAGGATCCCACATGCCGCGGAGTGGCTGGGCCCGTGAGCCACCACTACTGAGCCTGCACGTCTGGAGCCTGTGCTGCACAACAAGAGGCTGCGACAGTGAGAGGCCCGTGCACCGCGATGAAGAGTGGCCCCCGCTCGCCGCAACTGGAGAAAGCCCTCGCACAGAAACGAAGACCCAAACACAGCCAAAAATAAATAAATTAATTAATTAATTAAAAAAAAAAACCAATATAAATGAAGCCTTTAAAGGAATCTTTTCTAAAATTCTGCCTTAAAATTTCATCTTTCAAAACTGCACTGACCTAAAAGCAGAGTCTAACCAGCCACCAACTGTCCCCAGGCATGTGGCTGCTCTCTGCTTTCGCTATGAAATAAAAATATTGACATAAGGAGGAGAAAAATGTGGATGTACGGTGGGTGGGGTCAGCAGTATGGAGATGAAAAGGATCTATGCCTGCTGGAGCCAAGTCATAAGGCCAGGAGGCTAAGTTTGGTCCTGTGGCTTTGTAGCTGTGTGAACTTGACCAAATCACTTAGACTAAACCTCCCTGCCAAGCTTAGCTTAGTGAGAACATATAATGAACTATCTAGCACCTGGCTGGCACAAACCAAATACTCAGTAAGCGTTAATTCCCCTTCCTACCCACAGATCACATCTGAAAACCTTTCACCTCTCATAATATAAAAGACTACCTCCAAACCAGAATAGAGGATGAAATCATTTCAAGAGTTTCCCCCAGGAGAAAATGATGGATCCATGCTCCCACCACGCTTTGAATTCATAGATTTATATGTCGAGAAGGAATAATAGAGATCATGTTTCCAATTTCCTTACAGATGGTAAAACTTAAGTCCAGAGAGGTAAAGTGACTTATCCTAGGTCACACAGCTATTTAATTGCAAAGTCAGGATAAAAATCCAGGTAATCAGCACCCAACCAATCCCACTTTCTACTGTATTCTACTACATTCATTGGACTTGCTTAATAGTGCAAATACCTCTGAGGCAGTCAAAAATGTCTTTGGCATTTCTCCAAAGAAGATATACAGATCTCCAATAAACACATGAAAGAATGCTCAACATCACTAATCATTAGAGAAATGCAAATCAAAATCACAATGAGGTATCACCTCACACCAGTCAGAATGGCCATCATCAAAAAATCTACAAACAATAAATGCTGGAGAGGGTGTGGAGAAAAGGGAACCCTCTTGCACTGTTGGTGGGAATGTAAATTGATACAGCCACTATGGACAACAGTATGGAGGTTCCTTAAAAAACTAAAAATAGAACTACCATACAACCCAGCAATCCCACTACTGGGCATACACCCTGAGAAAACCATAATTCAAAAAAAGTCATGTACCACAATATTCATTGCAGCTCTATTTACAATAGCCAGGACATGGAAGCAACCTAAGTGTCCATCGACAGATGAATGGATAAAGAAGATGTGGCACATATATACAATGGAATATTACTCAGCCATAAAAAGAAACAAAATTGAGTTATTTGTAGTGAGGTGGATGGACGTAGAGTCTGTCATACAGAGTGAAGTAAGTCAGGAGGAGAAAAACAGATACTGTATGCTAACACATATATATGGAATCTAAAAAAAAAAAACCCACAAAAAAATGGTTCTGAAGAACCTAGGGGCAGGACAGGAATAAAGACACAGACGTAGAGAATGGACTTGAGGACACGGGGAGGGGGAAGGGTAAGCTGGGACGAACTGAGAGAGTGGCATGGACTTATATATACTACCAAATGTAAAACAAGATAGCTAGTGGGAAGCAGCTGCATAGCACAGGGAGATCAGCTCGGTGCTTTGTGACCACCTAGAGGGGGTGGGTAGGGAGGGTGGGAGGGAGACGCAAGAGGGAGGAGACATGGGGATATATGTATATGTATAGCTGGTTCATTTTGGTATAAAGCAGAAACTAACACACCATTGTGGAGCAATTATACTCCAATAAAGATGTTAAAAACAAATGTCTTTGGCTTTCAAAATAGAATGAAAATGGCAGATGGTAGACTCCTTCTACACAATGAGTGTTGGGTTTGGGACAGGAATGTTCATGAAGAGATGATAAGCTGGAGGAGAAAAGGGGTAAGCACAGAGGAGGGGATAAGGAGTGAAAAGGGACACAGAGATCCCCTACTTTACAACTGTGCCCAAAAATCAATTCTATTTCAGTCCACCAATTGAATCTGGAAGTGCCCCCAGACAGATTCTCCCTCCCTTTTATCTGCAAGCCTAGAGAATACAAAATCTACCACTCTCCCAGCTCAGACAAAATGCATGAATTTTCAGGAGAAAAGAGAAATGAGATGGTTTACCATGTTTTTCAATAGTTTAAAAAAGAGGTTCAGTTTGAGTTTGCTCAACTCTTCTTAAACCTTAGGTTTCAGTAGAATCACTGCTGAACTACAGGTTTTACTGGAACCAGTGCCTGCTTATTTACCTGCCAAATATAAATTTGCCATGGAACCAATGTTCAGGCTGCTTGGGGACAGAAAGCACCTTGTTAAGGAAAAGGAAAACATCTAATTTCAGCATATCAAACTTGACAGCATAATTTTTTGAAAGATTCCCATCTCAAAGAAAGTTTACAAGCAATGAGTGAGGCTGTAACGAGATTATTTCCAGGCATAATAATAATAGCAGAAAATTGTCCAATTAGCAGTTAAGCACTGAGGGAATTCCTTTGCATTGTGGCCTTACTGTCTTTGTCTTTGTTCTGAAGAAGAATTCTGCCTTCAGGAGTCTAAAATAATGAGAGTTCTTCATTATGTCAATGAGAGTTTGGAGGGAGTCCCCATGGCACAGGGACCTTGCCTGGTAACGAAGCCTGCTAATGAAGCATAAGAATTGTCTGTTCCAAAAAAAAAAAAGAATTGTCTGTTCCTAGTTAAACCTGCTCACACCCTCCACAGCGGGGGGAACCCTGGCTGAGGCCCCAACAAAAGGAGAGCCTTTGGAAGGTGACAGAACGAGAGGCATTTGGGGTTAAGACCCTTAGTCCTCCTTGGGCCAAAATTTTATCTACAGGCCTCTCAAAAAAAAAAAAAAAAAAGAAGAAGAGGAAGAAGTAGAAAGCGAAATCATCATATAAAATTAAATTCTATTCAACAAGTATTTATGGGATGCCCAGTTGACACGGGTCTTGTACAGTTGGAAACCAGAACTTTAAACCCTCCCAACCCCATATCTCACCTAGTCAACCGACCAGTAACACAATTTTTCCCACTGCCTTTTCAAACGTCTATTACTTGCCACTTCTGCAGCAGGTAAAAGCTCTGCTTCCTCCAGCACCATTCAACTATAATGGCTGTGTGAGCCTCAAGAAGGCAGAATACAGCTTAATCAAAGGAAGAACCTTCTAGCAAGCAGAAGTGCCTTGGGAACTCTTGGTGAGGCAGGGTTCTTGTCCCGAAAGAATACGCGGAAGGGCTGCCAGGATATTGCAGAGAATGTAGAGGGAGAAGGAACTAGAAGAGAACATTTCTAAGGTCATTCCCCCCTCTATGTAACACCTCAAAAGGCTTAAAACACAGTGTCAAGTTTCATATTTTTATGTAAATTATGAGAAATTTCAATGCCCTCATTCAAAGGCTTTTGTGTGTGTATATGTGTGTGTGTACTTCTTTCTACTCTAGGCTTCTACTATGTGATGCAAGGCAGGTAAATTAACTTCTCTAGGCCTCAGATTTATCATCACTTAAATGAAGGCCAGGGATTAAGTAATCTCTCAAATCCCTTCCAGCTCAAACATTTTCTGAGTGAACACTGAGTTTACTCTCTCTCCTTTTTACCAAATTAAATTTAGGAATTCTACCTACCCATAACATTCAACAGAATCCCCTAAAAATCACAATACAGGAAAAGAAAATTCATTAAGGTGACAACACACAACATAAATATGGCAAAAACAATAGATTTCTTATATACTATCAATTATGAGTTTCAAAATTTAATGGAAAAAAGTTTAATTAAAAATACCTAGGAATAGCATGTAATATGAAAAAAACTACTTTTTGTTCTGAAGACATGAAAAAATATATACATATTCTCAGGTGAGAAAACTAAATATAGTAAGTGTGTTGACTCTTCCAAACTTTTTCATAGACTTAATGTAGGGTTTCTCAGCCTCTGCATTAATGACAGTTTGTGCCAAATAATTCTTCGGGCTTTTATTTGGTGGTGGTCGGAGGGGGGACATTGTGCATTGTAGGATGTTGAGCAGCATCTCTAGCCTCTACCCACTAGATGCCAGCAGCACTCCCCCAAGTTGTTGATAACCAAAACTAAATGCTGCCCAGACACTGCCAAATATCCCCAGGGGACAACAACGCTCAGGTGGGGAACCACTGATTTAGTGCAAAGTCCTAACAGGCCCTTCCTCATTCACTCACTACCTTGACAATGGATTCTAAAGTTCACATGGAAGAATAAACTATACTAATAGTCAAGAAGACTTTGAAAAAGAAAACAAATATATTATAGAGCTATGAAAGTAAAAATTGTGAAATATAGAAGAAAGAGTAGTTAAACTGAACAAAGAAGCAGAACAGAAGCAAAAGATCATGACCTCAGATAACTCAGATATATAATAACAACCAGCATATGGTGGCATTACAAATGAGTAGGAGAAAGGAGATCCTTCATTAAATGGTAGTGGGGCAACTGTTTACTGTTTGGGGAAAAATCAAAGCTAAATCCTTATTCACATTAGATATGTTCCAATTATCTATTGCTATATAACAAACCACCCCAAAATTTAGAGTCTTTAAAACAACAATTTATTATTATCTGTTGTGGTTCTGGGAGTTGACTGGGTCAGCAAGGCACTTCTCACTTGGGGTCTCTCATGCACGGCAGTCAGATGTCAACTAGAGCTGCAGTTACCTGATGGGTAAACTGCGTAGACTTCTAAGGTGGTTCCCTCATATCCTGGCTGTCAATGGGAACATCTAAACACGGCCTCTGCATATGGCTTGGGTTTCTCACAGCATAGCGGCTGACTTTCAGGCCAGTTAAGGGCCATGCCTACCACAGGCACAGCACTACTTCTGCCATATATTGCTGGCCAAAGAAATCTCAGGACTCCCTCAAATTCAAAGGAGTGGAAAAATAAAGAAGGAACCAGCAAAGTCACACTACAGAAAAGCACATGGAATGGGAGAGATGGTTTCAGTCATCATTCGAAAATACAATCAGCCATAACATATCAAAATAAATTCCAGGGAAATTAAGAGCTAAATATTATTAATAAATATTTATTTAAAATAAAATATAAAACAACTAAAAGAAAATATATCTGAGTTTTTTTTTTAATTTTAGGATGCAGAAGGCAAAGATAAATAGATAGAACTGCAAAAATATTTTAGCTCAGAAAGTACCATAAACAAAATTGAAAAGCAATCAAAAGACTAGGAAAATACCAGCATTCTACATAACAAAGGGTTATGGGCTTAATATGTAAAGAAGCCTTACAAATCAATAATAAAGACAAACATTCCGGGCTTCCCTGGTGGCGCAGTGGTTGAGAATCTGCCTGCCAATGCAGGGGACACGGGTTCAAGCCCTGGTCTGGGAAGATCCCACATGCCGCGGAGCAACTAGGCCCGTGAGCCACAACTACTGAGCCTGCACACAGTAGGCTGAACAAAGAAGCAGAACAGAGAGGCCGCAACAAGAGAGGCCCCGATAGTGAGAGGCCCACGCACCACGATGAAGAGTGGCCCCCATTTGCCGCAACTAGAGAAAGCCCTCGCACAGAAACGAAGACCCAACACAGCCAAAAATATAAATTAATTAATTAAATTAAAAAAAAAAAACAAACATTCCTATGTTCCACAGTTCACAAAAAAAAAGAATCCAGTAGACAAGACATAAAATAGACACTCAATTTTCTGCTAGTAGATCGAGTAGAAAGTGTAAAATGTGGCATGACCCATCTGGGAAGCAACCTGGTAATACAGTCAAGGGTATTTAAAAAAAATGTTCATTTGACCCAATAATCTACCATCATTTAAAAAGATATTTGTGATAATATAGTTTTAACAAAAAAGAAACCAAACTTAATTAAATAAATATAGTATACTTCTCACACACTTAAAAAAATGTCTGCTGTACTTTCAAAGAATACTGAAATACATGGGTGAAAGTTCATAACACAAGGTAGTGAAAGAAAAGACAAGAAAACACAAAATTTTATTAAGATATTTATTACCACTATCATATATCACAGGATACTCACACATATTTATCTCCTAAATATTAACACTGGATACCTCCGTGTTTGGGGAATACTGATACTGGTAGGTGATTTTACATTATTCTTTTATTTTTATCTTTTTTTCAGTATTTAAAATTTTTTTCTACAGTAAACATGTATTATTTTTATACTCAGGAAAAAAAAAGCCATTTAAAGAAAAAATACTAGTACTAATGGGTGAAAAACTGAAAAGGTCACATGTTACTAAATTACTGCCGAAAGACTGAAAAGCCAGTAAAAAGCAGGAGAATAAACATGATTGTGCAGCCAGTGACATCAGGGACAATTACACCTGGAACCACTGACCCATTACACGGCCCATTTGATCTGCAACCGAGTCATTTTCCCAGGCTCATGACCCAGCCATGACACAGATTCTCATGTAATTGTTCAGTGTGACTGCATTATAAACTTTCTTTTTACCCTTTCAATATTCAGCCCATTTGTTTTCTTTGCAGAGCAGATATATGAAATATCTTCTTCAGAGCTTCATTCTTTTCATTTCACCCCCATTGAAATGTACATATCCTTGTTAAGGACAGCCTTTTAAACTGCCAAAGGTCACTTACACCTAAGTTTGAATAAATTTCGAAGCCTTGTCTGGTGAAGAGGGCCCAGGATGTCTTAGAGAAAAAATGGGAATACTTTTTAAGAAAGAAAAGAATACTAGATTGGAGTCTAGGTGCTATTTGAGACAAACCATATCCTTCCCTGGTTGTGACTTCCCTGAAGGGTGTCCCTGAAATGGCCTTTTCCACCCTAGTCTGCATGTAGTACTGCAATGGTTCTCAAAGTGTCGTGCCTGAACCAATAGCATCAGCATCACCTGAGGACTTGCTAGAAATGCAAATTCTAGGCCCCACCCCGTACCTACTGAATCAGTAGGGCCTACCTACTGGCATTTTCACAGGCCTTCTGGGGGATTCTGATGCACACTCAAGTTCAATGCTCCAATGTCTATTAGAGTGCCTGCCTCTATACCATTAGTATGCACGATTATTATGGGTCTTAATGATTTGTCAGACTCCTTTATTAGTATAAGAATATCATTTTCAGAAAGGTGCATGAGGAAATTATAAGGTACTCATTAAGAGCTAAACTCTGTGATAATGAGGCAGAGAGTAGGTGTCTATGGCTGAGTAGGTAGCCACTGGATTAAAAAGGAAGATGGTCACTGATAAAGGTCAATGTGAACAACTCCGTTAGGGTAAGTCATTTGCCTCCCAAATTGGTGCAACTTGCAATGACCGCCAAAGCCAGAGTGGTTTGCTCTCTTTTTAAAATTAGAGCCCTCAACAGGGCATGTTTTCACATACAGTTGAAAAAAGCCCACAAGAATCCCTGTTGCACAATGAAATGTTCACCTCATGTTGTTTAGCATCCTTGGTCTTTCTTTGGAGGAGAAAGGGGAGGGAGGAAGATGCATATTTTTAGAACCAGGGAACAATTTATCATTCAATGAAACAGCACAGATAGAGGCTTAAATCAAGTGTGTGGAAATAATACGTTGTTATTACTAGTCTTAACTCTGCTAAATTATAACCTATAAACCCTGCAACGCTTGACTTAAATATCCCATCCGCATTTGCAGGAAATCTAAACGGTTATTTCCTCTTTTATTGCATGCATTACAGAAGGATTTACTGTTGCTCCACAAAGCACATATGAGGAGCATGTTATCCAGGATGTCAGCGTAACCAGGCACAATTGATAAGCACACAGCCCACATCACATATGTATTCTGGGAGCCTTTGTGTGCAGTTAATTAGTTTAGCTATTGCTTTCATGGTTCATTTAGAAGCTTCATGCTTCATTAAATATCAATAAATTTTATCCTCAAAAAACCTTTTCAGTAAAAATACGATTGTCTCTTCAAGTGATAATCCTGTTAATGGATGTATATATTGCAAGCAGTCTATCAGGAACGACAAAACTCTGAATTGCCATGGTTGCAGTACCCTAAAGTAATATGCAAATTTTATTCTATAGTTTAAAACACATGCCTCATCCACACATATTTTCTTACAGTAGGGGAAAAAAATCTTTTTTAACTTTCCAAAAATGATGCATCTTTTAAGCTTCTATTTTTATTTTGTCAAGAATGCCTACTTATGTTTCATAAGCTCCTTTTATCCATTACATCCCAAGTTCTCTTTATTGGACAGACAAGCTTTTAGCAACTTCTCATAGCATGAAAAAGAAGTTTTCAGGAAACGCGTTCTTTACTTCCCTGATACGTGCATCCAGAGAGGGCAAGGGTCACAATTACTGGGCTTATCCTGTCAGGTATTAAGTCAACTCTATCAGTGAATCATCTGGGCTCTTCACTGAATGCCAGGAGCAGGTGGGTCAATTGAGTAGGGTCAGGATGAGGAAGGAAGGGCTTCATCTACCTAAGAGAAATAGTGCCTTCTGATACACTCTCTCCTGCCTTCCTGGTCCAGCTCTCACATCTTCTCTGTGGAGACATCCCCAACCTGCTCAGACACAGAAGTTGTCACTCTTTTCCTTACTTTCCTATAGCACTTTGTTAATGCTTCCATTACAGACTGTATTATAATGTATTACAGTTATCCATTCATTCATTCATCCACTCATTCAACAAAATGGTAAACGAGACAAGTAAGATCTGCTTTTTCATAAAGTGTACATTCTACTGGTGAGGAGGTACACAATAAAACAAGTGAATGAATAAATGAACAAGATAATTTCAAACAAGGATAAGTGCCATGAAACATAGAAAACAGGAAGATGGACTTAAGAAGCATGGGCAGGGGGTGAGGGTGTTACTTTAGACTGAATGGCAGGAAGGCCTGTGAAAGAGATGGCTCATAAGCTGAGACACAAATGGTGAAACTAGCCATACAACAACACGGGCAGAGTCCTAGGCAGAGGAAGCTGCAAGTACAAAGACCTAAACCCGGATCCAGCTTGGCATGCTGGAGAAAGGAAAGGAAAACCAGGCTGACTGAAATGTACTCTGCAAAGGGGAGCATGGTACCAGACAAATTTGGAGATGACTTGCCAATCTTTTAACTTTAGACTATAGCTCCTACAAAACAGGGCCTGTGTCTCACTTCAGTTGGCAGCTCTAGTCCTTAGTCTCACGTATGACACATGGTCAACAAATGTGTGTTGAATGAATAAAGTAAATGAGGCATTTCCCAAGATTGTATGTGAAACACTGGGGATTTTTCTGTTGCTTTGTACAATCTGCCTTCTCTCAGCCCCTTCTTTCAACATGGATGATCATGTTCTATCCTATCTATGCAAAGATAATATATCATGGACTCTTAATGCTGGAGAAGGTTCTTTTAGTTACTTTTCCATCAGAGATAATGAATTTGTGCGTGGAGGTCCATATTGTTTCACAGATGGCTCTTGTGACTGAGAATGAAATATCAAAATGTTCAGGAGAAGAGAACCAGGAATTAAAAGGGCAACCCAATAAGATTTCAAAAAGTAGCTTAGGGCTTCCCTGGTGGTGCAGTGGTTAAGAATCTGCCTGCCAATGCAGGGGACACAGGTTGAAGTCCTGGTCCGGGAAGATCCCACATGCCGTGGAGCAACTAAGCCCGTGCGCCACAACTACTGAGCCTGTGCTCTAGAGCCCACGAGCCACAACTGCTGAGCCCACGTGCCTAGAGCCCGTGCTCCACAACAAGAGAAGCCACCACAATGAAAAGCCTGCACACTGCAACTAGAGAAAGCCCACATGCAGCAATGAAGACCCAATGCAGCCATAAGTTAATTAATTAATTTTTTTCTTTAAAGTAGCTTAGAAAAGCTCAGACTCATGTCCTGAGATTTGTTTATTTATATAGTACTTAAATTCAGCCAATAATGAACAACCAAGAATTAACATTAATATTAACGTCATCACTGTCATCATCATCACCATCACTTTGAACACGAAATAATATAAATGAACTTTCCCAGTGGACTTTATTATCAGGATGGATAAGGAGAAAGAGGAAAAGGAGATAGCCTACTAGAAATACTTTCATTTCTACTCTACAAAACATTTTCAGTTCTTTCAAAATTGGATTATTTTGCCTCCTCAGTTTCTTCCTCACATCAGGCACGGTAGATGGGAGATAATTTTTGAATAATGGATGAATGAACACCTGGTTTCATTTCTTCCGAATAAGTCCCAATAGTGATGAGGAAATGACCAGGTTGGCATTGACAGGCTTTGAGACCACCACAAATCCAGAAAGCCAAGTGTGACTACATTGGATATGTGTGGGAAATGCAAACTTGCTGGATTTATGCATACCAGTAAAAATTCCGAAGGGGCCTGATGCCAGGAAAATGCCTTATTTTGTCAGAAAGTACATCTCCCACACAGCAGCAGGTCTGGCATAGCTTTAGCCACATGTTAAAAACAAAGTAAAGTGACATGTGATACGGGCCTCACTGCCTGATGACAGAATTCACGAGCTTTTTGGAAACAAACTGAATCCACATAGCCCCAGCCTATTTGACAGTTTTGTCTTATTATCGTGTTGTTTTCTGCAAAGTCCTTGCCTTTTAGGTAACTAAGATTTATTTTTCTTATTACAATTTCAAGATTGATTCCCAAATTACAACTGATAACCTGATTCTAAGGAACACTGTACTTTCCAATCTATTCTATAGCCAAGTAAATGTTTCTGAAATACTAACCATTTTTCAACCTCTGGAAGCATGCAGGTAACTTCAAAAAATATTCAAATTAATTGACAAACCATGTAGTAGCATTTCTCTTAATATTCACTGAGTGGCCAACACTTCAGTATCTCATTGGTAATCACTGTAGTTTATAGTATATTGGTTTTATGAAAGTCAAATTTTAAAAAACGTTAGCCTACTAAGAATCCAATCTTTGTCAAGTGTTTTGTTTTGTCATTTCCATGACACTTGTTCTGACCCTGGACAATACGAGTAAAAAGAGCTTTTACTTACACTGTGCAGAGAAGTCATGATGACAATAAATGGCTTCCAAATCATGCCTTTGTGGATGCATTGTATTTTCTTTCCCCTCTTAGTCAGTGTCTATGTGTCTTTCTCCCTCTCAAGCAGCCCTGATTATTAGTAGTAACAGGTAACTTACTTGCTGTAATAGTTTCCTAGGGCTGCCATAACAAATGTACCACAAACTGAGTGGCTTTAAATGACAGAAATGTATTCTCTCAAAGCTCTGGAGAGTAAAAGTCCTAAATCAAGGTGTTGATGGGGTCATGCTCTCTCTGAAGGCTCTAATGGAGAATCTTTCTTCTTTCTAGATTCTGGTGGTTGCCAATAATCAGTCCTTGACATTCCTTGCCTTGTAGACACACCACTCCAATCTCTACCTGTGTCATCGCGTAGTATTCTCCCTGTGTCTTCTGTTTTCACATGGCATTCTCATCTTGGTATCCATGTCCAAATTTCCCTCTTTTTATAAAGATCCAGTTATTGGATTAGGCTCCACCCTAATCCAGTATGAAATCATCTTTTAACTTGATTACAACTACAAAACCCAATTTCTAAATGAGGTCACATTCTGAGATTCCAGGTAGGCATGAATTTGAGACGGACACTATTCAACCCAGTATGACTGCTAAGCAACATCCTTTCAAGGAGTCTGAAGAACACTGCTATCTGAAGAATATGTGCAGATGAAATAACTGCCCATGGAAGAACAGTGAAAGGAAAGTGATGTAATTCACACAAAAAAAAGTCTAACAGTAAAACTGCCAACAGCTTGGTGATTCCAGGTCTGAATTATTCTCACCTATGAGGTCAATTACCAACAGATCCATCATGTAAAAATACCTACCCAGCCACCTATTCAGGAAAATGACCCTTTTGGCTGAACCAACTTCTTCTCTGGACCCAGCTCCCTAAGTGGGGTATCTTCTTCTCAACCCTCAGACCATCTACGTGAGGACAGACAGGAGAAGTACCAACAACGCCTGGGCATTATTCTAGGCACTCTGGACACATAGTATCATCATCTCCAACAGAAGAAAAGAAACTAAAGTTCACAGAGATAAAGCAATCAGCCCCAAGTCATATAGGAGAGTCACACAAGTAGAGAGATCTACCTGAATCCAAAGCTGATACCTCATTTTTTATGTCTGAGTGCGTATACACATGCACACGCACACACACGCATGCACACACACACACACACACTTCAGAAATGACCATTTCATTTACCCTGTATCTAAAACACATCATTTTCTTAATCCTCAGAATTTTTTTTTAAAAATATAAATTTATTTATTTATTAATTTATTTTTGGCTGCGTTGGGTCTTCGTTGCTGCACGCGGGCTTTCTCCAGTTGCGGCGAGCGGTGGCTACTCTTCATTGCGGTGCGCGGGCCTCTCATTGCAGTGGCCTCCCCCGTTGCAGAGCACGGGCTCTAGGCACACGGGCCCCAGCAGCCATGGCCCGCAGGCTCTAGAGCACAGGCTCAGTAGTTCTGGTGCACGGGCCCAGCCGCTCCGCAGCACGTGGGATCTTCCCAGACCAGGGCTCGAACCCATGTCCCCCGCCTTGGCAGACGGATTCTTAACCACTGTGCCACCAGGGAAGCCCAATCCTCAGAATTTTAGAAGTGGAAAACACCTCAGCTATCATCTACTACAACAATTTCAATTTATAGATGAACACAATGGAGAATAGAAATGATAACTGAATGACTTGGTCCCTGGGAAAAACTGTGACCAAACTGGGAAGAGAGCCCCAGAGGTTCTGCCTCCTCGTCCAGCCTGGCAACATCTAGCCTCTCTAGTAGGTCTATGTAGTTAAACCATATCACAGGTAGGTGGAAGTGGTGGTTTAGAATATGGACACTAAAATTATTAGACTGCATAGATTCAGATCTTGGCTTGTCACTTATATATGTGGGTCAGCCACTTAATATTTTAGTCTCAATATTCTTAAGTATAAAATGGAGGTAATAAAGACATGAGTCACATAATATCTACTGTCTAGTAAGCTTGCTGAGAAGATTAAATATGCTTAGAATAGTGCCTAGTGCACATTAAATGCTTAGTATATGTTAGTTGTGGTAGCAGTTTTGTTGTAGTTTTATTACTACTACTGCATCATCATCATCATCATTATTATTACCATTCAATAAAAAGCTACAAATGAATAACTTCAGTGTTTTTCATCACTATACATTTCTAGCAGCCACACTGGTTGCAAGCACTCCCTCATTCAAGGACACAATGATACAGTGATTTCCTAGTCCTTCATAATAATTAACTTCAACCTTATTTCATAACTTACTTTATGCCAGGCCAGTTGCCATGTTTTCCTCTAAACCCAAACATACAAAGGGTCTATATTCTGGTTTTAATTTCCCTGATTGTGTGAGTCCACATTTAACTGACTTCTTCAAATGATGGTGGGTCATATAGTGTCCTGAAAAGCCAACAGTGTTATTACATCCTGACTCTGACAAATCCTTGCTCTTGTCTCTCATCTTATCTCTTTGAATTTCAGGAAGGCAAACCTTGGGAAAATTATACAAACAGCCCCAAATATTTGAAATCAGCATTGTCCTCACATGCGCACGCCTCTCGAAAGCTTAGAGCACTTCTCTTTCAGTTTTATTCTTTCATTAGCCCACGGCTTGCTAATTAATTGGAATTTTCCAGGGCTTTTGTTGTTGTGACAAAGTCGAACAATGCAAAATCTCATTCCTTCTTGTTAAAGAGGTCCATCCACCCTCCAAAGAGCAGCACAAAGACAGCTGGGATAAGAGGGAGGATTAAGTCGACTTTGAAAGAGTCAGACTTCATGAGTTCCTGTGCCCCCCTCCCCTGTCCACAGCTGCCTTCATCTTCACCAAAACTGATTTATAGGAAGTGACATCTTAACTATGGCTTTTATCCAAAGAAGAGGCTGCTTAGAGGGCATTATGTAGGATCTAAAATTAGATGGCAAAGAACATCCTATAAGCATGGAATAAACAATATTGGGAGGCAAATAATACTGTATTAGGTGAGAGGGCTATTTAAGAACAAAAATTTATGGATCAGGGAGGAAGGGAGTAAAATCCAAATGAACACTCCCAAGCAAGGCACAAACCAGACTTAAAAGAAATAAAAAGATGCTTAATCTTGGCAAAAAATAGTGCCACTTAAACCAAAGATAGCAGAGCAGCTGGAGACTAGAAGTAGGGAAGGGGAGTGAAGACAGCTTAATTCTGAATTTTGCTCTTGGTTTCCCTTTCAAGGTATCATACTATGGTTTGATACACTGGGTTACTGGAACTTGTGGAAACCCTCATGGGCTGTGTCTCATCCACACTATGAGAGGCTCTAGAGCACCTCTGCCTTTGAGGTTCCATGGATACAGGACAGTGGAGGCTGGAGGGGTCCTCAAACATGGTGAGGAGGCCATTTCCAACATCATCTCTGCAGAGTTCCTTTTTATATAAACACCTACTTGAATATCCAAGGCAAAAAAGAAAAAAAAATCATCCTATGCTTTATAAAACTACATTCTTTTCCATAGGGGGGAAAAAAAGGTTTTCTAATTTATTTGTTTATAGGTAAATGTTTATAAAAAATATTTTCTAACATCCAGACCTACACATTATGACATAGAGCGATACCTAGAGTTTCATTGCAGCAGAACCTGGGAGGCTTTCAAAATATCTCCCCCTCCAGGCGGATGCCTGAAGGGCAATCACTCCAGTCACCTAAGATGCCACACAGTTTTGAACAAGTTGAGTATGAGGTGCCTGTGTCGAAATCCAGATAGAACTACATAGGCACTTGTAAGGGAGAACCTGGAAATGGGGCAGAATCAGGTCCTGGGGCTATGAATAAGTATAGAGTCTTCAATGCAGGTGAGATTGCCCAAGGATCACATATATAGGGGATGGAGAATAGGAAAAAGAATAGAACTCTGAGAATCTCCAATGTTTAGGGCTGTAGGCAAAAAGGAATCTGCAAAAGTGGAAGAGAAAGTATCTTTGGGGTGGGATGGGGTGAGCAGGAAGAAGCAAGGTGGGAAGCCACAATATTTAAAGACACAGACTCTGGAGTGAAATCACTTGGCTTCAAATCCTGAAACTAATGCTTACAGACTCGGAACCCCAAATAAAATACAGAATTTCTCTATACTTCCATTTCCCCTCTGGAAAATGGAGAAAACAATAGCACATCACAAAGTTGTTCTAATGGAAAGTACTTGACACAGTGTCTTGTTCATATTAAGCATTCAAAAACTGTTAGCCATGATTAATATGTTTATAGGAATAGATACAGAAGGTTATGGGTGACTAGGAGCATCTCAGATCTATTTCTAGAACTGCTCTGAATACATCAAAGAGTAGAAAGGAAAGCTTCAGCCAAGGAGACAGTGGGGGAGAACCCCATAAGGCAAAGAGAGACCACAGTATAATGAAGATGGAGGCCAAGAAAATCTTTACCAAAAAAGAGGCTCGTGATGTTTGGTTGCCTAAGAGGTGATGTGGAGAATAAACCATAAAAATAACTATTCTTACAGCAATGGCAGAGTGAAAGAGAGCTTCACTAGAGATGTGAGGTCAAGTTCTGACCTGAGTGCTAACCAACAGCACATCCTTGAAAAGGTTCCTTCTCCTTCCAGAACTTCAGTTTTATACATGCAAAGCAGCCAACTAAAACCTCTTCCAGTTCTGACCATTTATGATTTTTGGTATTCTATAAGTTAGCCTAAGGTTTCAATGGCTACAAGTGAAAGCAGTAACACTGGTGAAGACATTAGGGATCAGAGGGACTTTAGCCTCTTGTGTTCTCAGCATGAAACAGAGAACCCAAGAGTTACCTGTAGTTTAAGAAGTGGAGACAGCCATGTCTTCCCTCCTCTTCTTTTTCCTCCTCAATTTGCCCCAAAACCAGATATGAGAGGAAAGAAAGGATAAAATCAACTGAATCAAGGTTGAAACCAGGGACTTCCCTGGTGGTCCAGTGGTTGAGAATCTGTCTTGCAATGCAGGGGACGCTGGTTCGATCCCTGGTTGGGGAACTAAGATCCCACATGCCACAGAGCAACTAAGCCCGCAAGCCACAACTACTGAGCATGCATGCCACAACTACTGAAGCCCGTGCTCCACAACAAGAGAAGCCACCACAATAAGAAGCAGGCACACCACAGTGAAGAACAGCCCCCGCTCACCGCAACTAGAGAAAGCCCAAGCGCAGCAACGAAGACCCAAGGCAGCAGTCAATCAATCAATCAATCAATCAATCAATAAAAGACCAGGCTTAACTAATTCACAATACTCATTTTACCATTGAACCAAATGACTCCCAAGGTGAAGTGAATCATCCAAGAGCAAACAGTTAGTGATGCAAAGCTGGAATAGGAGCTCTTGTTTGCTGGCTCAGTTAAGTACCACAGAAGTATGCATTCCATGGAAATATGCATCTAACTGGTATGCATCAAATTCCAAATTATGACATCTCCTAATAAGAGGTTTTATGTGGGAGGTAATGGGAATAATTGACTACAATTGCTAAATTCTTGGGAGATCTTTGGATTTCCCCATTTTCATGGAAGGCTGAGAGGACAAACTGGAAAGGAAAAAGAATACGTTAAGCCCTAAATATGTGCTAGACATTCTGCTAAGTGATTTCATGTATGTTCTCATATACCTCATGACTCTGTGAGTCTCGAAGGTTCTGAGCTTCCTGAGGAGAGGAGCAGCATCTTATTCATCCATGAGCCTCAGTGCTTGACAAAGTGCTGGTACACAGTAGGTGCCCAATATATGCTTGCTGAATGAATGTAAGATTTTCCTGGTGCATAAGGTGAAGATCAGAGAGATTATGTATTCAAGGTGGTCATGTTGCTAGTAAAAGTAGTAGCACTGGAATCTGAAGTTGAAGTTGGGATTGTCTGAGCCCATAGTACATTTGTGTTCCTTTCACTGCATGGACCACCTTTCATATACTTTTCTCCAATCCGAAGAAAAACACATTTTCTAACAGATGCAGTGGCTGATTTTTATCACGCATATGGCTATTTCATCCTTTTCTTTAAGTCCTAGGTTGCTTTCAAAGTGTTTTTTTTTAAGATGCCACTTTTGGTCTGGTTACTCCTCTGCAATGGCCAAGCATGGTCAGTATCTCTAAGGGTGCTGAGGAGAACACACTCTCAAGCGCCAGCAGTGAGGAGGCGCAGAACAACAGGAAGAGCACGTTGGTCTTGGGCTCCAGTTTGAAGTCTGTTCCTATTGTGTAGAGATAACACAACTGGCCTGGTTAAATGTAATCTTTCCCTCCCTCCTTGATAGCAAAGGTTAAACACAGCTAGCAAGTCAGATTAATTGTTCTTTCTCCTCTTTCCCTCTCTCTCTTTTTCTCTTTCTCCTCTCTTCCTTGCCAAAGCTTCAGACCAGCTCTCTGTTGTAAGTATATCCGAAAATGAAGGGTTTCTTTCCTAATTATATATATATAAGAGAAGCCGTGTCTTTCAGATATTTTTTACTTGAGGCTGTTAACTGGACTCTATTTGTTCCATCCAAGAAACCCGAAGAAATGGATAATGACCCAAAACAGACTACATTTGAACAGTTCTGTATATTATATGCAAAGAAATGTTCCCACAACAAAGTCTCTAAATGAATGTCACCATGCCTGAATAGAGGAATAAAATTGAATTGTGAAAAAAGCGAGTTGTTTAAAGGATCTTTAGTTCATGTCTACCAATTTATTCTGAACATTATGTACTGAACAAAGGATCTGATATTCAGAGTATTAAGTAATAGAAACATTTTGAGAAATAAGCCAACATTTTTACTTCATAAAAGATTTATGTATCATTTTCTGGTTTTATGGGTGTTGTAATTATCCTCCAAACCTCTGAACAGTGTCAAATTCCTTTCCAGCTCATATGCTGCTTTACTATGTTCTCTTTAATGCTGAAGGCCATGTTGGGATGCCTTATGGTAAATTAAGCAAGAAACTCTATGGAAATAGACATGAGCCTTGGTCCCTAGTTAGGCCTAATCACTGAAACATCATTCTGTTTTATACAGATTCTCTAACTGGTTTATAAGATTTGGATTAATTGGATTTATTTATTTTAATTTACTTAGAATTTAGAAGATGAAAATCATGGTAGCAACATAGGAAGATATATGTTATTTAATTTATAAGTGATGAGCTATTTAAACTTAAGCTCACGGTATTCTGATATTTTTTCCTATGGGGTCAAAGATCATCACCACCATCTTCAATGAGGAAGGAGGAGAAAGCTAATTCTTCTGTCTGTACATTTCAGGCATCTCCAACCCTAGTTAACTGTTGGCCAAGGTTCTGCTGTTGTCAAACATTGCCTACTGGTAGTTCTCTGAGTTTCAATCTCATAAATGAGACCACTACAGCTTGGCATACACAAGGAAAGCATGAAGAATGACAAGATTTCTACTTTGCATTCACTGACCTTTAAAAAATAACATCATTACTAGCCCCAGATTCTGGAAGTTACTAAACAGCTTTGAAAGCCCTAAGCAGTTTACCAAGGCTTTCAGGTAACTCCATGGTGGCCTCAGAAATGTTGTTTTGGTGTAGAGAGACAAAAGGAACATGGGAGAATAAGCTGAAAGATCTGGGTGCTAGTCTCATGGATGCCACTTATGTGGGATTCAGGATTTTCCTTTGCTATAAAGGACAGTGGGTTAATTGGCAAAATCACTAAGGTCTATATACTAGATAATAGTATGGATCAATATTAATTTCCTGATTTTGATAACTGTACTGCAGTTACATAAAAGAATTTTCTTGTTTTTAGGAAGCACACATTAAAGAATTTAGGAGCAAAGGGGCACCATGTCTGCAACTTACTCTAAATGGTTCAGAAAAAAAAAACAAAGAGAGGGAATAATGGAGCAAATACGGTAAAAAGTTAACATTTGAGAAATCTGAGTAAAGAACATAAGGAAATTCTTTGTACTGTTCTTGTAACTTTTCTGTTAAGTCTGAAATTATTTCAAAATAAAAACTTAAAATAAAATAAATCCTAGGTATATAATCAGCAATTGGTGAATATTCACAGAATGCTAATTTAACAGTATCTTCATACGTATGACAAAAGAGAATTTCACATGTACAACCAGAGGATTTTTTAAAATCCAGGTATCCCCAAGTGGCTCTGATTCCACGAAAAGCAGTGAATCATTGATATAGTAATTTTCCTGTAACACATGGAGAAAATAATAATAGTAGTAGATATGATTCTAGCCTCCAAAAAGGCTGAAATGATAAAATAAGGATAAGTGTTCAGGATGAGTTAAACCTAACTGGAGAAACTTTCTAGAAGATATGAATTTCAAATGGAATCCTAAAAGTAGTAAAGATATGAATCAACAGTGAAATTATATAAAGGCCACTCTTTTGAATAGAGGGGTGGCAGCAGGCCTGAAGGAGTCTCCTGCCAGGAAGACCAAGCAAGTTTGTCTGGCTAGGTTGGGGGAAACTGGAATAGTCAACAGATCAGTTTTGCAACACCACATGTGAGGATGCAACCAAGGCATGGGAGCCAGGGTTAGAGGACCCTCCCAGCCTGATAAGAAACCTCTGACTCAATATGCCATGTACAGTGTATTAAAGTCTTTGAGATAATCACCTAGAGGCATGCATGTCTTGTTCTCCAAGTACATACCCAATACAACATCCCAAAGATCAAGCACTGGATACAGGCAACACAATGCTCTAACCCCAATGTAGGAAAATCTCATTCAGGACTAAAACATATAGTGGAACTCCTTTCCCCACTCTGCAAAGTCTTCAGAAAAGTGCCCATGTTCTATCCAACATCTGTATGTTCAGGGTGTGTGTTTTACTAGTAACTACCTAAATTCATATAAGCAGGAACATTCCAAAGACTTCCGCTATAAATACTAAGTAAAAACCATGAACCTCTTATAACTGGGGATCACAGACAGAGTCAGGCAGGGAACACAATAAGGTAGAAAAATGAACTGATCAATTAATAATTATTTAAGAAATCACATACCTAGAACTGTGTTCATGATACTTAGCACAAACAGATCACACACACAGAGTCATATGAGAGTGATCAAGCTTTTATCTAAGGATAAGATTTATCACCACCACGTACATGGTGAACGCACTTTTATTAGCATCACCTGTAAGTCATATTTAGCATACCAGACATTCACTCCTGAAATGCTATGACTTTCCATCATTGAAAGGGTATTTATTATGATTAAATTCTGTCGGGATGAACATGACTATATATATATGTGTGTGTATATATATATATATATATATATATATATATATATATATATATATATATATGTACAATATTCACCAAAACAGTATGGAGATAAAAGAGTTCTTTTTATTCACTAAAAGAGTTTTGGGAATAGCTTAAGTTAAGCCTTCAAAAATGAAATGTGTTGTACCCAAGCCTAGTAATAAAGATTCCATAGAAGCTGCTTAGAGAGAAATTAGGTTAAAATTTAACCCATTGCATTCTGTTCTTCACCTTAAAAGACATGATAAGCTGTCTTCAGGCTTCCATTTTTAGTGTTAAAAAAAAAAAGGAAAAGGAAAGAAACACAGATGGAATAAACCTCATCCACTTAATTTGAAAATCAGATGCAGACTTCAAAATTTGGAATAAGGGAAGATTCTTGCTGGTTGATTGCTTTAAAGAATTTATCTTTAGCTATCTGAGACAAGAACTGCTTACATCATCCAGTGTGGCCTTTAATGGATTGATAAGTTATCACATGACATAAAAATTTATGACAAAAGCAGTCATATGGAAGGAATCTGACTAAGATGGTTTGAACTCTTTTTCTTTTAATATAGATTAAGCTTAAAATTGGGTCTACAGTGTTTAGACTCTGCAGGTTTTCAACAAGTGTAATTTGGAACTACAGTACCACACATAGAACAAATGCCCAAATGTCAATTGGCTGAAAGATTAAATGACTGGAGAGGGCTGGCTTCTAAGGAATAAAATTTTATAAGTCATTTAAAGGGAAGTCAACAATCAAAGGTTGAGAAATCTTTGCATTTTGTTTGTATTTGAGGAAATAATGACCAAAGAGTTTTTGATTTTTTTTTTGAATTCCAAAAATTAACAGATTTGCTAAATATTTATTTTTCATAAAATGCTTCTTTTATATCAAGTACCTTGTATTTAAGGGTTTCTGAAAACTGAAGTTTAGCTCTGCCTCCAAATGTTAGGATCTGAGAAAAAAAAATATATGTGAACCCAAAATGAATCACATTCAGGCTTGGAATAAATCCACATGAATATATATTTTCTTATTTACTTGGAAAGTCTTGTATTTGCATCTGTCTTTCTTACTATCAGTGAGCTTTCTTTTCTGGAGTAATGGCTCAGCTCCAATCCTTAATATATACAGCCTCTTAGCTGTATATATTAAGCTAAGGGAAAGCTGGGCACTGACAGGGGTGTAGGACTGCCTGGTCCACCAAGGTCATTCAGTGCCCAAACTGAATAACTGATACACTGCAATAGTTTCTCCCAGTGAAAACTGACTATCCGTTAGTAATCTCCTATCTAAGTCTTTCTACATATCAATAAGAACTCACTGCTTATTTTTCCCTTATCTTCCAGTCTGGCAAAGGATGGGAGGTGGAAGTAGCATACCAATACCACTGAAGAAATCAGCCAAAAGAGGAATAATTTTTTCTTTGAGGGATGTAGAGAAGACCAGGGTTTCTGATGTATAGTGAGCCCTGGGGAGAGCGTACACTTACAGTTTGCCGGCTCTGAGTGCAGTTGGAAGAGATCTATATGGAGAATATATTTGGACGGCCATGTGGCTGACAGGGTCTTGGAGCGCTGGCCGGGTGTCAGGGCTGAGACTTTGAGGTGGGAGAGCTGAGTTCAGGACATTGATCCACCAGAGACCTCCCGGCCCCACGTAATATCAAATGGTGAAAGCTCTCCCAGATATCTCCATATCAACGCTAAGACCCAGCTCCACTCAACAACCAGCAAGCTTCAGTGCTGGACACCCTAAGCCACACAACTAGCAAGACAGGAACACAAACCCACCCATTAGCACAGACGCTGCCTAAAATCATAATAGGTTCACAGACACCCCCAAACACACCACTGGACGTGGTACTGCCCACCAGAAAGACAAGATCCAGCCTCATCCACCAGAACACAAGCACCAGTCTCCTCTAACAGAAAGCCTACAAAACCCACTGAACCAACTTTACCCACTGGGGACAGACACCAAAAACAACGGGAACTACAAACCTGCAGCCTGTGAAAAGGAGACCCCAAACACAGTAAGTTAAGCAAAATGAGAAGACAGAGAAATACACAGCAGATGAAGGAGCAAGGTAAAAACGCACCAGACCAAACAAATGAAGAGGAAATAGGCAGCCTACTTGAAAAAGAATTCAGGGTAATGATAGTAAAGATGATCCAAAATCTTGGAAAAGAATGGAGAAAATACAAGAAATGTCTAAAAAAGACCTAGAAAAACTAAAGAGCAAACAAACAATGATGAACAACACAATAAATAAAATTTAAAATTCTCTATAAGGAATCAATAGCAGAATAACTGAGGCAGAAGAACAGATAAGTGACCTGGAAGATAAAATAGTGGAAATGACTACCGCAGAGCAGAATAAAGAAAAAAGAATGAAAAGAATTGAGGACAATCTCAGAGACTTCTGGGACAACATTAAACGCACCAACATTCGAATTATAGGGGTCCCAGAAGAAGAAGAGAAAAAAGAAGGGACTGAGAAAATATTTCAAGAGATTATAGTTGAAAAGTTCCCTATCATGGGAAAGGAAATAGTCAGTCAAGTCCAGAAAGCGCAGAGAGTCCCATACAGGATAAATCCAAGGAGAAACACGCAAAGACATATTAATCAAACCATCAAAAATTAAATACAAAGAAAAAATATTAAAAGCAACAAGGGAAAAGCAACAATCAACATACAAGGGAATCCCCATAAGGTTAACAGCTGATCTTTCAGCAGAAACTCTGCAAGCCAGAGGGAGTGGCAGGATGCATTTAAAGTGATGAAAGGCAAAAACCTACAACCAAAATTACTCTACCCAGCAAGGATCTCATTAATATTCGACGGAGAAATTAAAATCTTCACAGACAAGCAAAATCTAAGAGAATTCATCACCACCAAGCCAGCTCTACAACAAATGCTAAAGGAACTTCTCTAGGCAAGAAACACAGAAGAAAAGGACCTACAAAAACAAACCCAAAACAATTAAGAAAATGGTAATAGGAATATAAATATCGATAATTACCTTAAACAGGAAACGATTAAATGTTCCAACCAAAAGACACAGGCTCATGAATGGATACAAAAGCAAGATGCATATATATGCTGTCTACAAGAGACCCACTTCAGACCTAGGGACACATACAGACTGAAAGTGAGGGGATGGAAAAAGATGTTACATGCAAATGGAAATCAGAAGAAAGCTGGAGTAGCAATTCTCATATCAGATAAAATAGACTTTAAAACAAAGACTATTACAAGAGACAAAGAAGGACACTACATAATGATCAAGGGATCAATCCAAGAAGAAGAAGATATAACAATTGTAAATATTTATGCACCCAACATAGGAGCACCTCAATACATAAGGCAAAAGCTAACATCCATAAAAGGGAAAATCGACAGTAACACAATCATAGTAGGGGACTTTAACACCCCACTTTCACCAATGGACAGATCATCCAAAATGAAAATAAATAAGAAAACACAAGCTTTTAATGATACATTAAACAAGATGGACTTAATTGATATTTCTAGGACATTCCATCTAAAAACAACAGAATACACTTTCTTCTCAACTGCTCATGGAACATTCTCCAGGATACATCATATCTTGGGTCACAAATCACGCCTTGGTAAATTTAAGAAAATTGAAATCGTATCAAATATCTTTTCCAAACCACAACACTATGAGACTAGATATCAATTACAGGGAAAAATCTGTAAAAAAAAATACAAACACATGGAGGCTAAACAGTACACCACTAAATAACCAAAAGATCACTGAAGAAATCAAAGAGTTAATCAGAAAATACCTACAAACAAATGACAATGAAAACATGACGACCCAAAACTTATGGGATGCAGCAAAAACAGTTTTAAGAGGGAAGTTTATAGCAATACAATCCTACCTTAAGAAACAAGAAACATCTCAAATAAACAACCTAACCTTACACCTAAAGCAATTAGAGAAAGAAGAACAAAAAAACTCCAAAGTTAGCAGAAGGAAAGAAATCATAAAGATCAGCTCAAAAATAATTGAAAAAGAAATGAAGGAAACGATAGCAAAGATCAATAAAACTAAAAGCTGGTTCTTTGAGAAGACAAAATTGATACACCATTAGCCAGACTCATCAAGAAAAAAAAGAAGACTCAAATAAATAGAATTAGAAATGAAAAAGGAGAAGTAACAACTGACACTGCAGAAATACAAAGGATCATGAGAGATTACTACAAGCAACTATATGCCAATAAAATGGACAACCTGGAAGAAATGGACAAATTCTTAAAAAAGCACAACCTTCTGAGACAGAACCAGGAAGAAATAGAAAATATAAACAGACCAATCAAAGCACTGAAATTGAAACTGTGAATTTATACTCTTCCAACAATCAAAAGCCCAGGTAAAAGATGGCTTCACAGGTGAATTCTATCAATCATTTAGAGAAGAGCTAACACCTATCCTTCTCAAACTCTTCCAAAATATAGCAGAAGGAGGAACACTCCCAAACTCATTCTATGAGGCCACCATCACCCTGATACCAATACCAAAGATGCGACAAAAAAAGAAAACTACAGGCCAATATCACTGATGAACATAGATGCAAAAATCCTCAACAAAATACCAGCAAACAGAATCCAACAGCACATTAAAAGGATTATACACCATGATCAAGTGGGGTTTATCCCAGGAATGCAAGGATTCTTCAATATACACAAATCAATCAATGTGATAAACCATATTAACAGACTGAAGGAGAAAAACAATATGACAATCTCAATAGATGCAGAAAAAGCTTTTCGCAAAATTCAACACCCATTTATGATAAAAACCTTCCAGAAAGTAGGCATAGAGGGAACTTACCTCAACATAATAAAGGCCATATATGACAAACCCACAGCCAACATCATTCTCAATGGTGAAAACTTGAAAGCATTTCCTCTAAAATCAGGAACAAGACAAGGTTGCCCACTCTCACCACTATTATTCAACATAGTTTTGGAAGTTTTAGCCACAGCAATCAGAGAAGAGAAATAAATAGAAGGAATCCAAATCGGAAAAGAAGAAGTAAAGCTGTCACTGATTGCAGATGACATGATACTATACATAGAGAATCCTAAAGATGCTACCAGAAAACTACTAGAGCTAATTGATGAATCTGGTAAAGTAGCAGGATACAAAATTAATGCACAGAAATCTCTTGCATTCCTATACACTAATGATGAAAAATCTGAAAGAGAAATCAAGGAAACACTCCCATTTTCCACTGCAATAAAAAGAATAAAATACCTAGGAATAAACCTACCTAGGGAGACAAAAGACCTGTATGCAGAAAACTATAAGACATCGATGAAAGAAATTAAACATGATACAAACAGATGGAGAGATATACCATGTTCTTGGATCTGAAGAATCAACATTGTGAAAATGACTCTACTACCCAAAGCAATCTACAGATTCAATGCAGTCCCTATCAAACTTCAATGGCATTTTTCACAGAACTGGAAGAAAAAATGTCACAGTTTGTATGGAAACACAAAAGACCTTGAATAGCTAAAGCAATCTTGAGAAAGAAAAACAGAGCTGGAGGAATCTGGCTCCCTGACTTCAGACTATACTACAAAGCTACAGTAATTAAGACAGTATGGTACTGGCACAAAAACAGAAATATAGATCAATGGAACATGATAGAAAGCCCAGAAATAAACCCACACATATATGGTCACCCGATCTTTCATAAAGTAGGGAAGAATATACAATGGAGAAAAGACAGCCTTTTCAATAAGAGGTGCTGGGAAAACTGAACAGCTACATGTAAAAGAATGAAATTAGAACACTCCCTAACACCATACACAAAAATAAACTCAAAATGGATTGAAGACATAAATGTAAGGCCAGACACTATAAAACTCTTAGAGGAAAACATAAGCAGAACACTCCATGACATAAATCACAGCAAAATCTTTCTTGACCCACCTCCTAGAGAAATGGAAATAAAAACAAAAATAAACAAATGGAACCTAATGAAACTTAAAAGTTTTTGCACAGCAAAGGAAACCATAAGGAAGATGGAAAGGTAACCCTCAGAATGGAAGAAAATATTTGCAAACAAAGCAACTGACAAAGGATTAATCCTCAAAATATACAAACAGCTCATGCAGCTCAATATCAAAAAAACAAACAACCCAATCCAAAAATGGGCAGAACACCTAAACAGACATTTCTCCAAAGAAGATATACAGATTGCTAACAAACACATGAAAGGATGCTCAACATCACTAATCATTAGAGAAATGCAAATCAAAATTACAATGAAGTATCACCTCACACCAGTCAGAATGGCCATCATCAAAAAATCTACAAACAGTAAATGCTGGAGAGGGTATGGAGAAAAGGGAACCCTCTTGCACTGTTGGTGGGAATGTAAATTGATACAGCCACTATGGAGAACAGTATGGAGGTTCCTGAAAAAACTGAAGATAGAACTACAATATGACCCAGCAATCCCACTACTGGGCATATACCCTGAGAAAACCATAATTCAAAAAGAGTCATGTACCACAATGTTCATTGCAGCTCTATTTACAATAGCCAGGACATGGAAGCAACCTAAGTGTCCATTGACAGATGAATGGATAAAGAAGATGTGGCACATATACACAATGGAATATTACTCAGCCATAAAAAGAAGCGAAATTGAGTTATTTGTAGTGAGGTGGATGGATCTAGAGTCTGTCATACAGAGGGAAGTAAGTCAGAAAGAGAAAAACAAATACCTCACGCTAACACATATATATGGAATCTAAAAAGAAAAAAAAAAAAAGGTTCTGAAGAACATAGGGGCAGGAAAGGTATAAAGACATAAAGACACAGACGTACAGAATGGACTTGTGGACACGGGGTGGGGGAAGGGTAAGCTGGGACGAAGTGAGAGAGTGGCATGAACATATATACACTACCAAATGTAAAACAGATAGCTAGTGAGAAGCAGCTGCATAGCACAGGGAGATCAGCTCGGTGCTTTGTGACCACCTAGAGGGGTGGGGTAGGGAGGGTGGGAGGGAGACGCAAGAGGGAGGATATATGGGGATATATGTATATGTATAGCTGGTTCATTTTGTTATAAAGCAGAAACTAACACACCATTGTGGAGCAATTATACTCCAATAAAGATGTTAAAAAAAAAAAGAGGAATACAAATGGGAAAACAAAGTATAGCTTTTAGGTGGCTAAATTCCAGTAAGGGCTCATATATTACTAAGTCCTTAATGTCCTAAATCTCAGTAATTATGCTCAAACTTCAGATGGGAATATTTTTCCTCCTATTTTACCACATTCTCACCCTAATTTGCCCCTAACTCTTCCTATTTATCATGGCATATACATCTTCTTTTCTTTTTGTAAACAGCTTCAAATTCTTTTTGTAAAGAGGTAGGGCATAAGTAAATATTTTTTAAAATAGTCTTTCTTGCAGACATAGAGAATGGACTTGAGGATACGGGGAGGGGGAAGGGTAAGCTGGGACGAAGTGAGAGAGTAGCAATGACGTATATGCACTACCAAATGTAAAATAGATAGCTAGTGGGAAGCAGCTGAATCGCACAGGGAGATCAGCTCGGTGCTTTGTGACCACCTAAAGGGGTGGGATAGGGAGGGTGGGAGTCGCAAGATGGAGGGGATATGGGGATATATGTATAAGTATAGCTGATTCACTTTGTTATGCAGCAGAAACTAACACACCACTGTAAAGCAATTATATCTAATTAAGATGTTAAATAAAAATAATCTTTCAGATGTTCATGATATTCTAATTACAGGCAAGTGTATTACTATATTTAGGAGCAATATATTTTTAACACAAGAAGTGATCCCTGAGGGGTGAGATTTTTCTGAAGCAAAAAATGTTATTGGAAAATTCTATATCCAAAATTTTCACTGGAATAAACTGGAAGATCCTTATTTCAAATGACTTATGTTCTTCAGCCGTTAGCAAAGTAAGACAGGAATCCTAGTCTGAGTTAAAATACATACACACACACAGACACACACACACACACACACACTCTCTCTCAAGCATTCCCATATAGAAAAATATAAATTAAAAAAAACCAAAACCTTAGATTTCCACATCTCTAACTCAGTTTTGACCCTCATTTTCAGTATATTTAGGCCTCTGTAGGAAATTCTACATAAGTAGGTGAGACCATAAAAACCTTTTGCAGTAGGGACCTCTCTCTAGAAGAAGAAGCAATTAAAATAATAGTTTGCTCCTACAGAATAAAGGTAAATACAAATATGCCAGGATAAAGCAATAACATGAGAATTTCTTCATATTACAATAGATGCATTTAAGTTCCTGTTATCGGCAAAATAAACAGGACTCCTGTTATTACATATACTTAGATAACCTGTGAACTTCAGCTCAAAAAGATAACTTGGACATGCCAAGAAAAATATATACACAAACAGATAATTTTCAATTCACCGATTTAAAGGGAAAAAACCCCAAAAAACCAAGTTCTGAAATTCCAAAGACAAACAGCTTACCAAAAAATATATAAATTCTTCCATTTAGAATATTTAAATCATAAAAAGACATAGGGTATAAGCACCACATTCTGTTTGAAAACAATATCTCAGTGACGGTCATGAGAGGGAAAAGCGAACTGGATTATGCAAAAACAATTAGCATGTATATATCATAAATTATTTAACTGACATTTTTATAAATCTACCACTAGTTTGCTTTTTATTGCATATGCTAAACAAGCACCTGCTAAGTCTGTAAACTGTGAATTAACCTCCTTTTTAAATTAATTGTTCCTTTGGAATTACTGTCTTTTAAATCCCATGGTGCAGTTGCTTTATTTTCGAGATGTGTGCCTATCTTGCATCCAGGTTCCCGGGCTATGTTCCAGGCGGCAGTAAACATCAGTTGACTTTTTAATTGTTTAATGGTTCATTTGCATTTTCCTTATATATTGGCATCTGACTTGGTTTAATTTTAGGTTCTTCCAACATGATCCCTCAGAGCTGCAACAATCTAGATCTAACTATCTTCACAGCAAATATGGCTGGTAACATTTGCAGTAGTGAGATGACTCAGAAACAGGCCAAGGACACAAAGGAAAAGGAACAAGTGAACAATGCACCAGTAGTGGTGACCCTCCCTACGCACCTGGTCTTCTGAACTCAGCCCTCCTTCCTTTAAAGATCAAATAGTCCAAACAAGAGGTTTCTTCAGGAATTACTTTAAGGCCTTTCTGGATGGTCTCTTAACATCCAAAATTCTCTCTTGCTAACTGAACTTTAGAATTCCTCCATTTAGAAACCCATGCTCTTAGCTCCAAGGCTTCTCATTAAAAGCAAGTGCACCGCTCTCTCCACCATGTGAGGACACAGTGGAGAGGGGACATCTGCAAGCCAGGAAAAGCAACCTCTCCAGAACCTGACTCTGCTAGCACCCTGATCTCAGGTTTCCAGTCTCCAAAAATGTGACAAGTAAATTTGCTGTTTAAACCGCCTGGCTTATGGTGTTTTGTTATGGCAGTCAGAGAGAATACAGTACTATTATCATCCCATTTTATAAATGAAAAAAGAGGGACTTCCCTGGTGGCGCAGTGGTTGAGAATCTGCCTGCCAATGCAGGGGACACGGGTTCGAGCCCTGGTCTGGGAGGATCCCACATGCCGTGGAGCAACTGGGCCCGTGTGCCACAACTACTGAGCCTGCGCGTCTGGAGCTTGTGCTCCGCAACAAGAGAGGCCGCAATAGTGAGAGGCCCGCGCACCGCGATGAAGAGTGGCCCCCGCTTGCCGCAACTAGAGAAAGCCCTCGCACAGAAACGAAGACCCAACACAGCCATAAATAAATAAATAAAATTAAAAAAAAAAAAAAAAAAAAAAGCAAGTGCACCTAAGAAAGGGAAGAGCAGGCCCTGAACGAAGAGGGCAGAGTACAAGGACGTGCTATCACTCCCTCTTGCAAGAACACCAGAATCACAACTAGCTGCTGGACAATCATCAACAAGAGGACAATGACACTCACCAAAAAAGATACCGCATATCCAAAGACAAATGAGAAGCCACAATGAGACGGTAGGAGGGGCGCAATCACAGTAAAATCAAATCCCATAACAGCTGAGTGGGTGACTCACAGACTGGAGAACACTTATACCACAGAAGTCCACCCACTGGAGTGAAGGTTCTGAGCCCCACGTCAGGCTTCCCAACCTGGGGGTCTGGGAACGGAAGGAGGAATTCCTAGAGAATCAGTCTTTGAAGGCTAGCGGGATTTGATTGTAGGACTTCGACAGGACTGGGGGAAAGAGAGACTCGACTCTTGGAGGGCACACACAAAGTAGTGTACGCATTGGGACCCAGGGGAAGGAGCAGTGACCTCAGGGGAGACTGAACCAGACATACCTGCTAGTGTTCGAGGGTTTCCTGCAGAGGCGGGGCATGGCTGTGGCTCACCATGGGGACAAGGACACTGGCAGCAGAAGTTCTGGGAAGTACTCCTTGGAGTGAGCCCTCCCAGAGTCCGCCATCAGCCCACCAAAGAGCCCAGGTAGGCTCCAGTGTTGGGTCGCCTCAGGCCAAACAACCAACAGGCAGGGAACCCAGCCCCACCCATCAGCAGACAAGCGGATTAAAGTTTTACTGAGCTCTGCCCACCAGAACAACAGTCAGCTCTACCCACCACCAGTCCCTCCCATCAGGAAACTTGCACAAGCCTCTTAGATAGCCACATCCACCAGAGGGCAGACAGCAGAAGCAAGAAGAACTACAATCCTGTACCCTGTGGAACAAAAACCACATTCACAGAAAGATAGACAAGATGTAAAGGCAGAGGGCTATGTACCAGAAGAAGGAACAAGATAAAACCCCAGAAAAACAACTAAATGAAGTGGAGATAGGCAACCCTCCAGAAAGAGAATTCAGAATAATGATAGTGCAGATGATCCAGGACCTCGGAAAAAGAATGGAGGCAAAGATCGAGAAGATGCAAGAAATATTTAACAAAGACCTAGAAGAATTAAAGAACAAACAAACAGAGATGACCAATACAATAACTGAAATGAAAACTATACTAGAAGGAATCAATAGCAGAATAACTGAGGCAGAAGAACGGATAAGTGACCTGGATGGTGGAATTCACTGCTGTGGAACAGAATAAAGAAAAAAGAATGAGAAGAAATGAAGACAGCCTCAGAACCTCTGGGACAACATTAAATGCAACAACATTCGGATTATAGGGGTCCCAGAAGGAGAAGAGAGAGAGAAAGGACCTGAGAAAATATTTGAAGAGATTATAGTTGAAAACTTCCCTAACATGGGAAAGGAAATAGCCACCCAAGCCCAGGAAGTGCAGAGTCCCATACAGGATAAACCCCAGGAGAAACACGCCGAGACACATAGTAATCAAATTGGCAAAAATTAAAGACAAAGAAAAATTATTGAAAGCAGCAAGGGAAAAACGACAAACAACATACAAGGGAACTCCCATAAGGTTAACAGCTGATTTCTCAGCAGAAACTCTACAAGCCAGAAGGGAGTGGCATGATATACTTAAAGTGATGAAAGGGAAGAACCTACAACCAAGATTACTCTAGCCGGCAAGGATCTCATTCAGATTCGATGGAGAAATCAAAAGCTTTACAGACAAGCAAAAGCTAAGAGAATTCAGCACCACCAAACCAGCTCTACAACAAATGCTAAAAGAACTTCTCTAAGTGGGAAACACAAGGGAAGAAAAGGACCTACAAAAATGAACCCAAAACAATTAAGAAAATGGTCATAGGAACATACATATCGATAATTACCTTAAACGTGAATGGATCAAATGCTCCAGCCAAAAGACACAGGCTTGCTGAATGGATACAAAAACAAGACCAATATATATGCTGTCTACAAGAGACCCACTTCAGACCTAGGGACACATACAGACTGAAAGTGAGGAGATGGAAAAAGATATTCCATGCAAATGGAAATCAAAAGAAAGCTGGAGTAGCAATACTCATATCAGATAAAATAGACTTTAAAATAAAGAATGTTACAAGAGAAAAGGAAGGACATAACATAATGATCAAGGGATCAATCCAAGAAGAAGATATAACAATTATAAATATCTATGCACCCAACATAGGAACACCTCAATATATAAGGCAACTGCTAACAGCTATAAAAGAGGAAATCGACAGTAACACAATAATAGTTGGACTTTAACACCTCACTTACACCAATGGACAGATCATCCAAAATGAAAATAAATAAGGAAACAGAAGCTTTAAATGACACAATAGGCCAGATAGATTTAATTGATATTTAAAGGACATTCCATCCAAAAACATCAGATTACACTTTCTTCTCAAGTGTGCATGGAACATTCTCCAGGATAGATCACATCTTGGGTCAAAAATCAAGCCTCAGTAAATTGAAGAAAACTGAAAACATATCATGCATCTTTTCTGACCACAGTGCTATGAGAATAGAAATGAATTACAGGGAAAAAAACGTAAAAACACAAACACATGGAGGCTAAACAATACGTTACTAAATAACCAAGAGATCACTGAAGAAATCAAAGAGGAAATCAAAAAATACCTAGAGACAAATGACAATGAAAACACGACAATCCAAAACCTATGGGATGCAGCAAAAGCAGTACTAAGAGGGAAGTTTATAGCTATACAAGCCTACCTCAAGAAACAAGAAAAATCTCAAATAAACAATCTAACCTTACACCTAAAGGAACTAGAGAAAGAAGAACAAACAAAACCCAAAGTTAGCAGAAGGAAAGAAATCATAAAGATCAGAGCAGAAATAAATGAAATAGAAACAAAGAAAACAATAGCAAAGATCAATAAAACTAAAAGCTGGTTCTTTGAGAAGATAAACAAAATGGATACACCATTACCCAGACGCATCAAGAAAAAGAGGGAGAGGACTCAAATCAATAAAACTAGAAATGAAAAAGGAGAAGTTAGAACAGACACCACAGAAATACAAAGCATCCTAAGAGACTACTACAAGCAACTCTATGCCAACAAAGTGGACAACCTGGAAGAAATGGACAAATTCTTAGAAAGGTATAACCTTCCAAGACTGAACCAGGAAGAAACAGAAAATATGAACAGACCAATCACAAGTAATGAAATTCAAACTGTGATTAAAAATTTTCCAACAAACAAAAGTCCAGGACCAGATGGCTTCACAGGTGAATTCTATCAAACATTTAGAGAAGAGCTAACACCCATCCTTCTCAAACTCTTCCAAAAATTGCAGAGGAAGGAACACTCCCAAACTCATTCTATGAGGCCACCATCACCCTGATACCAAAACCAGACAAAGATAATACAAAAAAAGAAAATTATAGACCAGTATCACTGATGAATACAGATGCAAAAATCCTCAACAAAATACTAGCAAACAGAATCCAACAACACATTAAAAGGATCATACACCATGATCAAGTGGGATTTATCCCAGGAATGCAAGGTTTCTTCAATATACACAAATCAATCAATGTGATACACCATATTAACAAACTGAAGAATAAAAACCATATGATCATCTCAATAGATGCAGAAAAAGCTTTTGAAAAATTTCAACACCCATTTATGATAAAAACTCTCCAGAAAGTGGGCATAGAGGGAACCTACCTCAACATAATAAAGGCAATATACAACAAACCCAAAGTGAACATCATTCTCAATGGTGAAAAACTGAAACCATTTCCTCTAAGATCAGGAACAAGACAAGGTTGTCCACTCTAGCCACTATTATTCAACACAGTTTTGGAAGTCTTGGCCACAGCAATCAGAGAAGAAAAGGAAATAAAAGGAATACAAATTGGAAAAGAAGAAGTAAAACTGTCACTGTTTGCAGATGACATGATACTATACATAGAGAATCCTAAGGATGCTACCAGAAAACTACTAGAGCTAATCAATGAATTTGGTAAAGTAGCAGGATACAAAATTAATGCACAGAAATCTCTTGCATTCCTATACACTAATGATGAAAAATCTGAAAGTGAAATTAAGAAAGCACTCCCGTTTACCATTGCAACAAAAAGAATAAAATATCTAGTAATAAACCTACCTAGGGAGACAAAAGACCTGTATGCAGAAAATTATAAGACACTGATGAAAGAAATTAAAGATGATACAAATAGATGGAGAAATATACCATGTTCTTGGATTGGAAGAATCAATACTGTGAAAATGACTATACTATCTGAAGCAATCTACAGATTCAATGCAATCCCCATCAAATTACCAATGGCATTTTTTATGGAACTACAACAAAAAGTCTTAAAAATCTGTATGGAGACACAAAAGACCCCAAATAGCCAAAGCAGTCCTGAGGGGAAAAAAACGGAGCTGGAGGAATCAGAGTCACTGACTTCAGACTATACTACAAAGCTACAGTAATCAAGACAATATGGTACTGGCACAAAAACAGAAACACAGGCCAATGGAACAAGATAGAAAGCCCAGAGATAAACCCACACACTTATAGTCAAGTAATCTATGACAAAGGAGGCAAGGATATACAGTGGAGAAAAGACAGTCTCTTCAATAAGTGGTGCTGGGAAAACTGGACAGCTACATGTAAAAGAATGAAATTAGAACACTCCCTAACACCATACACAAAAATAAACTCAAAATGGATTAGAGATCTAAATATAAGACCAGACACTATAAAACTCTTAGAGGAAAACATAGGCAGAACGCTCTTTGACATAAATCACAGCAAGATCTTTTTTGATCCACCTCCTAGAGTAATAGAAATAAAAACAAAAATAAACAAATGGGACCTAATGAAACTTAAAAGCTTTTGCACAGCAAAGGAAACCATAAACAAGACGAAAAGACAACCCTCAGAATGGGAGAAAATATTTGCAAACGAATCAATGGACAAAGGATTAATCTCCAAAATATATAAACAGCTCATGCAGCTCAATATTGAGAAAACAAACAACCCAATCCAAAAATGGGCAGAAGACCTAAACAGACATTTCTCCAAAGAAGACATACAGATTGCTAACAAACACATGAAAGAATGCTCAACGTCACTAATTATTACAGAAATGCAAATCAAAACTACAATGAGGGGCTTCCCTGGTGGTGCAGTGGTTGAGAATCTGCCTGCCAATGCAGGGGACACGGGTTCGAGCCCTGGTCTGGGAAGATCCCACATGCCGCGGAGCAACTAGGCCCGTGAGCCACAACTACTGAGCCTGCGCATCTGGAGCCTGTGCTCCGCAACAGGAGAGGCTGCGATGGTGGGAGGCCCGCGCACCGCGATGAGGAGTGGCCCCTGCTCGCCGCAACTGGAGAAAGCCCTCGCACAGAAACGAAGACCCAACACAGCTGAGAGTAAATAAATAAATTAATTAATTAATTAATTTTAAAAAAAACTACAATGAGGTATCACCTCACACCAGTTAGAATGGGCATCATCAGAAAATCTACAAACAACAAATGCTGGAGAGGGTGTGGAGAAAAGGGAACCCTCTTGCACTGTTGGTGGGAATGTAAATCGATACAGCCACTATGGAGAACAGTATGGAGGTTCCTTAAAAAGCTAAAAAGAAAATTACCATATGATCCAGCAATCCCACTACTGGGCATATACCCAGAGAAAACCACAATTCAAAAAGACACATGCACCCCAATGTTCATTGCAGCACTATTTACAATAGCCAGGTCATGGAAGCAACCTAAATGCCCATTGACAGACGAATGGATAAAGAAGATGTGGTACATATATACAATGGAATATTACTCAGCCATAAAAAGGAACGAAATTGGGTCATTTGTAGAGACGTGGGTGGATCTAGAGACTGTCATACAGAGTGAAGTAAGTCAGGAAGAGAAAAACAAATACCGTATATTAACACATATATGTGGAACCTAGAAAAATGGTACAGATGAACCCGTTTGCAGGGCAGAAATAGAGACACAGATGTAGAGAACAAACGTATGGACACCAAGGGGGGAAAACCGTGGTGGGGTGGGGATGGTGGTGTGCTGAATTGGGAGATTGGGATTGACATGTATACACTGATGTGTATAAAATGGATGACTAATAAGAACCTGCAGTGTAAAAAAATAAATAAAATTAAATTTAAAAAAAAAGGAAAAAGGGAACAGCAAAATCTGTTAATACTGATATTTTTCCCCAGAATGAAGGATCTGACAGCAGTTTTCTGAAAGGGCAAAAAGGCAGATAGAAAGATTTAGGGTACTGGGTACTGGGTAGATGTAGATGGACTAAGGAGACTGAAAAGAAATGTCTCCTCCAGAGTTTTAGAACACATTCTGTGCTAGGCACCTTCTCTAGTCACAAATAATAAAAAGCTGGACCTCTGGCTACTGAAGACAAAGAACTGTAATTTTTATATATCCTCTGAGACACACACATAAACAAAGTTCTTAACCACGTCAGTCCACAGGTCCTGAAAAACAGAAACTGCCATTTGTTGTTCTCTTGGAGTTGCCAGAATGATCTACCCATCTAGGACTATCCTCCTGATTCTTAGGATTATATCTACCCAAGTCTCCACAGTATTGGATAAGGAATAAATTTTCAAAGCACAAGTACTTTTCCCCTTACATAACTCGAATAAAGGAAGGAGGCCCAGAGTAAATAAAGCAATGGAATAAACACAGATTGAAGGTTTCTTTTACATTAATGCCATGCACTACATTAGGCACATTACCTGTCTTTTCTTGTTTTAATAGCACCATAAAAGAGGTAGCATCACTCTCACTTGACAAATGAAAAAACTGAGGCTCGGAGACTTTCCACATTCAGTCAAAGTCACATGGATAGGAAGTGACATAGCCAGAACTGAAACGCAGGGCTTCTCATTTTTGTGAGCTAGAAGAAAGTGTCTTTAAGTTGCTAAACCCTAACTGAAGCCCCACATTGCCGTTATACTTTCCCAAACATAATCCCGGAATTCCTTGATGTTAACTCAAAAGACTCAGGGAGCAACTGTTGCCAGCAGAGAACTATGAGTGTGCCAAATGACAAATGACACGTGAAAATCTCTTCTGTTCACAAAACCAAAACAGCACAGTGGAAGGCAGGCTCTGGCCTTCTCCTCACTCCTGGGTTATATCAGAAAATAGCCCAAACCATGATTTTGGTGGCACTTTCAGTGGAATTATCAGGAAGAGAAAAAACGAATTCCTTCTCCTTTTATAAAAGGAATGCATACACACCACGGAAAACTGGGAAAATATTTTAAAAGCCAATAAAGAAGTGAATAATCACTCGCAATCTCACTGCCCGGAGATAATCATTCCAGTCTATACTTTATATGAAGTTCTATTCATTTAACTGTATACTAAAATTACTTTAACACTTCTCAAGAAACTATTTGTAAACTTAGTTTTAATATTTCACCATCCAGACATTAAGAGTTTGCTTAACCGTTCCTTTACTGTGTGCATTTAGGGGGGAGATCATTTTTCACTATTAAAAAATAGTGAAAATGTTGCAAAGAACATTTCTATGCACACTTCTTCTACTATAATTCAAATTATTTTGTTAGCATCAATTTCTAAAAGTGTAAGGTTATTGGGCTATATGGGGGAACAACAGTCAACACCTTTAATCCCTGTATAGCATGGTTATCCCCCAGTCAGAATACATACACGGACCAGTCAGAAAGGATGTGGCTTGTGAACATCTGCTGGGCTGCACCAGTGTTCACCAGGTGATAATGTGAATGTATCTTAAATATTTTTCAAGCTCTCTACATAAATATGCCTCCCGCCGAATTTATACCCCCAAAACACATATCGATAACACCAATCTCAATGTGTTCTGCTTATCCACTAAGTATCATCTTAGCCAATTTGATAAGGGCAAAAAAAAACAAAAAAACAAACACTGCTTTAATCTATACTCCCAAATTCAGTGAGGTTGAGCATTTTCTAAAAAGGCTTATTTCCTCTTTATGAGTGGTCTTTTCATGACTCTGTCTACTGGTTGGCAGTTTATGGCCTTGGTTCCCTTTCCATAAGGTACAGCAATATAACAAAACAAGAGGTCTACAGACCAGAAGGCATATTCTAGACCTAGACATTGCCATTAACTAGTTGGAACACTTGGGACTAATCACTTCACGGAGACCAAACTCTTTCAAATTTTGGTTGACATGGTCAAGAGAATTTTACACAGAGCCCATTGTATAAAACAGGTAAAAATGAAGGTGCTGAGACTGAAGCGAGGGGCCTTACCTTCTTATGCATGGGCCCCTCATAGCTTCTGAAACACCTTGGAGGAACCCTAGGGCTCTGAAGAATAAAATAAAACACTACTGAGCATGTTTATTTCTAAGATCTCTTTGAGCTTCTACGAAACCAATCATTCCTAGGATGCAAAAGAAAGCTTTAAAAAACACACTAAGATTTGGTGAGTTCAGAAAGCCAGCATCCCAGAGGCATAGTAACAAGCCTTCATATAGAAAGTATTCCTGGTGAATCTGAAGAGTTTTTTTTCTCTCTCTCTGAAAATGCAGTTGGTGCAGAGGAAAAAAAAGCAATACTGAATAAACTATATGACAGGAAAACAGGAGTATTCCAAATGCTGAATGTTTCCAGCAGATGTATCAGCCATTCTTCAGAATTCACTAATTCCCATCACAGCTTGGGTCCTGGATGAGACAAATCAATGTGAAATATTTCTTCCTCGATTCTTCCAGCTGAAGCTGAGAGTCAAAGAACATTGATTATCTCTATCTTCAGGGAAATATAGTGATTTATGGAGCAAAGCTAGCAATTACTGCATCCTTTCTCAAAAGCCTCACATTTCAGTACATCTTCCCATGGGACTTTCTTATTCTTAAAGATACATTCTTATTTCCAAGTGAACGAGAATGACTATGGTCTCGTTGCATAATGAAAGAAGGGTAGGTGGACTGAACACTACGGGGGTTGAGAAATATACCCCTACCCCCCAAATTCCAGTCCTCACAACCGACTTGCCACAGTGCCTGAGTACTTACTCACTCTTCTAAGTCACTTTTCTAAAAGATATCCTAACAACAACAACAAAATGGTGGCATAGGAGATAATAGGAATCATCATCACTTAAAAACAGTCTTTAGGTTGAGTAGAGATGAGAATCTTAAGGCAAAGAGACAGGATAAGGAAGAGTTGGGGATCAGAGAGGAATACATAAAAAAATCTGGAGCTAGGAACATCCAGTGTCAAGATTACTGAAAACAAACAAAAAGCTATTGAGTGTTGTTGAATTTTGCCTAGGGTCTGTCCTACATATATCTTACGTATTCCAAACTTGTACGTGCATATAATTTATGTCAAGGGAATCACAGTTTAACCATGATAAAATTAGGAAAATAAAAATCTAAACTTCCTAAAGAAATTCAGAAGGTCTGATACACCATTTTCTAGTGTACAGAATTATGCCTGATGTATATTGATTTATAGGAAGTCTTTCACCAAAGACATTTTACCCTTATCTAACCCCCATCAATTATCAATTAATAATACTTCTCAAAAGTTACTAAGAAAAGAAGCAAACATCTTTGAGGGTAGGTAGCATAAACACCAGTTATTTAAATAAACTTAAGATTGAGGATGAGGTTTTACTATTTGGGTTTTTATTTTACAGTTTCTACCAACTTAAAAATAGATGTTTAAAGATAATATGAATTATTTAGGGCTGTAATTACCATGCTTTTTGTTATACAACTTGGCAAACAGCTATTCTGTAATCACAAAAAGTCACACTTCAATCTGAGTTATGGATGGTGCAATAATTCACACCTTGGACATTGTTTCGCCTCAGTATCTTACTGCTTCATTAAAGATGTTTATATTTGGATAGTTTGCAAATGTTCCGTATGAAAGACAGAATCCAAATGTGTGAACCAGACAAGAGAAACTTAACGGCGATTTGAAAGCACTGGGCTATTAATAACGAGCAAGCCAAAAAGTTACTCTTCCTTTCACTGCTTAGAAGTCTGCCCCAGAGACGTGCATGTATTTTCTTTAAAGTTATTAAGACACTACCTAAAACAGTATATCATCAAATCATAAAATATGTGCAGGTAGTCCCTAACTTTCAAAGGTGTTCTATCCTAAAATTCCCTTAGCTATACATCCCTGTTTACCTGGGATAGTCCTGGGGTATTATTAACAGTGCCCCCTTCCGCTCTCAAAAGTGCTCAGTTTGGACGATAAATTATTTGAAAACCCTAGTTATTGTCTCTCTAGTTTTTAACCCAGGATGCAACCTCCCATAGAAAGAGAAGAAATATAAGCACGTTAAAATCCTTCGTTTAAAATTAATTTCTAGGGGACTTCCCTGGTGGCGCAGTGGTTAAGAATCCGCCTGCCAATGCAGGGGACACGGGTTCGAGCCCTGGTCCGGGAAGATCCCACATGCCGCAGAGCAACTAAGCCCCTGCACCACGACTACTGAGCCTGCGCTGTAGAGCCCTCAAGCCACAACTACTGAGCCCGTGTGCCACAACTACTGAGCCCGGCTGTCATAACTACTGAAGCTCGGTGCACCTAGAGGCCATGCTCCGCAACAAGAGAAGCCACTGCAATGAGAAGCCCGCGCACCACAATGACAAGTAGCCCCCGCTCGCCACAACTAGAGAAAGCCCGCCCAGAGCAATGAAGACCCAATGCAGCCAAAAATAAATAAATAATTTTAAAAATAAAATAAATTTCTAGCAAAAGAAATGAACTACCCGTGTAATAGAATTTTTATAAGAAAGTAGGCTTGAAATTCAAACTTGAATTTCTGCATGAGCCTGTGTCATCTACTTGGACCTGCAACAACATTCTTTTTGCCACTTGACAGATACCTGATTTAGAGTTTTCTCTAGCTCCAAGTTACTAATGATTACCTATGTCAAGGCTGAGGTGCAAAGGGTCAGTGAGGAGCACAGACAGAGATCCTGAAACAGGGAACAGGATGGGGATCAGGGGCAGGGGGCATACCTAGGAGAGGATGGAGTCTGGGGAGAATTCGGGGCAAAGAGTTATGGGGCAGAGTCTCCTATCATCATGATTCCCAAAGCTACTTCAGTCCTAGGTCAGTGATAACCCCACCCTACCCAGATGTCTCCACCCTGCTCCCCCATATAGTCACAGGAAGCAGTATGACACAAGGAAACAGCATGAGGTTCAGCCTCTTCCTAGCTCAGTGGGCACACTCAGGATGTTCAGCTGCTCTTGGCCTCAGTTTCCTCGTCAACAATGAGGAAACCCTCACATAAATTTTTAGGGTTATTTTGGGACCAAATGAAAACATTCTTTGTGACTTACTGCCCAGTATCGTACATAGCTGGTGCTCATCAAATGTCAGGCCTGTCATCAGAAATCTTTTTGTGTTTTTCTGGAAACTTTCTGTTTCCAATTTTCATCAGGGGTACTTTCTTTTCAGCTTCATCAGAGAACACGACCCCTCCCCACCTTACATAATTTTTCCTACTCTCCTTTCCCTAAGGCAAGTTAGTAGACTGTTAAAAAAAAAAGGCCATAAATTCCTCCTGTCTCTCACACAAAGCCTAGGGGTGGCAGGTGCCTGGAGGTAAAGAGCTAGTGAACAAAATCTCAAACTGGTTTTGTTCAGATTTACCCAAGCACAGGTGCTGGGGGAGGCGGGGAGTGGTGGCATCTCTTCTACTCCGTGTCTGCCACCATCTGCCTGGCTGTCCAGAATGCCACTCTCTATTTTGGAGGTAGGGGGTAAAGGGAATTACAAGTACCCTTGGATGTTGAAGCAGGTGTTCACGCCATGTAGGTAAAGATGAGCTGAGCAGTCTCCAGGCACAGGTGGGGGTCAGTCCTGAAAGGTGAGCAGATGCCTGGCAGTCACCCATTCTGGGCATGCTTTTGCCTGATTGAAATGAGAAGGTCTTTAGGCATAGCTCCTCTCCACAGGCATCATTCAGAAATGTTCTCTTGTGGATCTGTGGGTATTGATCAGGCCCTGTCTATCTCTTGGACACTGGGGCTAACCATAGACAGCACTTACTCCACGCAGACACCCTTTTTTCCTTTGTCCTCCATGATCCATGAGGCCTGCAGGCACCATCCTCAGGCCCACTGCAGCCATTTGGTTACTCTGCCTGCTCCTCCCTATCTCTCTGATCGCTGATGGATGACAGTTAGGTGCTCCAGCATGACTGTGCTCCATGACATCTAGGCTGCTACTGCCAGGCTGTGCCTGAAGAACTGTAGTGGACATTTGTCCTTTTTGCCTAACCACCATACAACTCTCCTTCCTATATTTGGAAAACTTCCCACCAAGCAGAGCCTTCCTTACCTATGGAAACAAAAAGTGCCATACAGTTTCCCAGGCACATGGAGGTAACTTTGCCATTCCCCCCACCAAGAGGTGAAGTCTATGTACTCCTTGAATCTGTGCTTGGCTATGTGACTTGCTTTGGCCAATGATGCGTTCACAAATGTGACACAAGCAGAGACTTGAAAAGTACTTGAGCATTGAAGCTTATTGCTGCTGGGAACCCTGTGACCACTGTGTGAAGAAGTCTGGGCTAGCATCCTTGAGATCAAGAGGCCACATGGAGAGACAGTCTGTCCCAATATTCTCAGCTAAGGGCCCATATAAGTGAGTGAGGAATCCTAGGTCATCAAGCCCCAGCTGAGCCAGTCCAGACTAGAAGAATCATTCTGCCAATCCACAGACTTGTGAAACATAATAAACATGTACTGTTTTAGGCAACTAAATTTTAGGGTGGTTTGTTACGTTGCAAGAGGTAAGTGAGAAAGCAAGTATAGCTCTTCCAAGATACATATGTATCCATTCTTTAAGTACATATATGGTGAGCTTTTATGTGCCAATGGGAAGATAGAAAGGGAATAAAAATTTTCCAGTGATGAAACTTTTGTCCCTTTAGGTTTATTAATGTGGTTGTTCATTTTGATCAGAGTTATCAAATTGGTACCATCTGGTTGAATTCTGTAGACAAAGAGCACAGAATGTTGAAAATTTTTTTTGAAATGTGAGTCCCTTTACATGGGGCAAGTACTCTTCAGTTCAGCCACATTTCTCACCACTTTATAAAGTCCACACCTCCTAGAACCATTTAACTCACCTGACTGGCTCTAGAGACATCTGATTTCCCCCCAGTTTTGACCATTTGCAGTGATAAGTTACAGGGCACCAGGTATAGAAAACTTGAACCTCCTTTACTGATAGGAATATTTTATTATCAGTGAGAGGACAAAGCAGAGATATGAACTGAAAAGTGGATTAAAACTGGGGGAGGTGATGAGAAGGCATAAAGACTTGGGAGTAGAACCAACAACATCTTGGAGAATGTTCACAACCTACAAGACCTCATTCTTCATCTTCATCTTTTATGTGGGCAAATTTTCCATGAGTCATGGTTCCCCCAGTGAAGAAATAAAAAACAAGAAAATATGTTGAATCATTTATCTATTCCTGCATAACAAATTACTCCAAAACTTAATAGCTTAAGACCACAATAAACATTCATTATTTTTCAGTTTGTGTGGGTCAGAAATTTGGAAGTATCTCAGCTAAGCAGTTCTGATTTGAGGTCTCTCATGAGGCTGCAGTCATATGTCACTGGGGCTGCAATTACTGAAAGACTCGTCTGACCTGTATCTGCTTCTAGGGTGACTCACTCACATGGCTGGCAAGCTGGCACTGGCTGTTAGGAAGAGGGCACAGTTTTCGTTTGTTTTTATTTATTTATTTTTGGCTGCATCTTCGCTGCTGCATGTGGGCTTTCTCTAGTTGCGGCGAGCAGGGGCTACTCTTCGTTGCGGTGCGCGGGCTTCTCATTGCGGTGGCTTCTCTTCCTGCAGAGCATGGGCTCTAGGCCCGCAGGCTTCAGTAGCTGTGGCACGCAGGCTCAGTAGTTGTGGCTCGCGGGCTCTAGGCGCAGGCTCAGTAGTTGTGGTGCATGGGCTTAATTGCTCCATGGCATGTGGGATCTTCCTGGAAAAGGGCTCGAACCCATGTCCCCTGCATTGGCAGGCGGATTCTTAACCACTGCACCACCAGAGAAGTCTCGAGGTCACAGTTCTCCACATGAGCTTCTCCACAGCACTGCTTCAGTGTCCTTACAACATGATGGCTTCCCTCAGAGCGAGGGATTCAAAAGACCAAGACAGAAGGTTCTTGGTCTTTTTTTATGACCTCGCTTCAGAAGTCACATACCTTCTGCAATATTTTATTCGTCACATAGGCCAGCCCTGATTCAATATGGGAGGGGACTATACAGGGTGTAACCAGCAGGAAAGTGGATCACTGGATGCTATCTCAAAGACTGGTCACCACTAGTGTCTTGAAAAAGCAATAGTAATGATGAATAGGATCACTCAAGGGTGTTCAATAAATTGCCACCATTTATTGAACACATACTATATATAAAAGCATCATTCTAAATGTTTTATCACTGTCATCTCATCTGACTCTCCCAACAACTCCTAGTTTACAAGTAAGGGAAATGAGCAGCAGAGAGTAATGTAATTCACCAAGCACCACACAAGTGCTAGTAAACGGCACTCAGTCTCTCTCATTCTAATGCCCTTTCTCAATCCCAGTGAGGGACAGTTATGTGTGGCTGACACAGATAGTGGTCAGGCCAGCGTGCTGTCTGGAAGGCATTTCCCATGGTGCTATTTGGCCTGGAGAGGCTTGGAGAGACAGCTGACTATCTTTTGGTTGTTAAGGCACTGCCAAGTGAAAGACTAGTACATGATTTCCATGTTACTTCTGAGATACAAAGCTGAAACCAGGTGGTAGATGTCTTAGGCACAAAAATTTAAATTCAACATAGAACTTTAAGGAAAAATTCAATGAGTGTTGGGGGTCACTTCAACCAGGAGAGTCCAGGGTTCTGTGAAAGCAACACCAACCATATATAGCTCAGGAGTTCTGCAACGAGCCCACATTTCTACATCCAGAGGTTACCATGCCACTCACTGTTGATTTGATAGATTTCCTAAGCAAAGATTCCATGTCTTTTTTATTAACTTAATTAGCCTCATTTTCATTAACTTAATCTAACTTCATTACATGGTCTAGCACACTGTACTGGAGAAAAGTCTATGAATCTTCATCTTCCTGACTCCTTTACTCCAAGCTGTGTGACTTTATAAAGCCCCTCTACCAGGTTAGACGGCACTTTCTTCGTTTGTACAATAAGAGCACTAATTAGATTTATTTCTAAGGTCTCCTTCAGATACAACTTTTTCTTATTGTGTTATCTTTTTAAAAAATGTTTTAAATAATAACACTTCCTAAATCACTTTCAATTAGACTAGCTTTACATGCCAACTGATTACGGAATTCCTTCTATTTCTTCCTGCCTTGTCAGGATTCTGACAATTATTTTGGATCTTTTATAGGTTAGTTGTTTTAGCCCTTCAGGTCCTTGAGGGCAGAGAACTGCAGATGATTCTTCTAACATACTGCTGCTGCCTAGCATAGTAGGCACTTTAATTAAACTACATAGTTAAATCAGTGAAATTCCAATTTAAATTCATATTAAAAAATTCAATACCTTTTATTTTTATTGCCACAGGAAATCAATGGGGAACACAAAAAGATTGACTTTCTGGTTATTAAAAAAAAAAAAAAAAAGCCCTGGAAAAAAATTTAACTCAGGCCATTTATATTGAAAACACCAATTAACAGGATATAATATTTACATATAATTAATCACGTATTCCAAACCAAAGTATGAGTGATTACAGCCAAAGCTTGATTATCTTTGGCAATGTGGGAGGGCATGGATTAAAAGCAAATTTGTGGATAAACACTGTCTAATCTAAATCTAATCTAAATTCAACAGTAGGGAGTCCTTACATTCTTGTCTGAAGATATGCGATAGCACAAGCATGTTGTTCAGGAGAAAACTTGATAAAAAGTTTATTTCATTCATAAAATGAAATACTACACAGCAATTGAATAGAATAACAGATGTAATAATATAAAGATAAACTTATTTTTCTTAGCAGCTGTATTAGAATACCCCCACCCCAAAGACAGAGACTTCCTTTTTTGTTGGGTGGATAAGCCTCCTTGGTGGGTATCTGAAACTGAGGGGCCACTAGAATCTAGGACTGAGAGACACAGATAGAACAGTTCTCCACTAAGTATGATCAATAATTTATTTGCTAGAGAAAAGACGGGGGGACAAAGGAGGAGAGGGGAGAAGGGGAAGGGAAGGGGGGGGAAGAAGAGGGGAGAAGAACAACCCAGGTTGGCATTGCATGCAGGGGAAAATTTCCAGGGACGGGCAAGCCCCTGGTTGGAGGAGAAGCCTGGAGAGACCTGGGACAGCAGAGCTCTCTGTTGTGGATACTAACTCCCCGTAAAATCTCTGATAGGGACTATAGCACTTTCACTGCTTTTAAGAAAATGGATTATTTGGGGGTGTGGCATGGAACGTGGGAGGGACTGAAGTTGTACATCAATATTGCACATCAGAAAAATAGAATTATATACAAAAGCATTAAACATATGGGTTACAGTTATAGCCACAACTACTGACATAAAAAGATATCCAAGGTGTACTTTTTCCAAAACAACTTTATTGTTTACATACCAAAAAATGTACTCATTTTATGTGTACAACTCAATGAATTTTAGTAAATTTACCAAGTTGTGTAATGATCATCATAATCTAGAATTAGAACATTGCCATCATCCCAATAATATTCATGGTGCCTGTATACAGTTAATTCCTGTTGCCACCCCCAACCCTAGCCAACCACTAATCAACTTTCTGTCTCTACTGACTTGACTTTTTGAGCATTTAATTCAACTGGAATCACAATGTGTGGTCATTTGTGCCTGACTTCTTACACTTAGAATAATGTCTTTGAGGTTTATCTATATCATAGCACATTTCAGAATTCACTCATTTTTATTGCTTAATAATATTCCATTCTATGGATACACCACATATTGCTTATCCAGTCTCCAGTTGATAGACATTTGGGTTGCTTCTACTTTTCAGCTATTATGAATAACGCTTCTATGAATGTTAACATGCAAATCTGTGCATTGACACAACAACATAGACTTTTATGTGGGGGGCAGTGGGGGAGATGTAGAATAGCATCACTTCCAAGAGCTTCACGTTTTAACATCTCAATAATTAGGATCAATCATTTATATATCAGTCAAAGTCTCAAGAGGAAACAGATGGCATGCTCAAATTAGGATAATTTGAGGAAGGTATAATAAAGGGATTAAATGTAAAGGTAAAGGTAGGGCTGAGGCAGGGGAGTAGATAAGAGAAGAAAGTGCCGCCTTGAGAAGAAAGTGTCCTTCTATCAAGGAGCACACTCGGCACAAGGTCCCCTGGAACAGCTTTAGGAATAAATCCTCCTTCCTCACTCTTCTCCTTCCCTCTCATCTCCTGCAGAGGTTCCCAATTGGCCAGACCCAACTGGAAGCCAGAGGGCAAGGGAGGCCATTGACATGGTCCATACAGATCAGTCAGTCTTCCAGAACAGAGAACAGTGTGGAGAAGGGTGGAGAATGGATATGGAAGAGCAATCAACATATATATATCTGGCATTGTTTAAATTGGCAAAGTTTTCCTTTTTTAGTGATACACAAAGTAATGGTACATCTTTAATTGAGAATTTTAGATTTGATGAAATAAGATATGATCCCAATTTTGTAAAAATCGTTATTAATAATATGTTCATATACACATGAACTACCTGGATGTATATACCTCATCTGCAATGGGGGAGTTTAAGAGTAAATTTACTTGTCTAAATTAAGAATTTCTATAATGTCAGGATTTTTTTACAATGAGTGTATTCTATTACCAAGACTTAGATCATCATGGTTTCTGAATACCAAGCCTTGCTCTTGCTCTTCAAACTTCCTTTCATTCCTACTAACTCCACTTTGTCCTTCCAAACCCTTTTCCCTAAATGATGCAGAGCTGGCCTTCTGCCTTAGATTTAGAAAGCATTTTGATAAATACATATCAAATAGAGGAAAGATTTAGTAAACAACTCAATTAATAAATGAAAGTGACTTGAAGCTAATGATCTTATCATTGATCCCACAAGTGCCTACCTGACCTCTTAGCCAAGATACAAGGAAATCAAACACCACAAGTAAAATACTGATAAGCCGGAGAGAAAAACAAGAAGAAAAAGAGAACAAAAGAGAAAATAATTCTAAAGCAAGAAAAAAAGCAAGGATAAAATAACATGAAATTTTGCTGAACGAGGTTAGAAGTAAATGGTTAAGATGACTTTTTTTTTTTTTTGGCCTCTAAAATGTGTCTATGTATCATTTACATTCGAGTCAAAAATTGAACATAATCTTTTCTGATGGGCCCAAAAGAAGTTCTAATGATTAACATTTATCATAGCAAAGAAAACTGTAAGTTTTGAAGTGATAATGAGAAGAGTAAAAAAACTGATGTTCTTGAAAACATTGTTTCCCGTAGAATTTTTCTATGGGAAAAAGGTAGGAGGCAGAATTTTTCTACCATCTTTTCTACACTAAGCCTTTACCAGCATTCAGTTTTGTTTTATTTATAGTATTACAAAATGCCACCTTTTAACATTTCTTGAGATGAAATGTGGGCTTATAATATTTTAATAGAATTTAAACCATGGCATCTCAGTTATTATTTTCTAAGTTTTTAAAATTTCAGGTCCACAGTTCAGTGACATGATGCATCAAATAATCCTCTGTGGAGTAGGGCTAACAGTTAGGCATAATTTACAACATCATTTATATGGGAAAATGCATTCCAAGTTCTGAACAACCAACTTACAAACAAACTTTTGGAACCCAACCCATTCCTATGTTAAGAACTGCCTGTACTGGTCTCAACCTATGAACTCACCAACACTTTGGTCAGGGTTGTTAGCAAAATAGAAAATTTGCCTCATTTAACTATTCCATTCCACTTATTCATTTGTCCATTCATTCATGCATGCATGCATTCAGCAAATATTTACTGAGTACCTACTTTAGCAGGGCACTGGGCTAGAAGTGAGATAATGGGGACACAAAGTAGAGTAATAAATGGTCCTGCCAGCAGGAAACCTGTTAGTGGAGCAAACAATGCAACAATTCTAATACATTGTGAAGAAAAAAGAAAAGAAGGAAGGAAGAAAAGAAGGAAGGAAGGAAGGGAGAAAGGAAGAAGGGAAGACCTTCCAAGAACAGCAGTCAAGGCCTAAGAAAAAAAAAAGTTCGGTGTGGGCAGGGAACTGCAAGGAAGTCAGCATTCTGAATTGTGCAGTCCACGACTAGAACTGGCAAGATATAAGGCTGGAGCTCTGATCATGAAGGAATTAACAGACCATTTCAAGGAAGATAGACCTTATTCTGTTATCTCATGGTGGCAGAACTTTGATGATGGACTTAAGGGTGCAAATGAAATGTTCAGATTTATATTTTGGTTATCTCATTCTGGTAACCCTGTATAACTTGGGTCAGCAAACTGCAGCCTGCAAGACTTTCGTATGATCTGTGTGCTAAGAAGAGTTTTTACATTTTTAAGGTTTTTAAAAAGTCAAAACAAGAAAAATATCTTGTAACACATGAAAATTATATGAAATTCAAATTTCCCTGTCTATAAATAAAGTTTTATTGGAACACAGCCACAATCATCCATTTACATAGTATCAATGACTGTTATTGCAAAGATGAGTTAAGTAGTTGGAAGAAACCATACGGCCTGAAAAGCCTATAATATTTACTATTTGGCCCTTTACAGAGAAGTTTGTTGACCCCTGGTATAGAACGTGGGTAAAAGAAGGAAGACCAGTTGAAAAATGACATGGGGTTGAATTAGGGTAAGCGGTAATAGGGATAAAGAGGGTAGGGCAATTTCACAACATATAGTATCAAATCAGCAAAGTGTGTGAATGAAATCAAAGGTCATGTCAGGTATCACTTATGAATATAGATGCAAAAATCCTATACTAACAAATACAATCCAACAGCACATTAAAAGGATCATACACCATGATAAGTGGGGTTTACCCCAGGAATGCACGGATTCTTCAATATATGCAAATCAATGTGATACACCATATTAACAAATTGAAGGAGAAAAACGATATGATAATCTCAATAGATGCAGAAAAAGCTTTTCACAAAATCAACACCTATTTATGATAAAAACTATCCAGAAAGTAGGCATAGAGGGAATTTATCTCAACATAATAAAGGCCATATATGACAAGCCCACAGCCAACATTGTCCTCAATGGTGAAAAACTGAAACCATTTCCACTAAGATCAGGAACAAGACAAGGTTGCCCACTCTCACCACTATTATTCAACATAGTTTTGGAAGTTTTAGCCACAGCAGTCAGAGAAGAAAAAGAAATAAAAGGAATCCAAATTGGAAAAGAAGAAGTAAAACTGTCACTGTTTGCAGATGACATGATACTATACATAGAGAATCCTAAAGATGCTACCAGAAAACTACTAGAGCTAATCAACGAACTTGATAAAGTAGCAGGATACAAAATTAATGCATAGAAATCTCTTGCATTCCTATACACTAACAACGAAAGGTCACGTCAGGGATAATCTCAGGTTTCTGTTTTGAACAACTAGGGAGGGTGGTGGTGTCTCCACCTGAGCTACAGAATGCAGGAGGGATGCTGGAAGGATGAGGTGCCCTTGAAAACATTTCTGTGGAGTTGTCTTGGAGGCAACTGGATACACATGAGCTAGAAATGTAAGCTGCAATGAACTCTCATCCATTTCACCTCTGTACAGTGTACTCTAAAATCCATAAATCACTTTTCATATGCCAAATATGGATTTTGTTTCCTCAGCTGAAGAATAAATATTTTGAGCAATCACGTGGTGACAATACTTATCAGCCAGATGTTCAGTTCTGGTAGTAGCAACAATGTTTTCACTCAACAATGTTTGTGTAATTTTTTGGCTACTAGGGTTTATTACATTTTGGGCTTATTGTTTTATTAATCCAAAAAAAAGACGTAAAAAGAAAAAGAAAATTGAAGTCTGACACTACTGATAGAAAAGTCAGAAATTACTGTGTACAGATAGTCATTGGATCTAAGTTGATGAAAGCATGATCCATTATGAAGGAAAAGCACTAAATTAAAGAATATAGGTACACATTTTTGGAAATATCTTCGGGTTGATGATACTGTTTAAAAGGAGAAGTATAATTAGGTGTTTTATTACCATTTTTTCAACACACATTCCAATGCCTTCTAGAATATATTTGACTTTTGTACGTGTAACCATCTGACACATTTTCAGGAACTCATTATATCTGAGAGTAGGAGACTCCTTTCATTAATCTGGGAGCAGAAGCTGAGAAGATACAGAATATGAAAGCAAAAGGAGCAAGAAGAAAGGGTTGAATCCTGAAGAAACCAGTGTTTACTGATGAGCAGAGTAAGAGGAGCCATCAAAGAGAACTTAAGTAAGAAAGCCTAAGAAATGTGAAGAGAACCAAGAAAGTAGAGAGATCATGATAGAACAGAAGTGATACCAAGGGAGTTGAGTTTCAAGAAGGAAGGTTATGACATTTCAGAGATAGCACCCACTGTTGTCACTGCCCAAAACCCTCTTCTATCATTTTGTTAAAAGCACCCCAATTTTGCCTTGGGAATCACTCTTTCCCCACTTTTAGTCATGTGATCTGGATTTACTGATGCCATGCTTAGCTCCAAAGATGAGCCATGACTGGCTTCGGTCAATCCCCATTTCAAAACCCCTGGCCAGAGTGACTGATTGGTTCAGGGATGGGCAGGAATCCAAGCAGAGATAATGGGATGCAAGGAGATTATTTGCTGGGGCTTCTGAGAAAAAAAGACATTTCCTATGTCTTTTTCCTGTAAGGTTTTTAATGTGAGGATATGATATCTGGAATTGCTTGCAACTTATGTCGCTATAAGAGGGGAAAGGCTAGAGCTGGGATGTGGAAAGATAAGTAAGTGACACTGAAGAGCCAAAGAATGAAGACTTTACATGGAAGGCAAAGCAAAGACATTGAGAGGACCCAGGTCCACGGTGAATCATTTCAGGCACCGGATTAAGCCTCACCTAAGGCCACCACTCACTTCAGGATTTTAATTTACATGAGCCAAGAATTCTCCATTATGCTTAAGCCAGTTAGAGTTGGTTCAACAAAGCAAGACAAAGAATCCCAGCTGATACAAGGGGTCACCAGTGACCTGAAGCAAAGCAGTTTCAATTGATTGGTAGATACGTTAAATGCGGTTGATTTCTCCTTAAAGAAATTTGAATGAAAGGGAAAAAATTTAGGCGGCACCCAAAGAAGGATCAGCTGTGGTCAAAAGAGGATTTTTTTTTTAGTTTTTTGTTTGGTTGGTTTTGTTTTGTTTTGCTTTGTTTTAATGCTCATTGTTTGTGTGCTTGCTTGCTTGTTTGTTGCAATATGCAAGATAACCTGAATCTAACTTGAAAACTGATAGTTAGGATTTAGAACAAAGGAGAGTTGAAGGTCTAGAAGAGAAAGTGAATAACTAGTACAAGATGCTTCCACTCTAAAATTATGAAGGGAAAGTCTATCTGCTTTCTTGTCACTAAACCTAAGGAAATCTATAACAGAACTGTCTGGAAAGAAGACCTTAAAAGTGTTCAAGGGGATTTGCAAATTAGTTTTATTTCCTATACTTTCACCAAAGGCATTAAAAAAAAATCAAAGTTTTTTATTCTGGAAAGAAGAAAGTTTAGGGAGGCCATAATGAGAGTCTTCCAAAAATTTACAAAAAGACTGACTTAAGGTTTCATTCACCAGTTGGTGTTTTTAAGCAGGATATTTAAAGAGAAAAAATTATGCATATGAAAGTGGAAATAAGATGTCCACCTAGAGGAGTATATTTGCATTTTTGGATACTTTCAAATAAAGCGTTATTAACTAACCAAACAAACACAAAAAAAAACAGATTAAAAAAAGATGTCACTCACTAAATTTCAGTACACAAAGACTAGCTGGTATCCCCTAACCTTAAAAGAGGTTTATTTTCTACATATGAAAATTACTATTTCCAACGGAAAGCTATGATAATGTAAAACTCAGAATGCCTACCAGTCGAAAATGCAGGCATAGCTTTATGAACTGCTTAGGAAAACCTCAAATAGTATATACACTTTAGACATTTAAAGAAACCTCCATATTCCCTAACCTTTGAGCTCACTGAAATAACAAAATACTTTATAATCTCTCCCATAGCATGTTGCTGGGCTGGAAGAACCATGGGTCTCACACCTCAAATTCTCAGGTCTAATGAGGAGTCTGAACCATCCATAAATGAAATGATATATCTGTGAAAAATGCAGAATTGTGGCAACTGCCTGAATGAACATCTTTGATAGATATGAACGTAAATTGGGTCAATTTACGCCAAAGCTGAACTGTTTTAATAGTCTATTGAAATTTGACCTGTCAAATCTGAGTACAATTGAGAGATTAACATAGCTTTCACATTTTAAAGTAGATACTTGGCATATTGCACTGGGAGGAAGCAGGGAGGGACTAAATCCTTGATACCGACAAACAACAACTTTAACATTCTTATTTGGACACTCATGTCCACAGAAACCAAATACATTTTTTGTGTGGAGCCAGAGGGGCTAGAAGCCGATGAAGACAACTTGCCCTTTGAAAATTACAGAATCTTAGACCAGAGGGCACCTAGAAAGTCATCACATTCATTCCCTACCTTCAGGTCACTCTTCCCAATTCCTAATGATTTGTGAAGAATAATCAAAAACCTCTTTCTGTAACCCAGTTCAACTTTATGATCTAACCCCAAGTCCTCTCCTCACACAAAGCAGCCCCCTACCATAGCTGCCCCCCAAGTTCCTCCACTATAGGGAGGGGAAGTTGCCTCTCTGCCAGCCTTACCTAAACTCAGAATGAAAAAGAAACATTTGCAGAATTAAAATGTGCATTTTTCCCATTATGCCTTTATGTCAAAATGATGCTTACCGAGTAATTTAAAGATGGGTTACAAATCTGGGATTAATGATTATTCCTCTTTAAAGTTAAGAATCGCTAATAATAATAGCTAACATACTACTATGTGCTTTACACATAGTAAGATCTTTATGGATATTATTTCATTTCATCTTCACAGCAATGCTATGACATAAGCATCATTTTTCTCATTGTGCCTGCATTGCAGATGAGGAAGCAGCAGCACAGTGGGCATAAATAGGTTGCCTAAGGCCATACAGCTCATGAGTGGAAGAGGGGGCATTCAGAGCCGGCAGCCTGGCCCAGGGTCCGTGCCCTTAACCATTGTACTACACTGCCTCTGAGCAGGGTAGGAGACAGGGAAGCAAATGGAATGATTTGTTAAGATCACTTTTAGGTCAGTGATTCTACAATTCTAACTTTGCTTTACCTGGCTAAAGTAAAGTACTTCCACCTTAACAGCCACAGAAATACTATACATCCCTTGAGCAAAGCTGGGGGCAATGACAGAGTGCTTAAAACAGCACGGTCAGTGTGTGTGACTCAATAACCATTCTGTTCACCAACAGCAAAGTTACTTCTATTCTACTAATGTCACATTAACCTCCTTTCCTGCCAAGTGCAGGCCTAAGCAGGCCTGCAGTTTTCATTTTAGTTCACTCCCTGGGGAGAAACTTTTATTTGTCAAAGCAGATTCCTGCCACACATAAGTAATCTAAGAAACTAGCTGATTTCTAAAATATGGCTTCTTTATATGACTACCAAGTATACATTCCCCCAAGATAAATGACAAAAGGAGAAGTGATAATTAACATGCTTGGGAATGGGGAACGGAAAAGATTTCTATTTTAGATCTTGAGACTACAATGGCTGTGGACAACTTCTGATCTCCCTGCAGCTCAGCCTGACGTCAATGGAAAGGGGACTGAGTGAGAACTGTGCCTCTGAGCAGCTTCCAAAGGAGTGGTCTTAAGAATATAAAGTCTACTAAGTTGCTCAACATGGTGTAGCATAAGTGTTTGAAAACAAGTGTGCTATTCTGCTCCAGCTGAAGTGGGCAGGGTTGGAAGAGGCTGTTCTACTCAGGGCCCTTTTGTGAGTGGCGATTACGCAATTTAACCGTGTCCCCATACTCTTTGTAAAGTGTGAATCAAATTTTCTGTCAGGAAATAGTATTTTCCACACCCGTGTAGAGAATAATTTAAAAAACCCCAGTGGCTTGCCAGTTTTTATAGCTTCTGGCTCTGTATGACGAGGGAACATGCAGTTTTTTTGCCTAAAGTCCTATGCCAATCTCCACATGCCAGGAGATGAAGCTCTGTGGGTGATTGCTTCTTGGTAAAACTGATACCCATCACCTTTTATGCCCTTCAGCAGAGATGAATCCATGGCTAGAAAGTCTCCAGCTCCTGTGACATTCCTTCCCCAAACTTAGGCTGTTGGAAGAGGAATACGGTGCCCAAATTCTCTGATGGTGCACTCCTTCAGTAGAAGACTACTGAGCATGCCCATCATAAATGCACATTCATTTTTATATAACTTATGTACCCATGGTACTGTCCATGCCAGGTACATTATAAAACATACATAAAAGAGCCATTTTAAAAGAACACAAGAAAAATAGACAAAATTATAGATTTTCTTCCTGCACTAAAATGGATATCCATCCTCCACTTTGGAGTCCCCTGATCTAACCCAATCCTCTCATTTTATAGATGAAGACACTCAGCTCAAAGAGGTAAAATTACTTCTACTGGGAGTCACCAAGTTCAACTAGAACCCACACATCTTGACCCTAGATCAGTACTCCTTGAAGGTTCTCAGCATCGGTCTGTGCTACCTCACCTCAGGACATTTGGAAGAACATAAGGTCTCTGGGTTTGTCATAATGCCTGGGTGTGGCATTGGCACACATGAGTGTGGGTCAGGAATGCTAAACACCTACAATCCAGAGAACAGTCCTCCACACAAAGAATCCTCTAGTCCAAATGGCAATAGGGCCCTTGTTGGGAGCAACCCTCACAAGATGGGCTTCCCTTTCCCAATAGAAACGTCATCAGTGACGAGTCTCTGTTATTCTCAATGCACCAGCTCTTGGATTCTTATAAGTCACATTCATTCCATTTCACTTTTTTCTACAACCTTCATCATAACAGTCATCAGAAAGACTCATGGCTAGAGGCTTTGTAGAATTCCTACCTCTCTGCTAGGGTTTTTCTGGTTTTTTAAAATTTATTTATTTATTTTTGGCTGCGTTGGGTCTTCATTGCTGTGTGAGGGCTTTCTCTAGTTGCGGTGCATGGGCTTCTCATTGCAGTGGCTTCTCTTGCTGCGGAGCACGGGCTCTAGGCATGCGGGCTTCAGTAGTTGTGGCACACGGGCTCAACAGTTGTGGCTCGCGGGCTCTAGAGCACAGGCTCAGTAGTTGTGGCGCATGGGCTTAGTTGCTCCGCGGCATGTGGGATCCTCCCGGACCAGGGCTTGAACTCGTGTCCCCTGCATTGGCAGGCAGACTTTCAACCACTGCGCCACCAGGGAAGTCTCTCTGCAAGGGTTCCTTAACCTTGGTACTACTGACATTTGGGGCTGGATAATTCTTTGTGTGGGGAGTTCTCCTGTGCATTTCAGATGTTTAGCAGCATCCCTGACCCCTATCCACCAGAATCCAGTAACATCTCTCCAGTATGACAACCAAAATATCTGCAGGCATTGCCAAAACCACCCACAGTTGAGAACCACTGCTCTGGACCAAAACTGCAAATAAGAAATCTACACAGGCATAAGGAGATGAGACATCCCATCACCTCATCCTTAATTTTTTCTGTCGATATCAGTCTATGGCTTGGTGTGAAGTTAGGGTACACCATTCACAGAATGTAAGGATGATGTTTTGTTCAGCTTGGTATCTCCAGTGCTAGGACAATGCCTGGCACGTAGCAGGCGCACCGTAAGTATTTACTGAATGAAAGAAGCCTTCTTCAGAACAATACGTACCTTAGTTAACTCAAGCCTTAATAAATGAGCCTAATTCCAGTAACAGAAGTCCCAAAGACCTTCTTGAGAAAACATCAGAAAGCACCTATTATGATAGCTTTGTAATATATAAAAGATCTGTGGTGTGGTTAATCATTCCATCTTTGAGCAACCCAACCAGAAAGTAACCATCAGATTATCATGCCAGTTGTTATCAGTGAAGTTTGGCATCCAATTGCCTTTCCTATTTTGTGGTAGCCTTAAGTTTATCTGAACATCCCTCTGTATTATCTGGGAAAGCATTTGAATTGCCAATCTGAAAACAGGGCTTTGCAACATGCTTTGAATTAGAATAGAATTTCAAAGTTGGCCTACTTAAATTCATATCTAGCAAGCTATTTATGACTGCTAGGCAGGAATATTTTTTTTAAGAGCAAACTTTAGTAAGCTGCCCTGGGGAATTTTTTTTTCTTATCTTGGGATTCTACAATCCAGAAAACCTCAGTCTTCAGTTTAAAAATAAGCAAGGCCCCCTAGAAAATGGAAACCTCAAAATACAGAAAGAAATACAACACTTATCCTGCTAGTCCGGGGAGGAAGGGGCTCCTACAGGCCCGCACCAGGCTCCAGGTCTTGATGAAGCTTCATTGCCCCGTCCTATTTTCCACTGCTCTGGTCAAGCAGTTTCCTCATGGTCTCACCAATAAGCCATGAGTCATCTCAGTTATGGGCCTTTTCTCATGTTGGCCCCCACCTGGAATGTTCCCCATTTCCCTCTCTCAAGGTAAACTCCATATACCCTTACCTTCCCTCATCCAGGAAGCCAACTCCAACACCGCCAGCTCTCACAGTCCTCTACTTGGAGTTGCTACCATACTTATAATCTGTACCACACATTTCCCCACTTAAGTAAATGCTATCTTAGAGGGTTCAGCTGTGGCTTCCTTTGGATTAAATTGGTCTCCCCAACGAGACTAAATTCCCTGGGCATCTACGAAACCCACATCCCACCAGCATCTGGCTCAATCCTGGCCACATGGTGACTGCTCAATAAAAACTTGTTTACAGAGCTATTCCAGATTGTGCTAAATGTATGAATCTGTGCCCTATTCTTTATGTACATTTCTTCTGGATTCCATGTAATTATGTAAATTCAAGGTCCACTGGGCCCAACTCTAACAAAACCCACAAAGTGAATTCTCATTGGGATGGCTTTGGGCAGTGAGCTTTCCAGCAGACTCCTAAGACAAAGTTTCCCTGAGGAGGTTTCATTCACACTCGGTGCAGAAAGAGACCTACCAAGCTTTGCCACAATCCTGCCAATCCCTTATTTTGCAAGGAAAGAGACATTGTGTCACTTAACTGTCAGCTCACAACACCAGGTGGTGGGATAAAAGGGTATGCTGCCTTGGTTAAAGTTAGCCCTTAAGAACAAAGGTCACACCAGACACACTGATGGTAGGAATGTAAAATGGTGTAGTAACTTTGGAAAACAATTTGGCAATTTATTAAAAAGTTAAACATCACACCCATTAGGATGGCTCTAATAAAAAAAAAAAGATTTTTTTAACAGAAAATAACAACCTTTGGGGAGGATGTGGAGAAATTAAAACCTTGGTGCAGCACTATGGAAAATAGTATGGAGGTTCCTCAAAAAATTAAACATAGAAATACCATATGATCCAGCAAAACCATTTCTGGGTATTTACACAAACAATTGAAGGCAGGGTCTCAAAGAGACATCTGTACACCCATGTTCATAGCAGCATTATCCACAACAGTCAAAAGTTGGAAGCAACCTAAGCATCCACGGATGAATGGATAAACAAAATGAGTCATAGACATACAACGGAATACTATTCAACCTTAAAAATAAAGGAAATTCTGACACATAGTACAACATGGGTGAACCTTGAGGACATTATGCTAAGTGTAGTAAGTCAGTCACAAAAAGACAAATACTGTTATGTTTCCACTTACATGGGTACCTAGAGTAGTCAAATTCGTAGAGACAGAAAGTAGAATGGTGGTTGTTGGGGGCTGAGGGGGAGGGAGAATGGGGAATTGTTACTCAATGAGTATAGAGTTTTAGTTTTGCAAGAAGAAAAGAGTTCTGGGTATTGGTTACACAACAATGTGGATATATTTAACAGTACTGAACTGTACACTTAATGGTTATTATGGTAAATTTTGTGTTCTGTGCATTTTACCATAATTAAAATTTTAAGAAAAATTTTCACACTTAAGCATAAATTTACCCAGCAATCCCACTCTTAGATATCTACCCAGGAGAAATGAAAGCATATATCCACAGAAAGATCCATATGTGAATGTCTGTAGCAACGCTATTCATAACAGCCAAAAACTGAAAACAACCCAAATATCCACCAATTGATAAATGGATAAATAAAATGTGGTATATCCATACAATGGAATATTATTGAATGTAGAAAGAATTAAATACTGATACTCGCTCCAACAGGATGAATATTAAAAATATTTTGCTAAGAGAAAGAAATCAGACACAAAAGACCACATATTATATGATTCCATTTGCATGAAATGCCCAGAAGAGACAAATCCACAGAGACAAAGAATAGATTAATGGTTGCCTGAGACTGGGAGTAGGAACAAGGATTAACTGTAAACATAAAGGAGCAATTTTATTGGCGGGACGGACATGTTCTAAAGCTGGATTATGGTCATAGTTGCACAATTCTACAAATTTACCTTAAGTCATTGGATTGCATGCTTCTGTGCATGGTGTTGAGTTGAAAAAGAAAACAGACCTCAATAAAAAAATTAAGCATAAAAACAAATAATAAGGGTCACTGATCTGCTTTCTTCACGAACGGACTTCCATCTCTTTTCTCCCCCAGTGGCTGAATTTTAGGAGCTTCTTCTAATGGGCCCCTTCATTTCAGAACCATACTTGTTATTGATCACACCTTGGAAAGGAGGATGGATCATCAAATCTATTCATTCCTTCCATAAGCAAATATTTACTGAGGCACTATGCTGGGTACTTGGGGCAAAAAAGGGAACAAGGCAGATGTGATCCCTTGCGGTCCCAGGGCTGAGAGTTACAGACACAAAAGCGGGCAAAATAAGACAGTGTGATATATTCTACAATAGGGGAACACACAGGTGTGACAGGGCATACGGTGGGGCACCTCACCTTGATTTCGATATCAGGGGATCCTGAAGAAACTCTCAAGTGAGGTCTGAAAAGCAAGTATGGAAACAAAGATGAGCCAGGGAAGAGGAACAGTTTTCCATGCAGAGGGAACAGCAGGTGCAAAGGCCTAGAGGCCAGAGAAATGGAACATTTGGAGAAGTGATGCTATTCAGTCATAGTGTGAGAAGTGAAGAGTAGGAAAATAAATTTGGGGAAAGTAAACAGGGGTCAGATCATAAAGATCCTCACAGGTACATTAAGGAGTCTGAGCTTTGTCCTAAGTGGTATGGGGAGGCAATAAAATGTTTTCAGCAAGTGAATAACATGACAAAATTTGGAGTTCGCTGGAGATAAAATGTTGAGGAGTCAAAACTAGAAGCAGGAAGTTCCTTTAGGAGGCTGCTATAGATTGATGCTGGGCTGGGCCTGAGAAGAGACAGCAGCTGCCATGACAAAAGTATCTGCCTGCATGGAAGGTGGCTTATGAATGGACATGCGATCTGTCTATTCACGGGTAGGCTTCAGAATAAAGTACAAGGTCCTCCTGCAGCTAACCATATTAAGGTACTTATTCTAGCCCCTTCTCCTCCAGCTGTTTCCTTTGATTCAGACACTCCCCTTAGCCTGCCTAATCCCTATGCATTCTTGATTTCTCAGTTTAGAAGCCATTCCTCCAGAAAGCCATCTCTGACAACCCCTGACAGCCACATTCTAGGCTAGAAGCCTCTCCTATACACTCCCTTTGAAACATGTGCTTATTCTCTACACAGCATGTATTATATCCCTCTGCAATGCAAATGCCCAAATATTGATCTGTTTTATCGCTAAATGTGTGTCATCCAATAGAACTTTCTATGATAATGGCAATATTTTATATCTGTGCTATCCAATATGGTAGCCATCAGCTACATGTAAGCACTTACAGTACCATCAGCTACATGTAAGCTAGTGTGACTAAGGAACAGAACGTTTAATTTTATTTAATTTTATTAATTTACATTTAGATTTACATAGCCACATGTGGCTATCATATTGGAAAGCACAGCACGACACATTATAGTCTGTAAACACAGGCACTGTATCTTTTCATTGCTGAAACTCTGGCATATATAAAAGCATGGGGTACATAATAGGAACTTGATAAATATATAAATACTTATATAATAAATAAGTAATACAGACAGGCTCAGACTGCCATAATTATATGCATTCATTCATTCAACAAACACTTATCAAGCACCTAGAAAGTTCCCAGTACTGTTCTAGATACCAGGGTTACAGACCAAATACCCTGCTTTTGTGGCGCTTACACTTTAATGGGAAGACAGAAAAAAACATTAAGCAAAACAAAAATAAACAATTTCGGAGAGAGGTGTTATGAAAAAAAATAATAAAGCAAAGTAAAGGGATAGAGAGTAATGGAGAGAGTATGTGCTGGTTTTAATGATACTTTATCTCACTAATAGTATTTTGCCAGAGCCTCTGCTGCCCCAGCATTCTAGCACATATCAAACAAAACTCATGATGAAAGTTAATGGAACAAACTTTAACAGAAAGTAAGATAATTGCTCAGAAATAAATTCTGCTCTGATCATCTTGTCATAAAAGCTTTCAAGTATGCATTTTTGTGGAAAGAAGGCAGTGGCAAAATTGACCCATATTCTGTTTCAGAGCTATTAATGTGTCAAATGGTTAGCCCCAGCAGGCAGAGAATTTCTGCAAACTCTGGGGGAAACATTTTCTGAATTACCCAGTGTCACAACATGTGTCAGAACCAGCAGACAATCAAAGTCTCCACCTGCAGCATGTATCTTCTGTTTTGTAATTTAATTTACTCCACATTTACTGAGCATCTCCCTAAGTGTGAGGGACAGGAACCTACTAGTGCCTGCGCTCCAAGAGCTCCCACACCAGGAAGAAAAAGAGAAACCACACATTAAAAAAAAAAAAAAAGACAACTTGAGCAGAGCATGTTACACCATTTTCTTTCTTTTGGTTTTCATTTAGCTTCTGAATGTTCTTTATCCTTGGTCATAAAATCTCCAAGAATGCTGTATCCTTTCCTAAAACCAAAATTATTTCATAATTCAGCATCTTGCATAAAAGGAAATTTCCCTTAGCTACTGCAGCATCTAACACCATTGGGATTACAAATCATGTAGCTGGGAAACATGTCAGATTATAAAGTTCATTTCGTATGCTGGGAAAAAAATTGTAAGGCTGGTCAACAGCATGTAACTTATGTTAATCACTTACCCAAGAGGAGATTCCCCAACAGGATCATCTGGAATTTAAAAATATTTGCCCACCTCTCCTGGTTGTGAGAACTAGGTGAAACAGGGCAGGACAGCACTCTGTAGTTTTAAAAGCCCTGTATAAATGGTCATTAGAAAAAAATGATGATTCTTGCTCTCATAGCACTAGTTGACTGGTACACAGGTAAGCCAATATTCAAACACAGAGAAGATAGATTAAAAACTTGGCCTCATGCAGATAGAGGCAAAACTTCACTGAAATGACCTCTAGCCTCCTTGTTGGAAGAGAGGATTAATATGCAAGCAAATAAATCTATGTGCAAACCCTCCCACCACACCTCCAGTTAGAACTGAGCTAAACTTCTGCATGCACAGTCACTGGTCATACGTTTGCCAGTGAAGGGACAGGAAAGACATGCATGTGTGTGTGTGCACATATAAATAAATATGTGCGCGTATATTATATATACACTCACTTTCAGGTGGGAAGGGAGTTCACTTCTTTTGTTAATTATGATGGCACGCTTTTGTGGAGGTTGACAAATCACTTACCATTTACAATGAAGAAAAAGTATGTTTGGACTTCTCTGGTGGCACAGTGGTTAGGAATCTGCCTGCCAATGCAGGGGACACGGGTTCGATCCCTGGTCCAGGAAGATCCCACATGCTGCTGAGCAACTAAGCCCATGTGCCACAACTACTGAGCCTGCCCTCCAGAACCCACGAGCCACAACTACTGAAGCCCGCGCACTTAGAGCCCATGCTCCGCAACAAGAGAAGCCACTGCAATGAGAAGCCCGCACACCGCAATGAAGAGTAGCCCCCGCTTGCTGCAGCTAGAGAAAGCCTGTGCACCGCAACTAGAGAAAGCCTGTGCGCAACAATGAAGACCCAACTCAGACAAAATAAATAAATTAATTAATTTAAAAAATTAATTAAAAAAAGAAAAGAAAAAGTATGTTTGGTCTTATTACCACTCTACTAAGAAAAGATTTCTGGATTTTCCAATGCTCTACTTTCATCTTCCAAGCATCAAAAACCCTGAAGCTTCACTATAATGCCATTGCCTGGGTGTATACCATGGAATCATCTTTCTATGATTCAGTTTTGATGCACTGAATGTTCCCGTCATCAGCATCCATTTCCAATACCTACTGAAAGCTCTAGGCTCTGAAAACAGGTCTGTGTTACTACTTCAAAGTTTCCTCATGACACTGTGTTACTACAAAGTCATGTTCCAGCTCTCAATGTTTGTTTTCTTCAATAGTATGACAATACTTAGTTGGTATTTGCCTGCCTTTAAAAGAAAGATGAACTTAGTTGTTTTCAAAATCCTTTTCTTAAAACTGTTCTGCAATATAGGGATAGACACAGGAGAATTAAAAAATCAAAAATAAGGTTCTAATGCAATTCTAAATTCAAATATAATTCTCAGTTTGATGCTGGACTCCATGTTGTTTGGTGTGATGGTCCCATTGCAGCCTTCCTAATGTTTGAGAAAATCATGTCCACATAAATTCATTACATATGCTCAGAGAAGATTGTTTTTTTAAAAAAATCTTTTGACTTTTCCTTCTATTTAAATAGACAGATGCCAGGGCAGTTTTTCTTCCCTAGTTCTAAATTAATTCCATGCAAGGAGAAAATGTGGGTTGAATTGGCAAACGCATTGGACTTAGAGAGCCCCACCAGGGTTCTGAAGGAAGGCTAGAGAGAGCCAAGTTCAGCTGTCACATACAAGTTCACTGTGATGCATACCTGGTTGTTCTTTGTTTTTAGTCCTATCTCAGTATTTCTATGATTTCTAGTATACCCTCAGTCCAATGTGGTCGAGGACTTAGGTTTCAAAACTCTTTATATGTTCCTGCTAAGTTTATTCTTACTAAAGCTATGGCTCTGTAAATATCCATTTTCTATCTGATGAGCAGGATGTGGGGGAGGGGGCTGTCACAACAAGAAGAGATGAAGCAGACAAAGAATGTCAGATGCATTGTATTAAAAATCAAAACTCCTCCTCTCTTGAATGGCAAATTGGAATCGATCTGATCTGCACAACAGCCTAAGAGAATGGAGACCTCAGTACATTAAACAACGAACATTCAAAGGGGAACAGAGCCACACTAAGGGGACTGCTGCTGCCAGGAGCCGAGGCGCTGGAAAATGTGCTACTAAAGCAAACAAAGGAGAGGGTGATGTTTCCCAAGTGTCCCCCAGTTTGCTTTTGTCAGGTGATCTCTACCACTCCCACGGAACAATAAAGAGGGTCTGGAAATGGGAAGCAGGGCACCAGAGTGACTGGTTCGTGAGCACAAAAGTGGTCAACCCAAGAAGCCAAAGAGAACTTTCATGCTTCAGAAAAATTGTGCAGGGAAACACACAGAGCATAGATGTGACTCATTCACTTGCCTCAGACCTGATACCTGTTTGTAAGCCATTAGCCATAAAAGCATTGTGGCATTAAAAAAAATTATTTAGCCTTCTCCCCCATGACAACTGTCAATATAGGGCCTCTTACCCTAAACATGGACAGGCAAGTGACTCCTTCCAAAAAGGGGGCAACATTGGCAGAAATTTCTAAGAGGGAAAATCTTCAAGGGTATGCACCCACATAACAGTGCTCAGCATGGACTGTCTTTGTGTCTGAAAGTAGCACCCTTCTCTAAAGAGACCAAGAAATGTCATTTGGTTCTAAGGCAGGCCAACTTGCAGTATCCTCATCCCGTACAGTTCCTTCTTTAGAAGACATGCCTCGTGTATATATTTTAAAGTGTTAAGCTCCAAAAAGGTAAAGCTAGTATAATTTAATTTACCTGTCATAGCCTGAGTCAGGGTCCTCCATCTGTGGTCTCTTAATAAGTAACTCTTCAGCAAAGAATCAAGAGCAAACCCCCCATTTTCTGGTCACTTTCAGTTGGCATCCCAAATCACAATTCAAACAAAATTAAAATAAACAAAAGGATTTCTGTGGAATTAAATTTTGCAGCAGCATGAAATAGTATTTTAATAAAACAACCAACAGACAATAATGGCCTCTCTAAAATTAAAGCAAGATGAGGACTTACAAACATATGGGACTTATTTAGCATCTGTTATGAGATTGAAAAACTCATCAAAATGGACTTTTCCTTCTCCCTCTACTTCCATTAAGAGTTATTTAGATTCTGCTCTAGAAGAGATGGCATAATGTGCCTAAAGCAGAACTCTCTTGATTTGTACGCTCGACCCCATTCCTACTCAGTCTTATCAATCTACCCCAGTTGCTCAAGCAGAAAAGCCACACATCATCCCTTATTTGTTGCTTCCCTTTTACTACAATATCCTATCAATCAGCAAGTCCTGTTGATGATATTTCCCAAATCCATCACCAATCCATCTACTTCTTCCTCCCCACCTCCATTACAACCACCATGGTCTAAACCAGAGCTGTATGATAGAACTTGCTGCAGTGATGGAGATGTTCTACATGTGTACTGTCCAATATGGCAGACACCAGCCACATGTTTCTATTGAGCACTTGAAATGTGGCTAGTGTAACTGGAAAAAAATGACTTTAGGTTAATAAATTTTGGGTGGCGGAGGGGATACATTAATGTTTTTAATTGTCTTTCCATGTCCTATTTCTTGAGATATGTTAGACTGGCTCTCTCCCCCTCTCTTGACCCTAGCCTCATGCCATCTTGCTACTCTTTTCTTCCCTCTTTCTCCTCTCATCCTTCTCTTACTCCACAAACTTCTGCTTATCTCTGGTGTTCTCATGCAGAAAATTTTAGCTAGTTCTTTTAACTGTTTTCTAAAAATTTGTAGTAAAATATATACATAAAATCTACCATTTTAATCATTTTAAGTGTACAGTTCAGAAGAGGTAAGTACCTTCACATTGTTGTGCAACCATCCTCCAGAAATCTTCATCTTGCAAAACTGAAACTACACCCATTAAACTACTACTCCCCTCTCCCAGCCCCTGGGAACCACAATTCTACTTTCTGTCTCTATGAATTTGACTACTCTACATACCTCATGTAAATGGAACCATACAGTAATTATCTTTTTGTGACTGGCATGTTTCAGTTAGCATAGTGTCCTCCAGGCTCATCCATATTGTAGCATGTGTCAGATATGTTAATTAATTTTGAATTAAATTTAAACTGCCACATATGGCTAGTGGCTACCATACTGGACACCCAAGTGTAAATCATCATCATCTTTCTCCTAGTCTCCCACACTCACTCTTTGCTCCCTAAAATTTATTCCCTACATATCAGTCAAACTGATCTTTTAAAAATACAAATCACAATGTACCAAATCAGCCCATGCCCCATCATCACCTTAAAACACTCCCCTGGGTTTATTTTTTTCATGGCACTCATAGATATCTGAAATAATCCTTATTAATTGCTTCTTTATTATCTGTTTCTTCCTCTAAAATATAAGGCCTATGAGAGCCAAAATTGGTCAGTATTGTATCCTTATTAACTCAAGCAGTGCCTGGCACATAAGTAGAGCTCAATAAGTAATTGCTAAAGTAATAAATCAATGAATTTGGAATAGACATTTTAAAAATTTTAATTTTATCTTCTATGTTTTGCTTTACAGCAATCCTCCACTAATGGAGGTGACTAGTGAGTCCATCCATTAATATAACAAGTGCTTTGAGCTTTTGCACCTAACATGCCAGGGGGCTGTCACTGTATATCCATGCCCTCTTACATAGTCCCCTTGTGACCACTGGCACAAATCTGACAGAGAACTGACCAACATCAGGCACACAGGCTACAGACACTAGAATTAGGTCCTTGAACTATCTGAGCAGCTGAGGAGTACCAAGGTCTAAACCAGAGCTTCTAAAACATAGTATGTCCTTACTGGGTGACAGGTATAACAAGATAAGGGAACCCGAATACCCACAGCCCCCAGGCCTGTTGACTGCATCCTCTACAAATCTTATCCATTTAACTCTGTGTGCTGAACAAATATCACCATTTTCTACGTGCCTCAAGATACAAAACTTGTTGAGAAGCACTGTTAACCCACTGAACCCACGCTTTAATAAATGTGATCAAACCACAAACCCTCAAAATATCATTCAAATGTTTAGAAATCAGTCACTTCTCTCATACCCATAGTGAACAGGGAGAAAGATGAAAAAACACCAGTTACAAATTTGACTTTAGTTATGGCAATCACTATTCTAAGCATCTTTCAATGAAAAACACTAATATTTTTTTAAAACTCATAAATAACGTAGCTGAGCTAAGGGAAGGGAGAGGCCTTGGCTGGTACAGTCAGCATGTGCAGCAGACCCATAATGGGCAGAGCAGGGATAGGGGCTTGTCCCAGATGACTGTTAGGTTGAAGAGGCTGGACTCAGGAGATAGCCCATGTGGCCAGGCAATTGAGGAAATAAGTAAACAAGAATAACAGGAGCAGGGTTCTCACTGTTGCAGAAGGAGATACAAATGTGGAAAGGGATACAACTAGGATAAGCCTTGTGGTGTTAAACTGGGAATTAGAGGTATTGGTACGAACTCAAGGTTTTTAATATCTATAGTTAGATAGATATAGAAAGACATATAGATGTTTGTGTGTATATAGTATGTGTGTACATACCTATATATTTCCCAGTTCTTCCTACTGAGAGGGCCTAGAAGCTATGATACCTCAGTAGCAATAAGCACATCTACCACCCAGAACCTTGATTTCTAAAAATACCACTCTCCACCAAAGGGCTCTTAAGAGAAGTGACTGATTCCAGGGCAGGGGCACGAAAGTACTAGATAAGCCTAGAACATCTAATTATAGCAGAAAGTAAAAAATTTCTCAAGGAATGATAGAGACATTTCAAAAGGACTCGGGAGACAGTCTGAAAGGGCTCCCACTGGACAAATCTGGGACATATTGGGCATCAAAATAAATATTGATAGCAATGGTTTATAACATGCTGAGAAAATTAAAACCCATGACATACTGTATAAATAAATAATTTTTTACTGTGGAATTAAATTAATAAATTTAGAAGTAATGATGAGGTTAGAAAATAATCTGTGTAGCTAAAAGCAGAGGGTAAAAGTTTGATGAAGAATTGGATATTTAGATAATCTCAAAGTATTTCCATATCACAAACTTATAAGTCACTTATAAATTCCTGAATACAAAATATTAATTAACTTTAGAGAGGAGAAACCTGGCACAACTATCTTGACCAAGAGACAGAAGTTATCATCACCAGCACTGAACACATTGATGCCCCGATATGATTCCTCGAGAGGAACACAGCATTGTATCTGAGGTCTTCAGACCCAAAGCACAACGCCTCATCGTGAGCAACATGGACAATGTAAGAGGCAGGTGCTCTTCAAAAACGTCAGCTCACCAAAGTAAAAAAAAAAAAAAAAAAAAGACTGAAAAAGACAAAAGACTAAGGAACTATTCCTAACTAAAAGAGACCAAGAGACATGATGAAAACAATGTGTAACACTCTAGGTTGGATCCCAGAGCAAAAAGGAAAGGGAAAAATAAAAGAAGAATTTTTTTTTCTTTTTTTCTCTTCTAGGAAATATACACTGAAATATTTCAAGATATTGGAACATGTCTACAACTTACTCTCAAATGATTCAGAAAAAAATACATATAAAGAGATATATGGATATATGTCAAAGCTTGACATTTTCAAAGAGCTGAGAAAGAATAATAAGGCAAAAATGAGGTAAAATGTTCAAATTTGGGGAATCTGGGTAAAGGGCATATGGGAATCTTTGTACCAGGCTTACAACTTTTTCTTGAAGTTTAACATTGTTTAAAATTTTTAAAGTTAACCAAAAATATATAGGTAAAAAATAAAGAAAATAAATAATTTTTTATTTGGCATTTTCTTGGAACCCTCAAGCATGCACAAAATACATATATAATACAGGGGCCATGAATTAGCTGGAAAAAATTTTTTCTCACTTTTTCCTTAGATGAATGAGAACATAAAGATCAATTAGTGCACTAAGAGGTTTTGAAAATTATCTAGATTTAATTCAGGCAACTGACCTAATTTTTTTCCAAAACCCTCTTTTGATATCAAAGAATGTCTAAAGAAAGAACTACCAACACACAGAATGGAAAATCTAATACTTGACTTTGGCTAACATGTGATTATACCATGAGAGAAAGGGGCAAAGATAACATACGGAAATACCAAGAGGCAGAAACAGTTGAGAAAAGCACTGCATGTACTGACAATGCAAGAAAGAAGAGGCCAAGGCAAACCTGATGATAGGAATCAGACAGTCTGAAAAGGCAGTATCATCTGTCTTTAAGCAAGAAGTCCCAGCGCTAGGAGTCATCTCTAAGAGCTCTTGAAAGGGACCCCAGAGGCCACCTGGGCGAATTTCCCAATGTAAAGAGGACCCATACAGGTCTGGGAAGATGTCCAGATCAGCTGCCCTTGGACAGACCAGAAAGGGAAGGAGGAAGAAGCTACTTAGGCTCTTGGGATGATGGAGTTGGCACTTTGCCACAGACCCAAAGGACCCTTGAGATGTCTTTGTATTTTTAACATTCATGCCACTGGTGCCACCTCCAGACTCCTCTCCCTCCTTCCCTTTTCTCCATCCAGAGTCAGTGAGACCAGGTATGTGACACTGCTTTGCAAGCTCTAAGCTTTGTATAAACATAAACCATTATGGACCACAACTTCTCTAGACACTGTAGTAAAGTGCACCTTCCTCTTTCTCTTCTCCTGTTGCAACTCCCAAGCAAAATATTATTCTATCTACCCAGCTTCTCTCACTATCCACTTATCTAAAAGACAACCTCTCTGCATCGGATTCTGCATGACTCAGTTCTTCCAAAAAGCCTTACACTGACTCACCTTACAACCTAGAAAATGGACACGAAGAAAGGAGATGCTTAGAATGAGCCCAGCCTTGTGTTTAACCTTTTCATCCGTGAATCACTTAACACTCATCACCAACAACAAACATAAACAGACCCAGCCAAGACTTTACTTAACCCCACAGCATTGTAGCTCACCCAATGTTTCAAGTCACAATGTCACTATTTAGTGTCAAGTGCTTGCACAGATCACTAATTCAGTAGGCAAGTTTTTGGATGTATAAGGTCAAAGAACAGTGGTACTTTAAAAGAAAGAATAAAGGCATCTCCTGAACCAAGTCTGGGGCAGTACCAAGTCCAGGGGAATGTGTTATACTTTAACTACACGCTAAGCAATTTGAGGTAAAAAAAGTGGTATACGTTTTGCATCTTAACAAATTGGCTTAACAAGTGCTTATGTTTGAGATAAAAGGTGTCAAACTCATTTTGCTGTCAGTAGATGAACTGATGCAGCATTCCATTTCTTGAGCCAACGTGTTCATTCACAGGGTTATACCAAGCAGAAGGGGAATAACAGATTATGTCTCCACTCTGTTCATCTCAGTAGCCTTCAGGTTAACTCCTTTAACTGCTCTTCCTTACAGAATGAGAGAAAAAAATACTTTTTAGGTAGGCTGGGGTTGTTTAAGGAAAGAGAAAGATTACTTTTAAAGTACTTACATCTCCCACACCTACACTCCACAAGAGGAATTCTTTTTAGATTTATAAAATTGCTTTGAGATAATCTGGCCCCGATTTTTAATTTTACAAATTAGGAAAGAAAAAGACAGATCGGGAAAGGATGTAACATCTGCACTGCCTCTTCTTCCCCTCCACTCCAGCACATCCCCACATATCTTAGAGTTGGACTGAGAATATTCAAGTCTTAATCCTTTGTACTTTGTGACTTTGGTCAAGTCATTTAACCTGGTGGGTGAGACAGACATGACGTCTTCTCACAACCACCGCTTCCAATGTTTACATTCTATGATTCACTACTCCTAGGTTAAAAGTTCATTAAGTGTGCCTCTCTCAAAGACACACATTGGCCTCACAATTGACCATAAAAAAGTCAAATTTCCCTAAAATCCCTCAAACCCACTGACTGATCCTTTTGGAGACCCACTCTCATTTTCTCTAGAACCTAGGCCCCCTTGTTGATTCTCACAGCTGATCTCATGGTTCCTTGACAAAAGAAGTTTGTTTTACTCAGCCTCTAAAACACCACAGGAACCTCTTGAACAATTGCTGCTTACATTAGAAGCCACCTTCCATGAATGTGAGCAAATAAGTTCACTACAGAAGCCAATCTAAAATTCCCTTAGGCTTTTAGCCAATATTTTAAAACTCCATCTATGTTTCAAAATTACAGTTTGGGTTTTTTTTTTTAATTTGCTTAAAATATTGATGTCTACATTTTCTAGTTATATCTTTGATGATACTGTTAGGTTTATGAGGAGGGCATTTTCTAGTTATGTCTTTGATGACAGTGTTAAGTTTATGAGGAGGGGCATTGCAGGCAGTATAATCACAAATTTTGGAAATTTTGCATTTTGAGACCTGTTCTCTATAAATTTCGGATCCAGTTTTGCAGGCTTATAAGTAACTTCTACAATGAAAACAAAACAAAGAAGATACGAAGATGCCATCAAAGTCAACGGCTTCTATACTCTACAACGAACAGCCAGAAAAAGCCCACCACAGTAAACTGCTAAAATCACAATTAGAAACATGTTGAAAGTGCCAAATGGTATTTATATCAAGACAAGGAAAGTTCCCGCAATCACACAGGTTGGGCTCAGAGGAAACTATCTTCACTGAAGCCCCTTGCGCTCTGATATAAACCCACCACCTAACCCTGAGCCTTCACTCAACTCCTGTAGGCCTCAATCCCTAATCCACAAGACGTAAGGAGGGACCAAGGTGATCTCAGAGATTATTTCTAGTCCTAACATACATTCAATCATGATTATAACCAAGCAACTAAAAACTTGCTAACAAATAGTGAATTTGTCAGTTTTTCATCTGGCAATCATACCGATAACAACGTCAAAAAATGTATGAATGCTTATCATCAAGATGTCCCGTGGGATGTTGCTCATCATACACTGTCCTCTTTTATGACTCCCTGGGAAAATCTTTTGTCTTGTGTCTCATTATTAGGAATAGCCAGCCCTGCTTCACTATAGAACCTTAAGGGCACTATGATTCACATAGTTGATTATGTTTCCCTCCTTGCACTGGCCTGCAGGAAAACTGAGAACCCAATCTTTGACTCACCTACTAACAAATGGTGTAGGGCCCTATGAGATGCATTGGGGTCCTAACTTAACCTTTGTTTCATCCCACTTTCCTTCTCCCCATTTCCTCACTTACCTTCTTTCATCTTTTCTATTGTTTATATCTTTGAAAACTACTTTTAACCTTTTTTGACACAAAGGGGATATTTCAAGCTATTTTCATTTACTGACATCAATGCTAAACAGCAAAATCGTTCTTTTAGTGACTTGGTTTTTCAAACACTGTCACTGTACCAACACATAAGAGCACCAAGCACCCATTTAATGTTCTCTTACACATAATTCTATGCCAAGATTTAGATCACAATTGTCACTTTGAGTATCATTATCATTACTACAATACTTTTCAGCCCTTACATTTACAAAGATCTTCATAGTATTTTTCTAGTGAGACTTCACATTTGTTATCTCATTTGATTTTCTCAACAGTCATATGAAATAGTTGCAGCAGTTATTAATATGATTATCTTCATGCTTACAAATGAGGAAAACAGGCTTGGAGAGGTTAAACAGCTTGCCCACACTGACAAAGTTAATAAGTTAATAAGACAAGACCACAGGCTTTTTTCCCAAGTCTAGTATTTTTCCCCATAACTACAAAATTTTGTCTCTTATATAGTTTACTCCTTGAAATTTTGTCCTAGGATCCATGACTCAGATGTTTTATTTAGTTGGTTTTCTAAGTAGTATTAGCCTGCTAGTCAAAATCATGTCAATTACTCTTTGGTAATGGAACCTCAGCATGATGAGAACTAGACAGCCAAGACACTGGAAAATTTTGTAACCATTAGAAAATGCATGAGTAATTTATTTCCTCCATTGGAATTCAGTGATGGCATTAAGAAAACTCATTCCTGCAACTTAACAAGGAACATAAATGCTTTAATGTGGTCTGCTAGTAGTCACACAGAGTAAAACTGCCTCTTGAGTCACTAGAACTAGTAAAAACCATTTAGTAGTAGAAGATGAAATTTAGACAAGGCAGGCTGAAGAGAAGATCTAACTAACTGTTTCTTGATGATGAGCTCACACTACTTCAACCACATCTGAGAGAAAGAATCACGAAGTTCAAATCATATTCATTTCCAAGTCATTGACATTGCTAATGTGTGAGAGGATGAAATGTTGACAACTTGAACTCCTGAGACTCTGAATAAACCAGAGTCTATTCATTCTACAAGTCATGAATTTGGAAAGTAAGGGAACACTGCATAGGCAATTTTTCTGAGTTTTAATTTCTTCAGATAAAATGAGGAACAGGAAGGTCAAACAACACTTTCTAACAACATTCTATGATTGCATGAATACTTATTAGCGCCACCTACTTGAAATATTATCATTTCAACAACTGGTCAGAATTTTAAAATATATTTATATAATGTGTGGGTAATGGGTAATGTTCCAGCACATTTAAATCATTATTCAGGAATTTGACTATTTTTCTTTAATCAACTTCAAACATTACTGGTTTGAATTACTAATTCCTGCCCACGAGACAATGTATTCGTATTTATCTTCTCTCAGCAGACTATGCATTGGATGCTCAAGTTAATTCTGCTTTCCAATATCTTGACAGTAAGGATGAACAGAAATAAGTTGGTCTCTTACTTAGCTAATTAACTTTTTATATACATATAGCCTGTATTCTCCCCAACTAATCTATAAAACTCTATGAAGATAGGACCATATATGTCTGTTGAACAACTGTATGCTCAGTGCTTGACACACAGTCATTAGAATACATATATATGGCGAAAAAATTTTTAAAAATTACCAACAAAGAAAAGTTACAAAACTCAAACAGAGAAATACTGGCTCTTCCCTAGAGAAGGTTAAAGGGTGCTATGCCTAGGCTCAAACTCTATATCACGACCCGTCTATGCCTAAGGGAGAGTGAATGGTAAGAAGGAGCCAAGCAAGGATAAGAAAACTGTATGGCTTCCTGCTTCTTACTGAAGTAGAACTTTATAGCACTGCCTCAAAGTATGGAGATAACAAGGTATGAAGCGAAGAGCCAAGTCTCCTTCTGGCTACTCCTTATCTATGTGACCTTAGGCAAGTTACTTAACTTTCCTGAACCTTGATTTCCTCCACTGCAAAATGGGGCAGGAGTAACAGTATTTATGGCATAGAGTTGTTGATGAGGACTAAAAAGACAATGGATGTAAAATGTCTAGCTTGTAGCATGACCTCAATAAGCAGTGGCTAGTATTATTAATTAATTAGTTTGAAGTAAATTTCTAGACTATCACTCCACCAAGTTTTTAAAAGAATAAGAATAATTAATCTCTGAGAGGGGCACAGTTAATCATATATATATTCATATATATATATATATATATATATATATATATATATATATATATATATACACACATACATATACATGAAATCCAGTCAGAATAATCATTAGGAGCATCCTTGGAAAAAAAAAAAAAAGCAGAAGTCCTAGCACACAAGGAAGAAGCCTATACTGCTGGGAGAGGTCTGCAGAAAGATAATAGGCAGTTCCGTCCCTTCGCTTTGCTGACAGAGAGTGTGCAGAAGGAGACAGCTCTGCAGCAGTTGGAACCTCACCAAGCACCCCTGTTTTTCTCTTTCTCTCTCTCTTGGGTATTCCTCTCTAAGTCACGTGATCTTTCATGGTCCCAGAAAGACAGGTCTGAGCTTGCAGACTCCCAAAGATGGCTCTGGGTCATGTTATGTTACACACACACAAAAAAGTAGGTTAAGTCCACATAATGATGGTCTGTCTGGAATGGAAAGTTGGGAAGAGCTACTGAAGGTTTTCAAGCAAAAACTGTAGAAAAGGCAGTGACTCCAGGACTATATTGGCCTCTTTGGTACAGACCCTTGTCCTAATAAAATGGCAAAATACGGGGTTGATAAATCAGAAGCTTTGAGCACAAAGAATAGTCATAATTCTGAATGTGTGCTCTGGTATTTCTGCGTAATTGACTATTTACTGACAGAATGACTTGAATAAGTCACTGAAATACCTGAAAACTACCTGAAAAATACCTGAAAAAGCCTAAGAGTAAAGTACTGAATTACAGAACACAAAGGAAGATTTAGGAACTCTGGAAAATATAAGGTCTTGACTTAAAGATCCACAGCAGACCTATCTGGGACTTCTACAAGATCAAAAGTTTCTATAAAGACAGAAACCCACAAATATCATCATGGGATGAAACACTTTGCAAATGAAGCAACTGACAAAGGATTATCTCCAGCATGATAGCAGGTGAAGGCCAACGAGTTCTGAACTCCCTTCAGAAAGGACAAGAGAAGCAATGCTGACTCAACTGAAAGCCAAACACTGTTAGGGTTGTAGAATCTCCCTTCATTTCCTCCTTTCCAAAGGTTGCCCGTGGACCCAAGGGATGTGGGCAAACTGGTGATGACATCAAAATGTGTGTGCTCACACCTGTATTGTATCACACAGTTTGTTGGAATCAGTGCATGTTTAACTTCGAAAACCTTGTTGAGGACCCCTCTATTGATTTTCCATCCTCAAGTCAGGAGGATTTTTCTCCCTATACTTTAAAAGAACATAAGGAGGGTGGGGCAGGAGAATTACAGAGTTATAAACTGACCAAAGCCTTGGACTGCCAGGAAACAGAAATAAAGGCAATCTTTTGAAATACAAAAGGGCGAATTAGATACTGGTGGAGAGAACTCTAAGGTGGCAATAGAAAGAAAAGGGAATAATGATGAATTTAGTTTCTGTGTGTGTGTGTGCTTTCATTTCATTTTTTTTAACATCTTTATTGGAGTATAATTGCTTTACAATGTGTTAGTTTCTGCTGTATAACAAAGTGAAGCAGCTATACGTGTACATATATCCCCATATCCCCTTCCTCTTGCGTCTCCCCCCCACCCTCCCTATCCTACCCCTCTAGGTGATCACAAAGCACCGAGCTGCTCTCCCTGTGCTATGCAGCTGCTTCCCACTAGCTATCTATTTTACATTTGGTAGCATATATATGTAAATACTACTCTCTCACTTCGCCCCAGCTTACCCTTCCCCCTCCCCATGTCCTCAAGTCCATTCTCTATGTCTGCATCTTTATTCCTGTCCTGCCCCTAGGTTCATCAGAACCATTTTTTCCTTTTTTTTTAGATTCCATATATATGTGTTAGCATACAGTATTTGTTTTTCTCTGACATACTTCACTCTGTATGACAGACTCTAGGTCTATCCACCTCACTACAAATAACTCAATTTTGTTTCTTTTTATGGTTGAGTAATATTCCATTGTATATATATGCCACATCCTCTTTATCCATTCACCTGTCAATGGACACTTAGGTTGCTTCCATGTCCTGGCTATTATGAATTGTGCTGCAAGGAACATTGTGGTACATGACCCTTTTTGAATTATGGTTTTCTCAGGGTACATGCCCAGTAGTGGGATTGCTGGGTCCTATGGTATTTCTATTTTTAGTTTTTTAAGGAACCTCCATACTGTTCTCCATAGTGGCTGTATCAATTTACATTCCCACAACAGTGCAAGAGAGTTCCCTTTTCTCTACACCCTCTCCAGCATTTATTGTTTGTAGATTTTTTGATGATGGCCATTCTGACCGGTGTGAGGTGATACCTCATTGTAGTTTTGATTTGCATTTTTCTAATGATTAGTGATGTGGAGCATCCTTTCATGTGTTTGTTGGAAATCTGTATATCTTCTTTGGAGGAATGTCTATTTAGGTCTTCTGCCCATTTTTGGATTGGGTTGTTTGTTTTTTTGATATTGAGCTGCATGAGCTGCTTGTATATTTAGAAGATAATCCACTGTCAGTTGCTTCATTTGCAAATATTTTCTACCATTCTGAGGGTTGTCTTTTTGGTTTCCTTTCCTGTGCAAAAGCTTTTAAGTTTCATTTGTTTATTTTTGTTTTTATTTCCATTACTCTAGGAGGTGGGTCAAAAAGGATCTTGCTCTGATTTATGTCAGAGTGTTCTGCCTATGTTTTCCTCTAAGAGTTTGATAGTGTCTGGCCTTACATTTAGGTCTTTAATCCACTTTGAGTTTATGTTTGTGTATGGTGTTAGGAAGTGTTCTAATTTCATTCTTTTACCTGTAGCTGTCCAGTTTTCCCAGCACCAATTATTGAAGAGGTTGTCTTTTACTCCATTGTATATTCTTGCCTCCTTTATCAAAGGTAAGGTGACCATATGTGCGTGGGTTTATCTCTGGGCTTTCTATCCTGTTCCATTGATCTATATCTCTGTTTTTGTGCCAGTACCATACTGTCTGGATTACTGTATTTATTGTAGTATAATAAATACTTGATTACTTTATTTATTGTAGTGTAGTCTGAAGTCAGGGAGCCTGATTCCTCCAGCTCCATTTTTCTTTCTCAAGATTGCTTTGGTTATTCGGGGTCTTTTGTGTTTCCATACAAATTGTGAAATTTTTTGTTCTAGTTCTGTGAAAAATGTCAATGGTAGTTTGATAGGGATTGCACTGAATCTGTAGATTGCTTTCAGTAGTATAGTAATTTTCACAATGTTGATTCTTCCAATCCAAAAACATGGTATATCTGTCCATGTGTTTATATCATCTTTAATTTCTTTCATCAGTGTCTTATAGTTTTCTGCATACAGGTCTTTTGTCTCCTTAGGTTTATCCCTAGATATTTTATTCTTTTTGTTGCAATGGTAAATGGGAGTATTTCCTTAATTCTCTTTCAGATTTTTTGTCGTTACTGTGTAGGAATGCAAGAAATTTCTCTGCATAAATTTTGTATCCTGCTACTTTACCAAATTCATCAATTACCTCTAGTAGTTTTCTGGTAGCATCTTTAGGATACTTTATGTATAGTATCATGTCATCTGCAAACAGTGACAGTTTTGCTTCTTCTTTTCCGATTTGGATTCCTTTTATTTCTTTTTCTTCTCTGATTGCGTGACTAAAACTTCCAAAACTATGTTGAATAATAGTGGTGAGAGTGGGCAACCTTGTCATCTTCCTGATTTTAGAGGAAATGGCTTCACTTTTTCACCACTGAGGACAATGTTGGCTGTGGGTTTATCATACATGGCTTTTATTACGTTGAGGTAGGTTCCCTCTTTGCCTACCTTCTGGAGAGTTTTTATCATAAATGGTGTTGAATTTTGTTGAAAGCTTTTTCTGCATCTACTGAGATTATCATACGGTTTTTATCCTTCAATTTGTTACTAAGGTGTATCACATTGATTGATTTGCGTATATTGAAGAATCTTTGCATTCCTAGGATAAACCCCACTTGATCATGGTGTATGATCCTTTAAATGTGCTATTGGATTCTGTTTGCTACTATTTTGTTGAGGATTTTTGCATCTATGTTCATCAGTGATATTGGCCTGTAGTTTTCTTTTTTTGTCACATCTTTGGTTTTGGTATCAGGGGGATAGTGGCCTCATAGAATGAGCTTGGGAGTGTTCCTACGTCTGCTATATTTTGGAAGAGTTTGAGAAGGATAGGTGTTAGCTCTTCTCTAAATGTTTGATAGAATTCACCTGTGCAGCCATCTGGTCCTGGGCTTTTGATTGTTGGAAGATTTTCTATTCACAGTTTCAATTTCAGTGCTTGTGATTGGTCTGTTCAAATTTTCTATTTCTTCTTGGTTCAGTCTTGGAAGGTTGTACTTTTCTAAGAATTTGTCCATTTCTTCCAGGTTGTCCATTTTATTGGCATACAGTTGCTTGTAGTAATCTCTCATGATCCTTTGTATTTCTGCAGTGTCAGTTCTTACTTCTCCTTTTGCATTTCTAACTCTGTTGATTTGAGCCTTCTCCCTTTTTTTCTTGATGAGTCTGGCTAATGGTTTATCAATTTTGTTTATCTTCTGAAAGAACTTGCTTTCAGTTTTACTGATCTTTGCTATCATTTCCTTCATTTCTTTCTCATTTATTTCTGATCTGATCTTTATGATTTCTTTCCGTCTGCTAACTTTGGGGGTTTTTTTGTTCTTCTTTCTTTAATTAATTTAGGTGTAATGGTAGGTTGTTTATTTGAGATTTTTCTTGTTTCTTGAAGTAGGACTGTATTGCTATAAACTTCCCTCTTAGAACTGCTTTTGCTGCATCTCATAGGTTTTGGGTCGTCATGTTTTCATTGTCATTTGTTTCTAGGTCTTTTTTATTTCCTCTTTGATTTATTCAGTGATCTCTTGGTTATTTAGTAGCGTATTGTTTAGCCTCCATGTGTCTCTATTTTTTATATTTTTTTTCCTGTAACTGATATCTAGTCTCACAGCGTTGTGGTTGGAAAAGATACTTGATACGATTTCAATTTTCTTAAATTTACCAAGGCTTGATTTGTGACCCAAGATATGATCTACCCTGGAGAATGTTCCATGAGCACTTGAGAAGAAAGTGTATTCTGTTGTTTTTTGATAGAATGTCCCAGAAACATCAATTAAGTCCATCTGGTCTAATGTGTCATTTAAAGCTTGTGTTTTCCTATTTATTTTCATTTTGGATGATCTGTCCATTGGTGAAAGTGGGGTATTAAAGTCCCCTACTATGATTGTGTTACTGTCGATCTCCCCTTTTATGGCTGTTAGCATTTGCCTTATGTATTGAGGTGCTCCTATGTTGGGTGCATAATCATTTACAATTGTTATATCTTCTTGCATTGATCCCTTGATCATCATGTAGTGTCTTTCTTTGTCTCCTGTAATAGTGTTCAATTTAAAGTCTATTTTGTCTGGTATGAGTATTGCTACTCCAGCTTTCTTTTGATTTCCATTTGCATGGAATATCTTTTTCCATCTCCTCGCTTTCAGTCTGTATGTGTCCCTAGGTCTGAAGTGGGTCTCTTGTAGACAGCATATATATGGGTCTTGTTTTTGTATCCATTCAGCCAGTCTATGTCTTTTGGTTGGAGTATTTATTTAATCCATTTACATTTAAAGTAATTATCGATATGTATGTTCCTATTACCATTTTCTTAATTGTTTTGGGTTTGTGTTTGTAGGTCTTTTCCTTCTCTTGTATTTCCTGCTTAGAGAAGTTCCTTTAGCATTTCTTGTAGAGCTGGTTTGGTGGTGCTGAATTCTCTTAACTTTTGCTTGTCTGTAAAGGTTTTAATTTCTCTGTCAAATCTGAATGAGATCCTTGCTGGGTAGAGTAATCTTGGTTGTAGGTTTTTCCCTTCCATCACTTTAAATATGTTCTACTACTCCCTTCTGGCTTGCAGAGTTTCTGCTGAAAGATCAGCTGTTAACCTTATGGAGATGTCCTTGTATGTTATTTGTTCCTTTTCCCTTGTTGCTTTTAATATTTTTTCTTTGTATTTAATTTTTGATAGTTTGATTAATATGTGTCTTGGCATGTTTCTCCTTGGATTTATCCTGTTTGGGACTCTCTGCGCTTCCTGGACTTGATTGACTATTTCCTTTCCCATAATAGGGAAGTTTTCAACTATAATCTCTTCAAATATTTTCTCAGACCCTTTCTTTTTCTCTTTTTCTTCTGGGACCCCTATAATTCGAATGTTGGTGTGTTTAATGTTGTCCCAGAGGTCTCTGAGACTGTCCTCAATTCTTTTTATTCTTTTTTCTTTATTCTGCTCTGCAGCAGTTATTTCCACTATTTTATCTTCCAGGTCACTTATCCGTTCTTCTGCCTCAGTTATTCTGCTATTGATCCCTTCTAGAGAATTTTTAATTTCATTTATTGTGTTGTTCATCATCGTTTGTTTGCTCTTTAGTTCTTCTAGTTCCTTGTTAAACGTTTCTTATATTTTCTCCATTCTATTTCCAAGATTTTGAATCATCTTTACTATCATTATTCTGAATTCTTTTTCAGATAGACTGCCTATTTCCTCTTCATTTGTTTGGTCTGCTGGGTTTTTACCTTGCTCCTTCATCTGCTGTGTATTTCTCTGTCTTCTCATTTTGTTTAACTTGCTCTGTTTGGGGTTTCCTTTTCGCAGGCTGCAGGTTCATAGTTCCCATTGTTTTTGGTGTCTGCCCCAGTGGGTGAGGTGGGTTCAGTGGCTTGTGTAGGCTTCCTGGTGGAGAGGACTGATGTCTGTGTTCCAGTGGGTGGGGCTGCATCTTGTTCTTCTGGTTGGCAGGTCCATGTCCGGTGGTGTGTTTTGGGGTGTCTGTGAACACAGTATGACTTTACACAGTTTCTCAGCTAATGGGTGGGGTTGTGTCCCTGTCTTGTCAGTTGTTTGACATGGGGCGTCCAGCACTGGAGCTTGCTGGCCGTTGGGTGGAGCTGGTATTGGAGATCTCTGGGAGGGCTCTCGCGGGGCCAGGAGGTCTCTGGTGGTCCAATGTCCTGGTCTTGGCTCTCCCACCTTGGAGGCTCAGGCCTGATACCCGGCCAGAGCACCAAGACCCTGCCAGCCACATGGCTTGTAAGAAAAGGAAGAAAAAATGGGGGAAAAAAAATAGAAGTGATAAACCCCAAACCAAATGTTAAAAGTAAAACTAAACAGACAAAATCACACAAAGAAAAATACACACACACGTCTCCACTCTTGTCTCTGAAGGACTCCAGGGCAGAGTCTGTCGGGTTCATCTCCAAATAGACTAGAGGAGATGGGACGTGGTGATGGATGAGGAGGTGGCCAAGAGATAGACTCCAGCTAACACAGGTGCTGTTATTCCCCCAGAGAGAGGTGACACTCATGTCCGAGGTCATACAGCCACACAGCAGCAGAGTTGGGACTTTGCTCTAGATGTCCTGCTGCACAGGCCACTTCTTTCCCACTCAGGACAGACCTGTAATTATTTCTGGAAACAATGGCAGGCTAAATGATTCCGAATACATTATGGGTAACAGCTGAGAAAAAAGTATGCAGGCTCAGTCTGTTTCCCAACGACCTAAGAACACAGGACGTTCCTCCTGACGTGATGTGACAGGAAGCTCCCAGCACCACAGGGTAGTGGCCCTTCCCTCAAAAGTAAACACGCACTGCTAGGGAACCGGCCTGCAGGTGCACCTTCAAGCCCTTGTGCAGCCAAGAATTTAGTTTTTTAAATGCTGTGTTTTAAATGCTGAGGGGACATTCTAGGCACAGCTGACAAGGATCATGGGGTAGCAGGAGGGGTTGAGACAGAGACAAGAACTGTCAGCACAGATGTGACAGGTTAAGCTTGAGAATGCATGACTCCTCACTGCAGTGATAAATTCTCATGTGTGTGGCCAAGGAACAAATTTCCACCAAAATCAGTCTCAAAAGTTTCACCTGCAAAGATCTGTTTGTATATATAAAATAATATTCATAATTAAATAAATGTCTGGTCTCATTAGATGACTGCTACAAATCCAGGGCAAGGGAAGGAAAGCAGCATAGTACTCCAGGTACCTTTCCACAAAGTGCTTCTTAATCCCCCATGTATGTACGCATGTTTTGCAAGCCTCTGGGCTTTCAGGTAAACACATCTTTGCTATTAATAATCTGTGAACACAACAATATGAAACGAAAAATTATCAAAATGATGATGCTTCCCATCTACATACAGCCCAAATACAGAAATTGCTGGTGCCACCTATTGTTGAAAACACAGAACTGAAAGGCTAGCTTAGGAGCTGACTTCCATACAGTGAAACTCTGCTCTATTATCTACTCACATATGAAGTTCAAAATCTACTGTCCAGGAGAGCCAAATAGAGAGAGTCCACTCTACTCTAAAGTAAACCTGTGATGGATATTAACAGCTCTTACATAATGCTTTATGGAATACAAGAAGATTCTAGCAATAATTAACAGTTTTAATTTAAAAAATCATGAGGTAGCCTTATATATACCATTAGAGGATGAGCTCCAAAGTAAGTTGTTAGATGTAAAAAACAAGGTTCAGAACAGTATGTATGATATGCTACAATTTATGAAAAAACGGAACATGCACATACATGCATAGAAGATCTCAAGAAGGAAATACAGAGCACCACCATTCGCCATCTCTTAGGAGGAGGCCTAAAGGAATGGGATAGAATTAGAGACTTGCTTTTACTGAATATGCTTTGTGTGAAAACTTTACCATGCACACATATTATCTTTTTGAAAGATTTTTAAGAATCATTTAAAATAAATAACAATTTTGAAAACAATAGCTGATATTAAATTATTGTACACATAGAAAGGATTTCAAGAGATCTAACTTAGGTTGGTTACCATGACCAGTTCCCAGAGCTCAGGATCTGAGCATAAGAGCACAAGCTACTGGAATGACAGGAAAGTTACGGTAGGTCTTCAACAGACTTTAAAGGAGGACTAGAGAAGTTGTCTATAGCACAATGTTACCTTTAAACTTGAAGTACTCAAGGTACGTTTAAAAGTGCCCTGAAACATGGATATGTTTTGGTTCTTTGAATTTAATAAGACGTGAAAAAAATAAAGAAAATATTTGCAGTTTTATTAACATTTGCCTTCTTAAAAGCTTTGATATAAAGTCTTTACTATCATATTATTTCTTATTTAAAAGAAAAAGAAAACCCTAACAACTCATGAAGCTTTTTCAGCTATTTCATAACCACACATGAAAGCCAAGTGGAAGTTTATACTTGAGTACACATCATATCAAATGTCACATCTCCTGAAATTTGGTCTGGAGAATAATTTCTGTAAGCTTACTTATCCTTTAATATTATCCTCCTTAACTCGAGATAATACTGACATTTACAGTGAAGATGGAGTCTTGAAATTTATTCTTAATATTATGCAATCAAGATAACACCAGGTAGAAAGTAAGTCCCTTAATTTCAGAAGCAATTCAACAAGAGAGGAAAAAAGGCCAGGCAGACAGCAATACAATAGTACCTTGGCATTCCTGGGGAAATGACTTTTAAAACAGGCAGGCTGGCAAAGTGAAAATGGTAAAATTCAGGTCAAGTCAGCCCTGTAAGTCCAAACTCCAAAACAGCTTCTCTGATCCAAACACATACTTTACATTTTTTTAATTGAGAAAATCAATAAGATATCATCAGTCTCAAAGGCAAGATAAATCTCCATCAACTAGAAAAGAAACAGAAATAAAGTAGGGCTGAGATTAAAGAAATGCAGGACTCCCAAATCAGGAGCAGGCAGCAGCAGCAGAGAAGTGGACTTCTGAGGGGTATGAGAGCCTAAACTGTCACGTGCTAGGTGGAGATGGAGCCTGACTTACTGCTTGAAGCCAGAGACTGAAGTGAGGCTCCCTCTCTCCTCTGCAAATGTCCAAGTACCCACCCATTTGTGAAAGGAACCTGGATGAAGTAACAGAGGACCTACTGCTTAAGACTCCTAAGCTTTACCAGCAGCTATGGGCATAGGGAAAGAGGAAAGAAGACTTAAGAGAGAAATTGGGTCAGATTGCCTGCTTGCTCCATGAATCTGTGATGTTCCCCAAATCATCACAGAGCAAGGATATAATAAACACTGTTATAATACTCAGTTATGGACTGGGCCTGAGGCACCAGGTAAAGGCAAATGCAAAACCACAAAAGCATTAGTCAAGAAGGAAGAATGAGAGAAAGAAACAATAGAAGAAAGCAAAAATCCTTCACATTCAAAATGAAACCACAAACTAAAATTCCAAACATATAAAAGGATCTAATTCTAAGAAACTCAAATCAACCATCAAGTTATGAATTCAGCCCAAATGAAATTAATTTCACAGAACAGACAGACAAAGAGTTTAAAGTACATAGGTTTAGGATGGTTAATAAATAAAGAAGCAATAGCCATTAAAAATAAGAATGGATTTATAAAAATAAAAAAGCAAAATAAAAACAGGTAGACACAAAAAAGAAACACTTTAAAATTTTGGGAAGTATACTAACTGAACCAGAAAAATTCAATAGATGAGGTAAAACCTATACTTCACATGTCCAAAAAGGAACAGTGAATTAGAAGATAATACTAAGGAGGTATTATTTTATTCATCCAAAAGGAAGACAAGGGGAAAAAAGGTTTTTCTTAAATATTAAAGTTCAATTAAGAGATTCAGAAGACAGACTGAGAGGCTCCATTACATGTCTAATAACAATTCCAGAAGAAAAGAATGGAGAGAATTACAAAGATCTCCCATAATTGGAGAAAGAAACAAGTCCTTATATTGAAAGCATAAACAAGATAAGTAAAAATAAATCTACATCTAATACATTGAGGTAAAACAGAAAACATCAGAAGAAAGCAAAACTCTTAAAGGAACTATAGTTAGATGGTTAGCAAACTTCTGAAAAACAAAATCGAAGATATAAGTAAGTGATAGGTAAAATTACCCAGGAAACACTGGCCATTCCAAAGAGTAGAATGTTAATCCTAATACCTCCAGTGGAATCAGTAAGCAGGCAAAGTGTTTTTGTGTTTGGGCCTGTTTCTTTTCTACTCTAGAATATTACCAACAACTCTGCTCCCAAGACTACCACATGATAGTAATATCTATATTAACAAAGAGGATGAGTTCCAATGACCAATCACATAATTTTGGTACCAATGATACAAATACACTGGTGACCCTTTTCAAAGAGAGAGTATTCCCACATTATCTTCAGTCCTTAAGACTGGCAGATGAGGTGATTTCTTGATACTCTTGGTTAACTACTGCTTCTCTTGTGACACTCTCCATTCAAATACCCAGAAGTTAGAGCTGGCCACCATTACCACAGAAATCCCTGATCCAGGGAATAACCAGGTCCCTCCAGAAAGGCTTGTACTTTATAGCAGTATTGACCCCTCCTGCTCAGGTACTATCCCAGGTTTGCTAATCTTGAGGAATCCAGAACTTCCTTCAACTCCATCCACCTTTGGCTAGGGGAAACTCTGTTCAAGGACAATGAAGTCTACAGGGCTTATGGGATGCACCAAGGAGCATTTCTAAAGACTCACACTCCAAGACTTGGTATAACTACTCTGGTCTAGTTACACAAATCCTCATACCTTCAGCCTTAGAGCTGAAAGACCTTTGACTAAAGTGACTCACTGGACCCTCACATGGGTTTTCCTGCATTGTCACTGATGTTACTACTTCATGGTCCCTCCCAGGACCATGTGTCTACGGGATGCCTCAGCCTTTTGTATCCCTTTCCATGTCTCACTACCCCTAAGCTGCTTGCTGCAAACCACTTTGACCAGCAATTAGTTAGAATATTAGTTCTTATAGGTCTATCCCCCCATCGCCTGCTTCCCAACCATTAGCAGTTAAAAGCAAGCACAGTTTAGAATCTGCGGAGATCCTTGGTCAACCATTTCTCCCTATCTCACCCATTCAATCTTTCAGAAACAGGAATCCTGGTATACAAGAAATCACACCAGGGCATTTAGGGAGAGGCAGGATGGTATGGTGGAATGAATATGGCTCAAGAGATGCAGTTGACTGCTCATTTTTAACCTCTCTGGGTCTGAATTTCCTCACAGATATAACAGGATGGACCTGGATGCACTGTCATAGGATTAAATGAGACAGCATATGTAACATGCTTAAGCATAGCACCCAGTATATAGTGAAAGCTCAATTAGTGTTAAACTATTATTATGTTAATCCATTATTGGTATGTTGATTCTTAATACTGAGAGGTTAAGTGACTTGCTGAAGGTCGCACAGCTATTAAGAGACAGTGTCAACAACTACTGAGCCCACGCACCACCACTACTGAAGTCTGCGCGCCTAGAGCCCGTGCTCTGCAACAAGAGAAGCCACCACAACAAGAAGCCTGCGCACCACAACCAAGAGTAGCCCCCCATTCACCGCAACTAGAGAAAGCCCGTGTGCAGCAACGAAGACCCAACGCAGCCAAAAATTAATTAATTAATTTTAAAAAAGAAAGAGAGCCAGTGTCAAGATTATAACATAGGTCTATCTGCATTAGACCCCACAGTCCAAGCTCTTAGACACTATACTCTTTGCCCCCTCACAAACACTCTCTGAAGTTGGAAGGACTTGAAAATATGCCACTCCATGTACTCCCTGACACCAGTCTCACTTGCCTCAGTCAGTCATGGAAAGCTGCACCCCACTGAACTTAATAAAAATGTGATGGGTAGGGAGGTGATCACTGAGTGGGAAATGTTGGGAAGAGTCTCCTGAAATATGTACACAGAGAGAAGGTTCACATACGTACCACTCCTTCGGATTCAAAGTGAAACTTCTATCAGCTTCAAATTTCTAACAACTTGATCTCAGTGATTCAGTCATGCTGGAATTAAGCTCAGAATGTTTCTTGGAGTGATTCAGTCCTTTTGGTAAGTGCCAAACAGAGCAGAAGAATTCATTCACCCCCAGTTACTCCTACTGGCTTTAGACTGCACCCTTTCTAATAGCCAACAGTCATCCTTTCTGTACTTCTTGGAATCAAGGTCCTCTGTGAGTGTGAAGCATGTGAGTGTATGTGTGCATGTGAATGCACGAGTGGGTGAGTGTGTAAAAAATGCATTCCATCAGGGCACTGAAGAATTCCCAAAGCTAGAAAAATCTGTCATCTTGGATGGAAACCAAGATCATTATCATTTAATCACTTCGCTGTACTTAAACATCAATAGTAACGGGGCTGCGCACTGGTGAAAACTGATTAAAGAGAACCAAAAGAAAGAAACAGAGGACTGAGTCAAGCTTTCTCGGTAGAGAGCATCTCGGCATACTGATGAACTTCTTTTTCAGATGGTGCCAATTGACAGAGACAATAATCACCCCTAAAAAGCAAAATAACTATGTAAAAGAGATTTTGAGTACGGCTCAAGCTGCTTACTGATTAACGTTTCTGCACACAACACTCTGCACAAACCTGCGTAGTCATTGTTCCTAGTAAAACAAGCCTTTGTTGACAACTGGAGACAAATGATCCTTGCTGACCAAGTTCACTGTTCTCACACAGCTTAATAGCTGGAGCGCTGCTCCCTGGCCACAGCCAGGAAAACTTGACGTGGTTGTCAAAAAAAAAAAAAAGAAAAGAAAAGAAAGAAGAGAAAGAAAGAAAGGAAAAAGAAAAAACCAGAGAAGAAGGAAAACCTTTTGTGTTGAAGGTGAGAAGGAGTCTGAACTATCTCATGCACTCAACATGTTTGTGGTTTACATCAGTATGTCTCCTTCACTTATTAAAGTTGTGAGTTTTTAAATAGTTGCTGCTCCAACCAAACAATTTATAATATTAAGAATTCCCACTTTAAAAAAGTATTTCCCTTTTCCACATGGGTTGGGATGTGACAAACTGAATATTTGTTTTCATGTTTAAACAGTTTTTTGTTACAGTATTTGCAAATATTGGCTGTAGCAGTGAACTGTAGAAGCATACCTCATTTTAAGAAAACCTAGATGGAAAAATATCTGAAGTTTCAAGCAGAATAGTCTAATTTCTGTTCTGTTGATCAAAAAACAAATTCATTTCAGGGTTACTTTCAATGACAAGTTTCCCACAGCATTTCATTTACTCGCAAATATTACTGCGCTCCACTATGCATGAGGCATTTTTAGGTGCTATCTTATAAAAAACAAAATTCAATTTATTAAAGTTGTATTTATTCCCAGATTCTAGGCCAAGAATACTTATATAAGACAATGTAAACCAAAAAAAAAATAATCAAAATAAAAATCCCTCCTTTGAAGGCTATCTAAAACTTCTGATTGGCAGATGCTTTCTTTCTTTTTTCCATAGCAATTCATTAGAAATATTTTTTGAGACCAGGATTCCCTTGGGAGATGACTCAACATCACCTCAAGTGAGAATCATTTCCAGCTGCATTAAATCTAGGGAATCCTTCACGCAGTATAATCTCATTAGGCACAAGTGGCCACATCCACTCCTAACTCCACCATGTGAAAATCACAGAAATGTTTTAGAAAGCAATTTGACAATAAGTATAGTCATAAAGATGCTCATTTTCTTCACCCATCCTATTTAAAAATAATTTTAAGGAAATAATCCAAAAATAACAGGAAAGGGTTTACTAAGCAAAGATGTTCATAGTGGGTTATTTGTAATAACGAAAATGCCCTTTGAAATAACCTAAATATCTAACACAAGACATGGTTAAGCACCGTCTCTAAGTAGAATATTATGCAGCCGTAAAAATTATGACAACATGAACTAACCACTCATGGCAACTTTAACTAAGAAAAGAATCATATTATTAAATTAAGTCTATACTATGACTACAAATATTTTTAAATATGCAAAAAAGCAAAAATAGTAGTTTCCAGTGAAAGCAAGAAGGAATCTCTACTTCAGGGTCAACAGTGAGCCCTGAGGCATGACTGAAAACCTAGAACTGGGATCTTTATCATTCCAGAATAATTACTTTTTTAAACCACAGGTCCAGGTTTTTGGTGTAGCACTTTCATTATCAATTAATATTACCTTTTTTACTCCAATTTCATAAATTCAAACTTTTTAACATGGTTTATCAAACTGTTGATTCTCACGACCTGATTAACTCTCTCGTAAGATATGCCTTTTGTTTTGCAATGTTTTTTCCACTGTTTCACTTGAGATTAATTCTATACTGAGAGCATAACGACTGACAGTTTCATTTCTGTCTTCCTGTTTTTGGAAACACTGGAAGCATATTTTCTCTCTTCTAGTCCTCTGCTACTTCAGTGCTTTACCCAGTTGATGTGGCTTTAAATAACTCCCTTCCTCAGTTAATTCACTAGCCCAGCAGGTTTCACATGGACAGGATGAGTCCCCACACGTTCTCTTTATTCTGCCTTTGACCAGTGACTGTCCAGATCTCCTTTCTCAGAATTTCTACCTAAGAGTGCTCTAGAACAAAAAATTTCTCCCAAATTTCCTGTTGCCAATTTCCTGTTGTCACTGGTATGTCTTGTTTCCATACCACTGAGCACAACATCAGGGCCTTTAGGTCCACCCCCTGAGAAAGGACTTCTCAGCCTGTTTCATGTGAAGTTGATTCCTCTACAGAGCTTCCTAAGAGACAGTGTAAAACAATGTAGCTAAAAGGGAGACCAAAAGGGAGGGAGGTGATCTCTTAGTAGACAGTATTTATCAGTATTTATCCCTCTCCATCCCTAACCTCTGCCCAAAATAGAAGTGATACAGAAGATGGAATTGTTGCTTCGCTATGAAGAGGAATAAAATATGAATATACTCCTATTTGTTCGAGAATGAGAGAGCCTTCCTGCATGAGAGAAGATATTAATCATCCGCCAACATTCTAACTTCCTTCCTGAAATATACCTAGACCTACCAGTTTACAATTTAAAAAAAATCAAGTGCCAAATATCCCCCCACCCTGCAGTGCTAAAACTAAAACCACTGTGGCTACTTGAACTCAGAAGGCCTCTATTTAGCAACCAAGGAAACCTTCACCATTTATGGGCAGCATAACACAAGTGCTACCAATGTTCTTTCAGTTACTGATAACAGGAAAATGCACAATTTTCTGAACAAGTGTTCTCCCTGTGTGTCATTCCTTGTGAGTCAGACACCTTCTATCACTGTATTGTGTGCCTACCTGATATCTTTCTTCCAGAGTTGGCTTTCTTTAAATTAAACCCTGAAGCCCTCATGTCCTAAAGCATTCTGTGAGTCAGGCTTTCCCTGGAGTTCAGACTTTTGAAATGGCCAGCAAAGAGATGTGCTATAACCACTGTAACTACTCAGCTGCAGCTGCTGCTGCTGCTGTAAATTCTTCACCGTGAGGAAACCAGTTTAAAACAAATTATGAAAGAGCTGTTCTCTCTAGCCACAGCAGTCATAGCTTCTTTTCCTCTGTGACTGGGAATGATGACCTTCTCATACTTTTGTATTCCCATGAGCAGATCTAAGTTGTGGGCTGCAGACTCTGCACCGTTTCTAGAGACCTGGATGCCAACTCTAGTACTTTCGTCATTAATGAGAAAACAAGGTTGAGAACTACTACACTAGTGCTCTCTATCTTTCCTTAAATTCAATATAAAAGAAGGCTTGGACATTGGGAGCTGTAGGGGATCTCATCATCATTAGGTCCCCTTTTTTTCACTAAAAAAGTGATCTAAAATTTTTTATGGTTTTCCACCACTTATTTCCCTTCTCTGACTACATTACATCTAGAATATTAAATAAATATAAACATTAAATAGTTTCTACTTGACTCTACCAACAGCTGATTAAAAAGTATTGTGAGGCTATGCCTAGTTGCAGTAGAAAAGACGACCATGCACAATGAGCACTATCTACCACAATCACTAGATTTCAGGAGTGTTAGCAAATGGTGTCTGTTTCCTCACTCTGAATCATAAGACCTTTATCAGAATAAGGGTGATAGGACCCTGTCTCACCCATCTGCATTATGTTATACACTAAGTTACTTTTTTAACTTTAGTTTGTTCATGCTGAATTATTTCTGCAACCATTTAACTTGATCTTTTTACAACTGCAATTGCAATTGATAGATAAAATTATAATATGTAAGTGATGGACATATATCTTATCTTTCTCATGATTATTTCATCACCTAAAGCCTAACTTCGATCCTCTGTTCCTAAGGCTTTCCCTTCAGAAATTTTTTTTAAGACAGCAACAATCAGGGACTTCCCTGGTGGTGCAGTGGTTAAGAATCCGTCTGCCAATGAAGGGGACACAGGTTAGAGCCCTGGTCCAGGAAGATCCCACGTACTGCAGAGCAACTAAGCCCATGTGCCACAACTACTGAGCCTGCGAGCCACAACTACTGAGCCCACAAGCCACGACTACTGAAGCCCGTGCACCTAGAGCCCATGCTCCACAACAAGAGAAGCCACCACAATGAGAAGTCTGAGCACTACAACGACGAGTAGCCCCACTCACCACAACTAGAGAGAGCCCACACACAGCAATGAAGACCTGACACAGCCAAAAATAAATAAATAAATAAAAATAAATTTTTCAAAAAACAGCAACAATCATAAACAAGATTATAAGATAGCACTACATCACAAAACTAATAGATAACTTTATCTTATTCATATAGTCAGAATGTATTAGTCTTATAATTTGAGTAAAGCAAAAATGTTAGAAAAGATTTAAAATGTAAGTTGGATATATACAAATATTGAATCATTATGTTGCATACCTCAAACTAATATATTATGTGTCAACTATATCTCAATAAAATTAATTAACTAGTTAAATAAAATACGAGTTACAATGCTAAAGGGAATAAGACAACTATCTAAACAGCATATCCTTGTTCACTGAGCTTCACCAAAAGAAATATTCAAATGAAAATAAATGACACAGGGTAAGAAAAGAGAACTATGGCTACTCTGAGAAAGAAAATATGTATGTGTATATGTGTGTAGTGTGTGTATTTTTTAGACTAATTTCTACTGAAATTAACCTGTACAGGCAATTTGTATCCTTCTTTTTCAAAAATTGATTTCAAAATAACTTTACTCCCATCACTGGACAATCCCCCTTTATAATTATGACCTTACCCGAGTTTCCTTGCCTTTTTGTGCATGCTCTGGAACCTGAAGGTGCACTAAACTCAAGACTGGAAGAAGTGTGGTGGGAGTACATAGGAAGGCAGCACTTCTACAAGTATTCCCAACAAGCAAGGAAATGAGCTCCAAGCTCAAGGAAAAAGATGGTGTGTCCCAAAGTAATTCACTGTCCGTTGTTTTTACAAGACTTGTGTTTTACGTTTTAAGATGCAAGGGAATTTTGCATTACACTCATAAAATAGCCACATTTGTTTTAATACAAAAATAACACTGCTGTTCTCTAAGTCTTGGAGTAAAATTATACCATATTTATCTTGTGGCTTTGAGGCCCTCAGCAATGAAAAGAAACTCACAGGGGTGCCTCAGGAGTCTGAGTAGTAGAAGAAAGCCAGTTTGCTGCTATGGACCCTTCCTGATCCATCCCAGACCCCCGAGGAAACAACTTCTAACCTGGTCAGTTTCAGTACACTGTGTCTTGTTGTAGTCCCCTCACGGTAACACTTGGCTGTTTTTCATCTCTAACTCTCCAGCATCTCCAGGAAGTGGAAAAAAATGTGTGCCAGCTAATCTATAGAAAACCTGCTCACGCTTGGCTATTATCCAGGAAATCCTATACTTGTTGCTCAACAACTTTCTTTCTGAGGAACAATTCACTTTATTCAGAACTCTATAGGAATCAATCTGTTCCTTCTGAGGTGAAATCAAACACAAAGTGCTATTCTAAAGTCCCATGCTCAACAAAACACTCTGACTCCCTCTACTTACTGGGCATGACCAACGCATACCATGGAACTGCCCTGGCAGATGGAGGTTGTCTAACAACAGGCTCCCTGTACTAAGTGGGATCCAACACTTAGAAATGACAGGCTCCCTGTCCTCACTGTGGCACTCTCAGGTCTCTAGACCTGCGCTATTCAAATGAGTAACCACCAGCCAGATGTGGCTATTGAGTGCTTAAAATGTGGCTAATCCAAGTAGAGATGCATTACACAAAATACACACCAGATTCAGAAGACTTAATACAAAAACACTAAAATATCTCATTGATGAAATTTTTCATTGATTATATACGTATGTTAAATAAAACCTATTATTAAAATTAGTTTCAAAAACCTAAATAGACATTTCTCCAAAGAAGAGATACAGATGGCCAACAGGCACATGAAACGATGCTCAGCACTGCTAATTATTAGAGAAATGCAAGTCAAAACTACAATGAGGTTCCACCTCACACTGGTCAGAATGGCCATCATTAAAAAGTCTACAAATAACAAATGCTAGAGAGGGTGTGGAGAAAAGGGGAACCCTCCTATACTGTTGGTGGGAATGTAAATTGGTATAGCCCACCACCGGAGAACAGTATGGAGATTCCTCAAAAAACTGAAAATGGAGTTGCCATATGATCCAGCAATCCCACTCCTAGGTATATGTCTGGACAAAACTCTAATTCGAAAAGATATATGCACCCCTATGTTCATAGCAGCACTATTTACAATAGCCAGGTCATGGAAACAACCTAAATGTCCATCGACAGATGAATGGATAAAGAAGATATGGTACACACACACACACACACACACAACGGAATACTACTCAGCCATAAAAAAGAATGAAATAATGTTGTTTGCAGCTATATGGATGGACCTAGAGATTATCATACTAAGCAAAGTAAGTCAGAAAATAGAGAAGACAAATACCATATGATATCACTTATATATGGAATCTGAAAGTATGACACAATGACCTTATCTACAAAACAGAAACAGACTCAGAAGACATAGAGAACAGACTTGTGGTTGCCAAGGGGGAAGGGGGGTGGGGAAGGGATGGATTGGGAGTTTTTGAACTAGCACATGCAAACTATTATATATAGAATGGATAAACAACAACAACGGTCCTACTGTATAGCACAGGGAACTAGACTTCAATATACTATAATAAACCATATAATGCGAAACGGAATTTTTTTTTTAAAAGAAAGAGAAGGACTGATTAAGCCACAAAAAAATAATTAATAACATTATTTCACTTGTTTCTTTTTACTTTTTTTTTTGCTGTGGTTACAAAAAATTTTAAATTACATACATGGCTCATGTATGGCTTACATTGTATTTTATTGTACAGCACTGGTCTAGATAAGCTATGCATACAGAAAAGCCCACCTTTGTATGTACATCAATGAGATTTCAGTGTATGCCTGGCAAACTAGTGGGATTAACCCTTCAACCATTTGATCCCACATTAGGGATTCCAGGCCTTGGGTCTTCAAGACTATGTCTTCAAGGACTTCTGTCTCCAAAAGTAATCCTCCCTTAAGAACAACAATAACCTTAAGGAGAATGATACCTATAATGCATTTTTAGTAGCAAACCCACTTAATAATCAGAGGAGCTCAGCAAACTGATATGAGGGGTCAACTCTTATTAACCTGTGACAGAGTACAGAAGACAGAAAGGAGGAGGAAGTGGCCAGAAGGAAACGCCAGAAAAATGATCGAGGTAAAAGGGTATCAACAATCAACTTTCCCTGTCAGGTGATCTCAGACAGAACCTCAACATTCTGACTTTCAAGTTACACCTGTAAGACTGCCTTTGGCACCTTTATCTTTTGGTTTCCAAAAGCTATGGTGTGTGTGTATGTATATGTATGCATTTGTGTATATATATTATATTTACACACTGTTTTAGACACATATGTATGTTCATACATGCATATATATATATACATATATAAACACAACTATACAGACACACACATACACACATAGTACTAACATAGATATATACATATAGTACCAACATCCTTCATGGCTGATTTGAAATTGAGAATGGTAAATCTATGCTTTGTAATTTCTCTTTCTTTCTACTTAGTAAATTTAGAGTAAAGAACATATGAAATGACGGTTCTATCACTTTGGGATAATCCAGCCTAGGCATTGGAAAAAAGATTTAATAATCATTTTTAAATATGTGAAGGGTTATTACAGAGGGCCAGAATATCAGAATGGATTACTAAGGGAAATCATAAATGCTTCTTTGGCAGCTTTCTTAAAATCGGGTAGCCCTTAATCTGTCTGGGATGTAATGTAGGTGTAGTCCACAATGGAGATGGGAGACTAAATAGCTACCACAATGATTTTTTTAATTGAAGTACAGTTGATTTACAATGTTGTGTTAGTTTCAGATGTACAGCAAAGTGATTGAGTTATTCACACATATACTATTTTCAGATTCTTTTTCGTTATAGGTTATTACAAGATATTGAATATAGTTCCCTGTGCGATATAGTAAGTCCTAGTTGTTTATCTATTTTATATATAGTAGTGTGTATCTGTTAATCCCAAACTCCTAACTTATCCTTCCCCTCCTTTCCCCTTTAGTAACCATAAATTTATTTTCTTTAGTAACCATAAATTTATTTTCTATGTCTGTGAATCTATTTGTTTTGTAAATAAGTTCACTTGTATCATTTTTTTAGATTCCACATATAAGTGATATCATATGATATTTGTCTTTCTCTGTCTGACTTACTTCCCTTACTATGATAATCTCTAGGCCCATCCCTGTTGCTACAAATGGCATTATTTATTCTTAGAAAGGTACAATCTCCCAAGACTGAACCAGGAAGAAAATACGGAAATATAAACAGACCAATTACCAGTACTGAAAATCGAATCAGTAATTTTAAAACTCTCAACAAATAAAAGTCCAGGACCAGATGGTTTCATAGGTGAATTCTACCACATTTAGAGAAGAGTTAACACACCCATCCTTCTGAAACTATTCCAAATATTGCAGAGAAAGAAAACACTTCCAAACTCCTTCTATGAGATCACCATAACCCTGATAACCAAAACCAGACAAAAAAGAAAATTACAGGCCAATATCACTGATGAACATAAATGCAAAAATCCTCAACAAACACTAGCAAAACTGAATCCCAACAATACATTAAAAGGGTCAATACACCACTTTCAAGTGGTATTTTATCCCAGGGATGCAAGCATTTCTCAATATCTGCAATCAATGTGATACAACCACATTAACAAATTGTAGAATGAAAACCATATGATCATCTCAATAGATGCAGAAAAAGCTTTTGACAAAATTCAATATCCATTTATGATAAAAACTCTCCAGGAAGTGGGCATAGAGGGAACTTACCTCAACATAATAAAGGCCATTTTTGACAAACTCACAACTAACATCATACTCAATGGTGAAAGGCTGAAAGCATTTCCTCTAAGATCAGGAACAAGACAAGGATGCCACTCTCGCCACTTTTATTCAACATAGTTTTGGAAATCCTAGCCATAGCAATCAGGGAAGAAAAACAAATAAAAGGAATCCAAATTGGAAAGGAAGAAGTAAAACTGTCACTGTTTGCAGATGACATGATGCTATACATAGAAAATCCTAAAAATGCCACCAGAAAACTACTAGAGCTCACCAATGAATTCAGCGAAGTTGCAGGATACAAAATTAACATACAGAAATCTGTTGCATTTCTATACACTAACAACTAGATATCAGAAAGAGAAATTAAGGAAACAACCCCACTTACCATTGCATCAAAAAGAATAAAATACCTAGGAATAAACCTACCTAAGGAGGCAAAAGATCTGTACTCCAAAAACTATAAGATGCTGATGAAAGAAATTGAAGACAACAGAAACAGATGGAAAGATATACTGTGTTCTTGGACTGGAAGAATCAATATGGTTAAAATGACCATACTACCCAAGGAAATCTACACATTCAATGCAATCCCTATTAAATTACCAACGGCATTTTTTCACAGAACTAGAACAAATTTTTTAAAATTTGTATGGGAACCACAATGATTTTGTTTACATTAGGAAGTACGTCCAAATCCTCACAAAACCACCTATTATGAGAAGATTTCCTTCATGAGGTAGAATTTAGAAGAGGATTTTGAATAGATGAAGTTGGTCTGACTGTCCACTTTTTTGTATTCCAAGGAAATGGACTTCCTTCCTTTTCTGAGAACACATGACCATGCCCTGTTTACTCCCTATCTCTCTGTTTCTCTCTGAGTACACACACACAAACCCATGCACCCACACAACCAGAACTTCCCTTCCTAAATCTCACCCATCTTTCCTGCCCCAACTAATGTTCCAAGCCATCCACAAATCTTTCTGGACCACCTCGACCCACCCACACTCTGAACTTCTTTAGTGGTATATGCTGCTGTAGATTACATTGCAGTTGAATCTCTCTTTAAACCAACTCACTGAAACAGCTAATGTCCACCATTCCCTCTGTGAAATATCCTGACTGTTGTCCATGCACAGTGAATGCTCTTGGCTAGGAAGCTACTTCCTAACTATGCCAGTGTACTTCAGCCCCCACCAACTGAGTAGGGTAGTTACCAAGAGTCGTTGGTGTTTATTCCCAAACCCATTTATGATAGACTGTGTTATGACAGTTGTATGCTGTTATGTTTACATACTTTAATTAAGATTACATAAAGTGAAAAGAAAAAGAAGGCATGGTTGCTTTTCTATAAAAACTACATCGGAAAGAGTCAAAAAAAAAAAAGGTCAACAACTTTAAAAAAAACCTATTTGCTAAATTAGGGTGTGGGGTGAAGATATTTAGTGTAAACGATATATAGGGGGAAATTTTAAAACCTAAAATGATTCCATACTCAAGATTGCTTCACAAATGTTTTTTTAAATTCTCACTCGACATTAAATAAATCAATACTTTTAAATTATAAGAAGAGATATACAAAGAGCAGATGATTGAAGTGGACTCCAAGAAGAAGACATTTAATGAAAACAAAGGGACCTTTGGTCCCAAATCAAAAGACTGGTAAATAAATATGCATTTAGATGCTTTAAGAGTTGCTGTAACATGTTTAAGGTATGAATGTATAGCAGCTTTCTGATTTTCCCCCATGAACAATTTTTTTAAATTATCTGAACAATAACCAGTCCAGATCATGCTGGCTAAGAGGGATTATACTGGCTTGGGAGGTAATGTGACCTCAGACCCCGCAAACAATTGTCCCTCTCTCAAGAAAGATTATCGTGGCCCAGAGTCCTCAGCATTCCACACAGAATTAAGTGTTGTACAAAAGGAAGAAGTCATATTTGCTTAAGGAATCAGAAGACCCCAAATCTGATACAAATTCACTACTTCCTGGCTCTTGACTTTGGAGCAATTTTCAGGTTCTCTATCTATAAAATAATAACCATAACATCATCCCTACTTACTTCACAGGGTAATTTACAGGAAGCAAGACAGACAATATTATAAAGGCACTTTGAAAAGTACAAGGAACTATATACATGAAAAGATGTAATGATGAATGCTCGCATTTTTTTTCCTAAATGAATGAAGAGATGAAATATACAGAGGAAGAAGGATGGAAAATAAACGAACAACCTCCCTAAGACCCTGATGACCTGGAGAAAGGGTTGTTTTTTTTGTTTTTGTTTTTTTTATTACATTTATTTATTTTGGCTGCGCCGTGTCTTCGTTGCGGTGCAACATAGCTCTCTTCCAGTTGAGGCGTGCAGGCTTTCTCTAGGTGCGGCGTTCAGGCTCTACAGCACACGGACTCAGTAGTTGCAGCACACATAGGCTCAGGAGTTGCGGCGCAAGGGCTTAGTTGCAGTAGTATAGGATCTTAGTTCCCCAACCAAGCATCGAACCTGGGCCCCCTTGCATTGGAAGCACGGAGTCTTAACCACTGGAGCACCAGGGAAGTCCCGAGAAAGGTCTGTTAAGAAATCGCTGCAACGATTAAACAACAACCCAACACGTTTGTTATTCTTTTCCCCCAAATGTATGGTTATTTTCTACCAAGGTTGTCTTTTTTTTTTTTACTAGATCTTTATTGGCGTATAATGCTTCACATAACTGCGCTAGCCTCTGTCACACAACAAAGGTGAATCAGCCACATGCACATATACATCCCCACATCCCCTCCCTCGAGCCTCCCTCCCATCCTCCTTATCCCATTCCTCTAGGTCATCGCAAAGCACCGAGCTGATCTCCTATGCTATGCTGCTGCTTCCCACCAGCTAACGATTTTATATTTGGTAGTGTATATATGCCGATGCTACTCTGACTTCATCCCAGCTTCCCCCTCCCCCCTGTGTCCTCAAGTCCATTCTCTACGTCTACATCTTTATTCCTGCCCTGCCTCTAAGTTCATCAGTACCTATTTTTTTTTTTAGGATTCTGTATATAGGCATTAGCATATATGGTATTTGTTTTTCTCTTTCTGGACTTACTTCACTCTGTATGACAGACTCCAGGGTCCATCCACGTCTCAACAATGACTCAATTTCGTTCCTTTTCATGGCTGAGTAATAGTTCCATTGTATGTATGTGCCACATCTTCTTTATCCATTCAACCTGTCGATGGACATTTAGGTTGTTTCCATGTCCTGGCTATTGTAAATAGTGCTGAGGTGAACATTGGGGTACATGACCTCTTTTTGAATTATGGTTTTTCTCAGGGTATATGCACCAGTAGTGGGATTGCTGGGTCATATGGTAGTTCATTTTTAGTTTTTAAGAAACCTCCATACTGTTCTCCATAGTGGGGTGTATCAATTTACATTCTCACCAACAGTGCAGGAGGGCTCCTTTTCACCACACTCTTTCCAGCATTTATTGTTTTCTAGATTTTTTTGATAAGTGGCCATTCTGACTGGTGTGGAGGTGATACTTCATTGCAGTTTTGATTTGCATTTCTCTAAAAATTAATGATGTTGAGCATCTTTTCATGTGCCTCTTTGGCCATCTGTATGTCTTCTTTGGTGAAATCTCTATTAGGTCTTCTGCCCATTTTTTGGATTGGATTGTTTGTTTTTTTTGATTATTGAGCTCCATGAGCTGTTTGTATATTTTGGAGTTAATCCTTTGCCCGTTGTCTCATTGGCAAATATTTTCTCCCCATTGTGAGGGTTTGCCTTTCTGTCCTTGTTTATGGTTCCCTTTGCTGTGCAAAAGCTTTTAAGTTTCATTAGGTTCCATTTGTTTATTTTTGTTTTATTTTCATTACTCTAGGAGGTGGGTGAAAAAAGATCTTGCTGTGGTTTATGTCAAAGAGTGTTTTTCCTGTTTTCCTCTAAGAGTTTTATAGTGTCTGGTCTTACATTTAGGCCTTTAATCCATTTCTAGTTTATTTTTCTGTATGGTGTTAGGGAGTGTTCTACGTTCATTCTTTTACATGTAGCTGTCCAGTTTTCCCATCACCACTTATTGAAGAGGCTGTCTTTCCTCCATTGTATGTTCTAGCCTCCTTTGCCATAAATTAGGTGACATGTGCATGGGTTTATCTCTGGGCTTTCTATCCTGTTCCATTGATCTATATTTCTGTTTTTGTGCCAATACCACACTGTCTTCATTACTGTAGCTTTGTAGTATAGTCTGAAGTCAGGGAGCCTGATTCCTCCAGCTCCGTGTTTTCTTTCTCAGATTGCTTTGGCTCTTCGGAGTCTTTTGTGTTTCCATACGAACTGTAAAATTTTTTGTTCTAATTCTGTGAAGAATGCCATTGGTAATTTGATAGGGACTGCACTGAATCTGTAGATTGCTTTGGGTAGTATAGTCATTTTCACAATACTGATTCTTCCAATCCAAGAATATGGTATATTTCTCCATGTGTTTACATCATCTTTGATTTCTTTCATCAGTGTTTTACAGTTTACCGAATACAAGTCTTTCGCTTCCTTAGGTAGGTTTATTCCTAGGTATTTTATTCTTTTTGTTGCAATGGTAAATAGGATTGTTTCCTTAATTTCTCTTTCTGATTTTTTATTGTTGTGTATAGGAATGCCAGAGATTTCTGTGCACCAATTTTGTATCTTGCAACCTTACCAAATTCATTGATTAGTTCTAGTAGTTTTCTGGTGGCATCTTTAGGATTTTCTATGTATAGTATCATGTCATCTGCAAACAGTGACAGCTTTACTTCTTTTTTTCCAATTTGTATTCCTTTTATTTCTTTTTCTTCTCTGATTGCCATGGCTAGGATTTCCAAAACTATGTTGAATAAGAGTGGCGAAAGTGGACATCCTTGTCTTGTTCCTGATCTTAGTGGAAATGCTTTCAGTTTTTCACTATTGAGTATGGTGTTTGCTGTAGGTTTGTCATATATGGCCTTTATTATGTTGAGGTAGGTTCCCTGTATGCCCATTTTCTGGAGAGTTTTTATCATAAATCAGAGTTGAATTTTGTCAAAAGCTTTTTCTGCATCTATTGAGATGATCATATGGTTTTTATTCCTTAATTTGTTAATGTGGTGTATCACATTGACTGATTTGCATATACTGAAGAATCCTTGCATTCCTGGGATAAACCCCACTTGATCATGGTGTATGATCCTTTTAATGTGCTGTTGGACTCTGTTTACTAGTATTTTGTTCAAGATTTTTGCATCTATGTTCATCAGTGATATTGGTGTATAATTTTCTTTTTTTGTGATATCTTTTTCTGGTTTTGGTATCAGGGTGATGGTGGCTTCGTAGAATGAATTTGGGAGTGCTTCTCCCTCTGCAATTGTTTGGAAGAGTTTGAGAAAGATCAGTGTTACTTCTTCTCTTAATGTTTGATAGAATTTGCCTGTGAAGCAATCTAGTCCTGGACTTTTGTTTGTTGGAAGATTTTTAATTACGGTTTCAATTTCATTACTTCTGATAGGTCTGTTTATATTTTCTAATTCTCCCTGGTTCAGTCTTGGAAAATTGTACCTTTCTAAGGATTTCTCCATTTTATTGGCATATAGTTGTTTGTAGTAGTCTCTTATAATCCTTTGTATTTCTGCAGTGTCAGTTGTGATTTCTTTTTCATTTCTAATTTTATTGATTTGTATCCTCTCCCTTTTTTTCTTGATGAGTCTGGCTAAGGGTTTATCAATTTTGTTTATCTTCTCAAAGAACCAGCTTTTAGTTTTATTGATCTTTGCTATTTTCTTTGTCTCTATTTCATTTATTTCTGCTCTGATCTTTATGATTTCTTTCCTTCTACTGACTTTGTGTCCTCTTTGTTCTTCTTTCTCTAGTTGTTTTAAGTGTAGGGTTAGCTTGTTTATTTGAGATTTTTCTTGTTTCTTGAGGTGAGACTGAATTGCTATAAACTTCCCTCTTAGAACTGCCTTTGCTGTGTCCCATAGGTTTTGGGTTGTCATGTTTTCGTTGTCATTTGTTTCTATGTATTTTTTTTATTTCTTCAGTGATTTCCTGGTTACTTAGTAGCGTACTGTTTAGCCTCCATGTATTTGTGTTTTTTACAGTTTTTTTCTGGTAATTGACTTCCAGTCTCATAGCATTGTGGTCAGAAAAGATGCTTGACATGATTTCAATATTCTTAAATTTACTGAGGCTTGAGTTGTGACCCAAGATGTGATCTATCCTGGAGAATGTTTCATGCGCACTTGAGAAGAAAGTGTATTCTGCCACTTTTGGGTGGAATGTTCTATAAATATTAATTAAATCTATCTGGCCTATTGTGTCATTTAAAGCTTGTGTGTCCTTATTTATTTTCTGTTTGGGTGATCTGTCCATTGTTGTAAGTGGGGTGTTAAAATCCCCTACTATTATTGTGTTACTGTCAATTTCTCCTTTCATAGTTGTTAGTGTTTGACTTATGTATTAAGGTGCTCCTGTGCTGGGCGCATAAACATTTATAATTGTTATATCTTCTTCTTTGATTGATCCCTTGATCATTATGTAGTGTCCTTCCTTATCTCTTGTAACAGTCTTTATTTTAAAGACTATTTTATCTGATATGAGTATTGCTACTCCAGCTTTCTTTTGATTTCCATTTGCATGGAATATCTTTTTCCATCCTTTCACTTTCAGTCTCTATGTGTCCCTAGGTCTGAAGTGGGTCTCTTGTAGATAGCATATATATGGGTCTTGTTTTTGTATCTATTCAGCCAGTCTATGTCTTTTGGTTGGAGCATTTAATCCATTTACATTTAAGGTAATTATCAATATGTATGTTCCTATTACCATTTTCTTAATTATTTTGGGTTTGTTTTTGTGGGTCTTTTTCTTCTCTTGTGTTTCCTGCCTAGAGAAGTTTCTCTCACATTTGTTGTAAAGCTGGTTTGGTGGTGCTGAATTCTCTTAGCTTTTGCTTGTCTGAAAAGTTTTTGATTTCTTCATCAAATCTAAATGAGATCCTTGCTGGGTAGAGTAATCTTGGTTGTAGGTTTTTTTTCTTTCATCACTTTAAGTATATCCTGCCACTCCCTTCTGGTCTGCAGAGTTTCTGCTGAAAAGTCAGCTGATAACCTTATGGGGTGTCCTCTGTATGTTATTTTTTGTTTTTCCCTTGCTGCTTTTAATATTTTTTCTCTGAATTTAATTTTTGTTAGTTTGATTAATATGTGTCTAACCTTAGGTGTGTTTCTCCTAGGGTTTATCCTGTATGGGACTCTCTGTGTTTCCTGGACTTGGGTGACTATTTCCTTTCCCATGTTAGGGAAGTTTTCCACTATAACCTCTTCAAATATTTTCTCAGACCCTTTCTTTTTCTCTTTTTCTTCTGGGACCCCTATAATTCGAATGTTGGTGCATTTAGTGTTGTTCCAGAGGTCTCTGAGATTGTCTTAAATTCTTTTCATCCTTTTTTCTTTATTCTGCTCCTCAGCAGTTATTTCCACCATTTTGTCTTCCAGCTCACTTATTCGTTCTTCTGCCTCAGTTATTCTGTTATTGATTCCTTCTAGTGTATTTTTCATTTTAGTTATTGTGTTGTTCATCTTTGTTTGTTTGTTCTTTAGTTCTTCTAGATCTTTGTTAAAGATTTCCTGTATTTTCTCAATCAGTGCCTCCATTCTATTTCTGAAATTCTGGATCATCTTTACTATCATTACTCTGAATTCTTTTTCAGGTAGATTGTCTATTTCCTCTTCATTTATTTGGTCTTGCAGGTTTTTACCTTGCTCCTTCATCTGTGACATATTTTTTTGCAGTCTCATTTTTTCTTTTTTTTTTTTGGATGAGTGGGATTGTGTTCCTGTCTTGCTGGTTGTTTGGCCTGAGGCTTCCAACAGTGGAGTTTGTAGGCTGTTGGGTAGAGCTGGGTCTTGGTGCCGAGATGAGGACCTCTGGGAGACCTCACTCCGATGAATATTCCCTAGGGTCTGAGGTTCTCTGTTAGTCCAGTGGTTCGGACACGGAGCTCCCACTGCAGGAGCTTCGGCCTGACCCCTGGCAGTTCGCTTGTGGGTTCCTCCCATCACCTTGGGCGTCAAGGTCCCCCATCTGCACCCTGCAGGCACCCTAATTGTGGGGAGACATAAACTCCACGTCTTCCCACACCACCATCTTGACTCCACCCCCCCAAAGTTGTCTTCTTAAAACACAGTTCAAATCATGTCATTTCTTTCCTCAACATCCGTCAGTAACTTACCTCTGCCAACACACTGAAGGACTCTGCATTGAAGGACTTCATATTATACAGCTCCACAGTCTTGTCTCTCTCACCATGAATCACAACAGACTGCAAACTCTTCCTTAACACTTCCATGCCCCAGGCTTTGCCCCACTCTTAACTCTGGCTTGTAATGGACTTCTTAAGGAAATCCACCTCTGGGTTGAAAAGCTCAAGAACTCTCCACCTTTTCTGTTCCTCCAGTTCCTCTAGGCACCCACAACACTATATATTTTTATTATAACCCGGTATCTGCCTCATGTTATAATTAAGTTTTCCCTTCTTGTTAAATGCCTCCAGGACGGAAGCCTCTCTTTTCAGCTCTAAGTCAGCACAGAGTATGTCAAAGTGCCCTGTGCCAAGCAGGGTAGGTCTGAATGCAGAATTCCAACTGACTATCAAAGTCGTTAAAGCTCATGGGTTTTGTTCACTCCCGTATCTTCTGTTCCTTACTCTGGCAATTATTTTTCCTTTTCCAGTTTGACTTAGCAAACTACATAAAGAATAGTCAGGGAAAAGTAATTCTTGCTTGTGTTTCCACCTCCCCTATCTGCTAGAAAAGGAAACACCCTATTTCAAGGAGGGCCCATATCATTTATGAGTCTAAGAAGCAATAAATTCCTCTTAAAATACTTCTGTTATTTTAAATGGTTAGTAATGCTTTTGCTGATCAGCATCTGGAGTGCTTTTACACACACAAAACAGTGTAGATAATGAAGTCATTCACTGCCTACAGGAAGAAATAGATCACATTGTGTTCCCAGGTACACAGATAGGAAGTGGGCTTCTCAAGATCTTGTTTAAGGTAAAATATTTCTACAACTCCATAGGGGATTCTGTGTGACTACAATTTACATGCATTTTTTCTAAGTGCCTCTTTTGGTTATTTTAGGATTTCTAATGACTCCCACTAAAATTTAAGTAATGAATAATCGCTGAGGAAGCTACAGCCATCACTGTAGTAATGTATTTTCCAAACTAACACTGGATTTCAGGATCCCCACTAACTGTTACTGACTAAAGGCATCTACCTGATATGAAATTTGTTAAGGTTAAAGGAAAGTACTGGTCTCATCCTTTTCCTCCTGTCAATTCCTAAAACAAAACTTCATTTTGCCCATTGTAGAACTTATTTGGAGCTCTTAAAGGGGCTTTTCAAGTTCTGTCCCTTTTAACTCCTGACAGAAACTGTAAATTGTATTTAATTTGTTTTAATGACTACTGTCCAATGAGATAGTCTCTGTCACTTTCCTGAGGCTCCTTCACATCCTTTAACCAAACTCTGACACCAAAGGGAGTAAAAGCTTTACCCTAAATAAACTAGCTCATACTTAGTTTGGTTTAAGCGTAAGATAATACATTGTGATGGGTTATAGTCTCTATTCAGTATGTTTTGTCACTCAAACATCTGAGTGTTTCAAACACTGGATTTTAAAAACACCTTGTCAGTCATCCTTGCCTTGGTCTTCATGAGTTCAATGTGTACAAAAAAGGCCATTAAAATAGCCTCTCACTGCCATTTGTAAGTATCTCCAGCCTCCTACAAAGCTTAAATCTCACAATTGCCTGGATTTTCTCAATAGCTGTTCTCCCCTCTGCTAACAGTATCATCAGTCAAAACCAGCTATTTTAAGGGGACATATCCTTAAAGCTCAAAGGACAGTTGTTTAAAAATAGATAAAAGAGAAGAAGAACTCAAACAAAGGAAAATAATCTCATGGTAAAAAGAAGTACAGAAATAAAGATATATTGTTTATATGATTTAAAATTATAAATTTAATATAAAATATATAACTATATAAGAACAGCTATATAAATATAAATATTCTCTCCCACACACAATCTCTCTCATTAAATCAAATTTGCACATATATTTGGATGGTTAATAGACTCTCCTAAAGCCCATCCATAGATCTCTAAGATGTTAAGAATTCCTGCACCAGAAGCATCCCGATTAAATCATGGACAAGAATACTTACTACCACCATTATAATTTAGCATTACTTGGGAAGATACAGACAATTCAATAAGACATGAAACAAAACATTTAAATATTAAAACAGAGCTATCATTACTTATAGAATATGACAGTATAGTGAGAAAATACAAAATTAAGAACTGAAAACTAATTGACACTTATTACATGTCAGGTAATGCACTAGGCATAAGGGGTAAAAAAATCCATAAGGTTCAATCAAGCCCTATGTAATTACCTCTACCAATAAAAAATAATTAGAAGATATGTGTAAATGAAGATTCCATTCACAAAAACAATAACATCAACCACAACAAAACATAAAGTAATGTTAACAAGAAATGCATCAGATCTATTTGAGGAAAATTACAAATCACTTTGAGAAACAGAATTTTTTAAAAGACTGAATAGAGAACCATGCCATATTACTGATTGAGAAAACTAGCAATTATAAAGCAATTCTAATGAAATTGGACAGTATAGACTCCTTTTTGAAAATTGGCAAAATGTTCCAAAGTTCATCGGGAAGGGTTGGGAGAGCTAAAATATTTTTGGAATAAAAAGATAAGGAATTTGCCCAAGCCCTAAATAAAAATGGTTCTAATGGTAAAATAATATTGGTACTGGCCAAAGATACAGAGAAATCACTGGAACAGATGAGTGATCTCAGATAGAGACACTCCTATAAAAAAGAACATAACAATTCAGTGAGAATAGGATAAGCAATATTCAATTATAGTTCGGGGGTACATTAACTATGTAGAAAAAGGCCTTTTAGACATTTATATTAATATCATACCATTCAGTAAATGTATATTTAATCAGTGATGGTTTAAAATATTACGCATAATATGGTCATTTATATAAGCTAAGAAAATATAGGACAACTTTAGTGACAGAGAAATGCGAATTAAAAAAATAAAGATATACAACTTTTCACCTATCAAATTGTGAAAGATTAAAAATTATGATGTTCAGTGCTGGTAAAGGTGAAGTAAGGTATCTCAAAGGATACTTTGGGAATATAAATTGGTACCATGTTTCTGGATGGTAACTTGTCAACAAACACCAAGGCAGGCCCACTGATCCAGTAATTCCACTCCTAGAAATTTACACTGCGAACATCATCAGGGAAGTGGTAAAAAAAATTATAGTAGCCAAAGTTAGAATGAGCCTAAGGGTTGTTCATCAATAAACGAGTAATTATACAATGGAATATGACTTTTTAAAATTACACATTTGATTTGAAAATTTTTAATTAAATTTCTCCTAAAGTAATACTACATGAAAAATACGCAATTCAAAACTATGCTGTAAACATAATGAACTTAATTTGCTAATGCATACATACTTACATTCAACACAAAATTAGGGCAGGAATGGATTTACAATTTATTTTATTCTTTATATTTTTCAGTATTTTCCTAATTTCTACAATGAAAAAAAAAAATATATATATATTGTTTTCAGAGAGAAAAAAGCATTATTTAAATAAAGTAGTATCACAGACAATTCCAAACTTCAAAAAATAACTTAAATGAACACATAATAACTTAAAGATCCACAATGGATTCATGAAATCTGAATATATAGCCTTGAGTTTAGTGAATAGCTGTATACCAATATTGGTTTCTTAGGTTTGACAAATGTAATATAAAGTAATTTAGGTAATATTGGCCAGTAAGATGCGATTGGGGAAGTTCATGAACCTTAAAGTTCATTGTCAGTCCTCAAATAACCTTAGTCAGATAGTTGGCCTGCAGGGAAGTATCAGGGGCTTGTTTTGGGGGCTTTATCTCTGTATTATTTTTGCAACATTTCTGTAAATCTAAAATTGTTCCAAAATAAAAAGTTTACTTTAAGAAAAAAAAAAGGCAGACTCATAATGGGTAAAGAAGGAGCATATTTGGGGACTTCCCTGGTGGCGCAGGGGTTAAGAATCCACCTTCCAATGCAGGGGACGCAGGTTTGATCCCTGGTCAGGGAACTAGATCCCACATGCATGCTGCAACTAAGAACTTGCGTGCCATAACTAAGGAGCCTGCCGGCTGCAACTAAGGAGCCCACCTGCCGCAATTAAGACCCGGCGCAACAGAAAGAAAGGAAAGGAGGAAGGAAGGAAGGAAGGAAGGAAGGAAGGAAGGAAGGAAGGGAGGGAGGGAGGGAGGGAGGGAGAAAGGAAGCATATTTGGAAGATGGCCTTTTGCTTCTGAGGATATTCACCAAGGGGAGCCATGTTCACTTATAAATCAGCCCTTGAAACTCTCAGAAACAACAGAAAACTAGACCAGTTGGTTTTCTGTGGCAGAACTGGGGGTGATTTTATGTTTTCATGTGTTGGTTTCTTTTTTTATTGCTACAATAGTAAATGTAAATATATTTAAAATTTTGAAGTCCCTTGAAAACAAAATACTGGACTACCCTAGTATGACATTACTTGGATTCTTTTCTTTCTTTTCTCTTTTATCCAAGCAACCCTCCACATTCCTAACATGTGGAAATCATTCAACCTCTGTATTTCTCCAATGCTATTTCTAAACATAGCTCTTCAGCTTACTATCACAAAGCTCCAGATGTCATCCAGCAAACAAATTTACTCTGGTAAACACCAATGGGCCCTTATGGGTTTGCCATCTCCTACCTGTCCCCTACTTGCCTGCATAACACCTCGCCGCAACCAAACATTCCAGGTACTTCATTAATGGAGACCCCACCACTCAGATCCTATCAATACCTCTTTGTTGCAAAAGCATAGGTAAGCAACACTTCAAGGATTCTACAAAAGTCAGAAACCTAGAAACTGAAACTACCAAAGGACCTTAGGTTACATGAGATCCAAGGGTCTCCAGCTGCTCATTTCTAAGAAAGGCCAGATAACTCGTTGCAGAACCGGGAGTTCCCAATCCCCACTAGTACAGGCAGCACCCTCTACCTTCCCCTTCGCACATAAAGAATGGAAAACAGACCTTCTTCAGGAGAAACACTGGGAGTTTCTCATCTAATCAAACTCCTCATTTCATGTGGAAGAAAATAAATGGAAGTTAAGTGTGGGGAGACTTAGGGGGGAGGGGTTAAAGTTAACCATATTCCCATTTAATTTACCTAGTTATTGACAACTCACCAACTCCTCACCCCCACAACCCTATCCCTTCATCCTTAGGGCAGATTCAGACCAAAGTTAAATGGGGGCACTTTCAGTTTATGCTGTGATAGTGTTATGCAAGAGTAACCCAAAGAACACAAGATAATGCTTAACCAAGGTGAAAGGGGCAGGGCCTGTTCAAACTTGTCTCTGTTCAAAATGGGGGGTGGAGGTAAGCAGCACCTTCCTGTCACTGTGACATGCAAACTATGAAAATATATTACTTAAATTTGCTGACTTTTGAGCCTTTCTGGGATAAGAAGTCATTTGGTAATTTCAAGGAAAAAGGTAAATCTCCTCCTTTGCCATGCAAACCAAGGTGTAAAAAGGAAAAGAATGTGTATCAGAACTTAAAGGACCTACTTGAGCTCTTAACTGCTAAGTTATTTTCACCAGAAGGACTAATCCTTATTTGTTTAAGTCCTAGACTTCCAATAAGTGGGAAAATTCCATGGGGGGTGGAAATATAGAAGAGGGGGAATTGGGAGGTTGTACAGAAAATGGCAGTGACCCCTAGCCTTCTATCCCTCAGGTCAAGTCCCCAGACCCCACAGCCAACCAGCTATTTGATTAAGGTAATTAAAAGACTGATATCGAACTTGAAGGTACTTTCCAAGCCCATCTTATTAGTCGAGCACCTGCTCCATTCACTCAGCATTCTGGAAGCATGAAGCTCAAGAAATACTTTCAGTTCATTAATTGCCTAAAATCAATCTTTTTTCTCCATGTCCTTCTATGTGGAGCTTCAATGCCCAATACAGTAGCCACTAGTACATGTGGTTCTTGAGCAATGAAATGGAACTCGTCCAAATTGAGATGTGCTCTAAGTATAAAATATACACCAGATTTCAAAGACTTAGTAAGAAAAAAAGAATGTAAAATATCTCATTAACCTCTTTTTATTCTGATTATATATTGAGATGATAATGTTTTGAATATATTTGGTTAACTAAAATATATTATTAAAATTAACTTCAGGGCTTCCCTGGTGGCGCAGTGGTTGAGAATTTGCCTGCCAATGCAGGGGACACGGGTTCGAGCCCTGGTCTGGGAAGATCCCACATGCCACGGAGCAACTAGGCCCGTGAGCCACAATTACTGAGCCTGCGTATCTGGAGCCTGTGTTCTGCAACAAGAGAGGCCAAGATAGCGAGAGGCCCGCGCACTGCGATGAAGAGTGGCCCTCACTTGCCGCAACTACAGAAAGCCCTCACACAGAAATGAAGACCCAACAAAGCCATAAATAAATAAATAAATAAATAATTTTTTAAAAAAAATTAACTTCACTATTTAATTTTTTACTTTTTCACGTGCCTACTAAAACATTTTAAAATTACTTCTGTGGCTCATGTTTGTGGCTACCACATTATTTCTACACAGCAGTGCTGCTCTGGAGATAATGTGGTCCTAGTATCGGAGACATTTAAACCTAAGCAGCGAACACAGGCTAATTTTTCTGAATTTTATGGAATTCTAGAAAACTGATGAGGGAACTGAGTCCTGGTTAACTTATCCTAGGGTAAAACTCATTTATAGAGATCATCTGTGTCCCATCCACAAGTTCAACACAGAAAATATCAAAAAGCTTTGATGCTCAATTCAGGTCTGGGGTAAATACCCACAATTCAATGTGAGCACCTCTTTCCTTTGGGGATACGTGAGAGTGAGACATGGGGCTTGAGGACTCTGCTGTGATGGAAGCAATGAAGAGGAGATATGGGGATGGAGGAGAAGGGATGAAAGAGAGGGGGGAGGGGGAAGAAGAGAGAAGGAGGAGGGGTAGATTGAGATGGAAAGAGAACAGAGGAGATGGTGAACATACAAATGGAAAGATGGAGATTAAGAAGTAACAGACAGAGATAGGGACGAATATCTCTATGGTGGGAAAAAAACCAAACACCCTTCCCACTACTCAGAGTAATTCTGAAGACTAAAACTGAGAAGGCTGGTATCAAGAATAAAGTGACAAGTAACCAAGGAGATAATTCAAGAGGGTCAACCCACTCAGCAAAAAAAGGCACAAAAGTGAAGGTAAAGGATACATCTCTGGCATTCTGAGCCCTCAGAATACACCTGAGCAAAACAGACAAAGACACATCATGTAATTCCCTCATTTCTCTGCCTTTCATCTTTGTCAATGACCATAAACCCACAATTTCACTAAGCGCAATTCCCATTTCAGAAAGTCACATGGCACTGCTCATGAACCTGTGAAATGGATCTTTTTCACTTTCTTCTCTTGAATCTCACGCACACACAAAAAAGCACCATGCTCCTCCTATGAACGGATATGAATTTCTTAAGGTTTTAAGGGCCAAATATAATACATCATAACTAAGTGTATCCTCTAATATCATCTCCAGAAAGGGCTCTCCACCAATCCAGCTGATCCCCATGTTATAAAGGGCTGTGCTCTGAAAGTTCACATGTAAGGTAGTTGTCTAGTGCTCAAAATACATTGCCATGGAGAGGAAAATAAAACAGAAATGAATGGTTAGGGGAGAGACCCAGGCTAGTCCGAAAAGTCTCTCTAACCATAAATCTGAACCTGGTTCTAGGAGCTGTGGCACAGTGCTCAAGGGGGAGAAAGAGGAAAAGGGGACAGAAAATGCTGTCACTCTTTCCTGGGTGAGAGGTAACACTGGCCACTCATAAGTAGGGTTGTTGGCACAGCTGTAATATAAGAATGTTCACCAATACCTGTTAATTTTGCAAATTCACCCAATCATTCACAGGAATGCCTCACAGAATGCTAAGTGGCATGGACTTAGGTGAGATGCTGGGCATCAAACAGGCCAAGCTGGAGATGGCAGCAGAATGGTTCCCTCTCTCCTTTTCTTCTTGCTAGAAGCCTAAAAGGCTAAACCAGAGGTTCTCAAACTCTATCAGTTCCTGGTGTCTTGGTAATTTTTTCATGGCTCCCCTGAGCCAAGAGAGATACCTAGCAGTTCCATCTGTTAAATAGGTAGATCCAAACAACTTAATAAGTACTTATGTTCTAACAACTTGGTAGTCATTCACAAACTAGAAATAAATTGATATGAAAGTAATGTTTTTATTTCATTCTTAAATAACCACGATGTTTAATAAGATGTGTATGCTGCTGGCACTGCACAGCTTCTCAAACTTTGAAATGAGTTTGAACCTCCCCACCCCATTTCCTGCTCCACATTTTTATACAGTACTGTTTTTTTAAGGGCAGTGAACCCCAGGAGCCCAGCTTTGCAAAGATATGACATCATTAAAAAGTAATGCAGTGATCTAATATTGAAACTATGAACTACCTTGAACCAGTAGTTCACAGAGTAACTGACAGATGTTAACTATTTCTGTCTTCCTTAAAAAAAAATTAATCCCACAGCCTCCCTGTGAATTCCCTGTGTCACCCCAGGGTACCTCAGAGAACTGTTTGAGAAACTGCAAGGCTGGGCTTTTCCTACTGCAACCAATTGAGAGTATCCTCGCTGGTTTACATCTCAAAGAAAGGGAAAAAGATCTGTATGGCCCAGACTGAAATGGCCTGAAGTAACCTCTGGTCTGTTCTATTAAAAGTGTTCTACATTCAAGCCACAGCAGCCTTTGGGTAACTGATAAACCCCAGGGTGACTCAGAGAGACTCTGCAGACTCAGGAACAGGGAGGACAGGGTGTGCAGTATTAATGGATCGATCACTTCTTTAACTACTTCATTCTACTGTATAATGTAGGACATTGTCTAGAAATACGCTGGTTTATAAACTTTTCATTAATTAACATGTGAGGTAAATGTTCAGTCAATATTACAGACTGTTAGCTGAGAGAAAGCCATGTACATGTTTTATTATAATCATATGATTTTGTCCCTGATAAAACTAAAGACTAAAGTCTAATGGAAGCAACCTAAGTGTCCTTCCACAGATGAATGGATAAAGAAGTTGTGGCACATATATACAATGGAATATTACTCAGCCATAAAAGGAAACAAAATTGAGTTATTTGTAGTGAGGTGGATGGACCTAGAGAATGTCATACAGAGTGAAGTCAGAAAGAGAAAAACAAATACCGTATGCTAACACATATATATGGAATCTAAAAAAAAAAAACTGGTTCTGAAGAACCTAGGGGCAGGACAAGAACAAAGATGCAGACATAGAGAATGGACTTGAGGACCCGGGGAGGGGGAAGAGTAAGCTGGGACGAAGTGAGAGAGCGGCATGGACAATATACACTACCAAATGTAAAATAGCTAGCTAGTGGGAAGCAGCTGCTAGAGGGGTGGGATAGGGAGGGTGGGAGGAAGACGCAAGAGGGAGGAGCTATGGGAATGTATGTATATGTATAGCTGACTCACTTTGTTATACAGCAGAAACTAACACACCATTGTAAAGCAATTATCCTCCAATAAAGATGTTAATAAAAAAAAAACTAAAGTCTAAAATAAGCAAAGACTGCACTGAGACTACAAAAAGGAGGAAAGTCTGGCTTGTCAAGTCATTCATTCATTCATTCATCCAGCATTCTACAGATGTTTTTAAGTTTCTATCATGTTCCAGACACAATGTATTTCACAGGAAACATAGCAGTGAAAAAGCCAGACACAACAACGTGGCCTTTGTCCTCTTGTCAAGGCCAACAGTGGCCTCCATCTTCTCCAATTCAATAGAGAATTTTCAGGTTTCATCTTTCCCAACCTCTTAGCAACATCTGACCAAGTTAATCACTTCTTCTTTCTTCACACATTTTGTTCATTTGGTTTCCAGGACATCTTCTATCTTTGTGTTCCTCTTACCCCACTGATTATAGCTTATCAGTTTCTCCCTCTTCTCAGCCTCCAATGTTGTTGCCCCAAGGCTCAGTTCTTGGTTGTTTTCTCCATCCTCACTCTCCTCCTGGGAAGTCCCTTGTAGTCCCATGACATCAAATATCTTCTCTATACTGTTAACTCCCACATTTCTATCTCTAGTTCCCACTTCACTCCAGAGCGCCAGACTTATATATCCAACTATGTACTTGACATCCTCACCTGAAGGACTAAACAGGTATCACAAATATAATATGTTCAAAATAAAATCCTGATCTCCTACCCTCAAACTCAATTTTTTTCCATGTAGGGTAATGGTACTGCCATTCACTACATGCTCAGGAAGAACACCTAGAATTCTTCCTTGATTCTTCCTTTTCTTATCGTCATATCCAATCCTTCGGCAAGTCCTGTCATCAAAACCCATCTCAGATCTGAACCCTCCATCCATCTCACTGGGGCTGCTGCAATAACCTAACTGGTTTTCCTGTTTCCACTCTTTCCCTCCCACCCAGTCTATTCTCAACACAGTAACCAGAACCTCCTCTTCATAAGTTAGATAATATTAGTTCTCTTCTTAAAGCCCTTCAAAGGAGTTCCCATCACACTTAAAATCTCTGAACTCCCTATTTCAGTCTCTAAGGACCTAAATGATCTGGCTAAACCAGAATCACATCAAGTCCGATACACTTGCTTTTATCTCTTCCAGGAACACTCTTCCTTAGATCTTCAGATGGCTTACTCCTCACTTAAATCAGAAGCTCTCTCTGGACATCCATTCTAAAATATTATCCCCATCCCTCTGAACCCCATTATTCTGCTTTGCTTCTCTCTATTGTACTTATCACCCTATGAAAATATATCTTAGGTATTTACTTGTTGATTGCTATTCCCATTAGAATATAAGGTGAGACTTTTTCTTGTTCACATGGGCATACAATGGGCTCTCAAATTCTTAGTGAAAAAACAAACTTCTGTCCTCACAGAGTTTACATCTGGTGAAGATGACAAGGCAAAGACCTTCAGCTAAAAAGACCTGGTTATTTGGTCTAAAGTCTGTTGTTTACTGTGCTAATTTCACACTATGCTACTTAACATATTAGCATGTCTTACATATCAATAATTATGTGAAATTCTGAACATATATTATCTTAATTTTTAAAGTTTCTATGAGGTATGTACAAATGTTGTCTCTTAGTCACTTGCTCAAGGTCCCAGAGGTGATCCTAGGGAGAGTTTAGATTCAATCTCAGGTCTATCATACTCCTGGTCTATACTCTTAACCAATATGCTACGCTATGTACTGCCTCTATATGTCATTACCTGTAAAATGGAGGGATTGAGCTAGAATGACCTCTAATGTTTCAATTCTACCTCCTATTACAGGGAAAAAAATGCTGTCACTTGTACTGCTTGAAATTTAATTTCTATATTAAATCACAAGAACTCATTTACCCAAATACGATTAACTGAAGACAACTGACCACAGGCGAATGCAGAGACATGCACATACAGAGATCACATGCCATGTTATGGTGATGAGGCATCAAATAAGACATTTGTCATACTACTTCATCACTCATACTACCCACATTATGAATTCTTCCCCTCTAAATATTATAAATTTAAATAAGAACTAGAGGTGACAAGTTCACAACCTGGAGTAAACCAAAGCCAAATACTTCAGTAAAACACATTCATCCTGGCTCTTTATCTGTCACCAGGAAAATCAGCTACCTGGCTTATGCAGAAAGAACCAAACCAACTTCTTGCCTCAAACTTCCATTAACTCCTGACTGTGCAGGATGGAGTGCCTCAGATGGATCCCTCCTACAGCTTGACAGAGCTCCAGGAAAATTCTCTGGGATTCTCTAGCTCAATTCTAGAACAGCACAAGACCTAAGAACAGGTACCACAAGTTCGAGATGCAGTAAAGTGACTTTGCGTCTTTCTTCTACTGCAATATAAATTAGGAATAGCCCGTATGTGTACCCTATCAAGATGTCACTCATTCTCACTGCCCATGCTATCTAGCATATCTACAACTGTAGGCATACATTTTATACACACACACACACACACACACACACATCCCCTCCTTATCAGTCTTGTGGTTCCTGATTGTATCTGGGATGGATATCATCCATTATGATAATGATGCATTTATTTCACTGCATTATAAATAGTAAAAAAATATATTTCACTGCAATATTATAAATAGTAAAAAAATAATATCCTGACACAATTCAAAGATTACAAAGAATTATTTGGAAAACAAACTACGTATCTGTATTCAACTTTACTACTAAACATGAGCCAAAATTATTCTTTTGTTCTAAATTTACCAAAACAACATCAACTGTGACACTTGGCAACACTTAGAACCTAATTTGATATCACTTTTGACTCTAAATAAACCCATAAATTTTATAGAACTGCTGATAAGTGCTACATGCTACAATACAACCCATTTATGTAAAGGCTTCGAGGACTCAGCTCTTTCATAAAAATCAAGGCTTTGGAAAATGTGGGTGGGAGAGAAGGAAATGGAAAAAAAAGAGAATGCTTAAGGGTAAAGGGAATGTCACTGCTTAGAGAATAAGAGAAAAGCTTTCCCCACACACATACACCCACTCCACACACACCCATGTTCCCTCCATAACCTTATGACAAGGTTTATTAAGCCAACACAACTCATCGCCCATCTTCTAATCTGAGAACACTTTTGCTAGATTTTTCTAGTTCATGGGCATTTTTCAGTCTCTGGACTCTAGCTCGCCAGTGTTTGGATCAAAGATAAGTCTGTAGATGAGCTATCTACAAACTGGGAAAGTAGACAGTCCCTTAGGAGCAAGGGAAGCTAGCAGAAGAGACCATCCTCTCTTGGCTAAAGCTCCAGAGATGAAATTACTTCTAAGCAGTGTTTTGAAAGCTCCCGGCAAGACTGACTTCTAGTGCAGAAAAACAGAAATTCAGCAAAAAATGGGAATTAAAACAACAGTCAACCCATAGTGCCCAAATGTCTGAATAAAATGTGTCCTTACTCTATTTGTCCTTGACAATCTCTGTCTACTTAGCTATCAATCACACTACCACTACCAAGTTTATGTCTGACACATATTAGGAAACTGACTGCTAACTCACCCTGCAAGTCAGGCTTCACCTCTAGCTCCCAATTCCTAAAAAGTGACGAAGCTCCTTACAAATCATAAAACAATGATCTGTAGAAAAAATCTCCAAAATAATTTCATTCAACTTCTTCATTTTACAAAGAGCCCAAATTGCTAGGATGACTCTCATAAAATCTCTGAGAAAATTATTGGAAGACTTAGGTTTTGAACCTCATTCTCCCAATCCCCAAGCCAGCATTCCTACTATACTACATCACTGCTGAAGAAATGAATTGATTTGCTATCCATCCGCAGATAAATAAGAACACAGGTTTTATAGATATAAATTACCAATATGGCTTAGTAGTTAAGATCATGTACTCTAGAGTCAAACTGGCTGGTTTACGTCTTAACTTTGCACTTACTAGCTGTGTGACCTTGGACAAGTTATTCAACCATACCTCAGTTTCCTCACCTATAAAATAGGAGGAATAATAATAATAACAACTAGCATGATGGTACCCACCTCACTGGGTTTGGGGGCAACTTAAATATGTCCCAATAATACATTTAAAAAAATCAGATACCAAGCACTTACAATATCTACCACATCATAAGTGTTATGTAAGTATTAGATAACATTATTCTTTCCAATCTTGTTAAGACTGTATAGAAATCATGAAAAGGAGGTTAAGGTCTCACTTTGCTTTATTTCTCTGGGCTTGTTCTGAACACTTTTCAAATATGCAAGCTTCACTTGATACAAACAGTTTGAAAGGAATGCAATAGTATGGCTTAGCGGCCTATGCCTAGACCTAACCAGTGTAATTATTCTAGGTAATTTAAGGACAAGAATAAAAGGAGGAAATGTCCCACCAGTGTTTAGATCTAATCCATGACTTTTGTTTTGAGAATCATTATTGATTTGACATCTGTGTAGAGTACTCCAGGGTCTGTAGTGATACTTCACAGAGAGTAGGAGTTCATACTTGTTGGTTTGATTCTGTAAGAGCCACTGGAAGGGAAGTGTGTCCCAGCTCTCCAAAGTACCAGCACCAGCTGGGCAGCACCTCCTCAGAGGTCTGGGTCCCAGCCCTGTGGGCTCTTCCTCTGAATTTCTAGGTTCTGGTAACTTTGAATTTCTTCCTTTTGATCTTCCAGCCCTAAGATGGTAGCTGCTTCCTACAATTATTATCTATGTGTTACCTCAGAGTTCTGTTTGTTTCCCCTTTTCAGTCCTTCAATATCTGTTTAACCTGTTAATTTCTGATATTAGATTATCTCTGTTAAAATAGTTGAAGTGGTTTCTCTTTTCCTGACTGGGCCATGGCTGATACATCATTGGATGGACATTTAGCCCCAGCTTCCGCACACTACACAAATCACCCCTTATCATTAAAATTGACAGAGAATGCAACACCAATCCTTTACCTGAAACATGTTAAAACACCCTTGTGTCCCTCAAAGGGAGCTCTTCTTAATGTCTAATTTCAACTTATCCACTTGAGATATGAGATCTTCTCCTCTTAGCTTATCTTCTCCTCTTGTCAATGTAAACTAAAGACATACTCCATGGGATATAAAAGTATCTATGTATGAAGATATATTTCCAATGTATAAAACAATGGAGGAAAAAGTTGCCTCTGGGAACTTTTACTTATTAATTTAATAAAAGACTTTCTATAAAAATTGTAATATAAATAATAGTTATATATAGCATATATAATATAAATAGTATATTATACAGTTCATATAATACATGTCATTTCGAAGGCTTTATATACTTACATGTTGTGAGTTACATAAAAGTACATAAAGCCTGTGAAATTCATTTATTCTTGTTAATGAACTATTATTCATACAATCTCTTGCTTTTTAAAGTTTCTCCTTCTCTCTTCATATTTGATTGTGTTCATATTGATTTTCTTCATACTTATATGTATTGATATGTATCAGCTCCCTGAAGGTATAAACACAAATGTATGTACACATATGTGTGTGTGTGTGTTTGTGTGTGTGTGTGTATCTGCAGAATGCCTAGCATTGTTCCTTGCCCTGTAAATGTGTGCTGGATTGAGTTACAATCACAAATATACTGAGGTTTCAGGCTGCATCTTGTTCACCTTTGACCCCGTAGTAGCTAGCACAACATCATCTTAGTTAAAGTCAATGCTCAGAAAATATCAGTTGATTTTTTGACAGCACTAGACACATAGAGAAGCTCTTAAAATACAATCAGAAAATTAAAAAAGAATTTGACTTAGAAAGACATCTAGGGACTTCCTTGGTGGTCCAGTGGTTAAGACTCCACACTTCCACGCAGGGGGCGCGGATTCGATCCCTGGTTGGGCAACGAGGATCCCACATGCTGCAAAGCTTGGCCAAAAAAAAAAAAGACATCTAATTTGTCATGTAAAGTGTATACGGAGCCTAAAGAAAAGGGATATAAGAAGAAAGGCTAGAATCAAAAATATAAAGATTACACATATGCCACGTAGTTTAAGGGTTGCAAAAAGGAGATCCTCTTCATCCCTCACACTGCCACTTCTCTACCCCCCACAAACAAATTCCACCATGCATGATGCCTTTCTTTGTCTTAAGATATTGACCCAGTTAAAACATAAACACCTCTGACAATTGTGATACTTTAATCAGTTGATAATCTCTTTTGCTGAAAGCAAATTTAGATTTATATCAGTGGGTTTGGGGGACACTGCCTGCTAGGAGACATCTAGAAATTCTGGGGGCATTCTGGGTTGTTATCATTATCAGCATTCAGTGGTGAAGGCAGGGATGCCACACAGTCCCCCACAATAAAAAAATTATCCCACATGATCAAGTGTCTCACCAGACATTCACATAGGTGAAAACCTGTTTATAATCATCTGAGTTTAGAACTGTAGTCAATTTTATTTTCATAATTCTTATTTACACTAAATTATCTAAAATGAAGTTATAGTGCAAATCAAGTGCATTATTGTTTTGACAGAAATATTATGAAGTACTGTCCATCATTTCATGAAATCCTATCACTGAAAGCAAACAACTAGATATCTGAGTCACCAATACAACAAATACAATTCTAAATCATCAGAATTTTAGCTAATTCCACTTTTACATGCAAGCTTATCTACTTCATTATGTCTTCTAGTATAGTTGTGCTGGAACATCTTCATATTTAAATGCATTTTATTTTATTATAAATTATTTTCCTTGTATTTCAGTTATGAAATTATATCCATTTTAAAAAATTAAATGTGCAGGTAGACAATACTGTCCATGAATTTTGTTTGAGAATAATAAAGGGGGCAATAAAAGTAGGGCTATGAAACACAGGTTTAGATGGAGATGGAGGGCAGGAAGAGAGAAGCAAAAGAATAGCTGGTGGGAACATGACACTGAGAAGAAAGACGGAGGGGTGGGGGTGAGTCCTGACAACAAGCCACAGAAGGTACTTGGCTACTTTGTGAATGCTTAAATATGAGCTGTCTTTGTTTAATCCTTTTTTTTCTAGGTAAAAATGCCACACCAGTGTTTGTCATAGCTTGCAGGAGTTAGCCAGATGCATGGAAGGAACAGAGACACTGGAGTAAGACAGACCTGCATTCAAACACTGGTTCTGCCTCTTATGAGTCATGTAAACTTGAGCAAATAATTTCACTTCTCTGAATGTCTATTTCCACATTTGTAAAATGGAGGTAATAAAAAAGGCCTTACAATTTGGCTCTGCTGAATCTTAGAGACTGTCACCATGTCTGGCATATCATGGGCCCTCAACAGAGGTTAATTCCACCAATCAGCCATAAAAAAGAATGAAATAATGCCATTTGCAGCAACATGTATACAACCAGAGATTATCATACTAAGTAAGTGAGAAAGAGAAAGACAAATACCATATGATATCAATTATATGTAGAATCTAAAATATGACACAAAAAAAATAAAAAATAAAAAAATAAAATAAAATATGACACAAATGAACCTGTCTATGAAACAGAAACAGAATCAGGGACATAAAGAATAGACTGGTGGTTGCCAAGGGGGAGGGGGTTGGGGGAGAGGTGGATTGGGAGTTTGGGATTAGCAGATGCAAACTGGTATATATAGAATGGATAAACAAAAAGGTCCTACTGTATAGCACAGTGAACTATATTCAATATCCTGTGGTAAACCATAATGGAAAAGAATAGGCAAAAGAATGTATATATGTATAACTGAGTCACTTTGCTGTACAGCAGTAATTAACACAACATTGTAATTCAATACTTCAATAAGGGAGGAGCTTCAACATGGCGGAAGAGTAAGACGCGGAGATCACCTTCTTCCCCACAAATACATCAGAAATACATCTACATGTAGAATAACTCCTACAGAACACCTACTGAACGCTGGCAGAAGACCTCAGACCTCCCAAAAGGCAAGAAACTCCCCCACGAACCTGGGTAGGGCAAAAAAAAAAAGAAAGAAAAAAGAGAGACAAAAGAATAGGGACAGGACCTGCACCAGTGAGAGGGAGCTGTGAAGGAGGAAAGGTTTCCACACACTAGGAAGTCCCTTCGTGGGCAGAGACTGCGGGTGGCGGAGGGGGGAAGCTTTGGAGCCACGGAGGAGAGCACAGCAACAGGGGTGCAGAGGGCAAAGCTGAGAGATTTCCGCACAGAGGAGCGGTGCCGACCAGCACTCACCAGCCGGAGAGGCTTGTCTGCTGTCTGCTCACCCGCCGGGGCGGGCGGGGGCTGAGAGCTGAGGCTCGGGCTTCGGAGGTCAGATCCCAGGGAGAGGACTGGGGTTGGCTGCGTGAACACAGCCTGAAGGGGGCTACTGCGCCACAGCTAGCCGGGAGGTAGTCCGGAAAAAGTCTGGACCTGCCGAAGAGGTAGGAGACTTTTTCTTGCCTCTTTGTTTCCTGGTGCGCGAGGAGAGGGGAGTAAGAGCGCCGCGTAAAGGAGCTCCAGACATGGGCGCGAGCCGCGGCTATCAGCGCGGACCCAGAGATGGGCATGGGACGCTAAGGCTGCTGCTGCCGCCACCAAGAAGCCTGTGTGCAAGTCCAGGTCACTATCCACACCTCCCCTCCGGGGAGCCTGTGTAGCCCGCCACTGCCAGGGTCCCGTGATCCAGGGACAACTTCCCCAGGGGAACGCACAGCACGCCTCAGGCTGGTGCAACGTCATGCTGGCCTCTGCCGCCGCAGGCTCGCCCCACATCTGTACCCCTCCCTCCCCCCGGCCTGAGTGAGCCAGAGCCCCCTAATCAGCTGCTCCTTTAACCCCGTCCTGTCTGAGTGAAGAACAGACGCCCTCAGGTGACCTACACGCAGAGGTGGGTCCAAATCCAAAGCTGAAACCCGGGAACTGTGCGAACAAAGAAGAGAAAGGGAAATTTCTCCCAGCTGCCTCAGGAGCAGCGGATTTAATCTCCACAATCAACTTCATGTACCTGCATCTGTGGAATACCTGAATAGACAATGAATCATCCCAAATTGAGGAGGTGGACTTTGGGAGCAAAGATATATATTTCTTTTTTCCCTTTGTCTCTTTTTGTGAGTATGTATGTGTATGCTTCTGTGTGTGATTTTGTCTGTATAGCTTTGCTTTTACCATTTGTCCTAGGGTTCTCTCTGTCCGTTTTTTTGCTTTTTTTTTTATTACTTAAAAAATTTTTCTTTCTTAATAATTATTTTTTATTTTAATAACTTTATTTTATTTTATTTTATTTTACCTTCTTCTTTCTTTCTTTTTTTTCTCCCTTTTATTCTGAGCCGTGTGGAGGACAGACTCTCGGTGCTCCAGCCAGGCATCAGGGCTGTGCCACTGAGGTGGGAGAACTAAGTGCAGGACACTGGTCCACAAAAGACCTCCCAACTCCACGTAATATCAAACGGCGAAAATCTCCCAGAGATCTCCATCTCAACGCCAAGACCCAGCTCCACTCAACAACCAGCAAGCTACAGTGAAGGACACCCTATACCAAACAACTAGCAAGACAGGAACACCACCCCATCCATTAGCACAGAGGCTGCCTAAAATCATAATAAGGCCACAGACACCCCAAAACACACAACCAGACGTGCACCTGCCCAACAAAGACAAGATCCTGCCTCATCCACCAGAACACAGGCACTAGTCCCCTCCACCAGGAAGCCTACACAACCCACTGAACCAACCTTAGCCACTGGGGACAGACACCAAAAACAATGGGAACTACGAACAGGCAAGCTGCAAAAAGGAGACCCCAAACACAGTAAGTTAAGCAAAATGAGAAGACAGAGGAACACACAGTAGATGAAGGAGTAAGACAAAAACCCACCAGACCTAACAAATGAAAAGGAAATAAGCAGTCTACCTGAAAAAGAATTCAGAACAATGATGGTAAAGATGATCCAAAATCTTGGAAATAAAGTGGAGAAAAAACAAGAAACGTTTAACAAGGACTTAGAAGAACTAAAGAGCAAACAGTGATGAACAACACAATAAATGAAATTAAGAATTCTCTAGAAGGGATCAATAGCAGAATAACTGAGGCAGAAGAACGGATAAGTGACCTGGAAGATAAAATAGTGGAAATAACTACTGCAGAGCAGAATAAAGAAAAAAGAATGAAAAGAATTGAGGACAGTCTCAGAGACCTCTGGGAAAACATTAAACGCACCAACATTCGAATTATAGGGGTCCCAGAAGAAGAAGAGAAAAAGAAAGGGACTGAGAAAATATTTGAAGAGATTATAGTTGAAAACTTCCCTAATATGGGAAAGGAAATAGTTAATCAAGTCCAGGAAGCACAGAGAATCCCATACAGGATAAATCCGAGGAGAAACACACCAAGACCCATATTAATCAAACTATCAAAAATTAAATACAAAGAACAAATATTAAAAGCAGCAAGGGAAAAACAACAAATAACACATAAGGGTATCCCCATAAGGTTAACAGCTGATCTTTCAGCAGAAACTCTGCAAGCCAGAAGGGAGTGGCAGGACATATTTAAAGTGATGAAGGAGAAAAACCTACAACCAAGATTACTCTACCCAGCAAGGATCTCATTCAGATATAACGAAGAAATTAAAAGCTTTACAGACAAGCAAAAGCTAAGAGAATTCAGCACCACCAAACCAGCTTTACAACAATGCTAAAGGAACTTCTCTAGGCAGGAAACACAAGAGAAGGAAAAGACCTACAATAATAAACCCAAAACAATTAAGAAAATGGTAATAGGAACATACATATCAATAATTACCTTAAATGTAAATGGATTAAATGCTCCAACCAAAAGACAAAGACTGGCGGAATAGATACAAAAACAAGACCTGTATATATGCTGTCTACAAGAGGCCCACTTCAGACCTAGGGACACATACAGACTGAAAGTGAGGGGATGGAAAAAGATATTCGATGCAAATGGAAATCAAAAGAAAGCTGGAGTAGCAATTCTCATACCAGACAAAAGAGACTTTAAAATAAAGACTATTACAAGAGACAAAGAAGGACACTACATAATGATCAAGGGATCAATCCAAGAAGAAGATATAACAATTGTAAATATTTATGCACCCAACATAGGAGCACCTCAATACATAAGGCAAATACTAACAGCCATAAAAGGGGAAATTGACAGTAACACAATCATAGTAGGGGACTTTAACACCCCACTTTCACCAATGGACAGATCATCCAAAATGAAAATAAATAAGAAAACACAAGCTTTAAATGATACATTAAACAAGATGGACTTAATTGATATTTCTAGGACATCCCATCCAAAAACAACAGAATACACATTCTTCTCAAGTGCTCATGGAACATTCTCCAGGATAGATCATATCTTGGGTCACAAATCAAGCCTTGGTAAATTTAAGAAAACTGAAATCGTATCAAGTATCTTTTCCAAACCACAACGCTATGAGACTAGATATCAATTACAGGAAAAAATCTGTAAGAAATACAAACACATGGAGGCTAAACAATACACTACTTAATAACCAAGAGATCACTGAAGAAATCAAAGAGGAAATCAAAAAATACCTAGAAACAAATGACAATGAAAACACAACGACCCAAAACCTATGGGATGCAGCAAAAGCAGTTCTAAGAGGGAAGTTTATAGCAATACAATCCTACCTTAAGAAACAAGAAACATCTCAAATAAACAACCTAACCTTACACCTAAAGCAATTAGAGAAAGAAGAACAAAAAAACCCCAAAGTTAGCAGAAGGAAAGGAATCATAAAGATCAGATCAGAAATAAATGAAAAAGAAATGAAGGAAACGATAGGAAAGATCAATAAAACTAAAAGCTGGTTCTTTGAGAAGATAAACAAAATTGATACACCATTAGCCAGACTTATCAAGAAAAAAAGGGAGAAGACTCAAATCAATAGAATTAGAAATGAAAAAGAAGTAACAACTGACACTGCAGAAATACAAAGGATCATGAGAGATTACTAAAGCAACTATATGCCAATAAAATGGACAATCTGGAAGAAATGGACAAATTCTTAGAAATGCACAACCTTCCGAGACTGAACCAGGAAGAAATAGAAAATATGAACAGACCAATCACAAGCACTGAAATTGAAACTGTGATTAAAAATCTTCCAACAAACAAAAGCCCAGGACCAGATGGCTTCACAGGCGAATTCTATCAAACACTTAGAGAAGAGCTAACACCTATCCTTCTCAAACGCTTCCAAAATACAGCAGAGGGAGGAACACTCCCAAACTCATTCTACGAGGCCACCATCACTCTGATACCAAAACCAGACAAAGATGTGACAAAGAAAGAAAACTACAGGCCAATATCACTGATGAACATAGATGTAAAAATCCTCAACAAAATACTACCAAACAGAATCCAACAGCACATTAAAAGGATCATACACTATGATCAAGTGGGGTTTATCCCAGGAATGCAAGGATTCTTCAATATACACAAATCAATCAACGTGATACACCATATTAACAAACTGAAGGAGAAAAACCATATGATCATCTCAATAGATGCAGAGAAAGCTTTTGAGAAAATTCAACACCCATTTATGATAAAAACCCTCCAGAAAGTAGGCATAGAGGAAACTTTCCTCAACATACTAAAGGCCATATAGGACAATCACACAGCCAACATCGTCCTCAATGGTGAAAAACTGAAACCATTTCCACTAAGATCAGGAACAAGACAAGGCTGCCCACTCTCACCACAATTATTCAACATGGTTTTGGAAGTTTTAGCCATAGCAATCAGAGAAGAAAAAGAAATAAAAGGAATCCAAACTGGAAAAGAAGTAAAGCTGTCACTGTCTGCAGATGACATGATACTATTCATAGAGAATCCTAAAGATGCTACCAGAAAACTCCTAGAGCTAATCAATGAATTTGGTAAAGTAGCAGGATACAAAATTAATGCACAGAAATCTCTTGCATTCCTATTCACTAATGATGAAAAATCTGAAAGTGAAATTAAGAAAACACTCCCATTTACCATTGCAACAAAAAGAATAAAATACCTAGGAATAAACCTACCTAAGGAGACAAAAGACCTGTATGCAGAAAATTATAAGACACTGATGAAAGAAATTAAAGATGATACAAATAGATGGAGAGATATACCATGTTCTTGGATTGGAAGAATCAACATTGTGAAAATGACTCTACTACCTAAAGCAATCTACAGATTCAATGCAATCCCTATCAAACTACCACCGGCATTTTTCACAGAACTAGAACAAAAAATTTCACAATTTGTATGGAAACACAAAAGACCCCCAATAGCCAAAGCAATCTTGAGAAAGTAAAACGGAGTTGGAGGAATCAGGCTCCCTGACTTCAGACTATACTACAAAGCTACAGTAATCAAGACAGTATGGTACTGGCACAAAAACAGAAATATAGATCAATGGAAGAGGATAGAAAGCCCAGAGATAAACCCACGCACATATGGTCACCTTATCTGTGATAAAGGAGGCAAGAATATACAATGGAGGAAAGACAGGCTCTTCAATAAGTGCTGCTGGGAAAACTGGACAGCTACATGTAAAAGAATGAAATTAGAACACTCCCTAACACCATACACAAAAATAAACTCAAAATGGATTAAAGACCTAAATGTAAGGCCAGACACCATCAAACTCTTAGAGGAAAACATAGGCAGAACACTCTATGACATAAATCACAGCAAGATCCTTTTTGACCCAACTCCTAGAGAAATGGAAATAAAAACAAAAATAAACAAATGGGACCTAATGAAACTTAAAAGCTTTTGCACAGCAAAGGAAATCATAAACAAGACCAAAAGACAACCCTCAGAATGGGAGAAAATATTTGCAAATGAAGCAACTGACAAAGGATTAATCTCCAAGATTTACAAGCAGCTCATGCAGCTCAATAACAAAAAAACAAACAACCCAATCCAAAAATGGGCAGAAGACCTAAATAGACATTTCTCCAAAGAAGATATACAGATTGCCAACAAACACATGAAAGAATGCTCAACATCATTAATCATTAGAGAAATGCAAATCAAAACTACAATGAGATATCATCTCACACCAGTCAGAATGGCCATCATCAAAAAATCTACAAACAATAAATGCTGGAGAGGGTGTGGAGGAAAGGGAACCCTCTTGCAATGTTGGTGGGAATGTAAATTGATACAGTCACTATGGAGAACAGTATGGAGGTTCCTTAAAAAACTAAAAATAGAACTACCATACGACCCAGCAATCCCACTACTGGGCATATACCCTGAGAAAACCTTAATTCAAAAAGAGTCATGTACCAAAATGTTCATTGCAGCTCTATTTACAATAGCCAGGACATGGAAGCAACCTAAGTGTCCATCAACAGATGAATGGATAAAGAAGATGTGGCACATATATACAGTGGAATATTACTCAGCCATAAAAAGGAACAAAACAGTTATTTGTAGTGAGGTGGATGGACCTAGAGACTGTCATACAGAGTGAAGTAAGTCAGAAAGAGAAAAACAAATACCTCATGCTAACACATATATATGGAATCTAAAAAAAAGAAGAAAAAAAAAATAGGTCAGAAGAACCTAGGGCCAAGACGGGAATAAAGATGCAGACCTACTAGAGAATGGACTTGAGGATACGGGGAGGGGGAAGGGTAAGCTGGGACAAAGTGAGAGAGTGGCATGGACATATATACACTACCAAACGTAAAATAGATAGCTAGTGGGAAGCAGCCGCATAGCACAGGGAGATCAGCTCGGTGCTTTGTGACCACCTAGAGGGGTGGGATAGGGTGGGTGGGAGAGAGGGAGATGCAAGAGGGAAGAGATATGGGGACATATGTAGATGTATAATTGATTCACTTTGTTATAAAGCAGAAACTAACACACCATTGTAAAGCAATTATACTCCAATGAAGATGTTAAGAAAAAAAAACCCACAGTGTTGAAGGCAAACATAACAATGAAGAAAAAAAAAATTTCAATAAAAAATAAACTTAAAAAATAAAATAAAATCAAAACCTAAAAAAGAAAACCCAGAGGTTAATTCCTACCCACCTGCTCCTAGATGTTGCCTAATTTCTCATGCCTCCTGAAAGAGAGAGAAGTCCAGACAACAACTGCATTAGTTATCTATCTACATAATAAATTACCACCAACTTAGTGGCTTAAAACAATACATGTGTATTATTATCTCAGTTTCTGTGAGTCAGGAATCTGAATATGGCTGGGATGGGCCCTTTGCTTCAGGGTCTCTCACAAGCCTGCAATCAAAGTGTCAGCTAGAGCTACAGTCTCATCTGAAGGCTCAGCTGTGGAAGGCTCTACTTCAAATCTTACATGGTTGTTTGCAGAATTCAGTTACAGGACAGTTGATGGACTGAGGACTCATTTCCTCACTGTTTTTTGGCCAGAGTCCCCTCTCTGTTACTTGCCACATGGGCCTTTCCAAAATCACAGCATTCTTCATCAAAGATACAAACCAAGAAGACAATAAAGAGAGTCTGCACGCAGGACAACAGTGAAACCTTTTGTAACCTAATGATGGAAGTAACATTTCATCACCTTTGTCATGGTTAGAAGCAAGTCCCTACATCTAGCCTATACTCAAGGGGTGGCTATTACACAAGGGCATGAATGCCAGAAGATGGGAAAGATTGAGGGCCATCTTAGAGTCTGCCTGTCACAATAATGTATAGGTAATTATACAGAATTTGCTTCTATCTATGGGGGAAAATTACCTGGGCCAAATATGTAAGAAAATATGCTTTCAACACCCAATCCATATACTCCAACTTTTAAAATTTGGACTCACTGATTAATTGCATATGTTTTATGCCTGATAGATTCCTATTAAAACTGGCATAAAAGCCGAGAGTATTCAAATCATGAATAGATACTCTCTGATTATATAACCCAAGGCAACAAGAAATAGCTATGCTGAAAATTTTCAAAACTGACAGCCAAACTACTTCAAATTGCTGTGCTGTTCAAGGTGATTTCAAATAGAAATCATTGGTCTGCGTATCTGAACCCTGGCAACCCTCACCTTCACTACACTCTCAATACAACATAAACCTAAATGCTTAATAGATCAACTATTATATGCTCTTTCTTAATTCCCACATCCAGGACTGAAAATCTGGTAATATTAAAAAAATCGTTTACCTTATAAGCTGTAGTGGCCACTACTGAAAAGTAATGCAAAGTATCACAACCACAATCACAGTTTAGTAGTTTATCTTTTAAGTAGAAAAATAAATTTAAAAAAATAACTTCTCTTAGAATTAACTTTTGCTGGTGGTCATTATTCCAAAATCTCTTCCCTTACTTTGGAATCCTGCCAGCTGAAGAACACCATTTCTGTGATACCTTTGGAAACGTCACCGTTATTTGAAGCATATCCCCAAACTAACTTTACTTAGGAGACTAAGTCCTAGGTGTCACTCAACCTACATGCTCCTTTTCTGAGCAGGAGGGACCCATGTTTATTCCATGAGGCTCTCCCTACCCAGCTGGATGAACCAAACCTGACCCAAGCTGGACCAACCAGACTCTCTTTCTTTCCAAGGAACCTAAAAATGGGATAGAGGGACACTACCCAGTTGACTCATAGCACAGAAGTTCTGAGTACATTACCTGTTTAGGGCTGGAGAAGAAAGCCATGTTGAGGCCATAGATACTGTGATGGTTAATTTTATGGGTCAACTTAATTGGGCCATGGGGTGAACAGATATTTGGTCAAACATTATTCTGGGTATGTCTGTGAAGTGTTTCTAGATGAGATTAACATTTGAAATAGTAGACTGAGTCAAGGAGACTACCCTCCCCAATGTGGATGGGCCTAGTCCGATCAGTTGAAGGTGTACATAGAACAAAAGGTGGATCCTCCCACAAGCAAGGAGGAACATTTCCTGCCTGACAGCTTTGAGCTGGGACCTCAGTCTTTTCCAGCCTTTGGACTCAAACTGAAACATTGACTCTGCTTGAATCTCGAGGCTGCCTGCTTTTGGACTGGCACTTACACCACAGGCTCTCCTCGTTCTCAGGCCTTCATACTTGGACTAGAACTAAACCATCAGCCCTCCTGGGTACCCAGCTTGCCGACTGCAGATTCTGGTACTTCTCTGCGTACATACTTGCATGAGCCAATACTTCATAATAAATAAACAAAAAAATAAATATATCCTATTGGTTCTATTTCTCTGGAGAACCTTGACTAATACAGACACACACACACACATACACACACACACACACACACACACACACACACCAGAAAATCAATCTGCAGGAAGAAGAATGAAGTAATGTGCAAACAGAAGCAGCAGAGATAAAAAATCACATTGCCTAGAGGGAAGGAGTGTGGAGAAGTATCGTGTTCTTATAGTCCTTCAAAAGATCTTGTGGTCCATCCTCTTCTGGGGTGCCATGAAACACCCTTGGTTCCTTATAATAAATCCCCTTTTACATAAGCTAGCCCAGTGCATTTCAGTTACCTGAAACCAAAAGAGGCTTGAATAAGGTACTTGGTGAATCAGTACACATGCAACAGAAGGCCCTGGTCTCCAGCTCGGCCCCTGTAACCTGACTCATCCCAATAGAAGACAGTAGGATGGTTAAGACCCAAGGCACTCGGTTCAGACAGTACCTGGATTCAATTCCCAGCTTTGCCACATACTAGCCACATGACTGCTGCTAAATTACTCACCTCTTCAAACCTTAGTTTTCTTAATCTAATGTCACATAGGGTTGTTACAAGGATTAAAGGGAACTGAGCTCCAGGGCCATCATGTTAGGCCTTCTGGATTGTTCTCTAGTTGCATGGCCCAGCAGCTCTGCTCAGTGCAGCAGCTAGCCCAGAGTAAGGGTTCAAAAAAATTAGCTGTATCTTTTTTATATCACATTGCCTACCTGACTGCCACCAAAACCACTATCTTAATCAAGTAAGGAGGAACACTTTTAACACAAATTGACACAAACACCTGCAACAATTTACTTGACAGTGATTTTCTGCTTCAGCTCACTGTTCTCTTCAAAATAAATATATACAAGACACTACACTACTATATAGTAGAAATTATGGTAGACATAATTATGTCTTTCAGGAAATCGTACTCAACTGCCAAGAGCCTAGGCTGTTGAGGCAAACCCTGTGCCAGAAAACCAAAACAACATCCTATAAAAGTACTTAGGGTTCCGAAGTCAGTGAGGCATGGGCTAAAATACCCATGTGTTCTTGGTCAAGTTACTTGATCTTTCTAAGCCTCTCTTTCCTCATGTTTTCAGTGGGGATACTTCATAGAGCTGGGAAGGATTAAATTAAAATATGTGAAGCTAAGCACAGTTATACAAAATACAAAGTGCTAAATAATTGCTAGCTCACTTATATCCAACCGTAGAACAACCAGAAACTGATATATTCTACCTAATAATATACTAACAATCACTCAATGGCCCCAAGAAATAATTTTGAAAGACATAACTTACATGGGGCTAATCCTGTCAAGTAGGTTGAACTACTTTACCTTAAAGAAGTTGAGTAAGATGCCGAATTTAAACGCAATTAAACTTTCCCCTAAATGTAGGGCAACCCTGCCTTCATTCCAGTTCATCCTGGGTAGTCCTGGGCATAATTATTAATAGGGCCCCATTTCACTTTTGAAAGTGTCCTGGTTTGGATAATAAATTATATGATCACCCTATCTATAGTAAAATCTTTAGATGGAAGACAAACTTAAAAGATGTTATTTCATCTCAAGGCTTGTTTATTGTGTTTTAATTTTTTTCTCTCTAGCTTTTGAGGCAAACCGTGAAAACAGAATTTAGGATTCTACATCCACACAACAAGTAGCTTTTCAAACTGCCCAGACTTGGGAGTTATGACTAAGCTGGCCTTTACTTCAAAGGACAAATCTGTGAACAAATAGGGTATCGGGATGAGGCCATTCCATTCAGCAGCAGGTGCTGTGGATTATGGAGAGCCATACTGCCCCTGGAATTAGGAAGAACAATACTTTACATGCGTCCGACAGTTTACAGTGTAAAATGCATTCTCACATGTATCATCAAATTTAACTCTCAAGAGCAAACGCGTTTTCTGTTCCACAATTTCATGCGTGCGTGAGATTTCCACACAAGTGGGTAACCACTTGGGAAACCTATGCGTGCAGCTCACAAGTTCTCTGATGCTCACTTCTCCCTACCCACAATCCCCAGTTCCTGTCTTCCTCAGTTCCTTGACTCTTGCTTTCCATCCACTCCCAAGGATTTGAAAACCAGGTTTTTGACCTTCTTCTCCCACTCTGAACCCTGCCCTCCACCTCCATCCCACCCTCAGGCCATGATGTCCAGGTTTGTTTACCAGCCTCAAGAAACCGAAGCCAAAGATGAAAGGTGTTCTGGACACACTCCTACCAAAGACATGTCGCCAGGTCTGCCCTTTACCTAGACCCTGCCCATTTGGAAAGGAGCATAAGACATAACCCCCATTTTACAGATGAGAAAACTGAGTCAGGGAGGTCAAGTGGCTTGCCCAATGTTACACACCAGCAAAGTGTGAACCAGATGTGGGTCTTCTGAGTCTAGTGTCCATGCTCTTTCTCTTATACTAATGCTTCTCAAATTTCAGTGTGCACTTGCAAGGTCAGCTGCATAATTTACAGGGACCAAAATGAAAATGCTGGATCCCTTGTTCAAAAAGGAGGAAAACAGCATTTTCCTTTCTTCTCCCATCTCTTGACTTGCCATGGTATTTTTTATTTGCTATTTAACACTGGGCTGCTTCCAAACAGGGATACTCACAGAGTGAATGCAGGCCTTCAAAGGCGCCCAGATCCTCACCCATAATTGGGCATGTGGGGCACACACATCTGACCCTGACTTCCCCACACCAATGCTCAGGTTCCTGCTGAGGGCAGAGGGCAGTAGTGGACACTGGGGCGAGGGAGCCAGTGGCCATCCTGGCCAGATGTGGAACTACGTATGAACTGAGAGTCGAAGCTCCCCTCCCCCCGCAAGCACCAGTGTCCCACCAGACTTCACTTACAAAACACAATTTCAGAGATAAAATTAGTAATAATGTCAAGTCAGTGACCACAGAGCATTATACCCCAAGCACAGTGCACCCCTTCTGAGACAGGGCACTGTGCAGTCACCCTTAAGCCAGCCCTGAGCACAAGAATCACCTGGGATCTTTTAAAATGCAAGATCCGACTCAGCAGATCTGGGGTAGCCCTGGGACTGTGCATTTCTAACCAGCTCCCAGAGGATGCTAACACTGTTGGCCTCAGACTATCCTTGAGTATCAAGATCCTGCACCAAAAGTCTCATTTTTTAACCTGTTTATTATGTCAGAGCCAATTACACACCTTCTATTTCTTTCATTATTCAAATAATGCAGCCATGAAAATAGGTATTAAATACAAGTCACCATCCATTGTATCCTTAAAATCTGATGTGTCAGAAGTAGCAAATCTATTCATATATTTATGATATCCTCCGGCCTGGGTTTAAAGACTTCATGCTTGCACATATACCGATGTCACTCAGGTGGCCATCACACAAAGGCTTCCTGATTCCTGCTCAGGTAGACAATGCTCTCCCTGCTCAAAAGGACCTATTGTTGAAAAGTGTCAAGTACAATTTTCTAAAACAGGAGCAAGGGCCCATATCCTCAGCTCATGGATAGAAATGATGGCTGAACGGTTTTGAGTTTTTAAAGATATACTTTTTCAGGAATGGCAGCAACCTTAGACTCTACTGAAGAGAGGGGGCAAGATTTCTCAGAATTCCTGTAGCAGGAACTCTCAGATTATGGAGTCCTATTCAATGGCAACCCATGCAGCACATGAAAAATGAGATCTCTAGAAAACTGAGCCTCAGTCTCTTCATCCCTAAAATGGGGCCAATTACACTTGCCTTAGCTCATGGGATTATGCCTTTGATTAAATCATATGAAAGAGTCACTATGAAAGGTTATGAACTACAAAGTACTTTACAAATCCAAAGTTGTTGCTGTTTAACAGCCTTAGAAAATGCTATAGGTTACTAACGGATGTAACATTTCAAGGTCATGCCCCACAGCATTTGAGGTGTGTGTAGAAGGTAGGGGTGTTAACGGAATATATTCTTTTAAAGGTGGAATGTTATGAGACTGACAAACCACTTTCATAACTGGAACAAATTGTGCTTGCCATTCAGTAATACTTGGAAATTCATCATCAATCTGACTTATACTCAGCATCAATAAATCACACAAAGTGAACCCTGTGCAGACCAAAGAGTAAACAAAAGTAAACATTGTGTTTCACCTGTCTTGTTTGGCAAGATGAAATGAAAACTCTGGCTACCTCAACTGGAATAAAGCCTTTAGTCTCTCACTAGTTTGGTTATTTTTGGAACCTTTTATGGAATATTAACTTTATTTGCTCTAATTCTGCAGGAAGCCACACTGGAAGTGCAAGGAAATATAAATGATTAAAAAGCAGAAGTAGGGGGGAAAAAAGTAACCACATATTTTGCCCCAACTTTCTTAAGCTAATATATCAACTGTATCTCTTCAAAAATGTGGGATTCCCCAATTGCTATTCTTGCCCCACTTCTAACATGACTACACTCAACATGGTTCACTCAGTGGTGTTAGCAGATTTTTTTTTTATTGTCTGTTGTTTTACCAGGGATCAACATAAGTAAAGGAATGATATAGGAACGTAACTTTTTAAATCAGTGGCAGTATTTTACAATTTTCTGATGTAGCAGTGTGGGAAAACTATGAAGCTAGTTGACCCACTAAGGAATCAAGCTCTAACCTAAGCTCCAGGTTATAACCAATTAAATTAGTAAACCACAAACAATAAAGAATAAAAATAAAACTTGATGTATTATTTAAAGTACACTAGTTTTTAGACCTCCCAGGCTCACACGACACATTTTCTTAGACCAGGTCTTTATAAGAGACACCAGCCTTAAGTGACACAAAAGAGTTTTTAAATCGCAATTAGTTTAGTGTCCTTTGTTGATATTATTCTGCTTTTTCTGACCAACAATAATGAATAACCCACAAGCACTAATGAATAACTAACTCCCTTTGTCTCCAAGGACAGCAGAGCCCAACAAGAAATGTCACAGGCCCCGAAGAAAAATAAAAAACCTTTACAATGAAAATCTTCCCAATTATATAGTTCTAGGGGTACTGCGAATGTGGAATTGTCTTAAATATTTAAACAGCTATGTCAAACGTGCTTATAGTGAGGATCATAAAACTGATTTCCTAGATGCTTTGAAAAATGCATTTCTCCCAGTCTAATTACAGTCTGTAACTGTTGAGCAGGAAGTAGGGAGAAATGCCATTAGTGGTACAATATAACTTAGATTCTGTACTCACCAATTCTAGGAGGGCCAGAAAGTTGTCAACTGCAGAAAGTCCTCCAAACTCACTCACTCACCGGCAGAGATAAATATGAAAATTCTTATCTCAGCACATTAAAAATTGACATGTAGTAAGAAATCATCTCTAAAACAAATTTCTATATCTTAGAAATATAAAGCTAAAAGTAACTTTTTTCTCTGTTGTAGTACAAAGCAAATAAACAAATACACTCATGTTCCTGAGAACCAGGGTTCTCACTGACAAATTCGCAATGAGGAAGTGTGAGGAAGAACTCTGTGATGTATTTTAACGGGAACTCATTATCTTGGTCTGGTGTATTTCCTCACTCGGTCCACAGAAAGGACCTAGAAGCAATGACACCCCAGAGCCAGTAAGAACACCTTTTCATCCGGTTTCCCAAATATCAATTCCCACTAAAAGGAACCTGAACTTTTTGGAAAAATGGCTGATTCCAGGTCTGGGGCAGGGAAGTATAAATGAGCCTAGAACTTCTTGCTATGTCTCAAACCAAGGAAGTACTTAATGGGAACATGTCAAAAGGACATAGAACTGACTTGAAGGGGCTCCCGCTGGCCAATTCTGGGACAGTTTGAGCATCAGAAAAAACAGTGATGGTAGTGAATTATAGCACAGTGAATTTTTTAAAAGAATGCATGAATCTGCAATGACTCTAAAAGAGAAGGGAGAGAAGCTCTCCTTTCCAGAAGAATACCAGATAATAAACCTAGAAAGAATGATAAAATCAGAAAATAACCATTATGCAATCAGCAGCATAACTGATTCAGACAAGGATCATCAATAAATGCTATGAAAGGCTGTTACAGAATAAGATATTCACATACGATTATTTGTTAATTCTGAAAAGTGTCCTTTGCAATGTAGAGATCTGGTGACACCACCTTAGACAGACAACCAAAAGCAGCATCACAAATACTAGGACAAATGAAGATTTAGTGCTTCTTGGTATGACACAACGGGTGGTGCACAAATCACCTATGTAGTATTCCTGCCAAAAATGTTTAACCTGAACCGAACCATGAAGAGATGAACAGACAAATCAGATTGTGAGACAAGATAGCTGACCTGAACTCTTTAAAAGTATCAACACATTTTGTCATGAAACACAAAAAAAAGGCAGGGGGAGAGGGCCATTCTAGATTAAAGGACACCAGAGAGACATGACAACCAAATGTAATGCATGATCTTTGATTAGATCCTAGATGGCTAGGGGAAAAAATGGCTACAAAGAATACTAGATTATAAGAGGGGGAAGAAAATAATACTTTATATTATAAGTAATAATTAAGTAAAGTAAAATATATAGTGAATCTGAATATGAACTATATTTTAAGATACAACTGTTTATAAATAATACTGCTGTATCAAAGCTATATTTCTTGGTTATGATTAATGTATGTTAGTTATATGGCATGAAAGATACCTGCTTAGGAATTTTGGGGTAAAGGGTCACAATGTCTGCAACCTACTCGCAAGTGTTTCAACTTACTTGAGAGAGAGATAAAGGAGGCAAATGCTAAAAAGTAAAATACAATAGAACGTAATACAAAATGATATAAGACAAAATCTAACTTTTTTAAAAAGATATACTCAGGAACCAAGAATAAGTTTTATTTAAGAGATCAGTTATGTACAATTGGCTAATTAAGTGGAAGTAGTTGAGTGTGGCTCCTGAAAAAGCCAATTAAAGGAGGTAGATTGCAGGGGAATAGTCCCCTTTGACTTTTTGCCTTTTGTCCTTCTTCCTTCCTCCTTCAGCCTCCTCAGAAGACAGAACTCATAGAGATGCTGCAGTGAGGCAGCCCCTGTGCAACCGAGAGGGAAAGACTAAGGGAAGCTCCATGATCTTGGGGCTGTCTTCCTTGAGCTTCTAACTATTAGCAGCAATCACCTACCTTTGCTCTTTCTGTGAGAAAAATGAACTCCTATGACATAGGGTCCCAGATGTTCTCAGTTCATGGCATTCTTAGCGTCTTGGTAATTTTTTCATGGCGCCCCAGGCCAAAAGGAACACCTAACAGTTCTGTTTATTAAGTAGTTAGGAATAGTAATTATGTACTAATAACTTATTAGCTGTCTGAAAAAATAACACATCAATTTTTTAAAAAGCATTTTTATTTCATTTTTAAATAACTACAACTACTAATGGGATGTGCATTTCAATTATGCCTTCTACTACTTCTCAAACCTTGGAATCAGATTGGACATCACCACCTTCATCTCCTAGTCCACATTGATTTTCACTTAGTATGTGCTTTTTTTATTGTGGTAAATTATACATAACATAAAATTTACCATCTTAACCATTTCTTAAGTGTACAGTTTAGTGGCATTAAATATATTCACACTGTTGTACAATCATCACCACTTTTCAGCTTCCCAAACTGAAACTCTGTACCCATTAAACTATAGCTCCCCATTCTCTCCTCCCCTAATCCACAGTAACCACCATTCTACTTCCTGTCTCTATGACTATTTTAGGAGCCTCATGTAAGAGGAATCGGAATCATACAGTATTTGTCCTTTTGTGTCTGGCATATTTCACTAGCATAATGTCTTAAAGGTTCATCCATGTTGTAGCATATAACAGAATTTCCTTCCATTTGAAGGCTGAATAATATTCCATTGTATAGATATGACACATTTTGTTTACCCATTCATACACTGATGTATACTTGGGTTATTTCTACCTTTAGCTATTGTGAAAAATGTTGCTCTGAACATGAATGTACAAACTACTTGCTTTTTTTAATCACAACTACCAAATATGTAGTTTCTCAAAGGTACAATATCATCAAAAAGAACATACTGCAATCTCATGGTGAAACTGTAAGCCTCCTCAAACTAAGTGGTCTGCCTGGTGTTCAGGGATGTCACATATCCCATGTTTCCTGCAAACTTTAAAATATCTCGTGGCTCCCTCTGAGTCTCCTGTGGTACCCCAGTGCCCTCGGCACACTATTTGGGAACCACACCCTACAGTGTTAAAGCCATGGTTATTTGAGTTTTTATATGAGCAGAACTCAATCCTTAAGTAACATAAACATTACAATCAAGTTTATATTTCTCATGAGGCTCCCGCTGGAAATTTTCGAGTCTTCAAAAAGTCAGATGTCTGTCTGTATGACAATCCCCAGGTAACTTATTCTATCGGAGATATACAGAAAAATAAATAGATATATCAATAGATACACCTCCTATTGGTTCTGTTTCTCTGGAGAACCCTAATACACCCACAGAGTCACAGGTTCTTTGGCACTTATCCTTTTGGATCATGACACTGTCAATAGTGCATGGGAAAGCAGTGGCAAAATCAGGGAGAGATGTCAACCTCAAGTTTATCACATCATCCCCTAGGTTAAAATCCTTCCACAGCTTGCCAGTGTCCTCAAGATAGATCCAAACTCCTTGGTATGGCACTCATGACCCTTCATCTGGCTACTGCTTATTCTTTTCCAGCCTCATCTCTTACCAGAGTCTCTGCACCTCCCCTCAATGTGAAACCAGATAGAAGTCCATGAAATGCACCATGATCTCTCCCCTCCAGGTTTTGAGCGTGCTTTTCTCCCTACCCAGACTAAGTTCCAGACAGCCCCTGCCCCTTCACACACACACAGAGGACATACTCTTCCATGACTGTAAGGCTAGCTCCTCATCCTTCAGGTGTCTGCCTAGATACCCTACTCTCCTCCCAGATCCACTTTTCAAGCACTGGCTGGGAACCCCTCCAAATGTTGCCACATCACCCTGACTGTATCTCTACCAGAGCCTTAACTATGCTTTATTCTAACTGTCCATTTATTTTTTCTGAGTTCTCAACTCCTTGAGGGCCAGGACTATGTTTTATTGGCTATTATATCTCCAAAACAGTGGCTCACCCATAACATATGCTCAATAATTATTTGTAGAGCAAATGATTGGATGAAGCTCAAACAGTCCCAGATCACCATTCTCAAACAGTTACTGGCTTAGTTTAGGAATTGTTATCCAAGATCTGAAAGGGACACATTCAGCCACTCCTGGCACCATCCAGACCACTAGCGGTATCCAAGCTGCAAGGCAAGGGGGAATAATAATACAGTTGTCCTCAACCCCTTACCCATGCCCATGCATGTCCCAATCATGCAGATCCAGAACAGGCACTGCAAACTTGTAAGCTGAGCAAGGAGCCAGAAAACAGAAAAGAAGAGAATCAGGAAGCAGTGCTAATTTTTACATGAGTTCCAAGATGTATTAACCCTGAGAGTTCGTTATTCCTTAAGTACCTGAAGCATTTTTTATAAATTACGATTATAATTATAACCACTTCTAATCACTATTAAGGTAATATTCCCAAACTCCTTATTGCCTGGCAGGGCTTATGTTACTTATTCTTTCTAGACCTTAGTTCCCTTATCAGTTAATCAAAAATAGCATACAACTCAGGGCTGTCGTGAGGAATAACTGAGACTATGTATTGGAAAGAACTTAACGTGGTGCCTGACACATGCTAAGTTATGATATAATAAGTGCAAGTTATTAATATTATCACCATTATTATTACCAGTCAGGATTTCAAACACAAGGATATATAAAAGCAAGCTACAGTTCACTAGTCAAGCATGAGCTGAAAGATTTTACTGGGCCTCAGTCCCTGAAAATACAAACACATGAGCTTGACATTAAGAACCTTAGCTTGCCATGTCATGAACATAGCAACCCGACAATGACAGAGCTATTTTAGATGCAGCCCCCAGGGAAAATTTTTCCTATACTTACACTAAATATCAGTAGCTCTGAGAAATAAAACACCTCAAAACCAAGCCTACACCAAAGTAAGTAAAAAAAGAAAAGAAAAAAGTTACACGTTTACTTTTTTTTTTTTAATCTACCCATTTATACCAACTTCTCCATAAACAGAAATACACAGACACTAAAACAAACAACTTTTGGGTTACTTGCCTGATATAAATCATTATTCATCATAATTGGATAAGTTATGAGTTAACTGGGTGAATGGCTACTCACAAGGCTGCTAGTAATGTTACTTGGTGGTATAAACACTTAGTATAAACATTTAAAACTAAATGCTAAAAATACCTAAAGGAATATATAATCATGCTATTTTATATAACAAAGCTATATTTTACATGGGATACATACTCCTTCTTTTTCTAGACCCAATACACATATCATTAGCAATATAACCTCATTAAGTCAATAACAGTTTCTAGAGAGAGCATGTCACTCAAATAATTTGTTATTCTCCAAAAACTATTCTTAATTTAAAACGTATGGTAATTCAAACACTGCTGAATTAAAAGCATTCTCTATGCATTTCAAATTAACAAGTTTTTTCTAGTTCTCAACAAGCACAAAAATACATCTTTTCATTATACTCTTCTAGCTGCCTTCTCTCGTCACTAGCTGTATTATAAAAATTATAGGTTTACGGACTTCCCTGGTGGTGCAGTGGTTAAGAATCCACCTGCCGATGCAGGGGACACGGGTTCGATCCCTGGTCCAGGAAGATCCCATATGCCACGGAGCAACTAAGCCCGTGCGCCACCACTACTGAGCCTGCACTCTAGAGCCCGTGAGCCACAACTAGTGAGCCCTCGTGCCACAACTACTGAAGCCCGCATGCCTAGAGCCTGTGCTCCGCAACAAGAGAAGCCACCACAAGGAGAAGCATGCACACCGCAATGAAGAGTAGCACCCCTGCTCACCGCAACTAGAGAAAGCCTGCGCACAGCAACAAAGACCCAATGCAGCCAAAAATGAATAAATAAAAATTTTTTTAAATTATAGGCTTTGCTCTTAGAATAATTTTTTATCATTTTCTGTACTAGTTCCTCATTTTATTGGCTATTAAAATTTCTCCCTTTTTAATCCTTTTCCTTCCAAACACCACCTTTCTTCTAGCATCCAACTAACATAATGACAGTTCCAGCCACCCATCTCCTCCATGGCCTGCAGAATCCAGCCCCTGGTAAGCCAAGGCAGAGCTTTGTGTATCCAGAGGGCAGGATCATACTAAACTTGCTCTTGCCCTTCCTCTGCCACCACCCACCCTACCTCCCTGTTTCCAATCTTTCTATCTCATCTTCCACTCTATTTCACAGTCCCATGAGATGACACATTTACCACTGTGGTGCCCTCACCCTCACAAATATGTACATGTGTACACGTCCACATCCTTTCCTAGAAAGCTACATATCATTATGAGACTATCAACTTTGACCCTGACACTGAATCATGTATTTTTCCATTGGATTTGCTGGCAGAGAAGAGACAAGGAGGAGAAAAAAAATAGTGTCCACTTTTAAAAGATCCCAAAAAGACAATCCTACCTTTCCCAGATTTTGGAGGAAAGGGGCTTCCAAACTCCTGTTGCTTTGGCTTTAAAGTGTGTGGCCCTGACATGCCTCCAGTCTGGGTGACCTGGAAACGTGGCTTCCCACTGGTGAGCACTTGTCTCCTGGGGCTCAAGGCAGGCAGATGGATGGGGCTCTCATTCATGTTGCTCTGAGGAGCCATCCCTCCTCCTGAGGGCATCTTGAGATGGAGGCTGTTAGCAAGGCTTCCAATGGCAGGGCTTGGTGTGCTGCCACAGGACGAGGGGCCAGGAGTCCCCGAGTGGGCTCGAATGGGAGGAATGTGTTGGCCACTGACCATCCCAGGCCCCTGTGGGGTTCCTGATGTCCGGTGGAGATTCATGCTGCATGACCTTCCATTCATTCTGACAAAACCTGTAGCCAGGTTGGTCAAATATCCAATGACACTAATGATTCCTTTCAGTCAAAGTCCAATAAGTTATCCATGGTGTGGTTTATTAGCCTGTTTAAAAAAATAAATGCAGGCATTTTTAAAAGTAAAAAGGAAAATAAATTACAATGAGTTTTCAACCTGTGTAGCATTCATATCAGGAAGAAAAGAAGCACTCTCAGCAAAACGGTCTTTTATGTAGAACAGGGTTATCGAATACATGGTTCATTGGCAGGCACTCTCCCCTCCTGCACTCGTGGTAGACATGGATTATGGATCACTGCATTGTTTTTTTTGCCACTGAACCCTTCTCAATACAGTGCTCTTGGCAACTATATCCAATCTACTGGTGCCAGCTTGCAAAATGAAACTTATTTTGCTCCGTAGAGGATTTGTCTGTACTAGTTCACATTTGCTACAGTGCATCCTGGGAAACCCAAAAGCATCACCTTCATGAGCTGTGAGACTAGTGCTTCAAAGATTCCAGTAAACAAACAAAAAGCCAACACAGGGCTTCCCTGGTGGTGCAGTGGTTAAGAATCCGCCTGCCAATGCAGGGAACATGGGTTCGAGTTCTGGTCCGGGAAGATCCCACATGCCGCGGAGCAACTAAGCCCATGCGCCACAACTACTGAGCCTGTGCTCTAGAGCCCGTGAGCCACAACTATGAGAGCCCGCGCGCCTAGAGCCCGTGCTCCGCAAGAGGAGAAGCCACCGCAATGAGAGGCCCGCACACCGCAACGAAGAGTAGCCCCCGCTCACCGCAACTAGAGAAAGCTGCACAGCAACCAAGACCCAGTGCAGCCAAAAATAAATTAATTAAAAAAAATTTTTTAAAAGCCGATATAACCTCTAAAAGAGATTATGAGGACATTAAACCATGTCAGATTTTTACTCTATGAGCAATCTTTTTCACAGTCCCTAGATTTACAAAGGATAAAGATAGGCATGGGAATCTCACAAAGGCTTCATATATCCATATATCCAAATATTCACAGCAGCGTTAGAGTCTTGGTTCTATACTGATCCTGAGTTATAAGGATGGAAATAGAATCAACATCACAATACTCTCACCTTCCAGTAAGATCCTAGAAAAGGAAAAGCCTGTGTGAAACGCTATATGGAAAGCATAAGGACAAAACAACCCTTCTAAAGGCGAGTATGTTCATCATGCACCACACACAGTAAACTGACAGTAGTTCCATGAAGCTTCCATCTGCCATCCTACCACTCCCTTCCTCAAGTGGCAGAGGGAGAACCAAAAGTAGTGACATGGCCACAGGACATCATCATCCATCCATATATAATAATGTCAGTACTCCCTGGTTATAAATCGTTAGGAAAGGCCTTTTCCTCCCTTGATCAACAGTTCCCCAAAATATGTGTAATAACGTGACTAAGTGCCACTACTCCAAATAAATGACCGACATAGTCACGATCTGTATTCTTTTATACAGACATGATAGTCATGGAAAGAAGCCAAAGCTGAACAAACACAAGAAATACAGACTGAGTGAAAAGTAGTAATGGCCAGATATCCTGAACTGGATGATTCCTACTTTTTCTCTATGATCCACTCAATGTCTTAGACGAATATTTCCAACTCAACTCCCAAATGAATGCTCCATAAATCATCAAGTACAAGATATCAAGGACAGCAAACCTTTTGTGAAGAATTTTTTTGTTTTATTGTTTTAGAAAATAAAAAATACAGGTATCCCTTGCTTTTCAACATTTCAACTTACGTCACTTTGCTTTTACAAAACTTACCTAACTACCTGTTTTCACTAACCAAAAGAAATTTGAGGAGGATTTTCACTTTTATGAAAAAAGGTGAAAAGCAAAAACAGCTTTAGCATTTGTTCTGCAGGGGTCCATTATAGAGGCAGTACTCACCCCAAGCAGTGAGAGTGCTCCTTCGCTGGGAACTACGCTCAGCATCTCAACTTCAAGCCTCCAGAGCGTTGAACTGGGTCTGTGAGCATCTGTGCTTTATCTCAGTTTATTTTGTGCATCCCTTAGCAACATGTGTCCTAAGGTAATTGCTTCTTTGTTTTATGCCATTTCAGCTGATGAAAGATTTCATAGGAACACTCTACTTTCAGATAGCAGGGGAAACCTGTAGTATTTAATTTTAAAGCCAAGCACTCACTGTGCCTTCTGCAAAGTTGACTGTGTATGCCCATATGTTGAGGAACTTCCAAAATTACCAACAATATAAATCTGGAATGTTTTCTTCACCTTTATCAAGTCTCCATTTTATTAAGAATTCTATCAGTCTGCCACATTTAATACTGACATGCCTCCTCGGAAACAATCCTAGGTCTCACTCCTGTCCTTCCCTCCACTACAGTGGCCAAGAAGGGACAAATAAATCTAATGCAGATTATCCAAAACTGCATCATTTAAGTTTGTTTATGGAACAATAAGAAATGAACCCTGGTATCAGACTGGCTGTAAGTTTTTTTTTTAATGCTGGAAAAATTCCAATGCCTTTTCTGCTGCATCCATTTAGAAGAATTCAAGTATACTACCAGCTGGTCTGTTGATTCACTGGTTGATTGTGGGCAAGAGTCATTTAATGTCTCTGTACTTTGCCAGATGATATTGGCCATCTATTCTCCATTCATTGATAAAACAGTGTTTTCTGAGGCACTTTGAACCCTGCAGAAGAAAGCACTTATTCAGTACCAACCAAAAAAAAAAAAAAAAAGGCAAAATAAATATGTTGTATTGGCAATTTGTTGAAAATGAGGAATTATCCAATATGACTGGAAATATGAGTCACTAAGACCATGGGCCAAGTGACAAGTTTCTGCAGATTTGCAGACTATGCCCATTTCCAGGTTTTTTAAAAATAAGGGAGTCGATTTTGGCAGCAAGATCATATATAAGCAGGAATTCTCATGAAAAATCTGGGTAAAAACATGTAAGTAAGTACTAAGCATTAGGTTAGATCATTAAGAAGGTGAGTTTGTAACAAGGAAAAATAATTAAAGAACTGAGAACTTAATTATCAGAACTCATACCTGCCCAGATATTTATTTTATTTTTATTTTTTATAAACCACACTCCTGTTTTAAATAGCTTTAGGGTGAAAGTAAAAACAACAACAAAAATGTACTTAAATTTTATTACTAAAAAAGCTATAGCCAGAAAGTAAAGTGATTAATACCATAAAGAAAAACCAATAGGTCAATGGTGTGTGAGCTGAGAAAAACCAGCCTCAAGACAAAAATAAAATAAACTGTATGAGAAAATATGCCAAATAATCCAGTTTTCACATTAATTACAGCAACAGATTTTTTAAGCATTAGACACCAGAATTTAAAAATCAATTTGTTTATTCATATTATATAATATTTTACGTGCTTTTTGGCCAGGTCATATGATCATATATAATTCTAAGCTCACTTGGTAACAAAAAAGGAATAAACAGCTAACTTTTAAGAAAGACCCATCCTCACTGAGTCGGAGTGAACAGAGTACTCAACTAGAAGTTAGGACACCTGAATTCTAATTGTGGCAAATCATTTATAACATCTCTGGACAGTTTTTCATCCACAAAATGAAGAATTTGGTGATAATCACTTGAAATTTTGTTCTTCCAGATAATTAAGAAAAGGAAGATTATGGAAAATACTCATTAACTATGATGAAGGATAAATATGTAGATTTTTATACCTATGGCACTTAAATCAAAGGGATTGGGTGGATATGAAAGCAAAAGTAACAGTAATCTCTACTGTCTCCATCACATCAGCGATGTGCTGAAAGACAACACCCACCTTGAAAAATGAACACTGGGGTCAAATTTTCCTACACTTTGCCAGAAAGTAAAATCACAACTAATCACTATCAAAACCTGACTGGTAGGATTCCACTGGAAGAGCATCTTTCTATTTAAAAACTTAATCAAGTTCTCCACCATTACTTTCTCCTCTGTCCTCCATCCAACTACTCTAAACCCAGGCATCAACAGAAATAAAGAAGAAAAAGAAAAAGCATGGAACGCCTGGAAGTATAAATTTAGGGTACTTTGGATCTGACATATTAATACATTTAGATTTTTAATACTCCTTTGGTTCAAACAATGAAAATGTTCATTCATTCTGCTATATGAGTCAACATAAGTTAATAAATCTTTCCTTTCGGCCACTTGAAAATTCTTAAAACACATTCTTGTAAGTCAAGTCAGAGAGGAAGTTACTTAACTCCTAAGGAAACCAAGACACAAAATCACTTAATGATAATTTCATTAGATTTCTGGAAAAGCTATGACTTTAATCAAAATACAAGATCATGACTCTACCTTCTACCCAAAGCTCAAGGCACTGTGCCTTGTGGATTAAAAGATTACACAGAACAATGTTAACTCATCCCTTCAAGAAAATTCCAAAAACACGAGTTCCATAATGTCTATTTACAGCCAAAAGCCCTTTCTTAGTTAATATTATTAATAGACTCATCTAGAGTCATAATTCATCTGATGAGCCAGTTAATTATTAATTTTCATACATCATTTCATTTCCTTAGGCTACATTTAGCCTTTGTTACATTTTCCATTCCTTATGCCACAAGCATTTCTTACCCTGCATAGAAAACCTGATAATGAGACACGAAATGCTGGTCAGCAAACAAACTGCTCCTGGGCTGGCTTCTTATATATATACGTCTAAACCATCTAAAATAGAGTTTTTATTGATTCTTTTTATTTTTCCCCCTTTGGGTTAATGATTGTATAATTTCATTAACATTGCCTTTTCAACATCACTGCCTTGATCGCTAATAGGCCCGTGCTATTCCCATGGGTTTCTCTAGTTACAGCTCTGTAGCCACAAGAATATAGAAATGAAAAGCCTATTGATAGATAATATAAGTTATTCTCATGCACGGCTGCAGTGTGAAGCACATTTTGCAATTCAATCAAGGACAGATAGAGCTGAATGTTCTTAGATCCTAGGAGTTCATTTTAATAAGCAGAATGTACCTTGTCCTAACACAGGTGACTGACTCCTCAGAAAAGATTGTATAAACAAAAACCAATCGTGTAAGTCATTTTATTGGCAACAATATAAACACAGCTATATTAGATGTCACCAATAAATCAAAATTATTCTTGTCTGCAATTTTAACAAGAGGAAAGTGCAAACATGTGCCTGTGAAGCTGGAGGATACTATAGAGGAAATGCATTGGATGCATACAATATCATTTCTCTAAATTTAAAGTATATTAAGTAACCAGCAACAAAGTTTAGTTGATCATTTCTGTGTTTTCATAACTTTATACAGTGAGACTGACAGACTCACAGACTTTACAACAGAAGTTACACAGAAACAGTGATGGAATAATTCCACATCTGGGATGTGGAGTGGAAACTTAGGTTGGTTACACCTTGTAACCAGTACATATAGACCATATAGTCACTTGGGCACTCCCAATGTCTAATATAGGTAATTTGAGAATATTAACATATTTATTTTGAATACTAAGATGTTTATAGCTATTACTCAAGCAATATAATCACCAATAAAATGAAATCGAAGAAGTTTAGCTTTGAGTTATACCATACTTCACTTAAAAGTATGAAGACAGATCAGTGTTCCCTTCAGAAATTCAAGACCATTCTACCAAAGACCACTCAGAAAAGATAATATAATGAACTTATGGATCCCATCTAATAGAATTCCTGACTCTGTTTTAATCTGTGATTACAACCCTTTGCTATCAAATTAGAGATATACACATTTTAACTTTTTTATATAAAATTTTCTCAAAAATAAAAATAATCTTCCCTAAATTTATGGAGTAAAATATCTGGCAGTGCCTTTTTAATCAAATTAGTGGCTACAATACTAAAAATGTGGGTAGTAAATATGGACAGGACACTGAGGAAAGGAAGGGAAGGGAAAGGGAGAAGAGGGACAGAAAGAAGGAGAGGAGGGTGGAGGGGAGGGGAAGGGAGTGCTAAAAAATGACCAAATCTAATGCAGGAATTTATTCTGTAGTTAGTTAATCCTAACTTAAAAATGAGAAGCAGCATTGAGAACATTCCACACGATGCTAGTGATTACGGATTTCTGGAAGAAATTCAGAACCTTCAGGAAAATACTGCAGGAGGGCATTATTAGAAGTTCAATAACCTCTCTTAGAATCTACTTTCCACACTTCAATGCATCTATGCAACTCTCATATCCCCCTAACTTACTAAATGTCACTATTTTTAGTAGCAATTACCTACAAGTGTTTCATCAACTTTGCCTCAGTCATGAACTCATCAATGAGTACAGAAAGTTCTAGAAAAATATGGCCCTACCAAAAAACAGCAACAGAGAGGGGGATAGTTAGGGATTCCCTTAGTCAGCTGCAGGAAATCACACAGAATGAGAACAAACTTGAAACCAAAAAGATTTTTGAGACAAACATAGGTAAGTTCAGAAAGGTAACCATGCCTTGGCCCATGCACTGGCCCAAGGTGAATACGGGCCATAAGTTCCTAGATCTATGTTTAACAAAGTAATGTGTCTAAAGCACTGTTTTTCAAATTGATGGCAATCCATTGGTGAGCCCTGAAATCAATTATTCAATGGCAAAACATTTTTTTAATGAAATAGAACCAACTAGAATAAAATAGAAGCTATCAATGTGCATCAAATATATTAATGGTTAAGAATTGTTTCCTTTTAATGATTTGTGGGTGTATATGTCTGCATATCTATATGCATATAGTGTATTCTGGGTAAGATAAAAAATATATTTTCTGGTGGGTTACAGACAAAAAAGCATAAAAGCTACTGTTATGGAAGCATTTGGACTATCTGCCTGCCCAGGTACTTACCAGGAATATCTGTAGACATAGACAGAATTAAACAACCAAAGTAAAACAAATACCGTAATACAGCCGTAATGAAGAAAAGATCTAAATGTTTGACATTTTTAGCTTTATGAAAAATAAGGCTTAAATCACACAAAGCTACACTCCTACCACTGTTATCTTTCACTTTATCTTTTATTTAATATCAACTGATCAACTGTGCTCTACAAATATCAATTAACCAACTGACTACCAGAATCAGGATCAAAATGACTGACAATTTTATATCTTCCTGGTTGTAAAGGGTACATGACCTTCCCTGGAATAAAACTTCACTTTTACAGTGATAAAGAGGGAAAGTATAAACTAACACATAACTAACTGCCTTTGAGAACTGAGTTTTTTTGAAATCTGTTCTTAATACGAGTTAACCATCAGATCCTATGAAGAGGAATTTGAAATGGAAAAACGAACACATTCCCAGTGATGTCACCACTGAATTAATTACCTGAATTGCAAAGAGTGAACAAACACCACATGGCCATGGTTCGAGACACAAAGCCTTCTTCAGAAATATAAAAGAAAAGTAACTGGCTGGAGATTTTTCTTTAAAAAAAAAAAAAAAATCCATCCTCACACAAGGAGATACACAGGTTGTAAAATATGGCAAATGAAAGTACATTCTTTGTCACCTAGTATGTATAAATAACTACTCAGCCCATGTGAATAGCTATTTGCAAAGCTAAAACTCACTATACGTTCTAAAGGATAATAAACATCTACCTATGGAAGATTCTAGAAATAAACTGAATTCAGCACTCATTAAACAAAATATTCAAATATATTAAATTATCCCTATCACTTGTGTAACTGAGTGATTTCTTTCCTTCAGTGTAGTTATTGCTTAAAAGTAACCAATGTAACTATTTTTAGCTGTTGGTAGACAGAAGTTTTATACAAGTTAAATTATGTTCAGTGACATCACTGCAGAAGTATGAATGTCCACAACAATGACTAGGCCCTTAACCAACATGACAACATATTTATTTAAAAAAAAAAAAAAAAAACCCTACATGAATGACTCAGTCAAGTTACAGACAGAAGTGGAATCTATTGGTCATGCTGCAAAGGTTGAGAAAACATTAATCCATTTCTTCACACACAGGAATAACAAGAATTCATACATAGGCCTGGCATCTGGTTAGTTTTGTGTGTACAGTATTCAGCAGGCCTAGAAATGAAACTTCATAGATGTGGCTCAGAACTTCCGAAATAACTGACATTGAGAGAGCCTGACCTTTTTATCAAGTAGCCTGGGACAGGGTCTGATCTTGCACTGTAATCCTATCTGCCCATCTGCAGTTCAGCAAGGCTTGCTGCAGCTGAAGGAATGTGTAGTTGTTCCCATTCTTGGCCTGAAGAGATCATGTCAGACAAGAATGGCCCCCACAAGCTTTCTTTACGTCAAGTCTGCTCTCAACTACTTAGCGCCTTCATGATTCCAGTTTTACAAATAAATCCCCTGATTTTGTTCCCAAAGTAGAACATGATTAGATCCTTGTTTCTGTTCATCCTACATATTGCCTTTGAGTCCACCTGAGTGGTGTTTCCCCTCCTCCCTTCTTTTGCCCTCTGTTTCCCCAAATCCAGATTCTATTCAACCTCCAGGCCCACCCCACCTTAGGCCTTCTCTGATCCTCTCTTAATCCCTCTGTCTCTGATCTGTAAAATGGTGAGAATTACACTGTTGTACCTAGTTCACAGCATTACAGAATATTAAATGAGATAATGCACGTTACTTGTTTAGCACAGTGTCTGGTACATAGAAGGATCCAATAAATGTTGACTACTCCACTCTATGTACACCTCCTTTAACATTCATAACTTTCTGCATTGCCTTATAGTTATTTGCCTATGTTTCATCTTCCTGTCTAAATTCTAATTTCATTAAGTTTTAGGACTGTGTCTAAATTACCTTTGAACTCTCCCCAGCCCTTAGAGGTACACAGATTATTTTATACCTATATATTTATATTTTTCACACTACCTGTGTCATACATATTGACTTTTCATATACATTTATGCACATATATTTATATTTATATTTATCACACTGTACTGCTTATTTATACTGAAAAGCATGGTATAAATGAAATATATAATTATATATTTATATATTAATATCCTATATTTATCATTTATTGCCTGAATAAATATAGTCTAAGTAAGGTGTGACCATAAAATCATGAACCTTACGCTCTGTGCCTTGTGGAACCAGTTTAATTACAGTTGTGTGCTTCCTGGTCTATTCCTCCTAGTCTATTCCTTTCTTTATTAGAACAAAGCAGCATAAAAACTCCATCTCACTCTTCTGAGCCGGCATATTATTCTTGTCTTTACCTTGGCATACTCGTGAACAATGAGAAATCCTAACTAAAAGTCACAAAACAAATACAGTCATTTCAGTACTTTCACCCAGGCGCTTCTTTGCAGGGGGCGGGGGGGGGGGGTTGCTGTCCCTAACAGAGAGACTGCCGAATGCATTCTGGGCTGTCATGGTGGTAGCTGCTCCTCAGCATTCTCCTTGCTCACCCTAAGCTGGCTTCACTCTACAGCTTCACTCATGTTCAGTCTCCCTAATCAGACAGTCATTAGGATGGAGAATAGGGCTTCTGCTTCTGTCAGCGTTTTTCCTTAATTCTGTCATATTAAGTAACGCCTGACCAACCAATTTCTGCAAGCCAAAATGTTCCCCTAAACTTTAAAGGGGAGTCCAAATTACTTGACCTACTAAAAGGTTGTTATATCAGCGAAAGAAGCCAGACCCAAGGGTGCATATTGAATTATCCCATTTACATAAGGTATTAAAAAGACGGGCAACATTATTACATCTCTTAGAAGTTAAGGCAGTCATTACTCTTGAGGAGAACACAGTGACTGGAAGGGCTGGGGGAAGATAGTGATGAGAAGAGAGTAAGAGTGATGTTTCTGGAGTGTTGGTAATGTTCCATTTCTTAATCCAGATGCTAGTTATTCAGTTGTGCTCAGTTTGTGAAAATTCATCAAGCTTAAGATGTATGTACTTTATCAATATTTTATTTTATCTCAATAAAAATATTTTATCTCAATAAAAATTTTGGACTTTGTGTCAACTCTGCCTAAAGTAAGTGGAAAACTAGGAAAACTTGGAATTTGAGCATCTTTTAATCAAACTACACGTTAATGTCATTTCAAAGACTTTATTGTAAGTTTCATCCTCCTGGAAAGAGTAAGGCAGCATGGTTATATTGCACAGATTTCCTATGTGCCATTTATTTATGTTTTAAATTTATTTTCAGTCCTGATTGAGTCTATGAGCCAACCAAACTTTGAGAAAAGTTAAATGTTAAGTCTTGTATTTCAATCTTCCTTATAATATCCTCTACAGAAAATAATTACACAGAAAATGACTTCTCCATGGAAGAGAATGTGCACAGGATGCCACTTCCTGAATTACCTCCTTCAAGAAGTACTCCTTCTATACTCTGGAAGAACTACAAATTAACATTCCAACTCCAGAGATCAATAACTACAATATGAGAGAGACAACACTGGAAAGAACGTCCTCAAATTAATTTACTAGCAGGAAAGAACACTCAGAGAAAAAAGACTGAGAACACTGAGCTCTCTTCTGAAATGATGGAAAGACCACTTTCTGCCATATAAATGAAGGCAGGGCTGGTACATGATCAGTTCCTCCCAAGCAAACCAACCGACCCCCCAAGTATTCAATTTCTGACAAACCCTTTACTATTAAGGAACTTGTATGGTATAGGGAACCAGAGAAAAGATGCTCTCTCAAACTGGCCTAATGTGAACCAAGGAGAGATGGAGTTACAGCAGCAATTAGAGTTAACTATTCACACTGCAGGATTACTGAGTCCTCTGGGTAACAAAGGAAAGGACTTCAACTACCAACAAGGAAAGGTGTTTGAAAGTAACTGGAAAAGAAATCCCCCACTCTTCCTTTCCAAGGTAGTGTTAGGGCTAATCTGGCTGCATAGACAACTAGTGAAAACATATGAAAACTGTAAAGCATTCAAAGGAGATCATTAAACTTCAACAGTTCCCAACTGCAAAAATAACATCACACTCTCCTGTCTCTAAGTGGCTTCAAACATTCATTGTGGCAGATCCTTTTTCTACAAACTTTTGCTGGTTGCACCTGTTTCACACTTCACTGTAAGCAAACTTGAAGGAGGGAGAAAAGAAGGAATGGGAAAATTTAAACCAATATAAATCAATTTTATACAAAAAAAAAAAAGTTTCCCCATTTATGTAAAAAGGGAGGTCCAGTCAGAAATGTTACAGAGAGGGAAACAGACGTCTGGCTAACTCCCAAGGCAGAAATCATGACTCATCAAAGCTTTCAGAAGGGACAGAATGAGACTCTGCATTTGTCTTGAGTTCACCTTCAGGCCAAGGAATGCTCTCTGAACTGGGAATTGGGAAACTTGAGTGTCTGCCCTGCGACTGTGACAACTGGCTCTGAGGCCCTGGGCAAAACTCCTAAAACTCTCTGGGTCTGTTTCCTCATCCGTAGGTGATCACCAAGATCCCATCATACTTGAGATTCCCTCTTTCCACAACCTAAAGGGAACTGGTCCACTGGGGGGAGCTGCAGAACATTCCTCTTCTCAAACTCCAGAGCCCCAGGCCCAAACTCTGGGGCGACGCTATGTTCTGCAAGTAGGTGGGGAGAGGGTGCAAAGCCCTCTTCTCTGCAAGAAGGGGCTGCAATTCCAGCTATCAAGTCCCTGCGTTTCCGGAAGTACCCTCCACTCCCACCCCCTGCCCTGGGTTTAGATGCTGCTGGGATGAGGGCCCAGCTGATGTCCGGAAAGCCTAGCAAGAGGGTGAGGAATACCGAGGGGGGGGGGGGGCCTCTCCAGCAGGAAGGAGGGCTGGAGAGGTCGGGAGAGGTGCCGGGGACCCGCCGGGCGAAGGAGAAGCATGTGGGGCAGGACAGGAGAAGGGCAGCCCTTATCTGCTCATGACCCCCCTATCTTGGCCACCGGGGATCCGAGGACCGTGCCCCTCGGCTCTCTGGCGCGGAGTGAGGGGCGGGTCCGGGGGGGCAGAGGCGACAAAGCCCTCCTGGGGACGCGCTGCTGCGACCCCGTTACTCCCTGACCGCCTCTGCCCCTAACCCTCGGCCTTGTCCGCAAGCGAGCGCAACAAAACAAAACAAACTCGTGCAGGCTTCCTGTTGTGCAACCCAGTCCTGAGTAAGTCGGGGCCGAATGAGCGCTCGGCTGGCCCGCGGCTGGGAAGTCCAAGAGGCAGGGAGCAGCGCGCTGCCCGGCCCAATCCCGGATCCCGAGGAAGTCGCAGCCTCCTCGTCGCTCCCGGGAGCGCACGCTCCCGCCGGCCCGGAGCCCCCACCCAGCTATCGTCCTAATCCTTGTTCTTTCACTTCTTGCCTCTTAGACACCCCCAAGTCGAGGGTGCGACTCGGGAAGCCAGAAATGACCTTTCATAAAGTTTCTCCCTACAGGTACCTAATTGAATCATCCATAGGATGACAAATCCGTCAGGGCCAAGTTTTCCAGACATTTGGGTGACTTCCTCATCACCGAAGTGACTTGTCAGCTCCAGTGAGTAACTTGGAAGTGTCGCTCTGGGCAAGGTGTGTGTTTAGGAGAAAGCCGGCTGCTCACTCACGCTTTCCAGAAAGCGGCCTCGGGCGACTTCAAAATACACACAGGGTCATTTATAGGGACTGGAGTTGTGCGCAGGACAAAGTCCCCGAGACTGAGACATTTTCCAAACAGTGCTGACATTTTGTCGGGCCCTATAAAAATGTAAACGCGAGGTGACAAACCTGGTGGGGAGTGTGCGCGTCTGAATCTGTGCATTTTGCGGCATGGGTTTATAGTTACAGTTACAAGACCTGGCGGCTGCGAGTCGCTGGACCTGTCCCCAAGAGGAGTTAATGTACCCCCTACCGGAGGACCTCCGGAGCAATGGGGAGGGACATGGGCTTGGGTGAGGCACAGCATGGAAAACAGCCTTCGTTAGAGCTCCACAAACACGTGGAACTGGCAAAGGCAACTAAAGCCCGGTGAGCGCGAGAGACCTCATGTCAACCCATCAATTCCCACTTCTCCGAAGTTTCCCTTCAGTGGGGACTCATGGGTGGCGTGCACAACCATGCCCTTGCGTTCCGTAACTTGCCCTGATTTTGTAGCCTTCGGGACCCTATAGTTTAGAAGAAAAGCCAAAAACAAAAAAAGTCTTACTCATTAGAAAAACTTTAAAACCTTGTTGATTTCCTCTCCGTCTTCTTCAGTCGACGCTTTTAGGCAACTGACAAGAACACAGCTTGACTCCTAATTGAGAATTGCTATCTATCTCAGTAAACAGATCTTTTAGAGAATCTGGGTGTTGGAGTGCACGTACTCTTAAACCTGAGCGAACGCCATCCGCTCAGCGTGGAAACAGTTCTAATACCTAGTTTGTATCTCTGAGCGTTGCAACTCCCCCGCATTCTCAAGCGCCCGGCTTCTCCCGTCTCTCGCCTGCGAGCAAAGTTCCTATGGCATCCACTTACCAGGTAACCGGGATTTCCACAACAAAGCCTGGCGTGCGGGTCCCTTCCCCCGGCCAGCCTGAGCGAGTGACAGCGGGCGGCCAGCGCTGGCGAGGAGAAACTTGGGGCTCCAGCCCTTCAGCGCGCTCCCCCGGCTCTGCCTCCTTCGGAAATGAAAACTCCCATCCAAGCAGGGGGACAGAGCGCGGAAACCCGGCCCAAGTGCCGTGTGTGCGCGCGCGTGTGCTAGGGCAGCGGCGGCAGGGGGAGGAGGGGGCAGAAGTGGGGTGGCTGTACCCTCGGCATCAGCTCATTCTGCCGCCCCCCCCCCGCGCGCGCGCGCATACACACACACACACACACACACACACACACACACACACGGAGCAAATAATATCTTTAAAAAGTTGACTTTCGACTTTGTGCCTCGCGCGTCCTGTTCATCCTCGCCCTGGGCCTGGGGGTGCGTCTGGGGGCCGGCGCGGGATGCTGGCTAATTGCTTTCGGCGGGTTCCGTCGGGAGGACGCTGGTGCGAGCCTAGACGGCTGCGGGCAGCGAACGAGGCTGCGGGGAGGGGCAGTGGTGGCGGCCCCAGCGCTGGTGCCCGTGCGCGCCACGCTCTGGGCTGCCCTGGCGGCGCAGTGTGGACGCGGCTGCAGGGAGAGGGGAAGGGGGAAGAGGGAGGGAGGGGGGAGGGAGGGAGGCGGCCTGGGAGGAGAGTGGATGTGTGTGCGGCCGCGAGGGCCGGCCTGTAGGCAGCTGCTTCCTGAGTGTGAGCGAGGGAGGGGGAAGGGGGGACGGGCTCGCTGGTCACCAGGCTGGCCAATTCGAAGGCCGAGCTTGTGTCTCCCTCTCTACGCGATCAAGCACATAGTCCTTCCCGTGCACCAGGGAGTCAAAGAACTCCAGAACCGGGTAACAGCCGGGAGACACTTCACCTTCTTCTTGGGCCTTATTTATTGAACGGGTTGTTTTTTTTTTTTTTAACATGCAAAAGCGTCAGCATTTCGACCATAGTTAATGTCAAAGCATAAGCAAGTTTAAAAAAAAAACACGCAGTAGTAAAATGGAGAGAAAAACTAAAAAGTGGAAAATGGCAAAAGGGTCTTTCTAATATACAGGATTGAATGCACATAACTTGGAAAATGGATAGGTGAAGATGCCTTTGGCAACTTTTTAAAGTAAAGAATAGGCAGAAAAGAGAGCAAGGTGATGGAAGTGTTACAAGATGTAAAATTCTAAACACAGGCTGCTAGGAATGGAGGCACATTCCCTGCATATGTTGCACCTATATAGTGGACCATTCTTAAGAATCCAACATCCTCAACTTCATACCCCACCTAAGCTGTGACCCCAGCCCTTCTGCTTGGTTTGGTCAGAGCCCTCAAGAGGCTGTCCCCAGAAAGCCAACTGTTAATGGTTCCCTACATGAACTGCCACAGATGCGTGGACTTCCATCTTGGGAGTCGATGTATGTAAAGCACACAGTGTTCTCCAGTTAGACCTTTCTACAGTGAGAATATTATTCACCCTCATGAATGAAATGAATGAGGATATCTCAAGACACTTAGATTCTCACCAGTCCTTGTATTCTATTCCAGGGCTCTCACTGAACTATAAATTACCATTCAGATAGCAGATGCTGTGATCAAGATAAAAGCCCTCAAGTACACAAATGACTCACCAAAGATTGTTGACAATTTTCATTTATCTTACTTCAGAAATAATATAACTAGAGTTGGTCTGTATCCAAGGTATGCCATCACCAAAAAAGTCCAGTTTTCACAATACTTCCTCTGTCTCATTATGATCCGCTTTTCGAGATTCCCTTCAGGGAAGGCATTTTTTTCCTTTCCCAAAGACACAAACTCATCAGAATATTAATCACCAGAATATCTGTCAGCAGAAGTGGAGGGAGGGAAATAAAGTAATAAGTTCTTAAGATATGTCATTCTGTCAGTTTTCCAGTTTCTCCCTCTGTTCTTCCTCTCTTTTTAAACACAAGTATCCAAGCCCAAGATGGCAATAGAAGGGGGTTCAACCACACACAAGAAAAGAAAATACTCATAAAATGAAGCATGCAGCAACATCACAAAAACAAAGAAACCAAGTGATGGAAGTTGCCATGACTATTCCACTGTGGCTAGTTATGGCAACATGCCTGACATTCACATAAAAACTCTTCCTCATTAACTCCAGCCTTCCGGAGCAGAGCAAGATGGGAACACTGACCCTTCAATGCATCACGGGAAATTCTCTTCATCCAGATTCTTTTGTTGTACATACTGCTCCCCAGGAACAAGACAAGCCTCAATGGAGGTTGCAAAAAACCTTTCCAACGTACCTTAAATATCATTTCAAATACAATGGTTTCGATGCATGAAATTATATCCTAGGGGCTTACAGAAGCTTCCAAAGCTTCCCACTTGATGGGAATAGCTGGAAGAGAAATATATAGTGTTACACCCTACTTTAATCAATGGCTCATGGAAATAAAACACTGGGAAAGTTATGAATCATCAACCTGGATTCCCAAAATTCTCTTCACTTATAAGAGCCCAAGGGTGGGAATGACATTTTTTTTATTTAGGTGGGATTTTCACAAGCTTCTAACATTCCTAAGACATTTACCTACCACTAAATAGGTACAATGCTTTGGTTGATTTTTTTTTTTTTTGCTAGGAAGGTAGATCTGCAATGTCCTTATATTCCATGGGATAGAGTTAAAATGCAGTGTTCCCAATACAACCGTGGATGACTCAGAATGAGATCTGTACCTCTTCTGGATTGAACTGGTCAGCATGAGTTGGGGAGGGGAGAATAATGAGATGGTGGAAAAGGAAACAGTGCAGTTCAGAAATGACACTCTCCTTTCTCCATGAGCTTTCCATCGTGCTTAGGAATGCCATGGTAGCCTTTCAGCCAGATAGATGGGAACTGCAACCCAGTTGTATCTTTCCTCTCTGGAGTCATTAGTTGCATGCATCTCCACGGCTGACTCAGGGCAGCTGACTCAGCAGACAGGGCCCTGCTGCCAGCTCAAGTCCAGTTCTCATTCATTTGAGAAATATTCAGCGAGTACCTACTCTGTCCCAGGATTGGGGGCAAAGGAATCAACACATGTAGGCATTGTACATGGGAGGATGTTACATAAAGCATTTTGCCCAGGGCCTGGGATATAGCAAACACTCAAGAAATGGTGGCTTTTTACATATATTATCTCAACAAAGCAATCATATGAGATGGCCACTGGCAGTCTCCTATTTAGGAGTAAGGAAGCTTGAAACTCAGTAAACAGTTAAGGAGAGTAGGAGACAGATCTAGGTTTGCCAGTCTAGAAGCCTCAAGTCCTTTCAACATTGCTATCCTACAAAATAACCATGAATGCTCTTTGAATGTGTATAAAATACATTGCAAGTGTATAAAGTAAAAGGCATCTTCTAATCAATGTCAGACAAGCACAACTGAGTGTGGAGGACGAAGGAATAATTTCCTACTACAGAACATGGAGTAAGTAGCTTGGCTGTTTCAGCTGGGCTTCAAAGAATGGGTAGAGAATTGATAAACAAAGGAGAACATTTCAAGAGGAGGAATCAGCATCAGAAAGGGCACAAAAACCGTAACTCCAGTGTATCTGCTCACACAAAGCTAGAATACAAAATAGGATAATTCACAATCTCAGAGCTATAGCAGTGGAACACAGTAGACCCTGGAGGGAACATCCTAACTGCAAACCTTCAGGAGAACTGTTACTTGTGTCAGTCTGAGTGATCTGACAGCATTTACAAACTTGCAAAGAACCTTGATCAGATTCCTACTCCTGTAAAGTGTCTATAGAGAGTTTTACCTCAAAAATGCAGATAAGTTGAGCTAACAGCACCAGTGATAGTATGCCTAACTATCAACACACACACACACACACACACACACACATACACACCCAGGAGCTAGCAAGAGTCCAGTTATGTAGAAATACAGTGGAAAAAGTCAGTGTTTGCCAACTTAAAGAGGGGAGCTAAATGTGTAAGATGAAAAATTTCCATTTCACCTTCCTAAGTTAGTAATACAAATAGTGGAAAGTTATCAGTGTGTGATACCCTAATAAAACTTTTAAACTGATCTTTCTACTAATTTTGCCAAAAGTGCAGTCAGCCCAGACTCTCCTGCTTACACATCCGTGATGCAATTTTTAAAAATTATTATTTATACCCATTACGTTCATAGCATCATGCCTCTTTTCCTTTCTAAGGCCAAAACCGTAAGTCAGAGTAAAATGTATCACTCCACAAACAACTGACCAAAACGTGAAATATTTTACTCTATACAATGTCTCTCCGTCTTGTATTACTGGTAAAATCTTTCTGCCTATTTTATACAAACCCAATTGAGATGCATCTAATATTCTACAAAGGTTTATAGGATATTTCTTGACATATTACTAAAGTATATCTACAGAGTTTACCTAAATAAAAATAAATTCATAGATATACACAATGTTCCACAGGCAGCCAGTTTCCTGTGGCAGTTTCCAGTTTCACTTAATATCCAAACTGGCCACTTATATATAGTATTATAAAATTCATTACCTGATCATGATGCTATCTTATCCATAACTGCGTTCTGTAAATGCCTTATAATGGACAGAATTTACATTTCTTCATAAGCCCTTCATGGCCTAACAATAATGCTGGGCACTAGTAAGTAATTAACGCTAACTGAATGTATGAATTAATGAGGAAGCCAAAGAATGGTTTCCCTACTTGCAGAGATGGTGAATAGCACTAACTATTGTCTTTGTGAATATGCGCAATCATTTCAATACTCCAAAGGAGTCTAAACACCTGTCTTTCTCTTTCTGTGCCCCCAGGCTCTTCATTGTAAACTGAAGATTAAAATATTATTTCCTATTTCTTGGGGAAGAAAATTCAGTCTCTGTGCAATGCTTAGAACCAGGAGGGTGAGCCTCTCCCTCCAATGACCAGATGATCCCTCCCTGTCTGACACCCCACTACCTCCTTCACACCACTCCAAACCCGGTCATTTGCATCACACCATGAATTCTTCTCCCCAAAAATATATGTACTGGGACTTCCCTGGTGGCACAGTGGTTAAGAATCCGCCTGCCAATGCAGGGGACACGGGTTTGAGCCCTGGTCTGGGAAGATCCCACATGCCGCGGAGCACCTAAGCCAGTGCACCACAACTACTGAGCCTGCGCTCTAGAGCCCGGGCGCCGCAACTACTGAGCCCATGAGCCACAACTACTGAAGCCCACGCGCCTAGAGCCCGTGCTCCGCAACAAGAGAAGCCACCGCAATGAGAAGCCCGTGCACCGCAACGAAGAGTAGCCCCCGCTCACCACAACTACAGAAAGACTGCACACAGCAACGAAGACCCAATGCAGCCAAAAATAAATAAATAAAAATAAATTTATTAAAACAAAAAAAGAATGGCTTATCTCAAATTTGTAGAAAAAAATATATACATATGTACTAAATTATGGGGAGAAAAGATGGAATGAGGGTGCAAGAGAGGAAGATGAGTTTTTTGAGAGGAAATGAAGAAGGCAGGACAGCATCAGGACGTCATTGGGATAACTGAGAACAATGAATAAGTTTTGGGTATGATTAAGCTCTAAAAAAAAGTGATTCCATGGATTTTCAGACTTCTCCCCGACTCACCTCAAGTTCCAAATACCCTTGCAAGAGAGTTTGAATACATTTGGAAATTTTCTACAAATTCTAAATCCCTATGATGCTGAACGCTCAGGAGGTTTTCACATGTATAAATACTTCTATCCCCTTCTAATCCTGTAGAGAAGGGAGAAGTGTAATTTTATTGTCCATTGGATAAATAACCAATTACCCCCAAAGTAGACCTGCCCTGGGTAAGGGTGTTGACCACCTTCAGGCCGGGAACACTGTTCCAAGTTCATTATCTGCATTACCTCACTTAATTCTCACAACATCCCAATGAGGTAAGATCTAGCACAACTACTATTTTATAAATGAGGAAACAAGCAGAGAGAGGGGTGAGGTCTTCTCAGTGTCACCTAGCTCCAGGGGGAATGGCCAGGCTTCAAAGAAAAACATTCTCCCACATTAACCATTACTCTCTTACCCTTTCAGAGCAGGGAGCCCTGCTTCCACCATACATTTATTTATTCATTCACTAAGGGTGGTGTGTTATTATTTGTTCATTCACTCGGGAAGGGTGGTGTGTTAGAAGGAGGATGGACCTGGGAATCAGAAAACCTAGAAATTCTAACTCCACCACTTACTGGGAGACCTTGAGCTAGTTCCTGAGCCACTGGGGACCTCAGTTCAGCTACGTGAGTTATTGCAAAGATTGAATGGGAACTGCAACACTGACCAGCACACATGTGCAATCAGGGGCTTCCTCTATTGATAAGGGACACAGTCTAACACCTTCAGGGGAAATGACCCCAGCCCCAGCTCCAGGAATGGGCTTGATGACTCTGAGAGAAATCTCCCTCCCGTGGTCAAAGTGAATTGCTCATAAATCCATACCTAAGCCAACCAATGCATGACATACATCTGGCCATACGGATTGGTTCATTGATGAGCATGTGACCCAATCTGGGCCAATAAGATGTGAAGAGGAAAGCCCTGATCATAGGGATTGACTCAGTGATAGGCATGTGACCCAATTTAGGCTATTGAGATGTTCTCATGAGAAGTTTCTTTGGTAGCTTCTAAGGAAAGTGGCTTTAGGGAGCCACTGGAAAGGTGACCTTTCCTCTTCTATGTGTTGTGAAGAGACAGAAGTGAAGCTGTCTTCCTCTCAGCCTACAGAGAGAGCTGACACTCTGTGGAGGGCAAGGTGGAGAAGGTTGCAAAAAGCAGGGGCCAGAGCCCTGATGGAGCCACACCTGATCTCCATCTGACAGCTGGACTTTTTCATTTGTGGGAGCCAGTAGATCCCTTTTATTTTTTAATCAAATAGCTGACAACAAGTCACAGAAGTACCTACAGTGTTCTATAAGGCAGCATGGAGGGTACAAAGATAAGCGAGACAAACTTAAACGTGCTCACTACCTAATAATTACTTAAATAGTTTTTGTGATATCATTTTAGCCTGATTATTTTTAAAACGTTATAACTCATCCTCTTTTCAAGATCCTCCTACCATATTGTCAGTATAATATTAAGCAAGAAACATTCCACTTCCCCAATAATTGCACAGCGCCCCCTTTCAGAACAGCTGGTAAACCTTTGGGGGTCAGATAGAGTAGTGTATCCATTTGGTTGTCAGACAACTGACCTGAAAAGCCAGGTCATTTCTACATGTTCTCAGTTGCTGGTTAACAAATGTAGTCTCAGAACTCAGCACCTAATAGGAAATCTATGTATTCCCAAATTCCTATCGAAATTTGACTTTATCTCAGTCCCAAATAAAATAAAGCCAAGATTTTCCTGGAATTACATTCAGAAATAAAAAAGATTTGTATCCAGGCATCTCTGAGTCCCACTCACTTTTGCTGTTGTTGCTGTTGTTATTAATCCTGCCTTTGAAAGTTTCAATTCAGCCTGGAACACCCCCTTCCCCACCCCCCATGTTTTTCTGTCTTCTGCTTCATAACCAAATTAAAACTCAGTTATAGATACCATTTGGGGTTGTTGGCATAAGCAGCAGGGGCAGAGAGTCCTTAGATTCTAGATTGAATTAAGGGCCCAGCAGTTAGACAGTTTGAGCTTGATAATAACGATGTTATCTCAGCAGGTTGCATAGGTCAGAAATATTCTTCCTATCACTGCTTTCTTTTTTTTCCAGGAAGAAGTGGACATTAAGGGGAAAGTAAGGGAATTCCCCGGCAGTCCAGGGGTTAGGACTCCATGCTTTCACTGCCTAGGGCCCGGGTTCAATCCCTGGTTGGGGAACTAAGATCCCACAAGCCTCATGGCGAGGCCAAAAAAAAAAAAAAAAAAAGGAGAAAGTGAGAGTGGCAAGTTATAAGCCATTAGCTTAAGGCATAGTTTAAGTATGGCAATAATAACAGCTCACATTTATTAGGGGCTTATTATATGCCAGGGGCAGAGCAAAGTACTTGAGATTCTTGATCTCATTGAATCCTTACCGGTATCAGTCTAATAACTGGTAGAGGTGGGACTAGAACCCACTGCCTATGGTTCCATGGCACATGCGCTTAGCTGTAACACTGTACTGCCCCCAAAGAGTACTGCTTATTGTAAGATATTTTGCTGAGATATGTGGTAAACATAATTATATGTAAACTTTAAGAACAAAATATACTGGATAAGTGGCACATGTAATGGCCTGTTGTATGATACTACGAAGTGATACTAAACTATAGTTCCTCAAAACCTACCCTGAACACTCTCCAAAGCCCCCAATCCTTTGTATCTGCTGTTGTCTACATGGAATGGCCTTTACTGTCCATTTCTCCTCCTATTCTGTGAGGCTTTCTGTTGTAGAAAGACTAATATCCCTCCCAAAATGTCCATATCCTAATCCCTGGAACCTGTGAATATGTTAGGCTACACGGCAAAGGGAATTAAGGTGCAAATGGAATTAAGGTTGCTAACAAAATAACTTTAATATAGGGAGATTATCCTGGATTATCCAGGTGGGTCCAATGTAATTATGAGTCCTTACAAGTAGAAAAGGGAGGCAGAAGAAGAGAGGTAGAGAAAGTAATGTGACGACCATAGAAGCAGGGCCAGAGAGGTACTATGCTGCTGGCTCTGAAGACGGGGGAAGGAACCATGAACCAAGGAATGTGGGCAGCCTCTAGAAGCTGGAAAAGGCAATAAAAAGGAGTCTTTCCTAGAGCAGTCAGAAAGAAACGCAGCCCTGCCAGTGAGACTCAGGTCAGACTTCTATCTTATAGAACTGTAAGATATGAATTTGAGTTATTTAAGCCACTATATTGAGGGTAATTTGTTGTAACAGCAGTAGAAAACTAATACATCTTCCAAGCTCTCTTCTCTCCTCTCACCCCAGAGCCAGGCATACCACATGCTCTAGGTCCCCAAAGAATACAGTACAGTCCTTACCAGTATTTAACACTAATTATACTACTTGGGAGTTGGGTCTGTACTCCCAGGTTTTCCTTTAATTCCTTTCAGGAGCACTATGAATGGGCCTTGCGACTGACCCAAAAGCCTCAACCTCTGCTCACTTTTTGCTGGGAGGAGGGGCAATGGCAAGTGAGATGACCAAAAGGTCATGAACTAGAAGGAAGGGACTGGGTAGCAGGAGGACGTAAGAAGGAAAGGGATAAAGGGTTGACAAGAGAGGGGGAAAGAAGCAAAGGAAAGAAGGGGACGATGAAGTCAGAAAAGAGAAAAAAGGAAGGGTGGCTGGAAGAAGATCCAAAAGCATGGTGGTAGGAGAGAAGAGGGAAAGAAAACAGAGGAGGGACCTTTTTCTCTGCCTCCCCATCTCCCACCTGACCACCCTCTCTCCTCCCAACTTCATGAGCTCCAGCCCACTTTCCAGGATCCAGTTTTAGTGCCTTCTCCCTGCAGTGGTTTCCATGCTGTCTACCCTTTATAATATGCAGAGAAGCTCTTCATATAACAGACTAGACCTCACCTCTAGAGATTCTGATTTAATCAGCCTGGGTGTAATCAAAGCATGGGGACTTTTTTTTAAACTTCCCAGATCACTGTAATGGGCAACTAGGGTAAGAACCACTGTCACAAAGCCCCCTCTGACCTCTTCAGCTCACCTAGAGTGGGTCCTGCTGTCAAACTCAGAGCCGTTGTCTGTGTCTTGCACTTGGCACTAATCGCCTAAAGCTGGAGAGGCTGCATCAAGATGATTTAAGGACCCAGACCCTGGAGCCAAACAGATGGGATTTAGTTCTGGTTCCAAACTTAATAGCTGAGTGACCCTATGGAAGTCACTTAACCTCTCTCTGCCTATCTCTCCATCTGCAGAATGGGAATGAATATAGTAATAATATCAGAGGATTGTTTTGAAGACTAAATGGGTTAAATATTTGTTTTGAAGACTAAATGAGTTAATATTTGAGAAGCACTTAGAAAAGTGTCTGCCACACTGAATGTACAATATAAGAATTCACTAGATAAAATCAGCTGTGTCATCTCCAAGTTGTTACTCTATCTTGCCATGCTGTTTAACATTTTGTGTATATGACCCCCGCCCCCAATTAACAACTGGGCTCTCCTATAATTCCCACTACACCAGAGCCATTGTGTTCTGTATAATATACACTCAATAAAGTCTGTTAAGTAAACAAAACAAAATCAGAAAACAATTCAAAAAACATATAGGGCTTCCCTGGGGGCACAGTGGTTAGGAACCCGTCTGCCAATGCAGACATGGGTTCGAGCCCTGGTCTGGGAAGATCCCACATGCCACGGAGCAACTAAGCCCGTGTGCCACAACTACTGAGCTTGCGCTCTAGAGCCCGGGCGCCACAACTGCTGAAGCCTGCGTGTCACAACTACTGAAGCCTTAAGCGCCTAGAGCCCGTGCTCCACAACAAGAGAAGCCACCGCAGTGAGAAGCCCGCGCACCGCAACTAGAGAAAGCCCACGCGCAGCAACGAAGACCCAATGCAGCCAAAAATTAATTAATTAATTAATTAATTTTAAAAAAACATATAATCTGTTCATTAAAATCAAGAACTGGCTATGAGTTAATTTTTTTAAGAACTGTCATTTAAATAATTCTCACTTACCACTGGAGCTCCTCCCTGACAAGCAAGGCCCACAGAAGGGAGGCAAAGGACACATGCATTTGAAGGGCAGTAGAAGTGAAAGGAAGTGCATGCATGGCAGAGGTAGGAGTCCCAAAGCGAATACTGAAACCAAGCAATTCTGATTCTCCCACTGAGAAGGATCAAAAGTAGCCTGAGAAAGGAGAGAGGTAGAGGTGACAGAGGAATATCTAGGTAAGGGGAGTGAAAGGCCTTTTCTCCTTCATAACTGGTTGGCCCAGTCTAGATTTCTATTTGGATGGCTGATTTGCATACATGCTCATATACATTATAACTCTGAAAGCAGACATTCCATATGTGTTTTATTTACTCTCATTTCTTTTTTATCTTTACCAGTTGGCCTATTTTTTCTCTTTATATTACATCAGGAGACCCTCATTGCAACAAGCCACTCACTTGGGGATGGTGGAATAACTGCAAAAAAGATATCTGAGACAAGATGTAAAATTTTGTATTAGGGTACAATAACATTTACAAGGCACAAATTTGGCGGCCAAAAGATTTCTCTCAAAGGTATGAAAAAAATGTCTGTGCTCTATTTTCAAAGAAACCAAATAAGACATGGTCCCTGAATCACTGTCTGAATGCAAACAGCATTTGGCTTTGATCTGAGTTGTTGAAAACTATGACCAATTTATCCCACGGATGCCAAACCATCAGAGAATGTTTTTAAGTCTGGATTTCCATATCGGGATTCAGCTACACACTTTTTCTCCTCATTTCACATTACATAGGGCCAACCCAAAATAGTACTTCCAACAGTGGATGTTGTTGGGATGATGATTTTAATTTCAAGTTACAGGCAAGGAGTAGAAAAACCCTTTTCCTATAGACACATTCCTGTGACCTGGTAAAAAATATAAAAACATAATTGAACAGTAAATGGGATTATTTTATGTAAACCCCTCCTCTACTGTATTAATAATGACTTCGTAGGCAGGCTCAGCCAGTTTCTGATTGAATGGGTGAAGAGGAGAATCTCAGAAACTCATTTTTCTAGTGTATATGCCCCAACGAGTCTACCCTGGGTCATGCCTGCTGCCAGGCTTCCCCTTGCCCTCCACCTAGTCCAAGAAGAGTCACTGGTGATTTTCTGAGTTTCATTTGCAAACTTAAATCCCAAATATGCCCATATGGGAGTGAGGGAATGGATCCAACCCCATAGAAAAGCACATCAGCCATCTTTCAAGCATGTGAAGCATACCGAGAACCTCCTACAATGAGTCAATAACCCAGGATTACCCTTCTCTGGTTTTCAGTGAAATTTTTTTTTGGAACATTATGAGGATTTGATCAGCACATAGTCTCCAAAACATTTTCCACTCTGGCAACATCCTTCTGAAATAAGCAAATGGGGGTGGTGATGTTGATGTTTTATACAACTTCTCTACATTTTAGGGTATCCAAATCACCTGAAGATAGGTCTTCCTCTAAAATCAGTCTGGAGCCAGATATCTGGACTCATTCTGCATTCTGGAGGTATCTTTGGGTTTCTATACAGACAGGGTATAGAGGATTCTAAGGGCAGCAAGTAGCTTCTAAGGATGGAGACTTTACTGAAGTACCAAATCTTAAAACTGGTAGTGTCGGGCTTCCCTGGTGGCGCAATGGTTGAGAATCTGCCTGCCAATGCAGAGGACACGGGTTTGAGCCCTGGTCTGGGAAGATCCCACATGCCACGGAGCAGCTGGGCCCGTGAGCCACAACTACTGAGCCTGCGCGTCTGGAGCCTGTGCCCCGCAACGGGAGGGGCCGCGATAGTGAAAGGCCCGCGCACCGCGATGAAGAGCGGTCCCCGCACCGCAATGAAGAGTGGCCCCCGCTTGCCACAACTGGAGAAAGCTCTCGCACGAACCGAAGACCCAACACAGCCAAAAATAAATAATAAATAAATAAATAAAGTAGCTATAAAGCTGTTGACCCACTTTGTTCCCATTTTTAAAAAAATAAATAAATAAATAAATAAATGCCTGTAGAGTAAATAAATACAACTTTACCCAGCACACATCTGTTTGGTTCAAAACTATAATATATTTATAAATATATATTTGTAATCTATATATTTAAATGATGTATCACTCCTTTCATCCGTCCTTATTTTTAAATTAAAAAAAAAAAAAAACTGGTAGTGTCTTTACAGGAGTTCTGAATTCCAAGAGGTCTGTGGAGAGAAGTGTTAACCTTTTGTAACCCCACGTCTTTTATTTTAGGTGTTAAAACATTTTTTGAGAAGAGGTCCCTAAGCTTCATGAGGCTCCCAAACGGATTTATAGCACTAAAGTCTCCTGCCCCACAACTCTCTGCTCCAGCCCCTTCATTCCGGAGCTGTCTATGCCCACTGCTCCCTCCCTCCCACACCAGATTCATTCCAAATCTAACTACCAGATCTGCATCATCTGCCACTCGTACGCCTACCATGACGTCCCCTCTCTGCCCTTCCCAACACCAAGCCTGTGGCCCTGACCGTCCTGCATCCAGTCTTGTAGACCACCTCTGCTCTTTCGAGTCTCCCCTGCTTTCTATGATACTATGAAGTCCTGGTCTGTTTTTGTTTTTTCAAAGTCTGACAGGGGAGCAGGGGAGGTAGTTAGACAACAGGAATTTAGTTCTACGATGTTTTAATTTTTACAGTGAGGCTGTTTCACTTTAACAATCAGAAAAACAGGACAGGTTTTTTAAAGTTCTTTATTCCTGTTCTTCCTCATAATTTTTCCTTGTTACTTCTCATATTGCTCTTCATCCTCTGCCACCTGATGTGCTATTTCCACAGTCCTCTTCACTTCTTTCTCATCTCAGTCCAGCATGGCACAGTGGAAATTAAGGAGGGCTTGGAGCTAGGCAGGCCTGGGTTTGAATCCTGAGCTGTGAGTCCTCAACCAATCATTTCATCTCTCTGCTCCTCAGTTTACTCATCAACAGGAATAATTAATATTTCCTATGTGCTAACTCAGGCCAGGCACTTTGCATATATTAACTTGTTTAATCCTCACAACAACCCTATGAAGCGGGTGGTGTTATCCCCATTTTACACATGCATACACTGAGGCACAGAAAGACTAAAGTTCTTGCCCAGGATACACAACTAGTCAGTAGCTCCTCTACTTATTCTAGTCTCCTGGCTTCAGAGTCTGCCCTGCTAGCACTATGCTACGCTGCCTCTTTGGGGAAGGAAAATCCCTCCAAAATGAAAGCCATGCACCCGTACAGCAATATTCTTCTGCTGACTAGAGATACTGTGAGTGGGGGGAATGCCTGGCACATACCTGTCATTATCATATTCCTCCAAAGATCATTACTCTGAGCTTCAGCCATATAAATCCAATAGCTCTGGTCTAATGTATCTGCGTACAGAGTCCACAGGAATCTTAGTTTGAAGAAGTCAGCAGTTGAACTGACCTCTTTTGCAAGCCACTGTCAGCCTCTCACTTAGCCATTCTGCTCGCTGTACTACCTCCCCCCACCCTGTCTCGCCCTCACCATCCTGCTTTCCTGATATTTCTGGCATCTGTTCCCATTGTTAAACCCCTGCCTCCTCCACCCATCTTGAGGTCTTCAGTTCTCTGGCCTCCTCATTGGTCTCCCTGCCTCCAGTCTCTCCCCACATTAATTTGACTTACACACTACTATAAGATTGTAATGGCCCTGAATGTGACTGCTTAACCTCTTTCTCTTTGGCAGTGTCCCCTGCCCAATACCCTGTTCGTCAGTCAAAAAGTCCCCAAAGTCACCTTGAACTTTACCTCTGCCTAGGATGCCCTTTCTGGACCAGTGTCCAGCCTTAAGATCAAGTTCCAATACCAGCTCCACCTGCAGCCTTTCCTGGTGCTGTTAGTTGCATGTGGACTCCTTCTCCTTTGCATTTTGCACTCTGTGTGCACGGTCTTTTCCATCTCTACCTGATCTATAAGTTCTTACACAAGCTAGGAACTCAATATTTGCTAAAAATATGAATTTATAAATAGGAAAAACTAAAGCCCAGAAAGGTTAACTGACACAAGTCAGTTAGCTGAGAAACAGTATTACATAATAGTTAGTGTAGTAAGTCAGACCGCCTGAGTTTAAGCCAACTTTCTACCATTTATTAGCTGGTGTGACCTGGGGCAAGTAACAACCTCTGTGTGACTCAATTTTCTCATTGGCCCTGTGTAGCTGACTGCTCACTGCTCACTGTACTTCAATTCTCTCCCGGCACTGTGTAGCTGACTGCTCTCCATTCCTTCAGTGTCACTACTCTTGGTTCAACAAACCCACTCGATGCAAAAAAGATGCATACACATGTATATGTGTGTGCACATATGCACACACACACACACAACACACACACAAGCTTGAGGAAGCTACGTGGTCTTCAGTCAAAAGAAAAAAGAAAAGAAATTAGGGGGGTCTCCGTCAACCATGGCACAGGGTAGCCCCTTGTATCAAAAAAAGAGGTGAGCCATGGTGTTTTTCATAGCTTCCCTAACTCCAAGATAATTCCACTAGCAATTTCTGAAATGCCACCATTAGAGGTTCAGAATGTCACATGGGTAAGAGTACTGATTCTGGAGCCAGGCAGAACTGGGTTCAGATCATAGCCCTCTCACTCATCAGCTTTGGGACATTAGGCAAGTTCCTTAATCCCCATTCCTGAGCCTTTGCTATTACTACTTCACTGAACTGTAGGGAGCACCCATGAACTGATCTGTGGAAAGCATTTAGCACAGTGCCTGGTACCAGTAACCGCTGCCTGTCAGTACTACTCCTTTGGGCTAAGCAGCACTCCCTTCCTCTCATTCTAGTTTAGGTAAAACCCTCTTGATAGTGCATCTCAATGGAGGGTTTAGTTTAATGTGACTTTGTTTATCAGGATCCAGAGGGCTGGAATTCCCCGGGGATTAAGTGCTGCAGAGGGTGACAGTGGGATTCCCCCAAAAGCCAATTTGCCAAGATGCAGCTTGTGAAGTCCTTCTCCAGCTGCCACAGAAACATCTCCTTCTCCTCTCTCATGGTCCTCCCACTCTCTCTCATTTCCCTGTGTATTGACTCAATGAAAGCGTCTTTTCTTTAAGATGCCACTCCCACCAAAGAAGCAAAAGAGTCTAATTTTGGATCTCAGTTGATTTAGGAAGTAGCCTTTCTCACACCTGCAATCATGTGTCCCGGATGCATTTTCCTGGTGGAGGAAACAAATCCCATCCATCCATCTTGTCAACCTCTAATGCACTTTTCAAATTGACCCAACAGGGTCTTGAGAAGACAAACAATCATGACTATCTCCTAGTCAAGGAGCTTGACACTGAATGGTATATCAGGAGACACTGGTTCCCTTTCTGTCAGTGTCTTCCATCAACCTACACTAAATAAAAGAATAAAACTTTTCTATATAAATATATTCCCCATTTAATAATATGGTAGAAAATATAATTTTATTTTTAAATGAAATGGACCTCTAATTATTTAAACCATTAATGGATTCAAACTCTTCTAAAACAGAGTTAAGTCCTAAACGTCACCCTCTGTTCTGTCCACCCCTTAATAATGCAACTGTCTTTGAAATCCATGTGATGGAACCATAACTTTATGTAACAGCATTCAACCAAATATTTGTTCTGTCATTTTCTACACAGAGGCTGCTGATATTTTTCCTCAAAGGAGAACTCTTTTCCTGAAAGATATTCTCAGAGAAGACATACCCTTGGAACACCTCACTTTGTGTAGCTATGTCCTCATGAACTTCCCCATGAAACACAATTGGTGTTGGCAGAGAACCTCCCTGGGCCTCTGGGGCCAGCCTCTTTGAGGCAAGAGCTCTGAGCCAAACCAAATGAAAGGTTTCTGGCAGGAAACGGTGTGACTATGGCTGGTCAGTAGGTGGCACCCTTTCCCCAGCATTGGCCCTGACCCTAGCTCAGAGGTACCTGGACATGTTCTTCCAGGTCGGGGTTTCCAGAATGTAGGACTTTCAGATCTGAAGTCTCATGTTACCTCGTAGGATGCTGTTGTTCCAAAACATGATGCTACCTTAACGTCTGGAAGGGAACCAAAATAGGCATCACCCATTGTATTTTTAAAAGAAAATACATTCTAGTCTGGAATGAGATCACAATGGAATTTTTTTTTTTTTTAATTAAAGCCATTCCCGCTTACAAAGCCTACACCACACCTCCACCCCCTCTCCCAATTCCACTGTCATTCCATCCTCACCAAAAGAGATGCCCCCACCTTTTTCTGAGTTTGGAAGAGAGGGTACGATTCCTGCAAACTAAATTCGAAGGAATAATCATTAAATTCACCTAACTACCCTTGCAAATCCACTGACGGCTCATGTGACAGTCAGTGTAACCCCATCACAGATTCTCCCAGACGGTCACACAACTTGTCTTTTTTGCTTTTAAAATCCATCTTCATTTTCTGTGATTCTTTAACTGGATTGGCTTTATTGCAGGTCAACAGATATTTTAGCACTCTTACTACTTGGCCAGGAACAGAGTAGCACCTTCAAATCTAGATTAAAGATTAAGATGCGTAAGCAGGGCACTCCATGATGGGGACCAAATAGAGGGTGCAGGCCAAGAGTGTCACTGTAAGTCCTAGAAGGGAGAGGTCACTGATGCCCAGTGTGGTCAGGGGTTCTTCACAGAGGAAATGAAACTGAAACAGTCTTGAGGCATGGCCAGATTTTGGACTGAGAAGAGGAAGGAAAATCCTTTTGTGGGAAGAAATAAGGGATGAGTAATTAAGAGGTCTAGAAGACAAGAGGATGGATACTTCTCATCAGTAAAGGTACAGTGAATACAACAGTAAAGGAAGGAGTAAGCAAAGGGAGGTCAAAGATGAGGAGTAATATGGCCTTGTTGGAGGGAACAATTCATGTTGAGAAACAGTAGGGAACAAAGTCTGCCAATCTGGGCTGGGATTACAGATGGCAGTTCTTAAATACCGACCCAAGGAATGTCTCTGGGCAAGTATCTGTCCGCAAAGCTACCCTACATTGTAACAACAACAACATCAACGATTTGCAAACAGTTACTCTAGAACAGTTTAAGAACCAAGGCTTTAGAGTCAGAAAGTTCTTGGTTTGAGTCCCAGCTCTCTGGTTTACTATCTAAATGACCCGGTGTGTTTTTTGAGATCTTCAAATCTCAGTTTTGTCATCTATAAAACAGGTTTGATAATAGTATCTACTTCATAAGGCTGTTATAAAATTTAAATGCGATGATAAACACAAAACCCAAGATAAACCTAAATAGGGAATGTAAGGCTGTGAATTGACAAATCCTTGGCTTTTCCATCTCAGTATTTCCCAAATTTGTCTGAGGATAAGAATCACCTGGGAAGCTTGTTAATATACAGATTACGCACCTGTTCCCTTGGAACTTTTTTTTTTTCCCCCCCTTGGATTTTTAATTCAATAGATCCAGGATGGAGCCGAGATTTGGGGTTTTTTAAAGTATGCTAGGTGATTCTTTTTTTTTTTTTTTTTTTTTTTTTTTTTTAAATTTATTTATTTATTTATTTTATTTTTGGCTGTGTTGGGTCTTCGTTTCTGTGCGAGGGCTTTCTCTAGTTGCGGCGAGCGGGGGCCACTCTTCATCACGGTGCGCGGGCCTCTCACTATCGCGGCCTCTCTTGTTGCGGAGCACAGGCTCCAGACGCGCAGGCTCAGTAGTTGTGGCTCACGGGCCCAGTTGCTCCGCGGCATGTGGGATCTTCCCAGACCAGGGCTCGAACCCGTGTCCCCTGCATTGGCAGGCGGATTCTCAACCACTGCGCCACCAGGGAAGCCCCCTGCTAGGTGATTCTTATCATCAAAGAAGTATGGGAAACACTGGCAGTGTTCCTCAAAATAGTGGTTCTCAAACTTTATCCTACATCAGAATTCCTGGGGGCCCGTGAAAATACAGACTGTGGGTCCCCACTTCCAGAGTTTCTGACTCAGTAGGTTGGGGTAGGGCCTGAGAATGTGCATTTCTAACAAGTTCCTAGGTGACATGGATACTGCTTGGGGGGACGGAGGTAAAACCACTCTGAAAACCACTGTTCAAAGCAAGCAAATGTAACAGGGAAGAGCCAATTTTGACTCCATGTTGGATCTGTTTCCTTTACTTTAACCTTTGCTTTTTGTCGCTTTTGTTATTATAATCACTGTCTATAGCTGTAAGCATACATAATGGACTGCCACAGGGAACCCTGCCCCTCTGCCTGACTGTTAAACTAAAGGGCCTTTGTTCAGCTCACTGAGAGACATTCTGACCCTGCCCACCTGTGAATGGCTGCAGAAAAGAAGAAATTAACACATCCCCTCCTATTTTGCAAGATAAATGGCCTTTTTACTTCCTAACCTCCTCCCCCTCTCTGTTCTATAAAAGAAACTGGCATCCAGACTCCGATAAGATGGTTTTTTGGGGACCCTAGTCCGCCATCTTCTCGGTCTGCTGGCTTTCCGAATAAAGTCGCTATTCCTTGCCTCAACACCTCGTCTCTCCAGTTATTCGTCTGTCGTGTGGCAAGCAGAGTGAGCTTGAACACGGTAACACTTTTAAATAATACCTGTTTTCATCTGCCATAGATTCTAAATGCATCTTTTTAAAAATCAGCAGGTATTATTTGAGTCCTACCATGTGAAACATTCACGAAGCTCTGGGTTTACGTATTTTTCATTTTGTATGGGACCTAAAGAATTCAAACCATTAAGAGTAAATGAAGTAGTACATGTAAAGAAGTACTTTGCAAACTGTAAACTGCCAAGCAGATGGAAGTTATTATCAACAACCCTCATTTTAGCCTCACTCAAAAGAAGGGAATTGTTCTCTCCATATGATTTATGATAAATAATATTAATATAGTGCTTCTACATGGTGAAATCTTTGCAAAGATATGCTTAGAGAAATCTGAACATGCCTAAAATATGAAAAAAAATTAACTAGGAAAAACTATAGGAACTGAGGAATGTCAAAATAAATTATCTCAGCAGCTGGGAAAGGAGGGAGGAAAGGAGGAAATTTCCCTTGCTTTAAAACACATTATTTATTTATTTATTTATTAACATCTTTATTGGAGTATAATTGCTTTACAATGGTGTGTTAGTTTTTGCTGTGTAACAAAGTGAATCAGCTATATGTATACATATATCCCCATATCCCCTCCCTCTTGCGTCTCCCTCCCACCCTCCCTATCCCACCCCCTCTAGGTGGACACAAAGAACGGAGCTGATCTCCCTGTGCTATGCGGCTGCTTCCCAGTAGCTATCTATTTTACATTTGGTATAAAACACATTCTTTAAATGAGCAAATACACTGATGTTGTTAGGAGCCAGGCAGTCATTGTGGGAGAAGAGAAATACACCTATGGACTGAGGGGAAAGCAAGGAAGAGCCCTCTAGTGTTTGACTGGAATTAGGAGTATCGGAATGAACCCATGGATTTTTTAAAAAATGCATGCCTCCTAGTTCTGTCCACTGAAAGCACCTAGAATCAATGACATTTCAATAGTGATTAGCACAAGTAGTCTCCGATTTTTGTTTCTAAACACATTCCCCATTAAAAGGAAGCAGGGCTCCTTGGGTAAATGGCAGATTCCAGGGCTAGGACAGGGAAAGTACAAAGCAAGCCATAGCATCTTGTGGCAGAAAGTAAATCCTCAAAAACTGATGGGAAGATGTCAAAGAACACAGGAGCCAGCTTAAAGGTGCTGGAAATTTAGCATAAAACTGTGGGCAATTTTAGCATAAAAACAACAACAATAGGTTAGAAAATGCAGAATACAAAAGAATCTAGGTGTCTATACAGATACAAAAAAGATAGACAAAGTAAATAAACAAATAAATGGGCAACACAAAGCGCCTCTTTACAGTAGAACGCTAATACATGTAGAAGAAATGTTAAGGGTTTTTTAAATCACAAATTTGCAACCTCCATAGTAGGAACAGATTCAGATGGGAATTTTCACTGGATGCTAAAACTATTGGGTGAAAGTTTGTTGGTGAACAGGATATTTGCAGTCTCAAACTATCTCCCCACAGATTACTTGCTGATTACAAAGAAGATAAGTTCCTGTAAGTGGGGAAATCTGGCAGACACAAGCCACCCTAAATCATCAAAGTGACATCATGTGCCTCCTGATGTGATGCGCTGAGGACACAGCAATACTTACATAGTATTCCTGCCAAAAATGCATAACCTGAACCTAATCATGAGGAAACAATCAAGCAAACTCAAACTGAGGGTCATTCTATAAAACAGCTTGCCTGTACTCTTCAAAAAAGTCACTGTCATAAAAGACACGAGGAACTGTTCCAAGTTAAAGGAGACTACTATACATGACAACCAAATATAATGGATGATTTACCCTGGATTCTGGATCAGAAAAAAATTGCAAAATTGCAAAATTGAATATTAACTGTATATTATATAACAGTATTGTATCAATCCTGAATTTAATCATTGTGTTGTGGTGATGTAAGAGAATGTCATTTTACAGGGAATACATGCTAAAGTATTAGAGGTCATGATGTCTGCAACTAACTCTGGAATGGTTCAGATGTGAGGGGGCAGGGGCTGAGAAGGTGGAGGGGAGAGAACGCAAACGTGAAGAAATGCTTACAAATGGTGGATCTGGGTGAAGGAACCATTATTCTGTTCTTGCAACTCTTCTGAGGATTTAATATTTTTCAAAATGAAAATTTTAAATATTAAAAAATGTTCTAAAATTGAGTATATAGAGAATGAACTTATGGTTACCAGGGGGCAAGGGTGGGGGGGAGGGATAGACTGGGAGTTTGGGATTGACATGCACACACTGCTGTATTTAAAATAGATAACCAACAAGGACCTACTGTACAGCACAGGGAACTCTGCTCAATATTCTGTAATAACCTAAATGGGAAAAGAATTTGAAAAGGAATAGAAAAAAAAAATTTTTTTAAATAGTAACATGCAAAATTTAAAAATTAAAAATAAAAATAAAATTGAGTATATAGTACATTTCCGTAAAATTCAAATGCAAGTAGCTCTTAATAGTGCTGTTATCAGAAAATGTGTATCCCAATAATTGAAATGTACTTGATCAATAATATGATGAATAAATTAATATTAATAAATGATTTAGAACCAAAATTCTAATCTAGCTACCTATGGGTCACAGATTAATTTCGTTTGGCCCACCCACAGGATTAGCCCTTATAGTAGGTCTTTCTGTGTGTCGGATTAGTTGCTAACTAATAAACATTAACACCATGATTTTTTTTTGCTCCGCTTGAAAACTCAAGAGTCAAAACGACACCTGGGCTGAGTCGCAGCCACCACCACCACCCCCTCTTTGATGGGTCATGTTTTCCACAGGTCACTGAAGTCCTCACCATTCTGAATCTCTCCCTGACTCAGCCTGCTTTACTCACACCAGTTGCCCACCTGACCCTCAAAAGAATTGGAGTTTGTGAGCTCTCATTTAGGCAATAAAGAGGAAAGTGAACCACTATCTCTGGAAAGGGGTTACAAAAGAAGTAGAACCTGAAAAAGCATCTCAAACTCAGCATGCCCCAAACTGAATCACTGATTTCTCCTTCCTGCACCATCCCCACTTTACTGACAAGCCAAAACCTAGGAATTATCCTTGATGTCTGCCTTCCTCTCCATCAACACATATGTCACATCTATCCTAAATTCTAAAGATTCTACTTCCTAAATATTCTCAAATCTGTCCATTTAGCTCTATTTCCAACACTAAAACCACCATCCCATCTAGGACTACCACAACCAACATCACCATCACCATCACCACCACCACCACCACAGCAACATCCACCCTATACTAAGCTCCCACTATCTTATTTCTAGACAAAGCTTTCTAAGTGATTCATCCACATTCCTTCTGGCCTCTCTTCAATCTGGTCACTACACTGAAGGCAAAGTGACTTTTTTCAAAATGCAAATTTTGAAGCCTGTCTCCTGCTTAAAAACTTTTCAATGTCTCCCACAGCTCTTGGGATAATGGGAAAACTGCCTGAAAAGGCCTGCAACACACGGTCCAGAGCTCAGCCATCTTCGCAGCCTCATTTCCTATCTTTTCCCCTCTGCTTTTCTATTCCAGCCATCCTGATATTCTTTAAGTCCCCAATACTCAGCATAATCCCTTTAAAAAAAATCTCAGGTGCCCAAAATTGGATTAATCATAATCCTTAGTTTATCATGCCACTAAAATTGGCTGGTACATGGCCCTCTTTATTTATTTTAAATAATATGATGAACTTTTCAGAGCTCCCCAACCACCCCAGTATCTAGAACATCATGTTTTACAAAAATTTACATGTCCCTTTATGAACCTCCCCATCCCTTCCCCTGCCACTCCTACTCCGAATTTTCACTTTCTAAATTTTGTGTTTATTTTTCATTGCCTTTTTTAAAAATCACATATATATCTAAACAATGTGTTGTTCAATTTTTCTTGTTTTTAAACTTTATTAAAAGGTATCATGAAGTATATAATCTTTAGAACTTGCTTTTTTTCCACCCAACATTATGTTACCAATATTCATCCAAAGTCGTGAGTTGCAGGTAGTTGTGAGTAGCAGAGATTCATTCATCTTTATTGCTGTGTAATATTCCATTATGTGAATGACCCCATGCCTGCAAAGCAATTTTTCTTCTTGGCCCAGTTAACTCTTACTTATCTCTCAGATCTCAGCTCAGGTGTTACCTCGTTAGATGTCTTCTGACCTTCATAACCAGGTAAGACCCACTTATTTATTACAGACCTCCAAAGCACCTTGAATATCTCCACTGTAGCCATTACCACAGTAGCAATTTCACATCATGTGATTGATTGTGATCTGTTCCCCCATCCACTTGGCTGTGAGCTTCCCAAGAGCAGGCACCATGCCTATGTTTGATTGCTATTAAATCCCTAGCTCCTAGCACATCATAAAGACTCAATAAAAGCTGTTACTTAAATGAATGGATAAATCATGAAAATAAGTATCTGTACTAAACAGTACATCGAACTAAACATGTTAAAAGATAAATAACTGTAAAACCAGTCTCTATTCCTGATTTTTATATATATATTTTTTTTTCTGTATTTTACTTTTACAAGACATAAATAGACTGACACCAAGCATTGTACATGGATGACCACAACAAAAGCAACAATGATTGCAATTACCAAACATGAAACACACTCATACTATGTCATAATATTGACATTCAGTCCAGTAATCCTCCACTGTAACAGCTCCTTTACTTTGCAGTGAAAATTGATTTGTATATTCTTTGCCTCTGAGTCCTTGTGGGATTTTTTTTTTTTTTAAATTCAGACAGAAAGTCACAAAAATTATACTCATCCTCATCAGTTCACTCAGTCCCATGTAATTAATTTTTTTTTTCATCTTGATCTTTTGTTAGCACTTTTATGAGTTCATCAGTTTTTCATTAGAGTTCTGAAAATGCTTATTCATTCAGTTCAGCAGTACAGTCAGTTACCAGAAACCTGTACTTGTCAGAGTCTTTTCCATGAATTTCTTGAAGATGAAACCCTTTTATAGGAACATATTTGCAAAATCATCAGAGTACACCCAGAACTGTCTGTAAATGACAAAAGACTTAAAAATGACCACGGTTAAAAATTTGATGAAAGTTCATAATAATGCAGTTGACAAGAAAATTAGTTATTTCTGAGATATACATTTTAAAGTAATAACTAGGATTATTACTTATAACATTATACCAGAACATATAAGATTTTTAGAAATTTCATGTAATGTCTGAAACATTTATATTAACATATTTCCATACATATTTCCATACAAATACAAATATAAGATTTTTAGAAATTTCATGTAATGTCTGAAACATTTATATTAACATATTTCCATACAAATAACCCAATGAAAGTTTAGTATTAGTTGTTTTGTTTGTTATTTTATACTGCAGGTTCTTATTAGGCATCAGTTTTATACACATCAGTGTATACATGTCAATCCCAATTGCCCAATTCAGCACACCACCATCCCCACCTCACCGCAGTTTTCCCCCCTTGGTGTCCATATGACCATTCTCTACATTTGTGTCTCAACTTCTGCCCTGCAAACTGGCTCATCTGTACCATTTTTCTAGGTTCCGCATACATGCATTAATATACGATATTTGTTTTTCTCTTTCTCACTTACTTCACTCTGTATGACAGTCTCTAGATCCATCCATGTCTCAACAAATGACTCAATTTCGTTCCTTTTTATGGCTGAGTAATATTCCATTGTATATATGTACCACATCTTCTTTATCCATTCGTCTGTTGATGGGCATTTAGGTTGCTTCCATGACCTGGCTATTGTAAATAGTGCTGCAATGAACATTCGGGTGCATGTGTCTTTTTGAATTACGGTTTTCTCTGGGTATATGCCCAGTAGTGGGATTGCTGGGTCATATGGTAATTCTATTTTTAGTTTTTTAAGGAACCTCCATATTGTTCTCCATAGTGACTGTATCAATTTACATTCCCACCAACAGTGCAAGAGGGTTCCCTTTTCTCCACACCCTCTCCAGCATTTGTTGTTTGTAGATTTTCTGATGATGCCCATTCTAACAGGAGTGAGGTGATACCTCATTGTAGTTTTGATTTGCATTTCTCTAATAATTAGTGATGTTGAGCATCTTTTCATGTGCTTCGTGGCCGTCTGTATGTCTTCTTTGGAGAAATGTCTATTTAGGTCTTCTGCCCATTTTTGGATTGGGGTGTTTGTTTCTTTGATATTGAGCTGAATGAGCTGTTTATATATTTTGGAGATTAATCCTTTGTCCGTTGATTCATTTGCAAATATTTTCTCCCATTCTGAGGGTTGTCTTTTCGTCTTGTTTATGGTTTCCTTTGCTGTGCAAAAGCTTTGAAGTTTCATTAGGTCCCATTTGTTTATTTTTGTTTTTATTTCCGTTACTCTAGGAGGTGGATCAAAAAAGATCTTGCTGTGATTTATGTCAAAGAGTGTTCTTCCTATGTTTTCCTCTAAGAGTTTTATAGTGTCCAGTCTTATATTTAGGTCTCTAATCCATTTTGAGTTTATTTTTGTGTATGGTGTTAGGGAGTATTCTAATTTCATTCTTTTACATGTAGCTGTCCAGTTTTCCCAGCACCACTTATTGAAGAGACTGTCTTTTCTCCATTGTATATCTTTGCCTCCTTTGTCATAGATTAGTTGACCATAGGTGCGTGGGTTAATCTCTGGGCTTTCTATCTTGTTCCATTGATCTATGTTTCTGTTTTTGTGCCAGTACCATACTGTCTTGATTACTGTAGCTTTGTAGTATAGTCTGAAGTCAGGGAGTCTGATTCCTCCAGCTCCATTTTTTTCCCTCAAGACTGCTTTGGCTATTCGGGGTCTTTTGTGTCTCCATACAAATTTTAAGATGATTTGTTCTAGCTCCGTAAAAAATGCCATTGGTAATTTGATAGGGATTGCATTGAATCTGTAGATTGCTTTGGGTAGTATACTCATTTTCACAATGTTGATTCTTCCAATCCAAGAACATGGTATATCTCTCCATCTGTTGGTATCATCTTTAATTTCTTTCATCAGTGTCTTATAGTTTTCTGCATACAGGTCTTTCGTCTCCCTAGGTAGGTTTATTCCTAGGTATTTTATTCTTTTTGTTGCAATGGTAAATGGGAGTGTTTCCATAATTTCTCTTTCAGATTTTTCATCATTAGTGTATAGGAATGCAAGAGATTTCTGTGCATTAATTTTGTATCCTGCAACTTTACCATATTCATTAATTAGCTCTAGCAGTTTTCTGGTGGCAGTTTTAGGATTCTCTATGTATAGTATCATGTCATCCGCAAACAGTGACAGTTTTACTTCTTCTTTTCCAATTTGTATTCCTTTTATTTCTTTTTCTTCTCTGATTGCCGTGGCTAGGACTTCCAGAACTATGTTGAATAATAGTGGTGAGAGTGGACATCCTTGTCTCGTTCCTGATCTTAGAGGAAATGCTTTCAGTTTTTCACCATTGAGAATGATGTTTGCTGTGGGTTTGTCATATATGGCCTTTATTATGTTGAGGTAGGTTCCCTCTATGCCCACTTTCTGGAGAGTTTTTATCAGAAATGGGTGTTGAATTTTGTCAAAAGCTTTTTCTGCATCTATTGAGATGATCATATGGTTTTTATTCTTCAATTTGTTAATATGGTGTATCACATTGATTGATTTGCGTATATTGAAGAATCCTTGCATCCCTGGGATAAATCCCACTTGATCGTGGTGTATGATCCTTTTAATGTGTTGCTGGATTCTGTTTGCTAGTATTTTGTTGAGGATTTTTGCATCTATATTCATCAGTGATATTGGTCTGTAATTTTCTTTTTTTGTAGTGTCTTTGTCTGGTTTTGGTATCAGGGTGATGGTGGCCTCATAGAATGAGTTTGGGAGTGTTCCTTCCTCTGCAATTTTTTGGAAGAGTTTGAGAAGGATGGGTGTTAGCTCTTCTCTAAATGTTTGATAGAATTCACCTGTGAAGCCATCTGGTCCTGGACTTTTGTTTGTTGGAAGATTTTTAATCACAGTTTCAATTTCATTACTTGTGATTGGTCTGTTCATATTTTCTGTTTCTTCCTGATTCAGTCTGGGAAGGTTATACCTTTCTAAGAATTTGTCCATTTCTTCCAGGTTGTCCATTTTATTGGCATAAAGTTGCTTGTAGTAGTCTCTTAGGATGCTTTGTATTTCTGCGGTGTCTGTTGTAACTTCTCCTTTTTCATTTCTGATTTTATTGATTTGAGTCCTCTCCCTCTTTTTCTTGATGAGTCTGGCTAATGGCTTATCAATTTTGTTTATCTTCTCAAAGAACCAACTTTTAGTTTTATTGATCTTTGCTATTGTTTTCTTTGTTTCTATTTCATTTATTTCTGCTCTGATCTTTATGATTTCTTTCCTTCTGCTAACTTTGGGTTTTGTTTGTTCTTCTTTCTCTAGTTTCTTTAGGTGTAAGGTTAGATTGTTTACTTGAGATTTTTCTTGTTTCTTTAGGTAGGCTTGTATAGCTATAAACTTCCCTCTTAGAACCGCTTTTGCTGCATCCCATAGGTTTTGGGTCGTCGTGTTTTCATTGTCATTTGTCTCTAGGTATTTTTTGATTTCCTCTTTGATTTCTTCAGTGATCTCTTGGTTATTTAGTAATGTATTGTTTAGCCTCCATGTGTTTGTCCTTTTTACGTTTTTTTCCCTGTAATTCATTTCTAATCTCATAGCGTTGTGGTCAGAAAAGATGCTTGATATGATTTCAATTTTCTTAAATTTACTGAGGCTTGATTTGTGACCCACGATGTGATCTATCCTGGAGAATGTTCCGTGCGCACTTGAGAAGAACGTGTAATCTGCTGTTTTTGGATGGAATGTCCTATATATATCAATTAAATCTATCTGGTCTATTGTGTCATTTAAAGCTTCTGTTTCCTTATTTATTTTCATTTTGGATGATCTGTCCATTGGTGTAAGTGAGGTGTTAAAGTCCCCCACTATTATTGTGTTACTGTCGATTTCCTCTTTTATAGCTGTTAGCAGTTGCCTTATGTATTGAGGTGCTCCTATGTTGGGTGCATATATATTTATAATTGTTATATCTTCTTCTTGGATTGATCCCTGGATCATTATGTAGTGTCCTTCCTTGTCTCTTGTAACATTATTTTAAAGTCTATTTTATCTGATATGAGTATAGCTACTCCAGCTTTCTTTTGATTTCCATTTGCATGGAATATCTTTTTCCATCCCCTCACTTTCAGTCTGTATGTGTCCCTAGGTCTGAAGTGGGTCTCTTGTAGACAGCATATATATGGGTCTTGTTTTTGTATCCATTCAGCCAGTCTATGTCTTTTGGTTGGGGCATTTAATCCATTCACGTTTAAGGTAATTATCGATATGTATGTTCCTATGACCATTTTCTTAATTGTTTTGGGTTTGTTTTTGTAGGTCCTTTTCTTCTCTTGTGTTTCCCACTTAGAGAAGTTCCTTTAGCATTTGTTGTAGAGCTGGTTTGGTGGTGCTGAATTCTCTTAGCTTTTGCTTGTCTGCAAAGCTTTTGATTTCTCCATCAAATCTAAATGAGATCCTTGCCGGGTAGAGTAATCTTGGTTGTAGGTTCTTCCCTTTCATCACTTTAAGTATATCATGCCACTCCCTTCTGGCTTGCAGAGTTTCTGCTGAGAAATCAGCTGTTAACCTTATGGGAGTTCCCTTGTATGTTATTTGTCGTTTTTCCCTTGCTGCTTTCAATAATTTTTCTTTGTCTTTAATTTTTGCCACTTTGATTACTATGTGTCTCGGCGTGTTTCTCCTTGGGTTTATTCTGTATGGGACTCTCTGCGCTTCCTGGACTTGGGTGGCTATTTCCTTTCCCATGTTAGGGAAGTTTTCGACTATAATCTCTTCAAATATTTTCTCTGGTCCTTTCTCTCTCTCTTCTCCTTCTGGGACCCCTATAATGCGAATGTTGTTGCGTTTAATGTTGTCCCAGAGGTCTCTTAGGCTGTCTTCATTTCTTTTCATTCTTTTTTCTTTAGTCTGTTCTGCAGCAGTGAATTCCACCATTCTGTCTTCCAGGTCACTTATCCGTTCTTCTGCCTCAGTTATTCTGCTATTGATTCCTTCTAGTGTAGTTTTCATTTCAGTTATTGTATTGGTGATCTCTGTTTGTTTGTTCTTTAATTCTTCTAGGTCTTTGTTAATCATTTCTTGCATCTTCTCAATCTTTGCCTCCATTCTTATTCCGAGGTCCTGGATCATCTTCACTATCATTATTCTGAATTCTTTTTCTGGAAGGTTGCCTATCTCCACTTCATTTAGTTGTTTTTCTGGGGTTTTTTCTTGTTCCTTCATCTGGTACATAGCCCTCTGCCTTTTCATCTTCTCTATCTTTCTGTAACTGTCTGATTTTTATATATTTTTAATGTCATCATCATTCTTTAACAGTTAACTAGGCTTACAATTTTTTTTTTTTATTTTATTTATTTATTTTTATTTTTTTGGCTGTGCTGGGTCTTCGCTTCTGTGCGTGGGCTTTCTCCAGTTGTGGCAAGTGGGGGCCACTCTTCATCGCGGTGCGCGGGCCTCTCACCGTCGCGGCCTCTCTTGTTGTGGAGCACAGGCTCCAGACGCGCAGGCTCAGTAGTTGTGGCTCACGGGCCCAGCCACTCCGCGGCATGTGGGATCCTCCCAGACCAGGGCTCGAACCCGTGTCCCCTGCATTGGCAGGCAGATTCTCAACCACTGTGCCGCCAGGGAAGCCCTAGGCTTACAATTTTTGACATGAGGTCTGATTGATTCTGGTCTTTCCCTGACCCCTCACATTTAATTGTTTGCTCACTTCTGTTCTTTCTACTTTGAAAATGGTGCTTACCCCAATATACCATCCCAACCTGGTATGACTTCCACATGTACTATTTTCAATTCCTTTACCTTTCAATTCCTGACAATTTCTCATCACCTTATCTCTGGTTATGCTGTTCCCTCTTCCCAGAGAGTCCTTTCTTCATTTGTGAGTATTTAAATCCTACACAATGCCTGCTTCAAATGCCACATCCCTCAAAATACTTCCCTATTTCCCAGATGGAATGATCTTCAGTCTCTAGGCTATTATCACACACTACCTTACACAGCGCTTATTTGTGCACGATCCAAAGTTCTTTTTGCTGTACTGGAACAAACATGGGCTTTGTATTCACACTTGAGTTCAAATCCTTTCTACTATTACCTACTGTGTGACCTTTGGAAATTATCTATACGGTCTCCCCTCACCATCCGCAGAGGGATTGGTTTCAAGACCCCTGGCTCAGATAACAAATCAGGGGATGCTCAAGTCCCTTATATAAAATGACATAGTAAGTTGGTTCTGTTTCCACAGGTTCTTCATCTGCAGATTCAACCAACCACTCTAACTCTTGGAAATGTTGGTCACATTAAAGTAGATAAATACCTGGAAAATGCTAGATAGGAATCCCCTTTCCACTTACTCCATGTTTTCCTGTTGTAACACTTTTGGCCTCACCCCCCACCTCTTACTCACTTTTCTTTTAGGAAGGGGGAGGAGTAACAGATCAGTGAACTTAGGAGAAGTGAACATCCAGGCTTAGCAGCAGTCACCTCCTCCTCCATCTCCTACTCCATCTTTCTCTCTCTCTCTCTTTCTCCCCCCTTCTCTAATCCCTGCTCCCCTGCACCCAACTCTCCTCTGCCCTCTCAACCCTTCAACAGCTCTCACCAGTCCAGCTGTAGAATTCAGACATAAGGCTCTGCCCCTCTACAGCGTGGTACCTTAATGAAACAGGCTCCACCATGGGGGTGCGGGTGATTGGTGAGAAAACCTCTCTAACTTTGGGCTAGGTTGTTGGCAACCCTTTTGGCCACAGTTATCAAGTCAGTTCTCCCATCAGCTTATCAGTAATAGAGTTCACACTTTGATCTCCATCTGTCTGCTTTCCCTGTCTCATTTCTCAACTGGTAGTTAATTTGGGTGGGGAAGAAATGAAGTTATTTATTGACTTCCTAAACCCACAGTGATAAAGTAATATGACCCTTGTGTTTAAACAAACATACCAGAACTTTCACACCCATATGACAGATGCCCTTCAAAACAGTCCCCTAAGGAAGGGACACATTATTCCAGTACATTCCAATAAGGCTACTCTGGTTTAAAATCTTTTGGATGTATCAATAGGGCCTGTGGATTTTATTTGAGTATCTTTACTGATCTCAAGTCACATCTGAAAAGGGCGGATTTGAGTTTTGAAACAGCAAAAAGTCACTTGAAACCAAGGCTAATGAATCACTGAGCATTTTGGATCAACAATGGGAAGGAATTAAAAAATAATGAAACATGCGTGTGTATGTGTGTGTCATAATTGGAAAAGCATCCTAAAAATGCTTGCACAACAGCCACATTGTCAAAAAGCTCACAGCACCCAACAGTGCCCACTGTGAAAAACAACACTCTCTGGCTACTAGAACAGGGTGTGTTTATTATTATTTAAATCTCTTCATAGTGATGCTGATAGCATAGGATGCTGCCTTTTTCTAAAGGCACAAAATGTAGAGCCATGAACCTTGCCACTTATTTTCTGTGTCATCTTAGACAAGTTATCTAACTTCTTTCAACTTCAGTATTTTCATCAGTAAAACCAAATTAATAACACCCACCACAGATACCTCACAGGATTATTTTGAGAACCATAGGAGCTAAAACAGGTGAAAAAGCTCTTTGTCAACCATAGGCGCAATACAAATGTTAGTTGTTATGGTAGCTAATATTATGATAAATATTCTTCCTTGATCGTTTCAAACTTTCCCCTCCTTTGACATAAGTTTGGCAGCAGGTCTGGATTCTGAAATATCTCCTCATAAAGAGACTGAGGTCAATCTGAACACATATTCCAGGATTCAAATAAATTGCTAAGGAAAATGCAAGGAAGCAGGAAACCTGCCAATGACTCAGTTAAGCGCCACTTTCTGTAAATCATTTGATTTGTTTTGCCCCATTTTCTGTAAGTCACTTGATTTGTTTTGGCTTTGGGTGATTTCTTTCAAGTTTCTAAAAAAGCCATTAACTTTGGTCATTTTCTCTTACCTTGCTTTAAAGACTAAAAGATGTTCCCCTATAAGTTTAAATAGCATCTTGACCCGCTGAATGGCAATTAACATTTACTGAAAACTTACTACATGCTGAGTAATATGTTAAATACTTTAATCCTTAACAACAGCCTGATACTGTAGGTACTATTTTTGTCCCCATTTTATAGACGAGGCCACGGAATCACTGAGAAATTAAATAAATTGCCCATGCCACCCAGTGGGTAAATCCTTAAGCTGGGATGTGAACACATACGGTGTGACTGCAAAGCCCATATTCTTCAGCACTCTCTTGACCTTTAAATGCATAAATCTGGGTTTTCCAAATTGCAAACCCTATCACATTTTTTTTCCTCCTTTATGCTTTACTTTTGAGGCTAGCATAGGACCTATTCTGAGGCTGTTTATGTGTTCTTGATGAGTGACAAGTCCCCCTTGAAACCACTTTAAAGAGTAGAGGACCCCCTAATGTGATGACTAGAACTCTGAGAAATGTGCTAGGGCATAACATTTGGGCAAGCATGAAAGAAAGAAAGGTTTAAGGAAGAACATACAGTTCATCTTTAGATGAGATCAGGCACGTTCAGGGTGGTATGGCCGTAGACCAGTTCATCTTTAAATCAGCATTTGCAATGGACTTTCAGAGCCTACTAGGAATTTTTACTACGCCCAGGTCCCAAAGCCTGTCCCCACTTAGCATTCTGGTTACTCTCCATTCTCTGATATCCATACCTTTCCTGGAAAACATCTATGTTTCTGCAATTACCTCCAAAATGAAGGATGTCTTTTTTACCTTCTCTAACTCTCATCTGCACTAAAACAAGAAAAAGCACACTTTAGATTCACTTTCACCTAAAGTTGGCATTGAAAGCAACTCCTTTATATTTTTAGATAAATACTATGCTTTGTTTTTTTGTCAATTATAAAAGTAGTCCTGTTCATGGTATGAAACTTGAGAAATAAAAAAGAAAAAGATGCCCTGGGTGAGAGGACTACATGTCAGTTATCTGTGTCCAAAAGCCTAACATAGTCCTGGCACTTGGAGGTGCCCCAAAAATGTAGATGATGAGTGAATCTTTTAAAGATCCATGAGCATTCAATGCCAATGGTCTCCACTGCTACTATACCTCCAGGGATCAGGGCATTGCTCACTGGTCAGAAACACATAGTGGGTACTTGCAAAATACAGAATACTCAAACAGGTACAATGAGGAGGGTCCAGGCTCACAGTTGGCACTGGGTACATGTATGTTGAATCATACACAGGAAAAAGAAGGTCCTGCAAAGCCTACTGCCTAGTGGGGGGCAGACTACACAGCACACATCTACCTCCTCACTGGAATGTTGTCTCCACCTGCTTCTCCTATAGGGCCTGCCAATTGTTAAGGCCAGCCCACATGCTTCTATAGGAAGCCTTCTGTGGTAGGCTGAATAATACCCACCCACACACAATATGCCCACATCCTAATACCCAGAACCTGTGAATGTGTTACATTATATGGCAAAAGGGAATTTGCAGATATGATTAAGGTAAGGATCTTGAGGTGGGAGGACTATCCATGTGTGCCTGATGTAATCAAAACAGTTCTTATAAGAGGAAGGCAAGAGGAGTCAGATTCAGAGGAGAAGGCAATGCAATGGTGGAAGCAGAGACTGGAGTGATGTGCTTTGAAGATGGAGGAAAGGGCCACAAGCCAAGGAATACAGAAGGTCACTAGAAGCTGAAAAAGGCAAGGAAACGATTCCCCCTAAGAGCTTGTAGAAGGAACCAGCCCTACTCACACCTTGACTTTAGCCCTGTGAAACTAATTTTAGACCTCTGGCCTCCAAAACAATAAGAGAATAAATTTGTATTAAGTCACTAAGTTTTTGGTAGTATGTTCCTGCAGCAATAGGAAACTAATATACCTCTCTAACACTCAGGTCCACTTTGATCTCTCCCTCCTCTGAATTCTGATTGTCTAAATACATAACATAGCATTCATAACTCCACAGAACTTGTTTCCTCATCCAGGTATAACTGCCATTTGGGGCACAGACTTTCCCTACACTTGTTAATTTCTCAGAGGGGGCAATGTCTAACTTGGAGCCAGCTTGGTGAAAGACTTAGCAGGTACTTTTTTGGGAAGAAGTAAATACTCAGTTCAAGACTCCATTATATGGTACAGATGAACCTGTTTGCAAGGCAGAAACAGAGACACAGACGTAGAAAACAAACGTATGGACACCAAAGGGGGAAAGGGGGTGTGGGATGAATTGGGAGATTGGGATTGACATATATACAGTAATACGTATAAAATAGATAACTGATGAGAACCTGCTGTATAGCACAGGGAACTCCACTTCACTGTACAGTAGAAACTAACACAACATTGTAAAACAACTATACCCCAATTTTTAAAAAGTGATAGTTAATTTCATTCCTGTAATAATAAATGTTTATCGAACAAAAGAAGCCATGGAATCATGCCAAATAATTTTGTCATATTATTTTAATTGTATAATCCACATTCAGTCTTCTCTATTTCTGATATTAGAGTTGTGTTGTTATACATTGTAGCGGTACAACAGCTGTAGTTTTCCTCAAACCAAAGTCAAAATAATAGCTCATTCTTCAATAAAACCTCTCTGGGAAAAAAAAAAAAAAGACTCCATTATATCAATGAGAGGGAGATATCATCCTTTGATCTTACAATTATAGCATGTCATTAAAAATGGAGTTTGTTCAAATGAATGGATAAAGAAGATGTGTTTAATACATATACAATGGAATATTATTCAGCCATAAAAAATAATGAAATAATGCCATTTACAGCAATATGGATGGACCCAGAGATTATCATACTAAGTGAAGTAAGTCAAAGACAAATATCACATGATATCACTTATATGTGGAATATTTAAAAAATGGTAAAAATGAACTTATTCACACAATAGAAATAGACTAATAGACATAGAAAACAAACTTATGGTTACCAAAGGGGAAAGGGGGGAGGGATAAATTTGGAATTTGGGATTAAGAGATACAGACTACTATATATAAAATAGATAAACAACAAGGACCTATTGTATAGCACAGGGAACTATATTCAATATCTTGTAATAACCTATAAGGGAAAAGAATCTGAAAAATAATGGATATATTGGGGCTTCCCTGGTGGCACAGTGGTTGAGAATCTGCCTGCCAATGCAGGGGACACGGGTTCAAGCCCTGGTCTGGGAGGATCCCACATGCCGCGGAGCAACTGGGCCCGTGAGCCACAACTACTGAGCCTGCGCGTCTGGAGCCTGTGCTCCGCAACAAGAGAGGCCGCGATAGTGAGAGGCCCGCGCACCGCGATGAAGAGTGGCCCCCGCTCGCCACAACTAGAGAGAGCCCTCGCACAGAAACTAAGATCCAACACAGCCATAAATAAATAAATAAAAAATAAAAATAAAGGAATTCCTTTAAAAAAAAAAAAAGGAAAAAAAAAATAATGGATATATTTATGTATAACAATCACTTTGCTGTATGCCAGAAACACTGTAAATCAACTATACTTCAATAAAAAAATATATAAAAAAAAAAACGGAGTCTGTTGAACAGATTTTTGTACACCTACATTCGTAGCAGCATCATTCACAATAGTCAAAAGGTGGAAACAACCCAAATGTCCATCAATGGATGAATGAATAAACAAAATGTGATACAGATATAGATACAGAGAGATTTTTTTACAATGGAATATTATTCAGCCTTAAAAAGAAAGGTAATTCTGATATATGCTACAACATGGATTAACCTTGAATACATTATGCTAAGTGAAATAAGCCAGTCATAAAAAGACAAACACTGTATGATTCTACTCATATGAGCTACCTGGAGTAGTCAAAATCATAGAGACAGAAAGTAGAATAGCGGTTACCAGGGGGAAGGGGGAGGGGGAGTTATTGTTTAATGGGTACAGAATTTCAATTTGGAATGATAAAAGAGTTCTAGAGGTAGATGGTGGTGATGGTTGCATAACAATGTGAATGTACTTAATACCACTGAACTGTACACTTAAAATGGTAAAAATGGTAAATTTTATGTTATATGTATTTTACCACACTTTTTTTATAATGGAGTCTGTAACTACAGTGGGGACAAAGAACAAGAGCGATTTGTAAATGTACTCAGGCTGGAAGCACCCGCAGAAGAGGAAGGTGTGGGGCTTGGTTGGGAGGACAGAGGGGCTGGCATTGGTGTGAAGGATCCATGGCTGTGGGCTTGCCTGTCCTCTCACAGTGACACAGTTTCCTCTCCTCCCACCTAAGGGCAAAGTGATTCCTTCAACAACAACAAATATGTATTGAATACACTGTGCTGTCACTGGGGGTACGGCACTAAACAAGATATATAGCTTAGAGTCACATGGGGGAGAAGGACATAAAACAAATAATCACACATGGAGGTTACACATCTGATCCATGTCAAGAAGGTCTGATGAGGAAGTGAGGCATGAGCCAAGAGTGAGGAATGAGTGAGATTTAATGATGCAGGGGGGTGGAGGTGAGAAAGGAGTGTGTCCTAGGCAGAAAGAACCACAGGTTTCTAGGACCTGAACACAGCAGTGAAGCTGAGAGAGCAAAGGGAGCAGGATGTTTCTGGGGAGGTGGCAGAGGACAGATATCAGAGCCTGGGACCATGTTCAAACCTGTGTTCTTTGTCCTAAGAGCAAAGAGGAATCACTGGAGTTGTGTTGGGGGTGGGAGTAGGGGAGAAAAGGAGGTTGAGATGTCATAATCAGGTTTGCATTTTGGAAAGAAGGGTCAAGAGAGATACGGGGAGACCAGTTAGGAGGCTACTTCAGTAATCCATATGAGGGACAATAGATGTGAGAGGATAGGGAAGTGCTGGAGATGAGGAGACAAGGCATATTTAAGTGGCATTTAGATTTTGAGATGAATCAGTTATTATGATATTGTGATTTATAATAAGAAATTGTTAAATTAATTAAACAAGGAGGCCATTAGACTGATGTGGCTCTACTAAGGCCATGGTGGCCTACATAAGCAAATCAAAATCTAAGCCTATAAATGTCCCAAGGTTACAAAATCAAAACCACTAAGGACAGTCAATCACGAACAACCAAATAGGCTTTAAGCTATAGCCAATCAACTTATCTTCTGCCTTTTCTCTATAAAATGCTCTCCCCAAGCTTCCACTAGTTTAGAGCTCCTAACCACTTCTGGTTTGGTGCTGCCTGATTCAAATCTATTTTTGCTCAAATAAACTCTTTAAAATGTTAATGTGTCTCAGTCTATCTTTTGACAGTTTTGATGTCAGAAGAGGGAACTGAAGGAGATCCCCCCCCCACGGCCCCCAGGAGCAATGAACAACAAGGGGAAGCAACCTGCGGAGCCCCTTGAATTTGCTGCACCTTTGGAGGTGGTGGGTAAGTACCTCTCATATCCTAGTTCAGCAGTTTTTGCATTATGAACTTTCAGACTTCATTTTAGCATTTATTTTTCCAGACTGGGTCCAGAAACTGGCCAGAGACAGAATGGGTCCGACTTGGAAAACAGACTGGGTCTGAGGTTGGGCTGGGTCTACTTAAACTGGACGCAGGCCAGTGTGAAGCCTCAGGTGAATAAAATTTTGTTTTAAGGCTGAACAAGCAGGTTAACTTTACCAAAGATAATCTTGAATTACAGTGACCACAGTAGGGAACTTTTAACCTAGATAAGCTTTTCCATTTAGGAGGTACCTAGAGAAAACGGGGTCTCAGCCAAGTATTCACCATAGAAGGTAGAGGGAAATTTATTTTCCTCCTCTACTGTTTCTGGTGACCATGATGAGACCCACTGGAACACCCCACTTGTTTCAGAGCCTGCAGATGGGATCCTGGAAAACCTGGCAGAAGCTGGCAAAGGGTGAGAATTCTTAGCAAAGTCAGCCCTCCTAGATCTCTATCTATGGTGCCTGGACAAGAGAGTAAGGTAAGATTTCACACTGTCCCCTCCTTTCCAAATTCAGATTGGCAGGCAAAAAAAAAAAAAATTTGTGAGAATAAGGTCTTTGAATTGTGACTCGTAAATTTGCTTTCCGGTAGTCATTGGTTGTCAACTCTTTCTCTCCTAGGGACAGCTGTTGCCTTCTTGTTTGCCTCATTTTGTGTCATGAGAACTTATTTTGGCAACCACCAGGTTGGGGGCAGAAATGTGGGCTGCACTCTATTTGTGGCTAGGGTCTTACTCACTGCTGCCAGCTCTCAGGGAAATTGTCTAAGTCTTTCTTTCCTTTAGCAATCTTGGGGAGTGGCTTTGGATTTTTAGGAGGACAGTATCTTTTGTACCTCTTTGGGGATGCCTCTTAAGTCCATGGAGTTGTTCAATACTGCCAGGAAAACCTATAAGATATTTGAAAGGATTTTTTTTAAGTAGTTTTAAGGTCAAAAGTTGGCTAAATTGGAAGCTGATTTTCAGAGCCTGATAGGAAGGGGTTTTTCTGTTTTGCTTTTGTTCTTTTTTTTTTAGGCTCCCCTAAGCTAATAGAAGCTCTGTACCCAGAGGGGAAGAAAAACATTCAAAGGCAAACAGCTCTAAATCTAGAACATAGGAATCTTTGACTTCCATATTAGTTGAAATGATCTTCTCCCTGACGTAAGAAGCAAACTGAAGATAAAGTAGTTGGATGGGTCAGCCTTGATATCATTCAAGCAGCAACCAAATTCTTTAAGGAATTAAAAACAACTGTACTTGTCTTACAAATCTTTATAAGAACTGAAATGCTGCTCTAGAAACAATTCAAAGCCCACCTATCCTTTTTACCAACCCCAAGCCTCCCCTATTCATCTCAAAAGGCTTGTAGGTGTTGTAAAATTCTACATTTAGGATCAAAAGTCCTTCTTGAAGGAACCTGCATTCTTTCCCTGTGCCTTTGAGATGTAAATGTTCTACCCAGTCTTCTCTGGGAACTGAGGGCTATCTCTGAATAGCAAACTTCAGGGAGGTAATTCTAAATCAGAAGATAAAAAGAAAAGTGGGGGAAAGGCTATTTGGAAACTAGGCAAACGAAAAATCTTAAAAATCTTCTCCACAACATTAGTAAAAAGTTTAAGCCAATTGAGAAAGTAAACTTCTATCACCTGCCAGAAACACAATTTGGAGCCAACTATTCTTTTATAAACCTATGATTTTTGCATTATCATACCTGTCTCACGGCTAAAATTTTTAAGTGAAAGTTGTAAGATTTGTATCTGTCTGTATGTTTATGTACATCTGTGCATGTATGTTATAGACGTATAACATTTTTCTACCTCTGGATAGTACTGCCAAAATTAGTTTATAAAGAGCTCTATTTAACTGGCTTAAAGAAAAACAAGCACGGGGAATTCCCTGGCGCTCCAATGGTTAGAATTTGGCGCTTTCACTGCTGAGGGCCCTGGTCAGGGAACTAAGATTCCACAAGCTGTGCAGCACAGCCTAAAAAAAAAGAAAGACAAACAAGCACTGTGTAAATTAAGAAATTAAGTATACTCTCAGAAATGTAAACACTAACCCAAATGTTTTTCAACTTCACATGATCTAGGATAATCTTCGGTAAATAAAAGCTCATTTAAGTTTGTTAGTTTAATTAAAATAGGCATATCTTTAGAGTTATCAGCATTAAATATAATACTTTTATTTTAGGTTACTAAAATTTAAAAAAAAACCTCATGTTCTCTCTTACAGAATTTGTCAACAAGAAATATATCTTAAGATAATGGTGAGCTGTTTAATATTTTATAAAATTTTCATGAATAATCTAAACATAATTGTTAAGAACAAGTAAATAGATGTAGGTAAGATAAAAGTTTATAAATGAACTTTTAAAGAATAATTATGCTTTATGGTATATTTACTTAAAATAGTTCCCAAAATCTTTTTGGTAACTTGAAACCTTAAAATTATACTGAAATAAGTTAAATGATGGATATTCACTGAATAGCTAGACCACTTCCAAATAAGGTAAAATACTGAAACATTAATTACTGAACACAGGTTTATCTACTTTTGGGTTATTACAGAGGAACTAAACATTCTTGGGTCTATTAGTAAACATGCCTGTGTTTCATTGAAAAATGATGCTATGGGAAGCATATGCTTCTAGAAATTATGAAATGTATTCATAAATTTGCCAATCTAAAGAATGCTGGGGTAACAGTTCACAATTGCTTACTTCTTACTTTTCACTATAAATTAAGGTTCCTAAGGATTAAGAATTCTAATTAATGCGTAATTAAAACTACTAAAAATAATAAGGAAACCAACTCTATGCAAGGAAAGTAAGATGTGTTTTTGGCTAAGAAAAGTTTATGAGGTATGGAGATGCACTTTTGTTAAGACAAATGAAAGTAATTTTGTTCTAAAGTAAAGCTGGTTTCTTCAGAATGGGAAAGAAGAGAATGAAGACAAACTAAATGGATATAGAAAGCTGGGAAGAGAGAGAAAGAGAGAAAAGTTTACCTTGTGTAGTGAAGCTGGCTAAAATTGAATTGTTATTATAAGGATTTTTAAAATAAGTTTTAATATAGTGGTATGCTTATGTAAAACTAAAACTTAATTCTTTTTTCATCTGCTAAAAAGAGAACGTTTTCCTGGACAACGTTGTTCTGCTCTTGATAATAAGAGATTCTGAATGATTTTTTCTTTACCTTTTAAGTAATCCGCCTAGAAAGCAAAGATTTTGTGTTTTACTAAAATAATTTCCTGTGTTTTGTATTGTCTTTATCAGGTCTTTAAATACTTAAGAAAACTGAGTCTTCTCAATATTAAAAGAGCTAATTTTTGCTCACAACTATGTAACCTTCTGTATTTGCCTTTAAAATCTTTCGTCACTTTGGTTAAATAGATAATTAAGTATATTGTTTCATAATGATCTGTGATCCTATTTGGCCATGTGTCTAAATCCTTCTGATATTTTTGCAAACTTCAAATTCTAAATGAAGTCTTTTTGACCTGGAAGTAACTTTGGGATGGGCTTATTTTGTATGTTATATTACATGGGAGGCATTGTCAAATAAGAAGTAATGTTTACATTAATTTATATGGATATATGATATCAATAATAAGTGTCCTAGAAATCTGGTATGTCCTAGTATAATGTTATCACTTGTAGTTCTAGTTATTATCTTAAAATGTTGTATGTCACAGAAATAACCAAGTTTTCTTGTCAATAGCATTATAAGGAGCTCTCATTAGATATTTAACCACGGCCACTTTTATGTCTCTTATCACTTATAGACAGTTATTGTTTTACTCTGATGCTTTTGCAAAAATGTTCCTGCAAAAGTACTTCATCTTTAAGGAGACTCATGGAAGGGACTCTAACAGATACAGGTTTCTGTTAACTTTCAGATCATACCACTGAACTGAGTAAGAATTTGCAGAACGCTAATGGAGAAACTGATGGCTTCATAAAACTGATAACAAAAGATCAAGATCAACAAGAATTAATTACATGGGACTGGATGAACTGATGAGGATGATTATACTCTTTAAGACCTTTGTTTGAAACACTGTGGTCCTTCAGTGTTTTGTTTTCCCAAATTTTAGGAAACTTTTTCTCTTTCCTCTTAAGCTATTCAGCAATTTGGTAAAATACATTTTTTGTGAACAAAGATGAAACATTTATCTTTTTCTCCCTATCTGATCCCTCTATAATTCAGAAACTCTATTCTTATTTTCATGGCAATACAGTTATATGCATACATTCAAAAAGAATCTGTTCTCCTTGTAACTGGACACAATTGGAAACATTGGTTATATTACAAAGCCTTTGACTAGAATGTCATATTTAAGAATATGCATAGGGACTTCCCTGGTGGCACACTGGTTAAAAATCCGCCTGCCAATGCAGGGGACACGGGTTCGAGCCCTGGTCCAGGAAGATCCCTCATGCCACGGAGCAACTAAACCTGTGCACCACAACTACTGAGCCTGCGCTCTAGAGCCCGTGAGCCACAACTATTGAGCCTGTGTGCTACAACTACTGAAGCCCATGTTCCTAGAGCCTGTGCTCTGCAACAAGAGAAGCCACCACAATGAGAAGCCTGCGTGCAGCAACGAAGACCCAACGCAGCCAAAAATAAATAAATAAATAAACAAACAAAACCAGTCTTCAAAAAAAAAAAAAGAATATGCATAAAATCAGATATGGCCAGACAGTTTTAAGGAACTAAAGTTGGCTTTATGGAGCCAATAAAAGCCTCTTGGGAAAACTGGCCTGGTACTTTGCTTACAGGATTCCCAGCAGCCTTACCAGATGAGTACGGAAGGTCACTTCCTGGCATGCCCAGGAACCTCAAGATATTTTGGGTACCTCAAGAAGAGAGGAATTCACTGAAATCTATAGGTAGTGCAAGCAAAGTCTGATGGTAAATTCTTGGCTTGGCTTCTTAGCCTGGAGAGGCTTTTAAAAGTCCAATCTAAGATTCCTTGTGAAAAGTTCCAGCAGAGTGTATATGGTCAGTGACTATTCCTACTGCTCTTATGTAAATAATCAGGCCAAGTTTAATGAGACTAGACTTATTCTGCAAACAAATTAGTCTTACTATGATTATCTTTGATAGAAATGAAGGTGATTACAGAGGAAAAAATTGTATTTCAGTAAAAACTTAAAACACAACCTTGTGGATATCATATTCTAGTCCTGTTTATTGCCTTTGAGGTTTTGTTATATATCTATAAACCGAACTGGATCCTGAATTCTTCTAGTTTTCTCAAATATCTGGCTACAACTCTCCAAACTAATGTTTCCAACTTTATTCCACTCTTCTGGTTTGGAATCACTAAAAACAAAGACAGCTCCTGAACCTCCTTAGAAGGAACCATACCAGGTTCTCCTCACTACCCAGATGGCAGTCAAACTTCAGGGACCTGAATCTTGGGTCCACATCCCCCAATTAAAAAGGGCTCCTCCTGACTCTTGGAACTGCACACTAGCTGGAGATATTAAATTAAAATTGACTAGGGAGGTTCCTCCACTGAAGCAGACAGCATCTTGAGGCCGACAACCTCTCCCAAGATCACAGATCAAGATCTTCATCTGCAATATGAAGTCTTTTTCCTTTTGCCTTTTCCCTACTTGCTTTTTCTCTCTGTTAATGCACAGGAAGACAATGTTCCTTCACTCTGGCAACTACTGCTGAATCTACTGCTAAGGTCCCTAGCCTTTCTTGCTAAGGTGGTTTTAGATAATAGAAATGCTTTAGATTACTTTTTGGCTGAACAAGGAGAAGTCTATGCCATAGCAAATGTCTCCTGCTGTACCTGGATCAACACCTCTGGTACTGTAGTACAGAAATTAACAAGAAAGTACAAGAAAGTACAAGAAATTAACATACAAGCCACTTAGTTAAAACAGGTTGATGACTCTTCAGGTACATTCTTTGATTTATCTGATAACAACTGATTTGATTCATGGGGGCCCTGGCTAAGGAGTATACTTCAGTCTCTTGGTATTCTCCCAATAGTTATCACTGTAGTCTCCCTGGTACATACACTATGTTCTCTCAAAGGTCTTAAATGCATGTTTGTAGCCATCAGCAATACTACTATCAGATGGTCTCATTGTACTTGGGAGAAGAGAAACAGGATGGGTAATGAGATGAACAGCAAAAACCATTCTTCCACAGATGTGACATCATAACCTGAGTTTCACAAAGAGACAAGAGAAACTTAACTCTGATAGTGACTGAGAGTGGTGCTAATACCAATTTTTTTGATCAATCTCTCACGTATGAGAGGATGACAAAAAGGGGGAAATTAATTACACAGAGAGGCCATTAAACTGATGTGGCCCTAATGCCATGTTGACTATAAAAGCCTCTCCCCAAGCTCCTGCTAGTGGAGAAATCCTAAACACTTTTGGTTTGGCACTATCCAAATCAATTTTTGCTCAAATAAACTCTTAAAAATTTTAATATGCTCAGTTTATCTTTTAACAAAATATATACTTGGCCTTCAACCCCTTTCCTGGTACACAGCTCCTAAAACCCTTGGAATTTCCTAAGTGATGAGAGCAATAACAGTGATTTTTGTTATGTTAATGAAGTGACTTTTGGACTGCACCTAAGGATGGGGGCTAGTTGCCTAGAGAACCAACCATATGATTGGTGGGTTGGAACTTTCAGCCCCACCCCAGGCCTCTGAGGAGGAAAGAAGGGCTGAAGGTTGAATCAATCGCCAATGGCCAATGATATAAGCAATCATGCCTATGTAATGAAGCTTCCACAAAAACCCAAAAGGACAGGATTCAGAGAGCCTGTGGGTTGGTGAACATGTGGAGATTTGGGGAAAGTGGCACGCTCAAAGAATCCATAGAAGCTTCTTGCTCTTTCCCCATACCTTGCCCTATGAATCTCTTCCATGTGGCTGTTCCTGAGTTATATCCTTTTATAGTAAAACAAGAATCTAGAAAGCAAAAAGTTGCTCTGAGTTCTGTGAGCCGCTTTAGCAAATTAACAGAACCCAAGGAATGGGTCATCGGAACCTCTGATCTATAGCTGGTCGGTCAGACACACAAGTCAACAACTTGGACTTGTGACTGGCATCTGAAATGTGTGTGGGAGGACAACCTGTGGGATCTGGCTCTATCTCCAGGTAGATAGTGTCAGAATTGAGTTGAATTGTAGGACACACAGCTGGTACCTGAGAATTGCGTGTTGGTGGGGAAAAAAACCCACATTGGAACTGGATGCAGAATCAGGCAGTATGAAGGATGAAAGACAAGGAGAGATCACAAATAAATCTGAACTTTCTGCTTTGTGAAGCTGGATGGATACTGCCTTCAAACTCACTGAATAAAGGCTCAATCACTGTCATCACACTGGACAACTCCAGTGGCTACCATCCACTTTTCAGTCAGTGGCAATGATGCTCCTGACCTTGTGCACAAGCAACAGCCCCATATGACATGTGACCCTTAGGGAGACAATTCGGCTACCTAACCTGGGCCTAACTTCTTCCCATCTACCATTTCCCCTTGGTATACCTGCGGGTTGTGATCAGTGACCAACGTGCCTGAAGCCCAATGCAATCAAATGTTTTGTGTTTAGCTGTTCAAGTCAAATTCCACTGAAATCACATCATGAACCTGGGCCTTTAGAAAAATTCTGGGCAAAAAGAAAGTAGGAAGAAGAAAGCCTCCATGTACACATGACTGGAGGCATGTTGGAGGCACGTTGGAGGGTTGTTCACTCTCTCCCCACTTATCACTGTTATCAATGCAATGCTCGTGTAGCCCAGCACATACGTCTTCTGGTCACATGGTCTGCTGATGGGAAGAGCCTTGCACACTGCTACTCCAGGGCTTCAGTGCCAGTAAGTCATGTTCCATAGAGTCTGACCAGAGGCCCGAGACTGACTCACCCTTTGCAGCTTAAGAAGGCTGGAGCAAGAGAACAAAGACCCCTCCAGGCCGCCTCTGGGGATTCCTAGGTAGCCCACATGATGCTGTGGCCCCTAAAGAATGACTTGGACACAGGTCCTCCTGGGGTTCCAGTTGACTAAAGCCAGACAGGGACCCATTCCACCCACTAAATGGAAGCAGGTGGAGATGTTCACACCTCAGAAAGTCACAGTAAAACAGGCCGCACTGGGTGGAATCTAGGGACCCTCACTTGCCATTCTGTGGACAGGTAAACTGTAGCTCCAGCCCAAAGCATGATCCACTGGCAGATCAGCCTCCGAGAAGCAGGGGAACCTAGAGGAGCCAAACCCTGTGTTGATAAAGATGAAGTCTTCTGACTCCTGAACCCAGCATGATCATGTATGTTAAGGAGCAGTTTATAGGGGAGTCATCCTGAAGTCTGGCTGGAACAGCCTGGGTTGGAATCCTGCTATGCCTGTCTTTAGCTATGTGACCTTGGATGAGATTCTTAAGCTTTCTGTGCCTCAGTGTTCTCATCTGTAAGATGAGGATGATATTACTTGTTTTTATCATAGAGAGCAATGTGAGGATGTAAAGCATTAGACACATGGAGCACTTAACTTAGGTCAGTGCCTGGCATGGTAAGCATCTAATAAATGTTCAGTATTATTACTCTGTTAGAACAGGAGTCTGACACTTACTGCTCTCAGGCCATCAACGGCAAGCTGACAGGTTGCAGTTCCCTGACTGCTTCCTTTAAGCTCCAGTGACCACAGTTTGTGAGGTGAATTCCAAAGGAACATGGGCAAGATACCAACAGCATTTGTCACAAAAGGCTTATTTATGGTGAGGAATAAGACTCTCAAATCCTGCCTTATTGCCAGGCTATAGTTTTAACACTGAACCTTTTTCATCCTCCCAATATATTGTCTACTTGGACAGCTGAGTGGGCTCAAGAAGTTCTCCACCTCTGTGGGCCTCAGCTTACTTGAATTTAAACAATTCTCTGAGGTCCCTTCCAGCAATAACATTCTGAGTCTGTGACCCCAGGCCTGCATAAAACCAGCCGAGGCACCTTTGCGCTTGTGTGTGAAGTTTCTTTTTTTCCCATTGAGGCTCTTACTCTTTTCTTTTGCAGCTCGTTTCTGATAATCAACGTTTTGATACTGAAGTCAGAATAATCCTCCAAATTTACAAATGTGATAGCGGGGGGGGGGGGGGGGGGGGGGGGGAAGATACCTCTGAATGGTAAAATACTTCCCAATGGGTATTTCTAACACCTCAGAATTTATCCTAGAACTAGGTGGTGTCCAGCAGCTGGTAACAGAGTCACTGTAACCCCACCAACCTCACTGAGAAGTCAAAAGGCTATAAAGCATTTATCAATAAAAATATGCTAGACACTGTACCAAGGACTGCTATCCCTGGGGGGTCCTATAACAAAGAATTACAACATTCCAGGGTGGAAGAGAACTTTAAAATCCATCTAGTCCGACCACCTATCTGATACAATATCTCTACCAGTAGCATCTACTCTGTGTTTAAACACCTCCAATGATGGGAAACTCATAATCTTTATAATTTATTAGTTTTTTCATCTGTTCAACAAGTGACCAGGTCCACAGCTAGGTGCTGGTAATACAATGGTGAACCAAACTGAAACAATCCCTGTCCTCAAAGAGCTTATAGTTTAGGTGGAAACACAGATGAATAAATGAATGCAGTGAGATATCATATTGAGCTTAATTAATCTTTGTGCTTTTCTTTTCCATGTTTCCTTGAATAGCACCCTTCCCCAAGTCAGTCAAAGGTTTTTACATATCCTCATGAAAATGAGGAGTATTCCAGCAGAAATGCTAACAGACAAAACTGGTCAAAACTTACTTTTGGGATATCCAATGTAGGCTCACAGAAGAAACAATAGTTTTGAAAGCCAAATCATTCTGATTCATATAGTCTGGACGCTGCCAAGAGAAGAAAAGCCTCTTAAAAATCAAGAGGCAGTCCCTAAGACAGCAAGGTGGAGACCAATGGTTCTCAAACTTTGGTGCACATCAGAACTACCTGGAGGGGCTACAAAAACACAAGTTGCTGGTACCTACCCATAATTTCTAATTCAGTAGGTCTGGTATGAACCTGAGCACCTACACTATTAAAACCTTCCCAGGTGATGCTGTTACTACTGATCCAGGGACCACACTTTGAAAACCATTAGTGTAGGATTTAGACCTTTGACAGTGGATTGAAAACAGAAAGATCCAGTCTAAGGTGTAGGGGAAACTAAATGACCTCCACCTGGCCTGGGAAGCAAGCTAGAGATGAAGTAGAAGGCCATACCTGGGAAAGGGTGGAGCTCTCTAAGAAGAGGGATTGGACTCAGGGTAACTTGGAAAAAGTGGAGTTAACACTGAGAAACTTTTCATAATCACCCACCACAAGCATCAGGGGAGCCAGAAGGGAGCTAAGCCAGCGCATACAAATCACCAATTGCCATTTAAGCAAGCACTGCATGTCACTCATGCAAAGGATAATGTTAGCTGTTCTTCCCCCTGCTGTATGGTTAGTACCCACTACTGACTGCTACTTGCATGTCTACTAGCCCACCCTAAGATGGTCTAGTAGAAAGGGCCATGCCCTGGGCCATTTGTATTAGTTTCTTAGGGCTACCATAACAAATTACCACAAATGAGGTGGCTTAAAACAACAAAAATTTATTCTTAACACTTCTGTACTCAAGGTATCAGCAGGCCCTGCTCCCTCTGAAGACTCTTGGGAAAGATCCTTCCTTACCTCTTCCAGCCTCTGGAGGCCCCAGGCACTCCTTGGCTTGTGGGAATATAACCTTAACCTCTGCCTCCATATTCACATGGCCTTCTTCTCTGTGTGTGTCTCTCTGTGTCCTCTCCTCTTCTTATAAGGACACCACCAGTCATTGGATTTAGGGCCCATCTAATCCAGTATGACCTCATCTTAACTAATTATACCAGTAAAGACTCTATTTCCAAATAAGGTCACATTCTAAGGTTCTAGGTGCACATTTTGGGGGGACACTATTCAATCCACTATACCATGCAAACTACCTTTACTGAACTTCCCTCACCCTCCCTTTTCAAACAGCTCAGGACACTCATTGGTCCCTTGAAATAGAAGGTGGAATTCTTGACATCCAGAGAAGTGACTGAGTGGCAGGAAAATCCCCTGAGCCTGCACTTGGGTGGGAGTGGTTGGTGGTAAATCCCACCTATTACACAATTATGATAGAATGTAATAGGTTATGATGAGGAAATGTGGGGTGCCACAGGAATATAAAAGGCACCAAACACAGACTTGGGTATTAAGCAAGGTTTCCTGAAGTTTGGAATGTCTAAGGTGAGACCTGAAGGACAGGAAGGAAACAGTCAGATGAAGATCTGGTGGGAAGAGAGACATTGGGGAAGAGTGTTCCAGACAGAGGGAACACATGGACAATGGCTCAGAAGTGAGAGAAATATGATTCATTACAGGAGCACGAAGATATTCAAAATGGCTGAGTTGTAGTGGTACAAGGGACTAGAGGGAAGAGCATCTGGGACTGAAGTCTGAGCCCCTGTCTTTTATCTCTTAAAGCCACACAGAATAATCCTAACCATTCTCCAACTTGGGAGTCCTTATGCATTTAGAGACAGGTATATTGTTATCCCTAAATTTTCTCTTTTCCAGGTTAAATATACTTAATTCCTCCAAGGATTTCTCATATCCTTTGGAGTCTCATCTCACCACTAACTATCCTGGTTGAAGTCCTCCAAACCCACTCCAGCTTGCCTAAATCTCTTGAAGTAAAACCTTGAAATGGAAGAAAATATTCCAACCCAATACCACAGGATAACTTAGTGAGCTTAATGACCCCATCACTTCCAGGTGTTACACCTGATTGGCGATATCCTCCCACAAGAAATTATATTCATATAAAGCTTCAAATAATGCTTTACAAAAAGGTGGAATTTCGGGCAACACCAGAGAAAACCATTTTTCTTTGAGAAATTCTTTGATTCCTTAAATCCTGCCTGGAACCCTGCCACAATATCTGTTCTGCTGACCTTTTAAGGAGAGGGAAGGACAAGATTTAGTGCTAGGGGCTTAAGCTCTTAGAAACAAAAGTGACTTCTTCATAAGGCAGGCAATATACTAGTCTTGTAATACAGGGGGTTTGAATTTGAATCTCAAGACCAACAGTTACAGCAAGTGTCACTCAGCAGTGTGATATCACGTAAGTTCAGTCAAATATGGGAAATGGGAATTGATTATTTTACAAGCGAAGAAATTGAGTCAAGGGGACAATGAAAGGTCATCTGTATTAGGGAAATTCCCAAGCAGGCTGTAAATCGTCTGTTTCTAAAGGCGTTTTCTGTATATAGTATTGAGTGCTTATACAAATTTAAAAAAGAAAGCACAGAACCAGATCAAAACAAGCAACTATAAAAACAGGCAGTCCAGGGTATGCAGATGGGCAGAAAGAGTGGGGTTGTCAAGGAGCTTATGGCTGGAGAGACTGGGAAGCTAGAGAGTGCCCTCTGCCCCCTCCACCCCTCCGGAAATGACTGCAGCACAAATGCATGCTCATTAACCAGCAGGCATAATGAAGGGCAGACTTTTCTGGCCCTGTTTGCAATGCCAGGGACCTTGCTCTAGTGTTGTCATGGGGAAGTTATTGTCATCCTCCTGGCAACAGGTTACCTAGGTGAAGACCAAAACAGCCTGACCAGGCCCAGTAAGCAGTGAGCCTAGTGCTATACGCTGTCCCCAGGCTGCCTAGCCTGCCCTCTCCTTTCACTTTCTCACTCCCTCAGCCATATCACTGCCTTTAAGAGAAGCAGCATTCATTCTTGCACACAAAGACACTGTAGAAGGCTTTCTGTAGTGGCGGGGGGGGGGCGGGTTGGGAGGTGTCCCATGGTCCTTTTCTACTTCTGACCTTCAAAGTTTCAAAGTGTGGCCAGCCATGGACAGTCATGCCCACTCCCATAAACCTACAACTAAAATCAGAACAGCTCTCGGAAGAAACACGCCTTTCCACCTATTTTTACTGAACGCGCCAGTGCCATAATTAAAACAAATTACAGGGGCTTCCCTGGTGGTGCAGTGGTTAAGAATCCACCTGCCAATGCAGGGGACACGGGTTCAAGCTCTGGTCCGGGAAGATCCCACATGCTGCGGAACAACTAAGTCCGTGTGCCACAACTACTGAGCCTGCATGCTAGAGCACGCGTGCCACAACTACTGAGCCCATGAGCCACAACTACTGAGCCCACATGCCTAGAGCCCCTGCTCCGCAACAAGAGAAGCCACCGCAATGAGAAGCTAGCACACCGCAACGAAGAGTAGCCCCTGCTCGCCGCAACTAGAGAAAGCCCGCGTGAAGCAACGAAGACCCAACGCAGCCAAAAATAAATAAATGAATAAAATAAATTTATTTAAAAAAAAAATCTGCTGACCTTTAAAAAAACAAAAAACAAATTACAAGCATAAAAAATACCTCCAGAGAGCATCAACGTCTATAGCACACAGTGAAATGAAGCCCTAAGCCAATTAACTTGTGAACTTGATCAATTAATTGTAGATAGCTAAATGAAACAATTCAGTTAAAGCCAATCCTCAATCGCAAGACTGGTTCAAGATGGCGGAGCAGAAGGACATGCTCTCACAACCTCTTGCAAGAGCACCAGTATCACAACTAACTGCTGCACAATCACCGAAAGGAAGACACTGGAACTCACCAAAAAAGATACCCCACATCCAAAGACAAAGGAGAAGCCACAATGAGATGGTAGGAGGGGCACAATCACAATAAAATCAAATCCCATAACTGCTGGGTGGGTGACTCACAAACTGGAGAACACTTATACCACAGAAGTCCACCCACTGGAGTGAAGGCTCTGAGCCCCACGTCAGGCTTCCCAACCTGGGGGTCTGGCAATGGGAGGAGGAATTCCTAGAGAATCAGACTTTGAAGGCTAGCGGGATTTGATTGTAGGACTTCGACAGGACTCCGAGAAAAAGAGACTCCACTCTTGGAGGGCACACACAAAGTAGTGTGTGCATCGGGACCCAGGGGAAGGAGCAGTGACCCCATAGGAGACTGAACCAGACCTACCTGCTGGTGTTGGTGGCTCTCCTGCAGAGGCGAGGGGTGGCTGTGTGTTCTGGGAAGTACTCCTTGGCTTGAGCCCTCCCAGAGTCTGCCATCAGCCCCACCAGAGAGCCCAGGTAGGCTCCAGTGTTGGGTCGCCTCAGGCCAAACAACCAACAGGGAGGGAACCCAGCCCCACCCATCAGCAGACAAGCGGATTAAAGTTTTACCTAGCTCTGCCCACCAGAGCAACAGCCAGCTCTACCCACCACCAGTCCCTCCCATCAGGAAACTTACACAAGCCTCTTAGATAGCCACATCCACCAGAGGGCAGACAGCAGAAGCAAGAAGAACTACAATCCTGTAGCCTGTGGAACAAAAACCACATTCACAGAAAGATAGACAAGATGAAAAGGCAGAGGGCTATGTACCAGATGAAGGAACAAGATAAAACCCCAGAAAAACAACTAAATGAAGTGGAGATAGGCAACCTTCCAGAAAAAGAATTCAGAATAATGATAGTGAAGATGATCCAGGACCTTGGAAAAAGAATGAAGGCAAAGGTCAAGAAGATGCAAGAAATGTTTAACAAAGACCTAGAAGAATTAAAGAACAAACAAACAGAGATGAACAATACGATAACTGAAATGAAAACTACACTAGAAGGAATCAATAGCAGAATAACTGAGGCAGAAGAACGGATAAGTGACCTGGAAGACAGAACGGTGGAATTCACTGCCACAGAACAGAATAAAGAAAAAAGAATGAAAAGAAATGAAGACAGCCTAAGAGACCTCTGGGACACCATTAAATGCACCAACATTCACATTATAGGGGTCCCAGAAGGAGAAGAGAGAGAGAAAGGACCCGAGAAAATGTTTGAAGAGATTAGAGTCGAAAACTTCCCTAACGTGCGAAAGGAAATAGCCACCCAAGTCCAGGAAGCACAGAGAGTCCCAGGCAGGATAAACCCAAGGAGAAACATGCCGAGACACATAATAATCAAGCTGGCAAAAATTAAAGACAAAGAAACATTATTGAAAGCAGCAAGGGAGAAACGCAGATAACATACAAGAGAACTCCCATAAGGTTAACAGCTGATTTCTCAGCAGAAACTCTACAAGCCAGAAGGGAGTGGCATGACATATTTAAAGTGATGAAAGGGAAGAACCTACAACCAAGATTACTCTACCTGGCAAGGATCTCATTCAGATTTGATGGAGAAATCAAAAGCTTTACAGACAAGCAAAAGCTAAGAGAATTCAGCACCACCAAATCAGCCCTACAACAAACGCTAAAGGAACTTCTCTAAGTGGGAAACACAAGAGAAGAAAAGGACCTACAAAAACAAACCCCCAAAAAAAAAAAAAACCCAAAACAGTTAAGAAAATGGTAATAGGAACATACATATCAATAATGACCTTAAATGTGAATGGATTAAATGCTCCAACCAAAAGACACAGGCTTGCTGAATGGATACAAAAACAAGACCCATATATATGCTGTCTACAAGAGACCCACTTCAGACCTAGGGACGCATACAGACTGAAAGTGAGGGGATGGAAAAAGATATTCCATGCAAATGGAAATCAAAAGAAAGCTGAAGTAGCAATACTCATAACAGATAAAATAGACTTTAAAATAAAGAATGTTACAAGAGACAAGGAAGGACACTACATAATGATCAAGGGATCAATCCAAGAAGAAGATATAACAATTATAAATATATATGCACCCAACATAGGAGCACCTCAATACATAAGGCAACTGCTAACTGCTCTAAAAGAGGAAGTCGACGGTAACACAATAATAGTGGGGGACTTTAACACCTCACTTACACCAATGGACAGATCATCCAAACAGAAAATTAAGAAGGAAACACGAGCTTTAAATGACACAACAGACCAGATAGATTTAATTGATATTTATAGGACATTCCATCCAAAAACAGCAGATTAAACTTTCTTCTCAAGTGCACACAGAACATTCTCCAGGATAGATCACATCTTGGGTCACAAATCAAGGCTCAGTAAATTTAAGAAAATTGAAATCATATCAAGCATCTTTTCTGACCACAACACTGTGAGATTAGAAATCAATTACAGGGAAAAAAACAAAAAAAACATAAACACATGGAGGCTAGACAATACGTTACTTAATAACAAAGAGATCACTGAAGAAATCAAAGAGGAAATCAAAAAACACCTACAGACAAATGACAATGAAAACACGATGATCCAAAACCTATGGGATGCAGCAAAAGCAGTTCTAAGAGGGAAGTTTATAGCTATACAAGCCTACCACAAGAAACAAGAAAATCTCAAATAAACAATCTAACCTTACCTTACACCTAAAGGAACTAGAGAAAGAAGAACAAACAAAACCCAAAGTTAGCAGAAGGAAAGAAATCATAAAGTTCAGAGCAGAAATTAATGAAATAGAAACAAAGAAAACAATAGCAAAGATCAATAAAACTAAGAGCTGGTTCTTTGAGAAGATAAACAAAATTGATAAGCCATTAGCCAGACTCATCAAGAAAAAGAAGGAGAGGACTCAAATCAATAAAATCAGAAATGAAAAAGGAGAAGTTACAACAGACACTGCAGAAATACAAAAGCATCCTAAGAGACTACTACAAGCAACTCTATGCCAACAAAATGGACAACCTGGAAGAAATGGACAAATTCTTAGAAAGGTATAACCTTCCAAGACTGAACCAGGAAGAAATAGAAAATATGAACAGACAAATCACAAGTAATGAAATTGAAACTCTGATTAAAAATCTTCCAACAGGGGCTTCCCTGGTGGCGCAGTGGTTGAGAATCTGCCTGCCAATGCAGGGGACACGGGTTCGAGCCCTGGTCTGGGAAGATCCCACATGCCACGGAGCAACTAAGCCCGTGAGCCTGCGCGTCTGGAGCCTGTGCTCCGCAACAAGAGAGGCCACGATAGTGAAAGGCCTGCACACCGCGATGAAGAGTGGCCCCACTTGCCGCAACTAGAGAAAGCCCTTGCACAGAAACGAAGACCCAACACAGCCATAAATAAATAAATAAATAAATAAACATTTAAATTCTCTTAAAAAAAAAAAAAAAAAACTTCCAACAAACAAAAGTCCAGGACCAGATGGCTCACAGGTGAATTCTATCAAACATTTAGAGAAGAGCTAACACCCATCCTTCTCAAACTCTTCCAAAAAATTGCAGAGGAAGGAACACTCCCAAACTCATTCTATGAGGCCACCATCACCCTGATACCAAAATCAGACAAAGATATTACAAAAAAAGATAATTATAGACCAATATCACTGATGAATACAGATGCAAAAATCCTCAACAAAATACTAGCAAACAGAATCCAACAACACATTAAAAGGATCATACACCATGATCAACTGGGATTTATCCCAGGGATGCAAGGATTCTTCAATATACACAGATCAATCAATGTGATACACCATATTAACAAATTGAAGAAGAAAAACCATATGATCATCTCAATAGATGCAGAAAGAGCTTTTGACAAAATTCAACACCCATTTATCATAAAAACTCTCCAGAAAGTGGGTATAGAGGGAACTTACCTCAACATAATTAAGGCCATATACAACAAACCCACAGCAAACATCATTCTCAATGGTGAAAAACTGAAAGCATTTCTTCTAAGATCAGGAACAAGACAAGGATGTCCACTCTCACCACTATTATTCAACATAGTTTGGGAAGTCCTAGCCACGGCAATCAGAGAAGAAAAAGAAATAAAAGGAATACAAATTGGAAAAGAAGAAGTAAAACTGTCACTGTTTGCAGATGACATGATACTATACATAGAGAATCCTAAAGATGCCACCAGAAATCTACTAGAGCTAATCAATGAATTTGGTAAAGTTGCAGGATACAAAATTAATGCACAGAAATCTCTTGCATTCCTATACACTAATGATGAAAAATCTGAAAGAGAAATCAAGAAAGCACTCCCATTTTCCACTGCAATAAAAAGAATAAAATACCTAGGAATAAACCTACCTAGGGAGACAAAAGACCTGTATGCAGAAAACTATAAGACACTGATGAAAGAAATTAAACATGATACAAACAGATGGAGAGATATACCATGTCCTTGGATTGGAAGAATCAATATTGTGAAAATGACTATACTACCCAAAGCAATCTACGGATTCAATGCAATCCCTATCAAATTACCAATGGCATTTTTTACAGAACTAGAACAAAAAAAAATCTTAAAATTTGTATGGAGACACAAAAGACCACGAACAGCCAAAGCAGTCTTGAGGAAAAAAAACAGAGCTGGAGGAATCAGACTCCCTGACTTCAGACTATACTACAAAGCTACAGTAATCAAGCCAATATGATACTGGCACAAAAACAGAAATATAGATCAATGGAACAGCATAGAAAGCCCAGAGATAAACCCACACACCTATGGTCAACTAATCTAAGACAAAGGAGGCAAGGATATACAATGGAGAAAAGACAGTCTCTTCAATAAGTGGTGCTGGGAAAACTGGACAGCTACATGTAAAAGAATGAAATTAGAACATTCCCTAACACCATACACAAAAATAAACTCAAAATGGATTAGAGACCTAAATGTAAGACTGGACACTCTAAAACTCTTACAGGAAAACATAGGAAGAGCACTCTTTGACATAAATCACAGCAAGATCTTTTTTGATCCACCTCCTAGAGTAATGGAAATAAAAACAAAAATAAACAAATGGGACCTAATGAAACTTCAAAGCTTTTGCAAAGTAAACTACAAACAAGATGAAAAGACAACCCTCAAAATGGCAGAAAATATTTGCAAACGAATCAACGGAGAAAGGATTAATCTCCAAAATATATAAATAGCTCAGGCAGCTCAATATTAAACAAACAAACAACCCAGTCCAAAAATGGGCAGAAGACCTAAATAGACATTTCTCCAAAGAAGTCATATAGATGGCCAAGAAGCACATGAAAAGCTGCTCAACATCACTAATTATTAGAGAAATGCAAATCAAAACTACAGTGAGGTATCACCTCACACCAGTTAGAATGGGCATCATCAGAAAATCTACAAACAACAAATGCTGGAGAGGGTGTGGAGAAAAGGGAACCCTCTTGCACTGTTGGTGGGAATGTAAATTGATACAGCCACTGTGGAGAACAGTATGGAGGTTCCTTAAAAAACTAAAAATAGAACTACCATATGACCCAGCAATCCCACTACTGGGCATATACCCAGAGAAAACCATAATTCAAAAAGACACATGCATCTCAGTGTTCATAGTAGCACTACTTACAATAGCCAGGACATGGAAGCAACCTAAGTGTCCACCAACAGACGAGTGGATAAAGAAGATGTGGTACATGTATACAATGGAATATTACTCAGCCATAAAAAGGAACGAAATTGGGTCATTTGTAGAGATGTGGATGAATCCAGAGACTGTCATACAGAGTGAAGTAAGTCAGAAAGAGAAAAACAAATATCGTATATTAATGCATATATGTGGAACCTAGAAAAATGGTACAGATGAACCCATTTGCAGGTCAGACATTGAGACACAGATGTAGAGAACAAACGTATGGACACCAAGGGGGAAAGTGGCGGGGGGGGAGGGGTGATGAATTAGGAGACTGGGGTTGACATATAGACACTAATATGTATAAAATGGATAACTAATAAGAACCTGCTGTATAAAAAAATAAATAAAATAAAATTCAAAAATTCAAAAAAAAAAAATCCTCAATCGCTCATAAGGTTTCCAGATTTACCAGATGGAAATATCCAGCAACACTACCCAGCAAAGGGTTTTTGCTCAAACTGAAGTGTCATCTCAACTCCATGTTCTTCCTGTGTTGACAAAGCTTTCAGGTGTGGAAAACGGGGAGAATGTGATGATTCCAGGGTCCATCCCCACTTCACTAGCCTGAGGAAGGCACTGACCCAGCTTCTGTCTAGCATCTCTTCTGCAGGGTCCCAGAGAGCCCCGGGCTAAACAGGGAGCATTTTCAACATTGCTTAGGGTAAGATTTAAACCTGAAACATCAGGATCCGTTTATACATATCCTAGAAGGATCCAAGAGGCCCTCCCCTGGGTCCCTTGTCCTTTGCTGAAGTGTCCTAAGTTCCCTTCCCCCACTGAATCAGATTTAGGAAGATAAGGTTAGGGGGCTGAGTGATCCTTCCCTCATCCTATCCTTGGTGTCTGTATCTAGTTCCAAGAAATTCAGGTAGGTAATATAGTACTATGATCATCTAATGTAAAAACTTACTAACTTGAAGCAATTTCCTCGGTGACATGTAGGAGATGTAGAAGGAAGGGCAATGATTGGTAAGTCAGAAGACCTGTGTCTGAAAGCAATGTGCTATGTGATCTTGAGCAAGTCCCTGCACCTTGGTAGGCCTCCATTTCCCCATCTGTTTATTATCTGTAGGCCACATAGCATGATGTTAAAGTGGGATCACAAAAGCAGCAGAAACAATATTTCTCTGGCTCCCACCCATTGCAAAATCCTCTCCCTGCCCTAATTTTGGGAGTCTCCAAACAGTATCTCATGTGGGTTCAAAATAAGTCCTCTCCATTGCAACATTATGTCATTTAATCCTCACAAAACCCTATGAGACAAGTAGCACCCCATTTGAAAGATAAAGAAATTGGGACTCAGAGAGATGAAAATACTTGCCTCAAACCACACAGCTAATGTGTTGCTAAGCAGGGACTAGAACACAGATCTGACTTCAGAAGGCTTTGCTCTTTCTGGCATATTTAATTGGTAAGGCTGGAAAGAAAATTCATTGATTTTTAAAATATTTTTGAAATGCAAAAACTGTATTTCTCCATAGCATGTCTTCTTTTCATGGTAGTCAGGACACCTGCTTCTAATCTTGCCTCTTCTCCTAACTAGACAAGTGACCCTGAACAAGTCACATCTCCTCTGAGATTCTGTTACCTCTATGTATTGGAGACACTGGACTAAATCAGTTTCCCCCAGAAGCTTAGCTTGTTAAAACACAACTTTCCAGGTCTTTCTCCAGACCAACTGAATGGGGTTTTCTGATGTTGAGCCCAGAAATACATATTTTAACAAGCTCCTTGAGCTATTCTTATTCAGGATAAGAATTAACTCTGGACTGTTATTTGGGAACCATCATACTAGACAATGAGCTATCTTTCATATCGACCAGTCAATTACTATGTGGTGGGGCCCCAAGCTTGAGGTCAAGGTGTAGCCACCACTGGATTTCAGACACGCCTGGGATGATAGGCATAAGATACTGGAGATGGGCCCTCTAGGGACTGGTCTGCACGAGGTTTGGAGCAGACCCTAGGAGAAGAGAAATTGGGAGAAAGCAGTGTGTGTATTAGAGATTGGTCCCTGCACCCAGCCCCAAGGACTAGGGTCTGAACTCCAGAGAAAATTAGCTGCAAACAGAAAGGGGTGGTTTCACATTATGTCGCCTAAGGAGCTTAAAAAAGGACTGTTGCCTGGGTCCCACCTCCAGATCCTTACTTAATTGGCTTGGGATATGTGCCTGAACCTTGGAATTTTTAAAAGCTTCCCAAGCGATTCCATTTTGAAGCTAAGGCTGAGATTTTGCATTAGCACACGGGACAGAAAGCCCTCTAAATGAGATGGCTTTACATGTTATAGACATACCCTTACAATGGCTGAAAACTGATATTTCAAGGACCCTCCTGGTGAGTTCACAAAGAATAATCATCCTTTGGGTTTAAAAACAATTGAGATTCATTACAAACTTCCTTATCGCATTTTGGGGGACAAACTGAACACCTCAGTCATGTTTCAGTGGCTCTGCTTATATGTTTGGTTGCATAGAAAGGATTCAGCCTCCAGGTGTGTGTTACATGAAGCCCATCCTAACTGACTGGATTTTTCTTCTTCACTGAAGTGAGTGAATTGATCTGTTGTTTTGTCACTGCCTAGCTAAAGCCAGTGGGAGGGTGCCAGTTATCATTTGGAGAAAAGGTATCATTTTGAAGTACCAGAGACAGCAGATGAACTGTGTTCATGAAATAGATGTTTCACTCTACTTTTTAATTTGCTCCTGTTTGAGTTAACTGAGAGTTTCATCTTTATTTTTAAAGAATGACATTTACACAGCCGCTGAAACTGCCAATCTGTTACATAAACAACCTCCTTTTCCAAAAGGCTGGCGCCGCCTGGAGGCCAAACATGTGCAGCGTTTTGGATTTCTTAGAAGGATCCTCTTCGACCTGTTGCTTCTGGCCTCAGTCACAAGGAGTTAGGGTCAGGTGAAGCACATTGGATTTCGCATATAGCAAAGTTTCCTAAGCAAGGGTGGGGACACTAGAGTGACATTTCAAAGCCAGACTGCAGTGCAACAATGGGGCTGGGGAGGCCTGGAACAAAAGAAACTTCTCGCTGACATCAAAAGCCTCACTTTGGAACCAGGTGCTGGAAGAAGAGCTCGGCCAGTGACTTTGCACATAGTGACCTGGGTTTGCTACCCATACGCCAATGGAGGAGCCCAGACCTCTGAAGCTGAACCAGGGCTAAAATCTGAAGGTCTCAGAAGTTGGTCTCACAAAGCCTCGAGATAGCAGCCCATAAAACCAATGTTTTTCAGAGCTTGGTTTACACACCACTTACATCAGCATCACAGTGGGTGCCTGTTTAAAATGCTATTTCTTGGTGCCTACCCCACACCCAGAGAACCAAAATCTGTTGGCATGGGGCTCAGGAAGCTGAATTTTAACATGGTTTCTAGGGTTTAGTTCTCACCAAAGCCTGGAACAGCTGTTGAAAGCCCTTGGAAGGGTTGGGCTCTCCTCTGGTAGAACATGGCTTTTCTTTTCTTTTCTTTTTTATAAAAGTATTTATTTATTTGTTTGTTTTTATTTTTTGGCTGTGTTGGGTCTTCGTTGCTGTGCATGGGCTTTCTCTAGTTGTGGTAAGCGGGGGCTACTCTTCGTTGTCATGTGCGGGCTTCTCATTGCGGTGGCTTCTCTTTGTTGCGAAGCATGGGCTCTAGGCGCGCAGGCTTCACTAGTTACGGCACATGGGCTCAGTAGTTGTGGCTTGCGGGTTCTTCAGCACAGGCTCAGTAGCTGTGGTGCACGGGCTTAGTTGCTCCGCGGCATGTGGGATTTTCCTGGACCAGGGCTGGAACCCGTGTCCCTTGCATTGGCAGGCAGATTCTTAACCACTGCACCACCAGGGAAGCCCCGAACATGGCTTTTCAAATGAGAAAGAACCCATTCAGGGCCGATCAGAGCTCTTCATTTCACACACACACCTAGAGGCTAACCTTTCTAGGCAGCCTTGAGCTAGGCACCCCTCAACCAGGGCTGCACACCGTCAGCCTTTCCCACTGTTTCAGTAGAAACTGACTGGGTCAAGCCCCTTGAATCAAAGTGACAACCAGCTAATCTGATCCATGAAACCTTACTAATTGATTCATGCTAATTAGCAAGGTCTAGTCCCTGGTTCTCAAACCTTAGTGTGCAATAGAATCACCAGAAGCACTTGTTAAAACACAGATTACTGTAAATTGGTACAGCCATTATGGAGAGCAGTATGGAAGTTCCTAAAAAACTAAAAATAGAGCTACCATATGACCCAGCAATCCCACTCCTATGCATATACCCAGAGAAAACCATAATTCAAAAAGATACATGCACCCCATTGTTCATTGCAGCACTACTTACAATAGCTAGGACATGGAAGCAACCTAAATGTTCATCAACAGAGGAATGGGTAAAGAAGATGTGGTACATATATACAGTGGAGTATTACTCAGCCATAAAAAAGAACAAAATAATGCCATTTGCAGCAACATGGATGGACCTAGAGATTGTCATATGAGTGAAGTAAGTCAGACACAGAAAGGCAAATATTATGTGATAACACTTACATGCGGCATCTAAAAAAAGGGTACAAATGAACTTATTTACAAAACAGAAGTAGAGTCACAGATGTAGAAAACAAATTTATGGTTACCAGGGGATAAGGGTGGGAGGGATATACTGGGAGACTGGGATTGACATACGCACACTACTATATATAAAATAGATAACTAATGAGAACCTACTGTATAGCACAGGGAACTCTACTCAATACTCTGTAATGGCCTATATGGGAAACGAATCTTAAACAAGTGTGGATATATGTATATGTATAACTGATTCACTTTGCTGTACACCTGAAACTAACACAACACTGTAAATCAACTACACTCCAATAAAAATTAAAAAAAAAAAACAAAAACAAACAGATAACTGGGCTCCACCCCCAGAATTTCTGATTCAGTAGGTCTGGGGTGAAGCCTGGGAATTTGCATTTCTAACAGGTTCCCAGAAGATAATGCTGATGCTACTGACCCAGGGACTACTGGTTCTCAAGCTTTGCTGGATATTAGAATCACCCAAGGAGCTTTAAAAAATCTTTATGACCAGGCCACAGCTCATTCCAATTCATTCAGAATATGTGGGGGTGAGACCAAACTATCAGTACTTTTTAAATTATTCCAGGAGATTCCAATGTGCTAAGTTTGAGAATTATTGTCTATAACTGTGGTTCTTAATACTGGTTATGCATAAAAACCTGTGGAGTTTGCTAGAATGCAGATCCCTGGGCCTCCACTCAAATAAATCTAGTACAGAATAGCATTGGTGGGGCCTGTGCATTGGGATTTTTGACAAGCACCTCAGGTGATGATGATGTAAACCAGAGACCCTTTAGTGGCACATCAGAATCTCATGGGGAGGTTTGTAAACACCAGTGTCTGCTTGCCCAGAGATCCTGATTCAGTTGGCCCAGGGTACAGCCCTGGCATCTGTAATTTTCATAGCTCCCCAGTTATTTTAATATTTTAATGTACAGCCAGGGCTGACAACCACTGGTTTGTGCATCAGTATCACCTGTGGAACTTGTTAAACTATCAGTATATAGATGCCCACTCCCTACCCCAAAGTGAATCAGAATGTCTAGGACTGACACCAGGGTATGTGTTTTTAACAAGCCTCAGAAAATATTCTGACCATAGCCAGATTTGAAAACCATTGGTCTAAATTAAATTTCCCTTTTTTAACCATGGACTTCTGAGAAGATCTTTGAAAACTACTGCTTTATACTAATACTATTCACATTGTTTCTGCAATAACAGCAAGCATTTCTTGAGCACCTAGTATATGTCTTCTGCTTTAAATACGTTATCACTAATCCTTATAGCAACCTGGCAGGACTGAATTCTGAAAGGAAAGTAGGGATAATAGTAGCTTGTCCAAATCCAGATGCCATCTAACAGCTTCCATTCTAAGGCAGGACATTCTGTCATGCTGAGCTCTTGGTAAAGATAGAGACGTGGCCCAAGATGGTTCTGAATGGCCCATTCTCTCAGCTGCTAGTGCCTTTGATTCCACGGGGAAGCTTCCTCATTGCCCTTGTCTGCCCACTGGGTCACTGATGAACATAACAACTTTGAGCACTGCACAAGGCCATTGGAAAACCTACTTTGCCCTCATTTTACCTCCACTCTTAGAGCACACATGATTCTCCTGAGCTGCAGTGGCCTTTGGCTTGGATTTTAAAAAGGCAAAATCCTCAAACAGCTGTAGCACTGTCAAATCACAGGACACTGCCCATTAGGGTGCTGATGACATCTAAGATACAGCCCAAGAGCTAATGGGGCGGAGGGATCATTAACGCACCTCAGGGTCAAAGTGCAAAACTGGAAATCTTCCTAATGGGTGTGAAAGCTCCATAGCAATTTTTATTCAAAAAAGAAAAAAGAAAAAACCAGGATGTTTTTGGTGGTAGAGTGGACTTCTCAGAGCAGACATTCTCATGTTGATATTAACCAATATACATAGATTAGTGAGAAGTCAAGATCTAATACCACCTGGTTACAAGTGGCTTTGCCTCTTGCTCATTGGAAAATTCACAAGATCTTCATGGCTTCATGGTCTAGTGTGAGGTTAGTATTCCCCTAGAATGTCTGGATCTATTCCCTTTTTCTCCAGACTTCTTCATACTTTTAATATTTTGTTACATGGAATAATATGTATGATTTAAATCCCTAAATAATCCAAAATGTCTACACCCAAGTAGAAGTTTATGAACTACAAATCAAATGAGAAAAAATTATGTTGCCTTCCTCTATTTCCCACAACTGCTATCACCTGACTTTTGAGCTCCTGGTGTGCCAAGGGGTAGAAGTGAGAAGGGTGGGGGAAGACTCAACGAACTAACTAAATATAACTCATTTAATTCCAGTATGAAACATTTTAAAATTCTATCTCACCCCAGTGTCTTTGGAAGAAATGCTCCATCTTTCAGGGTGTATACTTCTTCCCCATTTTCCTTACCAAGATGGCTCCTGGACCTGGGGGTATTTATGGTGGCAAGAGGGTGGGAGTAGGAGGGATGGCTCACATGTCCTTGCTGTTGCCCACCATGGGGACATGGAGACTGGGCATCTTTTCCCTGGATACCTGAACCTGCTGACCATTGTGGGGGCCTGATCCCACCTGATTCTTTTGGAAACTCTGCAAACACCCATGCCTAGAGTCCATTATCCTTGAGGTACCCTCTTGGCTGCAAATCTTGCCTACCTCTAATCCAAATGATCTCTTATCTCTTCTGGTCCATAGCTTCTCTTAGCATTTCTGTGTTCCCTTTTGGGGGACAGATTTTCCTAGTTGCGTTCTCTGACCCCACAGGCATGTGCTACGTTCTGTGAGTCAAGAGCACTCTCTGCCCAACCACGTCCACCCTTCTTCAGCCATTTCTAAACTAGCACTCTGGCAACACTGGAGCTTAGAGTTTTCCCGGCATGCACCCAAGGAAGCGAGGGATAAGCTCCATTACTCTGGATTCCAAACTCATAACTGTCTGGCAACATTTCACCCTGGTTCAGTCTAACTCTCTGTCTGTCCCAGGCTAACATGTGCACAGCTCCAGTGTGGCTGGAGAAAAACTCATGATTAAGAAGGCTGGTCTCATTTTAAATCTGAACTCACTCATCTCACGTAGGCCTTACTGCTGCCCTAGATCATTTTCTCTCCCATTCTCCTCCATGACTTATTTCATACTTTCTCTCATCTCCCCAAACTCCTAGCACTTCCTCATCAATACTCATTTTCAGCTGATGAAGGGGCATTCAATTCACTGAGAATATGAAAACTGATAGAAAAGCATCCATAGGCTTACACCATCACTTCTACCCAGCTCTTGCAGCTGTGCCCATACATTCTGCCTTCCCTGTTGTTACTGAGGACAAGCAATCCATTCTCCTAATTAAATACAACTCCACTTCAACATTAGATCCCATTGCCAGCAATTCTCCCGTCTCCTGCATCATCACCTTTTTTCTCTCTGCTAATTTAATCCCACTTAAACATACTGAAATTTCTTTTCTACCTTGAACCTACATCCTCATCCATCCCCTTCTATCACTCCACTTCTCTGTTCCCCTTTACAGAAAAGCTCCTCTTAGGAGCTGGCTATATTTATTTTGATTTCCTCCATGGTTCCCCTTTTTCCCCCCTGCCACCATTCCACTGAAGCTACTCTTTTTAAGGCCACTAATGACTTCCTATTGCTCAGTCTAATGGTCAACTCCCAGTCCTCATCCTACTTAACATGCCAGCAGCATTTGACAAGTTTGATGGAGATTTCTCCTTGAAATACTGTCTTTACTTGGCTTCCTAGAAATCCTGGTTTTCTTCTGACTTCATTATCAACTCTTTTCCCACTCCTATTCTGACCTCCAAATGTAGAGTGACCCAGGGCTCAGTCCTTAGGCCTCTTCTCTCCTATCTTCTCTTTTATACTCACTCACTCTTTGGTGTTCTCATCTAGTCTCCTGGTTTTAAAAATCACCTATGCTAATGATTCCCAAATTTCATTTTCAGTCTAAACGTCTCCCATGAATTCTAGATTCCAATATCCAACTGTCTAGTCCACAGTTTCACTTGGATGACCAACAGGCATCTCAGACCTGACCTGTCCACAACTAGATTCTGATCTTTCCCCCTAAAAATAGCTCTGTCTACAATCTTCCTCAATACAGGAAGTAGCAATTCTCTCTTTCCAGTTTCTCAGGCAAAATTTCCTTCCTCTCAGATTGCCAAAGCTCATCCATTAGCAATCCTGTTGGCTCTACCTTCAAAATATATCCAGAATTCACACTTCTCAGTGTCTTCACCACTGTAATTGGTCCAACTTGTACTTATCTCTCACTTGGACTATGGCATTACTCACCTGACTCATCTCCTGCTTCCACCTTGTCTCCCTTGAGTCTGTCCTCAAAACAACAATCAAATTAGGTCACTCCTCTTTTCAAAAGTCTCCAGAAGTTTCCATCTCAGAGTAAACGTCAAAGTGTTTACAAGGTCAGACACAATCTATTCTCACCCTTTCCTGCCACTGGGCCCCACCATTACCTCACTGATCTCATTTCCTACTTCTGCCTTTCTTTCATTCTGCTCTTCCTGAAATACCCTTAGCCAGTACCCTCACCTACTTCAGGCATTTGCACAGACGCTGCCATCTCAGTCAGGCCTTCTATAATGATCCTATTTAAAAATCACAAGCCTACCCCCAACCCCACCTCTTTATGCTATCTACCTCCTTGCTTTGTTTTCTCCATAGCTTTTTTTTTTTTTTACCAATTGACATATGTGTTTTACATATTTATTTATTGTCTGGCTCTCTCAATAGAATACAAGCTCATGAGGGCATTTTACTAGAACAGTAAGTGCTCAATAAATATTTTTAATATGTCTTATTACTTCTAATATTCATTACCCCCCAGCTGACGTTTTGACCTGCAAAAAAGGAACCAGGATCCACATATCTCACCACTTGCCTTTGTTCCTCATTTTCCCCCTCCTTAAAGACTTTAAGCGTGGCAGATTGAATGCAGGTGTTTATCTCCATTTCTCCCCAAACTCATTGTCCAAAGTAGAAAGTCAATAGATAATTTTTTAAATTTAAAATCAAAGTTACATGTAATTTTGAAATATGGTAGTAACCACCAGAAGATAAGCAGAGTTGAAAGTGGCTGCCTCTGAGGGGTGAGGATTGGGGAATAGAAAGGAGTAAGGCAGGGATTATGTTGCTCAGTTTGTTTGTTGTCAATTCTTGTTCTTTAAGCGTTAGAGTACAATTTGACTGCAAAAGTTAAAAAGAAACAGATAAAATACAGTTATATAGGAGATTTTAATATACTTCTTTCAAATCAGTGAGATCTATGAGACAAAAAATAAATACAGATACAGAGGAACTGAATATTACAATCAACTCACTTGTTTTAATTGCTAAAGAACTTGACATCCTTTAAAGGAAAGACATATTATAAAAATTGATCATGAACATGGCTTCAAAAAAACCTCAAGAAAGTATGAAAGTAGAAATTTTACAGACTTCATTCTCTAATAAGAATCCAATGCCATTAGAAATAAATGATATATAAAGGGAGCTTAGAAATTTAGAAATTCCTTTCCTCTCTTGATATAGCCCAGCTTTCAACAGCACTTTCTCCCTGGGGACACAATACATTAAAAAGCTTCATTTGACAGTCAAAGCTGAGGGATGACTTTGGTGTTCTAGCCAGTAACTACCCTGCCTCTGAAGCATTGAAACTCATTGATTAAAAGGATGGGAAGCCATATGGCATCTTGATTTAAGAGGAATAAAAAATACATTAAATAATTCCTAAAATATCATATTCATTATTCATAAGTGTGGCTATTACTTTAAATCCACAGTCATAAAGTGTCAATCAACTGATAGAAAGGACCAGAACTGCCAATTTCAGTTGCACCTCTATGCCTATCTTTGGTCAGCTTTAAAGGAGTCTGGACTTCAAGCTTATTTTCTTGTTGTGGATTCAGAGAAAATCTAACTTGGTGATAAAAACCGATTAATGTCTTTTTAAAATATAGTGGGCATTTCCCAACCCTTTTTCTGCCAGTCACACTTCAATGTGGGTGATAAGATTTTCAGGACAGGAAAATAAAACACCTGAAAATATTTTTAAAGCAGTATCCTTATCACAAAGGGGACAAATACAAACCTCTAATCTAAAAATAGATTATGAAACGAGAACTATTGGATTTGGAAAAGAACTGAGTAGAAATACAATAAATAAAAATATGCTCATTTAAATAAAAAAAGAAACAACTGAGAATTAGTGAACTGAGAGCTGAAAAAACAGCAAACATAGCACAGAGAAATTTTAAAAATTAAGAATTTGAACAAGACACTAAGAGACATGGAGGAAAGAAAGGGGAAAAGTGTAATTCTAGTAGAAATTCCAAAAGAATGGAATAGAGAAATAGGAAAGAGGCAATATTTAAAGAGATAATGGATGAGAATTTTAGAACCAAAGAAATACTTAAATTTAAAAAATAAATAAAAACCACACTGAGTCGTGAGCAGGATAAATAAAAACAATTCCAAAACATTGACACATTGTAGTGAAACTATAGAATATTAAGAGAAAATCTGAAAATCGAACAGAAAGAGAAGGCAGATTATCTAAAAATTAAAAATCACACATTTAGACAGGCTGCAGGCTAACAGCAAACTTCTCTTTGGAAGCAACAGATACCAGAAGAGAATGAATTAAATCTTCTAAGTATTCAAGGGGAAAAACTGATACAATAGAATTCTATCCACAGATAAATGATCACTCAAGAATGAAAGTAATATAAATACACGTTTTATACATCCAAAGCCCAAAAGAGTTAACTGATCCTCACCAAAAGAACTACTGAAAGAGAGACTTTAGCAAGAAAGAACAAGAAGCCAGAATGAAGGATGGAATTCAACAGCAATGGGGAGAAAAGAAAACAAACAAAACAATTGTAAAAATGTTAGCTAACAATAACAAACACTCTTTTGTATTTAAAAACAAGGTAGAACTAAAACTCTAAATAATAGTTAATATGGGAGACTGAAGAGGATTGTCTATAGTAAAAATGTGCTAAATTCCTTGTTTAGAAGGATAGTATAAATTAACTTCAGTATTTATTTTAAAATAATGTGAGTTATGTATAACAAAATTTTAAAGGTACCTACTAAAGGACTAGAAATAGAATGTGTAACTTTCAAACTAGTAAAAAAGGGAAAATAAAGAAATGTGACCATATAATAGAAGATGAGAAGAGAGGGGAAAAGCAAGCAAAATGGAAAAACAAAAGCAAACAAAAAAAACTAAAATGGTGTAAGTAATTCCAAATATGTCACATACTATAAATAATATAAGCAAAGAAGACTCATCCACTAATCAAGGTATTCATGGTTAAATCGATATTGAATGACAAAAGCAACTTGTAAGATGATATATGCAAAAAAATATATGTAGGGTAAACTGTCCCTCTTGCACATTTAAAACACACACAGCAGAAACTAACACAACATTGTAAAGCAACTATACTCTAATAAAAATTAATTTTAAAAAACACACACTAGAAAATATGAACAGACCAATCACAAGCACTGAAATTGAAACTGTGATTAAAAATCTTCCAACAAACAAAAGCCCAGGACCAGATGGCTTCACAGGTGAATTCTATCAAACATTTAGAGAAGAGCTAACACCTATCCTTCTCAAACTCTTCCAAAATATTGCAGAGGGAGGAACACTCCCAAACTCATTCTACGAGGCCACCATCACCCTGATACCAAAACCAGACAAAGATGTCACAAAGAAAGAAAACTACAGGCCAATATCGCTGATGAACATAGATGCAAAAATCCTCAACAAAATACTAGCAAACAGAATCCAACAGCACATTAAAAGGATCATACACCATGATCAAGTGGGGTTTATTCCAGGAATGCAAGGATTCTTCAATATATGCAAATCAATCAACATGATACATCATATTAACAAATTGAAGGAGAAAAACCATATGATCATCTCAATAGATGCAGAGAAAGCTTTCGACAAAATTCAACACCCATTTATGATAAGAGCCCTGCAGAAAGAAGGCATAGAAGGAACTTTCCTCAACATAATAAAGGCCATATATGACAAACCCACAGCCAACATTGTCCTCAATGGTGAAAAACTGAAACCATTTCCACTAAGATCAGGAACAAGACAAGGTTGCCCACTCTCACCACTATTATTCAACATAGTTTTGGAAGTGTTAGCCACAGCAATCAGAGAAGAAAAAGAAATAAAAGGAATCCAAATCGGAAAAGAAGAAGTAAAGCTGTCACTGTTTGCAGATGACATGATACTATACATAGAGAATCCTAAAGATGCTACCAGAAAACTACTAGAACTAATCAATGAATTTGGTAAAGTAGCAGGATACAAAATTAATGCACAGAAATCTCTTGCATTCCTATACACTAATGATGAAAAATCTGAAAGTGAAATTAAGAAAACACTCCCATTTACCATACCATTGCAACAAAAAGAATAAAATATCTAGGAATAAACCTATCTAAGGAGACAAAAGACCTGTATGCAGAAAATTATAAGAACCATACCATTTACCATACCATTGCAACAAAAAGAATAAAATATCTAGGAATAAACCTACCTAAGGAGACAAAAGACCTGTATGCAGAAAATTATAAGACACAGATGAAAGAAATTAAAGATGATACAAATAGATGGAGAGATATACCATGTTCTTGGATTGGAAGAATCAACGTTGTGAAAATAACTCTACTACCCAAAGCAATCTACAGATTCAGTGCAATCCCCATCAAACTACCACCGGCGTTTTTCACAGAACTAGAACAAAAAATTTCACAATTTGTATGGAAACACAAAAGACCCCGAACAACCAAAGCAATCTGGAGAATGAAAAATGGAGCTGGAGGAATCAGGCTCCCTGACTTCAGACTATATTACAAAGCTTCAGTAATCAAGACAGTTTGGTACTGGCACAAAAACAGAAACATAGATCAATGGAACAGGATAGAAAGCCCAGAGATAAACCCACGCACATATGGTTACCTTATCTGTGATAAAGGAGGCAAGCATACACAGTGGAGAAAAGACAGCCTCTTCAATAAGTGGTGCTGGGAAAACTGGACAGCTACATGCAAAAGTATGAAATTAGAACACTCCCTAACACCATACACAAAAATAAACTCAAAATGGATTAAAGACCTAAATGTAAGGCCAGACACTATCAAACTCTTAGAGGAAAACACAGGCAGAACACTCTATGACATAAATCACAGCAAGATCCTTTTTGACCCAACTCCTAGAGAAATGGAAATAAAAACAAAAATAAACAAATGGGACCTAATGAAACTTAAAAGCTTTTGCACAGCAAAGGAAATCATAAACAAGACCAAAAGACAACCCTCAGAATGGGAGAAAATATTTGCAAATGAAGCAACTGACAAAGGACTAATCTCCAAGATTTACAAGCAGCTCATGCAGCTCAATAACAAAAAAACAAACAACCCAATCCAAAAATGGGCAGAAGATCTAAATAAACATTTCTCCAAAGAAGATATACAGATTGCCAACAAACACATGAAAGAATGCTCAACATCATTAATCATTAGAGAAATGCAAATCAAAACTACAATGAGATATCATCTCACACCGGTCAGAATGGCCATCATCAAAAAATCTAGAAACAATAAATGCTGGAGAGGGTGTGGAGAAAAGGGAACCCTCTTGCACTGTTGGTGGGAATGTAAATTGATACAGCCACTATGGAGAACAGTATGGAGGTTCCTTAAAAAACTAAAAATAGAACTACCATACAGGGCTTCCCAGGTGGCGCAGTGGCTGAGGATCTGCCTGCCAATGCGGGGGACATGGGTTCGACCCCTGGTCTGGGAGGATCCCACATGCCGCGGAGCGGCTAGGCCCGTGAGCCACAACTACTGAGCCTGCGCATTTGGAGCCTGTGCTCCGCAGCCGGAGAGGCCGCGATAGTGAGGGGCCCGCGCACCGCGATGAGGAGTGGCCCCCCACTTGCCGCAACTGGAGAAAGCCCTCGCACAGCAACGAAGACTCAACACAGCAAAAATAAATAAATTAATTAATTAATTAATTAATTAAAAAAAAAATAGTGCTCCTTTTTTTTTTTTTTTAAATGACATATGCTTTTTTTTTTTAAAGGAATTCATTTTTATTATTTATTTATTTATTTATTTATGGCTGTCTTGGGTCTTGGTTTCTGTGCGAGGGCTTTCTCTAGTTGCGGCGAGCGGGGGCCACTCTTCATCGCGGTGCGCGGGCCTCTCACTATCGTGGCCTCTCTTGTTGCGGAGCACAGGCTCCAGACGCGCAGGCTCAGTAGCTGTGGCTCACGGGCCCAGTTGCTCCGCGGCATGTGGGATCTTCCCGGACCAGGGCTCGAACCCGTGTCCCCTGCATTGGCAGGCAGATTCTCTACCACTGCGCCACGAGGGAAGCCCAGTGCTCCTTTTAAAAAAAAAAAAAAAAAAAAAAAAAGAACTACCAAGAACTACCATACAACCCAGCAATCCCACTGCTGGGCATATACCCTGAGAAAACCATAATTCAAAAAGAGTCACGTACCAAAATGTTCATTGTAGCTCTATTTACAATAGCCAGGACATGGAAGCAACCAAAGTGTCCATCATCGGATGAATGGATAAAGAAGATGTGGCACATATATACAATGGAATATTACTCAGCCATAAAAAGAAACGAAATGGAGGTATTTGTAGTGAGGTGGATGGAGTTAGAGTCTGTCATACAGAGTGAAGTTAAGTCAGAAAGAGAAAAACAAATACCGTATGCTAGCACATATATATGGAATCTTAAAAAAAAAAAAAAAAAAAGTCATGAAGAACCTAGGGGCAAGATGGGAATAAAGACGCAGACCTACTAGAGAATGGACTTGAGGATACGGGGTGGGGGAAGGGTAAGCTGGGACAAAGTGAGAGAGTGGCATGGACATATATACACTACCAAAAGTAAAATAGATAGCTAGTGGGAAGCAGCCGCATAGCACAGGGAGATCAGCTCAGTTCTTTGTGACCACCTAGAGAGGGGTGGGAGGGAGGGAGACGCAAGAGGGAAGAGATATGGGAACATATGTATATGTATAACTGATTCACTTTGTTATAAAGCAGAAACTAACACACCATTGTAAAGCAATTATACTCCAATAAAGATGTTAAAAAAACAAAAACAAAAACACACATACACATACACTAGTACATATTGTCCGCTGATATATAAGTACGCACATAAAAAGTATTAAAAATATTCTAAGAATATATCTTAAATTCATAACAGCAACTGTCCCTGGGAATGGGATAAGATAGAGAATGCAGAACAAAGGGGACTTCAATTTGATCGAAAATGTCTTATTTTTTAATTAAAAAAATAGTAAAAGTAAATATAATAAAATGTTAGTGGGTATTGGGTAATAGTTTATTATTTTTCACACTGTCCTGTATTTTTTAAATTTCCAAAATGAAAAACAAACAAAATATAAATCAAGAAGGGAGGAGTGAGGAAAAATCTTTTACATAATTCAGAAAATACTGTTTAGTGTTTGAGCTTATTACAAAGTATTCAAATATATATTTTAAAACACAAAAATACCTTTCTCTAAGAATTCTTTATTATTCAGATTTTACACTGAAAATACACTCTCCATTTAACTGACAAGAATTAGTAGGTTTCACGGGCAAAAAGAGCAAAAAGTTTATAATCTGTATTGCCTAATGATGGACATTAAATGACAATGAAAGATTTTGTTTTGAACAAAATATTGTGGTCCCTAGAACTAGGGAGCATAAAATGGTACCCAAAGTACTCTCTGTCACTTATTGATGAGCCTTAGGTTTTTAAAATTAGTTTCTGAACCTCTTCAAAGAATCCAATTTTATATCTGAGCTAGAAATCTGGACCGCAAACAAGTCATGTTCAGAGAAAATGAATGCACAGTTTTCTTTTTTAAAAAATTTCTGGATTCTGAATCTGGAGAAAAAATTAAACTAATAGTGCTTCTATTTGAGTTGTGTTTGGATCTAAGAGATTTAATTTAATCTCTAGAGGGTTAATAGCTGTTCTTGGTTAAGAAATACGTAAGCTAGAAAGTGGCGGGGGGGTGGGGTGGTGGTGGGATGAATTGGGAGACTGGGATTGACATATATATACTAATATGTATAAAATGGATAACTAGTAAGAACCTGCTGTATAAAAAAATAAAATAAAATTCAATAAAAAAAAAATAAGTAAGCTAGATCATTTTGTAAAATATCCTCCGTTTCATAAAGTGTTCAGTGTAAACTTGAACTATCATGTTTATGAAGTTAGATTCACAACTGATGTGGAAAGCGGTATTTCTGTCATTATAGAAGAAGCCTGTCTTGGTTCACAGTATTCCTCCTTTAAATAAAAAATGCAGCCATTGTCTTGAGCCTTGCTAACATCTGTAAAGCTCAGGCAACACCCAGTAACACCCTCTTTTGGGTGGCTAACTGATTTTCTCAAGGTCATGAAGGCATATGGCTCAGGAACAAGGGGAAAACCTGAGGCTGGCCAATGGCTACTAAAATTACATTAGGCTTTTTACGTAAGGTCTCCATCATTGATCTCCAATTTTAAAGTAGCTCACAGTTCAGCCTGGATCCTTTTGGCCTGTGAGGGCACGAGAACACAGTTGGCTGAGGCACAGTGGGGCATCTTCTGGGTAAAACCAAGAGACTTTCCTGATCTCCAGTATCACAGAGCACAGAATGGTAACCAAATAGCCATGCCTCTTACAGATGGTCATTAAATGAACTCTGTCTTGGGTTAGGCTGTCTCTATGTAGAGAGATTTCTTCCATTGGCCACCCGTAGGCTTTCATGGGCACAGAGATAATTAGGACCAAGGCAGGCCTGAAGGGCTAGGTGTGGTATTGGGCAGTTCAGCTTGCCCTCGTACCTTTGTGCCACAGACTCCAGGAAACAACACTTTGATGGAGTGGTCAAAAGAATGAATTGGTCATAAATGAATATTCTCAGACACTGCCAAAAATAAATATTTTTTGCTTGGTGAACCATTGAAAGATTTTGTGAACTGTGAAAGAAAAACATTCCTTTGCACAAAACAAGTCCTACTGTCTACACATTTAGCAGGTGTAAGTGGCGACTCTTCAGGCTAAGATATGGGGTCCTCCTTCAGAGCTCTAGTCCTTAGTGGTTTGTTGGTTTATTGGTTTGGTCAGGAGGTCAGTTAGCTCTCTGGAAAGTTATGCCAGCCTGGAGTATGGCAGCCACCTCCCAAGACTCGGTTTCATCTTTTATCCCTGAGCAAACAAACACAACTTGACCCAACCTCTTTTTCTCTCAGACTCTGAGAACTGTCTTGATACCTCTGTGCCATTAAAGGCTAAAACTGTTGATGCAAAGGCGATCAGACTTCTGTGCCCCACTGACCAGGCAAAACCACAGCTGGGTGCAAACTTCTATAGGCAAGCAACCCCTCAAAGCCTCCACTGTCTTGTTGTGAATGCAGCTGCATGCTATATGATCTGCTTTTCTGAAGTCTCAGGTCTCTGACCTCAGGCAGCTTTTTTTAAAAGATGAGAAGGAGGTGTTGAAGTTCACCAGCACCAAAACTAATAAAGTCTACTGAGCCTCAGCATTTCCAAAGTTCAGGGGCCAGGGTTTGTCTCTGGATTCAGCCCAGCTCAAAAATGACTAAGGCATTTCCAGAACTGCTCTGGGCACTGGCCAAAGGGTGGCATGTGTATCTGTGCATTACTAACAAAACTAAGGATTGCACTCTGATTCCTTGCCTGAGAGTGTCTCTCAACAGGTCCAAGGTCAAGAAGTTACCCAAAAGGGGGTCTTAATCAGTAGTAGGCTAGAGTCTGGGATGCTCTTAAGATAGATCTAGATTCCTCCCATAAACCACACAGCAGAATTGTTCTCAGCTGTTTCTCCTGGGGCCTGCATATCCCCTGCAAGGGGATAGTATGCTCTGAATTACATGTGCTGTACTTAATTTGGCACCTCTATCTGCTGAGTTGCTTTATTTCTCATATTTCCTTTGTACCACTTCAGGAAAACTCTTAATACCCAAGAGGGCTTTTTTTTTTTTTTTTTTAGAATATACATTTTTTAAAATAAATTTATTTATTTAATTTATTTTATTTTTGGCTGCCTTCCGTCTTTGTTGCTGCGCGTGGGCTTTTCTCTAGTTGCGGCGAGCGGGGGCTACTCTTCGCTGCGGCACGTGGTCTTCTCACTGCAGTGGCCTCTCTTGTTGTGGAGCACGGGCTCCAGGCGTGTGGGCTTCAGTAGTTGCGGCACGCGGGCTCTAGAGCACAGGTTCAGTAGTTGTGGCTCACGGGCTTAGTTGCTCCGCGGCATGTGGGATCTTCACAGACCAGGGCTCGAACCTGTGTCACCTGCATTGGCAGGTGGATTCTTAACCACTGGCCACCGGGGAAGCCCCCAGTAGGGCTTTTAAAAAAGAATACTATGCTAAACTTGCTAGTCAGACAACTAGAAGCAAAGGTATATGAATGAAATTAGATACCCCAACAGAAACTCTTGAGTATTCCCTCAGGCAAAACTTCTGAGCATTTTCTTTGTGAATAAGATTCAGTTCATACCCTTAAACCAGGAAACCTCTCTTTATGTTGTGGGGAAGAGGACAGAGCACCCCTTTGGTAGGCATGAGGTCCTTAGCCAGAGTTACTTCCTTGAGTGAGTGCATGGTGATTCCTTTCTCTTTTCCTGTAATTAACATAGTTATATGCTCTGGCCTGAAATCTCAATTTTTATAGGCGATATTGGCTGTAATAACTACTTGCCCTCCAAAATCCATTTGCTCCATCTTACTGAGTCCAAAACCCCAGTGCACAGAATTGTCCAGACACAGTTAAACATAGCAGAACTCATGCAAAGCAGTGCACTGTTCACAGGGCTTTCTCAGGCCTTTCTCACTGTGGTCCTGGGACCAGGAGAACAACCACACTGACAGCCCTGGAGTGATGCATATGTTGTCCATGAGCTCCCCGGTCAGATGTCATTCTCACCCCAGAAAGATATACTACCTCAAATTCTACCTTCAAAGAGTTATTCCTTTGGGTGAAGTCATTGTCATCTTCAAGAGTTCCCTGAGGCAGGAAGGGGAATGGAAAGTGTCCTGATTGTGGAGTTGGGCAGATCTGGGTCCCAATGCAAACTCTGCTACTTACTAGTTGTGCAACTATGGGCCAATGACTTAACCTACTTGAGCCTCAGACTGGCCTTACAACCAACAACTTTATAGAGCTCCTAAACAACAACTTTATAGACCCAACAACTTTATAGAGCTCCTATAAGGCAACATCCATTTAGGCAACATATATAGAGTACTAAACACATGCCTGATATACCGTGTAGGTTCCAATAAACTGTAGATGTCACTATGATTATTAAATACAAGCATTTCCAGGAACAAAGTTATTAATACCTTGACATAAAACAGACTACTCAGCTTACTTTGTAATGGTACTTAGCTAGATCAAAACAACATACAGAATGTAGTTGGAATTAGATAGAACTAGCAACACTTCACAGCCCAGAGAAGAAAGATTTCAGAAAAGAAGGGTAGGAAGAACCAAAGGCAAGCTTTATCACCTTGACAATCTGGCTCCCCACCGTACGCCATCCTATAATAGCTAGAGACACTGACTCAGTGAAACTGCTTGCCTAATATCATACAGTTAATTGAACAAGAACTGGAAGGAGAACCCATATACCCTGTTTCCGGCCCTGGGCTCTTTTCGTCAAATGGTAAGCGTACCTATATGATGGTGAAAAGGTCAGTGGTAGCAAAAATACTAGATCAAGAGTGAAAAACCTACTTTTTAACTAGAAAGGAATATATGGAAAATTCCTCAGAAATATTCTATATCTTGATTGGACGTGGGTGTGTTAGCTATGATTACATAGATATATCCATTTGTCAAAATGCATCAACTGGACATCTCAGTTCTGTGCATTTTATGGTATGCAAGTTACATATCAGTTAAATTAGTCAATAAAAATATATGCTTTCCAGCCCCAGCTCCAACACCAATTAGCTGAGTGGTCTTGGTCAAGTCAGTTCCCCTCTCTGGGCCTCAGCTTTCTTGTCTTTATAATGAAGGTTTATGATTAGACAAAGTCTAAGGTCCCTTCCAGCTCAATACTTTGATATGGTAAATAAGACCTCTTCCTTTCATTTCAGCCTCTATTTTATGCCTGTTGGGTTCATAAGCAGGGTCAAAGAGATTGGCACACAATTTAGGGGAAGTGGGCAGGAACTTAATGGTACGTGTAGGGGATCCAGTGTCTTTCTTTTGCATCATTAACTTTCCAGCCACACTTTAAAGAACATGATTGGTTTTCCACAGGGATCCGGCAATACTACATGATTGAGCTGTGGGATGAGGATGATCTGGCCTCAGAGAAGTTGTATCTGCCACCAGAGATAACAACTTTCACATGGAGAGCAGAGAGAATATTTCCTGGACAATGGGAATGACTGACAGATACTAAACGGGAGGAAATTGAAGGCTCTGCCAAGTTTCATGATAAAATGCTATTTCTCACGGTAAGGTCAAGCTGTCTCTAGTGCAGCTACTGCTTTTAAAAATACAGCGGGAACAAAACACATTCAACAGAGTGCATCAGGCTTTGCAAAGAGTATATGATCAAAGGCCACTTATTTCATTTATAAATGAAATTGAATGGCTATTATAGCTATAAAAATCACCAAGAGTGAATTTGGAATTTGCTGAAGTAACAGCTGAGAAACATCAGTAAGGAAATCTCTAAAGGTTTGAACCCAAAGCCCTTTGGATGTAAAATGCCCACTGATGTTTGCAATATTACATATGTAAAAGGAAGGTTAAATTAGACTTTCATGGGAGAGCATTATGCCAGGAGCTAGGGTTGGCTTTATCGTAATACATTAACAAGTGTTTTAAAAGGTGGAATATACTCACTAGCACTAAATCTTATAGCGTCCAAAGACCAAGAATCTGAAAACAAAATTTAACACATACAAATCATTGAGTATTAGTGCATTTATTTATGCAAATAGGATAGAAATAAAAGTCATATTTTAGTCTTAAGTTGCATTTTAAAAGTGAGTAGTGGTCTTCCCTGGTGGCGCAGTGGTTAGGAATCCGCCTGCCAATGCAGGGGACACGGGTTCAAGCCCTGGTCCGGGAAGAGCCCACATGCCACAGAGCAACTAAGCCTGTGCTCCACAACTACTGAACCCGAGTGCCACAACTACTGAAGCCTGCACACCTAGAGCCCATGCTCCGTAACAAGAGAAGCCACTGCAATGAGAGGCCTGCACACCGCAACAAAGAGTAGCCCCTGCTCGCCGCAACTAGAGAAAGCCCACGCGTGGCAACGAAGACCCAACACAGCCAAAAATAAAAATAAATAAATAAGTAAATAAATTTATTTAAAAAATAATAAAAGTGAGTACACTGCGATGGTTAATTTTATCTGTCAACTTGACTGGGTCACAGGGTGCTCAGATGTTTGATTAAACATTATTCTGGGTGTGTCTGTGAGGGTGTTTCTGGATGAAATTAACATTTGAATTGGTAGATTGAGTAAAGCAGATTGCTCTCCCCAATGTGGGTGGGCCTCATCCAATCTGAAGGCCTCAACAGAACATAAGGTAAGTAAGAGAAGAATTTGCTCCCTCTGCCTGACTCTTCTAGCTGGGACATCCAGCTCCTGCCTTTAGAGTCAGACTTGGACTGGAACTTATAGCATCAGTTCACCTGGGTCTCCTCTTTGCCAACTGCAAATCTTGGGACTTTTCACCATCCATAATCATATGAGCCAAATCCTTATAATAAATATCTTTATATACATACACACACACACACACGCACATATAGAGACAGAGAACCAATAGGAGATAGATAAATAGATATCGATATACAGGTAGGTAGATATTCTATTTCTCTGGCTAATACAGACTCCCACAAATGACTAATCAGTTGATTCATGTTAACATCATTCAACATTATGGAGATTAGCTATCAAACTTCACACTGAGCATAGGCTTTGAGCAAGCAATTGTCCTTCTAGAAATTTATCCTACAGAAACACTTGGACATGTGTGCAAAGACTAAGTATAAGGCTCAGGACCACTGCATTACACAGTGTTGGGCCAGGTGGCACCATTCCCATTGAGGCTTTGGCAATGGTGCCCCTGAAGCATGACAAAGATGTTCACTGTTACACTGTTTGAAATGTCAAGTGACATTTCAGAAGGGTACAACTTTCAACTACTGGAGGCCAATTAAATAAGTTATGTTACGTCTACATGATACAATTCTATGGATATTTTATGCCTTTGTTGAAAAAAAAATGAGGTAGATCTATATAATCTGATAAGGAAAGACATCCAACACAAGAAAGGCAAGGACAGAACAGTGTAGAGTATGTTCCCCTACACACACATGAACTGTAAATACTAGTTGCTTCTGGAAAGTGAGACTAGTGGCCAGAGTGATGAGGAATTCTACTTTTTGTTATATACTCTTTTTTAATGTTTGGGTTTTTTTTTTACCATGGCCAGGTATTACTTTTGTATTTAAAAAAAAACTAGAGTAATACAAAAGTTCCCCCATTCATTCAGTAATTAAGGATCACATACCAAGCAACATGCTAAGTACCTTCCCAAGTTGAAGTGCTCCTCGTCCCATGAAACTCTCTAGTTTGCTGGTGTAATTGTTCTTGGTAGTATAGTTGGTGCTGCTGTTATTGGTGGTGGAATATTACCTATTTCATTCAACAAATATTTATTGTGCACCTAATATGTGCTGGCACTCTTCTATGTACTGGGGATATATCATTGACCAAAAGAGACAAAAACCTTTGCCTTCATCATTCTTAAAGTCTACCTATTTACATCAGAAATTTTGCAGTCTGTACATCACATTCATGTGGTTCTGATATACCTCATACAGTGAGAATCTCTACAAATGCTCCCAGAGGGATGAGCACACAGGTGTGTATGTGTGCACATTACATGTGTGTGCACACGTGTGTTTTAACATCTGTGTCTGGGTTACAGTCTGTCTGGCATTCACATAGACAACCCTATACAGTGAAGTCTCTATTCAGAGCAGATTAGATGGGTGTGAAAAATGTCCCCATAACATGTAAAATCTTACTAACAACCAGAGTCATCTTACAGAATTCACTGGGGGCTCCCTCTGCTGCTGCTGCCTGTACTCCTCCACTCCAAAACCTTCCACTCTGGCTGCAGTTCAGGAGACAGCCAGGTCCCTAAATCCCAGGCTGGCTGTAGTTTAGGAGATGGCTGGGTCCCTAAATCCTTAAAACTTGTCACTAGTCCCATCCTTGGCATTTCCATCTGGTAAGACTATGCCAGCTTATAGAGACAGAGGTTTGCATTCACCAAAGGGAGATTTCAAATACCTCATCTGGGTTGTCATCCTAGCTACCAATCTCTGGGGATTGAAAGTAGCTCCTTCCAACCAAGTCAATTGTAACAGTTGTTCCAGCATGTACTAAACCCCAGATGTCCAGGAATGCCCACAGCTGTGCACACCCATAGACACATACATGTGAATCTCCTCATGCACCTACTTATTTTTTTTTAATTTATTTTATTTTTGGTTGCGTTGGGTCTTCGCTGCACACGGGCTTTTCTCTGGTTGTGGTGAGCGGGGGCTATTCTTCTTTGTGGTGCACGGGCTTCTCATTGTGGTGGCTTCTCTTGTTGTGGAGCACAGGCTCTAGGCTCACGGGCTTCAGTAGTTGTAGCACATGGGCTCAGCAGTTGTGGCGCACGGGCTTAGTTGCTCCGTGGCATGTGGGATCTTCCTGGGCCAGGGATTGAACCCATGTCCCCTGCATTGGCAGGTGGATTCTTAACCACTGCGTCACCAGGGAAGCCCTGCACCTACTTTTTCCCAACCTCTTACTGGCTCCACTGCTGGAGTGCCTGTAACTGGCATGTGGCTCATCAGACCTTTTCTGTTTCCTCTTCCACTTTGACCTTGTAGATTCACCTGAACTGCTTTTGGAACCACTAGCCTCAGGAAGTCAGGAACAGCTGCTTACATTCCTTCAGGGCAAAGATCAGGACAGATTTCTGATTGTTATTTCTACTATAATGAGACTAAGGCCTACAATCTTTCTGGCTGACTCCTCTGAGGAGCTACTGCTCACCTTTCATCACCTTATAATGATTCCCTCCCATCTGCAGAGGAATAACAGCTTCTGCCTGGTGACAGGGGCAACATACCCAATAAATGTTTTATTTAACATTTCGTAGAAATAACTTGGGAGTACACAGTACTCATGAGATGCCAAGACCCAGCTTTTAATTTAATTTTAGAACTAACATTTATTTTAAAAGGTAGAGTTGCCTGCAATGGCTCTTGGGAGTACAATAAGCAGACATTGATATCTGCTGAAGTTAACATCAAGAATTATTGAACTGAGGGACTTCCCTGGTGGTGCAGTGGTTAAGAATCTGCCTGCCAATACAGGGGACACGGGTTTGAGCCCTGGTCCGGGAAGATCCTACATGCCGCAGAGCAACTAAGCCCGTGTGTCACAACTACTGAGCCCACGCTCTAGAGCCCACGAGCCACAACTACTGAGCCCGCGAGCCACAACTACTGAAGCCCACGTGCCTAGAGCCCATGCTCCACAACAAGAAAAGCCACCGCAATGAGAAGCCCACGCACCACAACGTAGAGTAGCCCCCACTCGCCGCAACTAGAGAAAAAAAATAAAAACAATCAATTTCAAATAAATAAATAAAAGTATTTTTAATTTAAAAAAAGAGTTATTGAACTGAGAAGTGTAGGCTACCCTGGTCTCCACCTCAGTCAATAATTACATTGAAAAATAATTAAGCTTCATGTTAAAAAAAGCAAGTATCAATATATGTATTCTTACTTTTTTTCATGCTGACACAAATGTCAGATAGATAGAATTTTAATAGAATACCAGAATTTGCAAAAACTTAAATTACAGAAATTAAAGCCTACCTATGCTATTCTCCATCTCCTAACGAAGTCATCATTTCCCTCTGCCATCCTTATTCAACAAGGGCACTTGCCTTGTACAGACAGCACTGTTTGCTCCCAAGGAGGCAGCAGGCTTAGAAACACTGGAGGCATCATCTAAGCGTCTGACCCACCCCTGGCTTTTAGATTGTTTGACAGCAAAGGGCTCTGTGTCTCAACATGTCTTCCAAGAGTGAAGGGATACAACAACAGAAGAGCACATGACTGACTACATTTGGTTGTTATATGAAAAACATGATCCATCTCAGAGACACTGTCACTCTCCCGAAGTCCGCCTGCATCTTGCACCCGGAAAATACACACTCTCAGACAGATGTGGCTGATGGCTAATAACACTTTTACAAATATTATTAATATTACACTGCTGTCATTTAAATAATAACTGCTAATATGCATTAAGCTCTTGGCATTTACCATGCCAGCTTTGGCCCTTTACAAGGATTATCTCATTTATTCTTTATATTAACCCCATAAAGTTGACAGTATTGGCCCTATTTTATAAATGGAAAAAAAAACAAAAAAAAAAAACTCATTCCTGAGAGTGTTGCTGCTGGCAATGGTGGCCATTGACAGCTCCCAGCTGCCCCTCTTGGCGAATTGCTCTCTGCAGAAGGGAGTGGCTTCACTCAAGGTTATACCCCTCCTTGTGGGCAGTCGTTATGTAATGGCTGGTGGATGGAGGGGAGTACCAAGGTCTGGCCCTCTAGCGTCAAGAAGGGGGCCCTCTGATGATCCCAAGGATTGGCTGAAATCTCTCTTGCAATTGCAGGGCAGTTCAATTTCTATTTCTGCCCAATCCTGTTTCCTTCACTCCTCTGAAGGTAATGTCCCATTTTCCTAGGAAACTCAATCTGAGACAACAGTTCTTGTAAAAAAATTATTTGATGGTTGGTCTCTTTCCCTTCCATACCGAGTGTCAACAAGGTTCTACATGCACAGAGATTTAGATTTACAAAGCTGTGGTGTATGAACTGGTCCTTCCCGGGTAATTCACCCAAGGGGCCAAGATCAATCCTCAGATAAATCCTGGGTGGAAGCTCAAGCTTCCAGATCCCCATATTCCTACCCTAGTCACTCTATAAGCAGTCCTCACTTGACCTTGCTCCAACCTTGCAAATATATCTGGGAAGGCTTGGCATCAAAAGTCAGTGAAAGCTCCTAACCACATTTCCTGACCTTGTAACACGATGATTTTATTACACCTTAAAACCCTGAATTTGGTTGCACATCAGTAGAAAATCTACAGCCTAATTTGAAGCTCCTTCCCTGATGATGAAGAGGACCTTGTAATCTTTGAAGTTTTTATTTTGTTTTTGCAAGTTTGGAATGTTATCTCTCTTCCCCCATCCAAAAGAAATAAAATGTGTGAACAGTTTTATGAGAAAATCCAACTGAAATTCCAACGATCAACTGATATTCTTTTTCTAGCTTGTAAGCAGAAATAAACAAGAGATAAATGGTCAATGAATGAGGATATATTTACCTACAATACTGAATCACTAAAAAATGCTCATCAGTTCCCCCCAATAACCTCATGTGCCTGGTGAAGCAACTTATCTGGTTAAGATAAGATCTAAAACAAGCTGTATATCAAACTAATCTCTCTTCCCTGAAACCAGTGGAGGGGGAGGATTTTTTAAATATACTTTTTGCCATGGATTTTTTCCTTACTTCTTTCTTTCCTTCTTCTGTTTATCTTTCTTTCCCTGTTTTAAAAGAATATTCTCTCAGCTAGGGAGGAAAGGAAACTCATTTTTCTTCTGACTGGCTTGTGCACAACTGGAAATTATAAAAGAAACTGCTGTATCACTGATGCAGTAAGAAAACAGGAAGACAATTTTCATCCCCAAATGAGCCCTCTCAGCTGAAGCTCCCTTTGTAGTTGATGACCACATGCTTTCCATCTCGGCATGGGGCCAGTTTTACGAAAATCCTATAGCAACAGCTTATTTTTCAAACAACACTAAAAAAGGCACTTTATGATGAATTTCCCTTAAAGTTGCTCATGGTCATATGTTTGCCACCTTCAGTGACTCCAATGGGAAAGGGATCTTACCTCATACGGGGAAAGTCTGAACATTATTCTTATGATCAAAAACATTTGTTGGGCCCTCAGGTAATGCTCAAGCAAAGAGGGAGACGGGCAGCAAAGCACAGAAAAACTGAGGATCACACTCTTAGTACACCACTTCCCTAAACAAAGAGTAAACTCTGCAGGACCTACAGAGCTTGCCAGAAAACCCAGCTATTATGCTGGAGAATGATGGGAAAACATAAAAGATGCCTAATTTTGAGAAAATTGGCTCACAAAGAAGTAGAATTTGAAGAGTTAAAGGAAGGAAGAGAGAGGTAAAGAGGGTAGTGAAGGGGAAATACTGGTAATATAAAAAGAAGATGATGGCAGAATAAAAAGAAAAAGAGAGGAGAAGAGAAAAGAAAGGAGCGAGGTGGACACTGGTCTATTATTCACTCTGTAAACTGGAAATCAGTTGCATTAATCCCAAGAGACAGCCTTGATCTAGAAAACCACCAAGAACAGAAGTAATAAATAAGCTGAAGATAGTTTTAAAACACTTGACTGAGGGACTCCCCTGGTGGTCCAGTGGGTAAGACTCCACACTCCCAATGCAGGGAGCCTGGGTTCAATCCCTGGTCAGGGAACTAGATCCTGCACGCGGCAACGAAGATCCTGCGTGCTGCAACTAAGCCTCAGTGCAGCCAAATAAATAAATAAATATTAAAAAAATAAAAATAAAACACTTGATTGAATTAACACCAAGTAACCAGAGAATTTTAGGGCATAAATGATGAAAATTAAATTGCCTTTAAAAAATAGAGTGTTTAAATTTCTTTAAGAATATTTAAGGCGGGACTTCCCTGGTGGTGCAGTGGTTAAGAATCTGCCTGCCAATGCAGGGGACACAGGTTTCATCCCTGGTCCAGGAAGATCCCACATGCCGCAGAGCAACTAAGCCCGTGTGCCACAACTACTGAGCCTGCATGCCACAGCTACTGAAGCCTGTGCGACTAGAGCCTGTGCTCTGCTACAAGAGAAGCCACCGCAATGAGAAGCCCACGCACCGTAATGAAGAGTAGACCCTGCTCACCGCAACTAAAGAGAAAAGCCCGCATGCAGCAACGAAGACCCAGCGCAGCCAAAAGTAAATAAATCAATTAATTAATTAAAAAAGAATATTTAAGGCATTTAGAAGTCAAACACAAATTTTGGAGCAGAAATTCTATATACTGCAGTAGCAACAGTCCTGTCCAAGAGATGTTTCCTAGTGTCTGAGCTATTAATATTAAAAGGTCCCTTGGGGGCTTCCCTGGTGGCGCAGTGGTTGGGAATCTGCCTGCCAAAGCAGGGGACACGGGTTCGAGCCCTGGTCTGGGAGGATCCCACGTGCCGCGGAGCAGCTGGGCCTGTGAGCCACAATTACTGAGCCTGCGCGTCTGGAGCCTGTGCTCCGCAACAAGAGAGGCCGCGATAGTGAGAGGCCCACGCACCGCGATGAAGAGTGGCCCCCGCTTGCCGCAACTAGCGAAAGCCCTCACACAGAAACGAAGACCCAACACAGCCATAAATAAATAAATAAATACTTAAAAAATAATAATAATAATAATGCTTATAAAAAAAAAAAAAAGTCCCCTTAATGGTCAGCTTCTCCAGCACTATTTAATCCAGACTGGATTCTTTCCACCTCTATCATGTCCTCAACAAATAGGTACTCAGCAACATTTCTAAGTATACTGGTTTTTCATTTGTATCTTTGCTCTACCCATAGTAAATTCATTTAATTCTTCTGCTCTGAAAATACACACATATATACATACAACTGTCATTGATCAACACTTTGTACCAGCTAAGATAATCTCATAAGGGCGAGATGGCTGTTGAGGTTAATAAACTGGTTACAACCTCTTGTGGCAATTCTTCATGCCAGGCTCCAACAGCATTCCCAGGAATAAGGACACAGAGCAGGACCCCCAGTCCAATATTACAAAAGAGGTTTCTATAGTCCTCGATCCTTTGCTTAAATTCCCCTTTAGTAACTCTGGTTCAACAGTAGTCTGGATAGAATTCCTATAGAGACTTGTATACTAAACGTTGAAACACATACAGTTGACACAAAATGCAGTCAAGTTAAAAATCTGCCCTTCTGGGTTAAACCTCAGCTGAAAACTGAATGGAATACTCAAGGCTCTCTTTGTAAGAGTGGAGACACTTGATTATTCTCATTTGATCTTAAGATATCGTTGAGTATACTGAAGAACTATTACCAAAAAGGAGAGCTAATCCCTCTCTAAATCTCTGTAGGCCTTTGGTCTCTCTCTGAAGCTCATTCTGAAATACTAGATAGAACCTAGGACCACAGTATTTTTAGTGAACATTAGAAAACTCCCTCTTCAAAAATAGGGTATGGTGGGACTTCCCTGGTGGTCCAGTGGGTAAGACTCTGTGCTCCCAATGCAGGGGGCCCAGGTTCGATCCCTGGTCAGGGAACTAGACGCTGCATGCATGCCACAACTAAGAATTAACATGCCGCAACTAAGAGTTCTCATGCCACAACTAAGAGTCTGCATGCCTCAACTAAAGATCCCACATGCCGCAACTAAGAGCATGCGTGCTGTGACTACAGATCCCGCATACCACAACTAAAAACATGCCACAATGAAGATTCTGCGTAGCACAACTAAGACCTGGCGCAGCCAAAAAAAAAAAAAAACAGTGTGTGCTATATCCCCGGCAAGGGTAAATCTCAGGATGCAATATTTGGCCATTTTTAATTGTGAACAGTTCCATTAACAGGAGATCAGTTACATTGCTTAAGTAAATGATAATACCTTCAAGCAAAGGAATTATGTGCTCCCATTTAAAATGATGATATGAACAATGCTCACAATGTGTAATGAAGTGAATAAAATCAGGTTACAAAATAATAACCATAATATAATATTGCTTATTTATGTTTGAAAAATGACTACGTGTGCGTAGAAAAATACATGAAAAGTTCCAAATGTTTCAAAATGCTAATAGTTTAACAGTGATTATTCTCTAAAACTGTGATCACACTTATCTTTTTTACCTTCTTCTTTATATTTTCTATTACACTTTATATATATTCTATATCTTTATGCTGTCATCATGTATTGCTTTTATTTATTTATTTTTTAAATTAATTAATTTATTTTTGGCTGCGTTGGGTCTTCGTTGCTGTGCACGGGCTTTCTTTTTAGTTGCAGCGAGAGGGCTACTCTTCGCTGTGGTGCGCAGGCCTCTCATTAAGGTGGCTTCTCTTGTGGAGCATAGGCTCTAGGCACGTGGGCTTCAGTAGTTGTGGCACACGGGCTCAGCAGTTGTGGCTAGAGCACAGGCTCAGTAGTTGTGGCACACGGGCTTAGTTGCTCCGTGGCATGTGGGATCTTCCTGGACCAGGGCTTGAACCCGGGTCCCCTGCATTGGCAGGCGGCTTCTTAACCACTGTGCCACCAGGGAAGCCCATGTATTGGTTTTAAAATAAAACTATAAAGTGAAGACATGGGATATTCTTAACTGATAAAAAAATTCCATGTCCCTTCAATATGATTTCTTTATAAAAGAGGTATTTCCCTCTTCAGAAAATTCTGTCTGTCGTAGGTCTTTCTCAGACACTATCATCAAACAGTAATTCTAGTTTCCACAAACATGCTATTAAGTATTATGTATGGGGACGGGAAGGCAGTTGAAATAGAGATGGCTTAACTATATGAAAAAGATTATATGAAAATGAGAAAGATCAAATCAAACATAATGAAAACCTGAGCTGCATCTTATCACCCTGACTTGCTCACGTGGAAGGACAAAAGTTAAGACTCCAAAAACAGCAACGTAGATTACTACCCACTCACAGTGCTGAGAAGGCCTGCTCCAACTCACCCCATTCCACCAGCTGCCAAAATACTGTGTTCCTAAAATGCCACCACCAAGTATTCATTTGGGCTATCAAAATCTTTCCCAAGGGTCAAGAAGCTAGAGAGTGTGCTGGGTGTTCCTACATTCACACATTAGAGTTTATTAAAATCTTACAGTAAATCAATTTAATCAAATGTCTTTGTTTCAAACTCAGAGGTTCTAAGATTTCATTCAAAAGTGTAGATGAGAGAACAAACAGGGTAGGAGAGGTCCTTGGATATGCTTTGGTGGGGAACTGAAGTCTGATTTGGGTATGAGGGATCTGGCATCCAGAAGGAAGAAACAGACCCAAGAAGGCAGGAGAGAACGTAGAAAGAGTGATAAGAATGGTTAAAGATAAACTCCACAATTTCCCAAGGCTCTATCCTATCCTCATAGCTGTATTTAACCAACCAAAGAAAATCAGGCCACTTGAATCTTTTAATTGGATTTTACTTGATCATATACCCAGCCTGAATCACTGCCTTTATATAATTTTAAATAGAAGAAAGAAATACTGAATTTCTTCAGCTGGTTGCCTGAGCCTGAATATTCTCAAGTGAACCCAATGCAATGAGTTGGAAAGTGAAAAAATTTTACAACCTTTTCTTGGAATGGAAGGGAAAGGGGTCTTTACCATGCCAAATAATTGGCTTGACTAGATTTTTCCTGCCTGAGATGACCCATAGCTTGGATGTCATGAAGACACAGCCTCTCTGTTTCTTTCCTGTACTCAGAGAAGGAACGTTCCATTCCACGCAATTCATGAATTTTAAAAACCATGAACCTTCCTTCACATTCCGGAGGAACACAAACGTTTTCCTGTCAGAGAGCTGTTTTGAGCATAAATGCTCAAGTGATTGCGATGGTGACAGGGAGAGGGCTTTTCAGACTAAGTCTTTGTTCTGAGCTGGCTGGAGGCTTCAGGACTAGGAAGGTCTGGACATATGGTTGGGCACAGAGAGTAGGGACTGAATTTACCAACCACCAACTGCCATAACGGCCTTGTCCCTGGAAAACTGCCAGCTGTTGAGCCAACTGCCAGTGCTACCATGTTGTCATTAGACAATGGACCAACAGAAAATTACTTGACCACGGAAGACCACTAGCTCCCTCTTGTGGCAGAGCACAATGGCTAAATCCTGCCACTTTCCCATTAGAAAGACATCCCCGAATTCCATGAACGAAGGATGAAGGCAATTCCTGAAGCAATCCTATCAGCCCATTTGAGTAATGGTCTTTATCTACACACTTCCAGAGAGCTAATATCTACAGTCTTTTAATTTCAATGACAAAAATCATTTCACTTGAATTCATAAACTGTCCAATGATTCCCCATTGCCCTTAAAATTAATCTCTAAAATCATTATCATGGTTTGTAAAACCCTAAGGATATATCCGCTATTCACCTCCCCAGCTACATCAATTGTCACTCTCCCCCTCACTTTACATTTCTTGAACTTTCTCTCTTCAATATTTTCACACTTGATTGCTGCCTCTGTTAGGAATAGTTGTGACTTTCCTTCCCCAACCTCACCCCATCTCATCTGGCTAAATCTTATGCATGTGCTAGAATTTAACTTAAATATCACCTCCTCAGGGAAGCCTTTCTTGAGCCCCTAAACTAGATCTCCCTGTTCAGTCCAAATTTAGCACCCTGCATTTCCTTACCTAATCACTCATAACACTCAATTGCAATTGCTTATTTAATGTGTATCTTCCCCAATCTGTCCTCTATGAGGACAGATACTGTGCTTGTGCTTGTCATCTCCTTATCCTTTACACCAAACACAGGGTCTATAGATATTTATTGAAATAATGTGTTTGAAGAAGCAAATTCTAGAATGGAAAAAGAGGACTGACATATTATTGTGTGTCAAATATGGGCAATGCATTAGGTTAGATATTTGTACATCTATTATTTCATTTAATCTTCATTTAATACAATTAAGGAAAGTATTATCATCTTCAACTTATAGTGAGGAAAGTGAGTGGAGCTCAGAGAGGTTTTATGTAGCTTGGCCAAAGCTATAAGGGAGAATATGTCAAATCCAGAATTCATACCCAAGTATAATTCCAAAGCCCATGGACTTTCTACTGCATGATGCCTCCTCTTACGTAGCCCAAGGTGACCACAGTCAATTCTTGCTTATTCCTGTCAATGAAAGCATCACATGGCTTGACTATTCTCAAATAGTGAATAATGCTAAAATCATCTCTATCAGGTGGTATTTATTTTAGGTGGTGTTTTTGTTCTTCCATTTAAAAAGAGATATTTTAAAATGAGATATTCAATTTCTGAATATCTACAAAGAAAATAACTAAGTCACCCTGGTGAGCTTTCCCAACCAGAAGGCAACAAAGCATCATGAATCAGAAAACAGGAAGAGGACAAAGTTAGGAGGTAAGCACTAGCCCAAGCCTGAAGGATGACTTTGACTAAGCTATTTCATGTCTCTGAAACTTGGTTCCTCATTTTTGAAAAGAAGAGGATGGATTCTATTGTTCTAATTCAAAGTGGAGCTGGTCTCTACAAACTTGCTGATTTATACTTGAAATAAGGTGGCGATTTTGCTTGGTGTTAAAAGACCTCTTCAAACTCTTCAGTCAGAAAAATAAAAATCTTGTTTATGTTAACTAAGTCTTAATTAAACAGAGCAAATAATGCCCAAAAGAATGTTTTCTTTTTTCCTGAAAATTCTCTCCAACTTCTATATTTCTAAATGTAAAGAACTAGTCTCAGAATTCTAATCAGATCCCAAATGCTGCTTACATGCTTTCTTGTTATGCATCTTTTTGGAAATTTGCTTCATCTTAGAATTTTTCTACACCATATAAAGATTCTCTAGTATCTTGACTGATCAGACCTTGAGGTCCTCCCATTTTAATAATTCCTGATGAACTGTTCAGCTACTATTCTAGGTCTTCTAAAGAAGTATTCCCTAAGATGTTTTAAGAATCCCAGGAAGGAAAGACATCTTCCCAACCTAACTGTTCTCTGCAGCAACTGATATGTAGTTTGCTTTCTGACCTTGAATAAAAATACTTAACCTTCCTGGGCCTCTTATTTATAAAATGAGAGCAACAATACCAACTCTAAAGTTATTAAAATAATTTATTGCAAAATGTTTGTGAAAGCACTACTCAAAGGGCACATCTCTGTTACATTGTGTCTGGGGCATCTATCTTGAAGTTCTACCAAAAATTCAAAATTGTGTTGAGAGAGTACCGTTCCATGGAAGGAACACTGGCCTGAGAATAGAAGACCCAGGTGTAGTCTGGACTCTGACACACCCTAGCTGTAAGGCCTTGGGCAAGCAGTTATCCTCCTTAAGGATCTATTTCTCATCAATACATGGAGGATTATATTATACATAATAATGGCATGCTGATCAAATGTGCATACAACTGCAAGAGCTGGTTTAGATGCTCACTGAACAAATCAGAATCCCAAAGGATTTTGACAAGTTGGAACCATGCACCAGATCTAAAGAGAGTTTATCTAATAAAGTCCTATGTTCATGGCCGAAAAGCAAGCAACTAAAAAGGAAACATGAAATTGCAGGAGTACATGAATGAAGAGACAGTGAAAAGAATTGGAGACTGGAAGCGAAATACAAATCAATAGCACTTTGTGGCTATCCAAAGTAATATTTGCATGGGTTTCTGTATCAGTGAGGAGCTTCCTCTGCTGCAGGACAGTCTTCAGACAAGTAAGCAGCATCACTTTCTCAGACTTCTCCATGATGAACAGTCCTGTTCTTCCAATCCTTCCCCCTGAGCCATAGTTTGCTGCCTCATCACCATCTCAGAGTTGTGTGTTTCTTCTACGGGTCTTGTTAGATTTTTGGTTCCAAATATAGGTCTTTATCTCTTTTAAATAAAGCTCTTTAAATTTGGTTCATTTGGTTCATTATTCCAGATCTTCAAAATCTTCAGGGATTTTGATCTGCTCACAGTCTTTTTTCCTCTGGATGGCAATGGGATCTCAAACTATGGGTCATGTGGAAGGACAGAAGGAATGGGAGCTGCACAATGTCAGGTTTTCTAGATACTAAATATACTATATTTAACATGTATGTATTTTATATATAACAAATATATTTAAGTATTTTATATAACTATATATAAATAAAATATTTTATATTTAATTAATTAAATATATTATTATATTTTCTCTTTCTTTCAACTAAGGAATAAGAGATCCACCATACTCAATGTACATTTCCTGAGGTAACTAGTCCTCTAGTCAATAAGACATTATTTCATGAAGACTCTGGAGAAAGAATTAGAATCCTCTGGGGAATTCAAAACAAAACAGCAGACCTGGTCCTGCTTCTAGAGACAGGGACTTGAGATAAACATGTATGAATTATATAGGAACCACAAATGAGTGAAACTTCAAAAGGTAAAAGATATCCCTCCTCCAACCTAGATTCAGCTTAAAAGACTAACATTTTTGTAAATGAAGGGGGGAACTTGCAAAGATAAAATATTGAATGTGTATGCCCCCAAATGTTAATAGTGACCCAGGATGGTTGGAATTATACTTTGCTTTGATTTTTTTCATTTTACTCATCTGTATTGTCTAATATCCTCATTTTTGTGATAGAAAAAGATATAATTTTTTGGTTCTTAAAAAGATTCATATATAAACTGTGTGGTCAGGTCTGGCTCCCAGGCTTGACATCTCCTCTGTTCCTCACAAAAAGAAGAACAGTATTTCTCCCTGCTGATTCGGTGCATGCCCATGACAAATCCTGACTGACGGGGGACAGAAGGCATGTAAGTAGCCCTAGTACACTGTCTCTCATAAGCTGTCCCCTCAGCTTCACTCCACTTCTTCTACTAGATACCACCTCAGTCCTGAGCCCCAGACTCCTCCTCCCTAGATGAGTTAATTCTCTCCTTCAAGCTTCTGTATGTGGCCTGTGTTGTTCTGACCACTCACCCACCTGATGGCTGGAGCCCTGCCCACAAATCCCAGCCCAGTGAGGGCAATTCCAGTGCTTTTCCCTGCCTGGACTTGCCATTGGGACACCCAACACCCCCAGTGTGTGGCCCTCCTTGCTGACCTCTCATTGTGATCTACAAGATATTGGACTATTGCTACAGCTTTCCAACTGGCCCCTGCCACTTGCCTTGTCTCTCCCACCACCCACTTACTGCACTGTGGCCAAAGTCATGTTTATAAAACATACAAATCATCCCATAACTCTCCTAATCTTTTCAGTGGTTCCGCATTTCCTACAAAGTGAAATTCAAATCTGTTGCTTGGCTCAAGTCTCCCCCGAGGACCTGACTCTTTCTTTCAAGGGTACAGGCCACCTCTTAGTCCTTCTGTTTCACAATAAATGTGGACAGAACAGTGTTTCCTTGGATCCTCAGCTCTGCCTGTCTGTTTGCACCTTTTCTAGCCATAACTGCACCTGGGTCTGTTTCAGTCCCCTTCTAATCCAGCCTCCATGGGTAGTTTCAGGTACTGTGTGCTGCCCCCTCCCCTCCTCTAGGATCCCTGATATTTTGAAGATGTGGCAGCATAACTTCTACTCAGCCTGCTCTGTTTATGCCATGAAGATGAAGGGTGGCTGAAGTGTCCTGAGGCAAGAGGAATTAGTCTAGAAAGAATTCATGTAGCACGAACTTCTTGGGCATACCACTGGTGCAGCTGCACAGGGCCTTTGCTCAGAAGAGCCCTGTGCTTGGGTTTAATACTCTACTGTTGCCATCTTGAAACTTTTAATAATTTTATCTTCGAACTTCTGCTATGTAAGTGAAATACGATGGAACAGTGGAGCAAAAGTTTGAGTGTAAGAGATACATGCAACATGCGTGTCTGCTTCTGTTTCTTGCCACCACGATCACATATAGCATTTGTGATATCCCATGAGTACAGAATTCTGGTAAATCTACATACTTGGGAGTTCAGAAAGACTCAAAAGTGAGTACAAGGTGAGCATGTTACATTCGCAATTGAGTAAACTGACACCTTAGGGAGACCACTCTTTCCATTTGAACCAGAATTTGCTTTGAGTGCAGAAAGAAGACAGAAATATGAATGCCCAAGGACCCTATCATATCCTTCCTTATTCACATTACTTCCCTGAATTGGCCAATCACTTATGGTGGAAAAGATGACACAGAAAGAAAGGGAAAGGTAGGGTAACACTTGGTTCCTTTTCCTTTAAGTTATTCATTACTTATCAGGTAGAGAATGTTGATAGAATGTGCATATATCAAGAAGTGAAATTTAAAAGCTGAGTTAGTTTTGTGTAGCATTTCTACTGTTCTGATAAGAATGAGATACATACGCATGTATGATCTATGAAATACAAATGTGCAATGACATTGATTCTGCATACAAGTTAAATGCTCTTATATTTGCTTTCAGACTCACATTTGTGCAATGTAATTATGAATGGTAAAATTCATGGTAATAATTTAAATTTTTAATTACTTAGAATGACATTAAATAGCAAATTTTAAACACCATGACAGATCATGAGAGAGTCTACAGAAGAAAGGAGAAAGTAAAAAAAAAAAAAAAAAGAAAAGAAAGGAGAAAGTATTTTTTAGTACCTTTCATGGCACTTTTTTCATGCTTTTTAAACAAGGGACCCTGCACTTTCATTTTGCACTGGACCCTGCAAATTAGGTAGCTGGCCCTTCACAGGCAAAAAGGAACCACTTTCTATCCTGACTACTAGCAAACCCCAAATTACACTTATAAAGATGGAGGGAAAGGCTTATTGAGTGCCTACTATGTGTTGTGCTTTGGTCTGATTAAAGACTAAATTGTCTGTTCCAATGGAAATTAAGAACAGAATCTTTTCCCTCTAATCCAAAGTCTCTTACACAAGGAACACAGCCTTGACAGAAATGAACCAACAGCACCCAGACCTTGTGGGGAAAAAGGGAGATGTCCCAGCCCAGGAGAAATAAGGACTACAGACCTCATCACTCCAGGTAGTGCATGCTGATGGAGGGGAGGAGGATGAGCACTTTCTTAGGGATGAGTCCACCATCTCTAGTTAGGAAAGAAGTGGGAAATCCACAGTGGCTTCTAGCAGGTGTATCACCAACTGCAAGAACCACTGGACATATCCTGTTGTTGCAGGCTGCCCGAGAGAGGGCCAGAGGGTGTAGTCAGGATGTTAATGGTAAGTAGCCAGGCATTCATGGGCTGGGCCACCCAAGGACAGTTGCCCTCCAATAAAAAATTACACAGCAACTGCACATACTACTAGACTTTAGGAAGTTGCTTCAAGAAAGCCTCCTAGTTTCATCTAATTTAGGAGACTGTCTGATGATCGAAAGATGAAAATCCTATTGTAAGCAGTATTTGCTTGAAGGGGCCCAGACCTGCTAAAATAGGTGATTTTCCTAAGAACCCTAAAAATAGAGTCAAGAATTGGGAAAGGGGACTTCCCTGGTGGTCCAGTGGTAAAGACTCCGCCTTACAATGCAGGGGATGTGGTTCTATCCCTGGTCAGGGAATTAAGATTCCACATGCCTCGGGGCAACTAAGCCTGCACACAACAACTACTGAGCTCACGCGCCTCAACTAGAGAGCCTGCGTGCAGCTAACTACAGAGCCCGCGCGCCCTAACTAGAGAAGAGAAAACCTACACGCCACAACTAGAGAGAAGCCCGCGTGCCACAATAAAAGATCCCGCATGCCTCAACAAAGATCCCGTGTGCCGCAACTAAGAACTGACGCAGCCAAAAATAAATTAAATAAATAAATAATAAGTAAATCTTAAAACAGAAAAGAATTGGGAAGATGCTAAAGTTATAATAGTTCATCTAACCCTTGAAGGAATCTTGTGCTACTGTCCTTATTTCACCCACATTCTTCCCACCTGCCACCACCGTGGCAGATGTCACTCCATGTAGTGATGGTAGGACTCCACAGTCCTTCCCCAGCCTCTGATGGACAATGAGTTCTCTGAGCCAGGGATGATGGCTGATATTTCTATCCACCTCAATGCCTCATGCACTAACTAGTACTAGTAGCACTGCGTAAATGTTTGCAGAAGGCAAAAATACACCAGAAAGAAAAACACAAGTTGGATTATTAAATGCCACATTTCAAAACCAGGCACTGCCCCCAGGAAGGTGATTTCTGTGTTCCCTAGGTCCCAAGCACATGGAAACATTGGGTTCTGTGATTTATGAGTTCTGAAACGTTGCTTTCTTACATAAAACTGGACTTTTTCTGGCGCCATGATGGGACCTGGGGAATGCAGAACACCTTTCTCAGACATCACTGATCACCCACTGCATTAAATGTGGAAGAGGAGCTGTTAGCTTCCACGTCCTGTGGTCTGGATCAATGGTTTCCCACCCAACTGCATCAGAGTTACCTGGGGAAGGTTGGGGGTCCTCAGGATCCACTGAAGACCTACTGAATCAGAATTTGGGAGTGGTGTGGGGGATTTTTAAACCTCTTCCACGTGATTCTCATATAACTGATACACAAACCAGCATTTGGGAACCATTGCCCTAGGATGACAAACTGTTGAAGCTGCATATGTTTCTGAGACCCAACTCAATTTATACCAAGAATCAATTTGAATTACATAAATGTTATGCAAAACCCCTGGCCAAATTCTTTCCGGGGTCTAAAAAGACTTCTCAACACTCAGGGTGAAATTAATTATTTTTCCTTATCTGGGGGAAAAACACGAAATTTTCAGACTGTGACTATTGAACAATTTATACCATATGCGTGTACCTTTTTGACAGTTACATTTCATATCTTACAATGAATGGAACAGGTAGTATGAGGCTCTCAAGTAATACAAGAAATCTTTGTCCAAATGCATACCTCTGCTATTTAATTTTCCTACTGAAGTACAGAAAAAGATTTCCCTATTGAAACTGCCTCAGTGATATTGCTTTCTGATTATTTGCCATCACTGCCAAGTATTTCTGCTCCAAGAACAGTTAGAAAATGAGTTAGAACAACTGCCTTCTCTGAATCAATGGCTGTTGTAGGCAAAAACCTCTATGCCCTACTTCCTACTCTGCTCACCCCTCCAAAACAAAAAGATAGAAGGTACTGTTGGTTAACTTTAGCTATCCTGAAATTTCCACCTCATAGCATATTTTAGAAGAACCAATATTGGGGTTAACCCAGACAGGACTTTCAGCCAATTACTGACCAATCCCTAAAAGAACATTTCGTACAGGCCCAGCCCGAGGCCCTCAAGACAGCTAGGCCCACACGTGGCATCTGTCTCCCTGGCATCCCTTTCTTGGGAAACTCTGCCCACTCCCAGCTCTGTGTGATTCTGATGAGGCTGTCAACTCAGGCATGACATCTCCCCCACCATAAGGATAGGAATGAAATCTCTGTTGACAGCAGAGCCTTCCCATGTCCTGGATGAGTGATCACATACACAAAGCAGGCTTACTACAGAAAATGTAGATTATACTCAAAGGTCAAAAAATAAATAGCTACATTTTTCAGAGAGAACCACTGTTAGCCATTTATTGTGCATCCAATTCCACACACATATAGACACATGCACACACCTGTGCACACAATTGAATATACTGTTTTGAAATCCATTTTTTTCACTTTACATCTTGAACATTTTCCCATGTGCAAGGGTACCATCTTGTGGCTGACACAGAAGATAATCAGAAGATACATGGCTTTCTAGTGTGTGAAGTTATGAGAAATACCAGCTAAGTATGACTGCAAGCCCCTCTTTAAGGGAATATTTGCTTCTACAGTAATAGAATATAAACATCAGTGTTTGTTGATTTTTTAAAAATGTGTGCACGTAAAGCAAATGCTCAGAGAATTCACTGTCCCCAACTGATAACATTCTGTCATGAGTGGGAAAGTATCAGAACCTTAAAACACTTGAGAGAGGAAAAATGACTATGTGAGTATTTAGGTCTCTTGTTGTGACAGTAAGTCATTTATAAGAAACTTTGGAGTAGTGAAACGATCACAAGAGCAGGAGTTAAAATAACCAGACTCCAGTCCTAGCTACACGAGTTTCAGTGACCTTGGGTCACTGAACTTCTCAGTCTCTGATTCTTCACCTGGAAAAGGGAAAAAGTACCTGTGCTATGGGCTTCACAGGGATGCTGAGGTCACATAACATATAGAAAGGGTGCTGAAATATGCTAAAACACCAGACAGAATATAAAGCCTTATTATTGTTCAAAACAGCTGGATTAGCAATGCGGATTTTTTTAAAGAAATAGTTTAGCCTTGCTCCTTAAATATTTTCAGACATGATCCTAGTGGAGGAAAGAATTCCCTGAAGGAGGGGCAAAGCTTTTCTCTCAGAAGAAGTTGTTAGGAGGAAAAGGGGTGAGTAGGGAAAGGTTAAGAAAGACAAATTAATCCACCTTTTTAGGTGTCAAGTATCTAAAAAATTAGGATAACAAGGAGAGCTTTCAAAGGCTGAAGTTTTTCTAGGTAAAGACTTTGAAAAAGCAATGGATTACAATGTCCAGTTTAAAATGTTGGACCTATATGCTCTCAAAGCACAAGAGTAACAAAAGAAACCACAAAAGAAAAGACTGACATATTTCTCTCTCTTTATAATTAAACTTCATAAGCCAAAGGTCCAAAGGCAAAACTGAAAGACAAGCAAACTTGATTTTCGTAAATCCTTTGCAACATATGACAATAAGACTCACGTGACTGGCTTGTTTAGTCCTAATATGCCAAAGGGTATGGATATAAATAGACACCTTGTAAGAGAAGAAATATATTTTTTAACTATATGAAAAAGAAAGTTCAACCTTTTGTAATCAAATAAATACAATGTAGGAACTATTAGATACTATTTTTCACCTAACTGATGTGAAAAGAAGTTTTAATGAGAACAATGCTAGAAAAGCTGTGTTGAGACACTCATGAATTCCTGGTAGAAGAATATATAGGTGCAATGTTTCTGAAAAGCAATTTGGCAATGTGCATTAATATGCTTACAAATATGCATGTTCTTTGAGCCATTAATTCCATTGCTGGAGGCTGAAGAGTGAAACGGATAAGAATGCAGGCTCTGAGCCAGGTCACCTGAAATTGTCTCCCAGCTCCACTGCTTACTAGCCAAACAATTGGGCAGGAAATTGCCTAATCTCTTCGTGCCTCAGATTCCACATCCATAAAGTCAGGTAATAATGCTACCTATTTCACAAAGTACTGTGAAGATTATTATCAGTAAATGAAAGCAATCTAGAATATGCCTGGTACATCATGAAATAGTATTAATATTAATGTTGTTATTTTCATTAGAAGAGTCTAGCAGTAAATCTGGAAATTGCATTCATTTAGGGAATATGTATTGAGCAGTATCTTTGGTTGGGCAATGTAAAACAAAATAGTCATGGTCTCTGACCTAAGGAGCTCATAAAGTACTTATAAAAAAATTATGCTCTTATATGTTCATTTCAATAATATTTATAGTAGCAGTGATTAGAAATGAGGCCAATATTCAAAAATACGTCTATGAAATAAAAGATTGTACAGCATACTGTGGATTACTGTACAGTCAGTAAAACATGTTTATGAGGCTTAATTTCTTCATGAGGTAGATGGGGATACCACAGAGTCACTAAGAGGATCAGAAGAGTCATGAATATTAGGCGGCTTTGGAAATAGTAAAGTAATATACAAATGCTAATTATTATTATTTGTTAAGGTCTATAGAAGCTCAATTATGAAAATAATTTTAATGAACATTTACTATGAGCCAGATACTGTACACACATTATCTCATCTAATTTCCACTTCAAACTGCAAAGTTTAGGAAATAAAAATACACAATGCCAGTTAAATTTTAATTTCAAATAAACAATTTTTAGTATGTCCAAAATGCAATTATTCCATTGTTTATCTGAAATATTTGCACATACTCATACTAAAAATTATTCATTGTTTATCTGAGATATTGGAATGTACTTGTACGAAAAATTTATGTTGTTTACCTGAAATTAAAATTTAACTTGGCACCTTGTATTTCATCTAGCAACCCTAAATCAGTCCTTTGAAATAGATATAATAATTATATATGTGAGAAAGAGACAGACAGAGAGAAAAAAAACAGAGGCAGAGACAGAGAGAGTCGGAAACAGAGATTCAGTTTTGGTTGGTGCAGTAGGAGATCACCAGCATTCCTACTATGGACCATATAGAGGAGAAGTGTTAAATCAAGAGGCAGAATAAGAAAGGCAGATATTATTACCTGGTTCTCACTACTGTGTTGTTGTTATTTAAAATGTGATAATTTTTCAGAATACATTAAGCCCAAATTCAAATACTAAACATAAAAAAAAAGTTGCAAAGTCAAATCTAAATGACTTTGGAATTATCAGCCATTTTGGAAGACTGATAATATCAGTCCCTTCTTTTAGTGCAAATTATCTAGAGGTGGGAGAGTAAACATGTAAATGCTTATAAGTTGTTTTGAGTTGATTAGATTTCAAGATCTGGGAGCTAAACCTCGAGTTGCTTCATCTCCATTTGATGGTGACAGCCGACTTTTCTTCTGCTATTTCAGTGAAGCTTGAAATGATCACAACTGTTTGCTTCACTTCAGTGTGCACCATCCCTCCCCATTTACAATCAACATCACTGTGTAAATTCACAGTGACACTAGTGATGACAGAGGCATTGTCAAGCATCTTTTTGCTGTTGGGGAAAAGATGCCACTTTACTTTTGTGAAAGGTAGGTACCAAAAAAGGCCAGTATTCAATACATTTCATGGTACGTTGCAAAGGATGGAAATGTGTGTTTGTGTGTGTGTGGGTTTTATCTTTTAATACAGATACCAATCCAAAAAGAGGAGGTCTTAACTGGGGGATGACAGGGAAAGTGTCCCAGGCGGCCTAGGCTTCGATCTCAGCTCTGCAATGATCTGGCTATGTGACCTTCCACTAGTCCGGTACTCCTTCTGAGCCTCATATTCACCAACTGTAGTCTGACATCAATATTGCTCTACTCCACAGGAGTATTTTGGGACAAGGTTTCAAACCTAGAAGACATCTTGGCTATATGCTACTATGAGAAGAAATTATAACTGATTCAAAGTGAAATGACTTCAGAAATAAGGGGGCAAACTTCAAATCATTATTGCCTATCAGGGAAGTCTGATGATAAGAAAGTATTCTGTTAAAGACACCAGTGTTTTCAAAAGCACCAAAGGAGGGGAGAATTTCAGAGCTTCAGAGCTTGAAGACAAAGATCTCTATCAGTGCATCTCACACTTTCACGTGATTAGAATCGTCTGGGGAACTTGTTAAATATGCAAATTTCTGGACCACACACCACTGATTATAAGTCAGTAGGACTGGAGTTGGCCAGGGAATTTGGATATTTAATAAGCTCCCTGGGTGATTCAGAGGCAGGTGGTCCATTCTGAACACTTTGGGAAACATTGGTCACTATAAATATATAGTTAAGATTTTTAAAGGCAATGAGTTAAAAAGAAAATGGTAGAAAGCAGAAAGTACACTTGTTTCAATATAAATTCTGGGACAGGACAGACAAGACCCTCCTGAGAGCAGGGCAAGGAGAGAAGGATTCATAGCAATGTCTGATCTCTCAAAAAGTCTTTAAAGTTGATCTACAAAAGCCAGCTGGCGAAGATAACGGAGGAAAAGGACAAATCCAAGAGTCTAAGAGGCCATATAAAATTGGAAGAAAAACATGGGAAGAGGGACAGAAATGGCCACAGGATAAACAGTGGCAATCTTTTGCATGGTACCACTGTTGAGGCCTACAAAGAAGGAAGAGATTCAGTAAGGTCACTGGTCAGAGGAAAAAGCCTATTCATCAAAAAGGAGAGTAAGAGGCAGGTGAGTGAAAAATAGTAAAAATGTGAGTGTCCTTATATTTATAAGAAAATGATATACAATGTTCATGGAAAGTTTTTGGCAAGAAATAAATTAAAATATGTTCAATGTGAAATTATCTTTTAAAAATATCCTATAAGAATTTTAGAATAGGAGATGAGAAACTACTTTGAAAAGCATAAGGAGTAAATAATATGGTTATTTCTTGAAGCATTTTCTGTGACTATCAAATCTGTCCACTGCCTGCCTGGCTTGGAAGCTAGTTAAGGAGGCCTGTATGACATTATCTTTGTATCCCCAGTGTGCACCACAATGTCTGGCATATGGTAAGCACTAACTGGATGGATGAATGGGTAGGTAGATGGATGGGTCGGTGAATCAGGTTAAAATGAGAAAAGCCAAGGGAAGAGTTGCACATTCACATAGTATTCACCAAACTTCATAAGCTTCATTTTCTACTTTTCTTGGACTGAGCTGCTAAGTGGTTGTTACGAGAATTGGCATATTTTAGTACTAATACATGCTGGCAGTCATGCATGAACCTCTGACTGGGACATGTTTGTCTTCCTGAAGGAAGTACATCTTGATTCATTTTACCTGATGTACCAGTTATCTACCTGTTTCCCCTCAGCTCCACATCCACCTTCTTCCAACTATTCTGTATTGCTGGGGCTTGGTATCTACAAACTACATTTCCCAGACTCATAGCTGGCAAAAGAAAGAACCATTACTTCTTTCTCATACTCTTTTGCTTCGGCTGGTGTTTCTGGAAGTAGTTGCATCCCGTCAGTGATCCAAGCTTCTGCTGTAACTGCTATTCTTTGGTGGTCCCAGCTGTGGCCAGGGAGACCATCCTCCACAGCCCTAGCATTGGCTAGGTGGAACCCCTAGAAGTCTGATCTTGGGATCCAGTCCTAGAGTTTATAGCTGCTTCCTACAAATACTAATCTCTGGGTATCACTCTTTATCTTTTTTGCTTCTCAAGCTCCCTTGCTTTTTCTTTTTTTCTTAAATCCCTTCCAATACCCATAAGACCAAGATTTGTATTAAATTCCCTCTGTTTGAAACTTCTTTTTGAAACAGAAGTGGTTTCTGTTTTTTTGACAATACTCTGACTGACACACTTGGTAAAATCAGGGGAAACGTGATTACATTAGATATTAAAAGCAGAGGTTAGAGAACATTTCATGTGTTCCATAAGAATCCAGAATAGAAACTGAAATTAAATTGGAGAATTAGGTTATTATTTAATAGCATATGTAGGGGATAAAATACCTTCCTCTCATCCCAGAATATCTCCTAGCTCATACTACCTTATTATATTGTGTTTTTTTAATCCGCTCTGCTTTTTCACACAGATTACAAGAATTTCCTCTTCATTGAAGCCTCTCTGATTACCCCAGCTAGCCTTGATCTACATACTCTGAATTCTTTTGGTTCTTCGGTTCTCTCATTTCTAGAGTATCTCTCCAGGTAAACAATCAGTCAGAGTCTTCCCCTGAATCACTTCCTAAGCCAGAGTGATCATCAGAATCCTCAGAAAAATATATCCAGATGCCAGGACCCCACTCCCACTCCTAACCTCCTGAATCAGAATTTCTGGAGTAAGGGGTGGGCGAGATGGGGTAGAAAAGGCATATAAAATATTCCTCAGATAATAAACCCCTCAAGGTCAGGGCCCTCCCATTTCTTATGTAGCTTTTACTGTGCCTAACACAGTTTACACAGAGGCCATAAAATTTGTCCATTTTTCAATGAACTGACTAAGTGAAGATTCCCAAGGAGACCAGGTGGTGTCACTACTGCCCAATTAATATTTCTGGCCCAATGAAAAGCATCTCAAGTAGTAAACTTTGACCTTCCCTGGACTCACTGATTCCATACTTTCATCCGTCTTTCCATCAGCTTTCTTTCCTAAGAGAGAAATGTAGAAACCTAGCCAAGAAAATAGACAGCAAAACCTAAACAGTGCAAATAACCTGAGTTCTCTGAAAGTAAATGATGGCATGTCCTGAGGCTGCCAGGCTTCAAGTGAGGAAGTAAGAACTAAAAAGAGCGGAAGTAAGCCTCTCCTTGGCCTGAGGCCTGAGATTTCATTGCATTAGGTTCTTGGAATTAGCATTCTGAAGAACAAGCTTAAGAAATAAGCTTAATGAGCTTGCAAGAAAAACTAAACTCCAAACAGACTGCATTTTTATTCACGTTTTGTTTAATAACATTTGGAGTTGTTATTTGAAATTTTAATTTTCCTTTTAGGTCTACTATTCCCACATTATTGACTTAAATTATTCCTGACTCCTGGATGAGCAAACCAATCTAGGTTTGCCATGAGCTATTTATTATGTTATTTTTAAGGTGATATAGAACCCTCACCTATGACAGAAGCTATTCAGTAATTAATTTTAATTACTAACAGGTTGAGTACTGCATGTTTTCCAAAAGCAGTTTCCACACAAGCTGAGACCTGGCTATATTTTAACATTTCTGAATTCCAGTTCTCCGACTGCATTAAAAATCCATTAAGATAGTTGAAAGGAACTGAATTCTAGATTTATGGATCCAAAAGGGGCCTTCAAAGGTCCCTTATAACCCTTCTTAGGTAACACCATGCCTTGATCTTCTCCATTTGAGCATCTACTTCTCCAAAAGTAAATATCCTGGATAATCTATCCTTTCTTCATATTGACTGACCACAAAATTGTTGTATTCAGAGGCTTAAATTTCAATGAAAAGGGAAGTACTGAATGGTAAATGGCTCTCCAGTTGTAGAAACGGGTCCCCTCCTTATCCTGTGTTAGCTGGGTGGTCCTAGAGAGACCCTGAATCCCTAAATACCCCTAGATTCCTTTCCTTCAAAACTTACTCCCCTAAATATTCAATGAACTACCCCCATTTTCCCAGTGAACAGCCAGACTCTACTTATATTTTACAATGATCCTCTGGAGGAATTTCTGCGTTCTTGGCTGCCCATCAGTCATTTCACTTATAGGGCATCAAGCTAGTCCCATCTGTTCCCCACTTAGTACTGAAGAAGCTGTGGTCTTTTGGGGTTAACTTCCCAGCACTCTGTTCAGAGACTGTGTCAATGGTGTTTACAAGTTTTCCTCCCACCTACTTTGTGGGACCCACACTTGCAATGTACCCAGGTTGCTGGACCTTGATGACCTTTGGGTTTCAGTTATGGGGGCCTCTTTTGAAATAACAGCAACGCTGCCAAAAAAAAAAAAAAAGACAGGAGCAGCTTTTTAGGCAATACTCTTCATTTAGTCAGGACTCACCCTCACTGGAAAAGAACTTTCTAGAGACTCCACATGAAGGTAAAAGTTAATCTTCTAAGTTGTCAGTCTAAGCTTTTTGTTCTTTAATAAGGACTATTACCCATGGCCAATGGCACTGAAATTCATTCCCCTCTCTCTCTCTCTTTTGTTCTTTCTTGTTTTCCTGGTCTTAAAAAAAAACACAGAAAACAAAACAAAACAAAACAAAAAAACAGCCACTTTCTTCTTTCTTCCCTGGACAGCAAGATGCCACTCATTGCTTTACTTCAGGACCTAACTCTCCATCTATCAGCTTCCTGTACATCCAAAAGCTAGGTAATGAACTGCCTTTCTTTTTGAGAAATTTCTAACATCAGCTGGTTAATATCTACAGACTTCTGTGTCCTGCCCCCACCCCCTGACACAACCCTGGTATCTAAAGCATATCAGATAAAAGACTTTCTATTCCTTGATATCCAAATTGGGAACATGAGCCTCAGTTGAGATGTTGTTGCACAGTGCTGGGTTATAACTGTCACTGTCACAATTTCAAGTCACCTGTCAAAATTCAGCTGCTCCAATTTCATGATGTTGCCCTGCAGAGGGCCAGAAACCAAGGGCAGATGGCTCAGCCTCTTAGAAAATGCTTGTAAAATGACCAGAGAATGAGAGATTTTAAAGTGTGTTTCAAATTTCTAAATAAAGGAAAATCTCCTGACACACATCAGGGACAGTTTATTGTCCCGGTGAACTAATAGCAGCTAGAGTACCATCTGTTGCAGTTTGATAGCAGGACTGTTTCTGCAACCTCTTGCATTTCCCATACTCAGTTTCTCCTCAGCTTCCCTCTGCAAATAAAAATTTCAGGGATTTCCAAAAGTCCAAGCCTGTCCAGAGAGCCCCACAAGCTTTTAATCTCCTATAGCACTTAGCATCTGTACCACTCATTGACTGCATAAAATACTTCAGGATACAGAGAAACCTTAAGATTATCCACCTCTATTCCCATCTGATGCTGGTATCTTTCCTGGTTCCCCACTCAGGGACCAACGACCCCTAGGCATGAGGAATTGACTCCTTCCTTAATGCTTTATTATGATTAATCTCTTTATTATAAAAACATATATACACAGTAGAAAATTAAGGGGGGAGAAAAGAGAGAGATACTAAAAATAAACTCTCCCCATAATCACCACACTCAGAAAAAAATTTGGTCACCAAACAGTATCAGAGTGTTATTCCATTATAATAATAAATTACTTATATAAATACGTATTATTGGGCTGTAATAAACATTTTTCTGACTAAATCTTTGTGTGTGGCCATGAATATTTTTTGAGATAGAGTCTTAGAAATAGAATTAATCAATCAAAATTTCAAGATGTCTAATAAGAGTAATCACAACAATACCATTATTATTAATGACAAATATTCCTAGAGCATACTGTCTGTCAGGTACTCTGTCACGTGCTTCACATTCACAACAATCTTAGATGGTAAATATTGTAGCACCCTCACTTTTAAAACGACGAAATTGAGGCTTGGAAACTTACTTGAGTTCTCTCAAAAGGTGTACCAGAAAAATGACAGATGAGGGATTCAAACCCAGGTCTATTTCTACAAACCATGCTCTTTCCATTACACAAAATAAAGGAGGATTCCCTCGCTGTGCTACAATGAGTAAATGACTAGTGTTTTTACTAAAGCAACTCAAGTTCAGTGAACCAAAGGATGCCATATTGGGAAAAGCCAAAAAGTCCTTAAATTCAGTCCTCATCTGATCTGTGAGTCATCCCCTCAACACTGTCTACAAGGATCACTTTATTTATCTACATTTAAAGACAGTAAACTCTCTTTCTAAATATTTCACCTTTGGACTACTCTAACAATTAGAAAATTCATTTTTATTCTGAACTGAAAATTATTTCCTTTTAGCCACCAACCACCAGTCTAGGTCTAGACCACAAGGCCACAAAGACATTATCCCTCCTCCCTGTGAGGTGACAGCCCTTTGCAAGTGTCATTCAATCCCCATGCCCTACTCAGGTCTTTTTCAAGCCCAGGATTTCTTTAACTTTTCTTCCTTAGACCACTGAGCGTCCTCACCACTGGGAAAACTTCCGCTGACTATGTTCCAGGCTGTGTATTTTTTCAACAAGGCTGAGACACCAGAAGTGCCATCAAGTGTCGGCCACCAAGAATCTGTCTAGCATTATGTAAAGTCCATCGAGGACGTGCCTTGGGGGAACACTGTTGGCCTGTTGGGCATGGGCCAGTTCCTGGTGAAGACAGGCACCATCACCATCTTTGAGCACGCTCACAACATGCGGGTGATGAAGTTCAGCATGAGCCCGACTGTTGGGGTCACGACGGAGGCCAACAACTGGCTGACCTGCCCAAGCCAGTGGAGGGGCCGAAGAGGCCGGCCAAGCCGGTCCGCGTGCTACAACTCACCACTGAGGAATCGGGGAAGCACATTATCAGCGGGGTGGTGAGCAGCACCTGTGGGGCTGCCTGAAGGACCGGGAGAAGGACCACACCTGCATTCCCACCAAGAAATCCTAGCCGGTCGTGCAGTATCGCGAGACCGTCAGCGAGGAGTCTAACTTGCGGTGCCTGTCTGAGGCCCCCAATGAGCACGATCGGCTGTACACGAAAGCACGGTCCTTCCTCGACTCCTTGGCCAAGGACACCGACCAGAGGTGTCCGCCCGCCAGGAGCTCAAGTAACACGCCTCAAACTGGCCAAGAAACATGAGTGAGACGTGACCGAGGTCCGAAGCCTGCGGTGCTTTGGGCCCTCAAGCACCCGCCCCATCACCTCCCCGACATCACCAAGGGCGCGCAGTACCTCAACGAGATGGGGACAGCGTGGCGGCTGGCCTTCAGGGGGCGCTTCGACATTCGACATTCGCTACTTCACGCTGCACGTGGATCCATTCGGAGCTTCCCCACGCCCGGCGCTGCCTCTACGCCGCGCTGACCTCCTGCCCCGGCCCGTGGAGCCCCTCCACCTGTGGAGATCCGATGGCCCCAACAGGGCTTGGTGGCATCGAGGGGGTCCTGCACAGGAAGCGGGGCCACGTCTTAGAGGAGGCCCAGGTGGCCGGCACCCCCTTGCTTGTCGTGAAGGCCCTTCGACAAGTCCTTTGGCTTCACGGCCGACTTGAGGGCTCACACGAGCGGCCAGGCCTTCCCCTTCCTGGCACCTCCAGACCCTGCTCGCAGACCCCTTCGACCACACCAGCCGCCCCAGCCAGGCTGTGGGGGACACGCGGAAGCACATAGTCCTGAAGGAAGGCATCCCAGCCCCAGACAACTTCCAGGACAGATTGGAAGCGGCATATTGCACAGCGCCTCCGCCGGGGCACGTCTCTGCGCAGCGCCCGCGTCCAGCCGGCGACCCACACAACCTCTAGCTTCTCGTTCTCCTCACGACGCCTCGCGAGACTGTCCAGACCCGAGATGCTCCGCCTGCCTGCCTTCTGGGGCCCACTTGGTGCCATCGCTCACGGTGGACGTTTGATGACGTTTCTTTTTATTATCTATTTAAAGGTTTCGGAGCAACAGAAATGCCTTCGCAGCACGTACTTATTTGGCAGGTGGAGGTGGGGGAGGGGAGGGGACACCCAACACTTTTTTTTTCATTTCTTCAGAGGGGAACGCAAATGTCCCCCCCAAAAATTTAAAATAAACACATGAAGAGGTTTATTTGGGTAAGTGGCCTCTTGTGGATTTTCTCCCAGAAAGGGGGGAAGGAACAAGTGGGTAGACATTCTCTTTGGACAGAAACTAGAAGGCAGGAAATCTTGTGCCATGTCACCATGAGCATCTTCAGCTGTATTAGTGTCGTTGGAATAAAATTCGATATGGTGGTGACAAAAAAAAAATCTGTCTATGGTTGAGAAATAAGTAAATAAGGAACATGGCATGATAAGTGAAACTACTGACATGTACAGAAGGTTCTAAGATAGCACAGAGAAGGGAGTGATTAACTCTGTGGGGATGGAGTCATTCATTCCTTCATTCCATAAACATTTCCTGAATACATACTATGTGCTGTAATGAGCAAAAACCTGGATAAATACATTTTCCAGCAAAGAGAAAAAGAGACATTTCAGGAAGAGGAGATCATATGCATGTATAGATGCCTAAGAGATCATGGTGGGTTTGAAGAACTGTGCGGCGTTCCAAATTGGGGAGAATAAAATTTGCAGGAAAAAAGCAGCAGATGAGGCTGAAGTATGCAATAACTCATACTATGCATTGAGTGCAACACTTCATAATATGCATAAGTAAACAGCATAAGTAAATTTTGTGGAGGTACAAACCCCAGTGTTTGTGTATATTAGGTAAAGTCTGAAACTGCTAGTAGCCTGTGGCCCTTTTGAGAAGGTGGGGCGGCAGTCAGAGGACACAGGGAATCACCTTACTCTCCCTCAGGCTGGAGGACCCTCAGCTGGTTGTGGCTTTTCCCCACCCAGCAGTCCATCATGGGACAGAACAGGTGTCATCAGATGTAGCATGCCTGCCTCTCCTAATACTTTCTCACCTTCCCTAGATTCCACTGGGAGAAGATTTCAATCACTTTTTTCCTGAAAGATTCATGTATGACCCAGAGGAGCGGAGGGTTAAGGGCAGAAACAGAAATTGTAGCTTTAAAAAAAAAAAAAAAAAAGCTAATATTCTATTTATTTCTCAGAAGGGGAATAAGTCATCCATGTTTGGGGGCTTCTAGAAAGAATCTCCACGAAGGCGTCTTACCGTCCTAACCTTCCTCTGTCTCCTTATCTTCGAGTCTTCTCCTCTTCTATTTGGACCCCACTCTTCCCTATCTCCCCTTCCCCTTTCTATCACTCCCTATGATTCCTGCCAGGATGTGGAGTCCTGGTGCCAGCCAGTTGTTGAGTCTGGAATATTCTGCAACCTCTGGTTTCAGCTGGATGCCAGTGGAGGTTTTCTCTGAGCCCCCTTCTGTAAAATTGTTCTATAGGGTACATTCTCCTGTGAAAGGACTTACGCTGAGGGTGCTTCACCTCCAAAGGGCCTGCCTCCAGATTGCCTTCTGACGTTCCTTAAAGGCAAACAAACTTCCTCTGTGAAATAAGTAGTTACCTGCAAAGATTACCTTGTCTAGTCTATATAGGGAGCATATTCTCTTGTTAATATAGCTTTAACCCTGCTCCTTTTGAATTAGTAACACTAGACCTCTCTCCAGGCCTGGTTTTCATTAAGGCTTTCTACATTAACTGAAAAATCACTCTACTTGGGTCACCTGAGACAATGGAACTGTACTCAAATAGTTTCTTCTTCATTGTCAGGTTTCTTACTGATAAAAGTCTAGGAGGGGTGTGTGTGTGTGTTTGTTGAGTAGGGTAGGATGGGGTGTTCACTTTTTTCCAGCTGATATGTAAATGTTTATTTGAAATTTGAAAAATAATCACATTTCTCTATCTCCATTGAGGACAGAAAAACCAGAAAGAGGCTTGCATTGTCAAAAGAGATTCAGTAAAGCACTTAGCACCAGGAAACACACATGCAATACCTGGAGGCTATCATTATTCTTACAAAAGGTGCATCGCCTTAGGATCTCTATGTAGAACCTGTCTCCGCCTGGCTTAGCTGGGGTTTGTGGTTCCTCCTGGGAAAGGGGATTGAAGCCAGTTACCTCTCAGTGCAGCCCTGAACCTTAGATTCTAACGGGGGACACAGTTGCAGCTTTTTCTTTTTTATCCAATCCAGGATTTTAATGTTTTCTTTTACTACCTAGATCACCTCGCCCCCCACCCCCATGCAACATTCTTTTCAAAGTATTGAAGCTAAGGCAGGAAGGACACACAATTTATACCCTTTTGTTTCTAGATGAATTAATCATCTATTTCTGCAGTCATTGGTGGGAGCACCTCAAAGCAGCCCCATTCTCTGAGTCAGGACTACTGGTGCTTATAGTAACAAGTGGAAACACAAGACTACACAGAGATGTCACTTGCCAGAGTGAAATAACTGGAAAAAATCCAGAACTGCTTCTTTAGGTCACTGTTCTTCCTGAATCACTGCTTGTTTTATTCCCTAAACAGTGGAGCTTAATTTGTTTTTTAAAGTGAAGGAGTTTCCTTTAATCCAGCAATCCCACTTTGGGGGATTTGACAGAAATAAAATAATGGTGTGTGTAAAAATTGTTTAATGTTACAGTATTTATAGGGTCAAATTTTAAAAGTAAATTTTTCTTTCTTTCCCATTATTTTGCTGGTTACTATGGGCGCATATTTATCCTTTTAGATTTGGAAAGGAAAGAATGTAGAATAGAACTTGATTTGTTTTAATTGTGAGGAGAGCAGGGGTGATCAGGGGGGTAAAAAAGCACTTCAAGATGACATTATGACCCAGTGGACTAGTTATTGTTTATTGTCTAACTTGGCCATTTATAATAGGCTAATATGTACCAGAACTGGCAGCATTAGGAAATATCTGATACCATGCAAGTCTTTGTTTTCCTTTGGACAAGAAAGAAGTTTCTTTGGTCAATAATTCAGAACCTCAGGAAAACAGTTTCAAAACCAAACTGTCATACTACCAGCTCCCAGCACACTTATGTTCCAAGTATATTCAGGTCAGGCTGTCAGAGGTTTATTGAGCAACTATTATGTGTCAGGCAGGTGCTAGTAAGATACGGGGCAATGAAAATGAACTACACATGGCTCAACTGTCAAGGTACTCAGTCTAATTGGGTGGAGATAGGGAGGGTGGCAGACACATAAATGAGGAGGATAATGCTGGTGATGATGACTTTTGGTGCGATGTACTTTTATGGAGAGAAGAGCATCATTGGTCACTGGACCTGCGGAAATAAAGGCGTGGGGATGTACGGATGAGCCTGTGAACATTTGGTATTATCAGGGTAGGAAGTGCCAGATAATGGGAGACAGTCGATGCAACTGGGAAAACTAATTCTGCCCAGATAGCAGAAGACCTTACATGGTTTTGTGGACTCTGGAGGTATTTGGAGGGTTTTTTTTTTCCTGCAGGCAATGAGGAGCCATGAAAAGGCTTTCCAAAGGAGAGTGATATGGTCAGATTTGCATTTCAGTTAGATCATTCCAGTCTCAGACAGGCATATGTGCAAAGGCAGAGAGTCCAGGCAGGTGACAGAGGAATAGTCTCAATGAGAGATGGTGAGGCCGGCATGTGGGCAGTGATACAGAGATGGAGAGGAAGGATGACTTTGAGAGAGATTTAGACTAAAATAGGTAAGATTAAGTAATTGATTAGATGTGGGGGTGAATGAGAATGTAAGATAACTCCTAGGCTTTTGGTTTGGATGTCTGGGTGGTTGAAGATAAATAATAGAAGACAACAAGTGCATCAGGAGGAGGAAGATAAGTTTAGTTTTAGAAAAGTCTAGAATGACTATGAGGTATACAAACAGAGGTGTCTTGTAAGCAGTTGGCCATGTAAATCTGGGACTCAGGAGAGAAGTCAGGGCTGGAGCTATGAACTTGGAAATCATAGAATATACTTGCCTGGTTGGATCTAGGAGTCACATACCTATGGGCCAGGCACTGCACTTAACTCTGGGTATACAACAGTTGCACAAAATAATTCTTGGTTCTTGTCCTCAAAGAGTTAACCATTTAGTGGGGGAGACAGACATTAATCAAAAAAGTCACATAAACATATCATTGAAAATTGTGCTTTTGTTTAGTGCAATAATGGAAAGGTGAAGCTACTACAAGATAGTTAAGAGAAGGACCTGATTTGCAGCTGGGGTCGTGGAAGTTCTCTCTAAGGAAATAACTTATGGGGGTAAAATCATGACCCATGGAAGAGTAGTAGACCGAGGATGGAACCCCAGATAACACCAAATGTACAGACTGGGAAAGGAGAACTGAAAAGGAGAAAAAAGGCAGAAATATAGGTGGAAAAATAGAAAGAACTATTGTCATGGAAGACAAGGAAGGAGAAAATTTCAAGAGAGAATGTTCCAACAATGTTAAATTTAGCACAGAAGACAAGTAACATAGGGCTAAAAAGACCCATTGATTACAAGTATGGAGGTCATTGGTGATCTTGACAAGCAGTTCATTGTACAATAGAATTAGAAGCCAGATTTTTGTGAGTTGAGGAGTGAATGAGAAGTAAGAAACTGTTAAGGGGAAGAGAGCACAGTGGTTAGAGTGGGATGAATCAAAGAACTGATTGATTTTAGGATCACAGAAACTTTAACAGTGGGTTGAAATTATAAGAAAGAAGAATTAGGGTCCCAGAGGAAATGAGAAGGCTGGGATCACAAGAACAAGCAGAGGAATGGCTGTGGTTTGGAGGAAGGCACTCTCTCCTTTTAGATTGGCTGGAAGAGGTAAAGGTGCATATGGATGTGGCTGTGTTTACAGAGGGGGACCTAGAATGTTGAATAGTTCCTCACCAAAGACCTCACTATTGTAGTATATGAAGGAGACAGACTCTCTGCTGAGAATGAGGGACCTGAGGAGAGTGGGGGTCACAGTAGTTGCTGAGGGGAAAGGGAAAGAAGATGACAAGCAACAAGAAAAAGAGTTGAGCCACTATGCTAACCCTGGCTTTGTAGTGGAGCCAGCCCACCTGAAGATGTGATTTTCTCCAACCTATCACTTAACAATCTGGGTACAGAAGGAAAGCCACATTGCAAATTTCAGGATTGAGTTATGCCTGGTGGCTGTGGCATAAAAGCCAGGCTGCAGAAGAATTAAGAGATTGAGTGGAATTGTAGCTTAGGTCATCAACCATGTGGGCCAAGTCAAGGAAGGAAACAAGTGAGGCTAGAAGGGGGATGACTGGAATAATAGGCTGAGATTTAGGGTACAGAGGACACTAGGAAGCTAAAGAACAAGAGTTTTAAGAAAGGAGGTACATGATATTGGGGAGGACTTGGGGTTTTGTCAGAGAGTGGTTACCTAGGATTTCTAATATGGAATGGTTCCAAGCCAAAGATGGAGGTAGCTCCAGTAAAGTGGGGTTTACTGGAGTTGGGGCTAAGAAACTGAGGCTCAGGTGTTGGATGGCTCATCTACAGGGTCATTTGAACACACGGAATATCAGCAGGTAACGGGAAGGGGTGGAGAAGAAAGGAGCCAAAGGGTCAATGAACCCGTTAAGAGTGGCCAAGAGGGATTTCCCTGGTGGCGCAGTGGTTAAGAATCTGCCTGCCAATGCAGGGGACACGGGTTCAAGCCCTGGTCCGGGAAGATCCCACATGCTGCAGAGCAACTAAGCCCGTGCACCACAACTACTGAGCCTGCGCTCTAGGGCCTACGAGCCACAACTACTGAGCCCACGTGCCACAACTGCTGAAGCCCGCGCACCTAGAGCCTGTGCTCCACAACAAGAAAAGCCACCGCAATGAGAAGCCTGAGCACCGCAACGAAGAGTAGCCCCCGCTCGCCGCAACTAGAGAAAGCCCGTGTGCTGCAAGGAAGACCCAATGCAGCCAAAAATAAATAAATAAAATAAATAAATTTATTAAAAAAAAAAAAAAAGAGTGGCCAGGAGGCTGGTAGTTTTCAGTGATCAGAAGGAGTAGAAGAGGTACAACCTAGTGGCAGGACCCTTAAAAGAGCTGAGATTTTTACCAATTGATGTAGGAGGAGTTTGAAGCAGCCTTGGTGTATTAGTTTTCTAGGGCTGCCATAACAAAGTACCACGAACTGGGCAGAACAACAGAAATTTATTCTCACACAGTTCTAGAGGCCAGAAGTCCAAAAATCCAGTTGTCAGTGGGGTTGGTTCCTTCTGGAGGCTCTGAAATGAATGTCTTTCATACTGCTTCCTAACTTCTGGTTGCCACTGGTAATCCTTGGCATTTCTTGGGTGATAGGTGCCTCCATCATCCATGGTGTTCTCTACTCTTGTGTCTTCACATCTTATAAGGACATCAGACCGATTGGATTCAGGGCCCACCCTACTCCAGTATGACCTTATCTAATCTTAACTAATGCAATAACCCGATTTCCAAATGAGGTGGCATTCTGAGGTACTGGGGGTTGGGACTTCAACATATCTTTTAGGGGGACACAGTTCAACACTTGGACAATTGGAAAAGCCAATCCTATCACAAGAACATGAATCACAGGAGAAACAGAATAATACACATCTTTGTTGGAGGGGGACGTAGCAGGCAGCAGCATTCTGAGGTTGGAGCCAACTTTCACTTAAAAAAATGAGAGTGGGGACTTCCCTGGTGGTCCAGTGCTTAAGAATCCGCCTTGCAACAGAGGGGATGTGGGTTTGATCCCTGGTCAGGGAACTAAGATCCCACATGCCAAGGGGCAACTAAGCCCACGTGCCACACCTACTGAGCCCATGCACCAAAACTAGAGAGCCTGTGCACCACAACTAGAGAAGCCTGTGCACCACAATGAAGATCCTGTGTGCCACAAATAAGACCTGACACAGCCAAATAATAAAATTTAAAAACTACATATGACAAAGAGGGAAATCAGTGGGTGTTCCAGTGAGCATCAGGGGGAAGTGTGGGGCCCAGGAGAGCACCAAGAAGGAAGAGAATAAGAACATCAAAGGAGATGCCTGGTCAGGGGGCTCTACTGATGGGGTAATGGCTGAGGAGGCCAGAGATCTGCTTAGGGATTGGCTGTCCTCTGGCCCCAGAAGTAATTCCAGTCCTCATATGTGCACATGGCTGTGTGGAGGCTTTTGCATTGAAGGAGGAAGAGTGTATTAGAGCCAGCTTAGAGTTGCCAGAAGATCTTGCTTTAGAAAGGTCTGGGTGGTAACTGGCATGCATAAGTATAAAAATATGCCTCTCATGGAGAGGAGAGCATAGTGGCCAAAACCCCAGGTTTGGCATTGGACAACCCAGGATGAGACCAGGCCTCTCTGTCACTTAACAATCACTTAACTTCTCTGGGCCTCAGTTTCCGCCTCTGTAAAATGGGGCCATCCTATCTCCTAAATCAATTGTGGGAATTACCTGAGCTAATGTGTATATAACATCTAGAGCATGGCTTCACACATAGTAAATGCTCAATAAATGGCAGCCATTTTTTATATTATAAGATAACTTTTTATTTTTGCAATAATTGTACAAGGAATTCTTGTATATACCTTTTATATAAATTCACCAACTGCTTACATTTTCCTTTTTTTCTCCATTTGTTATACATGCATGTCTCTCTGTATATACACATTTCTATTTATATCTCTATTTCTATTTCTACTTATATCTCTATCTGTAATTTTCCTTTCCTAAATCTTTTGAGAGAATTTTGGAGACACCGTGCCCCTTTAGTCAATAATTCAATGTGTATTTCACAAGCACAAGGGTGTCCTCTTATAACCACACTGTGATTATCAAAACCAGGGAATTGGGGACTTCCAAGGTGGCACAGTGGTTAAGAATCCGCCTGCCAGTGCAGGGGACATGGGTTCGATCCCTGGTCCAGGAAGACCCCATATGCCATGGAGCAACTAAGCCCATGTGCCACAACTACTGAGCCTGTGCTCTAGAGCCCGCGAGCCACAACTACTGAGCCCACGTGCCACAACTACTGAAGCCCGCACACCTAGAGCCCGTGCTCCGCAGCAAGAGAAGCCACCACAATGAGAAGCTCGCACACTGCAAGAAAGAGTAGCCCCCAGTCGCGGCAACTAGAGAAAGCCCGCATGCAGCAACGAAGACCCAATGCAGGCAAAAATTTAAAAAAACAAAAACAAAAACAGGAAATTTAACCTGATACAATACTAATTATCAACAATCTATATTCTTTTTTTAAGACTTTATTTCTTTTTTTTTTTTTTAATATATATTTATTTATTTCTTTTTGGCTATGTTGGGTCTTCATTGCTGCGCATGGCCTTTCTCTAGTTGCGGTGCACGGGTTTCTCACTGTGGTGGCTTCTCTTGCTGTGGAGCACGGGCTCTAGGCGCGCGGGCTTCAGTAGTTGCAGCACGGGGGCTCAGTAGTTGTGGCTCACGGGCTCTAGAGCGCAGGCTCAGTAGTTGTGGCTCATGGGCTTAGTTGCTCCGCGGCATGTGGGATCTTCCTGGGCCAGGGCTCGAACCCGTGTCCCCTGCATTAGCAGGGGGATTCTTAACCACTGTGCCACCAGGGAAGTCCAAGACTTTATTTCTTTAGAGCAGTTTTAGGTTTACAGCAAAATTGAGAGGAAGGTACAGAGATTTCTTATATACCCCCGGTTCCCACACATGCATAACCTCCCCCATTATCAACATCACTTGCCAGAATGGTACATTATTTTTACTAAGAATTAATCCACATTGACACATCATAATCACCCAAAGTCCATAGTTTACCTTAGGGGTAATACTGTACATTCTGTGGATTTGGCAAATGTACAATAATATACATCCATCATTATAATATCATACAGAATATTTTCACTGCCTTAAAAATCCTCTTGTGTTCTGCCTATTCATCTTTCCTCACCTCCACTCCTGGAAACCACTGATTTTTTTATTGGCTCCATGGTTTTACCTTTTCCAGAATGTCATATAGTTGGAATCATACAGTATGTAGCCTTTCTAGATTATCTTCTTTCACTTTGGTAATATCCATTTAAGGTTCTTCCATGTCTTTCATGACTTGATAGCTCATTAATTTTTAGCACCGAATAATATTCCATCTTCTGGAGGTACCACAGTTTATCCATCCAGCTACTGAAGGACATCTTGGTTGCTTCCAAGTTTTAGCAATTATGAATAAAGCTGCTATAAACATCATTTTGCAGGTTTTTGTGTAGACATAAGCTTTCAGCTTTTTTGGGTAAAGACAAAGGAGCATGACTACTGGATTGTATGGTAAGAGTATGTTTAGTTTTATAAGAAACCACTAATCTGCCTTCCACAGTGGCTGTACCATTTTGTATTCCCAACAGTGTAGGAGAATTCCTGTTGTTCCACATCCCTCGCCAGCATTGGTGTTGTCAGTGTTCTGGATTTTGGCCATTCCAATAGGTATGTGGTAACACCTCACTGTCATCTTAATTTGCATTTCCCTGATGATATATAATGTGGAGTATCGTCCATATTAAGTTTTCATCAATTGTCTAATAATATCTTTTATAACTATTTGGTTTTTCCCAGACCAAGGTCTAATCCTGTATCACACATTGCATTAGTTTTCATGTTTCTTTATTCCTCTTTAATCTGGAACAGTTTCTTAGCCTTTCTTTGTGCTATTTGGCCTTGATTTTTATGAAAAGCACAAGCCAGTTATTGTGTAGAATGTCCCATAGGTTGAATTTGCCTGATGTTCCCTCATGATTAGATTCAGGTTATTCATTTTTGTCAGGAAAACCAAAGAAGTAATGTTTTGTCCTTGTTGGTACATCATATCAGGAGGCACATGATGTTAGTTTGTCTGTTTTAGTGATTAACTTTGATCACTTAATTAATGGGAGACAGTCTTTTTATCTTATCATTGTTGTTGTTAAAAATATGAGGGGCTATGTTTTAATAGATTCTCTTTTTACTGCCAATTAAAGCATTATGTTTCCTGTGACCTTCATGGATCAGTACACCTGAATTTGGACTCTTTACCCTACTCACAGAGTAACCAAAACTGGAACAGAAAATGGTACTTCTGGGTGAACCAGAAGGACATAGAACTGGGACTTGCTGAACCTGGTTCCATTAAAGGCCCAATTCCAGGATAACTGGTCTACATTTTTTTAAAAATCCCTTTCATATTCTACGTTTATTTTTGACTGAATTTATTTCTGAATTTATTTTGATCGCCTTGGTCTGCTCCCCCTGACAATTCAGGATTCTTCTCAGGGAATGCATAAAGCACAGAATGGTTTGAGATGAGGTTTGGGACTTTCATATCTTTCTCTTAGGAGCGCTCAATTCAGTCGTTGTTATTTCAGAGCCCCAACTCAAGGACTAAAGGAGTGATCTGGAGCTGTTTTGAGCCTTCAGTCTCTCAAGGGACATGGAGTTAGGCTCTGGGATCTGTGCTTCAAATATTGAAGAATTCTTAAAGTCATAATTCTTGAACAACAAGCAAAGGAAAACGTTAACCTTCAAGCTTTAATTTAGTGGTGCTGTGTACCATCGAGTGGGTGGAAGAAAGAAGACTCACCTTTAATTCAGATGAGATATATGTGAGAAATAATTCATATCCATTCAAAAGGTCAGCTTTGTATCTCATGCCGAAGTTTCTCAGAAAAGGTAGCCCACTACATTCATTTGATTTTCCTGATTTTGCACATCTGACTCTACATTTGTTTTTACAGAGTACAGACTAATGCAAGCACACTCTTCATTCCGTTCACTAACAATGAGAAAAGATTATAACTCATATAGCTCTCTCTGTATTACAGCAATAGCAAAACTGCCAAATATAGCCATGTCTAGCTATTATGAATATCTTTAAGCTTGGAGGCCATAGCCGCAATAGCTAGCACTATAATTAGCTGTTTAATCAGACTGGCTTGGAAAAACACACTGAGTACTATTATTGCACTGAATATCCAGTAGATGACTAATTGCTAACTTAAAAATTCGGAACCATGACTCTGTAGAAAGTCTATAACAGTGTAAAATGCTTTCCAGTTATTCATTAAGAATAAAATGGGCTTCTATTGCATGTCTCCAACCTACGAAATGTTAATGTTGAGGGTTTTATGCAGACCATGTTCATAAATTTACAAATTGTGCCCATGAATTTAAATCCTAATAATTCAGCTTATTTAACTCCAATCACATCTTCTCCCTTAAAAGGCAGTATTTTACAAGCAGAATATAAATATATTCATTGACCAGTGATTACATACATGACTTCCAAAATAAGGTGATTTGCACATGTAGTCTGATAATTTTGTTGAGGTGCTGACATGATTTTCTATTTCCCCCAACTCACTATAATATGTTGGTGTGAACATATACCTGTTACAGAGATTTCAATCTGCTTTTCATCTTATGCCTCAGGCTCAAAAGGCAGCCTGAGGTATGTGGTGGTGTCTGCTACTCAGCCAGCTTTGATGCTCTATCCAAAGGGAAAGGATCCCCACACAACCCATGGGTCACTTTGGTACTGGTGACACCTCTCCTCTGAAAGGGGCTGAGCCCATGCCAAACTGGTCCTTTGAGAAGCTTATATGGATACTTTACCAGGGATTGCTTCTACTTCCCAGCAGGCTCTTGCCACCAGTCTGGCTAAATTCCAGATCAGGTGATGGCCTTCCTATTTAAATTTCCTTACAATTTCAAGTTGGTGAAATATGATTATCCTTCCTATTGAGAAAGGCATTTGACCCTAGAGGCAGTCAGATTAGTGGCAGGTCACTTGTAGTAAATAGAGATATTTATTCATTCTGCAAACACAGGAACTGTGAGGACATGAAATTGAAAAATATTAGTCTTTCTCATGTGAGCTTCATCTCCATAGATTGTACCTTCACCTCTGCAGAAAATGAAGGTGCTTTGTGAGTTAGAGACGAGGTTCTTGATCATTAAAAACCTCATAGAAGGAGATTTTACAGTTCCTAAGATACCTATTTCAATTATTCATACTCCTCATAGCCAGGAAGTTTTCATTTATTCTAACTCAGGCTTTCTCAGCCTCTACACTGTTGACATTTTGGACTGGAGAGTTCTTTGCTGTGGGGCCGTCCTGTGCACTGTAGGAGGTTTAGCAGAATCCCTGGCCTCTACTCACCGGATGCCAGCAGCACACCCCTAGTTGCGACAACCCAAAGTGTCTCCAGACATTGCCAAATATTCCCTGGGGGAGAGAACTACTGATCCAACTTGAATTTGTACTTTTACAATCTGATGTCATGTTTTTGCTGTTGTTTTTATTTACTGTAGAGAAAGAGATTAATTTGCCATTATTTTCTATTGAATAATATCAAGGGAAGCCATTTTTACTTTTCTAAGCAGATGCAAAAGTTTCATCCTCCTCTGATTGGATCTCACTATTTTTAAGAGAATGACAGTGTAACATTGGCCTGATTCTTTTAATGCTTATTGACAAGATTCCTAGTTTCCTTTTTTCCCCATTTTTTCATTATTTTCATAGGCAAGAGTACTAGCTGGTTTTCATTTTGGAATCAGCGATTCTTAACTATTTTCATATGTCCATTCAGTATGCAATTTGCTGAAAGCTACATAGCCTCTCCCTAGAAAGATATGCTTATGCATATAATTTTTGCACATAATTTTAGGAAATTCAAAGCCATCACTTCTCCAAGCCCTTTCCTGGATCCCAGGTTAAGATTCTATGTTTTAAAACTAGTGCCAGTTCCTTGAGTTATGGTTTTGTAAGGTTATGAAATAAAGAAGGCCTGAATATGGCTGATAAAATTTGATCATCACGATGGCTTTGCTCTTTTCTAGGTAAATACTCCAGGCACTGTTAACCTTTTCCCAAGCATCCTATTTTCATCTCCTTTGTCATTGTGGCCTCTGTGTTTTTGCTAACCCATTCATGCTCTTGGCTTTAATTACTGATTTTGATAGCAGCAGAGCCATATTACTCGACAATAGAATATGGATATGTCCCACCCTCGCTCCTGCCTACCCCACTGCAGCTGCTGAAGAGAACCTATCGGGGCCCTTTGTGGCTAGTGTAACCCTGCTGTGAGCTGTCCCCCTCATCCACCTCTTCAAGCCCACGCCCCCTGCAAAGAAAGAAGGAAACCACATGTACAAAAGCATTGGTGAGAAGTCCAAAGGATTCCTTGGAAGGGAAGAACAAAAATGAGTATATTGTCAACCAAAGAACTTCTAAATAATGATATAGACACTTCTCTAACGTGGGTTTCTCTTTCTCTAGTTCCCCCACTCAATCTGTATCCCTTCTGGCTCCCGCCTCCTCCTCTGCAGAGTAATTACTCTCTGCCCTCAAACCCAGATGCCCCACTCATCCTGGTGCACAGACAAAAAGGCCTTGAAGTTAATGGGACGCCCCGCCTCCTGAGAAGGCAGTTTAAGATCGTCAATAATTATTTCGATATGTGCTTTGGTGAGTCAGTTTCCCTCAGCCCAAACCCAGTAATTTATCAGAGTATGTTTTTTAAACACACAGGGTATTCTTCCCCAAAGGAATTCTTATGTTACCTACTAAGAGGCTAATAGCTTTTCCATATCATTACACCAGTAAGAGATGGCATAAGTGGTTGTTTTCTACATCCTTGCTACTTACAGTATGCTCCCTGGACCAGCAGCATTAGGATTACCTGGGAATTTGTTAGAAATTCAAAATCTCAGGCTCCACCCTGTTTCACTGAATCATTATCTGCATTTTAACAATAGTCCCAAGTGATCTGTGTGCACGTTGAAGTGCCCTCCACCACCATCTTCACATCTTTACCACCTAAGCTGGAGTTCCCTTGTGGTCCTGGAGTGAATTGCCTCCTTCATCCTCCACCCTGAGCCCAGACTGAAGAGTGGTTCCATCTAAGGGACAGGTCAGTAGATTTCATTTAGCTAAAAGTGGCTTCTCAGCCACCCATCTCCCGCCTCACCCTATACCCAGTACCATCCTCTGGACTCTGAGATGGTTGTTCAAGTTCTTAGATTCCTTTGATTATCTTCTGTTCCTTCCCTCGTGCTTTGAGGAGGGGGGAGGGTACAGAAGCAGAACATTTTACAATAACCCCCATTTATGGATGAGGAAACAAAGGCTCATGAAGATCAAATAACTTGTCCAAGTTCTCATAGATGGTCAGCAGGCAAAGGCAAGATCAAGCCCTGGTCTGTCCTTTCCTCTGTATCATGCTGACATTCTTTTATAACCACAATGCCAGGTGTAATTAGTTACTAGACATTCAGTGTGTGTGTGTGTGTGTGTGTGTGTGTGTGTGTGTGTGTGTGTGTGTGTGTGTGTGTGTGTGTGTGTGTGTGTGTGTGTGTGTGTGTGTGTGTGTGTGTGTGTGTGTGTGTGTGTGTGTGTGTGTGTGTGTGTGTGTGTGTGTGTGTGTGTGTGTGTGAATGCAATTCTTTTCCCAAGACCTTGTCTCTTTGCTCAAGCACCAGTACACTGTGATACGTGATACTATGGTGCTAAGTGTAGGATGCTGTGAGCCCACAGGAGGGACATCTAATTCAGCGTTGGCTATGCGGTTAAGTTTACTTTGAAGCATGGTATTCTAGCTGAAAACTGAAGGAAAACATGGGGAGAAGAATATTTGAGCAGAGAAACAGTGTGAAGTTCAGAAATGAGAGATCATGTGGCCGGTTCAAGGAACAATAAGAAGGAAATATAGTATGGCTGGAGCAGGATAGGGGAGGCTGGAGTCGGGTGGGGAGGAGGGAGAATGGGCAATGGGATGAGAAAAGACCCGGATGGAAGCAGGATTCCAGTTATGAAGAACCTTAGAAGCCACATAAGGGGTTTGAAGAAAAGGAGCATCCTGAAGATTTTAAGCATGGGAGGGACATGATCACGTTTGCATTTTAGAAAAGATGGCTCTTCTGTGTGGCTATAGATCCAAGAGAGGGCGTGAGAAAAATGATGGAGTTGGGTTAGAAGGCAGTTAAAATAATATGGACGAGAGATGATGGTGGCCTGAATTAGGACAATAGCAGGAAGGATAGAGACGCAAAGGGTAGAGCTATTTAGGAGGTAAACCTCAGTAAGGCTTGATCGATGAAATGTGAGTGTGACAGAGATGAGGACATCAGGGTGTTGTCCTCCATTTTTGACTTAAGCAGTGGTGTAGATATTAGTACCACATATTTCAGTATGTTATCAAAAATATTCCTACAAATTATCTCCTAATTAATATGTGAATACCACTTTATTTGCTAGTACTTATGGCTGAATTTGCCCTTGTTATGGTTACAGGAAGTCTCCTCAGTCATTTACTACAGGTGAACATGCTTACTTGTATAATTGGATCATTATAGAGTATACACAGAATTATTGTCACAGCATGATGTCATAAACGAAAACCATTAGGGGAAACACTGAAGATTCTAGTAATTTCAATAAAATTATGCTTCTAACTGCAAACGGTCATTTTCTTGGTGAGTTATTAAACATGAGTTAAAAACAAGAGAGGAAGAAATAATAAGCCACAAACTATAGATGTGAAAAAGGGAACTGGTCATAAAATATAAAGATGGTCAAAGAAAAATAATATTGGCCACAGGGAAAGCAAACCTGGAAGCATACAGAAGAGCATTGTTATTGGCTAGTTCTGATTTCAGGCATGACTACTGGAATTTCCTCAATCCCCAAGTGCCTATAAATGATTCTCAGTATCTTTTTTGACAGTACATGTAAAAACAGGAGTAATTTCTTGAAAACCCCACGTATTTTAAATCTGAAGGACTAGGTTACGTATAAGTTAAATATTTATTTTTTCATTTATTAAGAGGAAGCTAGAACAACAGAGAAAACAGTTCCTTTTTCTCCTTAGCATAGAGACAGGAAGGAAAGGTAATCTTATTTTTTTAGTTACAGTTGTAGGCCAAAATATAATGGATTTGTCACTCTGACAAAATTGTCTAAGTCTCTAATAGCACCCCTGTCCTCAGTGACTTTCTGAGAATATCTTGCTTATCCTACCATCTATACAGCCCAATAGCTAGCCTAAAGGTTAGGTGGTGCTCTTCTAAGAAGCACGCCTATTTAGGCCTAGCAAGGTGGAATGCTTATCCTGCTATGACAGCTTGATAATGTGAAAATGAGTTGTGAGCTGTAGACAGTGTGGCTTTTGGGTTGTGTTGGGAGCCTACAGATGGGTTCTTTTATAATCAAAGTTTTTTTTAAGGGGGAAAAAACCTATCCTAGACTGGCACTTAAGTTCAAACCCTGCAGCAGACAATTCTAGAGCCTCAAAAGGAGCCAAATCAGTAATTCTGAACTAGAGAGGATCCTCGCATCCATAAATGCAACCTAAGAGCCAAATGGCCTAGTTATCTATGTAAAGGATACAATCCATATCAGTCTGTGTGTTTGTATCTGTCTAGTTCCCCACTAGACTTGGGGACATGAATTCAGGTTTTATTCACTTTTAAATCCTCAGAACCTGGCATGGAATGTGGTATTTAGTAGGTGACAACATTTATTTATAATACTTACATTCTGGTAACTATAGAAAAACACAAGTGTGGTAGGAACTGGCTGGCTATTCACCAAACCCTTTTTCCTTTCCTCCTGGGCCCACAACTAGTCTACATTTCCAAGGCTCCCTGGGAGGTAAGTCTAGCCATACGACTGAATTTAACCACTAAATTGGGCAAAAATGGATATGTCACTTGCAGGCCCAGCCCATAAAAACTTACCATATGATCCCCCGCTATCTTTCTTCTCCCATTTGCCTCTGGATGTGAGTACCCAGAGTGACCTTGAGCCAGTGTCAAAGATGGCAGAGCCTGTGTCAGCTTGGATCCCTGAATGAGCCTCTTTTGCCACCCCCTTGCTGCCAATTAGACTTAACATGAGTAAGAAATAAAGTTCTCTTTTGTTAAGCCACTGATATTTAGGGTCTGTTTGTTTCAGCAGCTGGTACTATCCTAACTAATACAACCCATTAAATAGATGATGCTTTATTGACATTACCGAAGGAAAGGTATCATAATGCTAAGTGTGCTATTTAGAGTCAGTCCTGGGCTTGAGTTCTGCATTTGACACCCACCAACTCAGAGACGTTGGGTATACGTTTAGCACCCTGATCCCAAATCAGCGTTGTTGAGAAGATTAAATGAGATCCCTAATGCTAGATGCTCTATGCTCAACTACCTAAACTCCTCTTCTGAAGCAGAATAATGCTCCCAAAGAAATAACCTGTAGGCAATTGGCTTAAAACACATCAGCCACAGCCACCCTAGCATAATGCCTAGTACATTGAATCACACCATTAGTGTGACTACATGACTGTGGGAAGTGCAGTCCTCTCTGACTTCTTGGTCTCTTCCAGTTTCATGGTCTCACGCTTAATCCCTTTTCTAATAAAAAAAAAAAAGGAGTTTCCATCAGACCTGGGCTTGCCTTCTGATACTGCACATTTTGAACTCTGATAATTTTTCAGCTATGTATTATCTCAAAGATAGTATGCAAGTTCCAGTTTCCACCTCTCAAGAAACATACTTTTCAATATGTCCTGCTTGTGGACAATTGTTAAGACTGTCAAACTCTTCAGTGTGCTAACAAAGTTCTGTAAAGAGCTCAGATTTGACTCTGTTATTTAGGAAGGAACCCCAATAGCATCCTGAACAGTGCCACCCAGACCTAGCATGACTTTAAATGGGGGAGGGGACTCCATGTCCCTGAGTCTTATACCAAGTAGGGAATATTTTCCACTGCCCATTTTAACCATTACTTATAATGCCCCCAAAAGAACACAATTTCATTTTTCAAATTATTAATTGAGACCCAATAAGATTTAATCCAAATGAAAACTTGGATTTTGCTAAATGAAGTTTTGACTATCCAAATATGGGTCAACTTTGCCAGATTATAGAATTCCACCCTGCCCAGTTTGTCATCATTTTCATTTATAGACCCACGGTCAGATGTTTCTTATTTGTAGACAAAGAAGCCTTTGCCAAGTCAGTGAAAGCCAGAACCATACTGCCCTTTAAGGGGAAACACTATGGCTTGTGTACATTTCCTCTGAACTGATTGGAATGTGAAGTTGGCAAAAGCAAGGAGATTCCCAGCCACAGACACCATGTAAGAGAAACACAAAAGGGCAGAATCCGAGATCAAAAGGCTTGAGTGCCCTTAATGGCAAGCACCACAGTATAGCAGGGCTGGGCAGATTTTAGTTTAGATAATCTAGCAGTAGCAAGATTTCTGGTAAATGGAAGATGCAGCAAAATCTGTATAGCTCAGAGGCGTTTCCAAGCACTTTGGAGTCGTAGCTCTACCAGTTACCCCCTATGTGGTAATGGGAAAATTATTTAATCTCCTTGAACTTGGTTGAACCTTGGTTGTCTCATCAGTGGTACTAGGGTGGTAAAAACAATCATAGGATGGTTTTAATGGTCACATAAGATAATGCATATAAAACACTGATGGACCTTGTATCCTGCATGCTTCAGGATTACCTAGTCATTCCTGCTCACTCCCTAGACCTTCAAGAATCTTTCCTGGTTATAATAAGTTTGCATTTTCCTCATCTATCCAGAAGGCCTCAGGGAATGTGATAGAAGGTCAAAACCTATTGTTTATGTCAATTTAGGCATCTCAGGATCTTTCCACCCTATGAACTCTCTCAGACCAAATCCTGGTTGCTCATTCTGCATCAGTGGTTAAGTTTTCAGCCTAATCCTGATGGGACCCTTCATTTTCTGAGTATACAAGTCTTGGCAGGGTAAATACACTGGTAATCTCAACATTATATCTCTAAATGGTCCTTGCTATGTATTTGCCTTTTTGTTTGCCAGCAAGTAAACTTTCAAGGTTGTGCACAAGGTCATACTTGGCCTCAATCCTGCTGCCTTCTAAACAGATGCATGTTCAATCATCAGACACAGCGGAAGCATTTTGTCTAGGGCATCTGTTTGCAAATTGCACCTAAACATCACCATCAGTTATACTTGTTTTCAGGCCAGTTCTTCCTACAGACAAATTAAATCAATAACTAAGATCGTATTCATCTGAAGAACCTGCACATTTTGTAATCTTTCTGCTTGGGAACAGGGTGAATATGATCTTACAGCAATGGATTTTTAACCATTTTGGTGTCATTAATTCTTTTGAAATTCTTAATTAACAAAAACTTTGGATTATCTCCCTGGGGTGGGGGTGGAGGGACTGACAACAGCACAAATCACGTTCACAGAACATTTTTTAATGTTTTATTAACTTATCTTTCTCGTTATATTTATTTTTATAGGTTTGGTTTTATATCAAAAATTAATACATACTAAAGGGAAAAAAGTCAAACATTTCAGAAGGGTATAAAATGAAAATAAAATTTCCCTTTGCTACCATCTCTCCCTCAGCCCCACTCCTCAGAAGTAACTGCTATTAATGATTCCTTGTATATACTTCCATTTTAAATTACACATATATGTACATGTAGATATATGTGCATTTTAAACTTTTTTTTTTTTTTTTTAAAGATTTATTGATTGATTGATTGATTGCTATGTTGGGTCTTCGTTTCTGTGCTAGGGCTTTCTCCAGTTGCGGCAAGCGGGGGCCACTCTTCATCGCGGTGCGCGGGCCTCTCACTATCGCGGCCTCTCTTGTTGCGGAGCACAGGCTCCAGACGCGCAGGCTCAGCAGTTGTGGCTCACGGGCCCAGTTGCTCCGCGGCATGTGGGATCCTCCCAGACCAGGGCGCGAACCCATGTCCCCTGCATTAGCAGGCAGATTCTCAACCACTGCGCCACCAGGGAAGCCCTGTGCATTTTATATATACAGGCAGGCCTGGCTTTGCACAGTAGTGCTGGACCGTGAAAATAACTGCAAACTGAAACCATGCAAAGTGATCTTAATGATCAATGGGGAAAATTATAACTTTCATTATCTTTACAATTTTTCTTCAAAACATTAAAACTCTCTTACTGTTGGTTACAAATGTAGAGGAAAAAAATAGTAAAGCTACTATTTATTTAGAAACATTAGAAACACTGAGAATTAGAGTGCCATATTTCTTTGTAAAAAATTTAGCAGGAATCCTTGCCTTCTTTTTGTCATATAACTTGATGATATGGAGAGAGTGTCTTTTCTATGCCTTGGCGAATTGTCATACTCCTTTTTGAATCTGGATCAATTTCCAACATTTTATCCTTTATGCTTTCAATGTCAGGAAATAATTCCAAGAGTTCCTTTCATGTGAAATTTTTTGCTGGTGTCACTTCCTCTGAGGCACCTTCATCTCTTTTCTCACAACAATTTTAATTGCTCCTGGTAAGTGGGTCTTCACTGAGTTTCTCCTGATGCGTATCTTGAGTCTCTCAAGTGGCAGCAGCGTCAATGTTTCCGCGGTCATCTATTTCTTCTACACCTCCATTTCGTGCAATTCAAAATTTACCTTCTAGAAGGTAAAAACTGCACCTCAGTTTTCTAAAGTGTCACGTGGGTTTATTACTGGGAGACAAAGGGACAAACAACTACTTGTTTTGCTGTCTGTTTGTGAACTGATAACAAATGTTCAGTGACTTATTGCCAACAGACATTGAAGGAAGTCTTAGTGAGTAGTCACAGATCATGGTGTGCATTTATTATTTATGTAGTGATTTGTGGATTGAAGAGGTAGCAACAAAGTTTGTACTTTATCCAATGACTCACAGTTAATATACCTTGGTAACTAAAACTGAAATCATGTTGTTGTGGGACTGGTGTTATTTAACTCAGCCATGGTAACAAAATTTGTTTATATCAGAGCCATGCAAAGAATATATATATATTCTGTGTGTGTATATATGTATGTAAGTACATGCATATACTCTGAAGAAAAATAGAGATCATATCATGCATCCCTTGGCTTCACTTTTTTCTAAACTTGGCACTCATTCCATATGCTCACATACCATCATATGGATGTGCCAATGCTTATTTAACCATCCTCCTATTGATGGACATATAGATTGTTCTCACTTTTTTGTGATGGCAACCAGCGTTGTAATGAACATCCCTGTTCATGCACCTTTTAGCCTTTATATATCTACAGGATAAATTCCTAGCAGTGAAATTGCTAGATCTAAAGGAATGTGTGTTTTAAATATTGATAAGTATTGTCCTCAGAAAGGTTACATCATGTTATACTCTCACCTACAGAATGTGAGAATTCCTGTTTCACCAACCAGATATCATCAAGTTTTCTTTGCCTGTCTGATAATATGCCCAGGATACTTTTCATGTGATTTCAGAGTGAGTTTTATGAGCCTCTTTCATTTCTCCAAACCACGTTGGGTTTTGTTTCTGTTTTTTAAGTATTTTATAATGTGGATTGGTTAGAATCTACTAGGATGGGTGTAGGTTTGGGAAACCATTGGTATTTTTAATGGAACAACTCATTTTGTACAAGCTTTTCTACACATTGCAAAGCATTTGGCATTCTTGGCTCATGCCCACTAAATGCCTATAACACCTCCAGGCTTTATGAAAGCCTCATATTTCCAAAGCCCTCTTAGGATTGGACCACCTGGCTGAGAACCACTGGGTGGACGTCTTAGTCTTCTTACCAAGACTTAACAGTCACTCATGAGCCATCCTGAACAAATGGACTGGGTATAGCCAGATGTCCTTTGAATAAGCCACCCTGAACCTTAAACTATGCTAGAGAATACTGAAGCAGTTTTTTAAGTTCCACAAATGTTTATTGTAGGAAAGAAACTTAGCTTTAACGATTGAGGTCACTGTACTCACGTGGGAGAGACAAACATGTAGACTATAACCTTACACAAATCACAATGCTGCCCAAATGAGAAGATTAAAAAGAGGATGTTATAGGATTTGCTCTAGTAAAACTTTCTGAATTAATTATTGGAAAGGACTATATAAGAATTTTGCAAAGGCTAAAATACAAATACAAAATGGTATTATAAAAACATATTGGCAAAAGATGCTGATTCAGGCCTTGAAGAGAGAATGGCCTTCATGGGTAGTATTTGAGTGGATCTTTAAGGATGAGTAGGATTTCAAATGGTGGAGATGAGGAGGAAGGCATTGTATTGTATGTAGGAGGAGAAGTATGAGCCATGGCAAGAGGTGGAAACATTCCGGACTTCTTCAGGGAACAAGTTGCCGCCCTGTGTGGTGGACTGAAAGGTAGAGTATGGTGCACAGTCAACTCAAGACAAAGCTAGAAAGGGAGATGGAGACCCAATTGATGAAGTCCAGGAGTATTGCTTTCTGACCTCAAATATGGGAGTCTCTTTGTCACTTTCTCTCCCAAAAGTTCAATTTTCCTGATTACATCAGAGAAAAGGACTCTATTTTGATGCTCATCTGGTTTGAACAGCTGCTAATCTTTTTCAATCAGGAGAGTGGGCTGAGGGCCATGTACAGGGATCTGAACAGAAGTCATCAAGAGTAGTTGGTGGAGATTTTAGAGCAGTGGTTCTGAACCCTGGCTGCTCAGTGCAGTCACCCGGGGAGCTTTTAAAATGCCTGGAGTAGGGCCCAGGCACGTGTGGTTATTTTGAAAAATCACTCCCAGGTGATTCTAATGGGCAGTGGTTTTTCCAGGATGGAAAACCACAGATTTGAGGAATCATCAAACAGGAGACCACTGACCCCACATGGAGAGGAAGAAGCAGTTTGGGAATCATGAATCCACAAGTCCACTGCCACATTTGCAGATAGACCAGGAATTTTATGGAGTTCAAGAAGTTCACTTTCTTCCATTGCTTAATCCATATTCCATTATCTTGACCATGTTATCTGAGAAAGCACATACCCCACAAACTTAAAGAGAGGAAAGATAATTTGATGATTGTATAGCTGGACAAGCATCTCTAGCCCCAAACCATTACTCCTAGGGTGTTGGGTTTTTTTATTAATCTTTTTTTTTTCTTTTTTTGGCCGCATCGGGTCTTAGTTGCGATACGCGGGATCTTTCATTGTGGCGTGTGGGCTTCCCTCTAGCTGTGGCATGCAGGTTTTCTCTCTCTAGTTGTGATGCGTGGGCTCCAGAGCACGGGGGCTCTGTAGTTTTGCAGCACGCAGGGTCTAGTTGAGGCGCGCGAGCTCAGTACTTGTGGCATGTGGGCTTAGTTGCCCCGCAGCATGTGGGATCTTAGTTCCCCGACCAGGGATCGAACCTGCGTCCCCTGCATTGGAAGGCAGATTCTTTACCACTGGACCACCAGGGAAGTCCCTCATAGGGCTTTGTGATTCAAGGAAGTTATAGTTAGTCACTGCCTAGTATTACGTTGAGCAAGTCAATCAATTTGAGGGTAGGATGGGTGAGGGAACACGGAGCACATTTACTATTTGATCTGTGTGATAACATAGAAAGATTCCACTGTGCAGTTACAATAAAGCAGGTCCATGCATAAGGTCTAGTTTTTTGTTTTTGTTTTTGTTTTTTTAAACATCTTTATTGGAGTATAATTGCTTTACAATGGTGTGTTAGTTTCTGCTTTATAACAAAGTGAATCAGTTATACATATACATATGTTCCCATATCTCTTCCCTCTTGCATCTCCCTCCCTCCCACCCTCCCTATCCCACCCCTCTAGGTGGTCACAAAGCACCGAGCTGATCTCCCTGTGCTATGCGGCTGCTTCCCACTAGCTATCTATTTTACATTTGGTAGTGTATGTATGTCCATGCCACTCTCTCACCCTGTCACATCTTACCCCTCCCCCTCCCCATATCCTCAAGTCCATTCTCTAGTAGGTCTGTGTCTTTATTCCCGTCTTGCCACTAGGTTCTTCATGACATTTTTTTTTCCTTAGATTCCATATATATGTGTTAGCAGGTCTAGTTTTATAGCCACTTTTATTGCCGTTTATTTCCCAAGCTGTTTATCTTTCCCCTATTAAGAAATAGACCCTTCACGTGGCATGGGAGGGAGATGTAAGAGGGAGGAGATATGGGGATATATGTATATGTATAGCTGATGCACTTTGTTATAAAGCAGAAACTAACACACCATTGTAAAGCAATTATACTCCAATAAAGATGTTAAAAAAAAAAGAAATAGACCCTTCATTTTTGTAGCACTTTCATAAATATTCATTTGTCCTTAACTGTCTTAGAAAGCATTCCAAACTTTTCAAAAAGTGTCTGCTACCAAGAGATGCATGTTGGCATCTGTGATGCTGATATATTAGGATTTGTTTTTGAAGCATTGAATAAAGAATTAGATTTCATCTCCACTAGCCCTGAGTTTTCATTAAGTCCCGTCAGTGAGAGCAGTAATCCACAGCACTGATCTTTCCAGCTGATACTCATGAGAGCCTGAAGTGATCTCTGTCAGATGATAGAGCCAGATTCCTAGTGAGCCTGCTGTCCCCATGGGCCTTCTCTTCTCATGAAGCAGGAACAGGTCCCTCCAAGATGACTCACCAAGGGTGGGGGGCTGGTGGTGGTGGCTAGTGTCAACTCACGGGTGCTGTCATGATAAAAGGGCCATGGCCTCAGAAGCTCTGAACTTGCTGACAGGAAATGGAGCCCAAGGCAGCCCAAAGGGAAAGCTGATTGGTCTGATAGAAGTCTCAAAGCACTGATGCATCATACCTGATAATTCACAGTGTAGGGGTTATCTCACACAAAGAGGCATTTTATCATTCAAGTATGTATTTTGTGTCAGCTATGGGTGAGGCACTCAGTGGGTTTCAGTAGTATACAAAGGACCTTACCCAAAATACAATTGTTATTTGGAACAGGTGGGGAAAGGGGTGCTCTCATTTATTAAGGACTAGCTTATTAAGGGTAGTGCCCTGCCTGCAGGATCCATTCATTCATTAATTCAGCAAGCAAGCACCAAAAAGTGTCAGACACAAAGAAGAATGCCCTTCCCTCCTTCTTTCCTTTTCTCCTACTTTCTTTCCTTCCACAAATATGTAAGGAGTACCTACTACTGTGCCTTAGGGACTAGGGTTAAAATGGCGAAACAAACTTAACTGATATTTTTTAGTGCAGAAATTCTTAACTTGGGCTCCATGGACCCTTCCCCACCCACGCCTACCCCCCAAATCTGTGGAAAGACTTCAGGGAATCAGTGAGCTTGAATGGGAAGAATTACATCTTTATTTTCACTAATCTCTAACTGAAATTTAGCATTTGATTTAATCATGCACGTAGGCAACAAAACACAGCAGTATTAAAAGTACCTATGCTTTTGTCACCAGTAGAAATCACAGACTTTTTATCTCACACTACAGTTTTTGCAGACATCTCAAAAAATTGATTATGCTCATCACCACTTAAAAATTATGGTCGGTTTTGGGCTTCCCTGGTGGCGCAGTGGTTAAGAATCTGCCTGCCAATGCAGGGGACACGGGTTCGAGCCCTGGTCTGGGAAGATCCCACATGCCGCAGAGCAACTAAGCCGGTGAGCCACAACTACTGAGCCTGCACGTCTGAAGCCTGGAGCCTGTGCCCCGCAACAGGAGACGCCGCGACAGTGAGAGGCCCGCGCACCGCGATGAAGAGTGGCCCCCGCTCGCCGCAACTGGAGAAAACCCTCGCACAGAGACGAAGACCCAACACAGCCAAAAATAAATAAATAAATTTTAAAAAAAAATTATGGTCGGTTTTGTTATTTAATGTGTCACTTAATGAAGAAGCACATGTAACTACATTGCAAATTTATATTTTAATATTTTGATGATTTAACTTCAATATTTGGTTTCCTTTATAATCCTATATATTTACTTTATGCATTTTAAAACAGTATTCTGAGAAGGGGTCCATAAGCTTCACCAGATACCAAAATGTATCTTGGCACAAAATGGTTATGAATCCTTGCCCTAGTAAGAGAGATAGGCCTTACAGAAATAATCACACCAATATATAATTGAAAACAGTGCTAAGAGCTCTTTTAAAAAGTCTAGGTGTGAGAGATGCCTTATAGTAGCAGACATGCCCCCCAACCCCCCAGTTTCTAGTCTAGTGGGACCCACCTAGATTCTGCTTCCATCTCTCCTGTGCCAGGCACTGTGTGGGCCCTGGGGATACAGCATCTGTGCCTGCCAGTCTAGTGAAAGAAGTCAGAGCGAACCACACATAAGGAAATACATAACCAAGATGATTTCTGTTAGAAAGCAGAGCCCTGAAGAAAATGAACCAGGGTAATGAGATAAAGAGCAAATTCCAAGAGGTGCTATGGGACATCTGAGGGGACAGGGAAGCTCTCTCGGAAGACGCAAGTCATGCTGAGATCTGGAGGAGGATATCTGGGGGAGGAATTTTACTGACAGATAGGACAAAGGACCTGAGACAGAAACAAGTAAACTCTCAGTTACCCTGAGTTAGTAGTAATTGTTTCCCTGCCATGCCCTGCTTTTTGGAGAAAGAAACAAATCACAGGAATCAGAAGAGGAAATTTGGGGTGGCCAAGGGTATGAGATGGACACAAGTGGTCAGAAACAGCAGTGGGGATGTATATCGAGGGCCCTCATATATGCCATGTCCAGATTCTCCACATGTGGAGTACCGAAGGCAGGGGGCGGCACCTTTTTGCCTCTGAACAACGCTGAGCCTTCCTAGACCAATTCGTAAGTCTGCCTTTCAGACAAAAAGTTGCTATTAGCAGAGGTCCCACCTCATTCCTGGAGAGGATCCACAACTATGTTTCACCTGATATCATGGAGCCCACACCCCTGATTTTGAGAGGCCTGCAGCAGTGAAATAACCTCTCTGTTATAGGGATTGGGGAACGGCAACTATTTGCCTCTAAAATGCATCTCACTTTCACCTCAAGGCCTGCCGGTGGGCACAAGAGTTCTATGCCAAACATCTTCACATCTTTTCCCAGCTGGATCCAGGGAAAGCTACTCATTTGCCCCTATTGCGTTGACCTTTAGGAGAATCACTCTTTCCTTATGAAAAAACGACATCAAAGCTCCTGTCTGTGAGCAGCCTCTACGACATCACTTATAGCTTATTAAAATCTACAAAAATCCTACCCAGTGGCTATGAAACAAGCTCATATAAAGGATTTATTTTTAAAAAACCAATAATTTCAGGGGATATCACAAGGTCATTGAACATTCAGCCCTATGCCCTATAATAAATGTGGGCTAAATTACTGCACAAATGCCATAAAGGGCACACGGAACCATTTTTATTGAAAAGTGGACCAACTGCTCCTATCAGACTACCTTTCCAGATACTTCTAAACCTTCAGTTGCTTTATTCTTTTTCATAGCGTCCCCCACACACATACTTAAAATGTCACAAGAAAATCAGTGAAAGTTTGACATCTCTTATAAAGTGTTGCTAGTCTCTTTCCTATACAGTCTATATCTCCACTTAAGTCTGTGGTCAGACAACAGACCTAACCCACTGTAAAATCATGCATACTTAAAGAAAAAATAAATTGCATCTTGAATAAAGACAATAAATGTTAGAAGTATTTCCTCAAATCAAGAGTTGAGGTAAAAGGACTTTTGGCAGAAAGTTCAGTTATAAGAATATCCCCAAATCCTTAAATCTCCAGTGAAACATCAGTGTAAACTTTTTTCCTTCTACAGCAATATTTTAAAAGAAGCCCGGGGTAGCAGAAAGAGCCTTGGACTTGAAATCAGTTGACGTAAGTTCCAGAACTAGCTCTGCACCTGGTTCTCTGGGCAAACTTGAGCAGGTTCTACTCTGTACTGTTTTGTCTCTCTGGGCCTCTGTTTCCTAATGTGTAAAATTACTGGGTTAGAAGAGATTATTTCTAAGACCTCTTGCAGCTCTAAAACTCTGCCTTTCTAATTAGAATAGGCACACGTGGCACTAGGCAATAGATTCCTAACAGGAACATAATCCTAGCAAATATCTTCAAACTTCCAATATGGTCCACTAAGGGATGCATGATCACTATGACAATCATATGGGATTTTTAGGTAGCTGGTGGATTTTTCTTTTTTTTAATTAGACATTTACTGATTGAAAGAATACATCTGGCATTATATTTTTGATCGTTTCCATGCCACTTGACTTTAGCCTCTCTGGGGTGATTTATACCATTTCTGATGGGACCTCTCCTAGGAATGGAGTCCCCCCAAGAGAAAAGAAAGAGAAAGAGAGGAGCATCGCTTCCCACGTATATTCCAGGCAGCCTCACCCCCTGAGAGTTCCATTGTTCTCCATTACACTTTTTTCAAAGGATTTCCAGATCAAAGGAATTTGAGGAGTGCTCCATATGTTTTCCTCTGGTGAAGATTTACAGTGAATACTAGCACATTAAAGAGTCTGAGAAATCCTGCAGTAAAAATTCCTGCCTAGCTTTAACTCAGAGTTTCCCAAACTCATTTGCCTGCAGCCCTCTTTTTCACAACACCTACTGTTTCAAGGAACCAGTGTTACATGGACACAGTTTGGGAAGGCTGGAGTGCAGATCAGGCTCCCACTGAGAAAGAGCTCAATCAGGAGACATTCTCATTGGGATACCCACCTGCAGTGAGTTCAGTGGTGGCCTCCAAAGGATGTGTCTACCTGAACCTCAAAATGTGACCTTCTTTGGAATAAGGGCTTTTGCAGGTGAATTAAGTTTAGGATCCTGAGATTAATCATCCTGGCTTAGTGTGAGCCCTAAATCCAACGATGAATGTCCTTATAAGAGACAGAAAGGACACACAGAGACACAGGGGAGAAGGCCATGTGAAGACAGAGGCAGAGATTGGAGCTGGGCTGCCATAGCCAAGGAAGCCTGGAGCCACCAGAAGCTGGAAGCAAGGTCCTCCTCTAGAGTCTTGAGAGTGGGCATGGTCCTGCTGACAGCTTAATTTCAGAATTCTGGCCTCCAGGATGGTTAGAGAATAAATTTCTGTTGTTTCAACTCACCCAGTTTGTGGTAATTTGTTACCGCAGTCCTAGGAAACTACTACACCACCCTTACCTTCCTTTGACACCACCCACTAGTTGAGTTATTTGACACAAATTAATGCCTTTGATCATCATTTTCTTCATCTTCAAAGTGACGAAAGAATACCTACTCTGTACACCTCCAGGGTATTTTTGAGTCTTGAAAGGAAAAATGGACACAAAGGTGCCATTTAAAGAGTTCCGGGATATGAGTCTTACCCTCCATCTGGGTATCAGACCCAGCTACTAGGATTGGGACCTCAAGGAGAGACAGGACATTGAATCAGAGAACATTGCTGGTCAGACCTCCCAAATGTTCATGTGTTCATTGTTCCAGGCACTGTCATAGGCACTCGGGATACAGAAATGAACAAAACATACCAAATCCCTGCCCTTGTGGAACTCATATAGTCAGTAAAGGAGTTAGACAGTGAATGTATAAGTAACCCGCTTAATGTGTCAGAGTGTGACGGAAGGTGTCTTGGGTTCTGATGCAGCCTATAGCCCTCACTTCCAGGTCACCATTAATTTAGCACATGGTAGCACTTTGGCTACAAAGATGCGTGGGATAACATGCTTGATAATAGCAATGTGGTAGAGAAATTAGCATCCCCCTCTGCCCCCGTACACACTTTCCACCTAGAGAAGATCCTGAAAATAAGTAATTTAGTGGTGCTGGAGACATTTATCTTTGACAACAAAATAAGCAGGTGTCTAAGGCCAGGGTGACTCAGTAATTCCATTCCTTCGAATATACCCAAGAGATATGAAAACACAGGCCCATGCAGGATTGAAAAGAGGTATTCAAAGAAAAACTCATACACAGATACTCATAGCAGCATTATTCACAACAGCCAAAGGGGGGAAACAACCCAAGTATCCATCAATGGATGAGTGGATAAACAAAAAGTGGTATAGCCACACAATGGAATATTATTTGGTCATGAAAAGAAATTGAAGTACTGATACATTCTACAATGTGGATGAACCTCAAAAACATTAAGCTAAGTGGAAAAAGCCAAACACAAAAGGCCATATATTGTATTATTGTTTTATTCAATTTATTTGAAATTTCCAAAATAAATCCATAGAGACATAAAGCAGATGGTGGCTGCCAGGGCCTGGGAAGAAGGGGCACTTGGGGAGTGACTACTTAATCGGAACTACTTAATTGGGGTGAAGAAAATGTTTTGGAACTGGATAGGGGTGATGGTTGCACAACATTATGAATGTACTAAATGCCATTAAATTGTACAATTTAAAATGGCTTATGTGAATTTCAACACACACACACACACACACACACACAAACACACACACACGGAGTCAGTGTGTCCCTTTTATGTTGCTCCCTGGTCTAGGGGTGGGAGGGGCAGAAACATCCCAAAGCTCTCACTACAAGTATGGGATCCACTATTGCTCAAGTTCAAAGCCAGAGCCCTGCCAATAGGAAAATAGGAGACATGTTCTTACTTAAAGGGCACTTAGTATGGGATTTAGCAGGCCCACAGCTTGCAGTGGGAGGGCTGGTGCAGGGGTGCCATGAAGTGTCCATGACACAAAACAAAGATGGAGAGCCTGGCCAGAAATTGAGGAGCATCCTTGGAGGGTTGGGGACAGCCCCCTTGGGAAAGCCCAAGTCTTAAAGTACCTTTCCTTGTATGATACAAAGGAAAGTTCATGTTAGCCACCCCACCCTGGCCTTTGTCCTTCTTGCACTGTGACTCCTTTCTGAGATTTTCCCTCCTGCTTCAATAAAGCATAAAAAGGAACGAAATTGAGTTATTTGTAATGAGGTGGATGGACCTAGGGTCTGTCATACAGAGTGAAGTAAGTCAGAAAGAGAAAAACAAATACCGTATGCTAATGCACATATATGGAATATAAAAAAATGGTACTGAGGAACCTAGTGGCAGGGCAGGAATAAAGATGCAGATGTAGAGAACGGACTTGAGGACACAGCAGAGGAAGGGGAAGCTGGGATGAAGTGAGAGAGTAGCACTGACATATACACACTACCGAATGTAAAATAGTTGGCTGGTGGGAAGCAGCAGCATAGCACAGGGAGATCAGCTCGGTGCTTTATGATGACCTAGAGGGGTGGGATAGGGAGGGTGGGAGGGAGGCTCAAGAGGGAGGGGATATGGGGATATATGTATACATGTAGCTGATTCACTTTGTTGTACAGCAGAAACTAACACAACATTGTAAAGCAATTATATTCCAAGATGAAAAAAAAAAAAAGAAATTCACATGAACGTTGCAACAAAGCATGTTAGGGGTAGGGTATGCATTAGCTTCCTATTGCTGCTGTAACAAATTACTGCAAACTTAAGGACAAACAATATATGTTTATTATTTACAGTTCTGTAGGATAGAGGTCTGATGTGGGTCTTGCTGGGCTAAAATGAAGGGTTTGGCAGGGCTGTGTTCCTTCTAAGGCTCTAGGGGAGAGTCCATTCCCTGCCTTTTCCAGCTTCTAGAGGCTGCCTGCATTCCTTGGCTCATGGTCTTCTTCCATCTTCCAAGCTAGCAACCTCATCACTCCAACATCTGTTCCATCATCATATCTCCTTCTCTGACTCTCTGTCTCCCTCTCCCATATTTTAAGGACCCTTGTGATTACATTGGGCCCACTTTGGTAATCCATGATAATCTCCCCATCTATCAGTCCTTAACTTAATCACATCAGCAAAATTCCTTTTGCCACGTAAAGCAACACATTCACAGGTTCCGGGGATTAGGACATGGACATCTTTGGGCCATTATTCTGCCTACTACAGAGCAGCTGGGGAATGAGACATCTGCTGTGCAGAATCACTGATGACCATCAGCAGAGAGACCCACAACCTGCAGGGCACAAGAGGAGAACTAAGTGAGAGAGCCCAAACTTTTTGATTGCTCCCTAAATTAGCAAAAGCTACCCTAATAGAATAGAAAAGGAGGAACTCAACAAGATGTGATTATAAGAATAAAAACCACCATGTATGATGCATTTAATAGGTGCTAGCCTCTCACCAAAAAATTGTATGTGGTATGTACTATTATTAAGCCACATTTTATAAATGTCAGAGAGATTAGTAAAAATTACCTGAAATCTCACAGCGAGTAAGTACTGCACGTGGCATTGGAATCTAGTTCTATCTCATGTGAGAGCTGACCCCTCAACCTAGCGTTGTATCAGAGCAGGCTACTTACTGAACACCCTCGTACTAGAAGCTTAAGATGATAGAAGTTTATTTCTTGTTCATGTAACGGTCCAGTGTGCATATTTGGTGGGCAGCTTTCCTGGGGTGATTCTGGAGCCCAGGCTCCTTCCACCTGTGGCTCTGCCATCTGATAGGCCTCAGGGTCCCTTGCTTCCAGAGGCAGGTAGGAAAATAGGTGATGAAGAAAGCATGCTTGTTTTTTTACCACCTCCTCCCAGAAGGGATGCATCTCCTCTGCTCACATTCCATTGGCAAAGCTGGTCATATGGGCCCACCTCTATGGTACAGGCTAAGTCTAGCCCCTGGCTGGACAACCACTTCCCAGGAGCAACTTTATGCTTTGAATAGGAGGCATAAATGTGGTGAATAGCTGATCATCTCTGCCATGACAGTACTGATACCTGAATGAATGAGTGAGTGAATGAATGAGTGAGTGAATGGAGAAATCTTGCTTCTCACACTCCTGTTAACAAAAATAAAGGATGCTATCTATTTAAAGGTGCCTTTCATGGCAGGAGGAGAACTAACTAAATAACCTAAATAAATAGAGGAGTATCCAGGCTTGCTAAGGTCTCTAGAGTTATCAAAACAGCATCAAAACATTCCATCTTTTCTGAGGACACTGTAAGAGACATCTAATTGTCCATATATGTATGTATGGAATAGGCCCCCCAATATTTCACTGGACACTTGGACACCCATATTGAAGACTACATTCCAACCATCTTCACCACTAGTTTCAGCCATTGTGTTCTGGACAATGGGATGTATATGGAATTGAGACTTCTGAGGAAATGTCCTTAAAAGAGGGGGCTCCTTTCTTCCCCTCTTTCTCCTTCCTCCAGGCTGGATGTTGAGGAGCCAGTAGCTCCCTAGGTTTGAGGAAGGAATAAACTAGAGGGAGCCTGGTTTCCTGCTGATCATGGAGTTGCCAAACGAGTCCCAGACTGCCCAACTCTAGATTTGGTTTACATGAGAGAGATATCAATATCTATCATGTTTAAGCCACTGTTGTCTTCAGTTTTCTGTCACCTGCAGACAGTCCTAATCATGACTAATACACACAGGACTCTGTTTCTCTTTATCAAAGAGTATCATTATATAAAACACAACACTAATGACCAAAGCAGCCTCCACCACAGCTATTTCTGCAAACCAAAGGATTTACCTGGAAACCTTGTTTTCATCACTGGCATTTCTGGCTTCCCACCCTCAGTCGCCTCAGCTGGTGTCACTGATGGCAGGGCCTGCTGGGCAAGCTTTGCAAACAGGAGGAAATGAAGGGTTTTCTCATAGGCTTGGCCCACAAGTTGCCAATTGTCAAGGCTGTTTTACTGTTGAGTGACTCTGGTGGGTTGGGTTAAAAGTGCAATGGTAGAAATCCTTCCAGACAGCTGTCATCTGCCTGGAAATTATAGTTTCCTATTACCCTTGTAAACATCCAGGGGCAGAAGCTCAAAAGTGACCCAGTTCCTACTGACACTTTTACAATGAGGCTTGCTTTACCTAATACCTTCCTGGTTAGGACTGCTAACCAAGATAACCTGCAATCCTGAGGCAGAGGCTGACACAAGGCAGGCCTCTACAGATTCATGGTGATGATATTTCTGTGGAAAGTTTTGCTTATCAGTGGGTAATTCAAACTCTCAGTTTTGACTTCTGCAGAATCTCAGAGTTTCAGAATACACAACAGGACATTGGTTCTAGTTCCTGACTCCGAGGAAGGCCCCACTGAGATCGTTGCTGACTTTATCTCCTTAGACCATCATAAGGTCTAAGGATGATAAATATTTGCAATATTTATTTGACCATGAATGCTTAGAGAAAGTGATGCATCTTATGGACCGCCTCCTTAGACATAAAGCATATATGTTCATGCAACACAAAACTTTGCCCACAATTTCCTGAGGTGCCAGGCCCCCTGAAGCCTATTCACGAGTCCAGAGCCCCCAGGCTAAGAAGTCTTTTTTTTTTTTTAATTGGAGTATAGTTGATTTACAATGTTGTATTAGTTTCTGCTGTACAGCAAAGTGAATCAGTTATACATATATCCGCTCTTTTTAAGATTCTTTTCCCATATATATCATTACAGAGTATTGAGTAGAGTTCCCTGTGCTCTACAGTAGGTCCTTATTAGTTATCTATTTTATATACAGTAGTGTGTATATGTCATGCCTTTGAACCTCAGAGCAGATTTTAAAACCTCTGAAGTCATCCAATTTTTTTTTTCTCCACTTCTGCTCTCAAATGAAAGTAGACCAAGTCAGTTCTGGAAGCGTCAATTGTTCATGGGCTTTACGTTATTTATGACCAACAATGAGAAGAATGCTGCACACCCCTCCCCACTTCCTGCTCTGAAGTCCTTTATCTGAAATTCAAGTCCCATCTACCTCTCCTTTCCTGCATTATCTCACACAAACAGCCCATACTTGGCCATGTTGGACTGTTTATTTGCTGTTTCCCAAACATGCCAAGGTGCCTTCTTGTGCCCTCTGCCTTTGCTCAATAACTTCCTACCCCTAGACCCTCTTCGTTCATCACTATCTGTCAAAATGCCACTCATTCTTCAAGACCATGGAAAAATAAACTTCTTTATAAAGCTTTTCCCGAACACTTCCTTTGTGCTCTCAGCCTGAGCTTGAACATCTGTTAAGGTATGAACATCTTCTAACATGGATTATTTGGGCTGCCATACAGCAGAATATTTGAACTCTTGACATTTGAAATCAGAATGATTGGGTTTCAATCCCGACTCAGTCTCTTTCTTGCTATGTGACCTTGTATACATTTCTTAACCTATCTGTGCTTCAGTTCCCTCACTGACAAAATAAGACAGTAACAGCCTACTTCATAGTGTTAAGTGAGCTAATCCATGTAAAATACTTAGTGCAGTGCCTGGCACACTGAAAGCATTTGATAAGGGCTAGTTATTTTTATTTTAATTGTATGCTTTTGTCCCCACCCCCTACCATTAGGCTATAAAGTAGTTGAGGGTAGACCCTGGGTCTTAGTCATCACTTTATACCTCATAGAACCTAGAAAGAAAAACAAACAAACAAACCTTTGCACAGAGCAAATAACTAGTATATGATATTTGAATTTAAATGAACCATCCATAAACATGTAATCTAAGAACAAGAGATAGCACTGTTGTCATCTACATTTTATGAATAGATTAGACGCCAGGGAACAGTAAGATGGATGCTATATTGAGACTACAAATCATTCTGGGTCTTGAAAAAACATCCTGATTACATCTCTCTGTCCTAATCCCAGGATTTTTATTACACCATGAAGGATATGCCAAGAATTCCCATGTTCTCCAATTAAAATTTTTTCAATTCCTTTTCAATTATACAGACATCTCTTCAGCAACTCCTCGGTGCCATATACTGTGGTAAGGGATCAGAAATGTCCTTCTTGGGCTCCTGCAAACTAGCTGCTCTTTAGCATTGGAATTCAAGCTCAGGACCCAGGTCATATACAAATTTTCATATTCTATAAGCTTTAAGCCCAATGCCAGATGGCAACCACTCTGCAAGATTTTCCTCTCTTGTGACAAGAGATGTATACTTATGTCAAATGGCAGAATAGCATGTCACACTTCATTATAAAATAATTCTAAAAATATGTATAGAAAATTACCTGGACCACTTGTGACCACCCAGCCCACTGAGCTGACCCAAATAGGCCCCTTGCCACATAACCACATAGAAATACTAGATACAATGTGACAAAAAATACCTTCCATGTAACCAAGTTTGATTTTTAAAAAAAGGAATTTTCAAGTGCCAAGAATAGCATGAAATCAAGTCAGAGGAACAAATATGAGCTGATACCAGGAGGAGGCCACAGGAGTTTCAGGTGGAGTTATGGACCCCCTGGGGCAAGGGAACTAGACTTCTAACACCTACAGAAAAAAAAAAAAAAAAAAAAAATGTGAGTTCAGGCCCAAAGGAGGGAAAGAATAGAACTGAACTCCCTGCATAAACACATTATCTGCCTGGGGTTTTGAGAGGGGTAAAAATAATTACCTGTGAAAATCAAAACTCTGAGCCCACATCACACAGGTTTGGGGCCTTAATTTATAAAACATTCATAATGTGGAACCTCTAGCTGATGATTTAACATAGCCTAGGGTCATTCATCCCCCCAGGAATCCAGCTAAAGCCAAGGCAAGATATTTCTGTAGAGACACTTTCAAAGTTCATCTCCTTGGGGTTGTTGCAAAGGCACTTCGAACTCAATGTGGAATCGTCCCTGCTTACCAAACCTGGTCATCTGCCAAAGCACCCTACTCATGAATGGCACCACTTCCCATTAAGACACACAAGTCTGGGAGTTGTCCTTGATACCCTGCACCAACCATCACTAAGGCTCACTGATTTTTACCTACTAAATATCTATCAGATCTGCCCATTTTTCTCCATTTCCAATGCCCCATCCTAGTCCAAGCCACTAATCATCTCTTGCTAGCCTCCTATCTGGTTTACCCTGCAACCACTTTATCAGGTGGAATCATATGAAATTGCCATCTTATAGGACAAATAGTCTGCATGTGGCAACTTCATATGATTCAACCTGATATTCCTTCCATCTGATTTCCACCCTACAAAAAGAGTTACCTTTTCATAAAGCAAATTTGATCATGTTGTACCTGCCCCCTGCTTAAACTGTCCACAGCTTTCCTACTGCTCTTAAGATAAAGATTAAGCTCCTAAGCATGGCCTACAATGCCATTTGATCCCTACCTCCCCCAAGTTGTCTGTTTCCCACTCTTCCTCGTTCCCGCTAAACCTGACCCACTGGATCTCTTCTAGTGCCTCATCCCTTCCATGTTCCTCCCCGACAGAGCTTTTATACATGCTGTTCCCACTGCCTAGAATATTCTTCTAAACCCTCTTCAATTGTACAACTCCTTATCCTTTAGATCTCGGGAGCCTTATCTGACTTCCCTGGCCTCATCAAGGGCCCCATCATATGTTCTCTTAATGCCAAGTTCATCTCCTTCATAGAGTTGCCCCAATTACAATTTTACATTTATCTGTATGATTATTTGATTTATGTCTGCCTCCCCCATTAAAGCTGTAAGTTTCATAAAGATAGTGACTGAGTCTGTTCTCACTGACCATTGAATCCCCAGCCCAGTGCCAGAGTAGGTGCTCAACATGCTTTTGAGTAAATGAAACATTAAAAACCATGGAATAGAGGAGTGAAGAGACTGGATGCAGGGTTACCAAGGTGGAGACTGAGGCAATGGTCCTGTAGGAGAAGGTGAGCGACTGAAACCAAGGCCATTTTTTTCATGCATTACCTTGGCTAATCTGAAGAACATTCCATCTTTTGCTTCGGGCATTTTATAAACAAGGAGACTAGAGATATCAAATGACTTGCCCAGAGTCACAAAATGGTAGATCTAAGATGCCTATCAAGGTTATCTGACTCCAAATCCAGCCGTCTTTCTATTTAAAACAATTGAGATAAGCAGAGGAGACAGCAAGGAACCCTGGAGTGAGAGCCAGGAACTCCAGTGCCGACAGGAGCTGGGCAGGTAATGTAAAGGGTGAGGCAGGTCAGAACCAAGATAAGACGGAGTGTTGGGAACCACATCCAGCTGGAACGTGTATATAATTCTAGCTCTAAATTATTACTGGTACACAGGAATGCAGGCCCAGTATTTTTAGGCTGTCCTAATTTTTAAGAGAGGTTCAAACCTTGACTTTTGTGTGCAGTCATTCTGATTTTGAAACACTATGCAGACCAAAGAGAGCATGTCTGCAGGAGGAATGTGGACTGTGGATATCAATTTGCAATCCCCAGTCTAGATGCATGGGAGAGTAGCAGGAAAGACGCACTATTGTTAGTACACACTTATGCTTGTACCTTGCATGGAAAATATTTGGGTAGGGCCCTCATAAATAATCTTAGCAATAGTTATCCAACTTGAACTTTGATGGTTCTGCAAAACTGAAAAGTTAGGATCAGTTAATCTATAACCAGCTTTATTGTTCCAAGATCACTATGTTCTGTTAAAGCAAAGAAACAACAACCACAGGAGGATAAACATCTTCCTCCCATGATCCTAAGGAAGGCAATGGGCAAGGAACTCAAATGGCCACTGCTGGAGAATGTGTAGATTACTGACTAGGCTACTCTCCTTCCAAAAAAAATATAGTCCAAAGATAAGCTGATAATGGCCCTTAACTTAATTCAAATTCCCAGTAGGAATTGCAGTCACTTTCAATATGCCAGAGATCATGGGAAAGTTCATCTTTATCTCATTCCGGGTTCCTTTCCTTAGAATTTTTCATTGAAGGAATAAAAAGATGTAACAAACTGCTCTTCCAAGAGAGAAGCTATGATCAAATAAATATCTGCTTTTTAGTTTCAGTTCCTCTAACTCTGGAGGGACCCGGCATGTAGAAGAGCTTCACAGATTTTCTCAATTTGACCTTCCCCACTCAAACAGGAGCTAAGTACATGCCTCAGAAATTGTTGGGATCTTTCTTCCTATGGTGTTTATTTACTTAGTTAAATCACTAGCAACTCAGTTGCCATGGCGTTTGTGGAAGTTATTTTGTGAAGCATAATCCTAATTTGAAGTCCTAGAATTTTTCTTATATTCATTTGTAATTTTTAAAAGGCATCAGAAGTCAACAGAAGAAATCAGCCACAAACTTCACATATTCCTGGATCATGGAAAGAGGAATCATTTGATTGCTGTCCTGGAGAGATAGCATATTTACATCACTTTAGTGAGGCTAGGCTAACTACTAGATCAAGTAACCCAGAAGTTTTAACACACTAACAGAATAAAAATTTGTTTCTTACTTCCATCGCAGTTCAATGCGGGTTGGCGAGGCAGGGGAATGAAAAGTTCTGCTCCACGTGGTTAATCAGGGACTCAGGATCCTTCCATCATGTGCTTTCACCATCTCTCAGTCCAGGGGTTGGCAAACTTTCTGTAAAGAGCCATATAGAAAACATTTTAGGCTTTGTGTGCCATATGGTCTCTGTCACAACTATTCAGCTCTGCCACTGCAGCACAAAAGGAGCCAGAGACAATATGTAAATCGAGGACTTCCCTGGTGGCGCAGTAGTTAGGAATCCGCCTGCCAATGCAAGGGACATGGGTTCTAGCCTTGGTCCGGGAAGATCCCACATGCCGCGGGGCAACTAAGCCTGTGTGCCACAGCTACTGAGCCTGTGCTCTAGGGCCCATGAGCCACAACTACTGAAGCCCGTGTGCCCCAACTACTGAAGCCCGCACGCCTAGAGCCCGTGCTCTGCAACAAGAGAAGCCACCGCAATGAGAAGCCCACGCACCGCAACGAAGAGTAGCCCCCACTCGCCGCAACTAGAGAAAGCCCGCACGCAGCAATGAAGACCCAATGCAGCCAAAAATAAATAAATAAATAAATTTATATTAACAAAATGTAAATAGATAAGTATGGCTGTGTTCCAATAAAACTTTATTTACAAAAACAGGCAGTGGGCTGTAGTGTGTTGACCCCTGCTCTGGGACCTTGTCCCTCTCTGCATTCAGACAGTAGATAAAGAGTGAGCACTATGGAAGAGGCACATGTAAAATTAATGCCTATCCCCATATAACTGTCCTGAGGATTATATTAAACAGTGTTTGTAAAGTGCTTAGTGCAAAGGTCAGTATGTAGGATTTGCTCAATAAATGGCACCATCATCTTTTGTTTTTAATACAGGAATAAAGTATCTTTGGTATTTACAGGAGAAAGTGGTCATACTTAATTGAGGGAGATCAGGAAAGGTTACAGTTGATTCTCAAAGGTAGGAAAGGATTTTAACAAACAGAAGTGGGGAACAGCTTGAGCAAATGTGTAGCAGCTGGAAGCACTGTAGGTTTAGTAAGCACATGTAGTTGAGTTTGGCTGTAACACAAAGTTATTTGGAGGAATCAAGGGACATAAGTCCGGAAAGATAAAAAGGTTTTGAACACCAGGTTTAAGGTTTAGACATATAGTGGCAATAGAGAGCCATTGTAAGTTGTTGAGAAGTATACACACAAATCTTGGGTGCCAAAAATCTGTTTGTAAATTTGTTGTTTGAAACACAGACTATTTTCTAACACACTATAAGCAATGGGAGTTAGAGGCCCAGATTGGTCTACAGAAGCTTGTTTCTCAGGTGTTTATAATTTTTAAGTATCTGCAAAGAAGAATTGTTTTACTCAACCAACATATCCAGGAAGTTATTCAGCTATAGAGCTATATAAATGTTGCTCTGATTCTCATTGTCTTAATCTAAAATAAGCTTTCCTAGGAAAAGTTCCTCAGTTAACATGTACAGAGATTTATAACCAACTATTGAAATTCCTGGAAGGGTATGCCATGATAAAATATAGACTCAAGTTTTTTGCCAAATCATTTGGATACTGAGAAGTAATTTGCATAGAGGTGGAACCATGAAGTCAGAAGCTTATTTAGCTGGGCCTTCATTTCTAGATTCCTAAAAAAGAACTACTTACCCCTAATTGACACAAACCTGTTGGGCTTGTTTTTCAGAACCCATCTGTGTTGAAAGCATTGATTTCAGCTGCCTTCTGTGCAGGACTCCCTGCTTCCACCTGCTGCTGGAGAAATCTGTTCTGACATTCATGTAAGGTCTACCTAAGCTACAACTGAATGGAAGCCTCAAAATTGGGAGCACCCAGTGCCAGTGCCTCATTCTGACATTTAATGTTAATAGTCATTTATTCACTCATTTATTCCACAAATATTTATGAGTATCTGCTGTGTGCCAGATACTGCACTGGTGCCAGAGGTAGTAGAGATAGCCCGTGAGAGTCACACTGCAAACAAGTGTTTACACTACAGTATTATAATTTATTTTGTGAGGTATGTCCAGGTCAAAGTGGTACATAGGAAAAGAGGCATCTAAAATTGTCTACAGGATCAGAAAAAGCTTTTCTGAAAAGATAATATCTGAGCTGAGATGTTAAATAGAAGCTTTCGAGAGAATGGGAAGGCAGCATCTCAAGTAGAGAAAGCATTTGATTACAGAGCATTGTGTATATTCAATGAATATTTGCTAAGGGAATGAATGGATGGATGGATGGATGGAAGGATGGATGTGAAGAAACCTTTGGAAACCCTGTACTGTCCTCTACCCTGTACTGTCAGTCAGTCTTTCTTCCATACAGACCTCCAGTGTGCCTTGAGGTTTAATTCCAATTCCACCTCCAGCTCTAGAGAAGACATTCTAGTTTTTCTCTTTCTGTTAAATTAAAAATTTTAAATCTTGAGAATGAGAGATTTTCATCCTAATGCACATGTAAGCAAATGGGATACTGAATACAACCCCATACTCACTGTGAGCCCAGTGTGCTGGGGAGAGATGCCAAAGGAGATTCGATCCAGGCTACCAATAAATTATAATGTCACTAGAGAATCAAGATTTGTATTCAAGAAATAAATCAGAACAAAGCCAGCAAGTACCAAATTGTATGATTTGTACTCAAAGTCATACAAGAATTTGGGAAGTTCACAATCATTAATACAGCTGAAGTTGAGATTTCTGTCTCTCACAATTATCTGAAACAATTTGTGGAGATAAACGTCTTTGAGCCTGTTGAGAGGGTTTGAATAAGGCCAACCTAAAGAATTTCTCGAGTTTTCTCCCTTCCATGACAGTATGCCTAGCCTGGCAAACACTTTCTCTTCTTGCTTCTTTCCTTCTTCTCCTTTCTCCACCCCCTTCATTTTCCCTCTCCCCACTGTCTGTTTCATACTCAGAACTACTACTGATAGTGCAAACTGAATGAGATTATGAAACTCAATGGCAGGAGGCAGGCGCAAGGAAGGCTGGATGAAATCCCAGAAAGACAAATCAAAAGGTAGAGTTTCCAGGAGCTGAGCAGATTCTCTCTCTCTTTTTTTTTTTTTCTTTTTTTTTTTTTCTTTTTTTTTTTTTCTTTTTAAGATAGTAATCATCTTTTCTTTTTTTTTTAAATTTATTTATTTATTAATTTATTTTTGGCTGTGTTGGGTCTTTGTTTCTGTGCGAGGGCTTTCTCTAGTTGCGGCAAGCAGGGGCCACTCTTCATCGCGGTGCGCGGGCCTCTCACTATCGCGGCCTCTCTTGTTGCGGAGCACAGGCTTCAGACGCGCAGGCTCAGTAGTTGTGGCTCACGGGCCCAGTTGCTCCGCGGCATGTGGGATCTTCCCAGACCAGGGCTCGAACCCGTGTCCCCTGCATTGGCAGGTGGATTCTCAACCACTGCACCACCAGGGAAGCCCCAGATTCTCTCATTTTTTCATTGGAGAGTGGGGACTATGCCTCAGACTGCCAGACAAGTGTCTCTTTCCTTCTCTGGGTCTCCTGACCATTGTCACAGGACCCTCAAAAGGCATCCTCTTACAAAGGTCCTTTCATATTAATTTTATCTGATCCTGGGTCTGCTTAGTATTTAATGAACAGATTTGCTGTATCACTGAAAAGCCTCTTCAGTTTAAATCTCTGCCAAAAAGGTTAAGACAATAGCCTATAACAAAAATCTCCCCCCAAATTTTCTGTGGATTGTAGCTATCCTAAGGATATTCGGTATAAACATGAATACTTGAAGAAAACTCATTTGTGACTCACAACACTGGTGCTGATTTTTTTTTTACTATAAAGAAAAGCCTTAGATATTTGGTATATCCTTGAACCCAATAATGCCTCTTCTAAAAATTTAGATATAAACATAGACATAGCTATGAGGGGGCTCATCAAAGCTTTGTTTATAGTAATAAAAACTTGGAAACAACCATAGAGAAATGTTTAATCTGTACTATGGGATACTATGCAAAGAAAATGGTGTTGTAGAAAAATATCAAAGAGAAATATTCGTAATATAGTACATTAAAAAGTTGGTTTCAAATTAATATAAACTATGATCTCATGTTAATAGGAAATACAATAAAAATTGTAACATTGTAATATTCACCTTCTTCCTCCCTCTACCTCCAAAATGAATCCAGTCTTTGCCTGCTCAGGTTACCAGTACTGCTGCCTCCATGACCTCCAGGCTACCTATACCATCCCCATCAATGACATCTTACCTTAAGAAAAGAGTTCTGTTTTTCTCAGACAAATTCTTTGAGTTTTGTGATGTGTAATCTGGGTAATGGAGAGAGAGACAGAACTAAAGAAGAAGAAAAAGGAGGACTTCCATCTAAAAGGCAACTGAATCTACATAATAAAGTGCTAATATAGAGAAAAGGTATCTTGAGCTGGGGAAGAGGAAGAGTTTCCCAGGGGATGTAGAACAGCATCAGGGTGTGAGGAAGTGGGACAGAAGAGGAAAGTTGTGAAAACTTAGTATGGAAATGTATTTGAACCCCTTCATGGTTTTGTAGAAGTGGCAATAAAGAATTTGATTTCTTAAATATTAATTTTGCTTGCTGGACCCAAAACTGCATGAGGGGCTTACATTTATTAGGATTATATTTATATGCACATCCACAAGGAAAAAGAGATGCAGGTTTATCCACTAAGATATTAATATGATGTGAACAACATGGTTTTATTCTTTTTACATATCTATATTTTCTAAATTCTCTAGCTTTTTGTGCATATATATAGAATTTTTTTCATTTACTCTTCATGTACCTCTTTTTTTTTTTTTTTAATTTTTTATTTATTATTTATTTATTATTTTTATTTTTGGCTGTGTTGGGTCTTCGTTTCTGTGTGAGGGCTTTCTCCAGTTGCGGCGAGTGGGGGCCACTCTTCATCGCGGTGCGCGGGCCTCTCACTATCGCGGCCTCTCTTGTTGTGGAGCACAGGCTCCAGACGCTCAGGCTCAGTAGTTGTGGCTCACGGGCCCAGGTGCTCCGCGGCATGTGGGATCTTCCCAGACCAGGGCTCGAACCCGTGTCCCCTGCATTGGCAGGCAGATTCTCAACCACTGCGCCACCAGGGAAGCCCTTCATGTACCTCTTTGAAGTAGACACCATTATGACAACTATTTCACAGATTAGGAAACTAAGGCATGGAGAGAGAGGTTTGGCAACTTGCCCAAAGTCACACAGCCGGTAGCTGAAGAGTTAGGAAATGACCCCAACCAATCTGACTCCAGAACCTGTGCCCCAAACACTGACACCAACTACATAGCTTCTTATTCTTTCTTATTTTATAAATTTATTTTCAAATGAAATATTTCCATTCTACAACAAAGTATAATAATGAGACTGAAATAACCAATATTCAGGTACCCATCGTGCCACCCTAATAAATCCTAATGTTTTGCCATATTTTCTTTAGATACACATGTTTAAAGAAAAAAAAATTATAGATACAACTAAAATGTTTGTTTTAGCAGTGAAGACCATATTAATTAAAAGCAATGAAAGGCCAGATAACAAGTAGACTGTATTTATCCATATCCCACTGAAGTCTGCCCACCCCGTAATCAACAACAGGAAGCTCTGAGGGTATGAAGACTGACTCTCATTTTCCTAAGGGGGGTGGAATGAGCCAAAGAGAATGTGAGATGGTGGCAATGGGAAGTATTTTTTACCCTAACTTCGGCCCCACTTCGAACGAAGCAACAGCTTATCTTGAATCTGGTGTTTATCGTTTCCTTGCATATTTTGTATAATCCTACCACACGTGTAGATTTTCATTAAATATAGCATTGTCTGTCCTGCCTTTAGGAATTATATACATAGGGTCATAATGTGCAATCAAAATGTACACAATGGTCAGTGTTGGTCCCTCCCTCTCAATCTCAGTCTATTGCCTCTTCAACATGCTTTAATTTTGTTTGTCCCTTTGTCTCTCTGTGCTGCATTCTGAGTGAATTCTTCAGTACTACTTTCCAATTCATTAATTCTCCCTATAAGTATGAAATTTTGTATTTCAAAGACTACAGATTTTTTCTATTTTCCAGGATTTCTAATTCATCCTTTTTCATTTCAGATTTCATTTCTGTTACTTTTGTTTTACAATTTCTTATTTTCAGTGAATTTTTTTTTAAAAATTGATTGATTGATTGATTGATTGATTGATTGATTGCTATGTTGGGTCTTCATTTCTGTGCTAGGGCTTTCTCTAGTTGCGGCAAGCAGGGGCCACTCTTCATCGCGGTGCGCGGGCCTCTCACCATCGTGGCCTCTCTTGTTGCGGAGCACAGGCTCCAGATGCGCAGGCTCAGTAGTTGTGGCTCACAGGCCTAGTTGCTCCGCGGCATGTGGGATCTTCCCAGATCAGGGCTCGAACCCATGTCCCCTGCATTAGCAGGCAGATTCTCAACCACTGCACCACCAGGGAAGCCCTTCAGTGAATTTTATTTCTTCATTTTTCTCCTTGAATACCTTAAACATATATAGTTAGTTCAAAGTCTTTGTCAGATAAATTAATAAAATAAAATTAATAAATTTAATAAATTAATAAGTTAATCTCATCTATAATGAATTCATGTCTTCCTTATCATTAGATTCCTTTATATGTTTACAGTTATTAATTTGCAGGTTTAGTTTAAATCAAATGGATTTTGTTTTCAATTTCTCTTTCTCCCACTTTGCTGTCCCTCATTCTAAGAGTTTTGAAGCTGTGTCCACATAGTGATCCAGACCCCAATCCAGAGCGCAACCTCATAAGAATAGTTTAGAAATGCCCTGTGGTGATAATTGGGATATTTCCAATAAAGTCACTGAGTCAGCAGGCAGTTTGGTTTGGTTGCTGGTCAAACCACTGAGCCTCTATTCTCCTTCCTCCGAAATCATGCATGTGAGAGGATGTACAGGCTCCAAGAATTAGCTGGTAGCAGTTTTTTCCCCCTTAAACTTCTTTTATGAAAGATGAGTCTCATTCCAGTACCTGGCTTCAAGTAGCAATCCTGTGTCCCGTCCTCCAACTCTCCTGGAACATTTTCAAGTCTCTGTTACCCAAAAGAGCCAAGCTCCTAACTGCTACCGCCTGCTTCCAGGTCCAGAGCCCAGCAACCCTGTAATTCCAGCACCACCTACCACTTACAGTTCATTCATTTCTGATGTACAGGGACATTTAATCTTATTTCTTTAGTCCATTTATCTTTTAACGTGAACCATATAAAATTTCTAAAATTTGACAATTTTAACCTATGAGAACTTCAATCACAGAAAGTTCAACTTAATATTTTTTGCTTTCTTTTTTCATATTTTATCTGTTGTGTCTGCATTTTGGAGCAGGGTGTGTGTGTCCAAATATAATTTCCTTTTCCAATTCGACCATAAGTCTCTTCTATCCCTTAAAATGAAATTCCCATTCATGTGAGTTGGAAGTTGACTGTCAGAAAAATAAATAACGAAGATGCAGTGTTCTTAAGGTCAAAAATAAGGATCAGGGGCTTCCCTGGTGGCGCAGTGGTTGAGAATCTGCCTGCCAATGCAGGGGACACAGGTTCGAGCCCTGGTCTGGGAAGATCCCACATGCCGCAGAGCAACTAGGCCTGTGAGCCACAACTACTGAGACTGCGCGTCTGGAGCCTGTGCCCCGCAACAAGAGAGGCCGTGACAGTGAGAGGCCCGTGCACCGCGATGAAGAGTGGCCCCTGCTTGACACAACTAGAGAAAGCCCTCGCACAGAAACGAAGACCCAACATAGCCAAAAATAAAAATAAATAAATAAATAAATAAAAACAAGTGGATGAAAACTCTAAGAAGAAGTAATTTTTTAAAAAAAAGAAAAATAAGGATCAAAGAAGTGTTACCCAATTAAGGAGACTAAAATGGGAGGGAGCAATGATGGAGAAGGAAATAACCAGGGTTGAAAAGGGGGACAAGATGGGATTAAAGGACGCTGAAGAGGACGCTGTTAGAGAATACACTTGTGAAACACGTTTCTGGAGGCCAGTTCGAGAAGTGAGTGTGAGGTCCAGGAAAAGGAATAATAAGCTTATATGTCAAGTGTTGCAAAGAAAGCAGATTTGACCTAAACTCTGGATTGCCCTGGGAACTCAGTCAGAAAGGTCCTTTTTTTCCCCAAGTGCAAAAGGAAATAGCTTAGCTGGCCTGGATTCAAAGAGGTAGGTTCAAAGAAGCCCAAATTATGTTAATCTATCTCAGGTTGACATGCTCAATTCTGCTGTGTGTGTCCCTGTCTCTTGTTTGGCTGTAGAGCGGTTCTATCCCAAGCTTCTCCACAATAGAGTCAAGGTGACTTGACTCCCTACAGCTGGGTGAGGTACTGGTGATTCACCACAGAGGAGCAACCCTGGAAGGAATTAAGGGGAAAGAACATGGTAGAAGGAAAAGAAATCTCTCCATCTGGTGGTTGATCACTGGAGTGATGACCAGGAGAAAGTGACAGGAGCTGATTGTTTGAAATGTGATCTTGGTTTTTTTTGTTTGTTTATTTGTTTTTTTATGATCTTGGGTTCTTAAATTCAGCTTGGGATGCCCTTCCAACAATCAGCATCTCAAACATGCAAAATCTCTTCTGCAAAATAATGTATACCACTTATGTTTATTTACAAGAGCATCATAATAACTACTCTGCCTCACATACACAATATAAAGACAGCTACGTAATGCCTTTCTGTTTCCCCAACAGAAGTGATACATAATCACATGCTAAGTTTTCCTCTCACCTTTCTGAGTTAGCAACATTATCTTAAGTATCTTCCAGTTCACATACTTTTCTTGAATGAACTGGAGTGATGAGCTTTTGGCTCTGGTCTCTCTTTCATATGTGAATCATTAAGCCAGACTCCTGTAATTCTATTGTGTATCTGATGTCTCTTCTTTCCAGCAACTTCAAATTCACCCGTATGAAGCAAAACATCTGGTTGCTGGACATGACTTCACAAGTCTGGTATTCTGATTACCTTGTCAGTTATCATGAAGACAGCAAGCCATTCCATCATTAGAAGTCTGGCTTCCTCTCCTTTTATTTATTTACTTTTTCCTCCCCTCCCCTGCCTCTCCTTTTAGATGAACACATAAGAAGAGCCAAAGCCTCTAGTGTATATGAAACCAGTGACATTTGCATTCCCTGCAGACACACCCTCTTACTCTCACTAGCCCCAGCTTTATTGCATCTGAGATTGAAAACTTGTTTTCAGACTTGATTACAAAATTGTTTCAAAGATGTTATGCTTGAATAAATTGTCTGAAAAGAACTGACTGAAAACCTTCTTAATGGGCACAGTTTTAGCTCCTTCTTCCCCAAGATGCCAAAACATCTTACAAGGAACACGAGAGTTAAGTATATATTTTTTGTTTGTCATATGGAATCTATCCCATTGCCTTGGAGTTACATCTCATACGTTTTATCTCACGCTAGTTGGTTGCATTTCATTATTTTAATCAGTATGCATCAACCCAGGGGAATACTAGAAAGAAGGAAATTCAAGCACCGCCTTACAGTATAGTGCAGTGTGAGAGAAAGGGTGCAGGATTTGTTTCTTAGCCTCTATGGATCTCAGTTTACTATCCATTCAATCAGGAATGTAGTACTGTTCTCACAGGAGCTGTGACAAATGTATATAAAATCTCTGAAAACTGTAAAGTGCTAGAGCATTTTTCATCACTGTTTTAATTATAATAAAATTATACAATAACGGCGCAAGAAGGGACCTTGGAAATAAACTTGTTAGGATTTAAGTGATGGGGAAACTGGGGACCAGAGGGATTAAATGACCTACTTGTAGATATAGAGCATGTTGGGGGCAACTCAGACTTTGAATATAGGTATCTGAATCCTTCTCAGATACTCTCACTACTACAAGGGCCATGCAGATAAAAAGAGAGAGAGAGAGGCTGGCTGCCAGTTGAGGAATCAGTGGAGTGTACTGGAACTGGACTGCTGGGAACTGGAAATGCATATGCCCCATTCAGAGAAGACAGATAATATTTGTTTCTGGGTAATTTTTTACCATATCACCATGTAGGTCCAGGACTGCCATATCTTCTAATTTTTTCTAGAAAGATCAGAAATCTAGATTTTTTTGATATGTAAAACCTCCTAATTTTTAAATGATATTTCAATTTTTTAAATAATGTTGTGTAGGTCAAACAATATCCGAGGGTTAAAATTAGCCCACGATTTACCAATTTGCAACCTGTGGAAATGTCCTAATTCTTTCTCATGGTATCAAAGGCCTTTCGTGATCCAGCCCCTGCGTCCTTCTCAGCTCGCTTTCTAACCGTCCTTGCCTGTGCTTAGGCGCCAGCAGCACTGAACAGCTTATAATTCTACAAACACATCTACTGATTCTCACGAACATGCCCACTGTCACTTGCTTATGTTGTACCTTATGCCTGCAATGAACCTTCCTCCCATATTATATCTTATCTTTCTACCAGGAACTAACCTCTAAACAGTCTCCCCACCACAACACCACACAATGTGTTCATCCATTATATTCTTACAATGTCCTGCATGTATTCTTGCATTTACCTCATAGTATGGGAAGTACTTATTTTGTCTGTTATTCCAATCAAAATCTCAACTAATGTTGAGAAATTAAATTCTTCATTCTTATTCCAACGTGACCATTGATCACCCTTCCTGAACCTCACTCTGCTTCTTGACTGGTCTTTGACTCAAAGTACTGCTGATCTGCTGAAAGAGATGCTGAAATCTTCTCTCCATGGATGACTTCATGAAGGACACCCTCCCCAAGGACCCAGGTAACTTTATCTCTTCTTTTGATGGGAGGTTGTGTAAAGCAGTCCACCTCCTGAGCACAGTCCTCTGTTCAGCATCTGAGGCCAGCGTATTCCATGTTCAGGTCCTGCCCTTTTATGTTGTTTTCACTTTTGTTCCTGTCCTATTTGTCCTCCAAAGTAGTGAAGCTTTCCCTAACTGGTACTGGTCACTAAAGCTAACTCTTGGAGCTCTTATCTGATTCACTGCAGTTTGGGATCTCACACAGAACTATGATCCTTCACTGCAACAATGACAGGTCAATGGAGGGGGGAAGTGGAGGGTGAGGTCAACTCTACCTGAATTGTATGGAGCTATGGGGGATGATAGATTGATCAAAGAAAAATCGTGGTGCTGTTAACTGAAGAAAGGTAAATGAATGCCAGACAGACAAAAACACAGATAATCACTGCACTAGATCCTCTTAATGCCCAGTCCAAGATTTCTTCCACAGCTCCCTATTATCCCAGTCTGAGCGGCTATTTGATTGTCTACCTTCAGATTCTTGATGTTTCATCAGAATAAACTCTGATTTGGGTTGTTTATCATAATAAAGCCTTTGATGTACAGTTGGAAATAATTCACTTTAAATTGGCAGGACCATGGACAGCACCCAAGTTTGCACCATAAATTCTTTTTTTTTTAATTTATTTATTTTACTTATTTATTTTTGGCTGTGTTGGGTCTTCATTGCTGCGCGTGGGCTTTCTCTAGCTGCGGTGAGCAGGGGCTACTCTTCATTGCGGTGCGCAGGCTTCTCATTGCGGGGGCTTCTCTTGTTGTGGAACATGGGCTCTAGGTGCGCAGGCTTCAGTAGTTGTGGCGCGCGGGCTCAGTAGTTGTGGCTCGCGGGCTCTAGAGCGCAGGCTCAGTAGCTGTGGCGCACGGGCTTAGTTGCTCCACGGCATGTGGGATCTTCCCAGACCAGGGCTCAAACCTGTGTCCCTTGCATTGGCAGGTGGATTCTTAACCACTGTGCCACCAGAGAAGCCCCAATACCATAAATTCTTATCATCTGAAACAGGAAAAAATCTTTGCAACATGTTAAAGCTCTCCACATTTATAGATAAAAAACTAAGGTTATTACGACTTGTCCAAGATTTTAGAGAGCTGAAGATCAAATCTAAGTCTTAAAATCCAGGTCCCTTTGCCCTATACCCTGCTTTCCCAACACATTATGATAACATGGTAACATGGGGGAAAGGGCAAAGGGACAAATAGAGGAGACAGTAGTGGACACCTCTTATTTCTCCCTTTCTAGCATGGATCTCCTCTTATTTTGGTAAATATACCTCTATTTCTGTTTTGGAGGACTACCCTTCCCCTACTGCAGCGAATATATCCTGCTTTCCTCTGGTCAGTGGGTGTGATGTGTCCCAGATTGGGCCTACTAGGTTCTCGCTTCCATGATTTCAATATGAGCAGGGTTACTCAAGAAAGAACATATAGTAGGAGGAGACACATTCCCTTGCTGGCATCCTGGAGTGGATCTTCCAAATTTGAAGAAACTTTTATTTCACACAACCTAACCTGTGCATATGTGAAGATAAATATTTTTTATTTTATTCTTTTTAATATTTATTATAGCTCCTCCTTTATTCTTATACCATTCACCTCTCCAAAGCTATCAAGAATTAAGCAGTGTTTAGTGTTTTTCCACTTCACCTGGTAATTTATACCTTTACCCAGAGTCCTGGAGAGATAGTGCAAAGTAGAATTTAGCTCTGAGATAATAATCAATTTCTCAGTCTAAAATAGAAATATTAAAAAGTCTACTTATAATGAGCCTTAAACCTGCCTTTGTGACATATTCTAAAGTTATTATTCTTCTACATGGGTGAGCCCATAAATTGCTGAGTTTGGATTGATTTATATTTCATTCACAGCTTGTGTGATATTGCTTTCCATCTTATACTCTTCAGTTGCCCTGAGTTCATTTAAAATCTGTCACCACACTCTTTGTAGACAACTAAATAGCATTATCCACAATTTGTTGATGGAGAGATTATTAATAGAATTTACATAGCTGTATGTAGCCTCAGTGAACAGAATGGGAGTGAAAAGACAAGGACGAGGAGAAGAATGAGGCATCTTGTGTAGTAGAAAGAGTCTGGTTGAGGGTCAGACTTGGGATAGTAGGGTTCTAGTTCTAACTCTGTCACTAATCAAGTTATCCTGGGTCGATCATATTTCTCTGGGTCGGTGAAACTGCCTCTAACATTCCTTTCAACCTAACATTGTAGGATCTCTCCAGTCATTCATGCCATTAATTTTATAAAGTCTACTCTTTATCATCATAAATTGATCAATAATGGGGTGCGCAAAGACTATGTGTTGCTTGTACCTTTTCAGATCTTGAAAATGTGTATTTATAAGGAAAGCGATTGCACCCTCTGCAGATATTTAGCAAGTTTGGCAGGAAATCATTCACATTTGACACCCTCTGTGTCCTTGTTTCAAGTGGATTTTGGCACTTACATCTTTGGCCCTATAATCATATAAGGGATTTGAACTGCAGAAATGCCTGGTATGATGCTGGATTAAAAATCCAAGACCTGGATTCTGGCCCTGTAGCTCCTTCTGTATACATGACTATGGTGTACAGTACTTGTTAGGACTCTGGTGGATACAGAAAGCCAACTCAAGGCTACTTAAACACCAAGGTCCATAGATTCCATGGGAGAACTGAACCACCAAGCTGCAGGAGATCAGAAATGCACCTGAGCACCTGGAACAATCAGGGACTCAGGCTCAGTCAGGACTCACCTTTCACCTGGTCTCTGCTCCTCCCAGAATGCTGGCTTTGTTCTCTTTTTTTCAGACTGGTTTTCTCTGCCTTTCTCAGCTCTATATTGTTACATTTACTTATTCACTCAATAGTTGTTGCCTTTGAGCCTGACTGCATGGCAGGCACTGTTCTAGGCACTAGGGAAATAGTAGTGACAAGGAAAATGTCTGCCCTCAGGGAACTCGTGTTCTCGTGGAGTGGAGAAAGTCACAGAACAAACGAATGTACAAATAATATATAAGGTAGTGTTAACTGCTATGGAGAAAAATAACCAGTATAAGGAGTTAGGGAGTGCTGAGTGGTTGTGGTGGTAGTGGTGGTGTATGTTATTTTATAAAAGTGGTCAGGGAAAGTGTTCTAATATTTGGTTATATATGAACAAACCATGAAGTTAGGGAGAAAGTAGTAAGAATATTTGGTGGAACAGCAAACACAAAGACTCCTAAGTGGGAACATACTCTGACATGTTCAAGGACAAGCAAGGGGCCAGTGTGCTAGAGTAGAAGTGGGAGAAAAGAAGAGTGCTAAGCGACACGATCAGAAAGGTAACAATGCCCAGACCATATAAATCCAATATCATTGTAAGGATCTGGGTGTTTACTCTGGGATGGAAAGTCACTGGAAAATATTGAGCTGAGAAGTGAAAGGATCTGATTCATGTTTTAGTAGAACCACTCTGGCTGCTGCATGGAGATGAAACTGTAGCGGGGCAAAGTGGAGGCCTGGGGCCTATTTAGGAGGCTATTTCAATAATCTAGATAAGATATAACGTGGTAGGGGCTTCCCTGGTGGTGCAGTGGTTGAGAATCTGCCTGCCAATGCAGGGCACACGGGTTCGAGCCCTGGTTTGGGAAGATCCCACATGCTGCGGAGCAACTGGGTCCGTGAGCCACAACTACTGAGCCTGCGCATCTGGAGCCTGTGCTCCGCAACAAGAGAGGCCACGACAGTGAGAGGCCCGTGCACCGCAATGAAGAGTGGCCCCTGCTCGCCGCAACTAGAGAAAGCCCTCGCACAGAAACGAAGACCCAACACAGCCAAAAATAAATACATAAATAAATTAATTAATTTAAAAAAAAAGATATAACGTGGTAGAGTGGGTGAGAAATGGTCAGAGGCTGAATATATTCTGAAGGTAGTCAACTTTATATGCTGAAGTACTGGATGTGGAGGTAAAAGAGGAGAGAACCAAAGGTAGCCCAAGATAGAGAGTAGAAGAAGCCTGGACTGAGCCCCAGATGTCTTCAGCTGTTGGAGATTGGGAGCTGGGAACAAATCTGCAAAGAAGGCTCAGAAGGAATAGTCAGCAAGGTAGGAGGAGAAGCAAGAGACAGTGATATCCCACAAGCCATCTGGAGAAAATGCAGGAGGAGGAATTGATGAACCATGCTAAATGCTGCTAAATGGTGGGGAGAAATGAGGCCTGAGAACTGACTACTGGATAGGACCACAGGGGGTCATAGGTGACCTTGATAAGAGCTGTTTTCAGTGAAATAATGGCGACAAATGCTCTAAAAGCTGTACCACTGAAGAGGTGCTGAATTCTCAGTTCTAGTTTTTAAAATCCTAAAGATGGACCCTGATTAATGTGGCTCAGATCAAGCACTCACCTTTAGACCAATACACTATGACCAAGGGGAAGGGTAATTTGATGGGTTAGTGGTAGACTGATCAACAGTGGGGGTTCTCAGGCTGTAAGGTAGGAACATGGGCACCTAAGATATATGTGCAGATGGAGAAAGGGGGAAGGAAGGAGGAAGGGGAGGTCACCAAGGCTGTCCCCAACACTGTGTCTGTAACTTAAACTTTAACTATAAAATAGGGTTAAAAGTCCCAGTTTTACAGAACTGGTGTCAAAATCAGATCAAAAAAGAGAATGTGATGAATGAACTCTGCACATACTGTAACTTCTATACAAGCATGATAGGTTACCACAACAAGCATAATTGGTTACCATCATGATGACAAAATGGAAGTGCAGACCCATGTGGCACATCTTCAGGAATCACTCCCTGGCCACATTGTGCCCCATAAAGAAGCATATATATTTTGAACAACTATAGCTGGATGTTCTGGCTAGAAGAACACAATTCTTTTCCCCAAGTTTAAACACTGAGAGCTCTTAGGAAAATGTACTCCTACTAGCTCTCAAAACAGAAAATTGAAAAAGCCATCCCAAGAGTAGCATAAGTCAAAAAAGACAGAAAGACAGAAAGAAAGGAAGGAAGAGAGGAAAGAAGACTGAAGAAGAAGAAAAGAAAAGAGAAAAGAAAAAAAAAGAGAAATCACTGGCAAGGAGGGAAAGGGAAGAGGCAGATAAAAGAGGGAAAAAAAGTTGATTTCATTTATATATAATATATTATTTTATTTATATATTATTCTTATATATAAATACATGTGTATATATACATTTATATATGTACATGTGTATATGAATAGATATATGTATATATTCATAAATGTGTAGAGGGGTATGTAATCTGTCCCACACTGGACTATGAAGAAAAAAGTTTAAATTTTATGTCCTCCTCCTAAATCATATAACTGAACAGTAAACTGCTTGTTATACTGCAAAATACCGTGTTTACTAGTAATATAAATCAATAAGAATGAAAGACAATGAAAAGTAAAAAAAATTAAAACTAAAAAAGAAGAAGAATCCTCTATATGCATTGGGGATTTGTCCTTATTCTTTCTTTCTATTTCTGACAAGGCATTTCAAATCTGAAGTCGTTTAAAGATAAAAGAGATCTTGAAGAGCACTAGCCCCAAATGAGCCCAATTACTCCATGACTGTATGTTACGTGCTTAAGGGGGCTTATTAATTCTTTGATATGAAATGAGCCCTATTTTAAGAAAGGTTTGAGGAAACTTCTTTCCTATCCTCAGAGAATTAATAATTTTTAAGAACTGCTAAGACCTGTCTGACTTCTTCTCTGGGAATTGTATTTTACCAAATCAGGAATTCTCTGACAAGTTCAGAACGTGAATATGTTACTCTTTTCCTGTGATATTCTCATCTTCTAAAATGAACCACACGGGGACTTCCCTGGTGGCACAGTGGTTAAGAATCTGCCTGCCAATGCAGGGGACACAGGTTCAAGCCCTCGTCCAGGAAGATCCCACATGCCGCGGGGCAACTAAGCCTGTGCGCCACAACTACTGAGTCTGCATTCTAGAGCCCGCAAGCCACAACTACTGAGCCCATGTGCCCCAACTACTGAAGCCTGCACGCCTAGAGCCCATGTTCCACAACAAAGAGAAGCCCCCGCAATGAGAAGCCTGTGCACCACAACAAAGAGTAGCCCCCACTTGCCATAACTAGAGAAAGCCTGCGTGCAGCAACGAAGACCAAACAGCCAAAAATAAATAAATAAAAATAAACAAATAAAAAAAATGAACCACACAAATCAAGATAAAAGACGTTGAAGTTTTGAAACCTCAGACATAAAGTGGGTTAGTATCAGATTAGACTTTATTCTCTTCTGTTTATCCTTTATAATCATGCTTATTACTATGTCATCCCTATATACCCGAGAGAGATAAACTCCCATGATGTTTCTCTTTTTTAATATAAATTATCTATACTTCTTCCATAGGGGATACATTTTCCACTTAGGACACTTAAAGAACTAATCTCATAAGAGCCTTTAAGACAGAGTAAAATAAAGAATTAAATTGTTAAAATGTCCATACTAGCCAAAACCATTTATAGAGTCGATGCAACCCCTATCAAGATTCCAATGGCAGGACTTCCCTGGTGGTGCAGTTGTTAAGAATCCACCTGCCAATGCAGGGGACACCAATTTGATCCCTGGTCCAGGAAGATCCCACATGCTGTGGAGCAACTAAGCCCGTGCACCACAACTACTGAGCCTGCGCTCTAGAGCCCACAAGCCACAACTACTGAGCCTGCGTGCCACAACTACTGAAGCCCGCACACCTAGAGCCCATGCTCCGCAACAAGAGAAGCCACTGCAATGAGAAGCCTGCGCACCGCAACAAAGAGTAGCCCCCGCTCGCCACAACTAGAGAAAGCCCATGCGCAGCAACGAAGACCCAGAGAAGCCAAAAATAAAAAATTAAATTAAATTTAAAAAAAAAGAAAGATTCCAATGGCAATTTTTACAGAAATAGAAAAAAAATCTTAAAATTCATATGGAACCACAAAAGACCCTGAATAGTCAAAACAATTCTTAGAAAACAGAACAAAGCTGCAGGCATCACACATCCTGATTTCAAACTATATTACAAAACTATAGTATTCAAAACATTATGGTATTGGCATAAAACAGACACATGAAACAGAATTGAAAGCCCAAAATTAAACCCATGCATGTACAGGCATCTCATATTTGACATGGGAGCCAAGAATACTCAATGGAGAAAAGATAGTCTCTTTAATAGCCAGTGTTGGGAAAGCTGAATATTCACATGTAAAAGCATGAAAGTGGACTCCTATCTTACACCACTCACAAAAATTAACTCTAAATGGATTAAGGACTTGTAAGACCTGAAACCATAAAACTCCTAGAAGAAAACATAGGGAAAAAGCTCCTTGACATCGGTCTTGGCAATGATTTTATGGATATGACACCAAAGCACAAGTAATGAAAACAAAAATAAACAAGTGGGACTAAATCAAACTAAAAAGCTTCTGCACAGCAAAAGAAACAATCAACAAATGAAAAAGCAACCTACAGTATGGGAGAAAATATCTGCAGACCATATATCTGATAAGGGGTTAATATCCAAAATATATAAGGAACTCATACAACTCAATGGCAAAAAACACAAATAATCCAATTTTAAATGGGCAGAGACCCTGAATAGACATTTTTCCAAAGAAAATATTCAAATGACCAACAGGTACATGAAAAGGTGCTCAATCAGCATCACTAATCATCAGGGAAATACAAATAAAAACCACAATGAAATATCACCTCCTACCTGTTAGGATAACTATTATCAAAAAGAAAAGAGGGGGGCTTCCCTGGTGGCACAGTGGTTGAGAATCTGCCTGCCAATGCAGGGGACACGGGTTCGAGCCCTGGTCCGGGAGGATCCCACATGCCGCAGAGCAACTAGGCCCGTGAGCCACATTACTGAGCCTGCGCGTCTGGAGCCTGTGCTCCGCAACAAGAGAGGCCGCGATAGTGAGAGACCCGGGAACCGCGATGAAGAGTGGCCCCCACTTGCCGCAACTAGAGAAAGCCCTCGCACAGAAACGAAGACCCAACACAGCCATAAATAAATAAATTAATTAATTAATTAATTTAAAAAAAAAAAAAGAAAAGAGATAACAAATGCTGAGGAAGATACAAAGAAAAGGGTATGTAAACTGGTGCAGCCACTATGGAAGACAATATGGAGGTTCCTCAAGAAATTAAAAACATAACTACCATGTGATCCAGCAATACCACTTTTGGGTATGGATCCAACAGAAATGAAATCACTCTCTAAAAGGGATATGTGTACCCCAGATTTACTGCAGCATTATTTACAATAGCCAAAGCATGAAAACAAACTAAGTGTCCACCAATGGATGAATAGATAAAGAAAATGTGGTGCATATATGTATATATACAATGGAATATTATTCAGCAATGAGAAAGAAGAAAATCCTGCCACTTGCGAAAACATGAATGAACCTTGAGGGCATTATGTTAAGCGAAATAAGTCAGAGAAATACAAATAATGTATGATCTCACTTACATATGGAATCTAAAAAAACACAAAAAACAAACTGAAATAGAAACAGCAGACTGGTGGTTGCCGGGGGTGGTGGGGTGGGGGAAATGGGTGAAGGTAGGTACAAACTTCCAGTTTTAGGATTAATAAATTCTGCGGATGTAATGTACAGCATGGCGACTACAGCTAACAATACTCTATTGTATATTTGAAAGTTGCTCAGAGAGTAGATCTTAAAAGTTCTCAGCCCACACAGAAAGAATTGTAACTATGTGAGGTAATGGATACGTAATCTAACCTTATTGTGGTAATCATTTCACAATATATACATGTATCAAATCATTACATTGGACACCTTAAACATACACAATGTTGTATGTCAATTATATCTCAATAAAGCTGGAAAAAAAGAGTTAAATGTTCTCAAACTGGTATTAAAATTAGTAAAAGTAATTTTATCTCTCTTAGTTACAGACTAGATTCTCTACACTTTGAAATGCCACTTTACTCTTTTTCCCAACTCGCACTCAGATTTTAACAGTGTGTGTCATAGGTGTTATTAGTTTGAATTCTTTGCTGCCCCTCCTTCCAGGCCCCTCCCTCTGGAAGGTTATACATCCCTGACCCCTTGACTTCAGGGTTGGTCATGTGACTCGCTTTGGCCATTGAAATATGAGAGAAAGTAATGTGTACAATTTGGGTAGAGCTTTAAGAGCCATCACATGGCTGCCATCTTCTCTTTTCCCTGACCACAAGACCAGCAATGTTCCACCTAGACTACTCTCTTACTGTGGGTCCTAAAATGAAGACAAATTGGAGCTGAGCTTAAATGGACCCCTGATGGATACACAGCATGAACAAGAAATTAATGTTTGTTGCTATAAAGCTCTGAGATTTCAGGGACCATTTGTTACTGCAGCATAACTTAACCTGACAGAAAGTGCTTTATAAATTATTTTACACATTATGTTTATGTAATATAGGTATTACAATAATAGGCAAAAATTATAAGATATCCAAACTTTCTGGGCTCCTAATTTTCTGGTAGTTTTTAAAAATGAGAATAGCAACAAGAGTATGCCAAGTGAGTTGGAAAATTTGTGTTACAAACCAATAATTCTTAGATTATTTTTGTCCATGAACCACACTGTTAATATTACATTTATTTTAGGTCAATAAAAGGACTCCCCAGGGCTGAAGAGGTCTTGTCATTTTATAAGAGGAACTCTCAGAACACACCTACTAGACCAGACTACTCAAGTGTAGTCTGTGATCTTTTCTTCATAATTCTTCAATGAGATAAGTCCAGAAATTAGGAGTGTGTGTTTAGAAGCTGTTATAGCAATTTGACATTACCAGAACATCCAAACTCAAGGTTGTTCAAATTGTCTTCTTGAGTGAGGTAATAGAACAGCGTGTGCATTGTCAGAATGATGTGGTGAGTCACATGTGGCACAAGCTGCATAGTAAGATTGGTCTTCCACAGATCAGACACACACACACACACACACACACACACACACAAATCCTGGCTCTTCACCACAGACAATTTGAAAAGCATGGACCCAGAAGCTGCCTGGAAGTCATGAGAACAATCATTGCGCTTAGCATGATAAGAAACCTAATACAGGACCTAAACCACACAGAAACACTATAAGCAAAGTTGAACTGTTCTCTTGGGAAAATCCATGTCCATACTAACAATCTTCCTGACATTTTCTGTCCCACTGGAGATTTATAAAGGCAGACAGTAGTAATAACATTTCTTAATTACCCACTGTGTGTGGAACACTGTACAATTCTCAGGTTATGAAATACTGTGTCACAGAATGCAGAATACATTTTCTCTTAGAAGCAATTTTACTAATGGTGGGGAGAATCCTAGCCAGCTGATTCACTTTGCTATAAAGCAGAAACTAACACACGTTGTAAAGCAATTACACTCCAATAAAGATGTTAAAGAAAAAAAAAAGTTGACTTGATCTAAGAAGTAGCTGAACTCTATAATTTTTTATACTAATTTAACTTGTGGATCTCTAGAACAGAAATTAAGGTGATAGGGTAAGAAGGAGGGGAAAGAGAGAAATTGTTAAACTATGCTAAACTTTTCTTTTAGACTCTCTCACCTTCTTTTATCATCTTCTATTTCTCCATGCCTTCTCAGCCAACCCTCTCTCCTCTTATGTTCCCCTAGTCTTCCAAAACATACCACTCATTAAAATTATTTCATTCCCTTTCCTTCAGTGTAGGCAATTTCAAGTATTAAGGAAATAAGTAGATTGGATTATTTTACACTTAGGTGTAGATGACTAATGGCCTCTTAATCCTTCTAGAGGTATCTGTCTTTTTTAGAGAATATGCTTATTTTAACTCAAACCTCAAAGGGGAAGTAAAAGGAAATGAAAAGAATATGTTTGGGAAAATAGAGGAAACTATTCTAGGTCAAGGAGGCAGGATGACTCTTGCCCGAGTCACCTCCTCCCAATCACTTCCTGCTTTTCACAATTTCCCTCCTTTTTCTATTTCTTACATAGAATCCCCAAGTTTTTTTCATACTGACTCTCAACACTAAAAATGGAGGCGGTCATTGGTAAAAAGGAATCATTTGTACATGAGGTATAAGGCAAGGACAGTTTGCATGAGTGAGAACTGAGGGAGGAAATACACAAATAGTTGGAAGAGAAAATATTTGGAACACCATAGATGTTGAAAGCTGAAATCAGAGACCTTAGAGATTATCTGACCCAGTATATCCCTGAAAGACAGCAGGCCCTGGGCTCAGAGTCTTCAATAGGCAATGATCTCTTTGTAGCATTTAAATTAAAACAAATTGTTTTGTTTTCATTGTTTTAAATTTTTACCACGATTTTGGAAGGTGGTGTTGATTTTCAATTTGCGATAGTGATAATTTTCTTTTAAAATACATTAATTTAGGAAAAATAAAATTAGTTCAAGGAAAATCTTAGGTAAATAGTATAAATGGTACATAGATGTGGAAAAGAATTATGAAGGTGGTATGCAGAATCTTGAAGCTGGGGAAACAGTGATCTAGCCTGAATGAAATTCACCTTGAATTTAAAACTGAGGAGAGAGATATGCATGCATATGGGGGGGAAAGGGGCAGGCGGGGACCCAGAAATGGTATTAAGATAACACACAAACCTGTCTTCTGTAGGTGGTGTAGTTAAATTCCTCCAAACAGCCCCATGTGCAGAAACTATAAAGGAATGTTAGAGCTTATAAGCTGCACTGACACATCACTTAGGAACCTCTGTTATATTTGCACACTCACCCTACAGCATTACTAGAATCAGGGCATCTTTTTACCTCTTCCTCCTATGAGACAACCCTTAGGGATTTCCCACTATTTATAGATTTTCAGCACATGTTTCTATTTGTGGCCAGAAAAAGGATAATCCCATAAGAATAATACAGGAAGTTTACACATGATATTGTATACATTTTTAGTCTAAATAACAATAATAAACAACAATTCAGCATGATCTGGCTTAATTCAGGTGTTGCCAATAACTACGGGCATACAGTATGAATTTATACTGAGTCAGTGTGTAAGAGTTTTAACCATTCATGTAAAATAGCTTTGGTTGAGCTCAACAAAGGTTTATTAAAAGCCAAAATATGTTCCAAGAATTGTGCTAGGTGTTGAGGAATCATGATCAAAAAGACTCAGTCCCTGCCTCCAAGGTATCCACAGTTGTACAAATTAAATATGAGCCATGCTATATTCATGAAATTTTTCATAGTTCATAAAAGTTTCACTTTGGATTACTTAATACTTACAGAAGCAATGTGATGTAAGATATTACTGTTATCCCCACTTTACAAACAAGAAAACTAAAACTTAGTCAAGTTGACTTGCCCAAGGTTGTTAACAGCAGTATCAGTAAGCAACAGAGAAAAGTCTTGAACCCAAGAATCCTGCTTCCAAATCAGCGCTTTTCCAGCAATACCAGCCACCTGAAATTATTTCTCTCACGTTTCTGCTTCTGGCTGTAATGAAGCAACATGTGCTCCTGTTGAGAACAACTTGAAAAGCCAGAAAAAAAATACAAAAATGAAATCTATTTAAAGGCAGTAAGTCTATCTGACATCATTAGAAAATTGCCTTAGCAGCCACAATTTTAGAGTACAAGATCAGAGAGATGAGGGAACCCCAAAAATGTGGTCTACCAGCCAGAAAAACGGTGTAGAAAAACAGTGAACCCGAAAGCTAGTTCTACTTGGGGGAGATTGATAAATTCACAAGTTCCTACCCAGACTGATCAAGAAAAATATGAAGAGAAGACACAAATTACCAACATGAGGAGTGAAAGAGAGGATGTCACGACAGACCTAAAAGACATTAAGGATATAAGGATATATTATGAACAACTATTATTGTGATAAATAACATAGATGAAATGCACACATTCATTGAAAGACACATATTATCAAAAATTGGTCCAAGAAGAAATAGAAAACTTGAACAGCCCAATATCAATTAAAGAAATTGAATTCATGGTTAACAACTTCCACGAAGAAACTCCAGGCCTAGATGACTTCACTGGTGAATTCCATCCAACATTTAAGGAAAAAGTAATACCAATCCAAACACATATTTTTGAGAAAATAGAAAAGGAAGAAACACTAAATCATTTTATGAGGCCAGTATTACCCTGATTCCAAAAACTGACAAAGACATTAAAAGAAAACAGGATTACAGAACATTATCCCTCATAACATAGATGTATAACTTCTTAACAAAATATTAGCAAATTTAATCTAACAATATATATTTATTATATTGGATAATATATATCCAATAGGGATAATATGTCATGACAGAAGGGGTTATCCTGGGGATATGTGTTGGTGTATCATTCAGGGTCTAACCAGTAGAGAGAAATCACACAGTAATTTATATGGGGAAAGTTTGATTTTAAAAAAAAATCACTAATTCAACAGGGGAGCAACTATAAATATATAAAGAGAATGCTAAAGAATAAACTAGTCCTGACAAAAGTACCCAAGGATGGACAAATTTAGAAGGTCCTTTCCCCAAGGCTGGGACGCAGACTCACGTTGGAGAAGATATAGTTATAGCCCACTCGACAGTGAAAAAGTTCTCTGGGTTGCCCAGGCAAGAACTGATCCATGGTTACCAGGCAAGCAAGAAACACCCTCCCAAGGTTCAGATGGGCCAAAGCTGGTATGTGGGCATGAGGAGGGAGTTCGGCATTAGGAGCCCAGTCACTAAAAGGGCAGCACAAGGCCTGGACCATGAAGTGTCTGCCCTGGGCCAGAGTAGGATCTAAGACAAAAACAAACACGTTCTTCGAAAGAGAACATAAAATAAAGATACTTCCAGACAAACAAAGACAAAGATAGTTCATTGTCATGAGACCAACACCACAAGAACTATTAAAGGGAATTCTTCAGGAAAATGAAAAATGATCCCAAGCCAAAATACAGAATGCAGAAAGGAATTAAGAGCACCAAAAAAGGTAAAATACATGAGTAAACCTAAATGAATATTGACTATATTAAAAAAATACTATTACTACTATTAATTCTGTCTTGTGGGGTTTTTATGTAAAATTAAAAATGCATGACAAAAAAAAATGCATGACAACATAAACATCAAATGTAAACAGAGTTAATATGTTCTAAGGTCTTATCATTATGTGGGAAGTGCTAATTTATATTAGACACTAAAAGCTCAAGAATGGATGTAGTAATCTCCAGTATAACTACTAAAGGAATAAAGATTGTATACCAACAAGTTGATTGGAATGATAAAAAATACTTGATTATACATATATATATACATATATATCTATTCTTTTTCAGATTCTTTTCCATTATAGTTTATTAGAAGATGCTGAATATAGTTCACTGTGCTATACAGTAAATCCTTGTTGGTTATCTATTTTATATATAGTGGTGTGTATATGTTAATTCCAAACTCCTAATTTATCCCTCTCCCTGCCCTTTCCCCTTTGGTAACCATAAGTTTGTTTTCTATGTCTGTGGGTCTATTTCTGTTTTGTATACACGTTCATTTGTATTTTTTTTTTTTTTTGGCTGTGCCGTGCAGCTTGTGGGATCTCAGTTCCCTGACCAGGGATGGAACCCAGGCCCTCAGCAGTGAAAGCATGGAGTCCTAACCACTGGACCACCAGGGAATTCCCGTCATTTGTATCATTTTTTTAAATTCCACATATAAGCGATATCATATTTGTCTTTCTCTGTTTGGCTTACTTCACTTAGTATGATAATGTCTAGGTCCATCTAGTTGCTGCAAATGGCATTATTTCATTCTTTTTTTATGGCTGAGTAATATTCCATTGTGTGTGTATACCACCTCTTCTTTATCCACTCATCTGTCAATGGACATTTAGGTTGCTTCCATGTCTTGGCTATTGTAAATAGTGCTACACTGAACATTGGGGTGCATTATCTTTTCAACTTATGGTTTTCTCCAGATATATGCCCAGGAGAGGGATTGCAGGATCATATCATAGCTCTATTTTTAGTTTTTTGAGGAACCTCCATACTGTCCTCCATAGCAGCTGTAGGGAGCTTGTTAAATTAACTATGGGTTTATTCACACAGTATAATATTCTGTAGCAGTTCAAAGGAATGAGGAAAATTTCTTTACAATAAGACCTACACAAAGGAGTATTGAACAGAAAAAGGAATGAGGAAGATCTCTGTACGTAACACTAAGTGAGCACGAGGATAAATGAAAAAAAGTGAGGCCTAGAACAGGGCTTGTAAAATGTCACCTTTGTGTAATAAAGGGAAGGAGAATGTAAATATAAATATTTCTTTCTATTTCCTAAAAAGAAGCAACTAAAGGATAAACCAAACAGTAAGAGATATCTGCTAATTGTTACATATGGTGGGAGGTAGGGGAGTAAAGGAAGAAAGGAGATGGAGAGTTCTCTGACTGTGCTGTTTTACAGTTTTGACTGAACTATGTAAAAGTTTTACATATTTTAAAAATTATTGAATTTTTAAAAACCAATTTCTAAAATTTGAAAACCACTTCCCTGGCGGTCCAGTGGTTAAGACCCTGAGCTTCCACTGCAGGGGGCACGGGTTCGATCCCTGGTGGGGGAACTAAGATCCCGCATGCCACGCAGTGTGGCCAAAGAATAAAATAAAAAAAAAATTGACACCAAATGGAAACCTATGATTCTAACTGTATATCAAATTGATGGCATAAATACACAGGGCAAATAATTATTTCAAGTGACTTTTTTTTAATTCAATTTTTTTTTTCAGGTAAAATTCACATAACATACAATTAACCATTTTAAAATGTACAGTTCAGTGGCATTTAGTGCATTAACAGTGCTGTGCTGTTTTATTATTTTTGACTCTTAGGTCATTTTCCTTGGAATTCTGCCCATGGATTTTTTTTTCCTTCTAGTTTTGTTGAGGTATAATTGACATACAGCACTGTATAAGTTTAAGGTGTACAGCATCATGATTTGACTTACATACATCATGAAATGATGACTACAATAAGTTTAGTGAACATCCATCATCGCACAGAGATGCAACATTAAAGAAACAGAAAAAGATTTTTTCCTTATGATGAGAACTCTTAGGGTTTACTCTCAACAACTTTCATATATAACGCACAGCTGTGTTCATTATATTTATCATGTTGTACTTATTTATCTTATAACTGGAAGTTTGTACCTTTTGACCACCTTCATCCAATTCCTTTTCCCCCACCCCCAATGACCACAAATCTGATCTCTTTTTGTATGAGTTTGTCTGTTTGTTTTTGAAGTATGATTGACCTACGACACTACATTAGTTCCTGGTACCCAACATAATAAATCGATATTTCTATACATTTCAAAATGATCACCATGATAAGAATAGTTATCATCTGTCACTAAAGATATTACATAATTATTGACTATATTCCCCACACTGTACATTTCATACCTGTGACATTTACTTTGTAAATTTAAGTTTGTACCTCTTAATCTCCCTCATCTATTTCTCTCATCCCATCCCCCCAACCCGAGGAAACACCTGTTTATTCTCTGTATCTATGACTCTGTTTCTCTTTAGTTATGTTTGTTGAGTGACTTTCAAACACAGAAATTTGACGATATATCCCTTGTGGTATATATCCAGGTGACAAAAGAACGACAAAGAATTCTTAAGCTGCTTTCAGTGGTCTTATTATTAGAAGTAATATTGATACTTTTTAAAAACTATTATATATACATTATAGATTAGGAAATAAATACTTCAATTAATGTCTTTGGGAACCACGATTTTCGAAGTAAAGAAAAAATTGATATGAGTAAAATCAAAGAAGTTTAATCAAAACTCTGTAATCTTAAATTTGAATTGATTCACACCCATTAGGATACTTACTATTAAGACAACAAGTATTGATGAGGATGTGGAGAAACTGGAACCCTTGTGCTTTGCTGGTTGGAATGTAAAATGGTGCAGCCAATGTAAAAAATGGTATGGCAGTTCCTCAAAATATTAAACATAGAATTACCATATGATCCAGCAATTCCACTTCCAGATATATACACAGAAGAATTGAACACAGGGACTCAAACAGGTAATTATACACCCATTATCGTAGCAGCATTATTCACAATGGGCAAAATGTGGAAACAACCCAAGTGTTCATCAACGAATGAATGGATAAACAATATGTGGTATATACATCAATGTATACATAATTCACCCTTAAAAAGTAAGAAATTACATGCCACAACATGGATGACCCTTGAGGACATTATGCTAAGTGAAATAAACCAGCCACAAAAGGGAAAATATTCATAAATATAGTAAGTAGAATGGTGGTTTCCAGGAGCTGGAGGAAAAGGGAGTGGGGAGTTAGTGTTTAATGGGTACAAAGTTTCAGCTTAGGAAGATGAGAAAGCCCTGGAGACAGATGGTGGTGATGTTTGCCGAATAATGTGAATGTACTTAATGTCACAAACTCATACATTTAAAAATTGTTTACATGGTAAAATTAATTATGAGTATTTTACAATAACAAAAAAATTGTACAGGAAACATCAGTATGAACTCATTATATATATGTCTCTTACCATGAAATATGTATTTCTGAGGGCTATCCACTAAAAAGGTCTAGAAGCATTGACAACCTAGTAGCAATGAGCCCCCCATCACCAAGATCATAGCTTCTAAATACTATTCTCCACCAAGAGGAACCCGGACTCTTTTGAGAAATGGCTGATTCTAGCTCCAGGGCAAGAAATGTAAGAGATCGCCTTGGGACATCTTGCTGAGCCAGAAAATAAGGACACTATTGAAGACAAATAGTTCTGTCAAAAGGACACAGGAGTCAAAATGAAGGGGCTCCCATTGACCAAAAATGGGACAATTGGAGCAAGGAAAAGAATCATGATTATAACTGACTGAAACACATAAAACCATCCACAACACATAAATCCATGTGTTCATAATAATACTAACAAAAAATAAGAAAACAAAACCTCATCAATCACCATTGGATGTTTCTAGCGTACCAATTCATTACTGAGAAAACCAATAAAGGGAGGAAATTAAGCATGAATCCTGCCTTTTCCATACAAACTCTATTTCAGGGTAACCAAACAGTTGATGAGGTAGAAATTCTTCTTACGGAAGAATCTCAGCAAATGTGTTCAGAAGGAATGATAGAATTAGAATGAATTAAACAAAATGGTATTAAGCAACCATCACCAACAGATGCCAAAACAATATTCAAAAGGGTTGACAGGTGAATTTATCACGGATGAATCAGGCTGGCAACATCAGAATCCACTGTTCAATCTTAGCATTGCTAAACATCAAACCTCCAGATCTAATCACCAGCTTAGAGGAAAGAGTGGAGGTAGAGAAACAAATTAATTGCCACCGTGAAGAAACACATATACTAAAATTGGAATGATACAGAGAAGATTAGCATGGCCCCTTTGCAAGGATAACACACAAATTCGTGAAGCGTTCCATATTTTAAAAAAGAAAGGAAAAAAAGAAAGAAACAACCAGCCAAATCCAGAATATGGGGAATTTTGTAGGACAAATGACCCCTCAACAAATGAGATAAGGAGCATCTGTTGTAGAATAAAAGAGACTATGCAAAATTAACAACCCAGTGTAATGTGTGGACTCATTTGGATCTTGGTTTCTAGAGCACTGTCCTCTGCGTTTCTGGTTGGAACTTGCCCTGTGGGCCTTCTTGGTTGAAATCTGCTGCTGTGAAGATGTATTTCTGTCCTTTGCTTTACTTTGTTAGAGCCAGAGCCTATGGGCATCTACCCACAGCCTCCGTCTCACCTCAGCTATCACTAAGTAACAAATAAGTGAGTCTCTCTGCATGAGGCCAGTTCACATGGGTTCCCCCCAGACTCTAAGAAGAGTCCCCTCATCCTGCCATGACCATTCCGTGACTCTCAGCTCAGCATCCCTGCCACCAGGAACAGACAGTGGTTGAGAAGTGAAATCTCAGAGCCTCTTGCTGCCTGATCACACTGTCCTGCCACATTTGCATTGAGGTAGTTGCACCCCAGGTTGGTAAGGGAGAGCCTGGGAAGCAGCCTCCTAATAGGGAGTAGGGGACAGCTGCCACCCCCTTTTCTCTAACATACACCCCCTTCCTGGATGAAGTCTGCCTGGAGAGAGAAAACAGGACCAATATCTCTCCTTCTCTCCGTTTCTTCCTCCCACCATTCCCTTGACTAGAAAGTAGTAAGTTTTTCTTCTAATTCCCCTATGTCTTAACCTCCTGCTCCAGTAGAGTGACAGCTGCTATAGATAGAAGGGTATCGTTCCTACACTACAGGAAAATTCTGTGAACTGGATCTTTTGATATTCTAGTGGGGAGATGAAGGAATATGGAACATTCTTTCTCACAATTATTATTATTAATATTATTATTATTTATTATTATTATAATATATAACACAGAAGTGTAATGTTAGTACTTTTTTTTTCTTTAAATTCCTTCTATAACAAATCTTAATCTCCTAAGCATATGAACACCTTGGCCTAGCAGGGCAAAGAACATATGCTCAGAAAGGAAAACGAAAAAAGCACATTAATAACTTTCATATCACAACTCTTATACACACGTGCGCACACACACAGAGACTTACTTGGAATTATAATATGCATATTTTAAGTTTTATCTTTTTAGGTTTAAAAATAATAAATGACTACATCTTCATTGTAAAAAGCAACCCACCCACTGTTTATTACTTTTGCCATCTCAAAACATAGTTGTATGTGTGTGTTTACATTTTCCCATGTAATTTAATATTCTGCTAAAATATGCTTTTCAATCCCTGAATGGTGTTCCATTGTCCAGTGTATTTTTACACACTTAATCAATCTTTAGCCAATCTACTATACTACACAGTTAAGTTGTTTCCAACTGAGTTGGGATAAACAGCCCTGTAGTACTTTTTTGGTATAAATTTCTAGAGGTAGACTGGTTGAATTAAAGAATACAGGGCTTCCCTGGTGGCGCAGTGGTTGAGAATCTGCCTGCCAATGCAGGGGACACGGGTTCGAGCCCTGGTCTGGGAAGATCCCACATGCCGCGGAGCAACTAGGCCCGTGAGCCACAACTACTGAGCCTGCGCGTCTGGAGCCTGTGCTCCGCAACAAGAGAGGCCACGATAGAGAGAGGCCCGCGCACCGCGATGAAGAGCGGCCCCCGCTTGCCGCAACTAGAGAAAGCCCTCGCAGAGAAATGAAAGACCCAACACAGCCAAAAATAAATAAATAAATTAAAAAAAAAAAAAAAAAAGAATACAAACACTTTTGATGGAAAGATTACAAATTGCCTAATTATCCTTAGAAAAATCATAGCATTTTCCAGGTCCACCAGCAGTGTGTGACACTGCCCATTTTTCCATACCTTCTCTAAGTTTATAATTAAAATGTTAAAACTATAAATTTTATAATTGTGAATTTTAAAATATTTTATGCTATTATATACAATGGAATATTACTCAGCCATAAAAAGGAACAAAATTGAGTTATTTGTAGTGAGGTGGATGGACCTAGAATCTGTCATACAGAGTGAAGTAAGTCAGAAAGTGAAAAACAAATACCGTATGCTAATGCATATATATGGAATTTTAAAAAGTGGTACTGATGAACTTAGTGGCAGGGCAGGAATAAAGACACAGACGTAGAGAACAGACTTGAGGGCATGGGGGGGAAGGGGAAGCTGGGATGAAGTGAGAGAGTAGCATTGATGTATATACACTACCAAATGTAAAATGCATGGCTAGTGGGAAGCAGCTGCACAGCACAGGGAGATCAGCTTGGTGCTTTGTGATGACCTAGAGGGGTGGGATAGGGAGGGTGGGAGGGAGGCTCAAGAGGGAGGGGATGTGGGAATATATGTATACATGTAGCTGATTCACTTTGTTGTACAGCAGAAACTAACACAACATTGTAAAGCATTTATACTCCAATAAAGATGTGAAAAAATAAAATAAAATATTTTATGTTAAAATATCTTTGTTCAGCTGGTAAATATTGGTTTAAATGTTCATTTCTTTGAGTACTAGTGAGATTGAAAATTTTTTCATATGTTTCAAATATGTATTGACCATTTGTATTACTTTAAATGATATTTTCAGATGAGAAAATTGAGGTTCAGAGAGATTAAGTGACTTGTTCAAGGACACACAGCTTCTACGAAGCAGATAACTTATTTTTTTCATATTTTAAAATGAAACGGAATTGCTCTTCAGTTTGTCAGAGTAAGCAATAAAGCCTATGGGGCAAAGTTCTGTTGAATCTAAGAGTTCAAGGATATCTAACTAACATGTAAGTCTCTTCAGGCCAAATCATCTTTATAAAATATTGCTTGGAGAACTACTGTGAAGATTTAATAAATTACAGTTCTTTTACTCCTTCATTTTTAATTCCAAGAGAAATGCAAATCAAGATTGGAAGATAAAAAGGAGATTGCTAAAAAGGGCATCTGAATATGCTGACAGCATCCTTCTTACCATCTATCAGTCATGAATGGCTGCACAGCTGTAGATGCTGAAGGAGACTCTGGTACCCATGACCTCCTTCTCCCCATTACCACAGCCTGAGGACAAAGCATCTAACTGCATATGTTTTATGGGGGTAGAATGCAACCAGCATACTATTTTGAGAGACACTCAGAAGCTGATGCCTTACTTTTTGTTTCTGAATGCCCCTTTCCATTTCTATCCCAATTAATATATAAGGCCAAGTTGTCACCTGCTCATTTAACCTTGTGTGGCAAAGTCGAAGTCTCCTTTCTTTAATAACTAACAAGAGAGTCCATGAGTTAACAATTTAAAAGGGGGGTGGGGAACAATAACAATAAAGGAAATGGCATAGTTACTTAAATGGTAGAAAGAAAGGAAGGAAGGGAGGGAGGGAGGGAAGGAGGAAGGAAGGGAGGGAGGGAGGAAGGAAGGAAGGAAGGAAGGGAGGGAAGGAGGAAGGAAGGGAGGGAAGGAGGAAGGAAGGGAGGGAGGGAGGAAAAGAGCAAGCAAGCACACTGGCAAAATGTAATCTAGTAAGAACTGGCCAAAGGTGTATTTCAGCAGGATGAGAAATGTGAGGGACCTGGAAAAAGGGAGATGTTAACATCTACTGGAGGGGGTAAAATTCTAACACTTCTTTCTACTTGGCTTTAAGATCTTATCCCAAGAGAGTGAAGTTTTTGTTCCAGGAGCTGAGTGGTCAAGATCCCCTCAGGTAGAGTTTACAAGGGAAATGCCTCTTCACTCTCCTCAAATTTGTGATGATTTGTTTCCATGACTATCCCAGGCTAAGAAAGTAAGAAAGAATAGAACTTGAGCACTAGGGGTCTCCAATTTCCCCCCTTCCCAAAGTGATGCTTCCTACACCATTTCTTGTCTTAGGCAGAGAAATCACATAGAATTATTAAGTTCCAGTAGCAGCAATGGGGAGAGGATTCGAGAGTTCAACCACTGCCCCATAAAATGTATGCAGTTTCCACTTCAGCACAGCACTGTAGGACACCATAGTGTCTCTTGGATGTGAACGGAGGGATTCTTGAAGATCTTGCATAAAGTAAAATTCATGTAACTCAAGAGTAATTTTCCCATAACAATTCTGTATTTGTTCTTCATATAAGAGGTGGTGGTTTAATGCAGCAGTCCCCAACCTTTTTGGTACCAGGGACCAGTTTCGTGGAAGACAATTGTTCCACGGACTGGGGTGGGGGTGGGGCGGGGGGGATGGTTTCGGGATGATTCAAGCTCATTACATTTATTGTGTACTTTATTTCTATTATTATTACATTGTAATATATAATGAAGTAATTATACAACTCACCATAATGCAGAATCAGTGGGAGCCCTGAGCTTGTTTTCCTGCAACTAGATGGTCCCATCTGGAGGTGATGGGAGACAGTGACACATGAACTGTGTTGCTTAAGTCCAGTCTACTCCATAATCTCATTTTGCTTGCTGTCACTGCAGAAAACCCTGCTTCACAAAGATAGGATGTTGGAAATGGAAGCAGGCTTTTCAGTGCTTTTGTGGCAATCTCAGGACATTCTGCCTTGACTTTAATCCAGAACGTATGGAGATTTGAAGTTGTCTCAAACATACTTTTAAGGCCACCATCATTTGAGATCTCAAGCAGTTGATCCTCTTCTAGCACAGACAAAGTCGATTCACCTGGCTTATTCACAAACGGGTCGTGGATCCATTCCTTCCCAGTTCGGGGGTCTTTTGTGGTTGGGAAGTAATGCTCAAACTCTTTTGAAAGCTGAGATAGGTGATCATGCACCAGCTGGGAGAAAGAAGGTCCTGGCTCAGTCTCTTTCAAAATCTCTGCTAATGTTTGAAACATGTCAAAAATCCTAATGTTCACTCATCGGCCCCATAATTCCAGTTTGGCTTTGAATGCAGCCACTTTATCTGCCGACTTGAACACAGTTGTCATTCTCCCCTGAAGTGACAGATTGAGTTCGTTGAGCAGGTTGAATATGTCACACAAGTAAGCAAGTTTTGCAACACATTCTGTGTCACTGAAATGTGCTGCCAGGGGTGACTGTTTTTCTAAAAGAAATCTCTGGAGCAGCTCTCATAACTCAAAAACTCTGGCCAGTGATCTACCTTTAGAAAGCCATTTCACTTCTGTGTATAAGAGAAGACATGTGTGCTCTGTGTCCATCTCCTCACAGAGCTGCGCGAGCAGACGTGAGTTAAGGGCATGTACTTTAATATGGTTGATAATCTTAATTACATCCTGCAAAACAGTTAAGTTCAGGTGACATTTTTTGGCTAGCCAGTATTTCTCTATGGATGACACAGTGCATAGACTCACATTCAGAAGTGACCTCTTTGACCCGAGTAGTGAAATCAAAAAGCCATCCAGTCATGGCAGCCACTCCATCTGTGCATATACCAACACAAAATGACCAGTTCAGTTTTCCTGATATGTAATCATGCAAAGACTTGAATAGTTCTGCAGCTGTGGTGTTGGCTGGCAACAAAAGTTCACATAACATGTCCTCATGCACATCCTCCTGAAAAATATATCGCACAAAAACAAGCATTGTTGCCTTGTTGTCAACATCGGTAGGCTCATCAACCTGGACTGCGTACCACGGTGACTCATTAATCCTCTCTAATAACTGTGCCTCAGTATCCTCTGCTATTTCATCAATTCATCTAGTTATGGTGCTAGCCGAAAGAGGAACACGTGCCACCTTTTGAACTGCAGCCTCTCCTAAAAGTTCATGACAAATATCCTTAGCAGCAGGCAGGATCAACTCTTCATCAATAGTAAAGGGCTTCTTAGCTTTAGCAATGCAGTTAGCCACTAAGGACCATGCTCTCGGTGCAGACACATTTGATGAAGTAGTGGCCTTCAGTAATTGCTTCTGTTCTTCGTGTTCACGTTTCTTTCTTTTGAAAAACTCCAAAGGCTTGTCTTTTAATGCAGGGTGCTTGGTCTCCATGTGACGAAGTAGTTTTGAAGGTTTCTTGGCTTCATTGGAGAGCCGGTCACCACATATTATACAAAGCGGGCTTGGAGAATGTGAATCACCTGTTGCAATGAACCTGTAATTTAAGTAGGACTCTCAGTATTTTCTTTTAAATGCCTCTTTCTTTTTGTTGGCAGTCTTAGAGTCTTCTGCTGTCTCATCATTGGGGCTTTACCCCTCTTCAAAGAAGCTCTCCAGTGATGTTTGTTTTTTACTCATTTTGGCTAGGGTTACCTTGTGGGCTTACCAAAACTGTGACTGAGACAAGTGTACAGTGTGGGAAAGAGGCACGGACGGAAGTGGTAAATAAAATAATGGGTGGGACACGTGTGGACTAAAATACGTGTCGGATTCTGACTTAAAGCCTGCCACCAGATGCAGCTGTACAACTGAAGTACTTCAACTCACTTGCCATTATAAAGCCTGCCACCAGATGCAGCTTAATTGTCACTTGCCCCTCACTGATAGGGGTTTTTTATTTATTTATTTATTTATTTATTTATTTATTTATTTATTTATTTTTGGCTGTGTTGGGTCTTCGTTTCTGTGCGAGGGCTTTCTCTAGTTGTGGCAAGCGGGGGCCACTCTTCATCGCAGTGCGCAGGCCTCTCACTATCGCGGCCTCTCTTGTTGCGGAGCACAGGCTCCAGACGCACAGGCTCAGTAGTTGTGGCTCACGGGCCTAGTTGCTCCGCGGCATGTGGGATCTTCCCAGACCAGGGCACGAACCCGTGTCCCCTGCATTGGCAGGCGGATTCTTAACCACTGTGCCACCAGGGAAGCCCCACTGATAGGGTTTTGATATGAGTCTGCAAGCAATTGATTTATTATGGTCTCTGTGCAAACCTCTCTGCTAATGATAATCTGCATTTGCAGCCGCTCCCCAGTGCTAGCATCACAGCCTCAGCTCCACCTCAGATCATCAGGCATTAGATTCTCATAAGGAGCGAGCAACCTAGATCCCTCGCATGCACAGTTCACAGTAGGGTTCTCACTCCTATGAGAATCTAATGCCGCCGCTGCTCTGACAGGAGGCGGAGCTCAGGCGGTAATGTGAGCGATGGGGAGAGGCTGTAAATACAAATGAAGCTTCGATCGCTTGCCTGCTGCTCACCTCCTGCTGTGCGGCCCAGTTCCTAACAGACCATGAACCGGTACCATGAACCGGTACCGGTCTGTGGCCCGAGGGTTGGGGACCCCTGGTTTAATGCAGAGTTTGTGCATTTAGCTTGAGCAAGACCATCTAGTTCAATCCTTGATCCTTCTCTTAATAATGGAGGGAACTTAAGCAAGTTACTTAACCTCTTTTTGCCTCAGATTCCTCAGCTGTAAAATGAAGATAATAATAATACACAATATCTCACTTGATTCTTCCAGCAGGTAACAATAGTCCCTACTTCATTAAGTTGTTGTGAGGACCAAAGTAGTTACTATGTATAAAGTGGTTAGAAGGGTGTCTGGCAAATGTTAAGTGTATTATAAGTGTTTGCTTATTAATTACCTTTTATTACCAGCTAAAGTGGACCTGCCATGTAGCAAGAGCATAAACATAGTTCATAATTCACTTGGCCCACGTGCTTTGAACTTCTTCGATTCTTGACTTTTATTTTTAATTTAGGAGATTTTAATTATTTCAAAATGAGTGTGTATGTTTAGACTCTATTTTTCTTTTTATATTGCACTATCCTAAAATTGCATAATTTAAATAAGCATAAAATGAATATGTACTATATGGGCTTTAGGTGTGAAAGTACAATAGATTCAGGGTCCACTGATTGTAATTCGAAAGGCAATTACTATTGACCAATATACAAGGGTTCTAGTAATTGTGCAATTTGCAGAGACGTGGATGGACCTAGAGACTGTCATACAGAGTTAAGTCAGAAAAACAAGTATCGTATAATATTGCTTATATGTGGAATCTAGAAAAATGAACAGATGAACTTACTTGTAAAGCAGAAATAGACACAGACGTAGGGAACAGACATATGGATACCGGGGGGAAAAGGGGGGTGGGATGAATTGGGAGATTGGCATTGACATATATACACTACTATGTATAAAACAGATAACTAGTGAGAACCCACTGTATAGCACAGGGAACTCTACTCAGTGCTCTGTGGTGACCTAAATGGGAAGGAAATCCAAAAAAGAGGGCATATATGTATACATATAGCTGATTCACTTTGCTGTACAGCAGAAACTAACACAACATTGTAAAGCAACTATACTCCAATAAAAATTAATAATAAAAAATACGTATACAAGGGTTCTTGTGGGTGTGAAGTGGCTCAGGGTGTGTTCATGACAGGCAGGCAACGAGAGGAAGTAAAAAGATGCCTGTCCAGGTTGACCCCCAAGTAAAACTCATGATGACACTTGTATGCCAGACACTGTTCTACGTCTTTTACATACATTCTTGTATTCAGTTCTTACAATACCCTCATGAGATAAATACTATTAATGCCCACATTTACAGATGTAGAAACTGAGACACAAAAAATTTAAGCAACTTGCCCAAGGTAACCCAGCTGGTAAATGGTAGTGTTGGGATTTAAACCTAAATATCCTACTCCCAAAACCCAGGTGTAATTATCTCACTACATACACCTCAAAAAATTGTGATGTACAAAGTCTGCTTAGATTCTTCCACGTTTTTCTCTTTAGGACCTTTTTATTTCTTAAATACAGCCCTATCCACAACTGTAATGGGCACAGGTATGCTTATGGTAAACACTTTAGAAAATACAGAAAAATAGAAAGCAAAAAGATTCAAGTAATAATATCACCCAAAAATGACCACTGTTAAAATTTTGTGTTTCCTTCTAGACTTTTTTCTAAGTACATGGTTTTGTTCTATGTTTGTTTTACATAGTTGTGATCACATGATATATACAATTTTCATCTTCCGGTTTTCCCTCATACTATGACATGTGCCATCCTATGCTATTAGAAATTTCATAAACTTCTTTTATAGACGCTGCATAATGTACAGTTGCATGGCAGTTCCATAATATATTTACCACTCTTCACGTTGAACATCTGAGTATTTCCAGCTTTTTTACTGTGGGATGGATGTCTTGGACACGTTGGTGTCCCTCTAGCTTTCCTTCTCTCAAAATTTATTTTTTGGAAAGGAGCTGATAAACTCATTCATACTAAAGTGTACATGGTTCATAAAACTTATTTTCTCTTCAAGGACACTTCTGTCAATTTAAGCCAAAGGAATGGAGCTCTAATTGTGAGAGGTTAGTCACCAGAAAATCTAGCTGGGAGATTCCCCCACCCTCCCCAATCAGAGGAGACTCTACAATAGCAAAAAGGTGCAGGGCTGACTTAACGTTAGGAAAGCTGATGAGAAGGCAGACTGGAGCTGCAGAGGTGGTGGCGTGGTAAAAGGGAAGGAAAAAGTTTTGTATAAGCGAGGGTGAAAAAACTGGGTAGAAGAATGGAAGAGAATTAGAAAATTCACTTAGCTGCACTTACCTAGTTTCTCCACCTCTCCTGTGTTGGCCTTTCCAAAGCATCTGGCCTTAGGGATGGGCCCGCCCACCTTCTCCTCAGAACGGCTCCGTCGGGTTCTCAGTCCCAATTATTCTGCCAAGTCTCACAGCTTTGGGGCCTTGGGCGGCCACAGAGCCAGTCGCAAGGAGCAGCAGTGAAGTTCTAAGAGGGCCCATTCCAAGCCCTGGGTCCACAGACCATCCTGTGGGAGCGTCACCTCCCTCGGCTTGAGGAGAAGAGTTAATAATACCTATGGGGGCAGGGGAGTTAGAGGCCTCGTGTGAAAGTTCACAAAGTCCTGTCCTGCTCACTCCCCCCAGCACTCTTTTTTTTCCCCTCCTCCTAGACGCTTCTAGGAGGCTTTCCAGGCTGCTGGCCAATCCGAGGCTGCAATGGAGAAGCAAATGGGACCCAGGACAGAACTCAGTTGCCCCCGACTCTCCCCACTGCGGTGCTGCACTGGCAGTGGCTGGTATGGAGAAAGAGGAGGCGTGCGGGTGTGCCGAATTAAGTCCAAACCAAAGGGGCCAGCGACTCCGCCCCTCTGGATTAGGGAGAGGAGGAAACCATAAATCCGAAAACCTAGCCTGACCAATTAAATTTAAAAAAAAAAAAAAAAGCGAAAGGCTCCAGCCTAAGGCTGGGGAGGAGCGCAGCAGTCCCTGAGTAGCCGTCCCCGCTGCAGCCACAGCGTGGGCGCCCTCCCACGCCTGCTCCACCGGGACCCCCGGGCGCACCACGCACGCACGCACGCACCCACCCGCCCCCCTCCCTGGGACGGCCGCTCCTCCCTTTTCCGTCGCTGGTTGGCCGCGGCGCCGCAGAGCGCGGCGGCGGCAGGAGGAGCCGGGCGCGCCCGCCACGCACGGCCACCGAGCTAGCACGGGCTGCAGGCGCGGCGCGCGAGCTCAGGTGGCGACGGAGGCGGCGACGGCGGCGGCGGCAGCGGCCAACGTACACCCTCTCCCCAGCGCGCCCGCATCCCTCCTGCACTGAGCCGCGGAGCCACCGGCGGTCCCCGGGCTCCCCCGGCCCCAGCGCGCACGGCCGAACCCCACGCACAAGAGCGGCCGCCTCTGCTGTGGTTCCGAGCCCGGGCGCCAGCCATGGGAAAGCCGGCGAAGAAGGGACGCGACTGGAAGCGCTTCCTGAGGAATAATTGGTTGCTACTCTCCACCGTGGCTGCGGTGGTGCTAGGTGAGTTGCGTGGCGGGTGGGCGACGCGCGCACCCTCACGCGCTCCCAGCGCCCAGGCCGCGTGCGGGGCGGGCGGGTGCGAGGGTGGGCATGGCGCTGGCGCACCCGGTGCTCGGGTCCCTCGGCTCCCCCTCGGCCTCGGACACCACGCGGGGGCTTACCCTCGAGGGTGTTGATTTCTGCGTGCAAAGAACAAAGCTCCTCCGGGACTCCTGTTTGGGTGTTCCGCGAGCTGCGGGTTCCTGCTTTACCCAGAATGATCAAAGGGGTTTGCAAGGGAGAAAGGGAAGCAAGAGCTCTCGGTTCTTCCCGTTTGGAAGCAAATGTGGTTTAATTTTTTAAATCCTATCTGCTCCCCCCTTTTTTTCCTGAACCATGCGTTGTCCGGACAGAGATTGAGTGTGGATGATGGTTCGCGGTTGGACTGGAAGAGACACCTTAATCTCAGGGGTGGTCCGGTCCCCGGGGGGAGGGAGGAGGTGGATGTTACCGTCGGTCGCTCACCCTGGGCAGTGCCTGGAAAGGTGCCTTCCCACGCGGCGAGCCGCTGCCCGCACGGAGGCACGGAAAACCGGCCAGATTCGTGCTTGAATTCAGGAGTATGCAGTTGTGGCCCCCAGGATGTCAAGGCGAAGAGAGCTATCAGATTTCTCCCTTTCCCCCGTGCAAGTCTACCGAGGTAGCCTCCCTGAGCTTCCTTGCTCTCCACATTGCTTTTCTATTGAAAGTAATTTTTAAGTCATATGTGCTTGTTTTTAAACAAGGTGTGTTTAAGTGATTCATTCCTGAGAAATCACTGGACTAGGTGAATGTCAGATCCATTGCTCAGAGGTATGAGTTGCACCTATTTAGACTCTGAATTTCTGCCAGGTTGTCTGTTTTACACATTGGGCCCTGGGATGCTACTCTTTGGGGCTGGCGCCAAGACTGCCTCCTTTCCTCTAAGAGCTCGCACAGGTGGGGACACCCAGCAGGTGAGGCTCCTTTGAAAACCCCACCTTCCATTTGGAAAGTGGAGCTGGGGAGAGGGTTAGCCTGTACCTCTCCCAGCCTCATGCACCTTTCTCTCCAGCTGCTGCTCCTGAATCTCAGAATATTTGGTGTTGCCTGCTCCCCCTCTTGGTGCCCAAACCCCCGGCCCCCAAAAAAGTCTGTGGAGGTTAATGGATTCCTCAGGGTCGGATTTGCTCCTCCAGATCCTTATGCAAAGTCAAGTCAGGTTTCTAGTAAATAAATAACATCCTGGAATTACCTTAGCAGAGGCCACCTGTGGGAGGAAAAGAGAGAAGTAGAGGAGCAAGTCTTGACTGCTTAACTCTTTTCCCCAAGAAGAGCCACATGCTTTAGGGCATTTGTTTTGGTTGGTTGGTTGGCTGGTTGGTTGGTTGCGTTGGGTCTTCATTGCTATGCGCGGGCTTTCTCTAGTTGCGGCGAGCGGGGGCTACTCTTCATTGTGGTGCGTGGGCTTCTCATTGTGGTGGCTTCTCTTGTTGCAGAGCACGGGCTCTAGGCACGTGAGCTTCATTAGTTGTGGCGCACGGGCTCAGTAGTTGTGGCGCACAGGCTTAGTTGCTCCGTGGCATGTGGGTTCTTCCCGCTCCAGGGCTCGAACCCGTGTCACCTGCATTGGCAGACAGAGTCTTAACCACTGTGCCACCAGGGAAGTCCCGGTTAGGGTGTTTTTAAGGGAAGCGTTATCCTTCCCCATCACGTTTTAAATAACAGATGCCTCAGAGAGAGTGATTTGTTTACCCTGCAGCCAAATAGATGAGATGGCCTTGCTTGTTTTCCTAGTGACAAGATTCCAGAATTAATTGTTAAATCCCTTTTTAAGGATGGTTTTGGGTAGCCTGGCATTTCCCTCACGATCCCCCGTGGACGTGAAATGATCCTGCCTTTTCAGCTGTGGGGTTTTCCAGAGATACTCACCTATTAACCAGGTGTGGCACACCAGTGTTGAGTTTACTGATTCACTGGAGACTGGTTTGGCAAAGATTTTGAAAATTTTTCCCTGGCCTTTGGAACTTGTTGCATAAATATGTCTTCAGGGTCACGGGAGATAACATGTCTGTTTTGTAGACGTGGCCTTTGGTGTCAGATGGGCAATTTCCTCCAGTTTTAATGTGGGTAAGCCCCAGGAGCTTGATTCAGATACTTTGCTCCAGAAAGGAAAAGCACCATATAAAAATCGTAAGCGTTCAACTGAAGTCTTTCAGCACATTTGCAAAAGGAGCAACATCGGGCAGTCCCTGAGCATTTCAGCTCCTGGTCTGAGAAGTCAAGCCTACACCACCCTCAATGTGTCCATCACAAGGCACTTCCTAGAGTCCTCTTTTCCTCATTCTTTGGAGCTTTGGGCTTGAGTGCAAAAATCATACCTCTGTGTAGTCTGTGGGAATTCTGTGCAAGCAGAATCTGTGTGTGAGAATTCTGTGTCCAAGCATTGTGATTCACGTCAGCCAATACTGATCATAGCGTGTATAATGTTGGTAAAGCACTCATGGAACCCTCACCCTGTTCACAACATAAAGCCTGATCTTTCTGTCCAGACAGGTTGTGCTTTATTTCAGTCATTTGAAAAATCTGATTTCCAGGTTATGGATTTTCAGGAAAGGAAATAGCTGTTGTTATTTACAGGACAGAGCTGGCAAGCTTATTCATCCTGAATAATTTTCTTTGGAGCACTAAAGGAAGCAATCATTTACAGATTCAGATTCCATTGTCCAAAATCGAGAACAATTCCTTCATGTTCTTAGTAATAACCCTTGCTCCACCCAGCCTCACGTCTCCTACGCTGGAGCTTTTGTATCTGGCAGTGCTAATTTGAGTCATGGTATAAGCTCTCTTGCTCAGTTTCTACGTGTCTGTGAAGCTCCTGAAGATCGGGGGTCGGGCGGGGAGACGACTGCAGCTCAGTGTTCAGAATGTATTTTGTTATCATGAAACTCATGTGCTCTGGCAGGTCTCAGGCCTGGTGCTGCTGGCCGTCTAATCAGCTCAGCCTTGGAATATACCTGTACAGTAACCAATGCTTAAATCATTCGCTCATTCAACAAATATATATTAGGCACCTACTGTGTGCCAGGGACTGTTCTAGAACCAGGGCACATAACAGTGAACAAAATAAAAACCCCTGTCCTCATGAGACTTATGTTCAAGTGGAGACAAGTAGACAGTAAACCGGAAACATAGGTAAACTACAATGTAGAGTATGTTCGATGGTGAGAGTGCTCTAGAGTAACATAAAGCAGAGAGGGCGCTGGCGGATTGCAGTTTGAAATAGGGAGAATGGGAAGGCCCTGCTGGGAAGGCGAGAACTGAAGTGAGACTGGAAAGAGGTGAAGAAACACAGATATCTGGGGAGATCCTGGTGTGTTTAAGGAAGAGCATGGGGGTGGAGTGAGGAGGTGGGGGGAAGAGGCAGTAGGATGGTGTGAGTTCTTATAAGGACTTTGACTTTTACTGGGAGTTGGGAAACCATTAAAAGGTGTTGAGCAGAGCAGTGACATGGTCTGATTATCTTTTAATCAGCTTTCCCTGGCTGGCTGCTCTCTTGACCACAGACAGCAGAGACAAACGTGGAAGCAGAGAGATCAGTTTAGGAGGCTAGTACAATTAACCTGCTATGTATTTTTTTTTTTTTTTCTTGAAAAAAATGATGTATTTTATAATTGTTCTGTATAAGAAAGTTAGGATCTTATCCTGCTATGTATTTTACTTTTACACTTTTCTAATCTCATTTCCATCATGGCTAGTGAAATCTTAGGAAATGCTTAAAAAAAAATCAATGAAAAAAATATTGCAACTATAAAGTAGGCCTTATTGTTCACCGTTATATGGACGAGGAACCAGACTTGGAACAGTGCAGGACTCGCTCAGGATCACTCAGATAACAACTGGCAATGCCCAGTCTTCCTATACTTTTCCTTCCCTACCTTTGGACTGCTGTCCTCCGTCTTGCTCCCCATCTCCCTGTCATATTTGGTCCTTGCAGACCCTCCTGGGGACCATGGTGGTCTGGCTGTATGCCACATCGGGATAGGGTATGAGGATTCTGTAGTGTGCACTTTGGGCTGTAGTTGCTTCTTTCTCCCCTGAGACTGAGAAGGGACAGCAACATGCCTCCACAGGACTCTCGGAATTGCAGTGTGTGCCCTGGAGGAACACTGCTCCTGTGGGATTTGCCAGGCTGATCAGCCAGACTGGTCTCCACTCTAGGCTCAGAGCCACCCTTACACCTCTGTCCATGAGGCTGCCCTGCTATTGTTTCCACCTTCAAAGCCTGCCCTTTCTACCTTCTAACTAAGTGGCTTGGTGTGACTGGCGCAAAGGGTGTGATTGAGGGACATGGGGGGAGTAAAAGCAAGGCTGCCACGGAGGTCGGCGGCCAGATCCTAGACAGACTGGAATGCCATGCTGATAAGTTCAGACATGCTCCTGAGGACAAAACTGGACAATGACATAGGCAGGACTGTGCTTAGAAAAGATCCTTGAGGCAGATGGCTGTGGAAAATGGATCCAAGAAGGGTGATCTTGCAAGTGGGCAGATCACCCTAGGGGATTACTGTTAAGGTCCAGGCAGAGAGAGAGAGAGATGGGGGCCTCAGCAGAGCAGCAGCAGTGAGAGTGGAAAGGAAAGGACAGCTCTGTGAGGTGTTCAGCAGGTTAACCTGTTGGCTAGGTTTAGTCCTTGGGAGAAAGAGGTGGTGATCTCTAGCAGGAGAGGAAGTCCCAGAGGGGGCAGCAGCTTGGAAAAGAACTATCATGCTCTCCCACTGTACAGAACCAATGTCTACTTGCTTTTTGTTACTGTATAGTTAGAGTGTATTCTAATCTTCTGCCTTCCCCACTGACCCATGAGCCCTTGAGGGAAGGAATTCTGTGTTGCCCCTCTCTATACCCACAGCACCTGTCACAAAGCCTGGTGGGCTCAATACATTTGTTAAATTGTTGTGTCATTTGTGACCCAGAGAGATAGTTAGACGTTATCCTTGTTTATTGAATGAGTAAATGAGCCCAAAGCTAAGCTTGAATTCCACCATACATTCTTCTCTGCCTACTTCAGCCTCCTCTGATCTGCATCAGTAAGACAGATTAACACTTAGTTTACATATACTTATCAAGCATGTTAAACTTCTCTTCTTCAAAACTAGATTATAGACCCCTAGAGGGCAAAAGCATTCTGATTACCCTTAGCAGGCACTAGAAAATGAAAGGAGACCTTAAAGTAATGAGACTGACTCTAAAATGCTATATAAAAAAGTGAATCTTTGTTTCTTGTCAGAAGGAAGAGAGGTTTGGATTAGCTGGAAGATCAAAGAGATTTTATTCATGTGCCAACTCCAATTTATAGGTAGTGGACTGTCTGGCATGATATGTTTGTTGAGAAGGAAAAGTTCTGAAATTGATTACTGATGTCTGCCAAGGGCTTAAGGTTAGGAAATAGTGGCCTGTGTGCTGCATACTTGTTGACCCTGGGTCAGAAAGTCGCTGAAGTTCCTTCTAGGTTTAAAATCCCTTAGCTCTATGCTTGTATAGTCATTCCTCAGTTCATTGCTGGGAGTTAGAGGAAGTCTTCCTTAGGGAACTAAGGAAGGGTTAAGGGTCATTACTAGAGGGTAAAATGACCTTGATGTTGAGTCATTTGTTCTACATCTGTGACTTGGGGTGTTAAAATGTAAATTGTGTCTGGGACTGTTACCAGGGTAATGTTCTATGTCAGCCTTAAATTATTCATCACAACAGTAATGTGAGGTCTAATAAACTTAAGTTGTTTCTATACATGTATATATATCTTGCATGTATCTGCTTAATTAATTACCTTTGAGAAGCGATCCTTTAGCTGACTTGTGCCTAGTTCCACATATTGAAGGATTAGGGAAACAATTTTGGGCTTTGAATGCCTATGCCTGGTGCTTTCAGTTTTGAAACCAAATCAGAACCCACCAGAGTTAGGGAATCACTGAAAAGATTCTGATTTTTGGCTGATCAAACGTAACCCATCTGTCAAAAATTTGAGCAGTGGGCATAAGAAATAAAGGAAGCTTCAAATGACATAAGATGTAGAAAATTATCACATGCCAAACTTGGATTTGGTGGAGCTCATATAGTAGCTCAGATGAGTAAAAACCTTGGGTTGCTCAGACACCGTGTAAATAAATGGGATTAGGAATTAGCTGTTGTAGAGCATATGTGTGCTCATATGAACACTTGCTTATAAAGAGAGAAAGCTTTCCATGTTAATTACTTGGGAGAAATTGTGCTTACCTTTAGCAGAGCTGAGACTGAAAATAGCTGTCCTATATAGGGAGTCAGTGACACGCTGGCCTGCTGCCAGGCAGCTCTGTTCACCTGAGGAACTGCAGATCTCCCCCATGTTGATGTCGCTGGACATCTGGGGTCACATGTACCGTGGGGACTCGAGCACTCTCGAAGAAAATGAGCTCATCTTAGACGGCACTGAGTGGCCCACTTAAATTCCCCCGCAGCAGTGTCTGTTAAAGTAGCAAGTCTTTTCAATGGCCTTTCCTATTTTGAATGTTAACCATACATCTAATAGAAGACAACATTGAAGACAGTTACTATTAAGCCAATAATTCACTTAGGAGCTGTAGTTTAGCACGACAGATAGATTTAGAAGGAGCTGATTCATTATACTTGCTGAGGAAACAGCCCCAAACTGCGACAAAGAGTGCTCTGTTGTAATTAGAATGCTCCACAGTAACACCTCTGTTAATGGAAAGGAAGTGTTTCAGTGACTCACTCATTGCCAGAAATGTTACTACCCTACCTTTGAAAAATATCTACCCACTGCCTGTTCCATTACCAGAAGTAGAATATTTCCTTTCCAGCAAATACTCCTGCACTTTCTGGGATGGGCAGACCTTGTCCCAGCTCACAGACACTTCATGATGTGTGTCCTGGGTGGTTCCTCTCCCAGGCCCAGCCCCAGCTGTGTGAGCTGTGGGCAGTGGTCCCCGCTTTGCCGGGAGAGGAGGGACGCTGTGCCTTGTTCTCCACCACGAGACCCAGACCAGCACTGAGGAAACAAGACCCTCCCACCAATCCTTCCACACTCAGGCTAAGGTCTTTGTTCCCAGGGCCCTTATTGGTCAGAGTCCATAACTGGGTCCACCGGCAGGACAGTTGTCACAGCAGATTTTCCTGTGTCCAGGAAGGGTCCTGATACCAGCATCATGTGACTCTGCTAGGTCTGCATATTGAAGCAAAGTGGTGGCCTTTGGGACTGGAACTTCTATTCAGAAGTGACCTCAGTGGGGGTCTGCACTGTGTGTTAATTTTTACAGCTGCATTGAGACAACTATGCTCTCAGGGGGTTAAAACTGTACTTAATTACTTGACTAAGGAGGAAACCCTTAGAGGAGAATGCTTAAATGAGATTATAAAATTAAATTATTTTTCTACCACTGTTCTGTTGCTTGGGAGTTATCTGGTTACTTATAATTCAGTAAAGAATTAAGTCAACAAAAAAATGCACCATCACCAGAAATGCCTAACCACAAAAAGCCTAATCTCCAAGCCTCTAAGCATTACTGGAAAATAAACTGATTCTCTTCTATTTCTGTGGCTATTTCATATACTTAATTGTTTTCTGAGCCACTTAACCACTTTACAAGTTTCGTATAAAATTTCCCAAATTATGAGACAATGAGGGAGACACATTTTCTCCTTTGAAAATTTCTCTTTCTGTGGGTAACCAAGCCTAGCCTAATAGGTAATATTTATTGAGGGCTTATTATGACTTTTATGCACATTATTTCCCATTTGAGCCTCAGCACAATGAGGTAAGAAGTGTACTTTTTTTTACAGAAAAGGAGACTGAAACTTACAAGGCTTAAGTCACGTGAGGTCACAGTCAGAGCTGGGATTTGCACCCAGGACTGTCTGACTCCAAAACTGCAGTTCTTAACTATTAAGCAAGGCTACTTCCTAATGAACCTTGATACACCTAATTGATAGTTCAGAGCATTCTTGCAGACTTCTCTCTTGTACAGTAGCTAAATAAAGCCTAGTAGCCTCCTTCTTACTCCATCCCTTGTCTGTCTCTTGGCTTTTCTTTATCATGTCCTTCAACCTGAGGCATTCTACAGTATTTAGTCCTTTCCCTATTCATCTCCCACATAAACCTTCTATTTGAACTTATTCTAGTTGAGCTTGTCTAAGAGTTGCTTTCCCAGGATGTGTCATACTCTCCTGCCCTACTGCTTTTGCTCATGTGTTTCACCTACTGTTATCCTACCCATCCTTGATGGTGGATCTAATTTTCACTTTTATCATATAGACTTCTCTGACTGCCAGTCAGAGATGATTTCCCTTCTCTGTGCTCGTATAACCCTTAATTTATTTTCCCAAATTGTACTGCATTTGAACCACTACTCCTAATCCTGCCCTGTGGCAGACATCACTAATTGATTATAGCACTCTTTACCTTGGAGCTTTGCTATGACCTCAGAATCCTCAAAACTCTTCTCTAGGCAACTACTGTTAATCAAAGGGAACTGGCATGTAAGACGAAAAGTATTGTCCATTGCTGGGAAAATCTATTCATTTCACAATTAATTTAAATTGAACAAGTATTGATGTTAACTGGCAAGAGCTGCAGAGTTGAAGTCTGTGTTTTGTCTTAGTCTGTCAGAGGCAATATGTGCACAGAAATCAATAATATGAGCTTAAGTGTTGTAAATGCTGCAGGAAAGCTACAACACGCCTTGGGCCTTCAAAGGAGAGGGGGAATTGAGAAACAGGTGGAATTGCGAATTGGAGGAGGCCAGGAATGGCCTTGAGCAGGTGTGGTAGGATTTCTGGGCTTGAAGATTAGAAAGATGACAAACCCAGGTAGAGATAATGATATGAGTACAGGGGTCTTTATCTTGTGTCCAATTTCAGTATTGTATGAAACTATTTAATATATGTATTGTTATGTTTTTACAGCTTCTCTTTCTTATCTCAGTGTCCTGAGGGTTGAAAAAAAAAAAAAGTGCTGTCTTATATGGGTCTGTCACACTCATAGCATCTAACCTGCTTCATAAGAGATGCTCCCAAATATTTTTGACTGATTATAGAACCTTCTTCACTGAAGAAGAGGTCAATCCTTGATGAGCCTATCCCACTGATCCCCTAGTTACCCAGTAAGTTGCATGGGTTTTTGAGTGAAGACCCTGAGGAACTCTTATCCAAGCTGGAGTCATCTGAAATGTACTTTGCTCCTAGTTTGGGGGCCCCAGAAGAAGAGCAAGCCTAGTCACTAACGGTTCTGAAGCCCTTTTAGTGTGAGCTCAGCATGACCCTGGAGCTCTCAGAATGGAGAGCATCTTTCTACCCTGAGGAAGATCTGACCTTCTCAGGAAACCAGCACAGGAATGAGCCTGATCTCCAGAGAGTTCTTTGGACTAATTAGACTAACTAATAGTTCCATACAATACTGAAACTGGACAGAATTAGAGAGATTGGGAGATCCATCTGGCTTCCCAAAGTTGGGCCATGGCGTGGAGCTGAATCACCCTTGGTTGGTAGAGTCTTTTTGAATGTGGTATTTAGCAACTCCTATGTCTTTCAGTGAATTTTTTTCTAGGTTTTCCCCCTCCACGCATCATTTCACATCCCTGTCCAAATTCTGCCCATTTCTGTCCCTGTCTGGAGATTATTTCTATGATAAGAGATTAATTAGCCTGTCTGTGCTGCTTGTTCCAGTAGACCTTGAGCTTAAACAGCTTGGACAAACACTAGACTTGGTTGTTAAAGATTCTGAAGATGAGTTTTTACTTTTTTTATTAGCAAAAGTTAATTGTCAACCAGGAGACATAACAGGTTTGCTCCATTTCTGCTTCCACTTCATTGATTTCTTTCTCACACCTAGAGAATTTCCTGAGGTTTCATCACATGGGAGAGATTCTGAGTTCCACAGAGTAACAGAGGTTGAGCTCTTGTTGCCAGTGCAGAAGCCACAGACCCCGAGAAACATGCCCAGGTCTCCTCTGTAAGTGGTTTGCCATTTGCATTAAATATAAGTATTTACCAGTAATCTCTAACTAGCTTGTTTATTTTGAAAAAAAAAATTAGAAGTTTACATCTACTGTTGTTTAAGCGGAAATGATTGGGTAAGGTTTGGCTGCATTGGGTCTTCGTTGCTGTGCGCGGGCTTTTTCTAGTTGTGGCAAGCGGGAGCTACTCTTCGTTGTGGTGCATGAGCTTCTCATTGCGGTGGCTTCTCTTGTTGCAGAGCATGGGCTCTAGGTGCGCGGGCTTCAGTAGTTGTGGCGCACGGGCTTAATTGCTCCGCGGCATGTGGGATCTTCCTGGACCAGGGCTTGAACCCGTGTCCCCTGAATTGGCAGTTGGATTCTCAACCCCTGTGCCACCAGGGAAGCCCCCTTGGCTGCTTTTTAAATAGCAAGTAAGTAACCATAGAAGACTGGATTTATTGAATCCAAGATCAAGATCCTGAAGTTCCTGAGGCCGTGCTCATCGCTGAGTTTTTAAAGGCTTTGTGAATCCTGCTCAGGGCTCTGTGTTCTAGGGGAAAGTGTTGGTAGATCACAGTGAATGAGGTTTGCAGCTGTGACTTTTTGCTTAGATTCTCTCTCTTTCTCCCCTTTTACAGCCTCTCCCCATGCCCTGGAACATCTGTTCATGAGGGCAATACTGAGAAAGGAGGCTGAAGATCCTCACAAACGTAAAACATTCCAAGATTCCAAGAATAAACAAAATCCTCTAGTATTACTGTGAAAAGATTATACTCACCATGTTTGATTTTTTTTTTCTTTTTTTGGTCTCTGCCAGTCATCTTAAATGCATTATACTTATTTCTAGACCTTAAATCTAATCCATTGTTGTTATCAAATGAGCTAATACATGTGGAGGTACTTTATAAAACTATAGTGTCTTGTGTTTGTTTCCCAGAAACAAACAAAAAAGGGAGCCATGCAAATTGTAAAACTTGAGTCCTGGTTACAATGTTATTCCTTGAAGACACTAATATACAATGTTATCTTTGTGTGTTTTCTAGGGCCCTACTCTCTTCCCTGTGAAAAGGCATCTGGGCCCTTTGTAGCTATATGACATGTTTAATATTCTATACATGAGTGTTCTTTCCTTTCAGAAGTAATAAACAAGCTGGTCTGTCTTTGCCTTTTTTCTTTCAGTTAGGATTAAGAGAAGCATCTGAGGTATTTAGAGACAGAAATCCCTGACCCAAACTTTCAACACTGGGTACCACTTTCATTTTAATTTAGGAAAGACTATATACAATTCTTCAAATACACCTTAACTCATTTGAAGATGAAAGTAAATATTTCTGCAGTCCTTCTGGGAGTGGGGAAGGAGAGGTCAGAGTTAAGGCTCCATAGAAGTTAGGAGAAGAGAGGAATAAACAGTTGGCAGGCAGGAACATGGTAAGAATAAGCAGGTGACACAGTTTTGAGGCAGAGGTGAGGAATGGGCTGAGAAATTTGGGGAGTCCCAGTTACTTAGACTTAGCACTCTGGATGCAGGGTTCATCAAGATGAGAATTCCAGGCTTGTGACAGGTCTAGAAAATCCAGGATGACTGGCTCCCTTCTTTCTCACAGAGGTCCATCTCTTTCCTGCTCTCAAATTGCTCCTGACTCAACCCCACGGTGGGGTAGATGGTCATATTTCTTTTACACATGGAAAGAAGCCTTCCTGAGATTGTGTAATGAACCAAGAAGGTGTTTATGGGAGTTGTAAAACTGGTTACTGTAAAGAGGTAGGGTTCCCGGATAATCTGGTGTTAAACCTGAGGAAAAGGTGTGTCGTTCAAGCAAAGGATTCCAGGGCCTCTCCAAACTGTGTACGTCTGAGTGAGGAGACCTGTCATTCCTTCAGGGACTTGGAGACCAAATATTTGCCTGGGTACCAAGGAGGGGAAAGAGTGGAGTATGACCACAAGGTAGATGAAGATCTTTCACAGGAATGTATAAAATAAGCTGATAGGTAGAATGACCCATGAGTTTAGCAGATGCGAACCATTTTAAGAGGAAAAAAAAAAAGTAGAATAAAGAAAGTCGACCACAGGTAGGAAACGGGAGATTTTAGAATCCACAAGTCAAGTCATAGATAGGTATCTCAGGAAATAACCCAAACACACGTATGTGGGACTGACCCATCTTTAGGGGGGTAGGGACAGTCTGGTTGTTCCTAGCTTAGAACGAGCTGGACCTCTAAGCCAGTTGAATGCTTGCTGTAGGGACTGGATTCCTGTGGGTTGGTCCTATAACCAACCTTATCCTTACTTGAACCCAAGGGACTCTTTGGACTCCAGGGGCTCCAGAAGCCTGGGAGAAGTCCCAAGGTGTAGGAACCAGGCATCTAACTTCTCATGGGTGCATTACTATAGCCATTGTCCATTACTGGAGAGGCCATATTTATGATGCCTCTCTGGGTTTGATGGCCCTGGGACAACGTGGCAGAATTTATACCCACATTCCTATAGCCCAGTTTTCACACTCTGCTAATGGTACCCTATCTCAGCTATTTTCTCCTGCCTTTTGTAATCAGATTTGATGAGTAATGAATAGAAAATGCAGTGGTTTCCTGGGCATATGCATTAAATAGCAATTATTATGCATTCCTGGTTCACTTCAATGCAGCAGGTATTGGCCAAACATCCGTGGAGTGTCAGGCACTGGTGCCTGGGACATTGGGGGGTACAAAAGTGAGCATTCAATGCTTATGCCTCGGGAACTTGCGATGGAGGGAGGGGCTGAGATAGAGGTCTTTTAGAGGGGACAGTAGATGCAGATGAAGCTCTGAAGGACCCAGAGAAGAGACTCATCCCACCTGGGGAGAGACCCTGGGGAAGGCTTTCTGGAGGAGGTGACTCTGTTTTGAGGGGTGAGTAGCACTTCACTAGGCAAAGATAGTGGCAAAGGGTTTTCCTTGGAGGGGGATCTGCGAACAAGCGCACAAAAACAAGGAGCATCTTTAAGAAACAGCAAGGAGTTTATTGTGACCGGACATGATAAGATCAATGATGATGAAGATGTGAGGGCCTATATCAGCTAGGGACCTGGCAGAAAACAGATGATCCACTCACTCAAAGGTATTTAACTGAACAGACTGTAATCAAGGGACTACTTACAGAGTTAGGTGGGGTTAAGGGATGGTGAGGCACCCAGGGCTAGTAACTGTGGGAAGTTGTTAACTCCCCTATGCCAGAATGGGCAAGGGAAGGGGGGACAGTGTTATCACAGCCCACTGGGGACTGGGCTGCGACAGAGCAGCTGCTTGATAGGACCTGTATGGCCACAGAGGAACATAGCCACTGCCAGAACCATGGCAGGACAGGGAAGGAATGAAGACAACATATACCCCAACTTTTCTCTCTCTGTCTTAAGATCCACAGCTAGTGCTTCTCCTTGGCTAAACCCAGCTAAAGCCAGAGGGCAAGGAACCCCAGGTTACACAATTGGTAGAGAGATCAGTCTCCCGGGACACAAAGCGGGGCGAGAAAGGACAGAAGGTAAATCTAAAGGGCAAAGGGAGAATAACGGGCACACAGCCACATGGCATTGAATGCCATGCTAAGAGGTTTTCTTGTGACACCATTATCAAGGTCTACGAATGATGGTAGAGAAGTTAGTCTGATGGTGTCTGGTAATACTGGAGCCCTCTGCTATGGGCATTTTGAGAAGTAAGTGGTATAATGACTCCTGTATCGTCTGTAACCGTCTACCAGCATGACCATTCTCCTGCCTTGCCCTATCCCACAGGCCCATCCGCATGGCTTCCACAACTAGAAGGCCTTGCCCTCACATCAACCAGCTTTTCTTTCATGCAGAGAGGGCCAGTGTGGTTGATTGAGGGGGCACCCAGAATATCAGTGACACTTTCACTCTCCCCACTCTTCTAATTGGAAGTGACAGAAAATCCAGGTTGAACAGGCTTAAGCCAGAAATGTGGGGGGTCGGCATAGAATTTATGGCTCAGATAATTTAAGAGCTCAGAAGTGGTGAGTGGTTTCAAGTACAGCTGAATTCACGGGTTCAAAAATATCATTCTGTCCTATTCTCTCTTTACATATAGTCTCTGCACTCTTGTGTTATTTTCACTCTCAGGTAAGACACTCCCGCTGGTGGTAAGATAAGCTGCCAGCACAGTTCAAGGTTTCCATTTCCCTGCTTCATACCCAGCAGAAAAGAGAAAGTTTCTCTCTGTTCAAACAGGACTATGGGGCCTTGGCCTGTGTTTCACTCAGTCCTAATTGGGTCATATGACCATTCCATAATCAGTCTTGGGACTAAGGAAACAAGATTATCTGATGGGCCAGGCTAAAGTCACTCCTTCATCCCACCCTCTTCCCCTAACTTCTATAGCTTGAGCTGGACCTGAAACAGATTGAGAGTTGGGAGATATGCTATTAACAGCAGAGACAATGGACATTGGGTAGCAATTACAACAAATGTTTTGCCTTTTATCTGTTGTGCTCCTGAACTATTCCCTGAATGCAGTCGGTGTATACTCATTGCTAAGCTTTATTGAATTCATAGCATTGCAGAAACATTTGAAGTTGTTTAGATAATAACCACGTACTTTGAAAATAATTAAGACAGAAACTATTTTAAAGCCTGAGGGAGGGGAAGGAAAATTAAGCAAGGACCACAATTGAATTTTTGCTTTAAACTCTTAAGAATTAAAAAAAAAAAAAAACCCCGAACCCCAAAAACCCAACCTAGTGCTACTGTTAATGATGAAAGTCTGAATGGTTTCCCCTTAAAATCAGGAATAATGCAAGGATGTCCACCCTTACCACTTCTATTCAGTATCTCACTGGAAGCCTGATCCAGTGCAATACAGCAAGAAAAAGAAATAATGAACATAGATTGGAGAGAAATAAAACTTACCCTGTTCACAGATGGCATGATTTTCTACATAGAAAATCCCAAGGAATCTACAGAATAACTCCTAAAACTGGTAAGTGATTTAGCAAGGTTGCAGATACAAGATTAATTCCCAAAAAAGCATTTGTTATTTCTATATACTAACAATGTATGATTGGAAATGGAAAATTTTAAATATTATTTAAAATAGCTCCAAAAAGTAAAAGATCAGGTATATATCTAACAAGATGTATGAATAGGATCTATAGTTGAAAATTACAGAACACTGATGAAAGAAATTCTAGACCTAAGTAAACAGTCATACCTGTTCATAGATTGGAAGATACATCATAATGATGATGTCAGTTCTTCTCAAATTGGCTTATAGTTTTAATGCAATTCTAGTCAAAATCCTGGAAGTATTTTTTGTAGATGTATCAGACAAACTGATTCTAAACTTTATATGGAAAGGCAAAGGAATAACAAACAATTTGGAAAAAGAAGAAGAAAGTTGGAAGAATCACAGATGACAGTAATCAAGACTTTGTAGTACTGGTGAAGGGATAGGCACATAAGTCAATAAAATAGAATAGAGATTCCAGAAGTAGACCTATATGAATGTGCCCAATTGATTTTTGACAAAGATGCAAAAGCCATTCAAAGAAGAAAGTAAAGTCTTTTCAGCAAATGGTATTGGAACAGCTAGACATTCATATGCAAAAAAGAAAAAAGAAAAAAAAAGAACCTCTACCTAAACATCATATTTTATACAAAATTAACTCAAAACGGATCATAGATCTAAAAGAAGAGTAAAAAAGAAAATTTTCAGAGTCTTTGTGACCTAGAGTTAGGCAAAGAGTTCTTAGATATTATGACCAAATAGAATTTATAAAAGAAAAAATTGATAAATTGGACTTTATAAAAAAAAAGAACCTTTGTTCTATGAAAGACACTGTTAAGAGAATGAACACAACAAATCATAAAGTTGTACACCTTAAATGTATGCAATTTTTAATTGTCAGTTCTATTTCGATAAAGCTGGGTGGGGGGAAAGAGACTGAAGAATCTTACATACTAGGAAAAAATAATTGCAGATCACATATCCAACACATCTGAACTTGTATCCAGAACATAATAAGAACTTTCAAAACTCAATAGTGAGAAAACAAATAATCCAACTTTAAAAAGTCACTTCACCAAAGAGGCTGTCAAGTAAACACACAAAAAGATGTTCAGCATTATTAGCCATTAGGGAAATGTAGATTAAAACCACAATGAGACAAGGAAAAATTTTTTTTTCTGTTTATTTAATTTTGTATCTATGTGAGATGACGGATGTTCAGTAAACTTCTTGTGGTCGTCATCTCAATGTATGTAAGTCAGATCGCTGTGCTGTGCACCTTAAACTTATATAGTGCTGTATGTCAGTTAAATCTCAATAAAACAAGGATACATTAAGAAAAAACACAAGATGCCACTACATGCCTATTAGAATGGCTAAAATAAAAAATACAGTACTGAGTGCTGATGAAGATGTGGAGCAACTGGTCCCTTAAACCTTGCTGGTGGAGATGTAAAATGGTACAAGCACTCTAAAAAACAGTTTGGCAGTTTCTTAGAAGTTAAATATACACTTACCATATGATCCAGCAGTCCTACTTCTGGGTATATACCCTAGAAAGAGAAAAACTTATGTTCACAGAAAAACTTATACACAAATGTTTATAGCAGCTCTATTCATAATCACCCAAAACAGGAAGCAACCCAGATGTCCTTCAGTGAATGAAAAAATAAATACTGTCCACCTCTAAGATGTGATCCATTCATCAAGAAGAAGGAACATATTATTGATATGCACAAAACATGGATGAATCTCAAGGGCATTATACTCAGTGAAAGTAACCAGTATTAAAAGGCTACATAGAGTATGACTCTATGTACAAGACATTCTCAAAAAGAAAAAAAACATAGTGATGGAGAACAAATCAGAGGTTGCCAGAGGTTAGGGACAGGGGGTGTGTGTGTGTGTGTGTGTGTGTGTGTGTATCACTGTAAAGGTATAGCATGAGGGAGTTCTTTGGGGTGATAGAACTATTCTCTGTCCATATCCTAATTTTGACGGTGGTTGTAAGAATTTTAACACATGTTAAAAATCATAGGACTGTGCACTAAAGTTCCGTTTTACTGTATGATAAATACACTTAAACATACACACCTTAAGAGTCTGGCTGGTACAGACAGGCCCAGTGTTTCAGGAGGTGTTCTGTGTTTAAATGGTGTGAGGAATTCCTTCTTTCTGGTGTCTTTTCATTCCTGTGAAGAGCGAAGCCTCCAGTGGACTGATGCTGTCCTCCTACGGAGGATATCTGATCTAATTGTTTTTGGTATTTTGGGGCGTGGAAGATAAGGGATCTTCTTAATTCCACATCTGCAGGGCCAGCCAGGGCCTGCCTTGTTACCTGGACACAGGTCACATGGAGGAGGTTGGGAAGGCTTTCCAAACACCCTTGAGCTGAGGTTTTTGTTGTTTTTTTTCTTAATAAATTTATTTATTTATTTATTTTTGGCTGCGTTAGGTCTTTGTTGCGTGAGGGCTTTCTCTAGTTACTGCGAGTGGGGGCCGCTCTTCGTTGCGGTGCGCGGGCTTCTCTGTGGTGGCTTCTCTTGTTGTGGAGCACGAGCTCTAGGCGCGCCAGCTTCAGTAGTTGTGGCACACGGGCTTCAGTAGTTGTGGCTTGCAGGCTCTAGAGCGCAGGCTCAGTAGTCATTGTGCACGGGCTTAGTTGCTCCACGGCATGTGGGATCTTCACAGACCAGGGCTCGAACCTGTGTCCCCTGCATTGGCAGGCAGATTCTTAACCACTGCGCCACCAGGGAAGTCCCTTGAGCTGAGATTTGAAGTTGCTGAAATGGTAAACAAGTAAAGTCGGAAAGCAGAGGGGCCTATGTGCACAGGCTCAGAGACCTGGGCACGGGGGCGGGGCTGGGGGTAGGACGGACCAAGGAGCTTGCATGCCACCCCGTGATGGGAAACCATTGAAAGGGCTTTAAGCAGGAAAGTGACTCAGCCAGATTTGCATCTCGGAAAGATCACTCTGGCTTTGATTTGGAGGATGAATTGGAAGAGACAAGACCAGAAGCAGAGAGAGTGTTAGGAAGTTGATGAAATAGTCTTGGTGAGAAATGAGGCCGACCTGAACCAAGGTGGTGCCAGTGAGGATGGAAGGGAGAGAGACAGATTGGAGAGTTGTTTAGACAGTAGAATCAGCAGAACTTGGTGGCTGTTCGATGTGGGCCTGGGATGGGATGCAGAGTTGTCTAGAATGTCCCCAAAGTGTACCACTTTAGACCCAGACTGCTTCAGTATCTCAGCTGTGTCACTTATTTCCTGTGGACCTTGGACAAGCTACTTTACTTCCTTGTGCCTCAGTCTCTCACCTGAAAATGAAGTCACCTCACAGAGTTGTGAAGATCAGTCAGAGTTAATTATGCTTTGAACAGTACCTGACCATAGTCTACACAGCCCTCAAAAAATGTCTGCAGTGACAACACAATTTAGGAAGATAGGGAACACTTCCAGGTATCTATTTCTTTTTTTAAATTAATAAGCCAATTAATTAATTAATTTGGTTGCGCTGGATCTTAGTTGCGGCAGGGAGCCTCCTTGGTTGTGGAATGCGAACTCTTAATTGTAGCATGCATGTGGGATCTAGTTCCCTGACCAGGGATCGAACCTGGGCCCCTTGCATTGGGAGCTCGGAGTCTTATCCACTGCACCACCAGGGAACTCCCAGGTATCTATTTCTGTGTAACTAATTACTTCCAAAGTTAGTGGATTAAAATAGCAATCATATTATTATCCCTCATCGTTCTGAGAATTATTTGGGCTCAGCTAAACAATTCTCACATGAGGTCGCTTTTGTGATTGCAGGGATATGGTGGCTGGGCTGGAATCAACTGAAGGGCCATCACTCACGTGTTTACTGCCTGGAAGACTCAAACAGCTGTTCTCCCTCTCTATCACTCACTCACTCGCTCTCCCATGTGGTCTCTCCAGCAGGGCAGCTTCAGGGTAGCTGGACTTTTTACATGGTACCTCAGGGCTTCAAAGTGAGTGTCCCAAGAAGAGAAACCATCAAAAGCCACCCCTTTTCTAAGCTAGCCTCAGACTCCATCCATGCAGGCTCATTTCTGCTGTATTTTCTTTATTAAGGCCATTACAAGGCCTACCCAGGTTTAAGGGAAGGGAACAGAGACTCCATCTCCTGATGGGAAGAGTGTCAAATAATGTGTGGACCTATTTTAAAACCACCAGCTGGGCTTCCCTGGTGGCGCAGTGGTTGAGAATCTGCCTGCCAATGCAGGGGACACGGGTTCGAGCCCTGGTCTGGGAAGATCCCACATGCCGCGGAGCAACTGGGCCCGTGAGCCACAACTACTGAGCCTGCGCATCTGGAGCCTGTGCTCCGCAACGAGAGAGGCCGCGATAGTGAGAGGCCCGCGCACCGTGATGAAGAGTGGCCCCCGCTTGCCACAACTAGAGAAAGCCCTCGCACAGAAACGAAGACCCAACACAGCCATAAATAAATAAAAATAAAATAAATTAAAAAAAAAAAAAAAAAAAACCACCAGCTAACCCAGGAGGAAAAGTCAGAAGTCTTCTGGGAGAAGGAAAGATAGGTTTATTTTTAGTATGTTGGGTCCCATGTTGAGCTATATATATCTAGGTAGAGATTGCCTGAAGACCTGGAACTTGGGAGACAGAATGAGGCAGGAGATAGAAGTGGAAACTGAATCTATAAGAGCAGATAGGATCACCCTGTGAGAGTGGACAGACCATGAAGAGGTCAGAATACAAACTCCTTGGGAAACACCAGTATCAGTGTGGAGGGGAATATCCAGAGATGGGGAGATGGAGAGCTTACTCGGCCTGGCTAGGTTCTTGCAGACATCCATCCGGTTTTACTCGTAGGATGTTGCAGTCTGAGAATTCTTTCTCTGGGTCCTGGCATCCTCTTGGCAAAGAGTTATCTTTTCAACCAGAATGGACTCTAGGACCCACGTTGAGCATCCTCTCCCCTTCTCCCACCAGGCTGCTACTGTCAGAATCTCCTGCCCTCCCTGCAAGGCCAGGCAGTGCGTGCAGGAAGTACAGCATTCTGATTGCTTCTGTCCTGTACATTTTCAGTATGGGGCAAGGAATTAGATCCTCCTCCCTCCTTCCAGTCAGGTGTTTTCCCTGAACTGAAAGATTACTTGAGCAAGTTGTTAGGCAAGTCACTTCTCTTCAGCCACCTAAAAATGTTTTTTCTGAATTCAAGCCACGTCCCTGCGACTGGCCTTCAGTTCCAGATCCTTTTAGAGAACCGCTCTGGTACTAGGGCTAGCCTGGTTCCTCTTTTGCGTTGCCACAAGGAAAAAGGAAGTGACTTGCGATTCCGCAAAAGAGCCAGGTTCCAAATCAGATGTGTCTGACTTCAGAGCTGAGCCCTGCACCTCAGGCATCCTTCGAAAGACACCAGTATACACCTACCCTGAATGACCTGAACATTTGGACAGTTGAATAATACACATCAACCAGTTCCTGATAGATTGAGCTCGGGTCTGGTAGGTTTAGTTTGAGCAAGAAAGTGAAATAAGCCAGGGCTTGCGGTGGGGACATGGCAGAGTCAGAATGGCTTCTCTTGACCTCCTTCTTTCTTCTACAGCCTTCTCTCTTTCCCTCTCCTGATGAAGCTCCTTTTCCATCTCCCAGCCCCGTGTGGCTTCACTTTCCTTCCCAAGAACAGCCTCCTAACTACTTATCTCCCTGTTCTAATCCATCCTACATATCTCAGCCCCTACATACCTCAGCCAGCTTTATCTCCAATCCAGGCCCACCCCTATGCAAACATGTTCAGTGGCTGCTCATTATCTCTACTAATAGCTAATCTTGGTATATTACTTTATAGTGTAACACATGGTTTCTCTTTAATCTGCACAATGACCCAGTTATCGGAAGGGACCTACGCTTAGGGAAGTATAAATTCTCCTCCCTGGCATTCTAGGCCTTTCATGGTATGCCCCAACTTAGGTTTCTGTCTCAGTTCTCTAAACCACCCCTCGAGCACCAGCCAAACCACTGGGCAAACACATTCTTGTAACCTCTTCGTGGCAGGAGCTGCACTTTGGGGTCTGACAGACCTGGTCTCAAGGCTGGCCATGTGACCATGGGCAAGTTTTCTAACCTTTCTTGTATGTATTCATTGTGCTACACGATTTTATATAAGGTACTTGAGCATCCTTGGATTTTGGTATATGCGGGGGCTCCTGGAATCAGTCCCCTGTGGTTAAAGTAATGCAGGGACAACTGTAGATTGTAGAATAAAGTCTTGTTAGATTAGATGACGGTAAAGGTGCTTAGGACAGAGGCACTTGATGAGTGCTAGTTTCTTCTTCCCCTGACTCCTCTGTCTTTGGGTGTTTCCCCCACTTTCCTTCTTCCTCAGTAATACCTGCCTTTTGAATTCCTATTCTATTATGGAAGGTGCGTCTGAACCTCTCCTTTTCTTAATCTAGCCTAATGGGAATTTCAAGAAAGCCTTGGATTCCTACAGACTCTGGGGTGGCCTCCTCTGTAGGCTCGCAAGCTCTCCTGACTATCATTACTGTGCGTGTCCTGTCCTGCCTCCTAGAATGTAGGTTCTTGATGGCCGGGGCAGCATCCTCTCTTTGGCCTCTCTTCCCGTGTTGTGTGCAAGAAGTTAGAGAACACTTGCAGGATTCACTCAAGAACATGGGAGGCTGTATGAGGTCATCATGATCATTTCCTGGTCCCTGTGGTGTTTGCTTTCTTTTGAACACAGCGGCTTTCCCTCTTGTGTTTTATCATGTTCCTATACTGTCTTCAGTGGGAAAACCAGAATGAAAGATGACAGCTCAACAGGAAGTTGGCTTGCAGAAGTATTTAGTGTGACCTCACAGAGCTTAACAATTGTCTTTAAGCTTTCATTAACATTTAAAAATTGAGTGGTTTCACACAATGACCCAGATTCTTAGTTTCTCTGTAAAAAATTCAGAAGATGAGGCCACCCTGGACCCTCACTTCCATGTGACACTACTTGGCTGGAGCTGTCAGGACCACCACAGGCCCCGCAGGCCTGGTTCTTGCACTTCTGCCTGGACTTCTGGCCTTGGACATTTACAACCTTTGATGTAAACTGTGAAAAATCATTAAAATATATTTCAACTCTATAATTAAGAATATTTTGTTTTAATTAAGAATTAATTTTGAATTATTTTGTAATTAATTAAGAATGGTGGACTTCCCTGGTGGCTCAGTGGTTAAGAATCCGCCTGGCAATGCAGGCAACATGGGTTCAAGCCCTGGTCGGGGAAGATCCCACATGCCACGGAGCAACTAAGCCCTTGAGCCACAACTACTGAGCCCGCGTGCCACAACTACTGAAGCCCACGCACCTAGAGCCCCTGCTCCGCAACAAGAGAAGCCACCATAATGAGAAGCCTGTGCACCACAACGAAGAGTAGCCCCTGCTCGCTGCAACTAGAGAAAGCCCGCACACAGTAACAAAGACCCAATGCAGCCATTAATTAATTAATTAATTAATTAATTTTAAAAAAGAATGGAGTAGTCCCCCCCCCTTTTTTTTTTTTTAATTTTATTTACTTATTTATTTATTTATGGCTGTGTTGGGTCCTCGTTGCTATGTGCGGGCTTTCTCTAGATGCGGCAAGCAGGGGCTACTCTTCGTTGCGGTGTGCAGGATTCTCATTGTGGTGGCTTCTCTTGTTGTGGAGCACAGGATCTAGGCACGTGGGCTCAGTAGTTGTGGCTCGCGGGCTCTAGAGCACAGGCTCAGTAGTTGTGGCTCGTGGGCTTAGTTGCTCCACGGCATGTGGGATCCTCCTGGACCAGGGCTTGAACCCATGTCCTCTGCATTGGCAGGCGGATTCTTAACCACCGTGCCACCAGGGAAGTCCCCCCCCCTTTTTGATTTTACAGCAGGTGACCAAGTTGCTGTTGCTTCCCAGGGTGGTGAAAAGTTTATTCTTCTATTACATATGTTTTATAAATGTCTTTGTGCTCTCCATCTGCAGACCTCTTTCATTTGTTTAGAATCAATGGTGATAGAGGCCTCAAGCCCCGTTACAACACCAACCACCTGTCGATGCAGTATCTGGCTTCTTTCAGATGGAGGAGCCGTCAGCCCCATTCTGTCTAACAGGGAAAAGAGAAAAATGGCAAATCCCTCTGCTTTCACAGTCACCTTTTAACACTGGTCCCTCTGCTCCCCAGGGAGAAAGACAGAAGCAACAGGGAAGGTCCACCCTCCTTGAAGTGAGAAGGAGGAAGAAGAAAACTCTCTCACTTTACGCTTTAACACATTTAACCCTTACCCCATGTTTCTGAGTCAAGTATGATTCCTTGACTGATGATGAAACTAAGGCACAAAGAGGCAATTGTTTACCGTCTGTCCCAGAGCAAGGAAATAAATGGTGAGCAGAGTTTGGGCCCAGTTGTATCTAACTTATGTCACATTCTTCCTATTCTGTCTGCCTTAGGATCTTCAGCCTTTCCCACCACGTTTCTAAGACTGGTATTTGTATAAGTGTTTATTAGTTGGAAGACAATCAGGAGCTGAGCTGAAATAAACAAAACTTGAGCTTCTGCCTGCTCTAAATAAGAAGTTTCTGTTCAGCCCTCCACTGGGAGTGTGTCTTTAGGCCTCCCGACTTTCCACCATTAATAGCTCTATAATTTGAATGGTCTTCAAGGAAATAGGAACAAAAAAGAACAATAAGATTAAATACATTGTGAAATAAGAATAATACATGACTTTGGTTGAGATCAAAGTGCTTCCTACGTACATTTTCTCATTTGGTTCTCACAATATTTTTGAGGTACCTTTGTTGAAGTAAATACTTCAAGCACTTCAATGAAGCAACCAAAATCAAAGGCATTGACAGCTAAGTATGTGGTAGAAATGGAATTAAAATCTGGATTCGTGACTCCTCTTTGCATTATATGCTCCTGTTTGGTTTTTACTTATACCATAGAGAGTCTAAGTTAATTCTGAAAGCTCTATTCTCATTTGCTGCTGCTATTATCTCTGTTGTTACTCAATCACAGCTAACACTTACTGAGCCTTCCTGCCAGGGGTGGGGCTAAATCATCTGCATTCATTATGCCACTTAACATTGCAAACCACATGATATAGCTACTGTTGTTATGTCTCTTTGATGAAGATACTGCATCTTAACAGGGTTAAGTAGGTTACCTAAGGTCATACAGCTAGTACCTGTTAGAGCAGACTCAACTCCAGATCTGGACGACACCTGGAAGTTTCTGATATGACTTGTATTGGTATCTTCTCCTAGACTGTAAGCCAGATGAGGACCAGGACCACAAGTGTATCCTCCATAGAGCTTAGCAAACTGGTTGTATGCAGCAGGGACTCAAGTCATTAATTAATGACAGCTGACTTTTTTCTAGGTCATTAGTTTGAATTTTCTTCTCCTGCAGGGATTTTCAGGTCATATTGTTCTCAGATTAATCCTGGTTTTCTATTGGTTGTTTTGATTGATTTTTATAACCTATAATTAAAAATTAAGCTCTCAAACATCTCCTTTGTGGGCTATGAACTACAATCTGTAATCACAACTTTTCTTTAAATTGATCATCTTCTTTCTGAGCTGTTAATAAACATGTCTGGCATCACTTGGGTTTTCAAATTGGTATTTCCAGATGGTAAAGCCTTCAGATCTGATAAGCTTATACATATCATACTAAGTGAAAACTTGAACAAAATGCTGCATCTTTGGCAGTCTTTGTGCTATTAGTATGATAAGTAAAAGGAAAAAAAAGAAGTCTCCCTATGGTTTTGTCTTCTCTCCCACCCCATGGAAAAGTCATCCAATTGTCAACCAATCAAAATGTAAATGAATCACATCTAGTGTTACCTGCCTTTCTCTTTTTCAGTTTTTAAAATCAATTTAGTTTGAGAGTATGTGTTTGCTTTTTCTAATTGAGGTAAAATTCATATAACATAAATAAAATTTACCATTTTAAGGTGTACAATTTAGTGGTTTTTATTATATTCACTGTGTTGTTCAGCCATCATCACTGTCTAATTTCAGAACATTTTCAGTCATGCCCCAAAAAAGAAACCTCATACCTATTAGCAGTCAGTCCCTATCCTGGACCCCCATCCTATGGCAGCCACTAATCTACTTTCTGTCTCTCTGGGTTTGCTTATTCTGGACGTTTCATGTGAATGGAATCATATAATATGTGGCCTTTTGTGTTTGGATTCTTTCATTGAGCATAAAGTTTCAAGGTTCATCCATGCTGTGGCATGTATTAGTACTTCATTCTTTTTTGTAGCTGAATACTGTTCCAATGTATGGATACACCACATTTTGTTATCCAATAATAAGTTAATAGACAGTTATTGTTTTTCACTTTTTGGCTATTATGAATAATGTTGCTATGAGCATTTCGTGTACAAGTTGTTGGTGAAGATATGTTTTCAATTCCCTTCAGTATATACCTAGGAGAAGAATTGCCTACATCAATTGTAACACTACCTGGGTCATATGGTAACACTATGTTTAACTTTTTGAGGAACTGTCAAATAGTTTTCCACAGGGGCTGTATCATTTTACATACATGCACATCTTCACCAACATATGTTATTTTTTTTTATTAATTAATTAATTTTTTATTTTTGGCTGTGTTGGGTCTTTGTTGCTGTGCACGGACTTTCTCTAGTTGTGGCGAGTGGGGGCTACTCTTCGTTGCGGTGCATGGGCTTCTTATTGCAGTGGCTTCTCTTGTTGTGGAGCACGGGCTCTAGGTGCGCGGGCTTCAGTAGTTGCAGCATGTGGGCTCAGTAGTTGTGGCTCACAGACTCTAGAGCGCAGGCTCAGTAGTTGTGGCACGCGGGCTTAGTTGCTCCGCAGCATGTGGGATCTTCCCGGACCAGGGCTCGAACCCGTGTCCCCTGCATTGGCAGGTGGATTCTTAACCACTGCATCACCAGGGAAGCCTGTTCACCAACATAGGTTATTTTCTGTTTGTTTTTTATAACCATTCTAATGTGTGTGAGATGGTGTTTCTTTGTGGTTTTGATTTATAGTTCCCTAATGAGGAATGATGTTGAACATCTTTTCACGTGCTTATTGTTCATCTGTATATTTTCTCTGGAGAAAATCCTTTGCCCATTTGTAAAAACTGGGGTTGGGGTTGCCTTTTTATTATTGAGTTGTAAGAGTTCTTTATATATTCTGGGTACTAGATCCTTACCTGATATATGATTTGTATATCTACCTTTCTTTTTTTTTTTTAATTTTTTTTTATTTACTTATTTTTATATTTATGGCTGTGTTGGGTCTTTGTTTCTGTGCGAGGGCTTTCTCCAGTTGTGGCAAGTGGGGGCCACTCTTCATTGCGGTGCGCGGGCCTCTCACTGTCGCGGCCTCTCTTGTTGCGGAGCACAGGCTCCAGACGCGCAGGCTCAGTAATTGTGGCTCACGGGCCCAGTTGCTCCGCGGCATGTGGGATCTTCCGAGACCAGGGCTCGAACCCGTGTCTCCTGCATTGGCAGGCAGATTCTCAACCACTGCGCCAACAGGGAAGCCCTATCTGCCTTTCTTGAGTTGATTACAAAGCAAAGTTTTCAAGAAATTTGTATTTTGTTGCCGTACTGTGAAGCTCTGTGGTCTCTACCAGGCCCTACCTCATTTTTACCTATTAGTATTTGGAAGGTCACCAGAACTTTCACTAAAGAATGGAGATTGGGGTGGGAAGGAAGAACTTTGTTCTCTGCGGGTTTTGCCATTGAGGTCATGCATTAATCCTCCCGCTGCCTTGAGGAAAGCCATGGTCACCATCCCTCGTAATGGAAGGTGCCCTGGAGGCAGAGGATGCAGGTGGGGGCAGAAACTTGAGGGTTTATGGCATTTTTATCCGTGGTGGGATGGAAACATTTCTGCTTCAGAATTGGGTTGTCTTTTTTTTTTTTTTTAACATCTTTATTGGGGTATAATTGCTTTACAATGTTGTGTTAGTTTCTGCTGTATAACAAAGTGAATCAGCTATATGTATACATATATCCCCATATCCCCTCCCTCTTGCATCTCCCTCCCACCCTCCCTATCCCACCCCTCTAGGTGATCACAAAGCACTGAGCTGATCTCCCCTGTGCTATGCAGCTGCTTCCCACTAGCTAGCTATTTTACATTTGGTAATGTATATATGTCCATGCCACTCTCTCACTTCGTCCCAGTTTACCCTTCCCACTTCCTGTGTCCTCAAGTCCATTCTTTCGTCTGTGTCTTTAAGAATTGGGTTGTCTTTTGCTCTTAAAGAAAAATTCTGGGGCAGATGAGCTCCCATCCCCTCATCAGCCATCATTAGGGCACATTTCTTGTAGTCAAGATGAGTTTGCCAGTTTGAGGCGGCTTCATAGGAAGCTTTTCCTCTGAGGTTGAAGAGGGTGGCTAAGTGAGAGACCAGGAGTAAGCGGGAACCGTTGTGTGTCCAGGGCCTCTACGGGAGCAGCCCCACTTGCTCGTGTGTTGTTGGAGCTGGTCCTCACCGCGCGGGCTTGAGGCTGGCGGCAGGGTCCTTCTGCTCTGTTGAGGTGGATGCCACCATTACTGCAAAGTCCTGTGGATGCCCTTGCCAGGCTCATTTACCTCTTTGTTACTCACAGCATGGTCCCGCTGACTGAATCTGCCTTTTAACAAAATCCCCAGGTGAGTGTGTGCACATCAAAGTTGAAGAAGCAGGTATTCAGGTCCCAGTCTCCCTGTTGCTGCTCACCTCATGTGGTTACTCAATCTGTGTGTCTGAACAGTCTTCCTCCTTCTTTCCGGCTTACAGGGTCGGCCTGTGTGATGTTAATGCCAGCTGTACTGACTGCAACTTCCTTTCCTTGCTGGATGAAGAAACATAAGTGGCATTTTCCTGATGTGCTCTCAGACTTGCAAACATTTCCATAGAAATCCTGAAATAGTTCTCTCTTTGTGTTTACTCTTGAGCCTTCCTCATTCTTCTCCTCTTCCTTCTCCCCTGCCTCCCTGTCTTTCCAGAGCTCCTGCTCCCTCCTTGCGTTAGTCCTTTCCCCACCTGGACTCTGGTTCTGCTCAGTTATATCTGTGACTGGCCCTCTTTAGACTGGGAGCTTCTTGAGGGAAGGGGTCTTATGCCATCCATTTTTATATCTTTACTCCCACTGCTGGACCTAACGTCCTTTGGACAGTAAATATTTGCAGAATTTAATTAAGTTATTGAATCGCAATGAAACTGATTTCAGAAGACACCAAAAAAAAAAAAAAATCGAAATGCCTTTTCTTCTGGTGCTTCCAAGATCCTGAGACTTTTATTTCAGTGATGTCAAGTGGTATTGAAATGAACAAACATTCCATTTGGTACATTTAATGGGTCCTTTAGGTGTCATTATTTTAACCCTGACATTTTTTTTCATTTATAGGATAAAAGGAAATATTTCTTTACCAAAGTAAACACAGTAGACTAAGAGAGTAAGTTTGTAAATTTAGTCACACTGAAAATATTTTACATGAATCTCTCTCCTCAACTCCTGACCATGCTTTGAGCTCTGTGACCATGACTCACCTGTGAGAGCCACAACTGTTTTGAGGATTTCATGAGAAACCCTATGAAGAGTGTATTACCTATAATAATAGTTAACATTTATTGTGTATGTACTATATGAGCCAGGTACTGTTTACTCTGAGCACTTTATGTATAGTCTCATTTTTAAATCTCCCAATGACTCTGAGGTTGATATTTTATTATGCCCATTGTTACAGATGGGAAAATAGAGGCACAGGCAGCCGGATCAGTATTTTGCCCAAGATTAAACATCCAGTAAATTCGCCTGAAGTAAAGATTAGTAAACTGGAAGGTAGTGTGAGAAATTCAGTCAAATTCATCACAGAGAGATAACAAGGAGTGTAAAAAGCCCCCAAATCCCCATGTATTTGGATACTGGGAAACATATTTGTAAAGAATGTACAGTTCAAAGAAGAAATCATAATAGAAATTATAAGACATTTAGAACTAAACAACAATGAAAATACTATATAATAATTTATAGGACTCACGCACAGAATTTAGAAGGAAATGCATGTATTGAAAAAAACAAGTGAATGTGCTAAGCAGTCAACTCAAAAAGTTAGAAAAAGAATAGGGTAAACATAAAAAACGAAGGAAATAAATCATTAGATAAGAGCAGAATTTAATGATATAGAAAACAAACACAATAGGGAGTGTGGTATGGAATACTGAACAGCACTTAAAATGGATCACCTGCATTAATATGAATGAATCTCAAAGACGTAATGAAAAAATTTCAAAAAGAAAAGGCAGATTACAAATACATCCAGACTGATACCATGTAAGTCAAATTTTCAAACACATACAAACAGCATTATACATTTTAATGGATAGAGACATACGCAGAAACCTATTAGATCCTCACCAGAATCAGCTTTCTTCCTGAGTCAGACTAAATTCTTAATTGTAGGTAGTAGACAAAAAGGGATAAAAGACTCAATGTAAACAATCATGGCTATTGACAAAACAGTGCAAACCACATTTCCTGTTGATAGTGGACAGATCCATCCTTGATGGATGGAAAATATTTATTATTGCAATAATAACAAAATTGTATTCTTTAACTCCTCTCCCTCAGATTTTCTAGCACTCAGTGCAGTACTGGGCATATAGTTGGATGTCAATAGAAGTTCTTTGTTTTTGCTTTTTCTTGAATTCATATACTACAAAGAATGTGTTTAATGTGACTTCCTTCCCTTGAACCTGAAAACAAACAGTAACTCAAGCCTTTCATCATATTTTATGCTTGTACCCTTTGGTGGTTAGGTAAAGTCAATAACATTCAGCAAAGTTGTCAAGAAATGACATGCCTAACAGTTGGGTGATGGTCAAGAAATATGTCCACCCAAAGTAGTATTATCCAGCATTTTAAAAAGGTGGAGATGTGTAACATGAGGAAATGCCTGTGATATAATGTTAAAGGAGAAATACCAAAAACAAAACAAAAACCTGTACATGCTATAGCATGGATGCACTTTGAAAACTTTATGCTAGTTGAAAGAATCCAGACACAGATGCCACTATTTATCAGTCAGGATTTTCTAGAGAAATAGAATCTCTTTATATACACCTACATGAGATTTATTTTAAAGAATTGGCTCATGTGATGAGTCAAGTCCGAAATCCAAAGGGCAGGCTGGCAGGCTGGAAACTAAGCAGGAGTTGATGCTGCAGTCTTGAGGCAGAATTCCTTCTTCTCCAAGAAACATTAGGTTTTGCTCTTAAGGCCTTCAACTGATTGGATGAGCCACCTAGATGATCAGGGATAATCTCCTTTACTTAAAGTCAACTAATTATGGGTGTTAACCACATCTACAAGACACGTGCACAGCAATACCCAGATTGGTGTTTTATTGATTTCAAAACGCTGTAATTATATAAGCCATTCAGAATTACAAGAGATATGCAAGAGATAATTCACTTTAAGTGTTTAGCACAGTCTGACATATAGTATGTACTCACTGATTGTTAATCTTTGTATTATGATTAACCATAATACTATATGAACAATGAAAACAATTTCACTTTACATATATTTGAGTTGATGAGATTGTGGGTGAATTTTACGACTTTTGATTTCCAGTAGAGCTGTTATAACATTGCTTGTGCAGTAAATATATTTTTAAGGGCTTAAAAATAAAAGCTTTACAGACACAGAGGCATCTGTTTTTTGAGCCTAAGTTCATGTAAAGAGCTTGCACTGGTGAAGCTGCTCAGCTCCAAAGAAAAAGATGAGAAAAAGGGACAGGTATATTTCAGTGGAAGGATAAGATAGAGAAACCATCCTTCCATCTATTGAGTGTATGCACATAGTCATTTGTTAATAACATTATTCATTCCATACTTTTTATTTTCTGGTTATCAACGTTCATCTTAGATTAGCTCCTGAGGGGCTTAATCCAGTGCTTAAAATAGTGCATAGCATGATGGCATGGCTAGATAACTATTTCAGTGATAATAAAAAATATGTTTTCCTTTGCCAATAATTCTTATTTAATCAAAACAAATTCGATCTGTGTACCAGAGAACTGTTCTGGGGCTTTGATTAAAAACCACAGAAGATTGCATTGCCTATTCGGGGTCTTTTGTGTTTCCATACAAATTGTGAAATTTTTTGTTCTAGTTCTATGAAAAATGCCATTGGTAGTTTGATAGTGATTGCATTGAATCTATAGATTGCTTTGGGTAGTGTAGTCATTTTCACAATGTTGATTCTTCCAATCCAAGACCATGGTATATCTCTCCATCTGTTTGTATCATGTTTAATTTCTTTCATCAGTGTCTTATAGTTTTCTGCATACAAGTCTTTTGTCTCCTTAGGTAGGTTTATTCCTAGGTACTTTATTATTTTTGTTGCAATGGTAAATGGGAGTGTTTCCTTAATTTCTCTAGACAAAGCAATCTTGAGAAAGAAAAACGGAGCTGGAGGAATCAGGCTCCCTGACTTCAGACTATACTACAAAGCTACAGTAATCAAGACAGTATGGTACCCGCACAAAACCAGAAATATAGATCAATGGAACAGGATAGAAGCCCAGAGATAAGCCCACACACATATATGGTCACCTATTTTGATAAAGGAGGCAAGAATATACAGTGGAGAAAAGACAGCCTCTTCAATAAGTGGTGCTGGGAAAACTGGACAGCTACATGTAAAAGAATGAAATTAGAACACTCCCTAACATCATACACAAAAATAAACTCAAAATAGATTAAAGACCTAAATGTAAGGCCAGACACTATCAAACTCTTAGAGGAAAACATAGGCGGAACACTCTATGACATAAATCACAGCATGATCCTTTTTTGACCCACCTCCTAGAGAAATGGAAATAAAAACAAAAATAAACAAACGGGAAACTTAAAAGCTTTTGCACAGCAAAGGAAAACATAAACAAGACAAAAAGACAACCCTCAGAATGGGAGAAAATATTTTCAAATGAAGCGACTGACAAAAGATTAATTTCCAAATTTACAAGCAGCTCATGCAGCTCAATATGAAAAAAACAAGCAACCCAATCCAAAAATGGGCAGAAGACCTAAATAGACATTTCTCCAAGAAGATATACAGATTGCCAACCAAACACATGAAAGGATGCTCACATCACTAATCATTAGAGAAATGCAAATCAAAACTACAATGAGGTGTCACCTCACACCCAGTCAGAATGGCCATCATCAAACATCTACAAACAATAAATGCTGGAGAGGGTGTGGAGAAAAGGGAACCCTCTTGCATTGTTGGTAGGAATGTACATTGATACAGCCACTATGGAGAACAGTGTGGAGTTTCCTTAAAAAACTAAAAATTGAACTACCATACGACCCAGCAATCCCACTACTGGGCATATACCCTGAGAAAACCATAATTCAAAAAGAGTCATGTACCACAATGTTCATTGCAGCTCTATTTACAATAGCCAGGACATGGAAGCAACCTAAGTGTCCATCGACAGATGAATGGATAAAGAAGATGTGGCACCTATATACAATAGAATATTACTCAGCCATAAAAAGAAACGGAATTGAGTTATTTGTATGAGGTGGATGGACCTAGAGTCTGTCATACAGAGTGAAGTAAGTCAGAAAGAGAAAAACAAATACCGTATGCTAACACATATATATGGAATCTAAAAAAAAAAAAGGTTCTGAAGAACCTAGGGGCAAGACAGGAATAAAGACGCAGACGTAGAGAATGGACTTGAGGACATGGGGAAGGGGAAGGGGAAGCTGGGACGAAGTGAGAGAGTGGCATTGACATATATACACTACCAAATGTAAAACAGATAGCTAGTGGGAAGCAGCCGCATAGCACAGGGAGATCAGCTCGGTGCTTTGTGACCACCTAGAGGGGTGGGATAGGGAGGGTGGGAGGGAGATGCAAGAGGGAGGAGATATGGGGATATATGTATATGTATAGCGGATTCACTTTGTTATAAAGCAGAAACTAACACACCATTGTAAAGCAATTATACTCCAATAAAGATGTCAAAAAAAACCCAAAAAAGAATATATGGGACAGTCTCCAAGATAGATCATATGTGAGGCGGTAAAACAAGCCTTAATAAATTGAAAAAGATTGAAAAAAAAACACAGAAGACTTTAATCTCTTTTTTGCAAATACCCTAAAACAGGAACACTGCTGTTTTCATAAATTTGAATCAAGTGCAGTTCAGCTACTATCCCCAGGTTTAATTTTTATAACTATTTAAAACACGTGTGCATCAGAACAAAGACTGAGTAGGACCTGGAAAATGGTGAGGGGAAAGGAGTGGATAGGTTGGTGTAATTAATTATTTATGACTTTTGTCTTTTATTTTGATCTCCAGAACTATTTCATGAACAATAATTTTTTATAAACTTTGCAGGAAAAAAAATCACCCCATTACTTCCAAAATAGGGCTACTGGACTGGCAATTGTTGTTTGAGACAACATGGGCATGAAGAGATGACATTCTGTGTATCTTCTCTTTTAAGCTTAAGTTTTTGAACTTGAAGAAGAAATCTGTAGCTGCGGTCTTAATTGTTTTCCTCCCTAGTTTCTCCCTTCCATTTTACCAATATACTTACTTTTCGCAAAAAAACTGGAGAAAGCACGGCGAACTCTCCAGGCACTAATGAGCTTGTTTTATGATCCCATTTTAAAGTCAAGGACACCAAGGCTCAGTGATGCTCACAGCATCTTGGGCCACAGAAGGAACCTTTGAAGACATCTAATTCAACCTTTTTGCCCTACCTCCAATCCCACCACTTGACAACGGGAGAAGTTAAAGTCGTGGCCCAAGTTATGCACCTTGTAAGTGGTGGAACCAGAACTTGAGCCTACTCTTCTAACACCATATTTTTCCCAAGCTGTGTCAGTACCTGCTTGGGATCTTCCTGCCTGTGTGGGGGAAGGCAGCCAAGAATGAATTCCTGGTAATTAAGGGGGCTACAGAGGTCTACGTAACAATTTTCCTTTGGGCTTACTTGTTGGCCCTGCTGAAGACCTCCATAGAGCTTTACCATTCAGGGAGGTTCTTGATCTTCATCTTCCCTAGTTTCTGGGGAGTGGCCCTACCATGTGCGTCTGATCTGTGCACCCCCAGGCAGGCACTTATTCCCAGCAGCCTTTGGCTATGGAGACCTCTCCATGCTCCTTAATCCAGTCCAAGGTTCTGACTCTGGAAAAGGGTAGGGAAGGACTGTGCCCTGTGAAATCCTGACCTCATCTTGGAACCTGGCAAATCTTCCAGTGATTTTTTTTCTTATCTTGCATCTCATTTTTCCAAATGTGTTTGAGACCAAGATAAAGCATACCCATTCACAAGCATAACTCCTGGCTGAGGTCATTCACCAGCTACTTGTTCTTGAGAGTCCCAGGATGACATCTCTGGCCCAGGGGTGAATCTCCCAACTGCTTTCCAGGTTTTGGTTGGCATTTATATTTTCCCTTTTCAGTAAAATAACAAATATCAGAATATAATTGTGGTACTTAACTTCAAGGAACAAGCTTGATAGAAAGCTTTCATTACTAAATACAGTAACCTATTCATTGTGCTTGTCACCTTTGATTGCTTTTAAATGATTCCTTGTGGACTCTTTTATGTCTCCCATCCAAGGCTTCCCTGGTGGCGCAGTGGTTAAGAATCCACCTGCTAATGCAGGAAAATAAAAGTAAGCTAAAGATAAGGTTACTACACACAAATGTATCTTATGTGGTTCATCTATTTGGTCTACTAGTGGGCATGAGAAGTATACCAGAATTTAAATGAAAACTCTAGTATTGTTTATAATTCACATCTCTTTTCATTTGCCCTAGCATTCTTAACAAATAACTCTAAATTTTCACATACTAATTATTTGAATTTGTGAATTAACATATCCAGTGATATCCTCCTTGAATCTTCCTGCCCTCTAGTCATTTTACTCCCAATTAGCATGTCATCCATCAGAGGTTGATGAAGAAAAAAAAGATGTGTGAGTCATCCCAACCCATTTTCTTTCTTGGTTAATGAAAGGTGGTAGGGAGTGAGGGTTCCTGGGGATGGGGCGGGGGGGTAAGCCAATTAGACGTTATTAGAACCATTTGGAAGAGGATAAAGAAGAAATACTTACTGATAGAATTTGTGAATTTTAGTTGTCAAAGTCATCACAAGTGAAGAAGTTCATATTAACATTAAGGCAAGCTTTCAGAGAATGTATGCTTCTTGATATGGAACATTTCCTTGCTATATATAAAACAGATAACCAACAGTGACCTACCATATAGCACAGGGAACTATACTCAATGTCTTGTAATAATCTATAAGGGAAAAGAATCTGAAAAAGAATATATATATATATATGTATATATATATATATATGTGTATAACTGAATCACTGTGCTGTACACCTGAAACTAACACAACATTGTAAATCAACTATACTTCAATTAAAAAAGAGAAGAGTATTACTAAAATTATTATTAAAAGAATATGAGAAAAATACAAACTGATATATAAACTATAAAATATGTAAAATATCTATAGGTAGAATAAAAGTGGTGTGTAAAAACAATAGTTATATTGGGTTGACTAAGATGAACTTTTTTTTCCTTCTCACAGTATTCTTAGATGTTTTGTCATGATAATAAATATAATTGAAGGGGAAGAAAAGAAATGAAAACAAAGCTTTCACACCGAACTATACTTTTTCCAGGTTTGCTGAATAATGTGTACTTGTACTCTTTACCTTTTAAAATGTGATTTGTTTTTTATGTCTAACATTTACAGACTCATGGGAGATCATCAAAATTGTTTTTCTTGCCACTAAAATTTGCACTGGGGGTGGTATTTTTCCATAGAAATTTATACAGAAGAACTCAATATTGTTCCTTTCTTCTTTCCAATTCTTGTTTTTCTTAGGGATTGCCATAGGCGTTTTGGTTCGAGAATACAGCAAGTTCTCTAACCTGGAGAAATTCTACTTTTCCTTTCCTGGAGAAATTCTAATGAGAATGCTGAAACTCATCGTTTTACCATTAATTATATCCAGCATGATTACAGGTACCTTGAGAAAACTGACATTCTCCATGATTATTTAAGGAGCCATCCCATCACCTGAGTTGTTCTTTTCTTATTATGGAAAAAGTCAAAATGCATTTGATGCATCACACACACACACACAAACACACACACACAAAACACCCCTCACTTGGAAAGTGTATATTTGCTTGAGTGAAATATTTCATTATTCACAAAGTGGCATTGCTTTGTGGCATTGCTCTGCCTGTAGCACTGTCCACTGCAGCTCAGATCTTCATTTGACCAGCCGTATAATGTCTTATGAGGAAGGAAAAAAAAAAGGCATATTTGGTCAATGAGATGTCAGCCAGTGTCCTCAGGGAAAATGTGGTTGTCAGTCTTGATCATGTTTTCAGTAGTTTACTCGTTTGTTTCTCAGTTGCATCCCTCCTGCCCCCTACCCTGTCAGCGGCAGCCTGCAGAGTCCTCTGTCCCCTCTTCTCACTCACATCCACTCCTCCACAGAACTCAGAACTTGCTACATACTTGCCTTGGAAATTTGCTCAGGGGACCAGCAGTCACATGCTGTGGGAAAGGTTTAATGATGGCTTGGCACCATATTTTAAAAACCTGGTTTTCTTAAATCTGAACTTGTGATGCAGTTGAATTTGGAAATGATTTTTTCCTTATAGATCATTGTATTGCAGGGTCTCTTTAAAGAACAAGCGCCTTTATGTAGATAGATATTAATTTGGCTTACAAAAATGTCATTTGTCTGGGTATGGTAAGCTTCTCTGTGCATTCTGTAGTTTCGTGTCCTTATCTTCATTCTGGCAGTAGGTAAAATGTGGCAATCACTAGTGTTGCCAGCTTGAAAATCATGGTTTTATACAACCAGGCAATTAGGGTTCTCGACATGGCCTCTTCTAGAACATTTTTCTCTACTGCCACTAAAGAGACCTAGGACTGATCTATGTAGAGTACTGGACATTGGCTGGGGGAAGGGAGGGTGGGTGTCAGTATCTTCTGCATTCAGCAATGCATTGCTTGAGCTGTGGATTTGGCCATTGACCTTTGAAGTGCCAAACTCCAATCAGACTAGAGTCCCTTGGGTGTGGTGTTCTTGGCCTATTACAAACCTAAAGAGAGTATAATTATGTTTTGAAATGACTGGCTTCTTTTAGGCCCTGCAGCCAGAGGGCCCAAATCAGCAGACCAATCATTGTACCATATAATGTTTGTTTATTTGTAGAAGTGATAGTAAGCATTTAAAATTTGGAAGACTTCATGTAAGCATCCAGATTTCTGGCTTCCTCTGAAAAAAAAATAAGATCAGGAAACATTGGAGCCATGTTCCCACACACCAGCAGTGGTTTGGAGCTGAGAAACAGCTACTCTGTTTACTTGGAGCAAATGCATTTGAGGATGCCACAGTCCCCACCACTCCCTATTGCCTAATACCTCATCTACTTCACTCATTTACATTACCTGCCTTCCCCTGTAGACATTGCCGTTACAACCCCTTAGAATTTTCTCCATATTGAAGAGTCTTAATCTCTTCTTAGGCTCCTTTGAGAACATGATGAAAGCTTTGGACTCTTTCCCAAGAAAAGTGTTCACAGTTGTACATATATACTGTATTTTACATGCAATTGCACGAAGTTCATAAACTACTTAGTGATTGATACTTACGTCTATGGAGGAAGGTATGGAAAGTTGATGCAGATTAGACAGCAAATCCAAAACTCATGCCATAAACCAGGTAACAATACATGTATGCATATACTAGTTGTAGGATGTTTGAAAATATATACTGCTCTTGGTATTCAATAACAAGTGAGATTTTTGCAGTCTGACTGTTTTGGGTGCTAGCTCAGCCTTGCAAATAATCTAGGAAAATAATTTGCAACCCTCAGCATTCCATTCACATAGCCTAGCTGCTTTTTGAAGGTGTAGCACAGGTCTGGAAATTTCTACAATTTTCCTTCACCAAATACCCAGCAGTTAAACAGGAGTTAGAAAGCAGAACAACTACCCATTCTTTTGACATAAAGTGATAAAATGATCAAAGATTCAAGGGACACAAACAAAGCAGAATGAAAACGATGACGCTATATTTGTGTTTTAGATTGTCAGATTAAAAGGAAAAAATAATAACAATATGAAGGCGAGGTTTTGGGAAAATTGGCTCATTCATTCACTTTCAGTTACTGTATAATTGGAAAAAACTTTCTGGGGGAAGTTTGGAGCATGTTCTGATCTTTCCATGTAGTACTTCTACTTTGATGAATTTACCGCAAAGAAATAACCAGAGATATGTTCAAAGATTTCGGTACAAGGATGTTCATGGTAACATTTTTTTAATAATGGTGATAAATTATAAGCAGTCTAAATGTATGTTATACCTGTAAGTTAGGATTCTATGCAACTATTAAACACTTTGTTTTGGAAACATATTTAATGAAGGTGGAAATATTCCTAATACAATATAAAGTAGAAGGATAAAACAAATTAAACAACAAGATATTGTGTACAATCCAAATTTTATTAAAATGTATATACATTTTAAGAGTTGGGATCAAAACCAAATGGCTAACAATGATTAGATCCTGATACTAAGAAGAAGTGATTCACTGAGCTTTCTTTACATTTTCAAGGCAAACACACGTTATTTTTGTTTTGTTTTGTATTTTCTTTCTTCCTTCCCTCCCTCCTCCCCTCCCCCCTCCCTCCCCCTCCCTCCCTTCCTCCCTTCCTCCCTTCCTTCTTTCCTTCCTTCCTTCCAGAAGAAGAAAGTAGGATGGATTCTGCCCTGTGCTCCTCCAGCCTTCCCTCTGGTAGTTTCCCTCCCCCTCTCCTCCCAGCTCTGCTCCTGTTCCTGCAGCTCAGCACACACCTTTACCTGGTGTGTGGTCCTTCCCCCAAACCCTGCAGTGGGTCCTCAGCCCTCCCCACCCAGCACAGAACCAGGAGAGTAAAGCAGAAGATGGCTATGGAAAATACACAGGAAGAACAGTTTTCAAGTTTTGAAAGCCTTTATAAATCCAGCAGGTCAAGAGCTTATTTTATACATTTATTAGGACAAAGGAGAATACATGTTGGAAGTGGGGGAGAGTGGAATGAGCGCCCCAAGGATCCATAAATTAGTGGTAGAGACACCGCAAAACTGAGACCTAAGACTAATGATCTGTGCTTATGCATAATCTTGCATAACAAGTAGGAAAAATACCTCTGCCATGAAAGCCTCTGCTGATGTAAAACTACTTACTTTATAGCTATTTTAACGGGAAGAATCTTCATGTGATGATGAGGATCAGACGTCACATTAATCAGGGAAATTTGAATATACACTGGTTATGAGATGGTATCAAGAAATTGTTGATAATTTTGTTAGTGGTGATAATGGCATTTAGTTATGTAAGAAAATGTTCTTTTATCAAAAGTGTGTGGAATTATGTAGGGATGAAATGACAATGTCTGGAATTTGCTTTAAAAAAGAAGGACTTCTCTGGTGGCACAGTGGTTAAGAATCCACCTGCCAATGCAGGGGACATGGGTTTGAGCCCTGGTCCAGGAAGATCCCACATGCCACGGAGCAACTAAGCCCGTGCGCCACAACTACTGCGCCTGTGCTCTAGAGCCCGCGAACCACAACTACTGAGCCTACGTGCCACAACTACTGAAGCCCGTGCATCTAGAGCCTGTGCTCTGCAACAAGAGAAACCACTGCAATGAGAAGCCTGCACACCGCAAAGAAGAGTAGCCCCTGCTCACCACAACTAGAGAAAGCCCGCGCACAGCAACGAAGACCCAATGCAGCTAAAAATAAAAAATAAAATAAAATAAATTAATTAAAAAAAAAAAGAGTAGGCACAATAGACATAATCTCAAGGCATTTTCAGAGGCGGATAGTGTAGGCACTAACAGAATCCTACCCTTAATTTACATCCTGAGGGACACACTCGGGCCATGTGCAGAATATCAGTGCTTAGGCTCTGTTAATGTTAGGGTCTGTAAGCTGTATTTATATCACACCACCAGGGAAATAGCAGGGGAAATGGCTTATGGCCATGCCTGAGAATTGTGGCTCTGGAAAATCCTGGCCCATTCTTATCAGCCAGTGAGTTTAAATTCAGGTCACATTTTCTTTAATATACAAATTATAATGACTGGAGCCTCCAGCACAGGAATGGAACAGCTCCTTGGCTCCTGCTCCAAGAAATTCCCTGAGCATCTTTCCAGAATGCTGTCTTACTCCCCTGATGCAGAAGCTGGAATGACAACCATTTGATCTCACCTCCAGGGGCAAAGGTTTTCCATTACTGGTTTAACACGGCTTGATACAAACAGTATTTATTAAGCAACAGCCAGTATTTATTAAGGCTTAGATATAAACAGTATTTATTAGAATATATGTGTGAGTAGGTTTCCTTTCAAGCAGGGATCTGGAAGCTTTTTTTGTAAAGGGCCAGATAGTGAATATTTTAGGCTTTTGAGCCATACAGTCCCTGCCCAACTATCCAACTGGTTATCACAGAAGGGCAGCAATCAGTAATATGTAAATGATTGGGCCTGGCTGCGTTGCCAATAAAATGTTTATTTACAAAATAATAGGAGAGGGCTTCCCTGGTGGCGCAGTGGTTGAGAATCTGCTTGCCAATGCAGGGGACACGGGTTCGAGCCCTGGTCTGGGAAGATCCCACATGCCGCGGAGCAACTGGGCCCGTGAGCCACAATTACTGAGCCTGCGCGTCTGGAGCCTGTGCTCCGCAACAAGAGAGGCCGCGATAATGAGAGGCCCGCGCACCGCGATGAAGAGTGGCCCCTACTTGCCGCAACTAGAGAAAGCCCTCGCACAGAAACGAAGACCCAACACAGCCATAAATAAATAAATAAATAAATAAACCTAAAGTTTAAAAAACAAAACAAACAAACAAACAAAAAAATAATAATAGGAGACCAGCTGGCAGCTGACCTCTGGCGAGATAAATTTAAGACTAGATTCTAACTCTCAAGATACAGTCTAATTGAGATGGAATCTGAGTGACAAACCAACACACCAAGCAAATACTACTCATAAGAAGTGAAGAGACACAAGAATGAAGGATAGAGCAGATAAAGTGAAGTCTCAAGGTATTTGGAGACCCCTATTTTTATTTTTATTTTTGTTTAATATTTTTTAAAATTTATTTTATTTTTGTCTGCGTTGGGTCTTTGTTGCTGCGCACGGGCTTTCTCTAGTTGCGGCGAGCGGGGGCTACTCTTTGTTGCGGTGCGCAGGCTTCTCATTGTGGTGGCTTCTCTTGTTGCGGAGCACAGGCTCTAGGCGCGCGGGCTCAGTTGTTGTGGCTCACGGGCTCTAGAGTGCAGGCTCAGTAATTGTGGCGCACAGGCTTAGCTGCTCTGCAGCATGTGGGATCTTCCCAGACTAGGGCTTGAACCCGTGTCCCCTGCATTGGCAGGCGGACTCTTAACCACTGCGCCACCAGGGAAGCCCGAGACCCCTATTTTTAAATTCAGACTTTGCAGGTGATGACATACTGGAATCTAGGCTGGGGAGGGCGTTTTTTTTTAAGGATACATATTCATTTACTCATAATAGGCTGTGCACTGGGAAGCTGTCCCACACCCTCCAGTGGAAAGAATCATGCCATGTGCCTCCCTGAAACAGGTTCAGTTTAATTCAGAAAACACTGGTTAACCGTGTGAAAACAATCTAACCCTGCGAGAGGCTGAAGTTCCTACCATCCACCTGGGCATGGATCCCAGGTCTTCTGCTAGCCACCCAAGTCCATGAGTCTCCTTGTTGGCCAGAAGGTGTAAGAGTTGAAGACTCACATATCACTTGGCTGTACAGCTTGCTATTAGGTAACTAAGAGCATCCAATGTCAACTTCATCTATGGGGGAAAGTATGCATGCTTTTCAAACATTGGTGGCTTTTTTACGTAGTTTAGTCTCTACGAAAATTGCCACTTCAAGATGGATTATAAATTTAAAACTTACTGCTGGAGCTTAAAATCACACAGGCTGAGAATGAACATCTTACCTCATGTGCACCATCTGGAACCACTGGACTCTGCCTGCATTTCAAGAAGTGCCTCCTTTCTCTTTTCGCAGACTTGTTTGGGAACCAGGAAAATAAGATGGCCTAAACAGCTTTGCACACATGAATTAAACATTTCCCTAAGACCAACAAGAAATTTTTGTTGTGTTAAAACACAGTTACTGAAGCCAGAGGACTTATTATATTAACTGGGTTTCTACAATTGTTTTCTCCAAAGAAGGAAGGGGTACATTGTATACGTAAGGAATGGAGTCCCATAATGAATGTGCCACTGGCCACAGTAATAAAGAGAAAAGTGGCAAGAGGTAAAATATTCCCTGCTTCAGTCTCTGACGTAGTGAAACCCAGAGAATCCACCCTGAATGAGCTTTCCTTTTGCCTAAACCAGTGCTGCTAGACTGGTTCACAGCTCTGTTCAACTGAGTTAACCTGGTTTTGTTTCTTAAAAAAAAAAAAAAAAAAAAAAAAGGAGTGAGCCTCATATACTTTAGTCACTTTTCCACAATTGCCTCTCTTTGTCAACCTAATGTAAAAGCAAGTAGGTTTTGCCATTTCTTTGGGACTTCATTCTTTATGAGGGCTTCCATGTCCTGTAAAATTTGTATTAAATAAATGTGTATACTTTTCTCCTGTTAAGAAAAAAGAAAAAATGAGTGAGAAATCATGCGAGGATTCTAAGGAACCTCCTTTGTGGAATACATGGATCTGGGAAACTACATTCATTCATTCATTCATTTCATCTTCAATGTCCCAGGCTCTGTGCTGGGCATACAAGATATAAAGAGAAGTCCTGTCCCTCAAGAAAGGGAAACTACATTGCAATGCTGTGTGATAAGTGCTTTGTGGGAATGAGGACAGGGGAGGGGACATTGGGTGGAGTTTTGAAGAAGAGATAGGAATCAGATGAAGTGAGGCAGGCATTCCAGGCAGAAGAAAATAGCAGAAGGCATGGCATCTTGGGAGAACAGTGAGACTTTGACTGGAATGCTGCAAACCTGGGGAGGAGGCATGGGAATGGAAGGCTGAGGGCATGGCTTCCTGTGATTTGTGCGCCTTCCTGGGGGGTCGACGTGAGCCTGTAGGCGTGGGGAAGCAAGTTAGAGCAGTGACTCCCATCTGTGCCATTATCTCCAAAGGAACACCCTGAACAAGCTTCGGTGAGGAGTATTGTTAAAAGAAAATTCAGTGACACTCCAAGATGGTAAGGCAGAACTTTATTCCAGACCATCATGGTAGGTAGAGGTACCACTGCAATGGGATTTTGCAGTGGAGGAAAGAGTGGGTTTCAACTCCAAATGAATACAACATGAGCCACTGGGAGTTTGATAGCCACGAAAACTGAGTAGTGAGATCAGTGGATGGAAAGTTACTGTGAGGAAACGTCGGAGGTAAGCGGGATTCTGGCTAAACTGACCTCTAACAGGATTCTTGCCGAAGACAGGCCAGGTTAATCAGATATCACCTAGGGGGTGGTGGAGAATGAGGAACCTGATTAGATATGGAGAGTGATCAGATTTTGAGGTTTGGGGGTTCTGGTTAAACTGATTTAGCAGGGTTCTTGCTAAACTAGATTTTACAGTGAAGTCCACAGTTAGGCCTAGGAGAAGGTTCTGGAGCCTGACTAAAGTGTGGTCAAGCAAAGAATCTTTGTCAGTATCAATCACAGAGGAAACAGGAGAGTCTACTGGTTAAGAGCCAGACTGCCTGGGTTTGCATCCTGGCTCTGCCATTTACTAGCTGTGAAACCTTGAACAAGTTACTTAACGCGTCCTCAACTGTAAAATAGGGATAATGACAATACTGTGTCAGAGCACCCTGAAAGAGCTATATAATTTTTTAACTTACTCTTTTTTGTCTGATACTATCAGAGGTTTCTAGACAGTCCCAACATTGGCATCAGAAGCTACAGGGCCAATATTAGAATCAAGCCCACACAGGTGAGTTCACACAATGCGTTCATTCTGGAAATGAAAATAATAGGAAAAGGCTTGCTCTGCCAGCAAGGTTGAGTTCCTCAGCATACAAGCAGCCTCTACCCAGATGCCTGAGCTACCAGCTTTGTAAGGTAAGGAGAAGCAAAGAGAGAGCTCGGTAATAATTAGCTTGCGGTAGAAAGCCAAAAAAGTCTCACTGAACTGTTAGCTATCCTGATGTCAAAGCACGGACTTTGAAGAGAGCAGCTGAGCTCCTTAGATCCTCTGAGGTGTGTTTAATGCTTATTGAACAAGAAGCCTCCTATAAAAGCTCATTGAATCTTCTGAAAAATTGGCCCAACTACAAACACCACTGTCCTCTATGGTATTAAAAAAAAAAAAAAAAAGTTAAAACAGCACCTGGGTTGCTGAAGAACCAGGAGACCAGCCCATTGCTTCTTGACAGATGTTCTGAACATCAAGTGTGGACCTGCTGACAAAGGCTGCAAGTGAGAGCCTTTAGTTCATTTGCTGGGGACCATTTTATTTTTTTAACTTCACAGAATAGTCTGGGAGGAGATAGAACCTATTTCAAGGCAGTTCTTTGTGTTAATGTCTCTAAGGAAAATAGATGTCAGGTGAAGCGTGCACAGAAATATATTTTGCATGCTCCCCTCTGCCTTTTCTCTTTCCCGCTTTTAACATCCCAGGAGTATTAATCCAGGCCGCCCTGAATCAACGAAGTGAGAGCATAGCCAGCCTTGTTTTCTCTGGGGAATGAACTTATTTCTTTATCCTCATAGCAACGCAATGAAAGTAAGTAGGACCTTACCTCTCTATCTTTAGAGATGAGGAAACAGGAGATTGAAGAGAGATTCAGCCAATTTTCCAAGATTACACGGATCATAAGGGCAGCACCTAGGACTGACGCAGAGTCTCGAGCTCCATTCTGGAACCTTCTGCTGCCTGGGGACCAGAGCCTGGGAAGAGGTGCCTGGGGGCAGGCAGCCATACATAGATTTTCTGTTTTACCTTAAGTGCCACGAGAGGCTTATACCTGCATGTGAAATGGTCTGATTTATGTTTTAAAAAGATCTCTTTAGTGGCCATGTGATGAAGGAACACAGAAGGATTATGGGAGGAGTGAGGGAACGAACAAGTTAACACTTGTGTAGTGCCTTCCGTGTGCTCAGTGACACACTTCATATTGATCATTTCATTCAATAATAACGGAGGCTATCGACCGAGTAAAATTTAAGTTCTAGGCGTGCTATAGCCCTGTATGGTACTGTTTCTGACCCTCACAACAGCTGTACAAGATGGGGTTGTTCACTTTGCTCCTCACAATTACACTTTACGAGGTAGAGGCATTTAAAACCTCCATTTTAGGGACTTCCCTGGTGGTGCAGTGGTTGAGAGTCCGCCTGCCAATGCAGGGGACACGGGTTCGAGCCCTGGTCCGGGAAGATCCCACATGCCGTGGAGCAACTAAGCCCGTGCGCCGCAACTACTGAGCCTGCGCTCTAGAGCCCACGAGCCACAACTACTGAGCCTGAGTGCCACAACTACTGAAGCCCACGTGCCTAGAGCTCGTGCTCTGCAACAAGAGAAACCACCACAAGGAGCCTGCGCACTGCAACGAAGAGTAGCCCCCGCTCGCCTCAACTAGAGAAAGCCCATGTGCAGCAACGAGGACCCAACACAACCAAAAATAAATAAAATAAATAATTTAAAAAAAAAACCCTCCATTTTATAGAAGGAGCCTTGGGAGAAGGCTGGGATTTGATCCCAGGGGGTCCCACCGAAGCCCATACTTGTTTCTCCATGTGCCAGTGGTCCGTCTGCTGGTGATGGGAGAGACAGGAGTCCGCTGGATAAGAGGATGCCCCAGTGCAACGAGTTTCTTGAATGATGTGTCCATTCACAATTGTGAAGCACCATCAGATGCCAGACCCAAAAAACTTCCAGTAACAGTTAATTCTGACACCTTAATGGCAAGGTGGGGAGAGATCATCACGAAATTTTGTTCTCGGGTGGTAGCTCAATCAGAGAGCTCTCAGAGGAGTCTTTTGCCCTCGGTTGTTTATTTTTAAAACATACTATTGTTTAGCCCATGGCAACTTCTTCCTTTGCAGTGTTTTCTTAAAAAAATTCTAGTAGATTGTTACTGCTTTGGTCAGGAGCCAGCACCCCAGCTCATCCAAGCCTCCGGAGGTGAAAAAACAAGTGTGGTTTCTTAAAGAGCTAGCAGGTGCCCCTAAATTCCAAGGACTACCTCTGTTTCTAGGCCACAGCTCAGCCTCAAAACTATCCCTGTTTTTAAAGGACAATCCTGGACTCACTGGTAACTGGACTTATTAAAGAAAAGAAATTCAGTGATACTTGTTAAAGATGGTAAGGCAGACTTTACCTAGGACCGTAAAGACAAGTGTAGGGACCACTACAATGAGATTTTGCAGTGGAGGAGAGAGATTGGGCTCAACTCTGAATAGCTCATGGACAAATGGGAATTTATAGCCAAGGAGCAATGGGGGTGGGGGGCACTGGATGGACAATTATTAAGAGAAAACATCAGGGGTAAGGGGGGTTCTGGCTAAACTGACCCAATAAGATTGATGTTGAAGACAGGCCAGAGTAATCAGACATCCTCTGGGAGATGATGGTAGAGGATTAAGAGACCTGATCAGATATCTAGGATGATCAGATATCAAGGGTAGGGGGTTCTGGCTAAACTGACTTAGCAGGGTTCTTGCTGAAACTGTATTTTGCAAGGAAGTACACAGATGGGCCTAAGAGAAGGTTCAGAAGCCTGACTAAAGTGTGGCCAAGCAAAGAATCTTTGTCAGAATCCGGCACATCTTGATGCCGCCTGCTGCGAGTTGCTTCTGGTCGCCTCAGCCTGGTGACACCTCTGGCTCCTCTGAAAGCCCACGGGACCAGTTCTCTGCACCGGCGCTTTACAGAGCATCCAGTTTTTAAAGTGGGCGGGAAAGATCCAGTTTTTTAAATTTCCAATCTGCATGGATCAATAGTCTTTGTAAACTATAATAGAAATGAATTACTAGGAAGAAGATATAAAAAGACACTTACCTTTGATTTCTGTGCAGATCCTGTCGCACCTGCTTTGCGGTGTATTAGTGCACAGTCCCTCTCATTTATTTGTCAGTTGCTAAAGGGCAGGTGTTAGCTTCCAGAAGAATTGAGTTTTGGGAGTGGACTGTAAGGAGAGGCGGTCCTCTAGACTTCACCAGGCATGAGGCATGGCCTGAAAGCCAGGAATCTAGGAGGCTCTTTAGAGTAAAACCCTAGGATAAAGCATGGTGACGTTTCACCTGTTTGGGACTAAGGTGGGCCCGCTGTCTGACCTCCCCTGCAGTAAGTGAAGGGGGCCATATTCTTTTTTTTTTTTTTTTTAATTTTGAAAGAGTTTTAAATTTTTAAAATTATTTTTAATTGTGGTAAAGTACACATAACATAAAATTTACCTTTTTTTTTTTTTTTTTTGGGCCATGCCCTGTGGCATATGGCATCTTAGTTCCTCGACCAGGGATCGAACCTGCGCCCCCTGCTTTGGAAGCGCGGAGTCTTAACCACTGGACCGCTAGCGAACTCCTAAAATTTACCATCTTAACCATTTTTTAGTGTACAATTCAGTGGCATTAAGTACATTCCCATTGTTGCATAACCATCACCACCACTCATCTCCAGAACTCTTCTCATCTTGCAAACTGAAACTCTGTACTCATAAATAGCTCCCCATTCTCCTTTGTCAAGGGGGCCGTATTCTCAACCACTATGTCATACTAGCTCCATGCATGTGCTACAAAATCTAGTCCAGCGCTGCCCGGTAGACCTTCCTGTGATGATGGAATTGTTCTCTATTTGTGCTGTCCATTGCAGTAGCCACCAGCTACATGTGACAAGTGAGCACTTGAAAAGCGCTGTCTTCAGAGTCCAAGGTCTGGATTAAGTTACCATTTGCAGGACAACATCCATTGAGCTAGACCACACATTCTCAACAGGAGCAATATGGCCTCGAGGCAGCAAAAGCTGGTTCTTGGGGTGGAGGGGGGACTTAACTCTTCTCATGTGAAGAGCACTTATATACATTTAGTACATGAACAGATGAACAGTTTGTGCTATTAAAATTTCATGGGATGGCAATGAGGAAAAAATATCTAAAAGACTGGGGGAGGGGCGAGTGGGATGGAGCACCCAATAATGAAAAAAAAAAAAGAGAAACACTAAGATGCTAAATATGTTCTCACATGGAGGTCTGTTATGGGTGAAAAGTATTTTTGTTGGCCGCTCTGGGAACCATACCAAACTGCCCTGTATGAGTGGTTTTTAAGATTACCTGCCAAGTTCCTAATCTCTGACACAGGAGTGGATCTTTGAAATGGGCTCACTTTGTAAGGAGAGGAATACCAATAAGAAGTGCAGTGTTTTCTGTCACATGGAAAGCATCGAGTACAAAATTCATAAAGCATCTTATTTAATACACGGAGGATCCAGAAAAGAATAAGCCTCCGGCCTTAGAGCACTATGGTCAGCATGGTGATGGAAAAGCACACCAAGAGATGTGGCTGATCTGGTTTATCATCATCCTCTCCCCCGCCCCTGTGCTATCAAGGTACAGGTTGCACTGAATTTTTTTTTTAAATAAATTTATTTATTTAATTTATTTATTTTTGGCTGCATTGGGTCTTCGTTGCTGCGTGCGGGCTTTCTCTGGTTGCAGCGAGCGGGGGCTACTCTTCGTTGTGGTGCGCGGGCTTCTCATTGCAATGACTTCTCTTGTTGCGGAGCACAGGCTCTAGGTGTGCAGGCTTCAGTAGTTGTGGCACACAGGCTCAGTAGTTGTGGCTTGCAGGCTGTAGAGCGCAGGCTCAGTAGTTATGGCGCACAGGCTTAGTTGCTCCGCAGCACATGGGGGTCTTTCCGGACCAGGGCTCGAGCCTGTGTCCCCTGCATTGGCAGGCGGATTCTTAACCACTGTGCCACCAGGGAAGCCCTGCACTGAATTTTGTAATATATTTAAGCTTGAGTTTATTCATTCAACATTGTTGAGCACCCACTAAATGCTGGACACTCTGGTAAGGTCTAGAGATTATGCTGATGTCCAGTATGGTAGCCATTAGCCACATGTGGCTATTTATATTGAGATTAAAATTAAGCAGAATTTAAAATCAGTTCCTCAGTCACACTAGCCACATTGCAAGTGCTCACTAGCCATGTGTAGCTGGGGCTACTGCAATGGACAGCACAAACCAAGAACATTTCTATCATCACAGGAAGTTCTACAGGCAGTGCTGGTCTAGAATTTTGTAGCACGTGGATAGACCCAGTACGACATAGTGGTTAAGATCTGGCTCTTGGGGTCAAACCTGGGTTGGGATCCAGCTCCACCACTCACCAGCTGTAGGACCTTGGCATGTCACTTAGCCTTTCTAAGCCACAGCCTTCTCTGTAAAATGGGAGTAATAAGGCCTACCTCATGGGGTTATATAGTAAGCATAAAAGGAGATGATGCACTTAACATGCAGTCATTGCTCAATACACAGTGTCTATTATCATTTTCATTTTTATTATAATTATCATTATTACTGGCAGGTGGGGTGTTTAGACCACCCATCCAGACATTTTATAATCATGTTAAGTTCAGTAATGTTCCTATTATAAAGGTTTTCAAATATTAGCCTGTTTCCCTGAATATGTTCCCTCCCTTTATGGCAGTCACCCACCCCTCATCCTCAACATTGTGTTAAAAATTGTCGAGAACCTGGATTTGAGTGCGAACTCTGCCCCCAATCAGTGGTGGCTAGAAAGTTAGAGTGGTAACTCTAGAGAGGTGGAGAAGTGTGACTGTTGATTTGAATACACTTCTGATATATCCAAGAGAACTGTAGGACCTAGGTAGATTTGAGAAATGGGGAACAAAGCTCTTCCTGAAAGTAACTACAAGAGAGTTGCTGTACTCCAGCAGAGAGGAGCTGGCTGACTGCTTTGGGGGCTGTATTTGTTTAAAATATTTCCACCAAGAATCTCCTTATTATGAAGCCTTTTATTGCCAGCTGGGACCTGGAATAAAAGCAGGGGCACCAGCCCATGACAAAATCATTAAGACAAATTAAGACATATTCATATATGCTGGAAACAATTACCCACATAGATTTAATTTGTTTCACTGCTGGAAGAAAATCCTGAGCCGGCATGAAACACATACCTGAGAACAGTTCTGCAGCCACCCTGTGAACCTGTCACTTGTCAGTGCCTTAGGGACTGGGAGATGCTTAAATTGGATGTCTAACAAAGGACAATATATCTGAAAATACATCTTCTGTTAGATCAGGGATACAGGTGTTTGTACAGGTTACTTGGAGTTCTGTTAAGTTGGTGATTTTCTTTTTTTTAACCTACCATTATTGTTATGAATAATTATTATAATTGTTTATCAAAATAATGTATGGAGCTCAAAAATGGAATAGGAACATTTTATAATCAAATAATACACTTAGCAAGCTTATATATTTGCATTATTGTTTGCTCTTTTTTAAGAGACCAAAGCTAAATATGAGATAGTTCATTGGTTTCTGAGTTGTAGCCTTCAGTGTCTCTTAATTTTTTTTGTTGTTATTGTTTCTTGCAGAATTATTGTTTTTAATTGTCTTAACATTAGGAAAAGAAAGTCTGCTCAGCATAACACATTCTTTTTCCCAAAGAAAGAGAATAGGATCTATCATCCAGGTTATTCTAGTATGTGACTGCTGCAGTATACCCATCATATGGTAATTGCACAATCTTGCTCCGGAGGTTGGTGAATGAGCCCTTAAAAACATCCTGGGGTGACTGCTAGAGGCCAGAGCCCCTTCTCTCAAAATATTAACTTCATAAGGAGCAATCAACAGCCAGAGGAATGGCATGTTTAGAGTGAGAGATGACTTTTTCTGTCATCATCATCATGATAGCTTCCTTACAGATTTTTCCTGTACGTCAACTATGTACGATTATATTTGAGGAGCATAATCCCCTAGTCACTTAAAAAAAATGGATAGGCTTTTTATAGCATGAGGAGTGAATATAAAAGCTACTTGTGCTTGCTGATAGCCTGCAGGTTTACGACCTTTTCCTCGTGGTTGCCTCATGACAACCACTTCATTTTTCCTGCTACCCTGTGCTTCAGGTTTTGCAAACAGTTATAGAACAACTCATGTGTGTTGAAGACTCAAAAATCACTTTCTATGGTGATTGTTTGATTCAAAATGTGATTCTCATTTTGGAAATCGGACAGGGTAGTCTGAAACCTTCAAATGACAGTTTGCTGAAAGATGACTTGGTCGCTTTTGAACCTGCCTCGTGTCCCACGTAGAAGCAGTCCAGTTAGAGAGATGCATCATTTGATTCCATTTGTATGAGCATCTTTGGTGGAACGCAGAGGTTCCTAGCAAGGAGGGATGTGTGCCTTCCACCTCTACAGTTATCCTTGGCATTCTACACAACCATTTCAAGTCAGGTAACATTCAGTCATTTTACTGGCAGCCAAAGACCATCTGAAACTAGATCTAACAATGTGGTCCTAAGTCTCTTTGATTACCTGTGCCCTCGGAAATTTTTATTTATATCCCAACTCCAACTGGGATTTTAAGGAGTCTCACAATCAAAGCCATACAGAATAAGGTTGTAAACATAAAAGCAATTTAAAAATCATGAAAAGAAGGAAATTTGCTAGCCAGGATGGATAATGAAATTACTGTGATTTATTATTGTATTTGGCCCTGAGATTGTCTAAAGATCCATCGTTAAGTAGATGATTAAATACCTATGGTACAGCCACATGACAGAAGATTATGTAGCCTTTAAAATTATCTGCGGGGTGAATTTGTAACAATAAGAAAAGATGCTTATAATACAGTATTTAGAAGAGAGGATTAAAAACTATAAAATTATCTCAGCCATGTTTACAAAAAATTGAGAAAAAAATATGGGGATAAAATTCACCAGAATATTGACTACAGCTGATGACATGAAGTGATTTTTTTTTTTTGTTTGTTTTCATCTTTATGTTTTTTTATTTTCTTCAGATAAGTACAATGAACATATATATTACTTTTATAATCACATGTAAAAGTTTTTTAGTTGACTCTGAGATTCCTGACAAAAAAGGCAGAAAGGGAAACAATCATGAGTTACATGGTTTTTATTATGTGATGAAAGAACTTTCTCAGTTCTTCAAGGTAAACTTTTCCTTGATACTGAATCCCAAAAGAATGTTGAGTGATATAATGTGCAAATCTTGATAAAGTTCTTAGAGCGGATGCAAAAGGGGGGACTCCTTTTACTGTCTCATGACCACCCCCAAGAGGAGCCAAAGACACAGCACTCACTATGGGCTAAAGTAGTGGGGATTAGCCAGAGGGGAACTTGCCTCCGACTAGGCTTCCATCTCTTAATTCTGTGTTTGGAATATTGAAGTGGTTCTTTTGCCCATTGCATTTATTCAAACAAAATGTGTGAGATAGGCCTAGCAGATGCAGACACAGCTCTCAGCTCTTTTTTTCACACCTTGAGGATTGAATCACCACCAGTCCTGGAAATTTTTTTGAGTAATATAATTTGATTTCTCCCCCGTTTCAGGTGTTGCTGCACTGGATTCCAACATATCTGGAAAAATTGGTCTACGTGCTGTCGTATATTATTTCTGTACCACTGTCATTGCTGTAATTTTAGGTAAAATTTATTTCTGAATCCTTATTTTTCTGTATAATTGTGACTTTCCATTTAAAAGTAGTTGGCTTTTAAAAATGCACACTTTTTTAAAATCAGAAATTACAGTTGTCAAACTACTATGAAAATTTTTGGCTTGAAGTCAGCACAGCACATTTTATATGAACAATATAATACTGACTGAATTTCAGCCGTGGTACTGCTTATTAGTGTCTCTAGTAAGAAACAGAAAGAGGGTGACAGTTCTGTGCCATATCTACCTTATTGGGTAGAAAGAAATGAAGCCAAGAGCTAATATAATCTTTAAACTTGATAATTAGTCTATAATAGTGGCTTTGAGTATAATTATAAAGTATTTCCAGAAAGACAGCATTTCATTACATTTCAAATTTCATGTAGTAGCCAGAGCTAACAGAGTCTTGCCAAGTATAAATTCCACTTGAAAGAGGGAGAATGTTCTAATAAGGGAATATGGTTGCTCTTATACCTTTGGCACTCTTTTGTGAAAAAAGTATGTTCCATCCTTTGGGACCTAGCATAACATCTTAAGAAGGATGCCCAGAGTGGGAAGAGAGGAGAGGACTGTACTCAGATGTTGCAGCCAGTTTGACCCTTGCAGCTCTGCTTTAATGAACTGATAAAAGGTGATGAAGATGTGGTGACATTTTAGTGGTATTAGGCCAGGGGACCTAGGAGGGCCTGAACCCCGCCTTAAATCAAAGCTACATCTCCTCATGAGATTCCTGAGGGAGGCCAACGCAAAGAACAAAGCTGGGCTTATCTATTTTCTGCAACCCTGAGACGGAAGAGTGGACCACACCCATTCATTGCCCCTCTATTGCCCAGTGACTCCTCCCATTAGCAAAACTGACCCATTCAGCATCCTTAAGTCCTACCCCCCTTGGACTAGCATTTCTCCTTGGGAAGAGTGATAAAGGGCATGGGGCCTTTTCTTCTTCACTCCCCTCCAGTCAAACAACCTGATCTTTCCTAAAACCTCCCACCTCTGCTTGAACACCTCAAGAGGAACCCATTACCTCTAGAGGCCAAAATGGGGCTTTCAGATGCTCTCTGTTTAGACATTTCTTCTTTACAATGAGAAGAACTATCTCTCCTTGGAACTCCTGTCCTCATTCCACCCTCTAAGAGTCACACAGAACAACACTTCCTAACCCAAATCCTTTTGTGGGTTACACAACAGCTTTCCAGATATTTGAAGGCTTGTGATATGAAAGGAAAATAAGGCTTATTCTGTATGACCCTCAGAAAAATAACCAGCAACTGTGGGTAAAAGTTACAGAAAGATGTTGAGTGAATGCCCTGAGTTGGAAAATGAATTATTCTCACCCTAACCCCTGCCTAAGCTGATCTCATAAGCTAAAGAAAAGAAAAAAAGAGGATTCTCATCAGCAGATGTTTCCAGAAGCAGTTCTGGAATGCAGCCCCTTCATTTTTTAAAAACACACATGAAGAGTTCTTTCTGCTTCATTTAGATGGAAAAGTAATAAAGGCAGCTGCTGAGGTCCCCACTGAGGCTTGTCGTTTTGGCTGGACCTCAGGGTCCCCATCCCAGTATTGCCTGGTACCACCAGGCCTATTGCTTCTAAAATGGATCCACGAGGGGTGGTGTCAGGTGCCCTGGGAGGTTCTTAATGCTCTGTGGGTGCTATCTTTGGTCATAGGTATCGTGCTGGTGGTGAGCATCAAGCCTGGTGTCACCCAGAACGTGAATGAAATTGACAGGACAGGCAGCAGCCCTGAAGTCAGTTCAGTGGATGCCATGTTAGACCTGATCAGGTGAGTGTCTGGCCAGCAGGGTGGCTTCATAGGCATGTGACCTATGTGGTCGCACAGGGCCCCATACTTGGTTTAATGCTCTGCTGTTACTGTCTTGAAATTTTTAATAATTTTTGAATCATTATACATGTTTATTTTGCCCTGGACCCTGCAAATCACACAGCCAGTCATGCTTACCAGGTCATGGTTCCAAGAGGGAATGGAAGGAACAGCGTTCTCTGTCAGGGTTTAGGATGGACAGAGATGCCTAAAGTATACTTGGTGCGTTAAGATGCCGGGCTGTGTTGGGTGGTCAGTTCTGAAGCATACTTGAAGAAATACATTTTTTAATTGTACAGGAGAAACCCTCTTATCTGAAGCAATCAGGGCTGGAGATTGGTCAGTTAATTAAAAAAAAAAAACACAGCATTTAAAGCAGAGAATCATAAGTATGAATTACATATTTTGTTTACACTTAAAACTTAAATGGGTTTATTTGCCAATTTTTTCATGTCGGGCCAAGGTCTTTTCTTAGAGTGTGACAGTTGATTTTTCATTTCCCTGTTGCCTAGGCTGCCTTTATAAACGCATCATCTACAATTTCCAGATTCAGTTTCCATGAAGTGGAGAAACAAAACCCTTAGAAATAGTAAAGAAAGCTGAGTGCCAAGTTCTTCCGGTTGTTTTTTATTTCAATTGTCTTCTCTTACCTAATGCAACCACAGAAGTTTTACTCACTTGCCTTGATTGAGTTTCCAGGCATTCCAGCTTAGTTTTTATAGAAACTGCTCCTTCCTTTTCACACTTATAATGCATTGATTTATATAATTTTTAATTCAGTAATAACAACGATATTTGCAACTGGCATAAAGAATCTGGGAACAAGTGCAGAGAACTCTCATTATCAATGAAAACAGAAATGTGGAAAATATTAAAGAAGTCTCTTAACTGTGCATGTCTACCTGCCAGTGTGAATTTCACCAAGGACAGCAAGCATGTCAGCTACTCAGTGAATCAGTTAAGCGTGACAGGTGGTTAGGAGAGCTTTCTATCTATCCCTGGTTGAAGCTCAGCAGGGAAAAATAAGTCTTAATACAAGGAAGTATTATGTAAAGGAGAGGCCAGAAGAGAAACCAGAGTACTAATTCTATCGCATAATCATTTCCATCAAAGTATCGGGTATGACCAAAAAAACCCCAAAAAACAAAACAAAACACTTTTGCCTTAATGTAATACTGCTTGTCCTGTCTCCAACAGGAATATGTTCCCTGAGAACCTTGTCCAAGCCTGTTTTCAGCAGGTAAGAATAATGACTTTTGCCCTCAAGTTGCTCCCCTCTTCCCCCTTACCAATTGAGCTTTTTTTCCTGCTATGACCCGAGAAATGGAATTAGCCCGTCAAAAATGACAGGAAATGCACCTGTGAATGGAGGAATATCAGGAGACCTATTTCGTAACCCTAGTATTTCCAGGCACAGTGACATGCCTGTTGTAGCTCCTCCATTTTCCCTTAGGCTTTTTTTCTTTCCTCCAAAAGGGCTCAACTGGAGCAAGTCAGGAACCTGTCAAATAATGAGTGTTTTAAAATGTGGCTTCTAGTACCTATTTTTGGAGAACCACATTATATTTGTGAAGAAACTTAGACTATCTACAGATATAATGCAGTTAGAAAAGTAGCCCTCCACCTCTTCTTTCCTTTCCCTCCCAGGTTGGGAAATCAGTATCTGACCCACATGGGTGTTCCTGGCATTTGGTCTTTTCTTTCATCTTTACATGCCCATTGCTGGCACTCTACAGAGCAGTATAACAAAGCCAAGATTTTTTTCCTTTAGGAAGTTTAACAATCTCTTCACTCCATTTCCTTTAAGGCTTTTTCTCTTGTTTATCTGTGCACTTTAAGACAGCTGAGTCTATCACAAACTGCTGAATTCATTTACATAATTACAGGAACAGAGACCTCTGTGTAGACCAACAAAAATGGCAATTAAATTGCTCCCTGCCAACCTCCAAGAGGTACAGAACCACCTCTATTTAGGGAGTGCCTTTGCGAATCAGCCACAGTGGTCATTTGTAAGGTTCCTGGTGTTGGCAGAGCCTTGTAGGAGTGACATTTATGCCTGGCGTGATGATATACTAGCTCTTTCTTAAACATCTCTGCTGAAGTCCAGCAGAATCAAACAGGGCTGAAGAAATTCAACGGAAATCTCACTCACGTAATAGCCCTAAAGGGACTATTGACTTTGGAACAACCGTATAGTTCTTGATGTTTGTTAAAGTCATGGTGACTACATTTATCCAAGTGATGAGGTTTTTTTTTTTTCCAGATTAAAAATAATAAATGAATAAATAAACAGAAACAAAAATGATTCATAGGATTCCTATAGAGTCTGTCTGGTAAAGCAACTACAAATAAAACCCATGCTTTCTTTCACATTATTGTTCCATTAATTGGTCCCTTATTACAGAAGTGAGAGGGCATTTTGACACCATTGAATGGTGGCTATGGAGGTCAGGAGGTTGGATTTCTCAATCCCATTTTTGCTTCCAAAGCCTCATGGGAGGTACCGTCTAAAACTGAAGCCAACAGAGGCCTCAGAGGTGGAACCTTTCAGTGACACTTGTCTGGCCAAAGTAATACTCCTATGGTTTAGCCTCAGAAGCTTAAAAAAAATTCTTTTTTTGTTTGTTTCTTTGACCTTTTTTCCCCGCCAACGTGCAGTACAAAACCACACGTGAAGAAGTGAAACGTCCCGATGAGCCAGGGACAAACAGGACGGAGGCGTCTGTCACAGCCGTCATGACAACTGCTATTTCCAAGGTACCATTTCCATCCTGTTGTTTGCTCCCTTCCCTGGTAGGCAGGGGCCGAGCCATGAGTGAGCAGGAGATGGAAATAAGTAGATCCTCACCGTTTGCAGATTCCACGTTTGTGAATTCACCTACTCACATTCACAGACACACAGAGAGTGGTGAAAATTTTAAGTTGCCCAATGCACATGTTCCCCGCTGAGGCTGAACAAGGCTACGGCTCAGCCTTCTTGGTTCAGCTCTTACATGGTAAATAAGTGTCCTTTGTGCGGTGTGTTTATGCACATTTTTCACATTTTTGTACTTTGTCTTGGTGATTTCGCTGTTTGAAATGTCCCCCAAGCATCATGCTGCAGTGCTGTCTAGTTAGTTTTCCCAAAGGCAGGCAGGCTGATGTGCCATGTGAGAAAATACATGTTAGATAAGTTTCATTCAGGCATGAGTTAAAGTGTGTTGGCTGTGAGTTCAATGTTAACAACTAAATAATATATATTAAATAAGGTGTCTTTGAACTGAAACACAGAGAAAACAAGGTTTTATGCTGATTATTTGGCAAAAATGTTGTGACTGTTGATTCCCAGGAACCTAATCCTGTATTTCCCCTAGGAACATTGATTCAATATTCACTAATTCAGTGTTCGCAGCCACTTTATAGAGTGTAACTTCTGAGAATAATGAGAAGCAACTGAACCACGCAGAGAAAAGAATGAGCCCTTTCACTTCTGTATCTCTGCCACTCAGAGTTGAGTTGGGCACCTCTGGGAACTATGTTAGATTTGCAAGACTGCTTAAACTGCAGGCCTACAGTTCCTTATCCAAAACTCTTTGCCCGTATTTGATACTGAGTCCAGAGCTTTTCACTTTAGAAGGTCCAGGTGGTATATGTACTATATGTTATACAACATCCTTAAGTGGAATTGACAATAACATTCTAGAATCAAGCACATCAATATTTCTGCAACTAACTTATGAATGTTCTACCAAGTAAGAAAAATAGGCTATATGTAGCCTTATCTCAGTTCGGGATAGGTTTTGCCACCAAGAGTTTGCCATAAATTTATCAATGAAATCAACAGGCTTTGAGAATTTTGGGGATTTCAGCATTGGAGATTAGATCGTGTGGGCCTAAAGTAGTATATTTGTAGTCCTGTAGATTGCTCCTGAATGTACTCTGCCTTCACACAGAAAGGAAAGATTTAAGGAAAAAAGAAATACTCAGTAGACTTAAGAGTTCAGGTTAAGTAGGCCACAGTTAGCTCCCTCTTTCTTCCTACAGAAAGCCCTCCATGACCTAGCTCCTCCCTGGTTTCCCAGCTTATTTCTCGGTGAGCCCAATCTATTCTATCCAGATCCACCTCCTCAATTAGTTTCTATTCCTGCTTTGTGATATGGTTCCATAAAGATTTTCTGAGCACCCTCCATGAGCCAAGCCCTGCTGGGCATTGGGATTACAGTAGAGAAAAGACAGATGTGACATATGCCCTCATGTGAAGAGTGATGAATATTAAAACAGGGAAGAATAGGGTACTCTGGGGCATTCAGCAGGGAGGTTTAAATTAGTTTGGGGTCCATAAAGGATGAGTAGGAATTATTCAAGCAGGGTACAGGGACCTGGTGCATGATGACTTTTGCCTTTCCTTACATTTTTCTGGACTGTGCTTTCATCTCCTGGCTGCCTACTGCTCAGGCCTATCTTTCCCTAACCTCACAGCCCTCATTCATGTCCCCAGTCTCCATATGATGCCTGTAACGCATAGCTTGGCTGTGCAGCTAATTACACACCATCTTGCTATCATTGGCTCATGTTTCTCACAGTTAGTCTTGTCTCTCCAGCTGCATTTTAAGACCTTATGCTGTAGCCAATGCAGTTAGCACACTAACTGCTCAATAAATATGTTTGATCATGTCAGATCATAAGTAAGAAATAATTGGTACCCCAGTGGCTCGTCCACATAATTCTTTGTAAACCTGGTTTGCACCACTCAGAATACGTTATCTCCCCGTGAAATCGCTCAGTAAATCTCATGCTGCACAACGCAGATTGAGTTATCTCTCGGTATATCTCATGCTCTTCTTACCCAGCATAAAACAAAGACATGGTTCATAGTAGTCTATGTCTGGTTAATTTTTATATCTCTAAAATCCTATTGGTCATCCAGGATTAGAGGCAGAAAAGAATATTCCTGTGTTCATTATCAGGATAAAACAGATAGTAAAGTGTCCTAAAAATGTCCACACTGGTAAATATTTTGAGCTTCCTGCATTATTAATCTGTATCTTTTTTATGCAGACTCCAAATGTAACTAGTAGTTAAAATAACCCTGAAAAGTGCCTTGATTCTAAAGTTCTTATTAAAAATTTAAAACACCCCAGAATAAGAAATCTTCAAAAGAAATATTCAAATATGGATTTGTTGAAAGAAAGGAAAAAAGACACACTTTAAACTTCAGTGGCAGAGGGTGGGGGGCAGTAAAATTTGACCCATGCGTAGGTGTTTGTGTTTTTAATTATGTTTCCCAAAGTTGTAGAGCCAAAGTTCTTGCTAGATCCACTTGTTTGTTTGGCTATCATATCTTTCTGTTTCAGGGCCTATGCATTCTAACAAGATTGTAATCATGCATCAATGTATTTTCTTGGTTTTGATCCACAGAACAAAACAAAGGAATACAAAGTCATAGGCATGTATTCAGACGGCATAAATGTCCTGGGCTTGATTGTCTTTTGCCTCGTCTTTGGAATTGTCATTGGAAAAATGGGAGAAAGGGGACAGATTCTGGTGGATTTCTTCAATGCTCTGAGTGATGCAACCATGAAAATCGTTCAAATCATTATGTGGTGAGCACACGCCGGTTAATGCCATCTTGCTTCCCCTGACCCTTCAAAACTAGCATGAAGAGATTTATGTTTCTCAGTTGACCTCACCTTAGAGAGGGTATCCAGACACTGGAGTATTAAATAATTCCATGTATTACTTAGTACTTAGGTCACTAACAAAAGCCTAGATATCAGCCATTGTCTTTTCTACCAAAGCCCTTGATCATCTTGCAACCAAGCAGCATTTATGTAAGAAATAACTCTTAAAGGAGTGATTTGAAAGAGTTTCCTGCACATCAGAACACAAAGTGCTTTCCTTAACCAGGCCCCAGGCAGAAGGGATATTCAGAATATTTACAGTTGGTACGACATGGGCCCTAACGCATCCAAATAAAAGGTGCCATTGGTGAGCATAGCAGTGGCACCACCTGAGTATCTGCCCTGTCCCTAGAGATGCCAAAAAGTCCACCTTTCCTAGGAGACCTCTGCCCCGCTTATCTCATAGCAAGTTGGTTCAAAGTATAGACATTGACAGTGACATTTCAGTCACTTAATCCTGCTGAACCTCAGCTTCATCATATGTAAAAAAGGATAATAACGTCTACCCCTAGAGCTGGGAGAAGTACATTAAGTGAAATGATGCATGTAAAATTCTTAACCCAACGCAAAGCACGTAATGACAGCTCCACAAACAGAACTATTATGACCACTTGCACGACTAATTCTACTGCTCTGTTGCTGATACCACTACCTGGGAAACAAGACAACCATGTCCAGAAAGAGCCTAGTGGCCATATTTGGAGGGTCAAGCTAAGGAGAGATCTGCAGATGTGACAGTAGGCAGGGTGTTTTTTTTTTTTTGTTTTTTTGTTTTTTTGTTTTTTATTTTTATTTTTTTTATTTTTTTTTTTTAATGTCTGAAACATTTATATTAACATATTTCCATACATATTTCCATACAAAATAACCCAATGAAAGTTTAGTATTAGTTGTTTTGTTTGTTTGTTTTTTTATACTGCAGGTTCTTATTAGGCATCAATTTTATACACATCAGCAGGGTGTTTATGTACCAGAAGCAAGGCATGGGGTATGTACCAGTTTAACCACACCTTCTAACCAAGTGTACCCCTTACAGTAGCTTAGGTGGGTAGAAGTTAAGGTGCACAGGGGTGCTGAAACCTGGTGCCAGTGTGGTCCAGCAGGGCTGAAAGTGAGACCTTAGCTTCATTGTGTACTCCCAGCTGAGGGCACATGCCAAGCCCAGGTGCATGCCCTGGCTTGTTTCTTCCCCAGCATTCCCACCCTGAGAAAATACTTGATGACAGAAGTGGGTCTTTCTTATGTTTACTTTCTAGCTACATGCCGGTTGGTATTTTGTTCCTGATTGCCGGGAAGATCATAGAAGTTGAAGACTGGGAAATATTCCGCAAGCTGGGCCTTTACATGGCCACCGTCCTGAGTGGGTATGTCAGACTCAAGGGAAGAAACAGAAACCTCATTTGAGCCAATGGATTGCTGCTGAGAGCCTGGGTTTCAGTTGGTTAAAATTGGCTTCTCTCCCACGTGCAGGGAAAGATGGGGTTCAGAGATAAGAGAGCAGCGGGGAGGAGGGCTGCCCTTTAACGGCTGAACTGGAGGTGGATCACACTGTGCTAATTTCCAGATCTTGGCAGAACAGCCTGGACCATGCTTTGTCACTGCCTTTATTAGCTGTGTTAAAATCATTTCTTAAAACAAGAGAAAAACCCACTGGTGGCCTCTCTTGGCCCGCTCCTGGCCTTAACTTCTTCAAGGATGTAAACCAACCAAACCAGTAAGAACAGGCCCCACGTACCCCGAGTCTGAAAGAAATTAAGCAGGGCCTAAATTAAGTCAGACTGGAGCAAGTAGGAGTGGGATGGCTGGTTGGTTCCACTCCTGTTGGTGGGGCTGGTAAGCACTGTCACAGCCTGCATCATTGGAGAGGGTTCTAGGAGAATCTTCAGATTGGTAAGAATTGTGCAAAGCAGGAGGGCAGTAGGAGACAGGTCGTGTGCATATTTATTGTAGCCCACTTATTGGTTCTTGAGGGGAGATGTGGTGGGGTAGGTTATGAATGGTGTGCCCAGATATCTAGCCGGGGGCAGGATACGTCACATGTGCTAAGGAATATGGACCAAGGGAATGACTAAACATCATCAACTTGACTCCCATAGGTCCTTGCCCCCAAACACCCAACTGGAGCGATCAGCTCACCTATTGGAACTCAGATGCACTGGGGAGTTTCCACCGCATAGCATCTGGTTCTTAATCTGTGTGTACCAAAAGCATAGCCCTGCTGGTCAATGGAGAAGAAAGCCAGAATCAAATCCCAGGGCCCCAGTAGTAATGGAGGTGGGACCATCCACCTTACTGGAGGCCAGGGGCTGTGTCCAGGTCATGGTGTGGCTGAGGTTTATTATGCTGAGCTATTTCATAATGGGGTTCTGCTGGTTTCTGCTCTATCGACCTATCTAGGTTTCTAACAGAAAACTAAAAGTCAGTTTCTCATAGTTCTAAGCCACAGGCTCTCTGTCTATAAGATCCTCTTTCCTGACCTCCAGGATCTGTATTTTCCATGACCATTTCTTATTATTTCAGCTTCACATAACTGATCTGTAAAGTCTAAGTTGCCACTTACATGGCATCTGCTAAATCAGTCTCATTTCTTAAGCCCCCTGGCAAGGAATAGTTTGGAAGGTAGGAATGACAAAGAAAAGAGGGTCAGTCCTGAAGTATGACTGTGGAAAAGCAGGGATTACTTCCTCCTTATTGCACCCTGATTCTCCTCTTAGGTGGTGGGTGCCGTCCAACCAGACAGTGGCATGGTCCAGGCTGAGTGCTGTGATAAGGGCTAGAATACTATTGGCCACAGAGTCACCAAGGAGGGAAAGGTCAGCTTGACCTGGGAAGGTGAAGGAAGGCTTCCCGGAGGAGGGGCAAGTTTTGCTGAGTCTTAGAGGAGGAATAAGAATTCAATAGCAGAAGGAAGTGAAAGCACGTTAGGACGTATAGCAGGAAGTGCAGGTACAGGGCTCAGCAGCATGACACAACTTGTTCTGTGAGCTCCAAAACATGGGCTCAGCTACTGGCTTAGCCATTAACTTTGACAAGATATTTGATTTGCTGAGTCTCTTCTTCCTCATATGTGCACTGGAGACATATATTCCTGTCCTCTTTTTCATATTCTCATTGGGTCATTATGAAAGTTGAATGATAATATCATGAGTAAAAATGCTGTTTGTAAAAAAGAAGTAGTATGAAGAGATGATATCATCTATGAACCTGTTTCTCTCTCCTGTTTACAGGCTTGCAATCCACTCCATTGTAATTCTCCCACTGATATATTTTATAGTTGTACGAAAGAACCCTTTCCGATTCGCCATGGGAATGGCCCAGGCTCTTCTGACAGCTGTCATGATCTCCTCCAGGTAAATAGAAGAGGGGTGTCTAGAAGAAGTCTGTGAGCCAAGCCTTAGCAACTCTCACCTCACCTGATGAAGCACTGGCTGCAGCTGGTGGGTTTTGTAGCTGCCTTTAATTTGAGAAATGACCTCCATAGTCTCTGCCCATGTCCTTAAACATATTCCCTTACCTCTTGGATATTTCCTGCCCTCTTGGCAGAGCCTGCAGCCCGGAAGGGGTTATAGTGTAGCTGGGGGCAGTGGCAAGCACAGCGCCTTCTGATTCCTGGACCTGCCGAAAGTGCCATCATGCTTTGAGATCTCGGTTTAGTTTTTGGAACAGAGGTGTCTCTTCAGGCAGGGATCGAGGACCAGCATTCCTAGGCCATCAGTTCCTTTCTCTTTTATCACACAGTTCAGCAACACTGCCTGTCACTTTCCGCTGTGCTGAAGAGAAGAACCGGGTGGACAAGAGGATCACTAGATTTGTGTTACCCGTTGGTGCTACAATCAACATGGATGGGACTGCACTCTATGAAGCAGTGGCAGCTGTGTTTATTGCACAGTTGAATGACTTAGACTTGAGCATTGGGCAGATTGTCACTATCAGGTGGGGCATGAAGTCACACTCATTTTCATCTCTGTTACTGGAATTGCCTCAAGTGAAAATCATCTGTGAAGGGAGATCAAGGATGGTCCAGTGATAGGTTGATTTTCTTGGTCTACAAAGTCCCTTCCCAAGATTAAGCACAACTATATTACAAGTAGTGGGATCGTGGTACATAAAACTGCTTCAGGTCTGGATAGCCAAAGGCATCCCTGTGTTCTCAGTCCAGTGCACCCACTAGGTGCTAGGCACAGAGTAGGTACCAAGGACTCAAGGTGGAATAAGGACCAGTTCCTGCTTTCATGGGGTTCCTGGTAGAAAGGTAAGGTATGAAGATATCTAAATAAGTGCTGAGTGGTATGGTAAAGGCTATAATAGAGGTTTGAGTTGAGGGGGCACAAAGGGAACTGAAGAAGAAAGGGTTGGCTCTACCTGGGAAGGCGAGGAAAGGCTTCCTGGAAGAAGGGAACGTTTAGCTAAGTCTTAGAAGAGGAATAAGAATTTAGTAGTAGAAGGAAGGAAGCTAAAAGCATTTTGGAAAAAGGAATAGCATTAACAGGGGTCTTGATGTAACTATGGCCTAGTTACAGAGTACAGATTATTTGGTATGGTTGGCATAAAGAGTACAATGTGAAGGCAGGGATCATATCGTGGAGGGCTTTGTGTGAGGAGCTCAGGTAAGGGTCTTAGACAGTCTTTCATATTATGGACAGATTTGCATTTTAGAGAGGTAACTGGTAATATGGTGGATGGCCCCAATGGGGGCAGGAACCATAAGCTAGAAGACCAGTTAGAAGACTATTGCAAGTAAGGTATGAAAAGGCCTACATTAAGGTACTGACACGGGGGATGGCGAAGAGCTAATGAATTCAAGAGGCATTTACTGGATTCAGAGTGAGGGACAGAGGAAGGCTAGGATGACCCCCAGGATTGGTGGATGGTTCTGGATCGGTGGATGGTGCTTACCAGAACAGGGAATAGTATAAGAGAAGCAAGTATAGGTGGGAAGGTAAAGAGATTACACTTTTTGACACATTGAATTTGAAATGCCTTTAAGACATGCAGGTGGAAATATGCAGTGAGAAATGTGGTCACAACTGCAGATACAGAAGTCAGAGTCATCAGCTTGATGGTGCTCATCAAGCATGTGGGTCGTGAGTCAGTTATGTATGTTTGACCATGGTTGGCTGTGACCTTGACCAAGTTACTCGAATTCTCTAAGCTTCTGTTTCTCACCTGTAAAATGAGGATAATAATAGTACCTACATTTTATGCAAATAGTGATAATTAAGTCAGATAATGCATATAAAATGCTTAGAACGGTGCCTACATCCTGAGCACTCAGTAAATGTTGGGAATGGATGACATTACGTAGGGAGAGTTTGTAGAAAAGAGAAAAAGACGAAGGACTGAGCCCTAGAAAAGCCTAATATTAGAGGCAGGCAGAAAGGGGAAAACCCAACAGGAAAATGAGGAGGAATAGAAAGGTGGTAAGAGAGCCATGAAACCATGGTGTCATGGAAACCCAGAGAAGAGAGATTTTCAAGGATGAAATGGTCAACAGAGTAAAATCTTGCAGAGAATTGTAGTCAAATGAAGACTGAAATTGTCTGCTCAAGTGGATGGTGAAAATGTCATTAGCGAATTTTTTTTTAATTAATTGATTGATTGATTTTTGGCTGTGTTGGGTCTTTGTTGCTGCACGCGGGCTTTCTCTAGTTGCAGTGAGTGGAGGCTACTCTTCGTTGTGGTGCGTGGGCTTCTCATTGCGGTGGCTTCTCTTGTTGCAGAGCACGGGCTCTAGGTGCGTGGGCTTCAGTAGTTGTGGTGCACGGGCTCAGTAGTTGTGGCACACGGGCTTAGTTGCTCCACGGCATGTGGGATCTTCCCGGACCAGGGCTCAAACCCGTGTCCCCTGCATTGGCAGGTGGATTCTTAACCACTGTGCCACCAGGGAAGTCCTCATTAGTGAGTTTTGCCAGAGATGTTTCTCTGGAACAGCACTGTTCAATATCGTAGCCATTAGCCACACACACAAATTGGACAGAGCAGACAGCGAAGGTTCTATCACTGTAGAAATAGGTGCCATCATAGCGGAAAACTCTACTGGACAGTGCTGCTTTGAAGTGATGGGTTGGGAATAGAGTTAATCCTGAGACTTCAGTTTAGAGTAGAAGTTTAAGACTAAACCGGGTCCCTAGGCCTACAGACAGTTGAATCCGAACCTTTCAGAGCTAATTCACTCTTGAATCCTCAGCACTTGACATAGGCATAAATCCCAGGCATAAAGTAAGTTCTTACAGTGTTCTAATGCAGTAAATTTTTAAATCTTCCCAACCCTAAATCATAAAGTATGTACGGCAGTTTGCTTGAAATTAACTGAAGACAAGTACAAACTAGACCATTGGGCACATCAGCTGGGAAGCTATACCAGTGCCTCCTGATCTGTAAAATGTATTAGTGGCTAAGGAAGCTAGACCCCAAGGAGCATGGGTAAAATTCTGTAATTTGAGTAGCAGCGAGTATGTTAAAAGTGAAACCCTGAATCATGCCTGAGAAAGTTCCACAACCACCGTGGTTCCAGCAGTTGTTACTTTTACTTCTCCAAGTGCCTTTTCCCACCTCCCTCACCACAGCCTGTGGAACCCAGTCTGTGCTGAACTCATTTCCAAGGAGTGTTGTATGAGGTGCCAGTTCTTTTGGGTATTTGTCATTTGGGGGATGAATTCCCTTCCTCTGCTTATAAGTTTCCTAGATCTTTCTAACCTTTTTTTTTTTTTTAACCTCACTGGTAGAGAAATAAACATTGGGCCTAGATACTAAATAATCAATTCACATGAAAAACCTCTCTCCCTGCTCTGGTGTATTCTTTTTTTTTTTTTTAATTAATTTTATTTATTTATTTATTTATTTAGGCTGCGTTGGGTCTTCGTTGCCGCACGCAGGCTTTCTCTAGTTGTGGCGAGCAGGGGCTACTCTTCGTTGTGGTGCACAGGATTCTCACTGCGGTGGCTTCTCTTGTTTCAGAGCATGGGCTCTAGAACGCAGGCTCAGTAGTTGTGGCACACAGGCTTAGTTGCTCCGTGGCATGTGGGATCTTCCTGGACCAGGGCTCAAACCCGTGTCCCCTGCATTGGCAGGCGGATTCTTAACCACTGTGCCACCAAGGAAGCCCCTCTGGTGTATTCTTAAATCAGACTTGCTGATAACTACTGGCCCAGAACAAAGAACAACAACTGTGAGGCCCAGAGTAATCAGTGACTTAAAAAATCCTCTGGCTCTACCTGGGAGAGAATGAAATAATAAGTGTTATTTTTTTTTTTAATTTTACAAGTTACAGTTGTGGCTCATGTGGTTGATGGTTACAGAGATTTTTGGATCCATAGTTTATCTCTTTCTATGGCCGTTTTGGACTGGACATCAAAGAAGCCATCCACCTAAAACATTCCCTTTCGTGGTTTTGTCAAAATATTCACTTACCAAAGGTTACAACTGATTGAAAATGGGATAGAGTTTCTTATAACAAAAGATAATTATGGGATTTGGGGCCTAGAAAGAGCTTAGAGGAAAAAAGTAGCAGCAGTAGTAATAGTAGTTGTTTTTATGATAATTTTTTTTTTTTTTTAATAAATTTGTTTATTTATTTATTTTTGGCTGTGTTGGGTCTTCGTTTCTGTGCGAGGGCTTTCTCCAGTTGTGGCGAGCAGGGGCCACTCTTCATCGCGGTGCGCGGGCCTCTCACCATCGCGGCCTCTTTTGTTGCGGAGCACAGGCTCCAGACGCGCAGGCTCAGTAGTTGTGGCGCACGGGCCCAGTTGCTCCGTGGCATGTGGGATCCTCCCAGACCAGGGCTCGAACCCGTGTCCCCTGCATTGGCAGGCAGGTTCTCAACCACTGCGCCACCAGGGAAGCCCTATGATAATTTTAATAGTAATACTAGCAGCAGTAGTAGTTGTAACAGCTGCTGACGTAGCAAAATGGCATCAGTTTTAAGCATCTACTACATCCAGGTGCTATACTTGATGCCTTACATATATTACCTCATCTAATCCTAACAGCAGCCCTGCAAAGTAGACATATTTTCCCCATCTTACAGGCAAGAAATTGAGACTTAGAGAAGTCACTTGCCTAAGGACACACCGTTAGTAAAACGGCAGAGCTGGATCTGTCTGCCTCTAAAACCTGTGCTCATTCTAGTTCACGACTCAGTCCCCAACCGGTATGGAGAGCTGAGTTTTAAATGGCCTGACCTAAAACTAGATCTCAGTGCTAGGAAAGAACTTTCTACCAATGATTATTGTGTTTTCTTCTGTGAAACCCTCTAAAGTCAAAGTGGGGTATGTTCAAGAAGAAGAAGTAGGTTTTTTTATATTTTTACCCCCATCTGAAGATTTATAGTTCCAAGTTTCAGACCTAAGCCAGGCAAATGGCTGAAGTTTAATCAGCAAGGTCAAGGCTCAAGGGCAGAGTTTTCTTTGACTAAATGGATTTTGAGTTTCAAGCCCAGCCTCAAGCTATAGGGACGTGGTTAACCGTGATGTGTTGGGTCTTCCAAGAGGGATCAGTGGGTATGGACACAAATCACTTCTGACAAAGAAAACCCACTGATGCATTCACTTTAAATGTTTTCAACCACCGCTGACATAAACTTAGGTTTTCCAAAGACTACTTAAGTCAGAACAGATCTAAAGGGTTATGCAAGCCTGGAACTTTTAGAGGAATTGGGACAGCCCCAGAAATCTCTAATTTACTGTAAGTTGGTGGTCACAGCCACTGAAGGAAACCACACTTGTCAAAGAACTCTGGCCTGTGTTTGACCGTGCCCTTAGAGACCATCTGTGACACATCACTAAGCAGATGAATGAACAGTAGAATCAACTTGGTGAGAACTCTGAGGCTTTTTTAGCCCACGGAGTATGGATTTGTGGATAGAATCAGGGATTCTTCTAGTTTAAGTTGACAGTGTCTCCATCTTCAGCTTTAAATCCAATGGCATCCTTGGCCCAAGGATGAGAACGTGTATCCAGAAAATATAGGGGTCCCCTCAAGCTCATTCAAATCCAGGGACTTTTCAGGGCAGGGCAAGCCCTTGTTTTCTCCAAAATGACCAGATTTAAATCAGGAAGATGTTGCTGATGAAAAACTGCACATTCCAAAGAGAAAAATCCCTAGTGCCACATTTGATCTGCCCAAGAGGGATCTTTTTAAATACAAGGTAATTTGGCTGCCTCTCCTGGATTCCAGATCTTTCTTCCTTTTGCACAAAGTGCATCCACTGGCAAAAAGGAGCAGTCGGGAATAAACACTTGTACCTTGGACAGGAGTCACAGCTATTTCTCAACTCAGTGCCCTAAAGGGCAGCTCCCAGAGAGGTCAAGAGACTTGTGATGTAAAAGAAAGTGCATGAAACCTGTTTGGCCAGTGCCTCATTCTTTTGCCTTCACCTGGAATACCCTTGCCCATCCACCCCCATCCCCACTCCTTCACCATCCTTCAAGGCAGTGTAAATTCCTGGCACACGTTAGATGCTCAATAAATGATTGCCTGGGTGAGTAGATGGAGGAAGGGAGGAAGAAAGCAGGTGGAGAGGTACTTGGCACTTGTTTAGGATGGATAGATACATGGATGGGTGGATAAAGCCCTCCATTAGCACCTCGGTTGGTAAACTCTTGCCTTCCTCTTAAGTGTCTCTCTAGCTCATTTCTGTGTGCCACTCATGCAGTTCCTCTCCACTTCCTCACGTTAGAATGACTTGCCATATCTCCCCCCTGGAAAAAGATCATGCTCTCCTCAGTCTTCCACAGCTCTCTAATGAGGCAGAGCTTGTGCTCAGCAGAGAACAGATTCTGACTGGTCAGTCTAGGGACACAGCAGTAACAGCCAACAGGACTAACTGTTTTGGACCAGGGCCCTTGAAGGGAGAAATGGGTGTCTGACTCCTTTTGTGTTGGTGTGTTTTGTCTACAGTGTCACGGCCACAGCCGCCAGCATTGGAGCTGCCGGTGTGCCCCAGGCCGGCCTGGTGACCATGGTGATCGTGCTGAGTGCCGTGGGCCTGCCCACTGAGGATGTCACCCTCATCATCGCTGTCGACTGGCTCCTGTGAGTTGGAATAAACGCATTACCTCTGCCGGATGGGAAGGCAGGCTTCCCAGCCATGCATAATCTGCAGTCTGTCATCATTCTCTCCTCAGATTGCCTAATGAGCCATCTGTTGCTGCTTTAATTTCCCTCTGACCAGGCCATCTGATAACATGCTTAAAAATTAACTCCTCATAACTTCAAGCAGTGATTTTATAAAGCTAGTGATCTCCATTAACTCATTATACCTGGTAATGCTCAAGGTTAGGAGCTGGGTGTGGGATGAGATAAACATAAAATAATAAGGTGACGAAGCTGGGCAAGGCCCCAGACATTCCAAACCCAATAGGCCACCCTAGCCTATCCCAGCCCTGAGTCAGCATCATAGGTTCAGAACCACCTGGTTCAACGTCAGCCCACCTTCCCAAGATCGTCAGCACCATCAGGGCAGTAGCACAAGCAAAGGCTTTGGGATAAGACTAATTTGGATTTGAATCCTGGTTCAGTGTCTTACTGGCTCTTTGACCTTGAGCAAGTTCCTTCACCTCTCTGGGGGCCAGCTGCATTATCTATGAGATGGGAAAGATTTTGTCTAGTTCATGGGGTTGGTATAAGGACTGAGTGAGCTAAAATGAGAGGAGTGTCCAGAACAGTGTCTGGCCGGCAGTATGTGCTCAATTAACAGCAAGTTTAATTGTTATGATTAGAATGAGTTGGACCATTCAGGCCTGAACCAACAATTCATTCTCTCTTTCTCTCACAAAACAACAGACACACACATGCACACAGCTACCTAAGGAACACAGCAGAACATCTGGGTAAGAACATGCCTTTTGTGACCCCCAGGGTTAAAGTCAGAATGAGCCTGGTTCCCGGCTTTAACCCTGATACCCACTCTGTGCAGTGGTCTTCCAGCATCTGGGTGTGGCTCTGTCCCGTGGCCATCAGGGGAGAGTTTGCTCCATATTGAGCCTTCACTTAGAACCAGCCAGCTTTACTGGGAAGTACAGTGCTATGTAGTTTGCAAGTAGCAGCTGAAATAGTAGAAAGGAAAGCAGAAACATTCCATGTGGCTTTGAAGATACTGTCACATCCCAGAAGGCAGAAGCTTCTGCACTTGGGAAGCTGCTATGGGGCCCCCTCAGCAGCCAGCTGGTTCTTCAAGGCCCAACTGAGGTGGCACCTTTCTTGCCAAGATACCCTACCATTGAGGCAAGTGCTTCAATTTTTCTTTCTAGTGGTGATGGTGGATTTGCACTTCTCTCCTTTCCCTGGTTCTTCCTGAAACACCAGTGACCTTCACTTCCAAGACATCCAGAGAAGTCAAAGGCCTGACCTGATCCACGGACAAGAAGACACTAGCTGGTCCACACCAGGGTCTAGTTCAATCCATGTTGTAAATAGCAGGAGGGCACCCAGAATGGACGTGTGTAAGCACGTGCGTAAGCCTTTTCTGTCCTGCAGGTGTAGCTTTCATGGTATTCATGTACACATTTCCTAGCAACAGTGCTCCAGCATCCAGGATGCCTCCTCCACCTACTCGGCTTCCTGCCACCAGCCTCTCCTCTGGGCTGTCTGGGGGTTAACACTGGCTCAGAGTGCCACAAGGAGTAAGCTATTCCCAGGCTGGCTGGGGTTTCTGACCCTGTGCTCAGTGGTGTCCCTGTTGGCTTGCTCATGGAGTGTCCTTGTGTGGGAAGGAAAGGAGCACACCGGGGACACACACACCACCCCTAAAACATCCAAGTTCTCTCATCTTAGCCAAAAGAAGGCTCAGGAACGCCCATAAGAAAGAGGTTGGGTGAAAGACTAATGAATCCTGACCCTCCCTCAGCTCTCCCAAAATATCTGTGAAGATGGTGTTCACATTTCTTTGGGAGAAGAGGGAATTTAGGGAGCTCAGTGCTGAATTCAGCAGATTCACTGTGACTGACGGGAGGACCCAGGGCAGCCTGTATGCTCATTCTGTGCCTTTACAAACCACCTCTGGCCCAGGCCTTTGAAGAGGAGAGCCTCTGGTCAGCCAGCCCTGGGGACAGTACTTTGTGCTTTGCTTAATTTGTAACTGAATTCCTTGGGTCCTTTCCCGTCTCCAACTTGAAGGAAAATGAAATCTGGGCCTCTGTCTGACTCTCCCTGTGTCCTCCCCAGGGATCGGTTCAGGACCATGGTGAATGTCCTCGGCGATGCATTCGGGACCGGCATTGTGGAGAAGCTCTCTAAGAAAGAGCTGGAGCAGATGGATGTTTCATCTGAGGTCAACATCGTGAACCCCTTTGCCTTGGAATCCACGACACTCGACAATGAAGACTTGGACGCCAAGAAGTCCTACGTCAACGGAGGCTTTGCTGTCGACAAGTCCGACACCATCTCATTCACCCAGACCTCACAGTTCTAGGGCCCTGGCTTTGGAAAACTGGGAGTGGTGAAGGACCTCTCCAGGAGAGTCATCTCTTAGCAAATTCAAACATTAAGTAAGGAAAAGAAAAACACTAACGGCCAACTGTACATTTGATTTGATATACAGACCTCTGGATTATTTTCTATATTTGGATTCACAGCTTTTGCTCTCTGGGTTCTGGGATTTGGGGGTGGGGTAAGATGAGAGAAAATTGATTGAAAGGAAAGCTGTATTATCTGGAATTTTTAAATTCTATGGGAGACAGAGTTAGGAAGTATTTAAAGTAGTAACTGTTTTAATTAGGTAATATCAATAGATGTGAAAGAGAAACTGCTTTCTCATGCACAGACCAGTGTTTTGGGTTTTTTAAAAAAATATTGTCATTACTCAGGCTTTCTATTGCCATGGATTTCCTTTGACCTCTCACATTTTTATAGATTATAATGCATCTAAACACCACCCCCTCCGCAAGTTAATGTGCCAAATTGTCCATTTTGAACTCATCTCCAGCCAACTTCAAAGAAACTACTCTGAAAGAAAACAAACCAGCACGGTTCTGCAGTAATTGTTTTAAGATGTATGTGAGGTCTGGGGAGAAGAGAGAAGGGTTCTTTTTTTCAATGTACTGTATTGGGACGCTGGTAACTATTAACCCAGTGTTCAGTATAGAGCTAGATATATATATATAGATATATATATATATAAATATGTATATATTTATTATTTTCATATAGTCTGCCAGACAGAGATCACAATTGAACTGTCAATGTGAAATACAGAGTTCTCCTTGTACTTGAATAACTACGATTTCAATCCAGATCTGCTTTGGGGCTTAATCAGAACCCCTCTCTCATAAGCACAAGAATGAGAAATCATGTTGTTTGATCGTTTCACGTCTGTGTATCAGCCCCAAAGCAGAGATGTTATTCTGGTGATACTCTGAGGTGGCACGGCCCACTCATTTACAACTTCCAGGTTCTACTGCTGGGAGGGAATCCATATCAGCTCTATATAAGACTATATACAAAGTTGTCACTCATATAAGACTGGATGTGTTTTTATCCAACTGGATATGTTTAGTATAATAATTATATTATCCAACTATAATTCTTCCAAAGTCAATTATACCTACTTAAAACGACAGTACTTTGCCCTTTCCTACCCACCAGGCCCAAACAACAATGGCAAGCTACCAGCTAAGTTGTATTTTAATATGGGTTTGATGGACTGAACAAGCCACATTGGCCAGAAAAGCACTGTCCCTACCCTAGATGCTTACAGAGTAAATCCCACAACATGAGACATTGGTATCAGTGGTTCAGGGAAATTCTTCCATTGTATGAAACTTGTCTCCTCCTCCAGGGAAGTTTGTTCTAACTAACTAGTAGTCTAGTAATCTTGGCCCCTGCTCATTAAAATCCATTGCCTGTCATTCTTCTGCTCATTTGTGAAGACAGCGTATTGAAGTCTGTGCTTGGCTCTCATCTTGTAAATAATGCTTAACATATACTTGTGTTTACACCGAGATCCAAAATAGTCCTGTTTCTGCAGTATTGCATAGCCAATTTAAGCCTGTGATTTTATATTTAAGAAATCAGAAACTGTGCCAAAGATCATGGAATAGTAAAACAAAATGCTCAATATTGACCACCTGCACCTGAAATCTACAAGAGGATGATACCAAATGGTCATGTACACATAAAATATGGACCCATGATTCAATGTGAATTTTAACATGCAAATATTGTGTTGTTGTTTAGGAAGTAAATACAAATACAGTTGAATAAGTAATTTATCTTGGGCTGAATGGTTCTACCCCCTTGGCAGGCTGCTCCGATTTGAGGCACTGGAGTTGGCAGAGCCATTCGTGAACTGCAGGTCATCCTTATTTTGGAGTGAGTTTGTAACCAGCCTCTTAACACGCTGTGCTGTTAACTCATAAAAGAGAACAATGTTCCATTTCAGTCTCAATAAACATTTCCATCATTCTTTCTTCCCTGCCTTTTCCTTCCCTAATCTGTTCTTTTATCTCACGCACTCTGATGGGTGTGGGAAGGGAGAGACCTGTTCAGTTGATGATAGTCACACGTGAAACATCTCATTGCCCTAGTAATTCCAGAGACTGCAGGAGGGCACAGGTTGTATCTTACACTCCTTAGCATATCTTGTCCCATACCCCCCAGGGCACAGTACAATACTGAGTAGTATTACTAAAAACAAACTGATATCTCACTGTAGTTTTGATTTGCATTTCTCTAATGATTAATGATGTTGAGCATTCTTTCATGTGTCTGTTGGCAATCTGTATATCTTCTTTGGAGAAATGTCTATTTAGGTCTTCTGCCCATTTTTGGATTGGGTTGTTTGTTTTTTTGATATTGAGCTGCATGAGCTGCTTGTAAATTTTGGAGATTAATCCTTTGTTAGTTGCTTCATTTGCAAATATTTTCTCCCATTCTGAGGGTTGTCTTTTGGTCTTGTTTATGGTTTCCTTTGCTGTGCAAAAGCTTTTAAGTTTCATTAGGTCCCATTTGTTTATTTTTGTTTTTATTTCCATTTCTCTAGGAGGTGGGTCAAAAAGGATCTTTTTGTGATTTATGTCATAGAATGTTCTGCCTATGTTTTCCTCTAAGAGTTTGATAGTGTCTGGCCTTACATTTAGGTCTTTAATCCATATTGAGTTTATTTTTGTGTATGGTGTTAGGGAGTGTTCTAATTTCATTATTTTACATGTAGCTGTCCAGTTTTCCCAGCACCACTTATTGAAGAGGCTGTCTTTTCTCCACTGTATATTCTTGCCTCCTTTATCAAAGATAAGGTGACCATATGTGCGTGGGTTTATCTCTGGGCTTTCTATTCTGTTCCATTGATCTATATTTCTGTTTTTGTGCCAGTACCATACTGTCTTGATTACTGTAGCTTTGTAGTATAGTCTGAAGTCCGGGAGCCTGATTCTTCCAGCTCCGTTTTTCTTTCTCACACCAGTCAGAATGACCATCATCAAAAAATCTACAAACAATAAATACTGGAGGGGGTGTGGAGAAAAGGGAACCCTCTTGCACTATTGGTGGGAATGTAAATTGATACAGCCACTATGGAGAACAGTATGGAGGTTCCTTAAAAAACTAAAAATAGAACTATCATACGACCCAGCAATCCCACTACTGGGCGTATACCCTGAGAAAACCATAATTCAGCAAGAGTCATGTACCACAATGTTCACTGCAGCTCTATTTACAATAGCCAGGACATGGAAGCAACCTAAGTGTCCATCAACAGATGAATGGATAAAGAAGATGTGGCACATATATACAATGGAATATTACTCAGCCATAAAAAGAAACGAAATTGAGTTATTTGTAGTGAGGTGGATGGACCTAGAGTCTGTCATACAGAGTGAAGTAAGTCAGAAAGAGAAAAACAAATACCATATGCTAACACATATATACGGAATCTAAAAAAAAGAAAAATTGGTCATGAGAACCTAGGGGCAAGATGGGAATAAAGACACAGACCTGCTAGAGAATGGACTTGAGGATATGGGGAGGGGGAAGGGTAAGCTGGGACAAAGTGAGAGAGTGGCATGGACATATATACACTACCAAACGTAAAATAGATAGCTAGTGGGAAGCAGCCACATAGTACCGGGAGATCAGCTCGGTGCTTTGTGACCACCTAGAGGGGTGGGATAGGGAGGGTGGGAGGGAGGAAGATGCAAGAGGGAAGAGATATGGGAACATATGTATAACTGATTCACTTTGTTATAAAGCAGAAACTAACACACCATTGTAAAGCAGTTACACTCCAATAAAGATGTTAAAAAAAACCCAAAACAACAGTGATTGCACTCAAGGCTACAGAATCAGTTCAGTTAATTGTCAGGGCTGAGACCATATGACTCAATGAACAAAGGATGTCATCATTCGCCATGTTGAACTCCCCTCATGCAAGGACAAACGACCTTTCACGACAAGGAGTTCTCACCATGAATCCAGAACTTCCAGCAATGACACCTATTACACACAGTCTTTCCTGGAAGTCGTCCCACTAAAATAGGTGTGATATTTACCTCAGTTCAAGATATCATTCTGAATAAGTGCCAGTTCCTGGAGGAAAAGGAACAGGGATATTGATTTTGGGGTGGGAGAAGGGGGGGTGGTTTTCTAAAAATGCTATTTACAAACATAATATTCCAATGACAGGAAATGAGAGCAGACAGCATCTCTTGTTGGCCTAAACAGGAAGTGGTTAACCTTGTCCCAACTCCTGTCAAGAGACCTTAGTTGCCCTGTCACTTTACTGAAGGACTCTGAATTCATTTTTTTCAAACCCTTGAGGTTGAATTATCCAGCATGCACCAGCCTCAGGGACAATCAGGTGACAACCAAGGGGTGGCAGAAAGTAGCAGAAAGGTCATGAGGTTTGGAGGCAGGACAGAGCAGGGTTTGGAAACTGGCTCGGACACTCAGCTTTTCTGAGCCTCAGTGTCCTCAGCAAAAAAAAGGGGGGGGGATGGGGGGAGGGGAATGCTTTCCTCAATAATTGAATGAGATGAGAATAACAACAGCTAACACTTACTGAGTGCTTGTTTTGTGCCAGGCACTGATTTGAAGGGCTTTAAATGCGTTAACTCATTTACTTATGACAACAACATTATGAAATAGATGGTACCACTGACTCCATCTCACATAGATGGACACTGACGCACAAAAAAAGGTTACGTTATTTGCCCAAGTCACTCAGCCAGTAAATGGTAAAACCAGGATTCAAATCCAGGTGCTCTCACTCCAGGGCCCTCAACCTTAACACCACCTACTAATGCCCTTGGAAAGCACTTGATACAGCACCTGGCAAACTGAGGCAGTAAATAAAGGAATAAAAGAGAGAAAAAGAGGGGGCAGGAAGAAGGAAAAACACCTTTACTCCGTTTCTCTCCTGCGATTCCAGGTCTCCCAGAGTTAGTTAGTATGGTCTTTAAAAGACTGTAGGGCTTCCCTGGTGGCGCAGTGGTTGAGAATCCGCCTGCCAATGCAGGGGACACGGGTTCGTGCCCCGGTCCGGGAGGATCCCACATGCCAGGGAGCAACTAGGCCCGTGAGCCACAACTACTGAGCTTGCGTGTCTGGAGCCTGTGCTCCGCAACGGGAGAGGCCGCGACAGTGAGAGGCCCGCGCACCGCGATGAAAAGTGGCCCCCGTTCGCCGCAACTGGAGAAAGCCCTTGCACAGAAACGAAGACCCAACACAGCCATAAATAAATAAATAAATAAATAAATGTATAAAAAAAAAAAAAAGACTGTAGCTCTCCCAAGTCCCTCGACGTTGCCCTTGTCCTGGCCTCCTCTGTGGAAGGACCTAGAATAAACCACCCCACACCCCCACCCAGGCTGAGCAAGACATGCAGTGACATACCTTGGCCGAGCCAAAAGCAGCTCCAACCAGTCACAAACCAAAGACCCATCACATATGTTTCAGCTCTCCTACCTTAGAGCGAACTCCACCTTGCCAGAGGTCTCCCTTCTTCCTCTTCATTTGAAAATCCTAATCCTGGTACCTGAGCCACCTAGCAGCCCCCAATTCCCCACACCATCTCTGGGCAGGCATGGTGGCCCTCAGTGCTGCCATCTCAGAGCTCCTGGAATTAAGATGACACACAAAGCAAACCCTGCCACGGAATATGCTATATTCCTTCTGCCCACAGGGTCTTGGAGAGGCAAAGCTGTGGTCACCACAGGGAGCAAATAAATGAGCCCTGGCAGGTGATTCTCATGGTAAATGATGAGGAGGGTTGATATTATACTATGGGCTACAGGGTACTTTTAAAATAAAGATAAGACAAAAGAAAGAAAAGTATATAAATATACATTTATAAATATAAAAATATGTACTTACGGGGGTGCTGCAGGATCACTCTAAAAATACAGAAGCCCAAGGGGGAAATTTCAGACTGCTGAAGAAGCTCTGACAAGCCAGCCATCCATTTGCACCAGGGTAAAGCGCTTGTCCTAGGCATGACCCTGCTTTTGCCAAATTTCCTAGTTTTGAAGGTGAAACCAAGCACAGGCTCTTTCCTCTGATGATCAAAGTAACTACTGCTTCCCCTAGGCCCCATGTGGAGGGGCCGGGGGAGCAGACCCAAGGAGCAGGAAGATTGCAGCTCCACTCACTGTCAGCAGGGTTCCCACTCCATGGGAAGAGGGGACGGAGTTCTCTCCAAGACCTGCACGTCCCCAAGGAGTGCTGGGGTGTGCCTCCCATTCAGGGAAGGACAGCAGTCCCGTCAGGCGGTACTAGCAGGTTCACTGGTCACACATGGACTAGAGAGCACGTCCTTTCCTCGGGCTGCCTTCAGAGAGGTCAGAGGGCTCCTTTAATGGAACTAATCAAGAACAGCCATGACTATTAGTAAGAGCGGCTAGGTATTCAGGGGCTAGGTGAACTTGCATACATAATCCATCAGCCCTCCCCAATTATGCATTTAAAACCGACCAACTTCTCTTATGTTAAACATATCATGTACACTCTCATTTTTAAAATCTTATTTATAATTCAAGGTCTATAGGCTTCAGCTAACTTTGGGTCAGTCAGGTGACAGTAGGGAAATGGCCTTACTGTATGGTGGCTTTTGCTTGGAGGGCCCAGGCTCCACCAAGGAGATTTTCCCAGGAGCCTCTGTAAACCCAGACCCTGTGAAACATGTTTGTAAAATACGGTCCAGGCTTTGATAGATCTGCAGCTGTGAAAGTCAAGAAAACAGTAATAAACTGAAGCAAGACAGGTGAGGATTTTTATTACATTTAATGACACAGATCTTCCCAAAGTAATCTGAACCCCAATATGTCACAAAATTATTCACATTTTTATATATTCCAAAAGCAAAATCCTGCTGCAATCCTGGCCCCAATGTAACTCCTCAAAACTGAAATAACTCCTTGAGAAATAAAAAGATAAAATAGGAATAACTTAAACAATAGAGTTAGCAGATCAGAAAGTGAGCAAAAGGCAAATTGATTTGCGAAGGAAAAAAGAAAAAAAGACTTTAAAAAAGAATGGGCATTTAAGATCTTATCCCTAAATTGAATTAAGGAGTTATGCTCAAACCATAAAGAAAGAAAAAAAAGGACAATGAGTGTCACAGTGTGTATCTGAACAACAACTGCCACAGGATACCAATTCATTAGAACTGATTTCCTTCAGCTGCTTATATCCTTCCTAAGTGGCCCTTTTCTGAGAACTGTACCATAGTTTCAATGTAATACAGTATTTTTTATTATTGATGACTACTTAGACCTCAAAATAACAAACTGACAACTATAGTTTCAGACACACTGAGAACATACAAGCAGGTGTAATTTAAGCATATCGTCTGTCTTTCAAAGGTGGAATGCTTGTTGTGATATATACCTTTATTAGGCTGAAATTCTTGAGAAGGGGATAAATGAGTTTTGTTTTATTTTGGCTTTTGGACTTATTTTCTCCTTTAATTTTTAATTTTGTTTTCTTAATTTACCTAATGAACCAATTCCTGTGGTCATAATGAGAAAAGAAAATTTGATTCTCACTGAATCTTGTAAAAACTGAAAGGGTTTTAGGGCATGGTAGAGGAAAATGCTCAGGTTATAGCATGAAGGAAAGACAAAGGTTTCCGTTTTCAAGCCCTCTCTTCTCTGGGTCTGTAGACCCATGAAGACAAATGTCCACTTCAATCCATCCCCATCCTCTTCTTGTTCCTCAAACTGGGTAAGCATTTCATAAAGGCACCCTTCTACTAATTTTAAATCTTGTTTTGGCAGTCATTTCTGCCAAACTTAGTGTAGTTATTTCAGAGAAATATTTGAAGAAGGTTTTGTTCCTCATATAAATTTATTTAAGAATTGCTGGAAAAAAGGAGGGGTAGGTGACAGAAGGAGTGGTTTAAACTACAATCAAAAGAAATTAGCCTACTCTTACAAATGTATCATAGAAATTAAACCTTTAAAGCAAGACCTGAATTCTCCAGAAGTAATGCTCCCTCTTCCTAGGTTTTCAGTTGATATCATGTAAATCAAGCCTAACACTAAAAAGCAAACAAACAACCACAAAAAAACAGATTTACCAAAAATGGAAAATCAGGGTGACAGTCTTTTTCTAGAGGATGTATCAGTTTATTCCTCTAGATAGCAGCTTCCTCGAGCTCATGGAAAATGTAAGAGGAAAGGGAAGGAACGGGAAGGGACAGGAAAGGATGGGAAGGAAAAGGAAGGGAAGGGAAGGGAAATAGGTAGAGGTGGGGGAGGGGTGAGGACAAGCGGGAAGGAGGAAAAAATGAGGAAGGAGGGAAAGAAAAGAACTTTCCAAGAACACATCCACTGCCAAAAATGAGGAACACCTGAAAAGGCATCTTGACATTTTCATCAGAATTTTAAGAAGTGCTTTCCAAATGAAAAAGCACCTGCCACCCAATTATTATTTTCGTTTTCAAGCTCAAAACAAACACACAAACAAACTAAAACACAAATTTTCCAGCTTGACAAGAAAACTTGAGCCTCAAACAGCAAACACTTTAATCAATGACTCTTACCTGGGTACAAAAGACTGGGTGGGTACAGGTTTGATTTAAAGGGGGTTAGACACTGGTGATTTGATACGCAGAACAAAAACTGTTGTTCAGTTGGCTTGATGAGTGAGCTCTTCATGATGCTCCTCCAGCTTTCATTCCGTCTCCCCTGTGAAATGTGAAGACACTTCATACACTACATGTGGTACTGAGAAAAAGGCAATCAATAAACACAACCAAGAAGAAGATGATTTCCCTCTATCCAAATCTTGGCACGTAGCTCTACGTGTAGGAAAGAGGCAATGTTAGGTTAGCAAGACAAACACTTGTGTGACCTTGGGCAAGTTACCTGGCCTCTTTGTATACTATTAGGATGATGACAAGCAGAGTATCTACCTCTTAGTGTTACTCTGAGGAGTTAGTACAGTCCTTGGCACATAGTAAATGTGCAGAAACTGCTAGGTGTTATTGAGCCGAACTGTTAAACATGCCCAAATCAATTCTATTCCATGGAACAATTGCTTTTGAGAGTGGAGGGGGTCAGTATAGGATTTGGGGGTGTTCTGAGTCCCCCCATTCTCAAGGCATTTGCAGCCTACTGCAGAGATTCTCAGTGCTAAATGTGCATTAGAATCTCCTGAAGAACCTTTACAGAAATACCGATGCCAGGCACCACCCACAGAGATTCCAATTAAGCTGGTCCAGAGTGGGGCCTGGGCATCAGTATTTTTCAGCACCCCAGGTGATTCTAATGCTCACTGAGGATTGCTGACCCGGGAACTTGCCATGTGATTTGGGTGTATGGCCACTGCCTGTGTGGTCTGTTTGTTAGACTCTGACAGGACCAGGAGCCCCTGGGATGAAGGGAGGTGTGTCATTATCCATGTGCCAATCACCACAAGCCATCAAATGACAAATCCCTCCGAAGCTGGTGAGCAAATCAGAGAGGGAGGGCCTCGAGGCTGGAGCTTGGCATCTGTAGGCTGGTTTGCTTTTTGCTTTGGTTGTAAGGGAGACGAAAGGGCCCCGTGGGAGGAAGTAAAATGGCTCCTGCCTGCCCAGCAGAGACGGTAAGGTTGGAAGCCATAGCAGCCCCTCCCTTTGGAGCTGGAGGCCTAAGGAGCTATGACAGAATCAGAAACCAGCATTTTAATTCATTGTTGTCCTTTTTCTTTCCTTTTCTTGGTTTATTTCCTTTTTGCTATTCTTTAATTTTAGAAAAGTTTTTGTGCTACAGTTCTTGTCTGTGTCTGAGGACGTCTGGGCCTGGGTTCTCTGCCCTCCCTCGAGCTGGGAGCATTACAAGTGGACCAGCTCCCGCTGCAGGCCGGCCATGGCGGTGGCAGCTGGGATCACGGGAGCTGCTCACAGGGATGGGAGGGTCGGTGGGCCAGAGCTGGTGCCATCTGCTCAGTCTCCCATCCCTTTGCAGAGACCTCCCTCCAGTCCTCCACCCTCTTCTTGGGAGAGTTTTCATAAGGAAAACCAACTACAGTACAAGGCTGAAGGAATGAAGTCCTTAGTGGAGGCATGTGGAGGGGCAGAAGGCAGAGGGCCTGAGTCTGCCTGAGGGACCAGGAGGTATCACAGAGGAGGCCTTGTAAGCCTGACCTTGAAAGTGGAATCTCAGTGAGCACACACCAGACGTGGGCAATCAGCTCTTGATAAGGATGGTGACACCGAGGCAATCACACCTCACAGGAGAACTAGGGATAACGGGTGTGTGCGTGTGTGCATGTGCACGCTTATGGGACTTGTTTAATGGTAAAATTCATATAACCTAAAATTCACCATCTTAAAGTATACAAAGGATCATCTGTTTTATACCAAAAGTATCAAGGCCCAAACCATCCTGAGTAAGGAGAAACAGGTGTATTCCAACCCCTTCGACCCATCTCTTCCACACATTCCCTGGTCAGACAATTGGACTTATTGTTTCTGGTCCAAGCATCCCTAACTTAATCCCTAAGTGCTAAGAATCTACTTTTTCATTTCCCCTGAATCTTGAGATCACCAGGAAACCAGGAGAGGGAAAGATGATGAACAGTGAAAGAGCAGAAGTGCAGAAGGGAAGGACAAGCGTTGGTGCTGTAAGCAGGAGAGTCCTTGAGAAAAGCAGGGCAGGGGACATGGAGTGGAAACTCACTGGGTCTTCTGCCGAATGCTCCTCTCTGTTGCTGTCTGCCCAGCCCATAGGCGTGATGGTCCCGTTTTAGCTGCTTGACCTTGCTTGTTTGGATCTTCCCTGGATTCACTGAGACAGCATCATTCTACTAAATGCCCTGTTTGCTTAAGATGAGTCAAAGTCACCTGGGTTCTTTACAACCATGAAAACTTTCACTGACACAGCCCTCCAGGACCCCTGCCTCACCAGGAATCCATGACCCAAATTGGGACAGGAGGAGAATGGTATGGAGAGCTTTCAGAGAAGGCCTTTGAGCGTATTCCAAACCACTGAGTAGGAACTCATGTTACAAAGGAAACCTATTTACTAAGACGGAATTTTTTTTTTCTTACCTTCTCTCTATCCCCTCATGTCAGGGTTCACATATCTGCCGGTTCAGGGCTTTATGTAACTTGATGTTAGCCATGTTGAAATTCAACACAATTTGGCATTTGGTAATTACGTGGGCCACATTCCCTAAGTGGTAATTAAGTGGGCTGTGTTCCGTATAACCACCTAATAAATGCCTAGATGACTATTTTGGCAACTGGAGATTATGTGGCCCAGAAGCCATCCTTTAATCTACCAAGCAGAACGTTCTAAGGTAGAAGCCTGCAAAATGGGAAATTACTGAGCTGTCCTCCACATTCCTCTGTGCTGAAGGCGGGAAGTCCTGGCCAGCCCTGGGCAAGGCGATGTGTGCCCTAAAGCATGAATGACCCTCAAACCAGAATTTCAGGAGCCTGAAGACAGTGAAAACCTAGCACATCATCCCACACTCCTTTACTGTTTAAAAAGATTCGTTAATTATCTTGATGTTGCTAGAATAAGGGACTACATGATACAACACCATAGGACCCTCTGGGGGATGCTCAAGGGCAATGTCCACCGACTCTGCTTAGGTTCCAAAGGGCTCTGCTCCTTCTCCCCAGGGTTCTCCTATCACACACTCCAGTTTTGGAGAACAATGGAATGTAATGGTTAAAAGCATGGTCACTGAAGCCAGATCACCTGGGTTCAGACTGTAGCTGGGCCATTCACTAGCCATGTTACCTTGAGCAAGGCACTTAACCTCTCCTTGCCTCAGTTTCCCTGTGAAATGGAACTGGTGATAATACCTACTTCACAGAGTTGTTGTGATAATTAAATATTAATTCATTTAATACAAGTGAAGTATTCGGGCCAGGTCCTGGCACTCAGGAAGCACTTAATAAGGAAGAGCTATTCTTATGCTGGGCCTGGGTAGGAAGGGAAAGAAGAGAAAACCTGAGAAATGACGACAGCCCACAAAATGACGAACTTCTTACCACACATCTGAATTCAAGAGTTGCCTCATCACCTCATTCAACAGCCTCCCACAAAAAATATTTACTGAGCACCAACCACAGTGGAAGGTCGTCTGACGCAAGGGTGGCGACAGGGTAGTGGGGGGAAGGAAGGCTCTTGTTCAGGGCACACACCTGGCATGTGTGGTTGAGTTCACCTAAGTTAAATGGGATCCCACTGTAATTCTGGCTGTAAAATAGTGAGCAGGACGGCAGAGTCCCTGACCTCGGGAAGGTGTCATTCAAGTAGAAGGAGCAGACTTTTAAGCAATCAACCCACATAAAAATATAACAATGAACTGTGTCATACTTTATGAAAGAAAACTGCAGAGGGCTAAAAAGGTGTACCTCAGAGTGGGAGGGGGTGTCATGGAAAGTCATGAGACCCGAAAGGTAAAGAGAAGTGACCCATACAGGGTCAGGAAGAAGTATTCCAGTCAGAGAGCACATGCAAAGGCCCCACAGTCGGAAGGAGCTTGTGTTTGAGGAGCTGAAAGAGGGACCATTAGGTAAGGGGGTAGGGGGGAGGATACAAGAGGCAAGACTGCTGGCAGACCCGCGTATGTGCTGTCTGAAGGAAGAATGTGGCTCTTATCTCCTCCTCGACTCCTATCCGCCACATTTTCTAGGTACTTTATATTGTAGCAGGAAACTGAAATTATTTTAGCAAATCAACAAGAAGCACTTAAGCTGCTTACTTACATAGGACAGCAGTTTAAAAATATCTCTGTTCATGCACCGGATATTTCTTCACAGGGTAGCTTGGTCTTTCAAGGATATTCTTTACTTCAGAGATGGAGTCTTCCTATATAACAAAAACAAATCCAGCAATTGCATTACTCATAATGTAATACAGATCAAGGATATCTGGATGTGTAGTTTTGCATTTAAGAGGTCTATGAATCCCATATATGCCATATATATTGTGTTCATGATATATGTGTGTACATAGATATTATTTCTTTTCTTCCCCCTCCCTCCCTTTATCTCTCTTTCTCTTTCCTCTTCCTTCTTCTCTCCCACGCCCCCTCCCTCTTCCCTTTCTTCCTTTTATTCTTTTTACATTTTAAAGGGATTCCCTTACTTGAAAAAACTACGAATTAACAAAGCAAAGCAAATGACTTTGCAGACAGGCAGTAAAGTAATCCACGACCCTGGTGATTAGGGTAATCAATATTCATTTAAATGCCAGCATTTAAATAAGTCAAGATGACCAATTCAACTACATGGTATAGTTAAATCCAACCAGAGGGGGCAATGTCAACCTTCCAGTTGAATTTTTTTGAACTGGTGACAGGTCACAGCTAATGGCTGTACATCTGCAGTAGACAAAGTGCTGGGTTTATCTATCTATGGGTCAGAAACACTCCCCTCACCCCCATAAAAGTCAAACAGTGAAAAACACCTTATGAACTTTGAGGGAAACTTTTTTCCATGTTGTGAGCTCATGCAGACCACACACGTCCCTAGATTCTTCCCTGCACAGGGATTCCTGTCCAGAGTGGAAGGAAATGTGCTTCGGGCCAGTTACACTGTGTTCTCTAAGTTCTTTGACAGGACCATGCTCCCTCTTGCTGCAGGACCTCTGCTTGATGCGTGCTGTTCTCCAAAGTAGCTGCTACTCATCACTCAGATTGAAGCTCCACTGTCTCTTCCTCAGGGAAGCCTGCCCTGACTGCCAACCAAGTCAAATACTCCTTTTCATACACTCTCAGGATACCATGTAACCTCCTTGGTGAGCATCACAATTTTACATTTATTTCTGTGGTTACTTGATTAATGTCTGTCTCCCCTGCTAGACTGTGAGACCCAGTTCCCATATTATTTTGTCAGCAAAGATCTAATTCCATCAGAAGCCCTGACCTTGTTTAGGTGTTGCTGAGATCTGTGGGACATCAGACGACTGCAGACCCTTTCGTGGATCTTCTTCCACATGGACTGGGACCCAGGGTGGAACCTGCTCAACAGAGTAAACAGGGTGGAGTATTATGCAGCTGATAAAAAGGACACTTAGAGTGCATAACAATAAGGGTCGATATTTATAACTTAAAGGTGAGAAAAAAAGCAGCAACATGCAAAACAGTGTGCATAGCATGGTTTCAATGTCTTTATTAAACCTAGGTATAGGAAAAGCACTGGGAATAAAAACCACCAAGATGTTAAAAATGGTGTGTGTCAGGGTGTGTCACTCTTTTCTTCTTTGTAATTTACTGTGTATTTTAGATATTTCTCTAAAGAACAAATCCTACTTTTACTTTTAAAACATGTAACCCACCAATTTTTAATACAAAATTTAATCCCAAATGTTTTCCACCACGGGGTATTTTATGTGTCATTTACTTTAGGCCACCCAGACCCAAACTAAACCACAGATCTTACAGTGTCTTTCAGTTCCTCAAACAGGCTGAATTTTCTCCCTTCCATAGGCACTTGCCAGCGCTGCTCCCTCGGGTAGAATGCTGCCACCCCCAACCCCCATCCCCGCTCATGTTGAGTCCTACCCACCTTCAGAGTTCAATTCAGTTATTGATTTCTCAGGAAGATCCTTCCTGAGCCCCTTCCTGTAGAGCAGTGGTCCCCAACCTTTTTGGCACTAGGGACCGGTTTTGTGGAAGACACTTTTTGGCACCGGGGTGGGGCGGGGGGGAGTTCAGGCGGTAATGCGAGCGACACGGAGCAGCAGATGAAGCTTCGCGTGCTCGCCTGCCACTCACCTCCTGCTGTGAGGCCCAGTTCCTAACTGGTACGGACTGGTACCGGTCCACGGCCCTGGGGGGTTGGGGACCCCCGCTGTAGAGGAAGTCGGCTTCCCTATTTCATGCACTTGGAATCCATTCACCCCTCATTCATAGCACTTCCCCCAGTGGACATTTTGTCATTATTTGGCTAATGTCTGTCTCTCCTCCTAGACTGAAATTGGGACTGAGCCTCTTGGGCTAATAGCTCATCTCAGGGCTTTGAATACCACAGTAGGAATTTAATACATATTTCTTGAGTGATTGAATTCATCCATTCATTCATTCATTTTGGGGAGGGAAGTGAGTACCAATTCTTAAGTTGAGGCAGAATTTGCAGTTTGATTATGAAAAGCACAGATATTGTTTTCTTAAAATGCCTAAAAATTTTAGCAATTTGGATAAAATCGTTCTCTTTAACTAATATACAGTAAACACTGGAAATGACAGAAACATGTGAGAATCAATCCAGTTGTTGTTATGGCCACCACACTAATGAGTCCCTGTGTAGTTGCCCCTCTGCTCGGTTTGAGACCCACATCCAGGCCACCCATCCTGGCTCCCTGTAATGAGCATGTACCCTCTGGTTTCCAGGGAAACAAGCAAGAGAATGACTGGATCTACACAAATCCATTACCAACCCAGGAAAATGACTCACAGCAAATGAATGAACCACCTAAAGCACTGCCCATGTTTAAGAAAAGGCAAGACACATCATTTTTACAATCCTCTAAGAATTTTTAAGATGAAGAAATAGAAATATTTTGAAGCTATAAATAAAATTGGCATTTAAAAATAGCCACCAAATGGACACTGCAAATGCTTTTTCATTGGTCTTGAGTAATCAGTGCCAGAATTATCCATACACTTGTTACCCTTATTACTATATACAATCAACACTATATTTGAAGACCTCTGAGAATGATGAGTCAACAGGCAAGAGCAGTGCTCTGCCTTGATTACGGCCTTCTCCTTGTGCAGTGGGATGACTGCGGATGGATGCTGAACTGAGGATGGATGCTGAAGGGATGTGACTCCATCCAGACACTGGAGCTAGGGAACCGGCTTGAGAGTGTTTCTCCCACGTTTGGGACTACCATTTCCCATGCTGCTAGTTAAAAGGGTTTTCCACTTCCTCCATTAAAACCTTGGGCTGACTCTCACTCCAAACCTTGCCTCCCATCTCATCCTTGCAAACTTGGCCCTTGCTGATTTCAGTATTAAGTCAGCAGAAACTCAAAAGGTATTTCTCATGCACTTCTGTGATCTGAGCAGAGGGAGACTTGTCCCAGTGGCTCATGTGAAAAGAACGGTGAGTGAGGCAGAGCCTAAGCACTGGTAGTGAAACTATGCCCCTCACGGTTGACTACCAGAAATTCTTGAGCTTGACTTACAGAAGATAAGGAAACAGCTTGATAAAAACCCCTCTTCTTACAAACCGCCTTTACTGATTAAGCTTGCTTTAGTTGTTTTTATTCTTTTTTCCCTTCTTTATTTGCATACCCTCCAAGCTTCACATAGCCTAGGGTAATATATCACAAGACTTCTTAACCGCCCCTATAGATAAATAGATAAAGCCTCCGACATCACAGGTCACTATAGTAATGGTGGGCTTAAGTTGTTTTACAAGAACGTGAAGTTGGATCCTGTCTAGTTCAAGCTGGCTAAGACTGGTTGGGATAACTGACCCTAAAACTGTGTCTGCACAGTTATCTGATGAACAGTTTTTTGACATCAGAGGGCCAAAAACTCCACCCTGAGGTCATGCTAAGTACCTCCATTTTTGAACATGCATCCCATGAAGAAGCATGTAACCCAGATATGCCTGGGCAAGGTACCAATTACTTCACCTTTTCTCTACCTCCAATCCCATTTCCCCATGCCTAAGACCACCCTGCTTTTTTATCCCATAAATATCTCAAGCCCCTTGCCTTTGGGGAGGTGGATCTGAGACTTGTTCTCCCATCTCCTTACTTGGCTGCGTTGTGAATAAACTTTCTCTGCACCTCAGCATTTGGCTAGCTGTGCATAGGGCAAACGAACCTGGTTCGATAACAGTAACACCTAGTGTTCCAAGGGCTACCTCTGTGAGGTCAATGGGGAATGGATTCTTCCACAGGGGCTACACTGAGGTCAGTGAGGAATGGATTCTTCCCCAAGGATACAAACGGATATCCTTTACTCAAAACAGCTGCCTTAAAAATATTATCTTCAGTGCCACTTCCCTGGAGGTTAAGGTGACAAGCTATCCTGGGTGCCTGGAACTAAGAGGTTTCCCACAGTGCAGGACTTTCAGCGCTATAACCAGGACAGTCTTGGGCAAACCAGATAGAATTTGTGTGACCATGTTATACTTTGTCACCTTATTTACAAATTCATAGTTTGATTAGTTCCAAACTTATCAGTTTAGAGTGACTTTGGACACAGAATTTGCTGACTTATCAGAGATAAATGATTAAAACTCTGGTCTGCAGCCAGAGTCATCATTCTACAGTCAACTGTGCTAATTCCTGTGAATGACTAGCAAAAGCTCCCCACTGCCTTCCAACTGAGCCCAAATTCCTTAGCTTGGTTTCCACAGTCCCCCTCAGACTCTCAGCCTTGGCACCCACTACTCCCCAAGGCTGCTCTAACTTCTAGAAGCTGATAGCACCCCCTGCCTTCTCACCTCCCATCCCTCCCCTCCATTAACTATCACAATCCAATCCCCTCCCCTCTGGGCCCCCATGAAAATGCCACCCCCTCCATAAAACATTCTAGAGTACTTTCCTTCTCCTTTATACTCTGATAGCATTTGGGCTGTACTGTTCTCAAAGTTCTGCCTTGTAGAAAACTGTGTACATTTTTTTTTAACATCCTCTGCAAGTTCTCAGAGATCAGAAGAAATGTCTTAAATGTTATCATTTCTATTCCAGGACTAGCAGGTTAACTATCAATCCTGTTTTTCTTCTGAGGCACTGTTTTTTTCCCTTGTGTCAGCAAGTATTTATTGAATGTCTACTAAGTGCCATGAATTGGTAACTGATTCTTCATGTGTCTTTTTTTTAAAATTGAGGTATAATTGGTGAGGCACATTTTTAACCACAGATATTCTGCATTCCCCTCCACACACCCAGTACTAATCTCAAGGATTCTGACTCAATATGAGGCAATTCTTCAGTGAGCCAGAGTTGAGAATTACTGTCCTGCTGCATAAAGATACTCAGGAAAGACTGGTTGAACGAATGCATAAACCATCTAACAAATTTATTTAAAAAGAAACAAGGCCTTCCTAGATTTCCTTCCTAATGGAATTAACCTCCTCCTGCTCTGCCTTTCCCCTACATTTCGATTATACTTCTGTTAAGTGCACATCATAATCCATCTCACATTTAGTGACATGGGGGTATGCCTGCCACCCCGTCTAGCGTGTGAGCCACTGGGAAGCAAGGACGTGTCACGATCACATACACTGCACATAATAGGTTCTCAATAAATGGATGCTCAATTCAGTCCCTCAGAAAAGCTTGCTATGCTGCTTATAAGGAGTTTGGGTGATGTACGGAAACAAGGCACATGGGCAAAATCCATGAGCTTCTTCCAGTTCTGGCAGCAAAGAAGCACTGTGGGCTGCAAGAGGATGGATCTTTGATCACTAAACCCCTTTTACAGATGAGGAAACTAAGGTCTAAAAGGCTGAGTACTTGTGTGAGATCGCATAGCACTTGGAGACAGGTGAGCAGAGCTCAAGTGTCCTGACTACCACCAGTTGAAGGTTCCTCCCCTTCTCTGTTTAAAATAAATTCTAAGTCTTTACATCTGGGGTAACCCCCCACCTGCTCTGTCCACCTGTTAAGCTGCAGGCTGGTAGAAAGAGAAGCCAGAAGAGAAGGGAGACCAGGCCCAGAGAGGGGTGTAAATGTGTCTCTCACCACCTGTCTCTGGGAGCCAAGGCCAATTTTTAAAAATCTATGTTGTGTTATTTTCTTCCAATATAGTAACTAATCAAGGACTCACCATTACTTAGTAGATTTTATCAAAATATTTTACTTGGTTTCCTCAAGTCCATTTTAATATAAAGGTATTCTATCATTTCTGAAAAAAGTCTAAGAATGCAATGTCACTTTCTTATAATTCCTACTAAAATTTCAGTGCCACTTTTGTTCTGGGATATTTACTACAAGTCTCTTTGTTAGCAATTGTATTATTTTTATGTGGAGATTTCTTATTCTTATCACTAACAATGCAGAGAAAAGCAGACTGGCCTATCTTTCATTCAAAACAACTATCTTAAAAATATTATCTTTCGTGCTACTTCCCTGGAGTTGTGACCAACTGTCCTGGTTTGCCTGGGACCAAGAAGTTTCCCAGAAGGCAGGATTGTCAGGGTTAAAATCAGGACAGTCTGGGGCAAACCGGATGGTTAGTCACATCAGCTGGGAGTGCAGTTTGGAAAATAAAGGTTCCTGCTCTCAATCTCTGGCCTGCCCTCCAGACATATGCAATTGTGGGTTTGTGTGTGTGTGTGTGTGACAATAATATAAACAAGCCAACAAACGATGTCTAGAAAAAGAGAAAGAAAATACACCCACATATTAACCAGGCTTGTCTTTGGGTGGCAGGACTATAGGTGATTTTTTTTTTACTCCTTTTCATTTTTCTATAATTTCCAAACTTTCTATAGTGAGTTCTTTTATACTGGTGAAATCAAAAGCTTGAGTTCTAAAATTTATGACATAATAATGGATAAATAGTACCTATGCCAAGTTAGCTGTCTGTCCCATTTTCAACAAGCATTTTGAGATATGCTTTCCAGGGTAAGAGAAAAGTCTCAATTCTTACTTTTGGGATTATTTTTCAAGGAAAAATAATTTTTCATATCAAGGTGTCCCCAGCTGAATATTCCTAAGGAAGCAAACTGATGAAGTGACCTGACTTTACTCCTGCCAGACCACAAGGCACTCTTCTAGCAAAGAGATGGGTGCTTGCTGCTGACCTTTCTCGGAGAAGGGTTTGATCCAGAAGAGGGCAGGGATATCTGGAGTGCTGGGAGGTGCCAAATGAAGTTTCCCGGTGGAAATCGGCATCCCCTTGGTTACTGTAACTGGCCGAGGGCTTTCCAAATTTATTTGAATCTAACGATGATGGTGATTCATTCCTTAAAACAATCCGTTCATCTGGCTCTTTGATAACCTGAGTGACAATGTGCATTAATCTTTAGTTGTAGTTTTAGCTTTTGTTTGCTTAATTTAGAGCTGGGGGCCGGGTGGGACAGGGAAGAGAACTGAGGGCAAGATGATAGAACACCTGCCCTGGAGATCTCCTGCAAATAAAAGAGGGGTGGGAGTAGAGAAGACTAGAGACAAAATGCTCAGGAGTCAAGGGCGAGGAAAGATAACCAAAATTCTGTACATTTGGCATATATTCACAAGCCAAAATAAACTCATGCTCTGAGCTTTGGTTTGTGAGGATTGGAGATTATTGGGTTTGGGAAAGACATAATTTTTTAGACAAAATATTTAACTGCTATGGCAAAGGAAGCTCAGTGTACTCCATTTTCTTTGCATATATCCATTCTCATGTTGTAACATGGAAGTTTGCACCTTCACCTGAATAAACCAATCAAACTTTAAGAACAAGTGATTTACCACCTCTATATACAAAGGTACTCGATTAGAGAAAAAGTAATGACAATCCCTACTGATAAAGTAGATATTGGGCCTACATACACCCTCACTGGTGATTCATCCTACAAATGAAAAGAGTGTATGTGAGGGGAATAAACCAACTAAAGCAAAGCAACTCAAGTTAAACTACAGCAATTCCATAACCAGCATTAGCTAGTCATATACTTTCCACCACTCATGGGAGAAAGCACAATAATTGACATTAGATAGCTGGAAATAAATCAGTTTACAAATGCTACTTCTAAAATTACCTTTACGTTAGCTGCAAGGCTGTCAAGAGAAGAAGCTAGAAGAAAGAGGAACAGGTGTTTCAATGACTTATTATTACCAGTTACCCCAAAGCTGCTGTTACATTTATTCCACAGAAGTACAAAAATATTACACAATGAATGAATTATCAGAGAACTTAAATGCTCCCTTGTAAATTATACCATCACCTTTAAGTCTTCCTGAAGTCACAGCAATTTATCTATTAGTTTTACTGTCCTCTTGAGGTCAACAATGAGGTTATATTAATGACAGCACGTATGGATACAGGAAGAGTAAACGGGAGTCTAAAGTGAAGCAATAAGTTCAGTAGCCCTGGGGCAGCCTGGAAAACTCTTATTTGCCCAGGTGCCCAGGGCCTAAAAGAAAGCCATTTGGCTCAATGTAAAATTCATACCCTTTGCCTCTTCTGGCATTCCCTTTATATTTGGTTTACATAAAATCCTACTTATGCAGAAACTCTTGAGTGTACTTGTCCAAGGTAGATACAAAAATGAATACATAAGAGCTTGGAAAAACAACACAGCAAAAGTGTAAATCATTATGATTACCCAAGTAATCATAATAAGTAAATAGACCTAATGCCAGAGAATGGTAAGAATTACTAGAAGTAATAAATACACACAGAAAAAAACAAGAATAAATGGGATTTTTCCAGGTTGAAAAAAAAATACTTTTGAAATGAGTATTTGCAAGGCTATGCTAAGGCCACCGTGGCTTCCCCCAGCATGACTGGGGCTTAGGCAGTGACAAGGGACTGCTGATTCCCCAATGCCACTGGCAATAAGAAGGAAGATATAAAAAGGGATTTTTTAAAGCTAATTGTCATATCCTCTGGGCATGCACGTATGTGTGTGGGTATCTTGTCCCAGAAGCTCTCTTCTACCCAACTCCCAGCTGAGCAGGGAATTGGTAATGCTAAGCGCCTTTTCAGCTATAACCATAAACCTGCCCTGTTGCCTAGGAACCCCCTTGCTACTGATTTTTGAACACTCCCTTTCATGGGGAGTTTGCCCTTGTTCTCTAGCTTCTCAAAGTGTAGTCCATGGACCAGCTGCATCGGTATCACCTGGAAGCTTGTTAGAAAAGAAGGATTCCAGGCACCACCCCAGCCTTACGGAATCAGAATCTGCACTTTAACAAGATCCCCAGGTGATTCAAATGCACACTGAAGTTTGAGAAGCACTGCTTTATTCTACCTTAGGCCTGAATGAATGAGCTGACAGGTGACCTAAGGAAAAGTCTGGCTTGGAAGCTACAGGGATTCCAAGGATCTGAGCCCAGAGGTCTGAACGTCTTCTGTAAATGTAAGTATGCCAAAAACTTGGTGTGTGACCTGTACACACTCTGTAACCTCTCTGGAACCTTAGTTCTCCACCTGCCAGGATTAAGAAAGACAAAGCCTGAGACCAATATGATATATGAGTCCCGTTGTAATTGAGCTAGCATTAAGCCCAACTGTCCTCCCTGGGAAAGGACATTTCCTGTTGCTTGATTTCACAGTAATGGGGAAGACAGTGCTGCTTTTATGGGCTACATGGGTGATTTTCAATCCAAAGGACTTAAATGTCAGAGGTGATGAAGCACTTTCTGCTTCAAACCCTGTCTTCTGTCCTTGGTTTGCTGCTGTAGAACAGTCACAGTGATTCAAGGACACCGGCTTGAGTTACCACAAGAGAATGTGCAGCCCCTTAAAAGTATAAACCTTTCAGCCTAAGATAGGAAACCCTGTTGTCAGGGATGGTACAGGTCCAGTCTCACCAAGAGTCAAGAGAATGGGCCACCACCATCCCTTTCTAGCCTAAGAATTTTTATTAATTCAGGAATGGTTGAAATTCACTGCCCTGACCTTCAGTATTGACATGGTTCATGTATTTCAATCATAAAGTAAAGGCCTCCCAGGGAGGCCTTAACCCAGTGCCTCTCAGTGTGTGATCCAGGGGCCTCCCCATGGGTCCCTAAGACCTTTCAGGAGCTCTGCAAGATCAAAACTGTTCTCCTAATAATATTAATCTCTTTTTCACTCTCTTTCTCTCACGACTATATAATGGAGTTTTCCAAAAGCTACATGATATGTCATTATATCACCACTCTGATGGCTAATGGAATGTGTGCTTGTATATTCTTGTATTTTACAAATTTCTCAGTTTTAATTTCTAACACTAAATATTGATAGATATCATCTGCATACACAAAGTTCACTGGGTCTTCAATAATACTTAACGCAAAAGGGTACTGAAATCTAAACGTTTGAGATCCCCTGCCTTAACCTCACTGCTTCAGACAAATTGCCTCTCCTCCTTGCTGACATGGAATCTTGTAAAGTAAGTGTTGCATCTCCTGATCTCCACCAATCCCCTGCTGCTTCCTATCCAGAGAAATGGAGAGTCCTATATGTTAGCTATCAGTGGTACCTTAGCAAGAAGATTCCACCAGGACAAGATGCTCCCTGCTTTTCCAGCCCAGCCAGGGAACAACCACAACCAGAGCACGCTCAGTGGTCACACTACTCAGAGCAGTCTCCTTCAACAGCTAGGGGAACTCTGAAACAGCTTCTCAGCTGACTCTGCTCATGGGAACTCCCTCCCTGGAAACTCCACAGCGGGAGGGCACCTGAGAATTAGGCCCTGAATTTCCAAAGAAACATGTGATTCCTCAGAATGAAAGAAGACTTAGAGGTAGGTAGGATGCATTCGTTCCCATGGGGAAACTATATAGGAATAACAAGAAACTCAAGTACCTCTTCTCACTGGAAATGGAAAGTTTGAAAAGTCAGATTTTCTTCTAGACTTCTGGGAATGATGCTCTGAACTGTTCTCACCAAAGGGCTTTGCACTGTCCACCTGAAAGGAATGAGACTTGAACCCACTGTAGCTTGTATTACCCTCTCCTCATTACCTGTAATGCCTTTCTCCCCCTCAGTCACAGTCATGCAGGTGAGAAAAGAGGTTGGGAACAGATTAAATCACAGTCTCCAAGTATATAAAATGTCATACCCAATAGGGAAACCTGTCTGTCCCTACCTTCACTGAGGTTAGAACACGAAGACATGGGCTAACACTAGGCACAAATCATATTCTAACCACTGGTAAGGCTCCAGCCCAGAAAACAGCACGTGACATTTATTTCACATTCTTTTAGAACCAGACAGAGTTTCATGTTCCTAAACAGTCTGAGCAGTACTGGCCTAGGTGTGGTCCTCCCTGAAGACAAGGGATTTTCACAAGGTGACATTTCAGCCTTCCACATCCCCTTCCAGTCTGAGTGTCTATATCCTTGAAAAAAAGGATAGTGGTGACTGTATTATTTTACTTAAGGTAACCGTATTTTCCTACACTGGACAACATGATCTGCCAACATGTCAAAATACTTGAAATAGAGACTCTTCCAGAATATGTATGACATAGAGTTGCTGGAGTTTCTTTGTACGTTGTTTATTTCTGTTTTTTTTTTTTAATTTCAAGAAAGCATGTTATAATATTACTCTTCATTCTACTTCAAGAAATACTTTGATTAGAATTTACAATCTTGACAACATCAGGTCCTCTACATTTTAATGCTGCTACTTAAACTTCAGATATCATCAGGAAATCTGGCTAAATAAAAGAGCACTTAGGAGCTTGGCACATTAGTAAAGACTGTATAAGAATTTGTTAAATAAAAGTATCAAGCAAGTTTTAATTCCCTAAGAAAACTTCCAAGATTTTAAGGTTATTTAGCCCATAATGGCATACACTAAAGTTGTATTTTATAAAAATTCATGTCACATGAGATAAATCAGACTCAATAAACTCAATTCAACAATATTTGTATGAAGCCATGTTTAAAGAGTGGTTGCTAGATTTTGCCAGACATTTTTACCCAGGTCACCATGAAGAAAACAGCTATCCTGTACTTTCTAGCCAAACAACATCTCTGTTCTACCTACAAACCAACTCTATCTCCAGTCATCTCAAAAGCACCTTGCCGTTGAGATTTACCATATGCTTCATTTCTTGTGTCTAATGCATAAACATCATCACGGGTAACTTTAAGTCCAGTTATCAACTTGACAATAATATCAATAGTTAACATTCTGAAGAATAAGTCATGAACTAGAATGTGGAATGGTGTTCATGAAAAATATGAACTAATACTGGAAGTGTTTTTAATGTGATATTAACTGTAAATATCAAGAAACGAATCTGTATATACAGTATAATTACAACTTTGTGGGAAAAAATAAGGCATTATGAACACCAAAAAAAGGCAAAAGAAAATGTATCAAATTAAACAATGATTTTATTATTCTGGTGAACCTGTGGGTAATTTTTTTCTTGAACTCTTCTACATTTTCCTTTACTTTTACAGTAGTCAAAAAATCTTGAGACTATGAGAACAAGTGTGATTAAATTTGCCTACTATTTCCTGAGGGCTAAATCTAAGATAACTTTAATTAAGGGTTTTGACTACGGCACATCATTGCATCTTCCTGCACACATATGTTTCCTGCTCTTAAAAGTGCGGCCATTAAGCAACAACTTCACTAAGAAAACTCAAACCAGTTTTCTTAAAACAGATGAGGCTTTGGTTTCAGATTGGTACAGAGTATATGCCAGCCTTTGATATGCATCTTCTACCACTGACAGTTCACTGATTTTTCTGGACAGTGGCAGGTTATCATATGTAGATAACACTCTCTATTAATAATTTTCAGAAATTAAAAATAGGGATGGCAGACATTTACTAAGCAAGTCTTCTGCATAAGACATCTTTCCTGACAATGACTCTAGGAAGTGAACATAATTTAATCATAGTTGTCATTCAATTTGAATTTCCTCTATTTATTTACTTACCCATTTGTTTTCATGGTCCAACCTTCCTTTATTCCACCCTCATTCACACCCTCACCATTCCAAAGGACTGTGAAAAATAATTTTAGGCTCACGTGTCTTACTACAAATGGAGGTTTGCTTTCTCTGGGTATTTTGAAACTATCTCCAAGATTCAGTTGAGCTGACTGGTCCTGAAAGAAACGCCTGGTGAAGTATGGAGAGGGCGGCCGGGACTGCATGCCTTGGGGCAGTCTGTCGAGATTACTCTCCCTTGATTTCATCTTTATACTACTTAAGGGGAATTTTGGTCCATTTGATGTAGATAAAGGCCTTCGTGACTTACATCTTTCTTCCTGAAACCCCAAAAAAGAAGCAATATTTTTAAAGAAGAAAACTCAATCAGAATATAACTGTGTTTAATTGAACTTTAACTAAGGTAGAAGATTGAACATCTCAGATTTATAAAACATGTATTTAAGGAAGGGCATTTTAAATTTTTTCTTCAGGTCAGGTTAGTATCACTAGTATATTTCAACTATTAGCAGTGAGATTTATTTGTATTATGAGAAAGTTGGAAAGTATCAGATACCCCCCCACCCCATCATAGACAGATGATTGATAGATGTAGAAATATAGTGAGAGAGAGAGAGAGAATTTGGCATATACTTGGGTCCAGCAATTTCACTTCAAGGAATTTATTATAAGGAAATAATTATGGCTATATGTATAGCTAAAGAAATTCTTAGAACACTTCAAAAATTAGAAACCAACTATATTGGTGAGTAAGCACTTTCCTTTCAGCTCCAAACCCACCTTTCTATACTCAGCTTTATGATACTGGACCTGGCACTCTGCAAACCCCCTTCAGCTTTTCCAGCTGTTCTGTTAGGGTCCACCACTAGAGGGCGCTAGAGGGAGACTGTAAGACTAGAGGAGGAGGAAGGGACCGGGGACTTGCAGTTTTGCATTCTGTTCCTGTCAGCATCACCCCAGCAACCATTCTTCACCTTGACAGCAGCAAATGGCTCCAGTTTATAGTTTTCTCCTACCATAATCCAAAACTAGCCTCACAGCACCAGGTAGCCAGAGCCCCTTGCTCAGAGATTTGAGTCTAGCCCCACAGGATCCTTCCTCCAAGCTCCTGGGACAGCAGCAACGAGCAGTGTCCCTCCTTAGAGGTCTGAGTCCCAGCTCATCAAAGTCTCCCCTCTGAAATCATGAGGAAACACCCAGGAGAGGAGCCCCTCCCCACATGTCTGGGTGCCCTTTCTATGGGGTTTCTTCCTCCACTTTCTATGTTCTTGATGACCCAACCTTTGTTCCCCCAACTCTAGAGGTGGAAGCTGCTTCCTGTAGTTACTATCTCCATCACTTCAGTGTTCCCCTTTTCCTTTCAGTCCTCCAACCCTTGCTTGCCCTCTTTTTTTTTTACATTAAATCTTTCTGTTAAAGTAACAGGTATGGTTTGTTTTCCAGACTGGACCCTGACTGATATACTAGCTAAGTACCCAACAGCAGAAAAATGAATTGCCAAAAATTATGGTACTTCTGTACAATGGCATAGTACGAAGCCATGAAAAATTGCCTGGCTTAAGCATACTTAAGGACATGAGAACACGTTCATGACATTCGAAGTGAAAATATGATATGAAATAATATGCAGTATAGTATGATCCTAATCTTCTAAAATTAAAATATGTGTATGTGTGTGTGTGTGTACAGAAGAATATATTCAAAAAAGTAGTCATGCTCATCTCTAGATAGTAAGAATAACAGGTAATTTTTATTTTTATTTTGTCCTTTTTTCTTATTTGTATTTTCTAATTGTATAAAATAAATGGGATACTTTTGTTATAAGAAAACAATGAAAGCTATTATTTTTAAAAGTTAACACTTAAAAAAAAGTTAACACTTAAAAAAGTTAATATTGGAAGACCTATATTAGGAGATTAAAACAAGATTAAAATGGTGGAGTGGAAGAAAAAGAATAATAAACTGAAAAATCACTGTGCACACTTAAACAGATAGGAGAAAACAGTGGGTAAATAAGGAGAGACTAAAAAGCAGCTATTGCCTTCCTGAAAATTAACCACTGGTTTCCCATTTATGAGTTATGGTGCCCAGGGGATCGATGCATTTGCACAGATTAGTGACCCTTCTCATTCAGTACCTCTTAACCCAAAGCCCACATTTTCAAGGTATTTTCTAGGACTCCAGGTGAGGTCTACAAACTATATTCATTAATTCTCTATGTCATTTTAAAAACGATTTTACATGGTTGCAAAATTATGGACAATAAGGTAAAACAAAAACAGAAAGAAATCAGGGTGAAGGGGAAATTAGGGCTGAACAAGACAGTAAAATGAAGGTAGTGCTCATGGATGCCCCAAGACCCTCACTGTTACCAAAGGTGGCCCACAAATACAACTCTGAGCTTCAGCCTCAGCACAGGAAAGAAGGAAACACTACTGTTGATAAAATCAAGAGTAAAAGTCATGGAACAACAACAACAAAAGCTAACTAAACTACACATCAAGCTTGTGATCGTAGCTTCTGGATCATTCTGTTCTACCAATTATGCCATGATGAATACATGCCAAACATACTCACTCTAACGTGACAGGCTGAACAAACAGTTTGACTATGGAAATTCAAACCCAGCAATAAGTCTCCAGGTTTCTGTTTGTCCAGTTGCATCTAAACTTGGTAAACCGAGTTTAGGCTGAAATTCTTTAAATTTGTGGAGAAAATTTCTAACATTTCTATCACTGGATTCTCGATTATACTTACAAGAAATCTGTTTCTATGCAGAAACACACGTTCTCTGATGGCTGTCCTCGTAGAAAACTCTATTTTGGGAGCAATGCCCTGAAAATAAAACAGCATAAAAGAAACAAATAAAATGTAAAGAGGGTCTTTGCTCATCCTATCCTAACTTGAAATCATCCGAGAACCTAAATGCTCTTTTGTGTAGTTGGCATAATCTACACACATTATCTAAAATACATACATAACGAATATATATACAGTGAAATATTATTCAGCCTTTAAAAAGAAGAAGATCCTGCCATTTGTGACAACACAGAAGAAACCAGAGGACCCTATACTAAGTGAAATAAACCAGACACAGAAAGGCAAATACTGCATGTCTCACTTATATGTGGAATCTGAAACAAACTCATAGAAACAGCTAATAGAATGCTGGTTGCCAGGAGCTGGAGGATGGGGAAAATGGGGAGATGTTAGTCAAAGGGTACAAAGTTTCAGTTAGGCAAGATGAACATGTTCTAGAAGTGGAACGTACAGCAATGTGACAATAGTTAACAATACCATATTTTATATTTGGAATCTTCTAAGAGGGTGGATGTTAAGTGTTTTCACCACAAAAAAGAAAAGAAACAACAGTTTACAATGTTAAATGATGGATATGTTAATTAGCTTGATTGTGGGAATTCCCTGGCAGTCCAGTGGTTAGGGCTTGGCACTTTCACTGTCGGGGCCCAGGTTCCATCCCTGGTCAGGGAACTAAGATCCCACAAGCCACACAGCACAGCCAAAAAAAAAAAAAATTAGCTTGATGGTGGCAATTATTTTACAATGTATATATATATCAAAAATAAAGTTGTATACCTTAAATATATACAGGTCTTGTCAATTATATACCAACAAAGCTGAAAATAAAATAAAATACATACATAATAAGAATAGCTAAACACATATAATACTACATATTGTGTGCCAGAGCCCAACCAAAGGGCTTTGCCTATATTAACTCATCTAACCCTCACAACAACCCTGTGAGGTTGGTCCCAGTAGTATCTCCACTTTGTAGGTGAGTGAGCTAAGGCACAGAGAATTTAAGCAACTTGTCCAGCTAGTACTGGCAGAGCTGGTAATTGAATCCAGGCATTCCAACTTGTGTCCCCGCAGTTAGCTACTCTATTTAAAACACTGGACCATGGAACTGAATGAGATTACAAAGGGGGAGGGATGGATAGAAGTTCTCCTTCCCTACCTACCTGCTTTGAAAACATGCTTCATATCTCATACAAAATATTTATATTAATTTCCAAACTCTTCATTTTGTTTCATTGATCAATACTTCTTTTTCTGTCAGTACCATCCTATCTAAAACATTGTGATACATACATATATATATACATACATACACATATATATACATACACATACATATACCCTATCCTACTTAATTCTCATAATGCTTAAGGAAAGTACAATTATTAACATCAACCCACTTTATAAATGATAAAACTGAGAACTGGACAAAAACTTGAAACAACTCTTATGTTCTTCATAGGTGAATAAACTGTGGTATATCTATATAATGGAATCTACTCAGTAATAACAAGGAACAAGTTACTGATACACACAACTACATGGATGAATCTTAAAAACATTGTTCTAAGTGAAAGAAGCCAGTCTCGAGTGGTTACAGACTATATGATTCCATTTATGTGACATTCTCAAGAGGAAACAAAGTTTTAATGATGGAGAACAGATTAGTGGATTATGGCGGAGGATGTGTCTATAAAGAGATAACATGAGGGAGATTTGGGGAGTGATGGAACTGTTCTGTATCCTGATTATGATGGTGGTTTCACAAATCTATACATGTGTTAAATTCATAGAACTGTGTATCAAAAAAAGTCAATTTTACTGTACATTTAAAAAATACAATTATTTTTCTTTAAAAAAAACTGAGGCAGAAAGAGATATTAAGCAATTTTCCCAAGGTCACATGTCTTGTAAACGTCAAAACAGGGATAGGACTTGGAGCTGAATTACACTGTCTCCAATTGACCCCATCCAGTCACCTGCAGCCCCTCTGAACATGACCCTTTGCTCTCCTCTCCCCCAGAGAACACCGCCTGGCCAGGTACCCCTTTGTCCTGGGGGCACTTTCCCTTTCTTCTTGTTGCCCATCCAAATCCTACCTGTCTCTTGAAGCCTGGCCTCACTCTCTCCCCTCCAGGCACACCCATAGCGACTTCTCCCTCCAGTTGCTAACAGCTCATTTCACTTATATAACATACTCCAAGTACTTGCAAGAAGAATTTGCATCGGCCGAAGCCCTAGAGGGAAAATAAACCAACATGCACTGCATGTTTAGACAGGTACCAGGTGCTCCTAGAGGCTTTCACATGTACGATCGCATTTAATCCTCACACAACCTGTGTAGTAGACAATTATATCCCACTCTAAATGTGAGGGAACAGGCTTGAAGAGGTTAGTCTGTCCAATGTCACACAGCTGGGGATCAGTAGAGCCAAGAGTTGAAATGCTGCTGGACAGCAAAACCCATCCTCTTTCTATTACCTCATGCTACCTCTCAGGGGGCCTCATGGATGAACTAGTCAGCTCGATTCCTGTGCATTCATTCATTCCGATGCACATTCAGTCCTGTACATTCATCTTGTCTACAGAACAGGTCCTCACAGGCACAACCTACCTCCTCAGCTCCCCCTCCTCTTTTTTTTTTTTTTGCCTCTAGAATGCACAGTACGCCCATAAGAGTGTTAGGCCTGGACTGGTGACTCAAGATTTCTGGGCTTATAAACACAAGAGCCCAGTTGCTGCACAGAGTTGAATAATTGGGGCGGGGGGCGGGGAGGTGGCATTTCATAAAAAAATGCACAATAACATGGCCGGCACAGCCTCACCTCCAGTTATCAAGACTGCCCACATGAAGAAGAGGGTAGGGGAAGGGGAGTTCTGGGGTCCACAGCACCACTGGTGGAAATCCAAAACCTCATGGGTGCGTGAAGCCCCAGGTCCCCAGCGGCCCAGCTGCCTGAGCCTGAACAAGTCATCTCTTAAGCCACAGACTGGTGTAGTCTTCTTAATGCCTCATGGAGAAGTAGTATTAACCCTTGAATGACAGTTTAATAAAATATAACAGCTCACATTTATTGTGCACTTAACTATACACCAGATATTATGCTAAAGACTATATATATATTACCTCATTTAACCCTCCTAATAACCCTATAAGGGAAGAACTATTACCAGTCCCATTTTACAGATGAAGAAACTAAGGTACCTGGAGATTAAGTAATTTACCCAAAATCACACAGTCATTCAGTGACAAAACTGGGCTTGAACCCAGACCACCTGAGTCCACACTTAACCGCTATACATGCAGCTCCACTTTGCCTAGAGAAGAGGAGGAGGGTCCCCTACCAGTAAGGAATCCACAGCCTGTAACACCATCTTGTTCACCTATTTGACCTCCACTCCTGGCAGTGACTTCCAGACAATACGGAGGAAGGTATTTTTCACAGAAGTACTGATTTTAGCATAACAGTTTAGAGCTGAAATTTACAGGCTCTATCTTGTGCAATCCCCTCAGCAATGGGATGGTGATGATGATGGTTAGGTCAATAAATGGATTTAACAGTAGGATTTTACTAGAATCACTGCACTAAAGAAAAATGGAAATTATTAACTAAAAATTAATAATTAAAAAATAATATTGTTTCCGCTTAATTTACAAATTCAGCCTTTACCTAACAAAAAAACAGATTATATTCCCCTCCTCAGAATTCTTGACCTCAGCAGGAAAAGGAGGGAAAAAAGGCTGTTAGCGTAACAAGGGAAATGAAATAAAGTATGGAAGTACAAAGAAAAAGTCACGTTTTATTGGAAGAAATAAATCTAATTCTTAATGAACTAAGAAGAGAAAATAAATGAAGTGAATGATTTGCCTGACCTGCACATGTCATTTATTCTCATGTCCTACAATATTAATGAAAAGAAATTGGACCCTGGGCTGAAATAAACATGAGAGAATTAGCATCATGCAGTGACTGAGTGCAAACTTCGAAGCCCGACAGGCCAACATGAGAATCCCTGCTCCATTGCTCACCAGGTCTGTGACTCTGAGTACCTTTGATAAATTCTCCATGCCAGCTTCCCCATGCCTAAGATGAGGAAAATAATAGTAGCCACCTTGCAGGGTTAAGGAGGATTGAACAAGATAATCCATGTAAGGAGCTCAGCACAGTGCCTGGCCTCTAGCGAGCATGCAATGAATGTCAGCTATTAGTAAAGCTTCAGCAATTGGTTTTATTTTGCTTTATAGAACATAGAGAAATTGAGCTCCTCTATCTTTTTACAAATTGTTTAAAATATACTTTCATTAACTTCATTGTAAGAATTGATACTTTACCTCTAATGCATGAAGATGTTTCCCTGCAGTTTTAAAGCTCTTTTGCTTATTTACCTGCATTTATGAATAACTACAAACACAACTTCCTGTAGGTTCTTCTCCCTACTTATGCCCATAAAGTTAAACAAAGATAACATTTGGGAAAATATGAGAAAGTGTGTTTCTTCTTGTCTTGATACTTAGCTGGATACCAGCCCAGTGTTTGTAGACAGAATTTATTTAATAGAAAACTTGGGCAAACCAAAGTTAATATAAAGAGTATCTCCCACCTAATTCTCAATAGTTTTTATTCCTTTTTGCTTCTGAAGAGCAAAATCCCAATAACTCAACATAATAGAGATGAGCATCTCACAAGTACCATGGGTATAAGCGATACACAAAGAATATCTCTGAGAAAAAAAAAATGATGTCAGTGATATTCACCAAACCTTCAAAGATTATTGGAGGACTTAAAGTTATGCTCATTAGGAATTCAGATTAGGAGAACTTTTGATGAATGCTTGCTGTTTGAAGTATTAGAACTAGAAGTCCTGTCATCATAAACATCCTAGAAACAGGGGTCCTGCATGTTATGTATTCTGCACAGTACTCTCAACAAAATGGAGACAATAACACTTTATTAAATTATAATAATGGTGATTCATGGGGCAGTAACAGAAAAGTTGAGTATTAAGTATGCTTTTTATAATTCACAAAGATGTGGCCCTTAAAACAGAGGTCAGGGGCTTCCCTGGTGGCGCAGTGGTTGAGAGTCTGCCTGCCAATGCAGGGGACACGGGTTCGAGTCCTGGTCTGGGAAGATCCCACATGCCGCGGAGCAACTAGGCCCGTGAGCTACAATTACTGAGCCTGCGCGTCTGGAGCCTCTGCTCCGCAACAAGAGAGGCCGCGATAGTGAGAGGCCTGCGCACCGCGATGAAGAGTGGCCCCCACTTGCCACAATTAGAGAAAGCCCTCGCACAGAAACGAAGACCCAACACAGCCATAAATATAAATAAGTAAATAAATAAAAAGAAGAACAGCAAACTTTAAAAAAAAAAAAGTGAAAAAAAAATTATTTAAAAAAAAACAGAGGTCATCCAAGTGACATAAAAGTAAAGAAAATTGTCAGAGTTTCTGCAGTGTTAAAAATCATCCCAGATAACATCAAAATGAATATTTTGAATTTGGGTTCAGATAATGCCCCCCAAACAGTTAGATAATCAACTAAATAACTGCTGTATCTTTTAAGATCCTTCAATAATATCAGTCTGTGAACCTCGGACAGTTTCCCCTCCATTAAGTAGAAACCATAATATCTGCCTTGGCTGACTTAAGAACTGTTATGAGGAAAATAAGATATCACATGAAAAAACCCAAGCACAAAATAAATCAGAGGTAGCATTATTACTATCACTACTCTATTTTACTATTATTACTAAAACAATAGCTATGATTAAATAAACTGATATTAAATCTTTCAGTTAGTCTGCATTAAGAGATGAAAAAACAGACACAGAAAACAAATTTATGGTTACCAGAAGGGAAAGGGGGTGGGGGAGGGATAAATTAGGAGTTTGGGATTAGCAGATACAAACTGCTACATACAGAATAGATAAACAACAAGGTCTTACTATATATAGCACAGAGAACTATATTCAATATCCTGTAATAGGGACTTCCCTAGCAGCGCAGTGGTTAAGAATCCGCCTGCCAATGCAGGGGACACGGGTTCGAGCCCTGGTCCAGGAAGATCCCACAAGCCGCAGAGCAACTAAGCCCGTGCACCACAACTACTGAGCCTGTGTTCTAGAGCCCGTGAGCCACAACTACTGAGCCCACGTGCCACAACTAATGAAGCCTGTGCGCCTAGAGCCCGTGCTCTGCAATAAGAGAAGCCACCGCATGAGAAGCACACACACCGCCATGAAGAGTAGCCTCCGCTCGCTGCAAGTAGAGAAAGCCTATGTGCGGCAACGAAGACCCAACCCAGCAGATAATAAATAAAATTAATTAATTCAAAAAAAATCCTGTAATAAACCATAATGGAAAAGAATCTGAAAAAGAATATATATAAATAATAACACATTATTATATATAATATATATAAATAATAACATATTATTATATATAATATATATAAAACTGAATAATTATATATATATTATATATATAAAACTGAATCACTTTGCTATACACCAGAAACTAACACAACATTGTAAATCAACTATATTTCAATAAAAAATTTTAAAATTAAAAAAAAGAGGTGAAAGAAGCAACCTTTTCATAACTATGTGATGGTGTGAATATGGCAGTGACTTAGAATGGTTAGATAAGACTCCCACATCTCATGCCTGACAGACCTCCATGTCTTACGTTACACAAGGATAAAAATCTGAACCAGTGGAAGACTTCTGTGCGTGAATTCTGCAAATTCCTTTCTCTAAAGTTTAAGTTCCTTATTTAACAGAAGAAGACTATGTAATGCTTAACTCTTTCGGAAAACCTTCTTGGTGATCTCTTCTGAGTGGCTGGAGAGATCAGGGAGCCAGTGCTGAGTTATGCAGTGAATTAAGACATGGGCAGCTGATGATTAATACCTGTGTGATCCAGTTAATAACTTGGAGCCATGAGAAGCACAAAACTAAACTGGTTTAGCTGCTCCCACCCTTGGTAGCAGTAGCAGTAGGAGTAAGGTAGGCTCGGCCATGACCAGAAGGGATGAATGCGTGTGTATGAATGTGCCTGCTCACTGGCCTACAGTCACAAAGTGACGTTCTTAAGTATGCGAGGTCCCACAGCCTGAGACCTGGCCACATTTGGGAGGGTGAAGGTGAGCTGTGCCGTTTGCTTTTTTTTTTCATGGTAAATTGAAATTTATTACTGGGAATGGTGGAATGAGTTAGTAAGTATAATTGAACTATACGGAGTGGTCGTTAAGCCTGGAGATAATAGATAATTGTAGTGAAAAGTCATATCAACAAGCCATTTATTACGTATATCTCTGTTCCCAGGCCTTTATGGCCATCTGTATATTTCCATATTTTGAATGCTCATTAATAGTGAGGGAGAACACTGACCAGAGTTTTATCTCATTCTTGTTGATTTCTTGGGTGTAGTTGTGGCACAGGGGTGAACTCACCAAAACATGGGTAATCCAAGGAAAGGATACGGGGCTGGAGATAATCACAGTCTCAGCAATCTTTTTCCCAGTAACCAGGGGTGGTTGAGCTTAATTCTGAACTTTAAAATAACTTTTTTGTACTTCAGACCTTTTATATAATGAAAAATGCCTTGATCTGTATTCTTATAAATGGTGCTAAAATATGGTACTCCTACAGGAACCAGGGCAATCCACAGTAATGTTGGTTACTTCGAGTATTTCACTGTGGGAAGAAAGCCAAAATGAATGTATTTAATGAAAAAAAAAAAAAGACTCCCACATCTGAGATCAATAGTGGGAATCAGTATCATTTATTATTTTGAGTGGGGCATCTAATCAGGGCTGCTGAAGAGAACAACAGGAACACTAACCAAGATGAAGTGATCTGCCCATGAACTGGTCCTGTCAGGAATAAAATGTTCAGGTCCCAAGAATTCCTCTCCCAACAGAAGCCCAGCTGGGCACAGATCACTTACCGGAAAACCTTCAACTGTCTTCATGAGCACCTCCCTACACATCCCAGGTTGAGAAGGTGTCAGCCTGGGTTCAGGGAAGAGAAAGTCCCGTGTGTTTTCTTCATAGTAGGCCAACTCTTCCCACGCTAGAAACAAAGGAAGAAAGGCATAAGTAGATTTATGTTCTGAAAATGATGTATCTACATCCCTGAGTTTAACAAAATAAAAGCTTAGACAAGTGATGGCAGAGACAGCACTCAGATAAAAATAGACATTTTGATCACAGCACCTGTTATTCAAGAGGCAACGACTTCTACTACTTTTTGTCTCATGCATAATTTTTAAAAGCCTTCCCAAGTCACTGCAGAGAAAAAGACTATCTAAAGGGTTGCTCCACAAAATAGAACAAAAGGGAAAATCTCTTTCCATCCATCTCTTTCCATCCAACATCAACAAATGTTTTCTAAGGACATACCGTGGGCCAGGTCCTAGGGATAGAACAGGCAGACAATGCCCTGTTCAAAGGTTACAGTGTAGACTAGGGTTCCATGTGTTCTGTGATGCAGGAATGTCAGCGTCCCAGTGGCTCAGAGAACAGCCAGAGCTGTGGTTCTCAGCAGTACTGGTACCAAACCCAGGGACATTTTGGAAGTTTGTGGAGAAATTTCACAGGCAGGAACCAAAGTTCAAGGTATCCTGCAATGCTCAAGACACTCCTGCACGACTTTTTAACAACCTACCAGACATTCTTTCAGGCAAGAAAACTTTTTATAGTTATCTGAGCCTGGAATCTAACTGTTACATATAAACACAAAGCATTTTTTTGTACAACTTAAAAATACACTGAATTTTCAGGAAAGCAGGTACCATGTAGATTAAGGAACAATTGTACTTTGCTTTGTTTGGATATTTACCAAGACCCTTTTGGCATTTTGAAAATCATATCACATCCAAATATTACATTTTGCTCAACATTTACATATTAGTATACATGTCATTTTATTTTAAATCATTTTCCTTTGTATTTCTCCTTTATATTATGGCTGGAATACTGTATATTTTTTGCAGTGACCTATATAATTGGTTATATTAACTGCGAATATTATTTCAGTATGGTAAAAGGGATAGTATGAAATACTCATTACCAAAAGATCATCTTGGGTGTAACATGATCAAGAATCACTGAGCTAAAGGATGGAGAAGGTGCCTTCTACAAAGCAGGTGCTACACAAGTGGTTTGGACCAAGAGTGGCCCCTGTACAGAGCACCACCAAAAAAGTAACTGTAGTCAGTGAGGTAGCTTTGATACTGACCAGGGTTCCTGGCCTTCCCCAATCAATAGCAATTGACTAGAGGCTAGATAAGAAACTCAGGCAAGGCTTTACTGGGGCCCCTGCGACCTCAGGAGGGAGCAAAAACAAATAACGTTTCCCTTGCTTGCTCGGTCCCCGAGGCGGGGTGAGCTGGTTCCTTATATGGGGGTGAGGGTAGGGATGTGTCCAGGGATCAGGCCAGTAGGTGGCTTAGGTGTTTTGCCCACCCCTCCGGTGGTGTGTGTTGAGTGCAGGCGGCATACCTGCAGGCATGCAGTACCCTGCATTTGCTCCCCGACACCCTGTTTTTGCTCCAGGCTCTTCAGAAGTGGCAGTTGCGTTTTTTGGTCCCTTTGTATCTTTTGCCCAGAATTTGCCCCAACTGCCCATGCACACAGTTATTTTTAGTCCCATATAGTTTCTCTGTATTTTGTTGCTGGAGGATAGGTGTGTCCAGGTGCAGGCATTGTAGCAAAGGGTCCCAGGTCCCAGCCTGTCTCAACTTTACTGTTTTGTGACTCCTATTTTATTTGTCTGAAGAATTCTGATGAGGGTATATTTTGGTGCATCAACTGTAGAAAATAACTGACCTTACATCAAATAATATGATGGATTAATTTCTTCCTACTTATTCCATTTAATGTGAATGTTTGGATTCTAACAAGGATCAAAGTGCAAAAAAATGTGTTCTACATTTTTCATCATATTTCTTTCTCTTCTTCCCTTCTCAGACATGCTCCAGCCACAAAGGACTGATGATGCATCTTTCCTTCCTCTGCTCTGCACTTCCTCAGCTTATGCTATTTCTTACAAAACATCCTTTCTTCCTTCCCACCCTGTTGAGATTCTATTCATCTTTCAAGTTTCACCTTAAGTGTCTTATAGTATCTCCAACATAACAGGTCCAAAATAGAACTCTTGACTTTTTTCCACAAATAAGCTCTCCCCTACCTTCCCATCAGAGGAGCCAGTACTAGTTACTCAAGCCAAAAATCTAGGATTTATCCTTGATTCCACTCTCACTCCTTACATCAATCCATTAGCAAGTTCTGTTGACTATATCTCCAAAACAAATCTAAATTTTGTTCCCTTCTCTCTATTATTACAGCTACCACCATGGTCCAAGCCCCCACCCTCCTCTTTCCTGGACTGCTGCCATGACCTCCTAGCTGGTCTCCCTGCTTCCATTCTTCCTGAACTCAAATCTATTCCCCACACACTGTGATGTTACATCAGATTGTGACTTTCACCTGGTTAAACCTTCCAATAGGCTTGCCATCATATTAGAATAAAATCTAAGCGTCTTATCCTAGCCTTTAAGACTCTGTATAATCAGGCCTCTAATCACCTCTCCTACTTCCTTTATTATCACTCTCCTCCTTGGTCATTCCTTAGCATCCCTCCTGCCCTTCTTGCTGTCCCTCAAACACACCGAGGTCATCTCTACCTTAAAGATTTGTCCGTCTTCGGACTTCCCTGGTGGCGCAGTGGTTAAGAATCCGCCTGCCAATGCAGGGTACATAGCTGCAATCCCTGGTGCGGGAAGATCCCACATGCCACAGAGCAACTAAGCCTGTGTGCCACAACTACTGAGCCTGCGCCCTAGAGCCTACAAGCCACAACTACTGAGCCCGCATGCTGCAGCTACTGAAGCCCGCCTAGAGCCTGTGCTCCACAACAAGAGAAGCCACCTCAATGAGAAACCCGCGCACCACAACGAACAGTAGCCCTAGCTTGCCGCAACTAAAGAAAGCCCGCGTGCAGCAACAAAGAACCAACGTAGTAAAAAATTTATATATATATTTAAAAAAAAGGTACTGGATTTAGGGCTCACTCTAAATCCAGGATAATCTCACCTTGAGATCCTTAACTTAATTAGCGTCATACATGCAATGATCTGTGATACCAGCCCAGCAGTGCTCCCAGCACTACGCTGGTCTCCACAAACATTGTGTGTTTTCGATCGTATGTTCCTATTGGGAACAAACACCTGGTATGGTGCTCTACACAGTGGGCTTTTCCCTTTTCCTTTCATATGTTTTTGGCTAGTTCTTGTCACTGCATCCAAAATGAAAGCTATTACTTACTATTCCTACATTTAGCAAGAATTAAGATAAAAATGAGAGGTCCGAAAATTGGAAGTGAGTTATCTGCTATTTTTGGAATCACCAGAATAAAAAAGAAACTGAAATAGGGTTAGAGAAACAGAAGGCTGTGAAGCTTCTCAATTCTGTCTCTCTGGTTTGGTCATTTTCTAAAGATCCAAACTACCACCCAGTGTGAAAATGTCAGCACACCAAGGGGATGTTACAGCAACAGCCTAGGTTATAAATAATAAATAAACATGTGCACAGGCTGAGCAAGTCTCATAAGCCAAGTAAAATGCCTGAAAGAGCTCGGTGTTCTTAATAGGCTAATGGCACAGACAGGGACATCATCAATGCCATCAGTGAAAAACTTCTCCCTGAAAAAGGAAACAAATGAGACTTTAAGAGAAATAGTAATTTTAATAACGAATACTGGTTCTAGAAATATCTAACATTTAGAGAGCATATCAGAATTGACAGCTTGCTTCCCCATATGGAGTCTCACTTGATTCCTTCTTTACAGATAACTGAGGCTCTGAGAGTTAAGACACTTGTCATGATGCCAAATGGCAAAGCAGGAATTCAAAACCAGATCATCTGAGGCAGGAGTTCTTTCCTTGCTGATGCCTAGTAAACATCACTACAAAGTATAAAATCAAGCTCTGGGGCTTCCCTGGTGGCACAGTCGTTAAGAATCCAATGCAGGGGACACGAGCATTGGTCTGGGAAGAGCCCACACGCTGCGGAGCAACTAAGCCCGTGTGCCACAACTACTAAGCCCGCACTCTAGACCCCGTGAGCCACAACTATTGAGCCCGCGTGCCCAGAGCCCACGCTCCGCAACAAGAGAAGCCACCGCAATGAGAAGCCCGCACACCACAACGAAGAGTAGCCCCCACTCACCGCAACTAAAGAACGCCTGCGCGCAGTAACGAAGACCCAATGCAGCCAAAAATAAATTAATTAATTTAAAAAAGATCAAGCTCTGATTCACAGAATGGGTGCCCACTAAAAAAGAGCATTTTACAGCTGGACTGAGCATTTTACAGCTGGACTGAATATACATGACTTATCCCAAAGTAGAAGTTTCTGTGTAAGAGGTCAATAAAAAAAAAAAGCACCAAGCTCGCTGTCAAACAGAATTATGCTGCCCCCCTGTGTCTATTTGCTTTTTCCCATCTTTGTAAACTGAAGACCCAGAGGAGTCTTTATTACTTCTAAGCCAAATCATTGGATCTCTTCATTCTTTAGAAGTAAAGTCGTATGCAAATCTGAGGTACTTGTATCACAAACTTAATGGTCATAATATGTCTTTTGATTATAGTAAGTGTGTTTGAAAGTGCTATGAAAAAATATCAAACACAGTAATATCTACAACAAAATGAAAAGGTAACAATTCGGCCAATGAAGAATTGTTCCCTGAGAACCTAAATGTGGCCCATGTGACCCCACAGCACAGTCCACTTGAGACTTTAAGCAAATCATTTTTTACTTAATTATCTAGTATCAAGAACCAGCAGATCAAGGTGGCTCACCGTCACCACTCTGTACCTGGTGCCACTGGCATAATACCAGGAGGTGGCACAGTGTAGGGCATTTTCTAAGTACACCTTCAATAAACATATGTTGGACAAATTAATGGATCAATCTGTAATGCATCTGAAGCTAAACAAAATTAATTATATCAAGCAATTCAAGTTTAATTCCACTAAAATTACAATCTGAAACTGAAGGATTGTAGACAAAAGGAAGACAAGTACAATAAAGCCCCCACTTTGTATCTGATTAACTTCTGAGTTATAACCTGTAAGCATGCACACAGCTTCAATATTCTCCAGTCATCACAATTTTGAACAATTCTTGCAACCTTCTCACAGATGGATTTCCGGTCAAGTAAAAAAAAATGGCAGTCAAAAATATACCAAATTTTTAAAAGTTGCAGGAAATATATATTCAACCTATCTATATACACATATATACATTAAATATACATATACTAAATATTAGACATAGTTAATATTTATGTACATATATGTGAGTGTGTGTTTGTTTATATGTGTATATATTTTAGAATTGAATATACTAAGTGCATTATATATATTAAATGCATTATTAAAGGTCTAAAAAAGATATACAACAAATTGTTAATTGTAATTATTGTCAGAGGTTGTTGATGAATGTGGCGTTTTACTTTTTATTTTATATTATTTTGTTATTTAAAATTTTTACAGTGAGAATATTTATTATAGATATTGGGTAATCTTTTTAACTCACGAAAAATTAAACAAGATCAAAATGGTCCTGCTTCTATTTTGTTAGCATACTAAAATATAACTTGCCAGTTAACAGTGACATACGTTTGAACATAAAATTGGGTCAAATAAAAAACTTATGGAAGAAAACTCAATGCCCAGATTTTAGCCTGTTACTTTTAGGCTAAAAAACATTCAGTGAGAATTTCTGAAAAGCAGGTAGGAGGCATCTCTGATCTTCCCTCTGTTCTGCCTACCTAAGAAAGCACTGACATATACAAGAGTGTCCATCCCTAGACCCACAGAGAGTGGGGTTCTTATCTGTTTTCAGGACCTGCCTCTGCCAACAAACCAAGCAGCAGAAGAAAGAACTACAGACTCCTGGGTCCACTCCACTCCACTGGGGCCCTTGACCTGCTCCAGAACAGCCACAGTAGGCAGGGCCATGATCCTCATAAAAGCCTCCACAGCCACCTCTGCTTTAGCTGAGGCATCTGCCAGACTCACCTTTCTTCTCCCATGCTTTCTTAAGAAAAAGAAAGTTTCACACAATAAAATATCAAAATAATGCAACAAAACAGGGGAAATACATATGTGTTAAGCATAATTGATTTAAAACTTTGGTAAAAATATCAGGAATTTATACCAAAATGCAATGTTAACATGCAGACATCACTCCACAAGTAATCAAAGGACACTGACAGTCATACTATACAGAAGGAAAGAAAGAAAACAAATTATAATATGGGAAAATGGAAAATTTCTGAAGTAAATTTAAAATGTCAAGGTTGTCACAAATCGTATTTAAAAAGAAGGGACCGGAAAATATGGTAAAATATATTTTAAAGAATTGTTACACACTTTATAAACACAAAAAATCCAAATGATAGCATCCAGCATTAGCTAGGATATGGGGAACAGGCACTCTATACAGTGCTGAATGCAGTAGAAATAATGGAAACTTGCTGGAGATCAGTTTACTCTCAGGTTATAAGATACGGTTCAATCTAGCAATTCTATTATTTACAAATATATCAAGAGAAAAAATAATTGTTATAAATATATGAAAGACAAAGAAATCCTAATGCTCAACAATATCAATTTAAGATTGGTAATAACACTATGGAAAATACATAGCTATTGAAAATGACAAATAAGTTACCTACAGGTAACAATGTAGAGTGAAAAAGTAAAACCCAAAGTATTATTTACAGACTTTTTATAGACCTATAAAAACACATAAGTAAATTCATGAAATTCTTCATGATATCAAAAATAATGCTTTTCGATCTGTTTTTAAAAATTACAATATAACAGTAACATATAATTGGGGAAGTTAGTAAGAGAAGAAAATGTATGTGACATTATTTATGTAAAAATTCCATATCCATGTGTTCTTCTAACCACAGAGAAAGAGCAAGAAACATGTTCACCAAAATATAAATAAAGGTTTCCTCATCATTTGGGGATGCTTTTTACAAGTTAAAACTGTGAAGCTGGGAAGGGAAAGGGCAAAGCGTATGGCAGCAAAGATCAGAAGAGTATTAGAAATGTTTCTGAGTTTTAGGTATCCTCTCTCTCTCTCTCTCTGTCACACACACACACACACACACACACATACACACGCAAACTCTAAAATCACCAGATAATCAGCCACATTGAGAAACTCTGAGAAGTGGTGTCACCAGGTGGCAGTTCCTACGTGCTCTCACTAGCTCAGGTCTCTTGCATAACACAAAACAAAGTCATCACAGAACAGTTTCCTCCTAAAGTCCCATGATTCCAGCACAGAGGTCTCAAACTTTTTCTGCAAAGGGCCAGAGAATAAATATTTTAGGCTTTGCAAGCCATATAGTCACAACTACTGAACTCTCATTCCAGCACAAAAGCAGCCATAAACAATACTTCTATGAATGAGCATGGATAAAACATCACAGACGATGAAATTTCAATTTCATATAATTTTCATGTATCAGTAAATATTCTTCTTTAAAAAAAATTTTTTCCAACCATTTAAAAATGTAAAAACCAAAGACAGTTTGGCAGTTCCTTAAAAAGTTAAACACGGAGTTACCATGTGACCCAGCAATTCCACTCCTAGGTATATACCCAAATACATACCCAAGAGAACAGAAAACACGTATTCACACAACTTGTACATGAATGTTCACAGAAGTGTTACTCATAATATCCAGAAGGGGAAACAACTCTAATGTCCATCAACTGATGAATGGATAAACAAAATTTGGCATATTCATATAAAAGTACATTATTTAGTACTGATATATGCTTCAACAAGGATGAACTTTGAAAACATTTTGCTAAGTGAAAGAAGCCAGACATAAAAGGGCACAAATTGTGATTCCATTTACATGAAATGTCCAGAATGAGCAAATCAATTAGAGACAGTAAGTAGATTAGTGGTGGCCAGGGGTTGGGAGGAGGAGGGAATGAGGAGTGACTGCTAATGAGTACAGGGTTTCTTTTGGGGGTAATAAAAATTCTAAAATTAGATAGTGGTGATGGTAACACCATCTTGTGAACATACTAAAAACAACTGAATTGTACACTTGAAAATGGTGAATTTTATTGTATATGAAGTAAATCTTAATTCTTAAAAATGTAGAAGCCATTCTTAACTCACAGGCCACACAAAAACAGACTGCAGGCTGGATTTGGCCTGGGGGCTGTCGTTTGCCAACCCTGTTCTAGCATCAACAGAGAAGATGGCTTTGGGTTTCACACACACACAAACACACACTCTCACTCACTCACTCTACAAATTACGACACAGCCAAAAGCAAACACTTGAAAGAAGCTGAGCCAGGACTAAAAAAATTATTTGATGATTATTAGATAAAATTATGAAAAAATGGAAAGTCAAAGAACCTGTTTAAGCTATGCTCACTGCTTTTTCAAACCCATAAAGTTACTCTTCTGAAAACGGGCAGGGCTTCCCTGGTGGCGCAGTGGTTGAGAGTCTGCCTGTCAGTGCAGGGGACACGGGTTCGAGCCCTGGTCTGGGAAGATCCCACATGCCGCGGAGCAACTAAGCCCGTGTGCCACAGCTACTGAGCCTGCGCGTCTGGAGCCTGTGCTCCGCAACAAGAGAGGCCGCGATAGTGAGAGGCCCGTGCACCGCGATGAAGAGTGGCCCCCACTCGCCGCAACTAGAGAAAGCCCTCGCACAGAAACGAAGACCCAGCACAGCCAAAAATAAAATAAATTAATTAATAAAATTAAAAAAAATACTTTCTTTAAAAAAAAAAAAAAAAAAAACGGGCAAAATTCCACAGACCGGTGGGGTAAAAAGCATGTGTTATATAGAGCACAGCTTTTAAATGCCAGTCCCCATTTTGTCATGCCAAAATCCTTTTAAAATTAAATTAAAGTAATTTAGAAATTCATTTATTGGCACATTACCTGGAGGCACTAGCTGTATTAACTCAAACCTTGTTAGAAAGCCTAAAAAGGAAAAATGAGATATTAATACTTTAGAATACTGTCAGAGTTTTTCATTAATTACTAAGTTTAAAACTGCCATAATACCCCATTTACATTACTACTACTGATAGTAAGTGGCATACCAACAATGATTCAGGTATTTCTAGACCCAATAAATTGGGGGCATGGGGTGAGAATAACTGAGTTATAAACATAGCATTTTGTCTCCTGAAAAATATTGACAAAATATGATATTTTCTCTCTTAAAGATGTATTCATAAATCACGGAAATAACAATATACTACTTTTCATTTTAAAAATTCAAAATACAACTGTTATGCATTAACCTATAAAAGTTTATCTTGCTTAAAACAGTATGCTATATGACTATATAAATTAGACATAAAACAACATTTTTTAATATTTCCTGAGTTCAAAATATATTTAGAAATAGTGAGCTCGAAGAAGATATACAGATTGCTAACAAACACATGAAAGAATGCTCAACATCACTAATCATTAGAGAAATGCAAATCAAAACTACAATGAGGTATCACCTCACACCAGTCAGAATGACCATCATCAAAAAATCTACAAACAATAAATGCCAGATAGGGTGTAGAGAAAAGGGAACCCTCTTGCACTGTTGGTGGGAATGTAAATTGATACATCCACTACGGAGAACAGTATGGAGGTTCCTTAAAAAACTAAAAATAGAACTACCATACGACCCAGCAATCCTACTATTGGGCATATACCCTGAGAAAACCATAATTCAACAAGAGTCATGTACCACAATGTTCACTGCAGCTCTATTTACAATAGCCAGGACATGGAAGCAACCTAAGTGTCCATCGACAGATGAATGGATAAAGAAGATGTGGCACATATATACAATGGAATATTACTCAGCCATAAAAAGAAATGAAATTGAGGTATTTGTAGTGAGGTGGATGGACCTAGAGTCTGTCATACAGGGTGAAGTAAGTCAGAAAGAGAAAAACAAATACCTCATGCTAACACATATATATGGAATCTAAAAAAAAATAAAATATAAATGTTCTGAAGAACCTAGAGACAGGACAGGAATAAAGATGCAGACGTAGAGAATGGACTTGAGGACATGGGGAGGGGGAAGGGTAAGCTGAGACGAAGTGAGAGAGTGGCATGGACTTATATACACTACCAAATGTAAAATAGATAGCTAGTGGGAAGCAGCCACATAGCACAGGGGGAGCAGCTCGGTGCTTTGTGACCACCTGGAAGGGTGGGATAGGGAGGGTGGGAGGGAGACGCAAGAGGGAGGAGATATGGGGACGTATGTATAGGTATAGCTGATTCACTTTGTTATAAAGCAGAAACTAACACACCATTGTAAAGCAATTACACTCCAATAAAGATGTTAAAAAAAAAAAAAAAAGGAAATAGTGAGCCCATGTTCAATGTCTATAAGGCCAAGAATAAAATTTAAATATTAAAAGTAATTTAAAATACAAATGGTATAACAATAAAAAATCAGTAAAGATAATTCCCACAAAATATTAGAAGTAAAAACATTTTAATATGGACAATAATGGTGATTATAGTTAATACTGTACTTGAAAGTTACTAAGAGAGTAGATCTTAAATGTTCTCACCACAAAAAAGAAATGGTAATTATGTGATGTGCTAGAGGTGTAAGCTAACACTATAATAATCATTTTGCAAAATATCTGAGTATCAAATCAACATGTTGTTACCTTAAACTTACACAATGTTGTATGTCAATTATATCCTCAAATAAAGCTGAAAAAAATATATACAATAAAAGTAAAATTCTCCCTTTGTAGATTTATGAAAAACACAAATACATGAGGACAGAATTTTAAATGCCAAGAAACTTAAAAGCCAAGACACCCCATAATTTTGGGTTTTCCAAACAGGAAGAAGGACTATATCCTTTCCAACCATCACCCCAATGGTAATGTAAAGCGCTTAATCTATCTCAGTCTCTAAATTCCTTACACTCAATTAATTCTCACCACGTGTCATGTCATGAATTAGAAGACTTAATATTGTTCAGATGGCAATATTCTCCAAACTGATCTACAGGTTCAATGCAACCTATCATTGCCTATCAACATCCTAGCTGGCTTCTTTGCAGAAACGGACAAGCTGATCCTAAAATTCGTATGGCAAACTAAAGGAACCCAAATAGCAAAAACAGGCTTGAAAAAGAAGAACTAAGTTGGAGGACTCACACTTCCTGATTTTAAAACTTTCTATAAAGCTACAATAATCAAAATAGTGTGGCACTGGAATAATGATAGATTTATGAATCAATGCAATAGAATTGAGACACCCCCCGCCCCCAAAAAAACACCTCACATTTACAGTCAATTGATTTTCAACAAGAGTGCCATGACCATTCAATGGGGGAAAACTACTCTTAGTAACAATGGTGCTGAGACAACTGGATCTCCAGATGCACAAGAATGAAGTTGGACCCTTAGCTCATGCCATTTACAAAAATCAACTCAATATGTATTATAGACTTAAATGTAAGAGCTAAAACGATAAAACTCTTAGAAGAAAATATAGACATAAATCTTTAACTTGAATTACACAATGGTTTCTTAGTTATGACATCAAAGGCAGAAGTAACAAAAGAAAAATAGATAAAATATAATTCATCAAAATTAAAAACTTTTATGTTTCAGAGAACACCATTAAGAAAGCAAAAAGATAATCCAAAGAATGGGAGAAAGTATTTGTCAATCATACATCTGATATGAAAGTTATATCTATAATATATAAAGAACTTACAACTCAATAATAAAAATCCAATTAAAATATAGGAAGGGGGGCTTCCCTGGTGGCGCAGTGGTTGAGAATCTGCCTGCCAATGCAGGGGACACGGGTTCGAGCCCTGGTCTGGGAAGATCCCACATGCCATGGAGCAACTAGGCCCGTGAGCCACAATTACTGAGCCTGCGCGTCTGGAGCCTGTGCTCCGCAACAAGAGAGGCCGCGATGGTGAGAGGCCCGCGCACCGCGATGAAGAGTGGTCCCCACTTGCCGCAACTAGAGAAAGCCCTCACACAGAAACGAAGACTCAACACAGTTATAAATAAATAAATAAAAGAACGTGAATTTCTAAAAAAAAAAAAAAAAAAAATATAGGAAGAGGATCCGAATGGACACTTCTCCAAATAAGATATACAAATGGCCAATAAGCACATGAAAAAATGCTCAACATCTTTAGCTATCAGGGAAATGCAAATCAAACCCACGAGGTACCACTTCATACCCACAAGGATGGCTACCAAGCAAAAGGATAAATAATAACAAGTGTTGGCCAGGATGTGGAGAAATCAAATCTCATATATTGCTGGTGGAATGTAAAATGATACAACTCCTTTGGAATAGTCTGGAAATTCCTCAAAAAATTAAACTGAGTTACCATATGACCCAGCAAGTTCACTCCTAGGCATACACCCAAGAGAAATAAAAACATGTTTAAAAAAAAAACTTGTACACAAATATTTATAGCAGCATTATTCATCATAGCACCAAAGCAAAAATAATCCAGATGTTCATCATCTGATGAATGGATAAACAAAATGTGGTTTATCCATAAAATGGGACATTATTTGGACATAAAAAGAAGTGAAATCTTGACACATTCTATAGCAAGGAAGACTCTTGAAAACATTATGCTAAATGAAAGAATCCAGTTACAAATGACCACATATTATATAATTCCATATATATGAAATATCCAGAATAAGCAAATCTATAGAGGCAGAAAGATTAGTCAGTAGTTGCCTAGGGCTGGAAGGGATGAGGAAGAATGGGTATAGGGTTTCTTTCCGTGGTGATGAAAACGTTCTAAAATTGATTATGGTGATGGTTACACAACTCAGTTAAGATACAAAAACCATTTAATTGTAATAAAACAAACAGAATCATACCATCCAGTAAGTGCCATATATATCTAGAAAAGGATTTGTAATTGAATCAATGACATGATTGAAATTTTACACAGACTATCTTGAACATAAATATGGGGTAAATATGGAAGTATCACAACTTAGAAAATAGAATTTTATATCTGTGAATTACATATACACAATAGTCTCTCTCTCTTTTGTTGGGGGTGAAGGGAGGAGTACCTACTTTCTAAAATGTCTGCTACAGCTCCAGGATCTATTGCATTTTCAAATACCTGCAGGAAAAAAAATGGGGAAAATAAATCTTCAAAGTTTTATTAATATATACTTATAGAAAATCTAGATCATATTCTTCCAAATAATTAACACATGTCAAATCCAGCCATATAATATTTTAGGATTCAACAGGAGTACCTTTAACAGGTATGTGGTTAAAAGTTCAACAAATGACTATAGAATAAATGAATGAGAATTAACACAACACCAAGTACAAGGAAAATTTAAGTTAGCTGAATCTACCACATGTTCAAAACATCATCTACTTGACCTAGCCCCACAGTTTGTTGCTAAAGGCACATCTGGCATCTACCTGAAAGAGTCTTGTTTGAGTACCTAGAAAAACATCCTGAATACAACAGATACTCATTACATGTTAACTGAATAAATGACTTCTCTTCCCAAGCAATTGGTTGTGCTAAAAAGGAACATAAATAAAAATTCTATGTGCAACACAAAAGAAAAGCTAAGTACTCATAGCTAGACTCCCACAGAATCCAAAAATAACAAAAGAGAGAGCCTCATAAGTTTTAGGTGTATCATGAAGCACAAGAAAAACACTGTGATACCTGTCTACCCACAGCCAAATATGTTTATTTTGTCCTTGAGATAAAAGGGCCTACGGGACTGAAGTAAAGGCATAACGTGACCCTCTCCCTGAACTCTAGAACACTGTAAGAAACACAATTTTTCAGCAGAGTTTGATTTCAGGCATTAAATTTCTGATCTAAACGGTGTTTAACCTTAAGCATGATTAAAATCTGCTCTTGATCCAAAACCAGGTCTGCTTTAACTACAAAAGTGGAGGCTGTCCCCTGTAATCCATTTCTGTCTTACTGACTTGGATTTAACAAGCAAATGTGAGTGAGTTGGGTTTTTTTCCAAAATTATTTCAGTAATATTAGTTCAACCCTTCTCTTCATCCATGTCTAAGAATTTTCTCAAGGATGACTGTGGGGAATATATGATCAACATGAACTGCTCAAACACAATGGCTCATACATTCTTTATGAGTAATTTCTTGTTTATCTGAATGCTTTAGAACATTGAATTCTGAATTATACAGAAGGTCCAAGGAGGAGAAAGTGTTTTTGCTACTCCCTGCAAGTATTTGCAGCTAGAGAATGGAACAGATACAAGAAAGCTAGAGCCAACTGTTAGAAAGCTTGAATATGAACTAAAACAGCTCACACAAGAAGGCAATTTTTCAAAATTTAAAATAAAGCATTTATTTAATTGCACTTTATAAAATGAAAAATGGTCTGTGATATCTAGTCATCTCAAATACACAGCTTTGCAACATCTAGAGTGTGACTCTGAGACTCATTCTCCTCTTCTGCAAGTCAGGGAGCTTGGACTAGATGACCTCCAAGGTCATTTACAGATTGATTTACAGCGTCTACAATTTTACGTCCTTGGGCTTCTTATAAAAAGATTTTTAAAGTCTTCTACAGAAGCAAATTTACAATTGATAAAACTAATAAGGAAATTCTTGGGGGAAAAAAATAGACTGGATTTTCACCACCCACTTTTTAACCACGACCAACATTGAAATGGTTAGAACTAGGTTCCTTTGGATTCGGACTGTATGTTCCAAGGTAATATCCATTTATTCCTCTCTTATCCAACCAGTTTGGAAGACTATTTAAATTAACAGGTTGAGTCAGAAAGAGAAAAACAAATACCGTATGCTAACGCATATATATGGAATCTAAAAAAAAAAGAAAAATGGTTCTGATGAACCTAGGGGCAGGACAGGAATAAAGACGCAGATGTAGAGAATGGACTTGAGGACACGGGAAGGGGGAAGGGTAAGCTGGGACGAAGTGAGAGAGTAGCATTGACATATATACACGACCAAATGTAAAATAGCTAGCTAGTGGGAAGCAGCTGCATAGCACGGGGGAGATCAGCTCGGTGCTTTGTGACCACCTAGAGGGGTGGGATAGGGAGGGTGGGAGGGAGACGCAAGAGGGAGGGGATATGGGGATATATGTATACATATAGCTGATTCACTTTGTTATACAGCAGAAACTAACACAACACTGTAAAGCAATTATACTCCAATAAAGATGTAAAAAATTAATTAATTAATTAATGGGCTGTGATTTATAAAAATATTACACACAGCCCTAGCCCTTTCAAAAATCAATCCTCATCTCCTCTGCTACTCTGTTTGAAATAGACAGGTCATTTTCTGGGCACCACCATCCAGACCTTTAGAAGTGATAGGCCCTACCCTGAAGCCTTCCCATTCTCATCCCCTCCCCAAAAGAACCACCTCAGTGATATTTTTTGGGACAAAATCATAGGCTTATCAAGGTTAAAATTGATTCAATCTCTAAATTCCAAAACAAAAACTTCAAGAGATTGTCAGTGATTGGATAGTAATGAAATTAATGTTCCATTAAATATGAAAGTGGGAAGAGGGTTGGTAACGTTTTGGCTACTTATATTATGATCACATTCACTGGAATGGAATCTAGCTTTTATCACTGCAGCTAAATAAACCAGATATGACCTAAGGAAACTCAGTAAATCTAAAAAGCCTTCTTGTTTTGTTACAGGATTTCAGATACAGGATTTAACTAATTTGGTTAGTCTGGGGTATTTTTCTGAGTCTAAAAAAGTTTGTTTCTAAGGTCTGCTAGTTTATTGATAATCTCTGTCAGAATGTAACGCAGCTGCCTCTAACACCTCCAAGAACATTCAGAAAATGCTCTCTGTTCCAGTTAGAAAATGCCATGGGAGTTCCAAAAATAGAAAACATCTACCAGGGTACTTAGCACTAGTTTGACAGAACTTGGCTCAGATCTGGGATGCAAAAGCAAGTCCTCCAACTATGATTCTGCACTGTGCTGAGGTGCCTTCATGTAATTTTTTTTTTAAAGAAAATTTACAAAATAACTTTATAAAAGCTGTGTTCTTTATAAGAACCACTAAATGATCCTCAGACAACAGAATTTGAATTTCTCTATTTAGCAATGAGAAAGTCAAGATCACCTTTTCAAACCTCATGCTCCGCTGAATCATAATAGGGAACACGGAAGGAAAGCACTGTGTCTCCAGGTACTGATTCAGGAGGTAAACCCCAAGGAACACATCTTGCTTGCCAGGAAGGCACACCCCTGGGCAAGAAATCTTCAAAACAAAGAAAAAAATAGAGAACAGGGTTTGCGTTTTGCTTTGTAAAGGGTCTATTTTCCCTAACCTCCCACAAACAATGTCAAATTTCCCCCACCACCTTAACCCTCACCTCTCTCTCCCATAGCACTACCCTCCCCTCTCCTCTCCTTGCTCAAACTGGAAATTCCAATTTCCTCCCAAGTCTCCGCCAGGTGTCACAATCGTCCTCTCGCTGGCTCCTCTCCCCGCCCCTCCAGGATGGCAGTGCGGAAGCGGAAGAGGCTGCAGGGCCGGGAAGCTTCTCCTTAGGCCGGCCGGGTCCTGCGGTCCGGGCCGCCCGCCGCGATGCCGAGCCCCCGGAGGAACGCCGAGGGACGCCCGCTGGCCGCCTGCGCCCCGAGCAGCAGCGGCAGCCCGGCCCATGGCGGCGGCGGCGGCGGCAGGTTCGAGTTCCAGTCCCTGCTCAGCAGCCGCGCGCCGGGCGCCGACCCCACCTGCGCCCGGCTCCGCGCGTCCGAGAGCCCAGTGCACCGCCGCGGCTCGTTCCCCCTGGCCGGGGCGGGCTCCTCGCCGGCGCTCCCGCCCCCGCTGCCCGAGGAGGACCGCATGGACCTGAACCCGTCCTTCCTGGGCATCGCCCTGCGCTCCCTGCTGGCCATCGACCTGTGGCTGTCTAAGAAGCTGGGGGTGTGTGCGGGGGAGAGCTCATCCTGGGGCAGCGTGCGGCCCCTTATGAAATTGCTGGAGATCTCGGGACACGGCATCCCCTGGCTGCTGGGCACCCTCTACTGCCTGTCCAGGAGCGACAGCTGCGCCGGGCGAGAAGTGCTGATGAACCTGCTCTTCTCCCTGCTGTTGGACCTGCTGCTGGTGGCCCTGATCAAGGGGCTGGTCCGCAGGCGCCGCCCGGCCCACAACCAGATGGACATGTTTTTCGCCCTTTCGGTGGACAAGTACTCCTTCCCTTCGGGCCATGCCACCAGGGCCGCCCTGGTGTCACGGTTCATCCTGAACCACCTAGTGCTGGCCATTCCACTGAGGGTGCTGGTGGTACTGTGGTCCTTCATCTTGGGTCTCTCCAGGGTCATGCTGGGGCGGCACAATGTCACCGACGTGGCTTTTGGCTTTTTTCTGGGCTACGTGCAGTACAGCATCGTGGACTATTGCTGGCTTTCACCGCACAATGCTCCAGTCCTCTTTGTACTGTGGAACCAACAATGACACCATCTCATTCGTTATGGCACCAGATCTGAAGGCTTCGACACGTGATGATGCTGACATAAACCAGCAGCCATCCTGCTTGCCCCCCTAAGGATTTCAGGCTTTCTTTTGGGATTTCAGGTGTCCTACAATCTTGATGGGTTGCTAGGCTAGAGCACAGTGCTGACCATTACTGATAACAGCCATATTATAGAAAGCAAAAAAAACCCCCTCTATTATATACCTATTCAACAGCTTTTTATATCTCCAGGACAACTTCAAAGAAACCAAGTTGAGGTGATTATAATATTGCTGCTTTTTAAAAGTTGACATCAGAAAATTTTGTTTTGTGTAATCCTGTAAGGCAGCATATCAGTTGTAAACTGAACTTTGAAAAAACAAATCACCTTCATTCTGTAAATATAAAGGCAGATGAGCCACATACTAATCCTAGTTCTTTTCCTGAGGTAGATTTTAAACAGTACTTTAAGAGTCTAAGACATAGGTTTTTCTAATTTATCCTCTGAAGATCTGTTACCACAGTTGGGAAGATTTATTCTTAATCCTAATTTTCTTGGTACGCTTTTTTAGTTTTATCTCTTCCATCTTTGCAGAGCAGGTAGTGAGAAGAGAGATTATAGTACATATCTTTCTCTCCTTTTCCTCTACCTCCTCAAAAGATCTTTAAAAAGATATTTATCTCCCACTAAAATTGTCTTTCTGCATTCAGAGAACAAGCCAAGAACTTTCCTGAAGAAGAAACACTTAAAGGTGGGCATATCGACAGTGCCCATAGAAAAGGAAAGATGGGACTATGGCCTCATGCTTAATTCTGTTGACAGCAAATAGCATGGCATGACAGAGGACAGAAAAGCGAAGCTGCTGAGGAGATCAAAGGAACTGAGAGTCTCGGGGTAGGCTCACTACATACTTTGTCAGTGGACCAACATGGAAGAAGATGGGCCCTGCTGCCTACCATCTCTACTGAATAAAGAATAATGCTTCTTTAATGAGGTAATAAAGTGGAAAAATAACTTGATTCTTTGCAATGCAAGAGCATAAGCTTTCAAATATATACCACAAGGATGACCCTGTATATTATAGTTTTTCATATGGAATTCCATTTCCCTGTATACAGCACACTTTAGGTAACAGTATTTAACTTGAAATTCATCAAGTGGAGCCTACTGCTATACCAGGCACAAAGTATAACTCCTAAATTTCCATTTATATTGACCCTCACAATTAAAGCAGTTTATCGATGGTGCCTCCCCAAATCACAAGACCAAAAACCTCCAAATGCAGGGTGGACTCTGCTCATTATTCTTTGACCAGGAAAGATGGAAGAGGGTGTGTGCTTTAAATGCTGCTCTGCCTGAAAACATGAACCTTTAAATTACCTGTGGAACTGGTGTCTTTAGATAATCTTAACAACCAATTATTTTGACATTTATAAATAGCAAGGATTATGGCATTTGATCTGTCATATAGAGATGTACATAGGAATCCGGAGAATGGCTGTGACAGCTAGGCTCTGATTGGGTGGAAGTGTGAACTTTCTGCGTGTGAGAGGAACACTGAAAAAGGAATAGCTTCTTTTCAAAATGAAGCAAAATTATTTGCATTTCCACAACATCCTGAACACAGACTACATCTTCACTTCCTGAATCAGCCAAACTGTGACACTCTAAGTGGTTTCCTTTATTGTTTAGCCTTAGAGGGATCCTTTATTTTAATTGCAGCAATATTCAGGCCAGATATTTGGAAGCAGTTTTTCCTCTTGCAGCATCTACAAGTCTGAATACTGGGAGATCAAAATTAGGCTCACCTCATTTCTGGTTATTTTTCTGGAATTCCCTATCTTGGTTGCTGGGGCCTGAGTTTGCTGGCTTTTAAAGCACAGATCAATTCACCTGATTTTTTTGAAGCATCCTAAGTACCGTAGAGTAAAAAAAACTGATTCCACTGTTAATTAATTGTACACTGAAGAATGCCTTTTAAAAATCAAAATAAAATTAACCAGTAATGTTGAATGAAGTGAGATGAAAACTTGTTTAATTTTTGCCTTAATGAGCAGGAAGACAGATGTATCACTCAACGTCTCAAGAATTCCTTCATCTTACTGCACAATTGTGAGAGGTCACAGTTGATATAGCACAATTGATACAATCTGGTCCTATTTGCTGTCAGCAAAATCGGTCAAATCCAGGAAATTTCCATCTTTGTTTCAGAGCTGCATGTAGGATGAAATCACAGCATTTGTCACTTGTATGGAGGCTAACCAGATTTTCCATGGCCGTAACCTGTTGGTGTTCTGCTTATAATCCTGGCCAGTAGAGAAGCTCCTTATAGCTTTCAGGCAAAGCTGTGTACAGACAGTCTGTCACCAACTACACATGGAAGGGTTGGAAAATGGAAGCTGAAATAAGGAATGACTGACCCCAAACAGGAACAATGGAGTCATTCTGCCACAGCACCTCACTTAAGCAGGATTCAGTGGATAATTATTAAACAGCTGTTGATTGATCCCTTTTGGAATTAGCAAGCCAGAGCCACCTGTAGGGGAAGTAGCTTAGAAGATACTTGATTGGTTTACAGAGGTGGCAAATTATCAGGGAAGTGATCTGGCTTTTTGAAATTAAAATCTTCCCTGGTTATTTAAAGAAGGGGCTTTTTAATCTTCACAAATCTGTATCCCGGAAAAGAAAATAAAATCCTTCTTGGACTTAATGCAAGGTTATTTTAAAAGAACAGAAAAATTCCGGATAAAGCCAAGAAACAGCTAGGCTTGGGGGCGGGACGGGGTGGGGGGCGGGAGGGGTGGGAAGAGGTTGAGTTGAACTAAAGGTTAAAAAGTAAGAAAAGACCAATGTAGAGAGTCTTAGGGACAGAGGTAGGATTAATGATGTGTGTGGGGCGAGGGGGTGGTGAAAACGACCCAGAACCATTTAAGAACCCTGGGGAAAGAGTCTGATTTGGGCCAAAGAGGAGAGGTTCGTCGATCTCTCTTACCGCCCGGATCTGCAGTTCCACCACCACCTCCAAAGGCATAGTTCCCTACGTGGGCGAAAGGACTGAATTTGAAAAGATCCTTTTGCGCTGAGCCTTGGACCGATTTTTCTTAGTTTAACTCAATCCTTGGAGCAAATGTTCCCAGTAGTTTCCCCAGCTCCCCACCCCCCTGTACCCTCATCAGTTCTCCCACCAGCCCAGGTCCCTCCCACCGGGACGGTCTCATACAGCGCGAGCTGGAGCCAAGGCTTCCAGAAGGCTGAAGCGTCGCGTTGCTATGGACACTCAAACACGCAACCTTCCACCCGGGAACACTTGCGAGGCCCCCGGCGCCGCCGGAGTGTGAGCCTCCTGTGCTCCACTTGGAACGACACTGGCTTCCAGACTGTGCGCTAGCGGGAGAGAATGTCCTAGTGTATATGCCCTGGTGGCCGGATCACGAGATGCTAAGAGCCCTAGCTTCCTTTCCACCGCGCTTTCCATCCACTCTCTTTAGGGCCCCAGTCACTATGTTAAAATGTTTACAGTGTCAATTCTAAAAGTCGAATGTGATCATAGCTCCGTTACGATTTAAGCCCTGCCCATTTTTAGTATCTATACGACCCCCAAGCCCTGGAAATTCTGTAACAATTACAATTAAAATAGTAGTATGTCCCTAAAGGTACTCTCATGCTTATAAAAATCATGCTTATGAAATGTTACGTCCTCATGTTTGGTTCGGAAAACATGCCCACTATCAATAAGAAATGAAACGTGTGCTAATTAAAAATACAAGGACAATTCCTAAAGAGGTTTAAAAGTTACGTATCCTGTTTTAGCCCCAATAGAAATATTTTTCAGTCTCTTTACCGGGGTTTAGTTAACTTAAGGGAAGCACTGAATTACATTATCTCCCAATGGGTAGTTACCATAGTTGCCAAAGCCAGGGTTACACTCTAAAAACCGTCAGAGGTAGCAGGCAGGGCAAGAGTTCTTAACCAGTAGAAGAAATTGCATTTTTTCCCATTCACTGTATTTAATAGACAAAAATGAAGGAATAGAGGAGGGAGTGGCTGCTTCTAGCCAATCAGAAAAATCTGGGAGGGCCAATGCTGTCTCTAAACAAAACAAATTTTATTGGAATCAGTCATTTATTACTAATATTTTGCATTGGAGATTTATGCAGTTGCAGAAATGTGAGTGCAAAAAGATGTCCTGAGACAAGAATTAGGTATTAATTTTGGTAATTGGAGTGCCTTTCCCTGAAAGGGAAAAACTCAGTGTGATGAAGGAAGATGTATTATGTCCTTATCCAATCCTCGATGATCTGTCTGTCAGCATAGCAAGAGGCACATCAGTGGGTGCTTGGCTCCCTACAGCATCCAGAGCACTGATTTGTCAGATCACACAACTTGCTGGCACCCTTACTAATGCATTTATATACAGGGACAGGACCTGCCTTGACCTTACAAGTACGTCATCAACACCAATGCTAAGACATCAAGGATAGTGACAACCAAAACACAAATAAATAAGTGGACAGACATAATGGAAGGAAGGAATCAATCTTTATTGAGAACCTACAAAATGGTAGGGATATTGCATATGCTAATTAACTTCATCCCCACAGTAACTCTTTCAGGGAGATATTATTATTCTTATTTACAGGTGAAGAATCTGAAGCCAGACAGTCTTTTGTCCAATGCCACACATCTAAAGGGAAGGAGCCACACTTGAATCCAGGTGTGCCGTACCATGTCTCTGCCATTGCAACATAGACAACCTATTGATTCCGAGACACAGTGTCCCATTCTATGCTCTTCCCAGCCTTAACTGGACTCTCCTTGCTTAACTGAACTCTCCTTGATATAACTGGAATCTCCTTGCTTGGCTCCTAGGGCACAGCCCTTTTCTGGTTTCCCTTCAACTCTCTGGCCATTCTTCCTCTAACTCTATTCATCCTCCTCTCCCTGGCTAAGCAGTGTTTCTAGTTCTTTCTTTTCCTCCCTCTATATCCTTTACCTAGGGTGTCATCCAATGTAGGTATGGATTAGCAAATGTATACAGATTTACATATCCCACCCAAGCCTCTCTTATACTTTCCCAGACAAGGTAGAATCTCACTATTATTTATTTACACACACACACACAAACACATACATATATATCCTCTTTTTGGCAACTGTGACAATAGCAGTCACATTTACATTTGCTCCTGTGATTGTTGATTACTATTTGTCTCTATAAACTGTAAGCTCTGCATGGCTAAGAGTTTGTATCCTAAATACCTAGCAGAGTAGATGCTCAATAATTATCCTGAATAGATGTTAATTTCAGAGATGGTCAAGCCAGGCTATAGGGTTTAACGTATGTACATGGGTAAGGGGAGGTCCCACCACTACAGTGCAAACTAAATACGCAAAATGAGAAAGGACCAGGCAGAGCTAGTCTGCCAGCTAGTCTGGCATAGGGGTATTAACTGAGTTGATAGGAAATATTTACACTCTGTTAATTTCCCCCACCCCAGTCACCTGAGGCACTCAGCTGCCAGGGAGATGTGGAAGTTGCTACATATACAATGCCTCTGGCCCATCTTGCAAAGATTGAGGCTGCCACCTCCACTGGAGGCCAAGCAAAGCCATTGGACTGTCACCTCTTACAGAGACTGGCTTTATTACCTGTGTAGGTACCTGTGTAGGTGGCAGAAAACAAATCTCATTAAACAACTCTTATTCCCAGAGTATTTCTGCAGTGCCGGCTGATCAGCAGTGACAACAGCATTGCAGAAATGACACATCAGTAATACATCCTGCTCACATCCTGGCCACTGCCAAGAAAATGGTACATGTCCCAGATGGGGATTTTCCAAAGAGTTAATTATAATGAGCAAAGAACAAAATATTACAGATAATTATATCTGAGATTTTCCTTTTATCTAAAAAAATATAGGACACTAAATTGTAAACATTTCTTTTCAAATAACATTGGAAGGAGTATTCATACGAGGGGAGGACAATATATTAAAAAAAAAGGAATCACTAATGGCAGGGATGTGGGAAAATACATTCATACATTGTTGGTAGGAGTGTAAATACATAAAGTGTATGAATTTTCTATGGCTACTATAACAAATTACCACAAACTTAATGGCTTAAAACAAGACAAATGTATAATTTTTGATTTTGTGAATCAGAAATCCAACAGAGATCTTTAAAAGCAAAATGTGAGGGCTGCATTCCTTGTCTTTTCCATCTCCTTGCTTTTCCAGCTTCTAGGGGGCTGCCTTCATTCCTTGACTCATAGCTCCCTTCCTTCATCTTCAAAGCCAGCAACATTGAACCAACTCCTTTTCATGCTACCATCTCTCTGGTTCTTTTAAGGACCTTTGTAACCATATAGAGTCCACCAGATAATCCAGGATAATTTCCCTATTTTAAGGTCAGCTGATTAGAAACCTTAATTCCATCTTCAAGTTAATTTCTCTTTGCCATGAAAGGTAACATGTTCCCAGGTTCCAGGTCTTAGGGCATGGATATCTTTGGGGGCCATTATTCTGTCTACCACATATAACCTCTCTGGAGAGCAATTTGTTAATCTCTATCAAAATTTTTCATTTGACTCAGGAATTCCACTGCTAGGAATAGGTATATATGGGTATACTTTCACAAGTACACAAAAACATATGCTGCAGCAATATTTGTAGTTTAAAAAAATACTGGAAACCATCCAAATGTTCATTAAGTATGATCAGATTAAATCAATTATGGTTAAGCCGCAAGATGGAATAGTATGCAGCATGGGAAAAGAATAAAGCAGAGCTCTAAGTCCCAGCAGTAAAAACTCTCTAAAATATAGAGCTAAGAAAAAAAAAACATGTGTACAACAAAAATGTGTAAACTGTGCTGCCATTTGCAAGAGACAGAGAATATGATATGGACATACATGCTTAGAATATTTCTGAAAGAAAAAACTAGAAACTGCTAATGGTGGATGCCTCTGGGGAAAGGACCTAGAGTAGAGACACAGAGAGAAAACTTACTTTTCATTGAATAGCCTTAGATACTTTTAAAATATTTTTGCAAAATATTTGCATTATTTGGTCTAAAAAGGAAAACAAATTAAAACAAGTAGAAAATATAAAATAATAGAAAGGATAAATCTGGGAGGATAGGGAGGACCAGGAACTGGCTTCTTCAGCATTGGGGCTCCAGCCTGTACACTGCATACTGTGAGAATATCCACGCAAGTGTGTCTGCTACTTTTGCTTCCAGTGCAGGGTGTTTTATCCTGTGACCCCTGGATGTGTCAGGGATCCTAAAGGCCCTGAAATGATAGGAAACCTTTCATGCATGTGCATATGTGCATTCTTCTGGGAAGAGAGCCTGTAGTTTTCATTGGAGTCTGGAAGGGGTAGAGTTAGTCAAATCAGGTTTTGGAACCACTGTCCTGCAATCAGTTCCCTGCTATAGCAAAAAGAAGGGCCACCCACGTTATCTGACAATGAGGCAGATAAGGAAAGAGGGGCTCTTCTCTCCATCACATTCATGCCCACTTATTAGAGCCAGTTGTCTCTCCAACGGCAGCTGGATTCAATAATAAGTGAGAAAGATCTTCAAAGTCCTGTTCTAGGCCATTATTTTATGTCTGGACTCAGACTCATTTGTTAGGCCCTACAATCTTTTGTGCCAGTGAATTATTCATTAGCAAATGTGAATAACACCAGCAAACTGAGTTTCCAAAGCGAGTTGTTCATTAGGATTTGGGAGAAATGCCTGGGGGCGGGGGAATCTCAAGTACCTGAAACACTCCGGATTATTTCAGCCCTAAAGCAATGGCAGATTACTGATTTGTTTTTTTAAGTGTAGACCCAGCCTCAAAACTCAGGAACTAATTGTGCTTTATGTTTGGCCTTCTTCAAAGTCTTTCTCTGAAATGTTCTTTAACAGTATAGTTTCCTTAGAGTCTGATATATGGAGGAGAAAAGTTTACCTTTCTGACTTTTACTATAAATGTACAAAAGAGCTCAATGAGCTATTTTGGGCTCTTTCCTTGGTTCTCAAAAACTGCATAAAGATGAAGTTTATATTTTTTTAAAATCTTAATGTTAAAATCATACCCTTTGGGGGAACTTCATATTAGAGGGATCAGGGTGTCACCATATGAACCCACTGATCACTCTTAACAACACTAAAGGTGACATCACATGTCTTCTTCCTATGTGATTCATAGGAGGCACCTATGAAGCACTTTTGCCAAGAAAGTTGAAGTTGAATCTGAGCCACTAGAGCTGCACGATCTAGTAAGGTAGCCACATATGGCTATTTAAATTTAAATTAACTAAAACTAAACAAAATTTAAAATTCAGTTCCTCACTCACACTAGTCACCTGTAAAGTGCTCAATAGCCACAATGGCTAGTGGCTACTGTACTGGATAGTGCGAGTAGAATATTTCCATCATCACAGAAACATCTGTTGAACAGTGTTGTTCTAGAGCTAACCTCACTTCATAGAGGATGGAGAAACATGTTAATGACACCACAAGACAGCAAACAGACATATCTAGAATGTGAAACATTCTATAGGACAACTAACTCAGCCTGCAACAAGTCAAACCCTGCAAATGAAAAAAAAAAAAAAAAGGAAGGGGGGGAGGAGAAATGTTCTAGATTAAAAGATACAAGCCCTGACAACCAAATATAATATGTAGACTTTGTTCGAACCCTGATTCAGACAAACCAACTTAAACAGAATATTTAACACTCTCGGGGAAATTTGATTATGGTTTGGGTATTAGATAATACCAAGCAATTAATTAATTAATCAAAATTAATTAATTTTGATAGGTATGATAATGTCCCTGTGTTTATGGAAGACAAATATCAACATTGTTTAGAGATGCATATTGAAGTATGTAGCAGAAATGATCTAATGCTTAAGATTTTGTTTCCAAATACTCCAGCAAATTAATAAAAGAAATAGATAAAGGAAATGTAGCAAAATCTTGATAATTGTTGATCTGGGTGATGGACATATGGAGTTTACTATAATAATATACTTTTGTGTATTTAAAAATATTTATAATAAAAATTTTAAAATCTTTAACACATACTTAAATAAGAAAAGTAATCATATCCTTACGTAAACCTCATTCTGTCTTAAGATAGCCCATCAAGAGGATTCTTGGTGGCATCACTATGAATTCCTTTGACAGAAGTCTTACATACATTCGGGACTTCCCTGGTGGTGCAGTGGTTAAGAATCCACCTGCCAATGCAGGGGACATGGGCTCGATCCCTGGTCCTGGAAGATCCCACAGGCCTCGGGGCAACTAAGCCCGTGCGCCACAACTACTGAGCCTGCGCTCTAGAGCCCGCAAGCCACAACTACTGAAGCCAGTGTGCCATGCTCCACAACAAGAGAAGCCACCGCAGTGAGAAGCCCGCGCACTGCAACGAAGAGTAGACCCTGCTCGCTGCAACTAGAGAAAGCCCGCGCACAGCAACAAAGACCCAACGCAGCCAAAAAAAAAAAAAAAAAAAAAAAAAGTCTTACGTACGTTTAAAGAAAAAATATGGTGGATCTATTCAACTCAAATTCAGATAACATAAGAATATTATTGTGGTGTGTAATACTTTACGAGTAATTCAAAAAAGCAGCAGTGTATTAGAAGAACTATGGTCTCTGCATGAATATCCAAAACAGGAGCTGGCAATTTGCGTATTTCTTTAAGCATACATACTTCTTGAGAATTTTCCCCAAGTATCAGGAATGCTTCCAGGGAAGGAATTAACTTGCAATTGAACAGCTTTTAACAATCTTGAAGTCATTTGGGATCTGGACCCACACATGAAATCTATTTCACAAACTTTATTAGAGTTCATGAGTCAAACTCATGTTACTCTTTGGCTTCTGCTTTGACTGACTGGCATTTGTAGGCTCAATACTTACTTAATGATACCACACAAAACCTTCCACAAGGACTGCCCTTGGGCATTCTGGGCTATGTACATAGCGCATATCCTTCCATTTTAAAGTAATTTATCTTCAGGAAAAATTGATTTGCTCCTTTGCATTTCAGCTGGCTAGTTCTATGTCCATGGGAGTAGTAGGATAACTACGACCCAAAGCAATTTCCAAGGAATTATATTATCCGATATAAGAAAGCAGAAAAGAGTATGATTTAGTTCCAAGACTTGTAAAAAGTGTCCACTGTACTTGGGCACAGGACTCAGGCCCCAAAGTCAGCCATGGCTAAGATAAGGCTACTTCTGATGTTATTATATCCACCCTTTCTTCTCCTACCAAAATATAACTATTCCCATTCCCGTTTTACCCTTTTCTGTCTGTGTGTAATCCTACACCTTTCCTTTTCTCCTTGTTTCCATTCATTTGTTCCCTATTCATCGATTCAACACATATTATTGAGTACCTACTATGTGCTAGGCACCATTCTGGACCATGGAGGCACAAGAGTGAACAAGAAACAATCTATGCCCTTGTGGACCTTACATTCTAGTGGAGTAAGAAATAAAATAAATATGTGAACATAGATCATAACAGTATGATAAATGCTAGGGAGGAAATATCCAGGGGGGTGAGATAGAAAGTTACAGGTTAGAGGGAAGAAGAACCTAATTTAGACCCAGTGGACATGTCAGCCTCTTTAAGGGTGTGACAGTTGATCTAAGATCTAAAAAGAAAAGCATGACCACTAACAAGACTTTTAAAGAACAAAGGGAAAAGATACCCAGGCAAAAGGAGCAACAAATGTAAAGGGCCATGAGTCAGGAAAAAAATTGATACGTTTGAGGAACTGAAAGGAGGCCAATGAGCATACTAAGAGAAAACTGGGCAGGGGGTAGAGGAAGTTAAGAAATGACACTCAGGAGTTAGGCTGGCACTAGATGGCACAGGAACTTAAACAGTTATGGAAGACAATGTGATTGCCTCCCTAAGAGCCATAAGCTCTTCTTCCTTGCCAATGGAATCCCAGTTTTGTGCGGGTGGCAATGCATTTAGGTCCAGGGAATGAGTCAACTTATTTAAGCCAGTTCTGGCCAATAATATATAAGGGGAAGTCACTGGAAGTTTCTGAGAAATGTTCTTCAAGTAGTAAAAAGCCACAAGTGAATAAAGCTGTTTTTGTCTCCTCTCCCTTCCTGCTTTAGCTGCTGTCATGTTTTCTCCTATGGCTTTCACTCTTAAACTCAAAAGGTTCAGGGACAGTGCTCCTCAACTTTTATTTGTAATTAGTTACTAAGGTATAACATACAGTCACTGGAAAATACTGGAACAGCATAATACAGTAAAACTAAGAGTAGAAAGTAAAGATGCTCAGTGACTTCCTTGGCAGTCCGGTGGTTATGACTCCCCACTTCCAATGCAAGGGGCGTGTGTTCGATCCCTGGTCTGGGAACTAAGATCCCACATGCTGCGGGGTACGGCGAAAAAATTTAAAAAAAAAAGAAAGGAAAGATGCTCAGAAACTTTCCTCCCCAGCCTTACCCGCCAGGAGTAATCATTAATAATTCTTGTTTACTTTCCAGGAATTTTCTATCACATGTATACACACACACACACACACACACACACAGAGAATTGTTTTTACACAAATTGGATTACTGTCTCTCGATAGATACGTATAACTATATAAATATACATATAAGAAAGTAAGTTGCCTTTTTTTACTCACATTTTGGAGATATTTCTATATCAGCACAGTTATATATACTTTCTGCTTTTTGTTCCTTGCCACAAAAAAAAAGAAAAAAGAAAAAAGCTGCAATAAACACCTTTGTGGATAAATCACTAGTTATTGGTGCAAAAATAACTGTTGCATAATTTCCTGGTAGTTAAATTGCCGAATCAAAGCACTTAAACCTCTGATACTGTCAGGTTACCCCTCCCGAAAGGTTACACAAATGACATTCTAACAGCATTTCCTCACACCTTGCCTACACTCGGTATCGACAAACTTCAAAAGACTGAAAAAAATGGCGTCTCGTTATTTTTATTTGTGTCTCTAATTATGAGTAGGGCAGCAATGCCTGATTGTTAAACGTGCATGTTTTGAAGTCATATGCCCTGGGCTGATCCTACCACTTCCCCTTAAAATGTGTGACCTTAGGCATGCTGGGGTCTATCTCTTCTTCTCAAAAAAGGGGATAATGAGAGCACAAATCTTTACGATTAAACGAGATACGTAGAAATACAAGGAAGCCCTTCCTACACATCCACTATTAGTGGTACTGTATTTTATTTATTTTTTTTTTTACAATTTTTGAATTTTATTTATTTTACACAGCAGGTTCTTATTAGTCATCCATTTTATACACATCAGTGTATACATGTCAATCCCAATCGCCCAACTCATCACACCACCACCACCACCCCCCACCACTTTCCCCCCTTGGTGTCCATACGTTTGTTCTCTACATCTGTGTCTCAATTTCTGCCCTGCAAACCGGTTCATCTGTACCATTGTTCTAGGTTCCACATATATGTGTTAATATACGATATTTGTTTTTCTCTTTCTGACTTCACTCTGTATGACAGTCTCTAGATCCATCCACGTCTCAACAAATGACCCAATTTTGTTCCTTTTTATGGCTGAGTAATATTCCATTGTATATATGGTACTGTATTTTTTAAAGTCCTGCTCCTTCCAGTACTTTATCTTTGGCATAATCCTCTTCCCAGCCAAGTTTCGCAGAATCCTCGTTGCTTGTAACTCAGAACGAGAGGAAAGTTGGCTCTGTTTTTAAAATTTCTCTCCACTTCAACTGCCTCCACCCTCACCCCTGCTTCAGAAACTGGTTTACATATCAGTAACGAGTACAGGAATGAGTTGCAGTTTTTAAACAATACTCAAAGTGGAGGACAACACTTGGTCAGAACACCTCCCGGCCCCTAGGACCCACCGTTTACTGCGTAGGAAACTCCAGACAACAAGCATTTAATACTACATGACCCTCAGCGCCGTTGAGGGTAAACTGGCAACACTGAAAGGCTTCAGTAAAATAAGTTTTAAACAAGAAACCATTCCAGACCCACCCCCTCCTCCTAGGCCCCGGGACGCACCTCCCGCGGCCACGCCTTCCAATCCGGAAGTGACGTACCAAGTGGAGTACGTCTTTTTCCGCCGTCCGCCGGTGGCGCGGCACAAGCTGGCGCGGCACAGGCTGGCGCGGGGTGTGCGTCGCCGTCGCGGCCGGCAGAGGGATTCTGGGTAACGGCCCCAGCCGGCTGGGGCTGCTGGCTCCGCGCAGTAGGTTCAGGTCACGCCAAGTCTGTTGGCAGTGGGGATTGTAGGGCCGGGGGCAGCCGGACATGGAGCAGCCGTGGCCGCCGCCAGGACCTTGGAGCCTCCCTCGGGCAGAAGGTGAGGCTGAGGAAGAGAGTGACTTGGACGTGTCCCCCGGTTCTCCTCGCTACCCGCAGCTGCCGGGAGGCGGCACCCAGGTGAGAAGGGGCCCGTGTTCTGCCGGGGGATGGGGAGGAGCCGTCACCAGGCCCCCAGAGCCCTCTGTCTCTGCGACCCTCTTCTGTGCCCTGTTCTGAGCCCCCACCTCCCCCTTCCCCCGCCCCCGACTCCCGACCCCTAACCTCGGGCGTCGGGAGCCTGAAGCCATCCCATCACTTTGTAGCATCTACTGAGGTCTTCGAAGAGGGGCTGGCCATATAGTCCCAACCTTCACCTCCACGCACACCTTTTCACCTTGGCTAATTCCTCACTCTTGGAAGAAGTTTCTCCTCTCCACCCCTCTTCTGATGGCACCCAGATTTGGGACAGCTCACTCTATAACATTGACCCTTTGTCCTCTTGTGCCTGCTCTTATCCGAGCACTTTATTCTTTTGAAGGCACTGATATTTGTGCACAGTTGATGGGAATAGTGAATGGTTGTATTTCAATAATTCACTGAGCTCCTGACATAAAGATTTCAGATCCAGTTTATTTCACTGATTTTTGACATCTGAGCAAATTCTGTAAACCTTGCTATTGATGCTGGCGTAAATCTCGCCCATTCGCGTGACCATTTTCCCCTTACGTTTCTGATTTTAGTTTTGCTTCACACCATTCTTCAGTAAAAATATATAGGCACACGTTTGCCTTTTCCTTCAGACTTCTTCCTCAGATTCCTGCCGCTGCTTGTGGTTTTCAGCCCAGCCTTCTTTCCTCTGAAACTTATCCAAATGTGATATACTGCCACTTAGGATTTTCTTGGTCCTATCTTAGGGAGTGCTTAGGTACTCATATCCCTTTGTCCCGGTTTTTCTCCTAACCTGAGTGTTTTCGAAGTATATTTCAGGATCACGGACTAAACACTAATATGTTCAATGAAATGGATTATAGGTATTTGCCTTCTAGGCTTCTTGCAAAATGGGGCCCCCCAGGGCTTAACTGAATTAAAACAGTTTTTCTCTAGACTCATCCTGCTAGCTGTTAATGAAAATGAGTGATTTAAATTGTTTGCCAATAAGTGTAGGGTCATCGATCCTATGCCCAGCTCACAGGGTTGGTTGGCTGCACAGAGAAAAATGCTGTTTCATAACCACAGACTGTACTTCGGCCAGCCAGTCACTGGGAAAGTACAAGACATTTTTTTAGGAGGACAGAATGAGAGTTGATAGGTTGGTAGTCACCCACTAATTATGGATCACTGGTGTCATCTTTATATACAAAATGTGTTATATAAGCACATAATGAATGTGTTACAGAGATAGAAAAAGAATGAACAGCAGCTGCCATTGTCAGTTTTGAAGGAGTACAGAGAGGATGGAAAGGTCTCAAGAATTTCACTGCATTGTGGTTGAATCTAAAGAGTAACCTAAGAGAAACTGAATTTTAAAAATAGCTGTATATTAACTTATAAGCTTATTTAGCTGAAAGGAATTTTAGAAATGATTAGGCTTAAATCCTACATTAGAAGTGATTTCCCTGAGGCCATGTAGCTAGGCAGTGGCAGAATTAAAACTAGAATCCACTTCTGACACCTAGTACAGTGTTTTTTCCCACCTACTGTACTGCCCATCCTGTGATGTAATGTAAAATTTTATTTGGCTGAAACTAACTTTGAATGGTACTAAGATTTGCAAAATGATTTCTAATCCTAAGTTAGTTCATGTGTTTATAACAAACCTACTTACTTGTCTTGCTGGATTTAAGTTTTAGAACTTAAGTTTTTCTTTTGGAATATTTGGAAAGAATAAAATATTTAATTCAGTTTATAAACATTTATAATCTTTATAAAAACAGCCTTGGTGTAATTTTACCAAATATAGGGAACCTAGCTATATTAATGTCATATGTGATGTATAGTTCTGAGATCCAATTAAATGCAGTTTGGAACTTAGAGATCCTGTTTGGGAATTTTTTTTTATGTAAAGTTACATTAGTAGACCTTAATGCTAACAGTTCCTTTTTCAAATCTTTGTTTATTAAAATATAATCAATCATCTCAATACATGTGGGATAGTTTACTCAAATGCCCAAACATAGTCTGTGTAGTCTGTGCAGAAGAATATAAACATAAATCATTTTTAGGATTTAGAAATAAGATTTCTATGTTTGATTTGAGAGGTGATTTGAGAATTTGCTCCCGCATAATTTGACAATGCAAGATATTTCCATTTGTCCTTACCTTTCTTAGTATTTCCTTGTCTTTTCTTACAAAATAAATTTTATAGCTTCATTTTTCTCCTCTTCCTAGTGCCTTCTTAAGCATAGCTAGTCTGCAGTTATTCTTAACCCTATTCTAAGGTAGCAAAAAGTAAAAATAAATACCTTACTTGGTTAGTTAGGACCAAGTGGTATCTGGGCTCCAAACCTGCTAAACAAGTAAAACATCTGAATAGCAAGTGTCCACATTCCCTCCAATAGAAATCTAAGTTTGCCTGAAGACTTAGCTAAAAAATGAGCCTTGCATGCTACTTGCCTTAGAATTCCTTACCACCACTAGTCTGTTCCAAGAAGTCAAGAGTCGTTTATTCATCTAAGATTTATTTCATTCTAGCCCCTCAAGCTGATAGCTAAACAAATAAGCACAGTATTGTGTGAAAACACCACTGTAGAAATATGCATAACTTGGGTGGAGAGGGACAGGGTAAGAGGGAAGGGACATGATGCTGGAATCTGGGATGGAGATAGGAGGTTTAGGGATGGGGGAGTTGCCACATTGAATGGGGTGGGGGGGTGGGAAGGGGATGTAAAGAATAAGCAAACAAGTAGAAGAGTGACTAGGACTGAGTCTAGAGAGATAATAGGAAGTGAGATCATGAGGGACCATGCCATGCCACAGATTTTGCGCTTTATCCCAAGACTCTAAGAATGAGTAAAATTATCATATTTGTTTCTTGGAGAAATCACTCCAAGTCTAGAAGAGTAGAGAATGGCTTGAAATGAGAAAGGCTGTATTTATATAATTAAAGTGTGAAATTACAAGGGCTTGAATAGCGATGCAGATAAGGGAATAGATTGGAGTAAAATTATTCTGAATACCTAGTTTGAAATTGATCTACATTTTGGCTAAGAAATCATAAAGAATGTGCCTTTAGCTTTTGTTTGATAGAACTGAGGAATATAAGGAATTAAACATCTATCACGATGCTTTACACGTGGTGGTTCAATAAATGTTAAAAGTGGGCTTCCCTGGTGGCACAGTGGTTAAGAATCCACCTGCCAGTGCAGGGGACACAGGTTTGATCCCTGGTTCGGGAAGATCCCACATGCCACGGAGCAACTAAGCCTGTGTGCCCAGAGCCCGTGCTCTGCAATAAGAGAAGCCACCGCAATGAGAAGCCCGCGCACCACAACAAAGAGTAGCCCCCGCTCACCGCAACTAGAGAAAGCCTGCACACAGCAACGAAGACGCAATGCAGCCAAAAATAAATAAATAAAATAAGTTTATTTAAAAATTTTTTAAAAATAAATGTTAAAACTAATTACTGTTGCTTCTTAGTAGAACAGAGTCACCACCTAATGAAACTTAGAAGCTTTTGCACAGCAAAGGAAACCACAAACAAGACAAAAAGACAACCCTCAGAATGGGAGAAAATATTTGCAAATGAAGCAACTGACAAAGGATTAATCTCCAAAATTTACAAGCTGCTCATGCAGCTCAATATCAAAAAAACAAACAACCCAATCCAAAAATGGGCAGAAGACCTAAATAGACGTTTCTCCGAAGAAGATATACAGATTGCCAACAAACACATGAAAGAATGCTCAACATCATTAATCATTAGAGAAATGCAAATCAAAACTACAATGAGATATCATCTCACACCGGTCAGAATGGCCATCATCAAAAAATCTAGAAACAATAAATGCTGGAGGGTGTGGAGAAAAGGGAACCCTCTTGCACTGTTGGTGGGAATGTAAATTGATACAGCCACTATGGAGAACAGTATGGAGGTTCCTTAAAAAACTAAAAATAGAACTACCATACGACCAACCAATCCCACTACTGGGCGTATACCCTGAGAAAACCATAATTCAAAAAGAGTCATGTACCAAAATGTTCATTGCAGCTCTATTTACAATAGCCAGGACATGGAAGCAACCTAGGTGTTCATCGACAGATGAATGGGTAAAGAAGATGTGGCACATATATACAATGGAATATTACTCAGCCATAAAAAGAAATGAAATTGAGGTATTTGTAGTGAGGTGGATGGACCTAGAGTCTGTCGTACAGAGTGAAGTAAGTCAGAAAGAGAAAAACAAATACTGTATGCTAACACATATATATGGAATCTTAAAAAAAAAAAGTCATGAAGAACCTACGGGCAAGATGGGAATAAAGACGCAGACCTACTAGAGAATGGACTTGAGGATATGGGGAGGGGGAAGGGTAAGCTGGGACCAAGTGAGAGAGTGGCATGGACATATATACACTACCAAACGTAAAATAGATAGCTAGTGGGAAGCAGCCGCATAGCACAGGGAGATTAGCTCAGTGCTTTGTGACCACCTAGAGGGGTGGGAGGGAGGGAGATGCAAGTGGGAAGAGACATGGGGACATATGTATATGTATAACTGATTCACTTTGTTATAAAGCAGAAACTAACACACCATTGTAAAGCAATTATACTCCAGTAAAGATGTTAAAAAAAAAAAAACAGAGTCACCAGGGTGGACCAGTGACTTTTTTTTTTTAAACAACTTTGTCTGTTTTGATTAGGATTAAGTTAAAGGTTATCTATCTGATGTAGTCAGTTTTAAATAGAAATTTCCAATAATAACAACTCAGATTACCAAGGATTGGGATAATACAGAAAGAAAATAGAAACCAAGAAGTGATTACTTCTAAATAAAAGGTTCTTTGAGTGAAGAACTTGCAAAGCAAAACTCTATAAAGGTCTGCTTTTCAGCATGTTGAGTGATAAGATGATGAACTAGATTTAAGCTTTTGTTCTCGTTATTCTGTTTCAGGATTATGAAGACTATAAATCAAATGTTTGTTGAGGCTCCACTGTATGCAGGACACTGTGCTAGTTGCCAGGCTTTTTGTTGCTGTTAGTTGTCAGGGGAGAGGCACAAATTAACAAAGAAGCTTAGAGTCTAGTTGATGAAACAAGGTCTATAATATAAAACTCTTAACTGCAAACACAGAAGGCTGGATACCTCTGTACCAAAAACATTGTACAGAAATCCTTGACTAATAGAAATTTGAACTGTGCTACATAAACATACCTGTTCTGTTGCCTTATTCATTTCTTAAAAATACTGTTTTGTTTTGTTTTTTAATCCAGATGTATAGCCATGGAATCGAAATGGCTTGCCAAAAGCAGAAAGAGTTTGTGAAGAGCTCTGTGGCGTGCAAATGGAATCTCGCTGAAGCTCAGCAGAAACTTGGTAGCTTAGCACTGCATAACTCTGAGTCCTTGGATCAGGAGCATGCCAAAGCACAAACAGCAGTATCAGAACTGAGGCAACGGGAAGAAGAATGGCGGCAGAAAGAAGAGGCTCTAGTACAAAGAGAGAGAATGTGTATGTGGAACATGGATGCCATTAGCAAGGATGTTTTTAATAAGGTACTCTCTTTTATTGGACCATAATGAAAGAAGGAAAGACTGAAGTGTTTGTACAAACCAGTTGTGCATATCTTAACAAAGCAACAGAATCCTGTAAACAGTATTCAATGTTGACAGTTTAGGAAAAGTGATTGTTACAGAAATGTGTTATCCCCAGTAGTGTCTAATGTGGGTAGTCCTTAATCCAGTTATATGGCTACAGCATAGCACACTGAATATAAGCATGGGTTCTGGAGTCAGACTGCCTCAAATCTCAACTTTGTCACAGGCTGGCTTTGTGACCTTGGGCAAGTCACTTCTCTAAGGCTCAGTTTCATCAACTATAAAGAGTGGGTATGAAAACTAAATAAGGTAACATCTTAAAAGCAGATAGCATGGGGCCTGGTATGTGGTAAAGCTCAGATGTTACCAGTGCTTTCTGATGTTGCTATGCTTATCAGCTTGCTTTCAGTTTTGTAACACTAATGTATAGTTACTGGTTTTATCAAATAAAACAAAGTCTCTCACTGTTATTTACCAGTATGTGTTTAGTAAACCTCAGATAGTAATCTGGTCTTAGTGTTACAAGCATTATTGCTGAAAGGAGTAGTAAAATACTTATGCCACGTTAGTAGTTTATTAAGAGCAGTCTTCTGTTTCTCACTGGATTACATACATAGGCCTTATTCTTTGACTTTTGTATCTGAAAAAGAAGTGGGCAATGAAATAAAGTCATTTTCATCTAATGTCTAAAGTAGTACTCTTTCTATTTGTACTAAACTTAATTCTCAAGACTCAGGTATGGACTGCTCATTCTTGTCTAAGTCCGCATTCAGTTTATCTTTAACCGTCATTATTTTCTAGACGTAGTGTGTAACAGTACTTGTTTCTGCTCTGGCATCCACTCTCAACACTCCCGCCCGCCCCAAGCACCTTTAATTTCCTTCCCCTGGACTAGGTCTAGTCCTGCTACAGCAATAAGTAATACACACAGGTAAATGTCTAGTACCACTAGCCCTATCAGTACTTCTTTCTTTAATGGAGATAAATTGTAAGAGTACAACATGCTTCTTGTAAAAAACAAAAACATAAACCTGTAAAGTAGAATTGAAAGGCTTCCTTCATTTCCATTTCCCAGAGATGCCCACTGTTAACAATGAGTCATATCTTTCTAGACTTTTTCTGTGATTGTACTAATTTATATTTATATATTTTTCTTTCCCCTCAACAGAATAATTCTTTAACTGAATGATTCACTATCTCTGTATATATTGTTCTAAGGGATGTATCATCTTAAGTATTACTTTATTTCTGGTTTGCATTTATACCCCAAAACTATTTAAAATAATTTTTTTATTCCAGAGGGAATTGTCAAAACAATGTTTCTTTGTTTATAAAGTTAATGTCTCTTCTGTTAACACAGTGGTCACAAAGAAAATATTTTTGTCTCTTCTTTTAATTGTTTTTTTTTAAAGTTGGATCTAACATAGCCTACATTTATACCACAAATTAATTAGGACTATCTTTATGTTCCAGTCATTTGCTCAAAATCGTACATTGATTTTGTCTGGGAGCTTGAGACTTGAGAGGACTGGTCTAGATCTGCGCTGTCCAACTTGATAGCCACTAGCCACGTGTGCTATTGAGCACTTGAAATGTGGCTAGTCCGAATTGAGATGTGCTGTAAGTGTAAAATACATGCCAGATTCCGATGGCTTAGTACCAAAAAAAGTAAAATATTCCATTAATAATTTTTTTGTGTTGGTTACATGTTGAAATGATAATATGTTTGATATGTTGGGTTAAATAGATATGTTATTAATTTCATCTGTTTCTTTTGCTTTTTAATGTGGCTGATAGGAAACTTTAAATTACATTTGTGGCTTGGATTATATTTCTATTGGACAGTGCTGGTCTAGATGGAGAATATATAAAGGAAAAAAATGCTTTTATTTTGAAATATATAAACTTGTGTGTTTCCTGATTGTAAACTGGCAGAGAGCTAGTTTCCAATTTTCATTTTTGGCAGTGATGATCTCAAGGTTTAAATGTGATCACATAATGTTCTGAGAAATTGTTCTGCCAGTTTTTCTGGCCAGATAAAAACTTCATCTTCGTCTGTTTTATGACTTATTTAACTGAAAAGAAGCACTTCCTTAATAGAAATTTGTACTTGATTTCAGAATCAAACTGTTTAGCCTCTCCTAAGAAAATTTACAGCAAAGGTCTGTTTTAGGTTTATGTCTTACCAAAAATTTTGTTGTAAATATACTCTATATGCTTTGAATTTCTGAGTTTGTTTCCAGCAAGAACTCCAAAGATTACAGTAGAGTTACAAATATTTAATGGAAATGAATAATGCAAAACATAAATTACGCATGTAAAGGATCTTTCTATACCTGCCTTTGACAGGGAAATTCAGCTTTACAGAAAGGTTAATTCATTTGTTTTTCTGTGTTGATTTCTAAAATAATTGTTTAATTTTCTACATATATCTCACTTTAAATAAGACTAATGAAACTTCATTACAAGAAAATTTTAATTTTTAATAGAGTTTTACAGATGAATTTAATGATATAATATGAGTTTACTACATCACCTTTTTATAGTGTCTATAAGAACGATTGCTAGGCATTCAATAACTGAGAAAGAAAATCCAATTAGAATATAAAATCTGATTTTAACTTCAAAATTTTTTTCTTAGAGTTTTATTAATCAAGATAAAAGAGAAGAAACAGAAGATGAAGATAAATCAAAATCATTTATGCAGAAACATGAGCAGAAAATCAGACATTTTGGTAAGTATACTACTTGAGTTTCCTTCTTTTGTAATGTTTGGTATCATAAATATGTGTACAAAAGGTGGATTTATAAAATGGGGACCAAAAAGAAGACAAGTGACAAACTCCAGTTGCATAGCTGCTTCTGGCACAGTTGTATAGCTCTGGTTTTAGACTTTTTTTTGGTCGTAAAAAAATAGAGTGACAGAGTAAACTGAATTGTGAAGAGAAGCAAAATTCAATCTATTATTATATAATCCTACCCTCTAAAACATGGTCTTCTTTACTACGTAGACTCTTTCCATTTCCCAACTAGTCTTTGCTTTTGTCTTTTTTCATCTTTGCTTCCTTTGTATCTGATTATTTTATGGTTGTAAGATTAGCATTCATTTTTTTCAGGTTTTGGATATGACGCTATACAATTTATGCAGATCCTTCAACTGTTATTCAGATAAATAATAAGTAATAGAATATAATTTATAATAAATAATAAGTAATAGAAATACATATACAAAGAACTGAAAAATAGTTTTCTTTATTGGGGAAAAGCAGTGGGATGGGGGTTGATTTAAGTGAAGGCTTCCCAGAGGAGATAACATCTGAGTTAGATTGTAAGGAACATGTAAGAGTTCTCCATGTAGATAAGGGAGGCAAGGCAACAGCATGTCCAAAGGCAGAGTCGGGAAACAGTATGCTATGTTCTAAGAATTATGAGCAGTGACAATACTGCTGGAGTGAAAATGCTACTGGGAAGTATATATGTGTCAATTTAGTAAACATAGTTTTTATTTGGAGAATGTTAATAAGCTTTTTAAATGACATTTTGAGACCTTTTTCCTATTGGTGTTTCTCTCCCAAAGTGTTTAGAATTTCATTTATCCTTATGTCAGTACAACGGATACTACTTTAGATTTTTTTCCTTTTTTTGCAGTTTATTCATAGAATTATTTCATAAAGTTTAATCATAAAATTTATTAATTTTTCTCATACTTTTAATATATTTATTTATTTTTAAATAAATTTATTTATTTTTTTTATTTTTGGCTATGTTGGGTCTTCATTGCTGCACACGGGCTTTCTCTAGTTGTGGCGAGCGGGGGCTACTCTTCGTTGCGGTGTGCGGGCTTCTCATTGCAGTGGCTTCTCTTGTTGAGGAGCATGGGCTCTAGGCGCACAGTCTTCAGTAGTTGTGGCTCGCGGGCTCTAGAGCACAGGCTCAGTAGTTGTGGCTCACGGGTTTAGTTGCTCCATGGCATGTGGGATCTTCCTGGACTAGGGCTTGAACCTGTGTCCCCTGCATTGGCAGGCAGATTCTTAACCACTGCGCCACCAGGGAAGCCCTCATACTTTTTATTTTTAAAAAGTGAAATAAGTTATGTATTCTGTTTAATTCAAGAATAGTGTCTGAAGAAGTAAGCAAAGTTTATTTTTGCAAATATTATCATTCCAGTATTATTTATAATAGAAAAAATAGATATACAGTCATCCCTTGGGTAGACATTAAAATCTTTAAATAAGCGGAGCCCTGAATTATAAGAATAAAAAGCAAAAATTTTGTGAATGAATCTTAGTTGTGATAATGTGAGTTGCAGCTCCCACCTACAGTCCTTACTTCCCAGGCCTGTGTGTTCTGTAGGAAAAGGAGTACCATGTACTGATTACTCTTTCAGAGCATAATGCATCTGGTAGAATAGCATACCTCAAGGTGCTTTCACACAGCTCTCATTCTGTAGGCTAGTTGCTTGGGAACCATGGGAAACCTAGTGCATGTAAAATAGTTCCCTCACTTTTGCTATAAACTGAGTGCTGTGGTCAGAAGGAATTTTATTTGGGAAAATATCCCTACCTCACTAGGTGTAGTAACCCACCTGGCACTATAATTATGTGGGTCTTCAATAAAACATTTCACTATTCTATAAAACCTACTGCTTCTGTGTAGTAATGTTCATAAGACCAGTGAATTTCATGAGCCTGTTGTCTTCATTTCTTTTGCTGTAAATTGAGTTTTGGGGTCAAGAAATAATGTGGTATGGGGAACATCTCATTTAGTAAGACCACAGATGCATTACTGGTAGAAGCATGGCAAAGAGGGAGGGCAATACCAGATCTCAAATGGTCTTGTTCAAGTGAGGAACCACTGGTCCCTCCAAAATGAAATGGGACCAAGATTATCAACCTATTACTTGATGGTTGGCTGGTCCTTCCAGCTTGATGGTTGGCTGGCCTCTCCAATATTGAGGTTTCAGCACTGGTTTCTGCTACTGGTAAATTAGGTATTCAGTGGCTAACCTGGAATACCCTCAATGAAGAGATCCCATGCTGTTGAATCTCTGCATAATCTCAAATCTACCACCATGACTCCTTAGTTTATAAAATATTGTACAAACAATCAGATGGTGGGGAAATATGTGACTAATAAACAGTTCTGCCATTGCATGAGTGGGCTTCCGTGTCTCATCCTGTAATGCTAACCAGTGCCTTACTGTCTTCAAAGCCAACCAGACCTGATAGCCATTCCCAGATTCACATTGTGCCTGTTTCTTAGTGGAAATACACTTGACTTTTCACTTTGGGCAAGATATCCTACTTGCCGCAGCCCATTGGATCCCCAGAAATGTTACTAAGGTAGTAGGCTCCCAAAATTTTCCTGTGTTTTTATTTCCCACTTTCTGGCATGTTTGTTTGTACTGTACCGAGACAAATGGGATACCTGCTCCTTCTTGCTCACCAAGTTCCATCAGAATGCAGTAGACCAGTTTGCAGTCATGTGGGATGATGAGATAGTCAAAGTCTCTGGGGACTAAATTATGGCACAGAGTTGACGGAGAGACCTGAGGCAAGACAGTGAAAGTTTAATATTGTCCCACCTGGGTGGAAGCAAATGTTCCTGGAGTTTTGGGCTTGTAATAAAGGAAAAAAAGGCATTTGTCAGAATAATGACTACATTGATATAACCCTTTGAAGTAAACACATTTGGAATAGCAGCTGTGATTAGGGCTTCTAGCTGGAGGCTTTCCAAACTTGGTTTGCATTCCAGACTCGTGGAAGACTCTGCCTAGAACATGGGAGGTTGTGAAGGGCTGCAAAGGCTTGACACCATATTTCTTTGTGGTCTCATGCGTACTTATATTCTTCAGACTTCCTCCTAACTTTCCCTTATGGTATTTTTTGATATTTTTTGACTGTCTTTCTTATATTGCTTTTATTACCCATTGTAATTAGATGGAATTTACCATCTAATGATTAATGGTACAACCATGTCATGGAATATTGTGAAGTATTGATTTTTTCCCCCATATTTATGTTTACTTATTAATTTAGTTAATTCATGTTTTATAAATATAAAATACCAATTTAGAAATAGTCTGTTTTCTTTTAAACTTCACAGAACAGTTTTCTTCAAAGTCATATGCATCTTTGACATCACTGTCTTTATGATGATCAGAGCTGATTTTTGATGATCTAACACAGTTTTTCATGGCACATCATCTGTTCACTTCCAACCAAAGTTAGCTGTGATTCAGCATTTTTTTGAATCTGTGTAGGATGTTGCCACTGGAGATTTTGTTAAAAGCTGTAAATATTTGCATAGATACTATGTTAGAATCAGTTGTGCTGTAGGTGGATATTCAGTCTCTTCAATGTAATTACTTATATATTGCTTTTCAAAAACACATCAGTATCCTATTTTTGAAAAACGTTTAATAAAAGTACTCTTAGAACAGAATGTGAAGTGAAATGAGTAGGAAATTAATATGTATGATATGATTCTAATTTTGTTTCTCTAAAAGTCATTAAAAAATAAGCCAGAGGGAAATACATCAGATTGTTAACATTGATTATCTCTTGTAAGCATTGCAGGTGGTTTTATTTTCTGGATTTTTCAAATTCTTCACAATGAAAATACTTTATTTTTATAATCTGAAAAAGAAATATTTTTAAAGGGTTTATCCTAAGAATTCAAGGATGGCTTAACATTAGAAGACTCATTAATGTGATTCACCATATTAACAGATTGCAATAGCATAACCACAGGACTTAGTGATAAGTTTGATGTGGGAGGAATGGAAATGTCAGAAAAATCTCTGAAATGCCTGATTGGGTTACATGGAACCTAGGAAGCAATGTAGATGGTCAGGGAGAGAAGAATGGGTTTGGTTTCAATAAGATGAGTTTATGTGCAGGCATGTAGGTAGAAATAGCTGTCTGGTGGTAGGTGATTGGGAATACAGGAGATCTGGAGCTCAGGATATATTGAAAAATAGGTCATATATCATTCATTAAGAAATTCACAACCTAGTTGGGAGGTTTTTGGTACATTGAGAAATTAAAATACTTAGTGTAATTCAAAGGATTGAAATCTATCATTCTATCAGGATAATGCAAAAAGGAAAGGGAAATAAATAATGATGTGTATTTGGGGACCATTTTAGGAATCAGGTGGAATATTGAGAGCTAAAGGGTGGATTGGGATTTAGATGTTCACCAGAAAAAAATATATGGGCAAAGATACATAATTAAAATATTTTAATTTGTCAAAGTAAGGTTTTTCAAGCATTCAGAGAAGTTGATTGGCTAGTTTAAATGACTAGATTATCCTTAACCAAAAGATTAGCTTAATATTTGATGGATGAATGAATGAATTGTTCATATTGTGTTAATAATACCTAGTATTTATCAAGTGTTTACTTTCTGTCAGGTACTGTTTTAAGTGCTTTATATGTATTAACTTCTTTAGTCCTCACAAAGATCCTATGAGTTAGATGCTATTTTTAGCCCTCTTTTTTTTTTTTTTTAATAAATTTATTTTATTTATTTATTTATTTATGGCTGTGTTGGGTCTTCGTTTCTGTGCGAGGGCTTTCTCTAGTTGCGGCAAGCGGGGGCCACTCTTCATCGCGGTGCGCGGGCCTCTCACTCTCGCGGCCTCTCTTGTTGCGGAGCACAGGCTCCAGACGCGCAGGCTCAGTAATTGTGGCTCACGGGCCTAGTTGCTCCACGGCATGTGGGATCTTCCCAGACCAGGGCTCGAACCCGTGTCCCCTGCATTAGCAGGCAGATTCTCAACCACTGCGCCACCAGGGAAGCCTTTAGCCCTCTTTTACACATGGGGAAATGTAGGCATAGAGATATAATAGAACTTGCCCAAGGTGTGGTAAGGCCAATACTTGAACCTAGGCAGTTTAGTCCTAGAGTCATCATGCTAGATTGTGTTACTCTCCATTTGATTTTAAGTTTCTTTATAAATTCCAAAGTAATATGTGTACTTTCAGGTATGTTCTGTTCCACTGAGCCATTGATTCTCTTGATATCTTTTGTTCATAAAATTCCACACTGTTCCCACAGAGGTCTTAATGGACTACCTGTAACGTAACTTCTCAATTTCATAATAATTTAGTATGCATTTTTGAAATCAAGTATTGACAATTATTTTTCAGGTAAAGAAAAGCTATGGTCATCCTCAAGTGTTAATTTTGTCTCAGTTATTAAGTAGATAGTTTAAAACCTTTAGCGTTTAGTGACACCCTTCTTCATGGCCCTTACAAGTGTCACTAACCCTTTCGTATATTATCTTTCCTGCAAAAGAAACCAGAATGGATAGGAATTTGGTGCCTGAGTAAGTCACAGTGCTGCCCATGGAGAAGCAGTGATCTCTCTGAATGGTTGATAGAGTTGAAAATATTCCCTCTTCAGAAGTGTAACAAAGCTAAGGCAAAATTGCTTTATAGGATTTATTTTATGGCTTCAGGTATAAGAAATAGGATTATGCTTTCTTTAGATCTGACCCACAGAAATTATTAGATTCTTTAACTATATTATTTGAGAAGTAGTTTAAAGTAACTTAAATAATCATTGTTTCTCAGAATTTAAAATGACCTAGTCACTGTATCCAAAGTGTTGGGGAAATAACTCTATAAAGCTTGTAAAACTCTTTATGAAAAATGCTAAAATGCTTTTTTCCAATTTTTTAAATGAGGAAAAAATCATTATTTTTAATTAATTTCCATGTGTTGCTGTGTATTTCTCAGTAAGACATTTGTCCTCAGTTTTGTTTTTACTTGTGTTCTGATGTGGAACTTCAGAAGTTCATTTTGTGTCTAGAGGAAAGATTTATTGCCAAACTATTGAGATAGCCTTATAAAATTACCATGATGACTCAATAACTTTCTTGGTTGGATGAGTCTAAATAAAGCTCAACACTTTGCTGGTTCTGTTAATTATTTGGGTGGTAACAACTTTTTGACCAAATTTCTTAACTAATTTGGGTAAAGATGACAGTACACCTTTAGTAGTATTTGGACTGGTTTGGTATTTTGAAGCAAAATGGCAGCTATTTTCAAATATGCTTAACTAATTTTAAAAAGATTTTGTTTTCTATGTATAAACAGTCATCATGACTAAATGGTTAACATGACTAAAATAGTTAAAGTATATTTACTATTATAACACTTACTGGATTGGTTTCCCATGCTGTTGACATTTTACCATATCATCTTAGACATATTTTAATAAATTAGAAGAAATGTAGTTTTTCTGAATCTTTTATTAAGTCTTTGTTTGCTCAGTGTAGTTTCTTGAGGTTTTGCTTTCTTATGCATCTAACAGAAAAATTTGTATTCTCTGAATAAATAATATTGAATCTCCTGAAATTATCTGTACTTACTTTAGCCTAGAATGACCAGCAGTCTCTGTTTGCCTGGGACTTCGGGCATTTCCCAGATGTAGAACTTACGGCTTTAAACCAATCACCCTACTTTAGCCTGACATTATTTGAAATAAAGTTTGCTATGAATTTTGAAAGCTATTCCCTATATGCTGGGTATTGCTTTATTATCGCTCTTCATTTGCTCTTTTACCATAACATACTGCTATAGTAATGTGAGTTGTCTTTAAAGAGAATCATTTTAAAATACCATTTCTTTGCTTACAAGAGGAAAGTATTTGACATTCATGGTTTAATTCTTTTTTTTACAGGTATGTTAAGTCGATGGGATGATAGTCAGAGATTTTTGTCTGACCATCCATACCTTGTATGTGAAGAAACTGCTAAATATCTTATTTTATGGTGTTTTCATCTAGAAGCTGAACAGGTATCATGTGAAACTTGAATTTCTGGGAACCTTAGTGGAATTCTGATTTACTTTTTTGTTTTGTTTTTTCCATTTCTTTAAATGAAAGTAGGAAGGTCATTAAATGAAATTATAATTTTGTTTTGTTTTGTTTTCACATCTACTTGAGCTTACTGTTGGAATTTTTTTTAGTTATTTCAGTTAGCATAGGGAAACTTGTTTCCAATGTGCTTTCCCTGCCTCCCTGCCCCCTCACCTCTCTTGTTCCCGTGTATTTGATACTATAAACCTTTTTCTTTTTTAACCTATTTTAAAAAAAAATCATATTTTAAAAATCCAAATAGTAATCACAATATTAAATATATTTCTTATAATTTTAATCTATTACTTTCAGAAAGGGGCTCTGATGGAACAAATAGCACATCAAGCAGTTGTAATGCAGTTTATTATGGAAATGGCCAAAAACTGTAATGTGGATCCAAGAGGATGTTTTCGCTTATTTTTCCAGAAAGCCAAAGTAAGTAGCTATTTGGTATTGTTAAATGGGAAGGTTAGGTTTTAGCTGAGACCTCTTTTGTCCATACACATCAATGGAAGCCATCCAACCAGGATGCCACAGGCTAAATTCTGTAGGTTTTATCAGGAAAAGAAAAATTATATTGCTGTTTTCATGCTAATATAGATTTAAAGGAACTATATAAGAAGCTATACTATACAGCATGTATGTGAAATTGAGAGCCATTCACATGAATGTATGTATTCAGGAAACTTAGAGGAATGGTTAAAAAAAAAAACCTGTAGTATACAGAATATTATGCAGCCATCAAAATTATATTTATGAAAAATTTTTAATCTGAGAAAATGCTTTGCTATAAAGTCAAAAGAAGTGATACATGTTTACATATACAGGATGATGTCAGCTATATTAAAGAAAAATAGGTATGTCTAGAAAGATTAAATCACATTTCACACTCACTAAATTTACTAATTTAAATTATTACTATAATTTAAAAGTTGTACAAGAAGTAGAGCAATAAGAATTCACATGCACTGACTGTAGGAGTATAAATTGGTATAACCACTTTGTAAAATTTCCTTGTAAAGTTGAATAAGACAAGTGCTTACAGCCAGAAATTCTCCTAGGTATATACCCTAGAGAAAAACGTCTCAGTGTGTGGTCCAGGGACACTTGAGGGTTTTCAAGACCCTTTCCATTAGTCCTGAGTCAAAACTATTTTCATAATAATACTAAGATGTTATTTGCCATTTTCACTCTCATTCTCTCATCAGTGTACAGCATAGATTGATACAGAAGCAGATGTGTGAATACAGCTATCTTCTGTTAAGCCAGACTTCTCAGTAAATTGTTTGTTTTGGAAATATAGTTTTTTTTAAAAAAATGTTATAAATGTTAACATGTAATGAGTTTGTTATTATATTTCAGTTAATATTTAATTCCTGTTTTAATTTCTAACACATAAGTATTGATAGATATAGCCCATGTAAACAGGAACTCTTTAGGTTCCTCAATAATTTTCAAGAGTATGAGGGAGTCCTGCGACTATAAAGTTTGAGAACTGCTGCCCTAGAGACACTCATGTATGTGCTTAATAGAATTGTTCATAATAGCAAAAAGTCTGGGAACAACCCAAATGTCTGTTAACAGTAGAATGAATAAATTGTGGTATATTCATTTGGTAATATACTAATCAGCATTGGCATGGATAAAAGACAAGAAAGCAAAAAAAACAAGTCTCAGAATGATATATCTGGTATCATTTTTAAAATTTTATATTTCTTATAAAGTTCAAAAACAAGCAGAACTAAATATATTGTTGACAGATACATAAATTTTAAGCAGTAAAACTGAAGAGGCAAAGGAGTGATTAGGACAAGTTACAATAATGGTAACCTCAGAGAGAGATGGAATGCTCTTTGAAACTCATCTCTAAGATACTAGTAATGATCTATCTATTTCCTAATTTTTGTGGGTACATAGTGGGATTTTTGCCCAATAAATTGTACATAAATATTTTACATGCTCTTTTTTGCATATATGATACATTTTAGCATACACAGTTAGAAGTCAGAAGGAAATATACCAAAAGTTTAATTTTGATTATACTTGGGTGGTAGAATTATAAGTGATTTCCATTTTCTTTTTCATATACTACAGTGAACATATTTCCTTTTGTAAATAGAGAAAAACATTGTATTTTTAAAATAAAAAAAAAATTAGTGTGGCAGTAGTTCTACCTTCTACTTCTACTGTTAAAATAGGAAATTTTCCCAAAACAGTAGTTTTAATGAGTAAACAATTTTTTTAAAAATAAACTTATTTATTTATTTATTTTTGGCTGCGTTGGGTCTTCATCGCTGCGCGCGGGCTTTCTCCAGTCACAGTGAGCGGGGGCTACTCTTCGTTGTGGTGCGTGGGCTTCTCATTGCGGTGGCTTCTCTTGTTGCAGAACACAGGCTCTAGGTGCACAGGCTTCAGTAGTTGCAGCACACAGGCTCAGTAGTTGTGGCTTGAGGGCTCTAGAGCGCAGGCTCAGTAGTTGTGGCAGCCGGGCTTAGTTGCTCCACGGCATGTGGGATCTTCCCAGACCAGGGCTCGAACCCGTGTCCCCTGCATTGGCAGGCAGATTCTTAACCACTACACCACCAGGGAAGCCGTTAATGAGTAAACGATTGAGTTGGTATTTTAGTTAGGCTTCTGATGACTACTCTAAATTTTCACTTGACACATAGGCATTAAAAAAAAAAATCATACTTTCTTTTTCATCTTACATTAGTGGATATGTTTGAACTAGTGCTTAGTAAGATAATGGAACATAGTCAAACTATATGTATTCTTCGACAAAATAGAACTGAACAGCTCTGCTGTCTTAGATCTTAACACTGTGCTCTTAATAATTTTTTTAAAATTAAGGAATAACTTTCATGAGGTGCTTGCTTTGTGCCAGGTATTATTCTAGGCACTTTACATGGATTAACTCATTAAATCATCATAACATTTTATAAGGATTTTTATTTCTTTTTTACAAATGAGGAAATTAGCATAGAGAAACTGAGCAAGTGACCCATAGGTTGCTTAATAAAACAAAAATCAATCAAGTCTCTCTAGATCTAAATCCCTAGGCCTTAGGCATGAAGTAAGGTCAGCAGTTGTGTCACTTGATTCCTTTAACGGTTTGCTACATAACCATTTCAGAAGGATTACTTTTGGATATGAAGGCTAACATTGTATGTGTCTACACGAGTACTGTATATTGACTAAAGTGAAATGCTATAATATAATTAAGGGAAATGATTCCTAAATTCTTAAAAAGATAGAATGGCAGCACAGAACATTGTCTGCATTATTTATATAGATATTGATGCTAGTAACTAATCCATAGGTTTTAATCCAGTTATACAACGTAAACTACATTAAAGAAAAAAACCGCACTGCAGACGAATGGGCCCATTGATATTCAGGAATGAGACTTCGACAAAATCTCTTCCACCACTTGAACTTAAATTCTATGATCTATTGTGTAGGATGTGCTCTGTGTCATTTTTTAATCTGCAAAGGAAACGTTTATAATTGGAGGCTACTGCCAAAAGGATGTTTTGCATTAAGAATTTTGCTTATATTATATACATCTTGGGAGAGAATTCCCTTCCCTCAACATAACTCATCGTACTTTTTTCTTTCCATAATCTTGAAAAGAAGGTACTTCTTAACTAAAACAGTAAGATATTTTCATAACGAAGTTGAATGTTGAGTTTAATTGGTTTTCATGGCTTTTGCAAATAGGGATTTTAGGGTCAGAGAATTACTAATAACAGGTAATAGTGTTCCCTCATTAATTGGTAGAGAATTAGAAGGTTTAAAGAATATCCCTTGGCTGTTGCTTGGCAGTGGGAAGAGGAGAGGAGAACGTGAGAGGTTAAATAAGGACTATTTTGGATCCTGTCAAGAATATAGATAAATCAAGAGAAATACAGAGGAAGCCTACCCTCTTTCATTTTATTAGTGTGTATGTGTAAAGAGGGGTTGTTTCGTATTAGTTTGTTTTATTTTGCTGAAGCAGAGGTAAATGGAACAAACCAATCGTTAATATTCATATAAAACAGGCAGTTTTTAGAAATCTGACAGATCTTGGTGGTTTCTACATTTAAATTATTCACCTCATCTTTACTTCTTCGACTTCAGGCCTAATATATGCTTGCTAGAGTTTACTGTGTGGTCTGGAAGTCTTGAAAAACACAGTCTTTATTTTTTGTGTTTTCTAGGCAGAGGAAGAAGGTTATTTTGAAGCATTCAAAAATGAACTTGAAGCTTTCAAGTCAAGAGTAAGACTTTATTCTCAATCACCAAGTTTCCAACCTATGACAGTTCAGAATAATGTTCCCCATTCTGGTGTTGGATCTATAGGTTTATTAGAATCCTTACCACAGGTAAGTTGGAAAAGTAAATATTTATTTTATAAATGTATTAGTTCACATAATTTTTGTTCTTTTGGACTTCTCTTTCTTCTTATACATTATATATGTGTGGTCATTTTAAATGTTCTTGCCTCAAAAGATAACCCTGAGTTTCATCTCATGCCATGTTTTGGCATTAAATCTTGTTCATCTCTTAGGTATTTAGAGAGATACCAAATTCCACTCCTTTAAATACAGAAGATGAGGACCACCTAAGCATTCTTAAGGGCAAGTGTTACCTATTGATCATCTCAATCATAAACTTCTCAAGATGGCTCCTGAGGAACATCTCATTCTAAGTAGAACTATACTGTTAAGAATTTATTGAGATGAATTAGCTTCAAAGCATATGTCCAAGTAGCAACCACGGTGATCTGTTGCATGAGTTTAGTAGTATTATCTTTTTGAATGTTGGTGTTGCCTACCAGATGTAACATTTTACTACAAATTAACGTAACTTATGCTAAGCTGTTCTTTATGGTAATATTGGCCAACTCTTTGAGCCCCTTGGAAATCTGCTATTAGAATAAGATAAAACCATGTCACTAGTGTGAAAGAATTTATGTCAAAGAGGAGGTTGGACCACTGGTCTGCCTGATTCTACTTAGGATTACAATTTTAAGTTATTAAAAGTTACTGCCCATTTTGGTTCTAGTAGCATTTAAATTGAACCAGTCATCTCTCATTTTCTCATTTTCAGGCCCTAAGATTTTAGGAACAGCTTTAGCCAGTTTAGCCTGTTGCCTACACAGTGAAAGGGAAGTCTCACTCAAAAGGCAATGTGAGGAGAGCCCTGTATTTATTTTTAAATCTCAGAGTGGTAGAAATTGAGATTTTCAATATCTTGACCTTATGTATCTATAATTTCACTATTCTGGTTATATGTATTGTAGGCCAAAGGGACAATTTAAGGAAAGCAATTGATCATATTCAACTCAGCCAAAAATATTATTTTCAAGGATAGAAATAATTAAGGTCTGATTTTTAAATAATTAGTAATGTTAACCCTTAGTTAGACATGTAAGCAATATTCCTTCTCAATTTGTCCTACACATTACCTCTTAATGCTGTTTAAATAAAATGATAATTTTCTCTTCAGTTCCGTGAGAAATAGCCCATAGGGACGCAGTCTTTCCAAAGGAATTTTATGACTAAGTCTCTGTAAGTTCAACATATAAACCTCCTAAAACTAAGGTGTTACATAATGAATGCAGAGGAAAAAAGACTTTTGAAGGATGTTGTTGATTCTAAACGTAAGAGGGAAAAGATAAGATTTCAGCTAGATCCATAGAAGCACTGTTACTTGAGAGAAGGATAAAATGATAGATAGGATAAGATGAGAGACAACCTGAGGGACTAAGTTGTCAACTGAGAGGAGATTTGGAAGAAGAGCTTACCATAACAATAACATCCCATTTTTATTATATCAGTTTATAAATTGCAAAACACTTTTACATGGTGTCTCATTTAATCTTCTCAAAAACCCTGTGACACATTTTCATTCATTTTATGGGTGAATAAACTGAAGCTCCTGGAGGTTAAGTAATTTACCTGAAGTCAATACAGTAAGTGATGGAGCTAATATGCTAATCCTGGATTTCTGTTCTACTCCATTGCTCATTCATTCTCCTACATCAGGGGTCCTCAACTCCCGGGCCATTGACAGGTACCAGTCCATGGCCTGTTAGGAACCGGGCCGCACAGCAGGAGGTGAGTGGCGGGCAAGCGAAGCTTCATCTGCCGCTCCCTGTTGCTTGTATTACCGCCTGAACCATCCCCCCAACCCCGGGCCAGTGGAAAAATTGTCTTTCACAAAACCAGTCCCTGGTGCCAAAAAGGTTGGGGACCACTGACCTACATCATAGACTATTGTTGAATCATATGCTAGAAATAGGACAAGACACTCAGTTGTGTGCTCTTGGGAAGAACTGGTCTCTGGGACAAGAAATGTGTTGAGTATGTTACTAGATGAGAATATAGGGTAATCAGTGGAATTTAAGTGTACATTAGGTTAGGTATATGGATTGCTTTTTGTTTTTTTAAGTCTCCTCGTGATGATGTCTTCAGTTCTTAAGGAGGTGGGTAGATGAATTCTAGAGAATCTCTTTAGCCAGTTCTAATACTCAAAATTCTCCATGAAAATCTGGAGCCTAGTCTTAATAGAGAGTAATTGTAAGCTCTGTTCTGAAGGGCTTTGGAATTGGGCCTGGATGGTCAGAAAAGATCTTAGCACTCTGTTTCTTTGGAGAATGGGATAATGTAACAAGATTATTAATAATTTTTTATAAAACTTAAATTTGGATAACACTTTAGCTTTTAATCTTTTTTTAATTGACAACAGTCTCGTGAAATAAGCCAAATACCATTATCCTTAGCTTTGAGAGAACTAAACCAAGGCCTCTTGGACAGAGATATAAGTAACAGTTACCTTAGGCTTATCCTGTATACTAGCGTTTAATGTTATTAAATTTTGATGAATTATTTTCTCTTTGAGGATGGCATTATACTAAGTGGAAGAGGCAGGGTTAGAACTGAGGTCCAAAGTTATTTTAGTGTTCCAGACCTCAGTCAGTTATTTGTGCCACTTCCTTCATAAAAACCTGATTGAGAATAATCCAACTAAATTCTGGCTTACTTTTTGACTTTTACAATAAAAGAATCACAAAGTATTGTACTTTATTAAGGAGACCTTTTGAAAACCCTGCCTCCCTTTGGTATGGGGAGGTTTAAGATATCTATGCCCTGTGTGGACTATTTTCCTCATTGATGTTTATTAAATAAAATAGATGAAAGTAGGTGATACATAATAAAACTCTAAGTACGAGCAGATATTCAGAACAACTGAGTAGACAAAACTGAATTCTTGGGGAAGAATTTCCTAAAGTCCTAGGTCCTAAGGGCTTATGTCTCTATTCATGATGCTTTAATAATAATGGGTTTATTTTTGCATTTATTGAATAAGGTTTTCTGTTCCTAGTTTTAGAAATGAACAAAGTAGAATATTTTTGAGTTCTTCTGTTTAAAAAATAAACAAAACCTAAATTAAACTGTTCTTTTGTTTTCAACTTTTTAAATACGAGTCTAAGTACCTTTCAAAAGATTAACAGTTTCTCACTTGGGTTTGTTTTAACCTTTGAGAAACCAAAATAGACTCTGAAGATAGCTATAATATTTACTTAGTAAATAGATTTTTTCCTTATTCAAGTGTTTTTATAATTTTAGTATTTATTGTTATAATTAGTAATCTTCATAATACATATAATACATTGCTGGCTTAAAGCCATGTTTATCTTTTAAATTATCAATAGCTATGTACATATAATCATACGGAAGATATAGTCTTATATGATTAAATAATTAAAATTATACAGTTTTGTTAAACAAAGGAAAAAGGTAGTGTTTATTACATTTCTATTTTTCACATACATCATTCTCTCTTTATCACATCTCTTTGGATTAAGTGGTAATAATCTATTTAATTTTTTTCTTTCTTTACCTTCTTGGGTTTCAACCCAAGTCTGACTTCAAAGTCCATCTTTTTTCCTGTTCTGCTATACTGCAGAGAAATAGATAATGCAAAACTGAATATGCAACTGCATATACTGGCATAAAACTGATTATCATTCATTCATTCTTTTTTCTTTTCAGAATCCAGATTATCTTCAGTATTCTATCAATACAGCTCTCTGCAGTTTAAACTCAGTGGTACATAAAGATGATGATGAACCCAAAATGATGGACACTGTATAATTTGGTTAAGACTGCTGAAGCCAAGTGCTATTTTGCTACAAGAAAGGAAGAACTTGGCTATTTTCTTGACACTTTTATGGGTGCTGCACTTTATTTTTGTTCGGTTTTTGATGGGAGGGAATACAAAGAGTACTGAAACGTTTCGTAAAATTTCTTTTATGTGCTGCTAGGTTTTTTTGTTTTGTTTTTTTTTCGGAAGAGAGGAGTGGTACCATATGTTGCAAGAAGTCAAACTGGACTTTTTTTTGGTGGTTTTAGCTACTAAATTTGCCTTTAATCTTATTGTTCTCAATTTTGGAATCAATGTATGAAAATCTGCACAAATGCAATGTTTACAAGAACTGGTTGATTCTAGGAGGCATCTGCTACAGTCTTTTTATATGGATATGTACATGTTCTACTCTACAAAAATGATTAAAGATAAAAATGTACTTGTATCCTATTGCTAATTTAGCTGTCAAATCTGGTGTTTCATCATATTAAAAGCAATAAATCAGTAGTTGATAATCTACTTTACTAAATAAGCGGGGTGGTACAAATTAAAACAAAATCGTTCCCCTTAAAATAATATTACATTTGTTTTTTCGGCACCATCAGTTAAATCCTTGACTATGATATCAATTTTATATAGATACTAAATTTACCCCCAAGTATTCTCAGAACTGTATTCCTTAGTAGTTGATTTTACCCTGTTGACATTTTAATATTAGGGTTATATAGTGATATAAAAAGTGATAAAGCTAACACAGATTTTTTTTTTAATGAGAGGAACTCCAATCTCACTCTTAATTTCTTTATTTGACATAGTCTGGGATCTCTCAGGGAGCAAGTTTTAAAACAATACTAATGGCCTGTAAGAACAAATAGGGAAAAATAATCTGATTTTTAAAATTGTGGTTATTGTTTGTTTTACTCTGATGTGGCCCAAAGACTTTTTTTAAAAAGGCAAGAGAAATCTTTTGGAGCTAATTACTTATTTCTAAGAATTTGGTGATCCTTATTGGTAATGATGGCTTTTACTACATTTGTCATTCCTCTCTTTAGCTCAGTTACCATGGAATGCTTCTGAGCTTTACTACTTCCTATATAATTCACTTTAAATATGCCAGGATATTTGATTATTCATTTTATTTGGAATGAGATGACAGTGTTAATTATTCTGTCCTTATTATTTGAGGATTAACCTTCTGACTTATAGGAACATGAGCTTTGATTTGAAACCAATGTAGTCTTTGGCTCAGTCCCATTGAGACTAGTAGCAAACATTTAGAAGATGACTAAATGGGATTTGGACTACACGTCTCAATTTGAGAAGCCAGATGATGCCAAGGGACCCACATGGTGATCAGACCTGTTATCTTGGCCTCATTTGCACCTTGTTTTAACTAATCTGAGGTGATAAGGCACTTAGTACCCATAGAAATGGACTGGAATTACTGAATCTACGTATGTAACATCACAATCTTCCTGGTTTTAAGAATAAAGCTGTTTTTGTGCTTTTGATATAAATACATACTCTATAATAAAATGTTTGACTAATTTATATGGTAGTATTCATCAGCCTGAATTTTTTTTTAACCAATGACCTAGTTATAGAAGTTTTTTTGTTGCTGTTTGTCTTTTTCTGTTTTGGAGCAAGCTCTTGCTTTTTCCTTCCTATCAAATGGAGAATGAACATAGGAATAAAATCCCCAGTTTCACAGAAATGTAACTTGAAGCATTACTTTCCATTCTTCTCACTTTTCCCCAGGATTTGCCTGTAAGCTTTAAAATTGTTTTGAATTTCATTTTGCCTTAGGTTAGAGGTATTAAAAACTGAAGACTGGAAGGAGAGAAATTATCAACAAACTAAGTAAACTATTCCGGAAGGATTTTTTGGCTTTTGTTTTTTAAAACAGAAGAACTATTTAAAATTTGGCTATGTGTATTCTTTTACTTTCAAAGGGAAGTGCTGTATGTTTTCAGTGTGAAAGTGATTGGATTTATTTTGGGAACTACTGACTGATGCCATAATTTGCACTTAAAGACTATAACTTACAATTTAGCAGTACTATAGTACTCAGAACAATAAATTGACATCCTTTTTATTTTTATTTTGCTTTACTACTAAGAACTAACTCCTATTAGGAGAACTGTCTTCTGTTTCTTAAATAATAAGAGTATACTAAGCAAAGGAATAATTTATATTTCATGTTGGACAATTTTCTCCAAACTATACAAACCATGGAAAGTCCAAACAAATAAGTGAAACATCTTTGACATCGAAGTGTCCATCAGAGATTATTTCATTTGATAAAATTAATCTTCCAATAAAAGATTTTTTAAAAATAGTTTTCACTATTCCCTGTTAACTCAGTGTCATTTTATTAATGGTGGTGGAAATAATACTGATTTAAGATTATTCTCTAGGAGAGAGAGACGAGTAACATTCTCATCCACTTGTACCATTAGTGGGCTCTTTCAAATATTGCCTAAAAGCTCACAATCTCCTGTAACTTCTCTCTAGGAAAATTGGGACGTCTGTCCGCCTGGCATTCCTATTACCCTTTTAAGAGTGAACTAAAATGGTGCCCAAAGAACATGAATATAGTTTAGTAAGTAGATTCTCTTACAGGATGAAAACATTGTGGGTTTAGGCAAAGTGATCCTGAAGTTAATCTTGGCGTATTTTCAGAGAAAAATAAAAAGATGTCAGTTTACTCTTCTCAAAGTCAGTCATGTATTTCAGTTCTTAAATTGATGTGGGACAGAAATGTACTTGTCTCAGTTGAGGGCCAGGCTTTTCATTTCATTGCTACTATATCATATGCATTTTAAAAGCCTATGCATTCATTTCCCATCTGCAATGGACATGTACGTACTATTTCACAGGTCTTCTAAGAAGCTGACTCATCTAATAAGTATTTATTTGCTTGCTTACTATGTAAGCTAATTGGGGGGGAGGGTACAAAGATGAATAAAAGTTGATTATGAATTGCTTACCATCTAATAATGCAGTTGAAACCATTCTCATAAGCCTTGAAGAATTAGATTTAAGGTTTGATCTTTTCTAAGTATGAAAATGATTTTTTAAAATTCTCACATATTTCACTTGTTTCTTTAAATGGCATGATTTGTCATGCTGTTTACTCTTCAAACACTTATTTAGAGTCCTTTGGTAAAATATGACATCACCAGACTGATTTACACTTTGTCGTGCAATTTGACATGCACGACAGTTTAACTTTTTACTCAATGCTATATGGAAAAATGTGATCATTAGTGAGCTAAAGGAAAAAAAAAAAAAAAAAGCTAGAGCTGGGTGTGGACTCTACAAAGCATATGGGTTTTTACCAGAAGCTTTAAACACAGCTAGACTATTCTGTGTTTAAAATTTTTTAACTATAGGGCTTCCCTGGTGGTGCAGTGGTTGAGAATCTGCCTGCTAATGCAGGGGACACGGGTTTGAGCCCTGGTCTGGGAAGATCCCACATGCTGCGGAGCAACTGGGCCTGTGAGCCACAACTACTGAGCCTGCGCGTCTGGAGCCTGTGCTCCGCAACAAGAGAGGCCGCAACAGTGAGAGGCCCGTGCACCACGATGAAGAGTGGCTCCCGCTTGCCGCAACTAGAGAAAGCCTTCGCACAGAAATGAAGACCCAACACAGCCATAAATAAATAAATAAATAAATCCCATTAAAAAAAATAAAAATAAAAAAATATTTTAAACTATAACTTCTAAAATCAGAATCTTGAATTGGAAAGATAGGAAGGCTATTTCTGCAGTTTACCAGTGTCTTGGAATATTTTCTTTTGTTAATGAAAAGACAACTTACAAACATGTTTTAAAATACAAATTTATTGCTATTGGTTACAGTATTACAGCAATTTAATATAATCTGAGGTCTGTAATTACCATGATTTGTTGTTAACATAGGTAACTTTTGTCACAAAGTATGAATGTCCAAAATAATTTGCTCAAATACCATTGTAAATAGCTGGAGGGGAAGCAGCTGTGGGGTAGGGTTTAGAAATCTGAACTATTTCAAATGGAATTAAATAAGATTTCTGGATGGTACTAACTGCCACTTTGCATTTCCCACAGCACATTCTGCTTATGAAAGGTGCACCAAAATAACTTGTGGTACTCTAGAAAATAAGGTAATGGGTTGAAGTCTTACTAGCTTTTAACTAAGGCATAGTAGCTTCTGGCCATGGCATTCAACTCCAGACATATTTTCATGTGACACATAAATCACAATGATAGTTACAGCAGAAAAATTCTTTTTGTAATAGTGCAGGCGTTTCCCAAAGTAATGGATGTATGTGCAAAACTTTAGGTTGTTTTGGGAGTGGGGAGGGAATGATCACAGGAAGAAGGGTCTTAATTTTCATAGCTATGTTCTTCTATCCCTCTTTTTGATTTCCAAATCTCCTGAAGGTGTCAAGAAGGCCAGTATGGCTGCAGTACTATGGCAGGAGATAAGGTGTAAAATGAAACCAGCCTATGTACCTAAAACAGTATTGTTTTAAGACAATGATTATTTAGAAAGCAGACACTAATTCAGAAGCAAATGAGACATCAGGGCAGCAGAAGGGAAGGTGAGATAGAGTGGGCCCTGTGAATTACCAAAGACAAAGTAATATCCACAGTTCTAAATTTTCATTTAATTCTAATTCACTGATATTAATGTATGTTTGATAATTCATAAGTTTAGTAGTTCCCAACATTTTTAGAATGCACATAATATTAACATTCAAATAAGGCATTAAAGGAAGTTTTGTGAAGGATGAAATGTTTACCATAATACTTTTTTAAAGCCTTGGTACATTTTTGAAAGATCAATATTGAATTTTTAAAAATCTAAGAAAAGTAAGTTTTTTTCCCCACAAGATATGTAAGAATCGCTTGCTGGCATTTGTATTTTCAGTGCCTAGAATAAAATGGGCCAAATTTTCAAAGGCAGTTAATAATTGCTTATACGATGACTTGTTTCATTTCATCTAGCACCAAGTAAGAAACTGAAGATATTGTCGGATTTCTCCTTCACCTCTCATTGCCCTGCTCTTCCTACCAGGCCACTGTATAAGCACGCATCCCGTTGCCCCACTAAGGAATCAAATCTTTTTCATTTTAAAATGGCTGCTCAGATTACATTCACCGGCAGAATTCTTCACCATTAAGGTAGGATAGCAGTTAACACTAGCAGGTGTCAACTTCTTTGATTAGGAATAAAGAACTCTTCCAAGCAAAATCAATCAGTTTCCTGTTTTTTTTAACATGTCATGTAAATCCTTTAAATTGCTACACCTTTACTAATTATGATTGTTATTTATGTCAAGGGAATTTTCCCCAGGCAAACATGATCGATTTCCTAGTGAAAAAGTATGCTTATTTTACGTAGTGCCATGGGTTTTCTCTTATGCTTTTTTCTTTCTTTCTGTCTCTCTCGCTTTCTCTTTCTTTCTTTCTCTTTAATTTGTTACTCATCAAGGCAGATCATACATTTGGATCAAAAAGAGAAACTGGCAAGTAGATCCTAAAGCACATTTCTTAACCTGAGTAACACCTGAAAACATAAGAGTTTAATTACATATTCTATTGAAAATTCAACTTTGGTGCTTTTGCAAGAACTTATGATGTCAATTTCTAACAAATCATATCCCTCAGTACACAACTATTTTCAAAAGAAAATAAGTCATAGAAAAATATATTTTCCTATATGCTAATTGATACATTTTTATAGCAAATTGAAAATCTGTAGTAAACTGAAAGCATGTTTAACAACAAAATATAGCATATATGGCTACTGTAAGTTTGCTAGTGTAAATAGACACCTCAATTAGAGTCAGGAGACCAGAAGGGCGAGCTCTCATGACTTGTGAAGATAGTAGAGCCCAACAGAAGAAGACAGACTCTCGTTTCCTGGCAAGGACTCAGCCAATGAAAAGCCACGGACTCTTTGTTTACTATAGCCCTCCCAACTTCCTTTTCCCTCTATAAAAGTGTTCTCCTTCCCTTGCTGTGAGGAGGACTTGCACATGGCTCACCATGGTTGCAGACCCCAAATTGCAATTATCTGCTGATCTCGAATAAACCCATGTTGCTGGAGAAATATCTGGCAGTCCATTTGTTTTAGGTCAATAAAAGGCAGCAGTGAATTTGCATTCTGCAACTAATCTGTAAATCCCATTGCTTTTTTTCTGGAATTCTGTAGACACAGTGTCCCACAAAACTGTGTACCACAGTGCTAGAGATCTCTTTTTTAGCATCAGTCTACACAAAAGCCTCTGATAAGACACTTTGCACAAGTGACATGGATTTTTTTTCTTTTTTTACTTTTCAAGAAAAATAAGGCAACTTTATCAACCACTTCTCTTCTGAACAAAACTTAGATTATTACCAACTGCTCTTTTAATTATGGTCAGTAATTTTCAAAAGTTTAGTTAGACATCTCTGATGTTTTTTAATTGTGCATCCATAGAAGATAATTGGATAAAACACAACAGACATTTCAAAAGATGAATCTTCACATCTGACTCATTGGCACATCCTTAATTTCCAGAATAAAATCAGCAGAAATAAAACACACAATTTTCAAAGAATTTATACATGCCAGAGTCTTAGGACAATGAACTTCTAAATGCACAGACAAGGAACTTCTGCTCATCTTACTAGTTACACGCACTTTTCCTCAAGGAGTATCTGATGATTTCTGGTTTATTTGTGGAACTTTTGTTTGTAGGAAAGCATATACATATGGCCAGATCTTGTTGGTTTCTGTTCCGGAGAATGTTTCCAACACCCCTTTTTTCCTAAGGATGAAAAACAAACAAAAAAAGGTCTGACAGCATACAAAAAGAAAATCACCAATATCACTGATGAACACAGATGCAAAAATCCTCAACAAAATATTAACAAACCAAATTCAACAGTAAGGATCATATGCCATGATGAAGTGGGATTTATCCCAGGGATGCAAGGTTGGTTCAATACCTACAAATCAATGTGATACACCACATTAACAAATTGAAGAATAAAAATCATACGATTGTCTCAATAGATACAGAATAGCTTTGGACAAAATTAAACATCCATTTATGATAAAAACTCTCAACAAAGTGGGTATGGAGGGAACATACCTCAATGTAATTAAGGCCAAATATGACAAACCTACAGCCAACATCATACTCAATGGTGAAAAGCTGAAAGCATTTCCTCTAAGATCAGAAACAAGACAAGGATGCCCACTCTCACCACTTTTATTTAACATAGTATTGGAAGTCCTAGCCACAGCAATCAGACAAGGGGGGGGGAAAGGAATCCAAATTGGAAAGGAAGAACTAAAACTGTCATTTTGCAGATGACGTGATTCTATATATAGAAAATCCTAAAGATACCACCAAAAAACTGTTAGAGCTAATAAATGAATTCAGTAAAGTTGTAGAATACAAAATTAATATATAGAATTGTTGTATTTTTTTGAATATTTAAATTTTATTTTTTTTATACAGCAGGTTCTTATTAGTTATCTATTTTATACATATTAGTGTATACATGTCAATCCCAATCTCCCAATTCATCCCACCACCACCACCACCCCCACCACTTTCCCCCCTTGGTGTCCATACGTTTGTTCTCTACATCTGTGTCTCTATTTCTGCCCTGCAAACCGGTTCATCTGTACCATTTTTCTAGGTTCCACATATATGCATTAATATACGATATTTGTTTTTCTCTTTCTGACTTACTTCACTCTGTATGACAGTCTCTAGATCCATCCACGTCTCTACAAATGACCCAATTTCATTCCTTTTAATGGCTGAGTAATATTCCATTGTATATATGTACCACATCTTCTTTATCCATTCGTCTGTTGATGAGCATTGAGATTGCTTCTATGACCTGGCTATTGTAAATAGTGCTGCAATGAACATTGGGGTGCATGTGTCTTTTTGAATTATGGTTTTCTCTGGGTATATGCCCAGTAGTGGGATTGCTGGGCCATATGGTAATTCTGTTTTTAGTTTTTTAAGGAACCTCCATACTGTTCTCCATAGTGGCTGTATCAATTTACATTCTTACCAACAACAGTGCAAGAGGGTTCCCTTTTCTCCACACCCTCTCCAGCATTAGTTGTTTGTAGATTTTCTGATGATGCCCATTCTAACTGGTGTGAGGTGATACCTCACTGTAGTTTAGATTTGCATTTCTCTAATAATTAGTGATGTTGAGCAGCTTTTCATGTGCTTCTTGGCTATCTGTATCTCTTCTTTGGAGAAATGTCTATTTAGGTCTCTGCCCATTTTTTGACTAGGTTGTTTGTTTTTTTTATTGAGCTGCATGAGCTGTTTATATATTTTGGAGATTAATCCTTTGTCCGTTGATTCGTTTGCAAATATTTTCTCCCATTCTGAGGGTTGTCTTTTCGTCTTGTTTGTAGTTTCCTTTGTTTTGCAAAAGATTTTAAGTTTCATTAGGTCCCATTTGTTTATTTTTGTTTTTATTTCCATTACTCTCGGAGGTGAATTAAAAAAGATCTTGCTGTGATTTATGTCAAAGAGTGTTCTTCCTATGTTTTCCTCTAAGAGTTTTATAGTGTCTGGTCTTACATTTAGGTCCCTAATCCATTTTGAGTTCATTTTTGTGTATGGCGTTAGGGAGTGTTCTAATTTCATTCTTTTATATGTAGCTGTCCAGTTTTCCCAGCACCAATTATTGAAGAGACTGTCTTTTCTCCATTGTATATCTTTGCCTCCTTTGTCATAGATTAGTTGACCATAGGTGCGTGGGTTTTTCTCTGGGCTTTCTATTCTGTTCCATTGATCTATATTTCTGTTTTTGTGCCAGTACCATATTGTCTTGATTACTGTAGCTTTGTAGTATAGTCTGAAGTCAGGGAGTCTGATTCCTCCAGCTCCGTTTTTTTCCCTCAAGATTGCTTTGGCTATTCAGGATCTTTTGTGTCTCCATACAAATTTTAAGATTTTTTGTTCTAGTTCTGTAAAAAATGCCACTGGTAATTTGATAGGGATTGCATTGAATCTGTAGATTGCTTTGGATAGTATGGTCATTTTCACAATATTGATTCTTCCAATCCAAGAACATGGTATATCTCTCCATCTGTTTGTGTCATCTTTGATTTCTTTCATCAGTGTCTTATAGTTTTCTGAGTACAGGTCTTTTACCTCCTTAGGTAGGTTTATTCCTAGGTATTTTATTCTTTTTGTTGCAATGGTGAATGGGATTGTTATCTTAATTTCTCTTTCTGATTTTTCGTTGTTAGTGTATAGGAATGCAAGATATTTCTGTGCATTAATTTTGTATCCTGCAACTTTACCAAATTCATTGATTAGCTCTGGTAGTTTTCTGGGGGCATCTTTAGGATTCTCTATGTATAGTATCATGTCATCTGCAAACAGTGATAGTTTTACTTCTTCTTTTCCAATTTGTATTCCTTTTATTTCTTTTTCTTCTCTGATTGCCGTGGCTAGGACTTCCAAAACTATGTTGAATAATAGTGGTGAGAGTGGACATCCTTGTCTTCTTCCTGATCTTAGTGGAAATGCTTCCAGTTTTTCACCATTGAGAATGATGTTTGCTGCAGGTTTGTCATATATGGCCTTTATTATGTTGAGGTAGGTTTCCTCTATTCCCACTTTCTGGAGAGTTTTTATCATAAATGAGTGTTGAATTTTGTCAAAAAGCTTTTTCTGCATCTATTGAGATGATCATATGGTTTTTATTCTTCAATTTGTTAATATGGTGTATCACATTGATTGATTTCTGTATATTGAAGAATCCTTGCATCCCTGGGATAAATCCCACTTGATCATGGTGTATGATCCTTTTAATGTGTTGTTGGATTCTGTTTCCTAGTATTTTGTTGAGGATTTTTGCATCTATATTCATCAGTGATATTGGTCTGTAATTTTCTTTTTTTGTAGTATCTTTGTCTGGTTTTGGTATCAGGGTGATGGCGGCCTGATAGAATGAGTTTGGGAGTGTTCCTTCCTCTGCAATTTTTTGGAAGAGTTTGAGAAGGATGGGCGTTAGCTCTTCTCTAAATGTTTGATAGAATTCACCTGTGAAGCCATCTGGTCCTGGACTTTTGTTTGTTGGAAGATTTTTAATCACAGTTTCAATTTCATTACTTGTGATTAGTCTGTTCATATTTTCTATTTCTTCCTGGTTCAGTCTTGAAAAGTTATACCTTTCTAAGAACTTGTCCATTTCTTCCAGGTTATCCATTTTATTGGCATAGAGTTGCTTGTAGTAGTCTCTTAGGATGCTCTGTATTTCTGTGGTGTCTGTTGTAACTTCTCCTTTTTCATTTCTAATTTTATTGATTTGAGTCCTCTCCCTCTTTTTATAGAATTCTATTGCATTTTTATACACTAATAAACTATCAGAGAAATTAAGAAAACAATCCCACTAACAATTGCACTAAAACAAAAACAAAAACAAAACCCTGGGAATAAATCTAACCAAGGAGGTAAAAGAGCTGTACTCAGAAAACTATAAGGCACTGAAGAAGACACAAAACAATAGAAAGATATACCATGTTCATGGATTGGAACAATATTGTTAAAATGACCATACTATGCAAGGCAATATACAGATTCAGTGTAATCCCTATCAAAATACCAATGGCATTTTTCATAGCACTAGAACAAATAATTCTAAAATTTGCATGGATACACAAAAGACCCCAAATAGCTGAAACAATCTTGAGGAAGAACAGAGCTGAAGGTATCAGGCTCCCTGACTTCAGACTACAATACAAAACTACAGTAATCAAAACAGTATGATACTAGCACAAAACCATATACATAAATCAATGGCACTGAATAAGCTGCCCAGAAATAAACCTGCACTTGTATGGTCAATTAATCTATGACAAAGGAGGCAAGAATATACAATGGGGAGAAGACAGCCTCTTCAGTAAATGGTGTTGGAAAAGACGGACAGCTACATGGAAAAGAATCAAACTGCATTACTCTCTCACACCATTTACACAAAATCAAGAAGGATTAAAGATTTAAATGTAAGACCTGAAGCCATAAAACTCCTAGAAGAAAACAGGGAGAGTATGCTCTTTGAAATCAGTTTTAGCAATATATTTTTTTGGATCTGTCTCCTCAGGCAAGGGAAGCAAAAGCAAAAATAAACAAATGGGGCTACATCAAACTAAAAAGGTTTTGCACAGCCAGGGAAACTATCGACAAAATGAAAAGGCAGCCTACTGAATGGGAGAAGATATTTGGAAATGATTTATCTGATAAGGGGTTAATATCCAAAATATACAAAGAACTTATACAACTCAACATCAAAAAAATAAACAATCTGATTAAAAAATGGGCAGAGGACCTGAACAGACATTTTTCCAAAGAAGACATACAGATGGCCAACAGACACATGAAAAGATGTTCACCATCACTAATCATCAGGGAAATGCAAATCAAAAGCAAAATGAGATATCACCTCACACCTATCAAAATGGCTTTTATCAAAAAACAACAAATAACAAGTGTTGGTGAGGATGTGGATAAAAGGGAACCGTTATGCACTGTTGGTGGAAATGGAAATTGGTGCAGCCACTATGAAAAACAGTATGGAGGTTCCTCAAAAAATTAAAAATAGAACTACAATATGACCCAGTAATTCTACTTTTGGGCATTTATCCAAAGAAAACAAAAACACTAACTCAAAAAGCAATATGCACCTCCATGTTCACTGTAGCATTATTTATAATACCCAAGATATGGAAACAACCTAAGTGTCAGACGAATTGCATAAAGAAGATGTAGTATGTATATAAACTGGAATATTATTCAGCCATAAAAAAAGAATGAAATCTTGCCATTTGCAAAAACATAGATGCACCTAGAGGGTGGTAAGCTAAGTGAAGTAAGTCAGAGAAATATAAATACTGTATGATTTCACTTGTGGAATCTATAAAACAAAACAAATGAACAAACATAACAAAACAAAAACAGACTCAGATACAGAGAATAAATTGCTGGTTGCCAGAGGGGAGGGATACAGGGGAATAAGGGAAATAGGTGTGGGATATTAAGAGGTAGAAACTTCTGGTTATAAAATAAATGTCATGGGGGTGTAATATACATCATAGGGAACATAGTCAATAATATTGTAATAACTGTTTGGTGACAGTAACTAGACTTATTGTGATCATTTTCTAATAAAAAAATATTGAATCACTATGTTGTACATCTGAAACTAATATAATATTGTAAGTCAATTATATTTCAATTTTTAAAAAATGAAAGAAAAAAACCCCACAGGTCTGAGTTTTCCTAATGAGCTTTTCAAAATGATTCTTAAAAGATGATAGTGTAGATTTAAGGGTGTCAGTAAGTATAGGTCTGTGTGATCAAGAGAGAAAGGCACTTGGCTGGGTGTTGGAAAACCTAGATTTTGGTTTCAGTTGTGCCCTCTGGCTAATACAAATGGTCACTTTGAAGATGCACCTATCATTTTTTGAGCATGTGCTAAGTGCTAATAATTCATTTAATCCTCTTTAGAGCTCAAGTTTCCTTATTTTACTGATAAAACTATGTGTTAGGGATGTAAAGCAATAACCCAAATCACCAAAACGGTAGTAGGTTTCCAAACACAGGTCCTGCCAAACACCAGAACATCCCTGGCGTTCTTTGTCTACTTACCCCTTTGCAAGACAGCTTTCTAATACTTGATTATCCTTCCTTCTTTCACTTGGTTTATTTTTTCTCTATGCTCTCCTTCTGCATTTTAGGGAAAAGGGAATTTTAAAACGTTGTTTTTATTGTGTTTCCTATTGGGTTTCTCCATTTCTCCCCAGGCAGATTTGTCTGGCTTGTTACCAGGCCAGCAGCCAAAGTCTATTCACTCCAGTTTCCTGGGGGTTCAATGGTGAGAAGTATCAGAATCCAGGGGTTGCTTTTCAAAACAGACAGATTCCTGCCAGAGATTCTGGCATTCCTCTTATTTACCCTCCTCCTCCAGCTACTCATATACACACCGGCTTAAAGGCTGCAGAAGAGCAAATGAAGAACTCTGGTTTATTACTTTCTGAAACCAGGATCTGTCATACTTCTGCAACCTTTTCACTAGATTTTAAGATGTTTCACTGGGAACAAAAGCATTCCTTTCTGGATACCTCATAAGATTTGCCACTTAAGACTAAGTTAAATAATTCCCACTGTTTTCTTGGTAAGAAACATCTGCTAAAGCCCTCCTGTTTCTAAATTCACAGACATCTTGTAAAGCTTTCAAGAGAACAAGCTTCTTAACTGTTGTAAGCCTCTTGAAGAGCCACCTTAAAGTCAAGCCAATGTCAGAAGTGGGTTAATTACTGAAGGAACAACTATAGGCACCTATTCAGTCCTAAAGCTGTGCACCTTGGACGAACATGTGTCACCTTAATTTCTACGTAATAAAACGGAGCCAGCTTCAGCTATTGGTCCTCTAAAAAGTAAGGGCATCATGTTGCTTGTAAACACAGACTTAATTACACTATCAGATGTCCCACAGCTGAGAAGAGTTTTAAGAGCAACAGTACAACTGTCGGTATTTTAAAATAACAATGCAGACTCTCACTAAGCCTGCTGCAAATACCACTTTTAATTGTTGGTTAAGTCTAGTCCTAATTCTTTGTGCAGGAGCTTAGACGGAAATACTCTGATTGATGGCAAGAGGTAGCAAAAGCCAGAAGCCGAGAAAGACTAGGGTACCTCCTGAGATAGGGACCCGGGCCATACACTTCATCTCTACAGTCTTCCCCAAATTCCCTTTCCACATTTTACAGAACTAATCCCTACAGCCACTGTATTTCCACTGCATTCTGTTATTACCTCTGTTAATAGCCTCACAGTGTTGTTATCTGCTCAGCAACAATGTGTTCTCCCTTCTTCTGGTTACTTTTGAATGAATAACAAACGTCTTTTAGAGAAACAACCTTTTCACCAAACTCAGTCCGTGAGATTCAGATGGTACTGTCCCTACTTCCCAGACTCAAGGGTGGACATGATCAGAGCTAGTTAGTGCCAACTCCAGGACTTTTGCAGGCAAAGAGGCTCTCTTTTCTGCTGGGGTAGATAAACTGGTAGGAGGTGAGCTGGAATGTTGAGGGGCTCACACAGGGAGAGCCCACCTGAGATTGAAGCCAACACAAGGAAATGGAGTGACTGAGGCCTGATGACACTGTTTGAACACCTGGACGCAAACCATCTACCTTTGGACTCTTTAGTTACATGACCAATAAATTTCCCTTTTGCTTAAGCTAGGGTGAATTAGGTCTCTGATTCACATAAGCACGTATCACATTGTATGATGAATATTGTTTACCTAGCACTTTGCCTCATAAAGAAGGTGAGTTTCTTTGGGGCCGGCAGGGACTGGGTCTAATTATCTGTGTGGACCAGGGGCCTAGCTAGCATAGTGTCAACTGAGTAAATTATAATCATTACCACTGAGTGGTAAAAGTTAAAAGTGTTAAAGTGCCAGGACTGCTGTAAGTCTTTACAGGGGCTCTCTCACTTCACTCCCTTAACAACCCTATAAAGTGGGTACTATTTAATACCGCTTTGATTTTACAAATGAAGAATTTGTGGCACAGAAGTTGAAACACCTTGCCCAGGGCCACACAGCTGGTAATCTGCAGAGCCAGGCTCTTTATATAATCAATCACAAAATTATAGTAACAGCTACTCCCTTGTAATTTCACCCTCCAGAAATAACTATTAAAATAATTTGGAGACTACTGCTTCAGAATTCACTGCATAGTTACCCCATTACAACAACAATAATAATAGCTAATAATCATGTAGTGCTTAATGTGTGTCAGACACAATTCTAAGAGTTACACATATTAACTCCATCTTTCAACCCTCTAGTCTCATCCCCCTTTTACAGTGGAGAAAACAGAGGTTAAGCAAGAGGTTAAGGTCAAGTTAATAAATGGTGAGCTGGGATTTGAACTTAGGCACTCTGGCTCCACAGTCTGTGCTCTAACCACAGCACTGTCCTGTCCTAATGCTGAGTCATTTTTCAGTAAGTGAATGAATGAAAGGAAAGTGAATGTAACCAATCCTCTGTTAGGAGAGGGGAAGGCTGAGTAAAGAAACGGAATTGTTTCTTAGCCTGAGTCAATTATTAATCCAGTAGAGTTCCCATATTTGTGGTGGGATATGAATTCCCTTAAGAGTTAACAAAACTATGTTTGAATATAAACTTCTAAAGACTGTTCGGCAAATAAATGACCTGAGGATTATGTCCTTTGAGAGTCTTCTGTGCTGTAGTGTCCTCTATTGTCACAGGGAGTGGGCACCATTAGGTTTGCCTCCCCGGCATTCATTCCAGCCCTCCCTCCACTAGACAACAGAGTTTGGGTGAGACTGACCCACTCCCTGCTCTGGGTGTGGACCAATGAGTGTAATCTCTCCCATCCCAGTGACTGGTTCAGGAATGGGCAGTAACCTAGGCCTAGAATACAAAGCATTCCCTGATCACAGTGGCTGTTCAAGTTGGTTCAATCTAAGGCTTTTGTTCACTGGGGGAAAGGTGACCCCTCAGCCTTTCATAAAGAGAATGCTGTGGCTGTTCCTGGCAACCATGTATAACTATGCAGGAAGCCTAAAGACAGAGCCAATACAAAACAGAGAGAAGAGCAAAATTCTCATCAAACCTAGGGGCAAATGAAGCCCAAACTACCTTCTGGACTTCTCTGTTACACAAGCAAATAAATTTCCTTTATTATTTAAACCAATTTGAATTGGATCTTCTGGTATTTTAGCATTTTGGCTATAAAGCATGGACAATCAGAAAATGATTTAGTGATTCATCATACAAGAGAAGTTGTGAAAAGTGACCAACTCACCGGTAGTATTCCAGGACGGGCTCTGTCTGGGCCTCGTAAGCCTTCAGTCTCTTGACAACCGTCTCTGGTCTATCATCCTCACGCTGAACGAGAGGCTCCCCAGTCAGATCATCAATGCCCTAAATGGGAGTTAGAAGATGCTGGCATCAAATATCATATTTTTGAAGGATATTTTTATAGGTAGTTAACTGATTTTTAAACAGACATCTATGCAAGCACCAAACAATAATGTGTTTTTAAATAAATGGAATCAAATCCAAATCCAGGTCATTGCAACACAGAGCCATGAGACCCCACGATCATTTCCACAGTGTCAATCACCTCTTTAGAGCAAAAGGTTTTCTAAGCAGCCTCTAGATAATTTTATATTATATATTATATTTATGTTATATATTATTATATATATTATATTAAAAACATATATATACGAAAAGATTCAGCTACAGACTGGGAATCTCAACTGCAAGCCCTAAATAACCCAAGGTGTCGTTAATCCCTACTGCCCCAATTTCTAACACACTCCCTGGCACAGAGTAGGAAATCAATACATGCTTTTGAAGGAATAACAAACCCCCGTTGCTCCTGGGGATGCCTTTACTACCAAGCTGACTGGACTAGACCAGCTGACTACAGCAAGTAACCTGAGAACATGCCCTCAGGAGTTCTGGTCATCCAAGGGTATCCAAGGTCATCTGTGAGTGCAAGAGGACTGGAGACAGTTGGCTACGCGGAAGGCCAAGTCAGTTCCCCCCTAAATACTCACCATGGTTTTGGGAGGGTTGAATTCGATGTTGTAGACACGGCCGCTGCCTGGATGGATCCAGCGAGCGGTGAGGCGTTGCTTGATGACCTCAAAGGGCACGTTCAGATTCATCACTGTGTCTATCTGATAAGCTCTATCCAGGGCTTCTGCCTGTGGAAGTGTCCTTGGAAAACCTTTACAAAGTAAATTAAAAATGAACAAAGGAAGAAAGAGCCATGGGGAGAAAGGGGAGAAGGAAGAAAATGAGTTAATATTGAGCAATCTGAACAAAAGCAATAACACCAGGAAGGCTGATGACAACCTTGTTGTAGTTGTAGGGCAACCGTGATAGTTAATTTTATGTGTCAACTTGTCCAGACCACAGGTTGCTCAGATATTTGGTCAAACAGTATTTTGGGTGTGTCTGTGAGGGTGTCTTTTGGGGTGAGATTAACACTTAAATCAGTTGACTGAGTAAAGCAGATTGTTATCCCTAATGTGGGTAGGCCTGGATAGAATAAAGTTGCTGGCCTCCCCAGAAGATAAAGGGGAATTCCTCCTGCCTGACTGCCTTGCAATTGGGACACGGCTTTTTCCTGCCTTTGAACTCAAACTCAAACATCACCTCTTCCTGGGTCTCATCTGCCTTCAGACTGGAACTACACCATCACACCACCGGCTCTCCTGGGTCTCCAGGTTCCTGACTCGCTTTGAAGATCTTAGGACTTGTCCACCTCCACAACTGTGTGAGCGAATTCCTTATAATAAACACCTCTCTCTAGAAACTAAAAATCAACATATCCTCAAGGATCCCACCACACCTCTGGCTGGGGAATGTTTACAGCTGATTGTAAGTTACTCTCCAGCCTTCCTTCTTCCTTTTGTGATCCTCCCTTATCCTAAATATTCTCAAAAAGCGGGGAAGGAATAAAAAGTCATATCTGAAGGAGCTTAGAAATCATGCAGTCCACTTCCCTCTTTGCATTTAAAAAAAGAAGCAGGCCAGAGAAGATGACTGGCCCCCAAGGCCCCAGGGTGGGGAGTGGCAGCACTCAGGCCCCCTGCCCACCATCCATGTCTGTAGCGCATGAAATCCTCACTCTCCTGTCTTCACGCATCCTTTTGGGCAGCTGAAATATTCTCAATATTCCACTTACCATCCAATAGCCAGCTATATTGGGTGAGATTTTTCAGCTCATGAAGGACCAACCGAGTCATGACATCGTCTGGGATGAGCTTCCCTTGGTCAATGAAAGTCTTGGCTAACACACCAATTTCTATAGCAGAGGCGGGAAAAAAGGCAAGTCAGCAAGTGTATCTATTCTACCCCATTCTAGGCCTCTAGGAAACTGGTTACCTAAAGAAGCCCCCTGGATAACACACTCGTTTGAAAATGTGCATCATCAACTTTTGTGATAAAAACAGAGATTACAAAATAATCTAAGCCTATTTCAAAATCTCCATTACATAAAAATAATGGAAAGCTATAAACCAATATGTTAGCAGTAGTCATCTCTGTGATAGAATTATGTTATCTTTTTTTTTTTTAACATATTTTCACTTTCTGTGTTTTTCTAAATTTTCTATGGGAAAAAATATATATACTAATGGAAATTATTTTCTTTTTAAATAAGAAACTGAAATAGTCATTATTTTTAAGTGGCTCAGTTTAAGTGCTGGCAATCATGTTACTATAGAGATTTTTCTAATCCTCTAAAAGAGATGCTGCTGTCACAATTCAGTTTTTGACCAGATCAGCACTGTGATCATGTTACATTTTTATTAATAAAATACGTGAAAAGAATTTATGAACAACTTTTAAATATTACCTATAATTGTATGTCATTCTTACACAACAGTATTTTCATTTCCTCATCATCTTTTACCAAACTATTTACACATTCAGAATTTTTAATGCCACTGTAAAAACCTGTGTACTTATAGTTTTGTGTTCTTTTTTTTTTTTTTTTAATTACAACACTAGATCCACCTTTACTTATTTATTTATTTATGGCTGTGTTGGGTCTTCGTTTCTGTGTGAGGGCTTTCTCTAGTTGTGGCAAGCGGGGGTCACTCTTCATCGCGGTGCGCGGGCCTCTCACTATCGTGGCTTCTCTTGTTGCGGAGCACAGGCTCCAGACGCGCAGGCTCAGTAATTGTGGCTCACGGGCCTAGCTGCTCTGCGGCATGTGGGATCTTCCCAGACCAGGGCTCGAACCCGTGTCCCCTGCATTAGCAGGCAGATTCTCAAGCACTGCGCCACCAGGGAAGCCCTTGTGTTCTTTTTTCACTTAGCATCATTTTGTAAATACTTTTCAGTGATTTTATATAGTCATTTAGTCATTTTTGGTAACTAATACTCCATCAGTATATATCTATGTTTGATAAAAATATACTCTTTTGGACTTCCCTGGTGGCACAGTGGTTAAGAATCCGCCTGCCAATGCAGGGGACACGGGTTCAAGCCCTGGTCCGGGAAGATCCCACATGCCGCGGAGCAACTAAGCTCGTGCGCCACAACTACTGAGCCTGCGCACTAGAGCCCGCGAGCCACAACTACTGAAGCCCGCATGCCGCAACTACTGAAACCTGCATGCCCTAGAGCCCGTGCTCCGCAACAAGAGAAGCCACCACAATGAGAAGCCCAAGCACAGCAATGAAGAGTAGCCCCTGTTCGCCACAACTAGAGAAAGCCCACGCGCAGCAACGAAGACCCAACGCAGCCAAAAAAAAAGTCTACGTCAAAACAAAAAACCTCTAAAAAAAAAATTTAAAAATATATACTCTATCATGGCAATATATACTGTTGGACATTTAAATTTTAAAATTAGTCTTGATTTTTCCCTACAACTTCTGCTTTTAAAGATCTTAACACTCTTTTTCTTTTTTCTTTCTTTTTTTTGGGGGGGTGGCTTCTGAGTTATTTCTGATGGATAAATTCCCAGGATTCAGAGATTAAACAGTCAAAGTTTATGACTGTTTTCATGGATACCAAGGGGGGAGAGGGGGTGGGATGAATTGGGAGATTGGGATTGACATATATATACTATGTATAAAATAGATAACTAATGAGAACCTACTGTATAGCACAGGGAACTCTACTCAGTGCTCTGTGGTGACCTAAATGGGAAGGAAATCTAAAAAAGAGGGGACATATGTATATATATATAACTGATTCACTTCGCTGTATAGCAGAAACTAACACAACGTTGTGAAGCAACCATACTCCAATAAAAATTTTTTTAAAAAGTTTATGACTGTTTTCATAATTCTTGGTATGGATTGACATACTGACTTCAGAACATATCCTAAATTGTCAAATTCATGAAACCAGATTTCTAACAAGGACAATTAACTACATGGAAATTGGCTGCCATTTGACAGGTGTACTGCTTGGGTTTATAAACAGCATCTGGAAGAGGCCCTGGGTTCTGAGAGCACCCAGGACTCTCTAAAATACCCTCTCGGAAAGGTCCACATACTTAATATGTGTGCACCTCTCTGTTGTCAGGGTTTTGACCACTGCTCTGGGGGACATAGAGCTCAAACTCAGTACTGAGGAAAATCATAATTCTCCAGGGCTGAGTCCCTAAAACTAGTATTGGTCCCTCCCCTCCCCTCTCACTCTTCAGGCCAAGCCCTCAACTAATGGCAACAAATAGATTGAGATGATGGGATTAACTAATAAAGTACTTAATTTTATATTAAGTATAAGAATAGCCTTAAGAAAAGATGATCTGTTCTTGCCATTTCAACACTGTACCAGAGACTGTAGCCAGGGCAATGAGTCCAGAAAAAGAATAAAAGGCATCCAGAAAGGAGGAAGTAAAATTATCTCTATTTCCAGGTGACATAATCTTGTTTTCAGAAAATCCTAAGGAATCTACTAAAAAACTATTAGAATAAATGAGTTCAGCAAAGTTGCAAGGTACAAGATCAAAAGTATACAAAAATGAACAATATGAAAATGAAATTAAGAAAATTCCATTTACAATTGTATCAAAAAGAATAAAAAACTTAGCAATATACTTTTTTATAAAAGCACAAAACCGGTAATCTGAAAACCACAACATTGTTGAAAGAGATTAAAGAAGACCTAACTAAATGGAAAGATAGCTTATATTCGTGGATTAGAAAAGTTAATATTAAGATGGCAAGACTCCTTGAAAATGATCTACAGATTCAATGCAATCCTATCAAAATCCCAGCTGGTGTCTTTGTAGAAACTGACAAAATGACTGTAAAATTCATATGGAAATGCAAGGTATCCAGAATAGCTGAAATCAATCTTGAAAAAGAAGAACCAAGTTGGAGGACACACACTTCGGATTTCAAAAGACTGTTTGTACTGGCATAAGGATAGACATAATGTTGCTATGAATATACATATATAACTTTTTGTGTGAACACATGGAACAGAAATGAGAGCCCAGAAATAACCCCTCGCATTTACGGTCAATTGATTTTCAACAAGGATACCAAGCCCAATTCAATGGGGGAAGAAATAGTCTTCTCAACAAGTGGTGCTGGGACAACTGAATATCCAATACACAAAAGAACAGGTTAGCTTAGATGGGCCTCTACCTACACACCATATTAAAAAATTAACTCATATGTATATCACAGACCTAAATGTAAGAGCTAAACTACAAAACTCTTAACTGGACTTCATTAAAATTTAAAACTTTTATGCTTCAAAGAACACCATCACCAAAGTGAAAATCCAATCCACTGAATGTGAGAACATTCCTGTAAATCATATATCTAATAAGGAACTTTTATCTAGACTATCTAAAGAATTATTACGACTCAGCATTTAAAAAGGAAATCAATGTTTTTAAAATGGGCAAAGGATCTGAATACAAAAAAAACAGATATACGAATGGCCAATAAGCACATGGAAAGATGCTCAACATCATTAATCATTAGGGAAATAACAAATGGAAACCACAATGAGATATCACTTCACACTCACCAGGATGGCTTGTAATCAAAAAGACATAACAAAAAAAAAAAACGTAAGTGTTGGCAAGAATGTTGAAAATTGAAACACTCAATATATTGCTTGTAGGATTATAAATGGTATAGGCAATTTGGAAAACAGTGTGGCAGTTTTTCAAAGGTTTAAACAGAGTTACTACATGATGCAGCAATTCAACTCAGGTATATTTTTCCAAGAGAAATAAAAACATAAGTTCACACAAAAACTTATATGTGAATGTTCACAGCAACATTATTCACAATAGCCAAAAAGCGAAAACAACCCAAATCTTCATCAAATGACAAGTGGGTAAATAAAATGTGGAATATCCATACAAAATTATATTGTTTAGCCATAAAAAGAAGTGAAGTACTGATACATGTTACAAAGTGTATGAACTTTTTTTTTTTTGGCTGCGTTGGGTGTTTGTTGCTCTGCGCAGGCTCTCTCCAGTAGCGGCAGGCGGGGACTACTCTTCATTGCGGTGCGTGGGCTTCTCATTGCTGTGGCTTCTCTCTGTTGCGGAGCACAGGCTCTAGGCACGCGGGCTCCAGTAGTTGCGGCATGCAGGCTCAGTAGTTGTGGCACGCAGGCTCAGTAGTTGTGGCACATGGGCTTAGTTTCTCCACAGCATGTGGGATCTTCCCGGACCAGGGCTCGAACCCGTGTCCCCTGCATTGGCAGGCGGATTCTTAACCACTGCACCACCAGGGAAGTCCCAAAGTGTATGAATTTTGAAAACATGCTAAGTGGAAAAAGCCAGACACAAAAAACCACGTATTACATCACACCATTTATACGAAATGTTCAGAGTAGGCAAATCTAGAGAGACAGAAGGAAGATCAGTGGTTGTCCAGGGCTGGGAGCATTGGGGGAAAATGGAGAGTGACTGCTAATGGGAATAGGGTGTCTTTTTGGGGTGATAAAAATGTTTTAAAATTGATTGTGGTGATGGTTGCACAACTTTGAATGTAATAAAAAAAAACTGATTCATAGTTTAAGAGGGTTAATTTTATGTAATGTGAATTATATCTCAATAAAGATGTTTTTTTAAAAATAGTAGGACTTCCCTGGTGGCGCAGTGGTTAAGAATCCGCCTGCCAGTGCAGGGGACACAGGTTCAAACCCTGGCCCAGAAAGATCCCACATGCTGTGGAGCAACTAAGCCCGCGCACCACAACTACTGAAGCCTGCATGCTCTAGGGCCCGCATGCCACAACTACTGAGCTTGCATGCTGCAACTACTGAAGCCCACACACCTAGAGCCCATGCTCCGCAACTGGACAAGCCACCACAATGAGAAGCCTGCGCACCGCAACGAAGAGTAGCCCCCGCTCGCCGCAACTAGAGAAAGCCCGCCACACAGCAACGAAGACCCAACACAGCCAAAAAAAAAAAAAAAAAAAATTAAAGATGAAAAATACCTGGTAAGCAGGTAAGCAAAACAAAAGAAAAAAAAAAAGCCACTCATAAAACCAACACTACTCAGGAATAATTATCATCAAAACTGATAACATAAAAACCTCCAAATATTTTATGAGTAGATAGTCCCATGCATAGTCTAATAATCTTTTTCATATCACTAACAACTTTCTATATCACTAAACACAAATAGTTATTAAAATCTGAAGCCTGTTAATGCTTCCATTTAAAGAAAAAGAAAAATGATTCAACTCTCTACGTCATAGTCTAAGCAGTTTGTTTATTACATTTCAAGTTTTTTGTTTTGTTTTGTTTTTTAAATGAAGGTCCAGTAGTGTTTTGTTTTTTTTTTTTATTTTTATTTATTTTTGGCTGTGTTGGGTCTTCGTTTCGCTAGTTGTGGCAAGCGGGGGCCACTCTTCATCGCTGTGCGCGGGCCTCTCACTATCGCGGCCTCTCATTGCGGAGCACAGGCTCCAGACGCGCAGGCTCAGTAGTTGTGGCTCACGGGCCCAGTTGCTCCGCGGCATGTGGGATCTTCCCAGACCAGGGCTCGAACCCGTGTCCCCTGCATTAGCAGGCAGATTCTCAACCACTGCGCCACCAGGGAAGCCCTACATTTCAAGTTTTTACTCTCAAAATTACGCAAGGACTTTTGTCTAGCATATTCTTTGGACATTTAGTAAATTTTTATTCCCTTGATTGCCTATAATTTAATGTTGTATCTAAATAGACTCCTCATTAAAAAAACTATTTCCTTTTTTATTTAAAAAAATTAACAAATTTGGGAGCTTCCACACCTACAAAACACAAAAAGCTAGTTTAAAAGTAAATCATTCAAAATAAACCGATTTTCTATAAAGTTATTCACAAATAAAAACAGAAAAGGAAGGTTAAAAGGGAATGGGAAGGGTTAAAACCAGCTTTTGATTTTAAGGATAATAATCAGAAATTCTAAAACACAGAAATATTAATCTGAGAGATGGTGCTTGTATTACACAAAAAAACATTTTTAATTCTATATCTCCTTTTAACATCTGGTCATTCTTATAAGACTACTCAAACCAACCACACCTCATATCCGAACTAACTGGAAACAACTTATTGTTTGAGCAGCTGTGAAGTACAAAAGAGGGCCTGACCAACCTGTAAATACAGTTCTCTTTTATATATGCCAAGAGAAAGGGCTACAGAGAATTAATCTAGTTCCTGACAAAAGTGCTTTTAGCATTGTTATATTATAACGTACATAAAACTTTACTTTAAAAACATGTTGAAACAAAACAAAATAAAACTAGGAAAACAACAGGAATGAGTCAAGTGATAGCTTTACACCCAATCACGGGCTTAAAAAAAAAAAAAAACTTTCTCAAATAATAAAGACTGAGTCAACATAGCGGTTACCTCTGGGGTGGCAGGAAGGAAATGTGATGGGTAGGCACATATGGGGACCCCAAAAGTACTGGTTTTCTGTCTGATGGTGGGTAAATGGGTGTTCATTTTATTCTTCTTCTAACCATCAAAGAAATTATAATACTTTCATGCATGGGATAGTTCACAAGAATTATACTGAAAATCAAAACATCCCTTGACCCTGGTCCTCCCTCCAACCATCACGCAATCTGACTCCTCTTCAGTGAAGCATCTAGAAAGAATTCCCATTCCAGGTCTATATTCCTCCCCTTCCCACTGTGCTTCAGGATAGAATCTCAACTCAAGAACTGTATAAAGGTCCAAGTGGGTCTGGCCTCATCTTATCTCTCCCCCACCTACCTCCTCACCATTTCTACCCAACCCTCAAACCATGGCCCCAGCAAGGAGCTCCACATACTCTGGGTCCTCCTAGCCTTTGCACAAGCCTCTTTCTCCTCTCTGTTGCCTGATAAGCTCTCACTCATCTTTCAAGATACATCTTAAAGGGTCCTTCATGATGTGGTGTCCCTCAACCTCCGAGGCAACCAAAAGTTCCTCCTCTGGACTTCCATAATGTCACAGACTTCTCTCTGTTTGAGCACTTATCACACTGCTGAAACTACCTGTTTACATGTTGGTATGGACTGCATTGTGTCCCTTAAAATCCATATGTTGAATCCCTGACCCCCAATGTGGCTGTATTTAGAGATGGGGCCTTTAAGGAGGTAATTAAGGTTAAATGAGGTCATAAAGGGGGACTTTAATTCAATAAGACTGGTGTCCTTACAAGAAGAGGAAGAGGAAAGATCACATGAGGACCCAGTGAGAAGGTGGCCATTTGCAAGCCAGGAAGAAAGGCTACACCAGAAACCAACCCTGCTGTCACTTTGATCTTGGACTTCTAGCCTCCAGAACTATGAGAAAATAAATTTCTATTGTTTAAGTTACCCAGTCTGTGCTATTCTGTTATGGCAGCCTGAGCAGACTTATGGCCATCGGCCTGCCCATGTTCCAACTGTGAGCACCTGTAATGAAATATATTTGTCTCTGTATCTCCAGTACCCAGCACACACTGGGTGCTTGACAAGTCCATGGATGGATGAATGAATGGATAGCTGGAGAGATGAGCTGCCTGGATTATCCTAGATTCTTTTTTTTCCCCCAATAAATATTTATTTATTTATTTTTGGCTGCGTTGGGTCTCTGTTGCTGCGCGTGGGCTTTCTCTAGTTATGGCGAGCGGGGGCTACTCTTTGTTGCAGTGCATCAGCTTCTCATTGCGGTGGCTTCTCCTGCTGCAGGGCTCTAGGCTCGTCGGCTTCAGTAGTTGTGGCTCGTGAGCTCTAGAGCGCAGGCTCAGTAGTTGCGGCGCACAGGCTTAGTTGCTCCACGGCATGTGGAATCTTCCTGGACCAGGGCTTGAACCCGTGTCCCCTGCATTGGCAGGCAGATCCTTAACCACTTAACCAGGCAGTCCCTATCCTGGATTCTAGCCATGGAATTTTAGAAAGGCCTAACTTACCTTGGTAGAAAAAAAGAAATGGAGCAATCCTCACAGAAAGCAATATTGTTAAAGGTAGGAAACTGTACTCACAGTTTACTATCACTTGTGTAAAAAAGAAAAAAAGAACAGAGGGAAGAATAGGTAAACTGTGGGTTGTATGTGCATGAAATAGCTCTGAAAGGATCTTTTCACTAAATGTCCTTTTAAATTTTTTGGAATTCAAAACCATGTAAATGTATTGCCTATTTTCAATACAAATCAAAATTTTTGCCATTACAAAAATAATTTGCTCTGTCAATATCATTCTAATTGGGCACATCTATGCTGTCTGTGTGTACATAATAGAAGTTTTGTTAGACATACAGAATCTTGGGAGCTGACAGAGGCTTTGAGGATTACCTACTGAGTTCAACTTCCCCGACTTACAAATGAGAACAAATGAGATTCAAAAGGGGTAGCCATCTAGTCCAGGATTATGTCTTTGAGAAGCACTAAGCTGCAGTGCAGTTTCTCAAACTTTGGGCAACCACATGGCAACCTTACAATTTCTGCCATAGCTGAACTATTATTTACTATATAATTTTCTTTAAAGTGACTCAGCTTTTTAATTTAAAAAAAATCTTATTTATTTATTTATTGGCTGCATCGGGTCTTCGTTGCTGTGCGCAGGCTTTCTCTAGTTGCTGCAAGTAGGGGCCACTCTTTGTTGCAGTGCACGGGCTTCTCATTGCGGTGGCTTCTCTTGCTGTGGAGCAGAGGCTCTAGGCACGTGGGCTTCAGTAGTGGAATCACATGGGCTCAGTAGTTGTGGCTCGCGGGCTCTAGAGTGCAAGCTCAGTAGTTGTGGCACACGGGCTTAGGTGCTCCACAGCGTGTGGGATCTTCCCGGACCAGGGATATAGAACCTGTGTCCCCTGCATTGGCAGGCAGATTCTTAACCACTGGGCCACCAGGGAAGTCCAGCTTTTTAATTTAATAAGCTATAATGTTCACAAAATTAAAGGGTTGGTGTGCTAGTTATCATTTTTCAAATACACTTTGAAATAAAAAATTTTATTGATTTTTTATTTGCATTTAATTTTTGAGAAAAATTTTTGAGAAATTTTTTTGTCTACCTAAAATTATCTCATGAACCTCAATTTTGGAAATGCTGCATAATGGAGAGAGTAATTTAATTGGCATACAAGGAGACCTGGGTGTCCACTTTTGTCTCCCAGTGACTGCTTTTTATTATTGAGCAAGTTCTTTAACCTCTCCTGAACTCAGTTTCCTCATCTCTAAATGAGAGGGCTGGACTAATGACAAAGGGGCAGACTCAAGTTTCCTGACTGCAGTGTTCAATGGTGGTCTACAGTTACTCCAGATTTGCTACAGTCAACAGGTTCCCACATATTTCCAGTGTCTTTTTCGCATCTGCTGGGAAGATTTTAAACTTTAGCTATAAAATACAGCCATGGGTTACATAATACATCATCATCATGAAATGGTGGTTGGAAAGTAAATTGGCACCATCCTTCCTTAGCATATTTGATGGTACTGTATTTATAGAAATTCAACACTAGGGAATTTATTTGAAGCAAGTAAGTAGAGATGCTGCCAAATGTTCGCGTACAAGGATAGTCATAACAGTATTAATTATAACAAAGAATGGTTAACCACATATGTGTATAATAATAGGAAAATGTTTCAATTAACAATTGTGCAATCTTGATGAAATTAAAAGACTGCTTAGTGATGTGTGAACATGCTCACGTAGGTGTGAAAAAAGGTTATCTAAGCAATCATTTAGACTATAACAAGTCTGCAAAGACATACAAATGCAACAGAGAAAAAATGAGAAGGACTTCCCTGGTGGTCCAATGGTAAATCTGCCTTCCAATGCAGGGGATACGGGTTCAATCCCTGGTCAGGGAACTAAGATACCACATGCCACGGGGCAACTAAGCCTGCACACCACAACTACTGAGCTCGTGTGCCCTAGAGCCTGCACGCCTCAACTAGAGAAGAGAAAACCCGCACGCCACAACTAGGCAGAAGTCCATGCACCACAAGGAAAAGCCCGTGCTGCAACGAAAGATCCTGCATGCCTCAACAAAGATCCCACGTGCCACAACTAAGACCCGACACAGCCAAAAATAATAAATAACATAAATAAATATACATTTAAAAAAACAAACAAAAAAAGAAACAAAAAGAAAAAGGAGAAAGGAAAAAGAGAATGTAAGAAAAAGCACCAAAGAGTTAATTATAATTGTCTCTGGGTAGTAGAACTATACAGGACTTTAATTTTCTTTTTTATACTCTCATGACATGTTTTTCTTACTTTATAGTAAATATACTTTACTCTTAGTATCAAAAAACATTAAGCAGTATTTTTTAAATAAAAGGTTACACCTCTCCTTTGGCTCTGATCCTGGGGGAAATATCCAATCCATTCACAAATATTTTTTGAGAATATATTCTTAGTCCTAAGATACAGAACATCTGTAATAACAATCTCATGACACCTCCCTCAACTCCATCTTCTGTTTTCTTTGTTAAAGAATTGCCTGTAGAGACTCCAGAAAGAGCAGGCGGCTAAGGCAGGCTGCACATCCTTCCAAGTGATCCTCTCCTCCCTCCCTCTAGCCTCTCTTTTCATGTTGTGGAGTCAGGAAGAGGACGGCAGGCTTGTCATGGGATGTTAAGGATAAACAAAGAGGGTTGTTTCTTAATTTAAAATAGAAGTTTACTTAATTTGCTTTAAATTTAATTTTTTCAATGTTTTGTGTTTTCCCAAGTTAACATATCTTTAACTCTTCACTGAAGGTGTTCCCTAACACGCAATTATGCCTCACTGCTGAGTTATTTTTCAGAGAATCGCTTAAGTATTCTTTACTCCTTCCCACTTTGAATAATCTTGCCCCAAGCAGGTGCAGTACTGGGGATTGTTTATTGTTACCTAATGCAATATGTTGCATCAAGAACACTACGAAGTGAGCCAAACAGTTTAACCTTCTTAAGTTTAATACTTTATGATTTTTTTAAAGATCAATGTTAGAAGAGAAAAATAAAAGTAGTAATTCACCAGATTAGGTGATAAACCAAAGAACGCCACGAGACAAGCTAAAAACGGTTTTTTCATTTGAATGTCAGTATTCTGAAACAAACAAAAAAAAACCCACCTAGAAATAACCTATATAACCCATCAGTAGGGGATCGGTTAAATAAACCATGGCAGATCCAGCAAATAGATACCTATACAAATGTTAAATAATGAAATGGATTTCTGTGTTTTTGTGTGGAAAAACATCCTAGATATAGTGAAAACACACTGGTGCAGAACACATATTTAGTAGGGTTACATATTGCATTAAAACAAGGGATATACATAAACCCTGTATGTGCTTATACACAAATACAGATTTCTAAAAGCAAGCATATGACACTGCTCCCCTCTGAAGAATGAGACTGAGGCAGGGAATGAGAGAGAGTTTTACTTTTAATATTATGTACTTCCATCCTGTTTCCAATCCTTTTTTACCTTGTGCAAGGGGTTAGTTCTAATTTTTAAAAGGAGTTTCAAAATGACTTTGTTTTGGAAAGTAAAGGTCAACACTTTTGAGAGAAAAAAAAAACTCACTTTGCTGTTACTTTTGAAAAACAGCTTTCTTAAGATATAATTTACGTAAGATAAAATCCACCCATTGTAAAGTGTACAGTTTGTTGACTAGATTTCGTGCTGAGTTGCAAGAATTTGTTTGGCGTGAGAAACAAAACAATCTTTCAGATAATCCTGCACAAGAACAGCTTTCGTGTCTAAAGATCTAAGCCAATTTTGTGACAGCAACGAGGGTGAATAATACTTGGCCTGCAGATTATGGGGGAAAGGTCAAAACCAGAAAATTCCATAGCGCTTAAAAAACAAACAAAAAGTTAAAAAAGATAGCGCTGGGCTTCCCTGGTGGCGCAGTGGTTAAGAATCCGCCTGCCAATGCAGGGAACAGGGGTTCAAGCCCTGGTCCGGGAAGATCCCACATTCCGCAGAGCAACTAAGCCTGTGCGCCACAACTACTGAGCCTGCGCTCCAGAGCCCGTGAGTCACAACTACTGAGCCCACACACTGCAACTACTGAAGCCCGCGCACCTAGAGCCGATGCTCCACAAGAGAAGCCACTGCAACGAGAAGCCCGAGCACCGCCACAAAGAGTAGTCCCGCTCGCCACAACTAGAGAAAACCTGTGCGCAGCAACGAAGACCCAACAGAGCCAAAAATAAATAAATAAATTTATAAAACAAAAAAGAAAAGGAAAAGAAAAAGAAAGAGAGCTCTAACAGTTCTCCAAGCGCAAGGGCAGGCAGAGAATAAGCCACACACAGATCATGGACCCTTAGGAGCAGTTGCGACTGGGGCTGGACATACCTCTCAAAGCCATGTGGTTTCCTTTAATCTTTGAACTTCGAATGTGTCCTAACTTCCTAGTGGCTTCCCTCAATAACCCACCTGAAGCTATCCACAGAGGCCAGAGGTTTCAGGGAACAGTAGCTCAGCAGCCCGAGGTCTCCCCCACCCCCCCCCCCCCCCGGCGGCAATTGGGAGATGCTGCGCCCGCACGCCTGGACCCACATTCCTTGGACGCACTTCCCGCGCCCCGGTCCCTCCGCCCACAAATCCCCACCGGGGCGACAGCGCACAGCCACCCCTCCCGCCCAGGCTCCCACCTGTGCCCCGAAGCATGTTGTCTCGGAGCAGGTCCCCGCTGGAGAGGTGCTTCAGCTCGAAGTGTTTGGTGATGCGCGAGGACACGGTGCCCTTGCCGGAGCCCGGCGCCCCCATGATAGCTACGCGCACTAGCCGCGCAGACGCCCCCATGGCCGCCGAGAGAGGCCGGGGCCGCGCGGACAGTGGGGCTTCGGCCTGGCTGCGCGCCCACCCGCTCCGCGGGTCGGGGCCGGCCGGCTGGCAGCGCTGCGAGAAAGCGACGACCTCCGCGCCCAGGCGCTCCCGGAAGTGAGGCGACAGCCTCCCGGCCAGCCCCGCCCGCGCCCCGCCGGGCTGCCGCGCCTGCCCCTCGCGACCCGGGAACACCCCCGCCTCCGCCGCGCCTGGCCCCGCCCGGCCCATGCAAGCCGCGCCCCCTCAGCACTCCAGCAGCGACACTTGCGAGCGCCTCGGCCGCCCCACACAGCCCGCGGCCCTCAGCGCCTTCTCCTCACCCGCCAGCTCCCCCCGCATCCCCTTTGCTTTCCTCCGCCTCTGGGGGCCCTCCTCCGTGACCCCTGAATGGCCCCCACTTCTCTCAGATCCACACCTCGCACCTGTCAGTGCCCCGCCCTGTCCTGTCCAGTCCCAGCGGATCGACCGCGCCCGCCCGGGGCCCCTCCCAACCCCAGCGCCGTCCTCCGCGCGGCTCCCACTTGCTGCCCCCCCTCGCCACCACCCTTGCCCCTCGGCTCCCTGGGTCGTCAGAGGTCCCCCGTCTCCTCCTCCCAAGCCCGCAGTTCCCTCCCCTCCCTTCCCTTCCTCCTCTGCTGCTGAGCGACTCTTCCTGCTCGCTTGCTTTCTCACGCAGGCCGTTAAGGTACGTTTGTCTAGGTAGATTCCCAGTGGGTGGCAATGAACCAAAAGGGCCTTCTTCCTCATTTCACAGAAGAGGAATCCCAGTTGAAAATGAGTGAGGTGCTCTAAGTCACAGGTCTGTTGAGGGGTGTCTCTTACTTCCCAGGATCACACTTTCGGATTCAAAAGGAACTGTTGCTTTTACGGAGCCGAGCCTAAAAGTACTGGCTCCTCCTCAGGCTCCACTGTTTGCATTGATGCCATAAATATTTATTCAGTAAAATTCCTGCTCCTTGGATTTGAAAGTCTAGTGGTGGAAGCAGGTCATAACAAGGAAACAGATAAATGAGCAAGGTAATTTGAGATAGTACTATGAACAAAATAAAATACAATGTGTGGAGGGAGGCTGTCTTAGATTGGGTGGTTAGTAAAGCTTTGAAGAAATGGCATCTGCTCTTAGCACTGAATGGGAAGGTGGAGGGAGAGGGACAAAGTCAAGGGGAAAAGGCCCTAACATGGAATGTTTGTCATGTTCCAGGAATAGAAACACAAGACAAAAATTTCCTACCTATTTCCTCTGTAAAATAGGCATGGAAGATTAGTATGGAGTTGTTAAAATAATGTGTGTAATGCCAGCTACAGGGTTAGTGTTCAATGTTACATTAAAGTCATCCACTATTATTATCGTTTCTTTGTGGAAGGTCACTGTGCTAAGGCAGAGAGAAGGCTCTGTGAAAATAAACAGTTCCATCCTCTTCAGAAGTTGCCGAATGAGTGGCCCAAAACTGCTTTCAATTTAAAAGATAGAAATTATTTCAGAGTGAGGTGGTAAGGGAAATCTTGCTCCCCAGTGAATCTGAGCTGGGTGAGTGGATGGGGGGATTTAATAGGTAGACAGTGCTGTACTTGGAAAGAAATTTAGTAGCTCGTACATATTTATTACTAAGAAAGAAAGAATGAAAATAAATGAATTAAGCATTCAACTCATTCAGTTAGAAAAAAGACATCAGAATAACCCATGGAAAGCAGAGGAAGGGATTAAGTAAAGAAAAAGAACATAAATGAAAGGATCAGAGAACTTAAGAAACAGAACTAACAAAAAAATGAAAAGGTCTGGACAAGTACAAGTTACGAAACACTAGAGAACTAGGTGCATAGAGAGTCCTTCTAATCTCCAAAGCTGGGAACATTTGAGGGTTTAGCTGCAAAAGAAACCTGAAAGAAAATCCTGGGGATATTTGGCTTAGAAAGAAAACAAACAAAATAGCGGAGGAATCATCCCATCATTGGGGAGGAAAAGCTGAGTGTTGTGGTCACATCACCAGGCCCCACAAAATGCCAACTAACTGCCGGTTTGCTAAAGTTTGTGGATTATGAATGAGGAATGAATAAGTAACTGTCAAACTGAGAAATCTCCTGGCAGCTGGGCTTAGCACAGTCATTTGGCCATGCACACACATTTGTATGGGCTGGTTCTTCACCCTTGAACTTGCCCCAGTGGTAAAGACACTGAGCTCAAATAATACATTAATACAACAGAAAGTGTGAGTCAAAAAGAGATTTAAAAATGCTTGTATGTTGGGGCTTGCCCTCTAGGACTCCTGAAGAGGCCAGATCCAAAGAAGTCTGAGAGAAGACCATGTGGAGAGAGGGCCAGCGATCTGAGTCGGTCCAGCCATTGCAGCTGAGCTGCCAGTTGTAGCCACAGGACTGAACCCAGGGGTAGGTGGATTAGAGAGTGGAGAAAGAATTTCTCCCTGAGCTACTAGAAAAATAGAACTGTCATTACCTGAGATTGGAAAAACTGTAGGAGAAACAGGTTTGGGGAGAATATCAGTGTTGTTTTGGGTAAGTTAAGTTGGAGATGCCTTTGGGACATCCACAGGAATTGATAAGGAAGCAGTTAGATGTACAAATTTTGACTACATAGTAGAGGTCCAGGCTGGAGATATAAAATCTGGGAAGTTGTTGATATATTTAAATTCATGAGCTAGTACAAAGTCACTTAGGGAGTGAGTTTAGACTAGAGGAGAAGAGGTCTGAAATCTGAGTTCTGGGGTTCGCCAGCATTTTGGGATGAGGAGGAAACACTGAAGGAGCCTGAGAGGAGAGGCAAGTTAATTAGGAAGAAAACAGGTGAGTGCAGTATCTTGGAAGTCGATGGAATGTGTTTCAAGAAGGAGGGAGTGATTAAATGAGTCAGATTCTGCTGATAGGACTGAGAACTGACTGAAATTATTTCTAAGTGTTAAAAAAAAGAGATTGTTTTTCATTTACAATGTGTAAATGAAAATATCAGAGGATAGTTTTGCCAAGAATCCCATAGCTATTCAACAACTGAATTAGTAATTTCAAAAAATGTTAGGTGAAATATAGAAAATGCTTTCTCTGAGAGGGAATTCTGGGAGTAGAATTCAAACTGTCCAGAACAAGGATGTTAGAGAAAAAAGAAAGAGAAGATCTAGACAAAAGTAGGGGAAGAGAACAGAGGAGGCACAAAGAAATGAAAATAAAGGGCTCTGTTTAACAGCCCTTGAAAGAGCCATATGAAAAGATGTTCAATCATACTTATCACAGAGGAAATGCAAATTAAAACTATAGTGAGATACTATTTCTCAACTATTATATTGGCAAAAATCTAAGTTTGACAACATAATGTGTTGACAAGGTAGTGAGGAAACAGGCATTCATATTTTGCTAGTGGGAATACAAAAATGGTACAATCCATGGAGAGAGAGATTTGGCAATATATAGCAAAATTTCATATACGTGCACTTGTCAATCCAGAAATTCCATTTCTAAGAATCTAACCTAAAGATACACTAGCAAAAATACAAAAAGATATATACATAGGGTTGTTCAATGAACACTATTTGTAATAGCAAAAGAGTGGAAACAATCCCAAAGTCCATCAGAATGGTCAAATAAACGAGGATCCACTCACATATTGGTATACTACGCAGCTGTAAAAGCAAATGAGAAATATCTCTATAGAGTGCTATGGCATGATTGCCAGTGAAAAAAAGGCAAGGAGGCAAAGCTGAAGGTTATATACTACCACTTAACCAGAAGGGGGAGGAAGATATGAATATATCTTTATGTTTTAGAAAAATAGAAGGATAAAATAGAAACAAAGTTTTTTAAAAAATAAAACAAATTAAAATTTTTGTTTTATTTAAACAAACAAAATCTGATTACCTCTAGGGGAAGGAAGGAATGGGGCAGAAGGAAGGAATGGGGCAGAAGGGCAGAAGGAATGGGGCAGATGGAGGTCAGACTTCTCTGACTGTACTTTGGTTTATATGAGTGACTTTGTTAAGTATGTAGCAAGACTTAATTTTTTTTAATGTTTCCAAAAGCAAGCCTTAAAAGTTAAAGGCAGTTTAAAAAAAAAAAAAAAAGTTAAAGGCAAAATGAAACAAATGGACATGGCTGTGTAATGACTTGGTTCTGTCTATTTTTTTTTTTTTTTAACAGTTGAAACAGAAGGAAGGGTCCATGCAAATGCTCCAGTTTTTTTTTTTTAATTTTATTTATTTATTTATTTTTGGCTGTGTTGGGTCTTCGTTTCTGTGGGAGGGCTTTCTCCAGTTGCGGCAAGCGGGGGCCACTCCTCATCGCGGTGCGCGGGCCTCTTACTATCGTGGCCTCTCTTGTTGTGGAGCACAGGCTCCAGACGCGCAGGCTCAGTAATTGTGGCTCACGGGCCCAGTTGCTCCGCGGCATGTGGGATCCTCCCAGACCAGGGCTCGAACCTGTGTTCCCTGCATTGGCAGGCAGACTCTCAACCACTGCGCCACCAGGGAAGCCCGGTTCTGTCTATTTTTATAAATTGCTACTGCTCTTTGAATAGCTTGCAGAAATCTGAGTTGCTTCCTTTGCTACTGAGGTAACGCATGTTCTGAAGTTTTATCTTGGAATTTTCTGTACCATCTCACATAGCTCACTCTGGCGTTCCTGCCGGGTGACAAATACTGTAACTTGGCCATAGAACATACTTCCTCACCATTTTGTCCTAGCCTGAGGCATTGCTTGTCCTTTGAGACAAAACTACTCCTGTCAGAGCACTGACTTCCCTCCAGAGAGGAGACACTGTGTTATTCCCATAATAACGCCTCGTCGGTTCTGAAGTTGTGGTCCATCCAGGGCATTTCTGTCCCAGGACCCAGGGATAGGGTAATCATATGCCCCTGAGGGTAGTCCTCCTCCTTGAAATTCAAGAGTTTTCTGGGTCACAGGATTTGGAGTTGCACACAGCTAAATTTGACTCTCACAAGCTGAGGGACCTTGAGCAAAATAATTAACCTCTCTTAGCTTCAGTTGCCTCATTTATGAAATAGGGGGAGGGTGATATTAATCCTATGGGGTCGTTGTGAGATTTAAATAGGATCGTGTATGTAAAATGCCAGGCATATGCTAGGTGCTGCTTCTCTTCTCCTTGCTCTGCTTCCCTCCTCTTCTTTCCCACCTTCTTTTCATTCAGTCTTCCCTCCACCCTTTTCTTCATTAAACAAAATAAATTAGACTAGGAAACTTTTAAGGTTCTTCTCAAACTCTGAGGTCCTTAGAAGTATTGATGAAGTGCAATGCATTCAGATGGGGAGGCTTGGCCGCTAGAATTAGAAATTCAAAGATAAATGTAGTAGAAATGTGGGTGTAGAGGTCAATGGTGATTTTAAGTGAAGAGGCGTTTAGGGGTTAAAAGCACAGAGGAATGGGTTTCTTGGTGGAAATACTTTAGTCCCAATAATATTATAAATTGTGCAGATTTGTCCAAGGGAAGAGAGAAGTAGGGAAATAAGGGAAGGACAGAAGGAAAGAGAAAAATTGGAAAGAAAGGAGGAGGTTAAAATTTAAAAGCCAGATAGCAACAAGTGTGGGTGAAAATATGGAGAAATCTGAGTTTTCATGCACTGCTGTTGGAAATATAAAATGATTCAGTCACTTTGGAAAACAGCCTGATAATTCTCAAACAATTAAACATAGAGTTATCATATAACCCAATTTCACTCCTAGGTATACACTCAAGAAAATGGAAAACATATGTCCACACAAAAACTTGTACATGAATGTTCATAGCAGCATTGTTCATAATAGCCAAAAGGTGGAAGCATTTCAAATGTCCGTTGATGGATGAATGGATAAATGAAATGTAATATATTCATACAATGAAACTTTATTTGGCCATAAAAAGGAATAAAGTACTGATACATGCTGTAACATGGATGAATCTTGAAAACACTATGCTAAGTGAAAGAAGCCACATATTATATAGTTCCATTTATATGTAAGTCCAGAGTGGGGAAATCTATAGAGACAGAAAGTAGATTAGTAGTGTTTGGGGCTGGGGAATATGGGGAACAAGGAGGATAGGGTGGTAATAACTAAAGGGTACAGAGTTTCTTTTTGAGGTACGAAAATGTTCTAAAATGGACTGTAGTGATGGTTGCACACCTTTGTGAATATATTAAAAACCACTGAAGTGTACACTTTAAATGAGTGAATTGTATGATGTGAAATATATCTCAATAGCCATTTAAAAAAATCAATATAATTCACCATATTATCAAATTAAAAAGAAAAACCATATGATTATCTCAATAGAGGCAAAAAATCATTTTATAAAGTTCAACACCGATTTATGATTAAAAACTCAGAAAACTAGGAATAGATGGGAACCATCTCAATCTGATAAAGGGCATTTATAAAAAACCTAAGCTAACATCACAGTTAATGGTGAATGTATTCTCCCAAATGTGGGGAACAAGACCAAGATATCTGCTCTCATCGTGTCTCTTTAACAGTGTTCTGGAGCTCCTAGACAGTGCAGTAAAGCAAGGAAGATTGAAAAGGAAGAAACAAAACTGTCTTATTCACAAATGAGCATGTATATAAAAAGTCATAAGGAATCTACAAAAAAGCTACTAGAACTAATGTGTTCTGGATTCAAAGTCAAATACAAAGCAACATTGGTATCTCTACACACTAGAAACAGACAATTGCAAATAAGTTTTTAAGATGCCATTTGTAATAACATCAAAAAATATTTGGGGGTAAATCTAACAAATTGAATACAAGAACTGAATATTGAAAACTCATTTTGGAGAAAAATTATAGAAGATCTAAATAAATGGAAAGACATACTATGTTTATGCATCAAAACACTCAGTTTGGTTACAATCTCAGTTCTCTCCAAATCATCTATAGATCCAACATAGTCTCAATCACAATCTCAGCAGGTTTTTTTAAAAATAAAAATTAACAAGCTGATTTTAAAATTTGTAGAAATTAAAGGAACCTAGATTAGCCAATACAATTTTGAGAAAGAACAAAAATGGAGAACTTTACCTGATTTCAAGACTTACTATAAGGCTGCAGTATTTAAGACAGTGTGGTGTTGATGTAAAGATAGGTATATGGATCAATGGAACAGAATAGAGTCCAGAAATAGACTCATACATAGGATCAATTCATTTTTGACAAAGGAGAAAAAGATAGTCTTTTTAACAATGTTGCTGGAATAATAGGATATCCATGTGGAAAAACTTAAACTCAATTCTTACCTCATGCCATATGCCATAATTAACTCAGAATGGATCATAGACCTCCATGTAAAAGTTTAAAATGATAAAACTTCTACAAGAAACCTAAGAGAAAATCTTTGTGACTTTTGTTTAGGCAAAGATTTCTTAGATGGGACACAAAAAGCATGAACCATAAAAGAAAAACATTATAAACTGGAGTTTAACCAAAATTAAAAACTTATGCTCTTTGAAAAACAATGTTTAGAGAATGTAAAGGCAAAACATACACTAGGAGAAAATCTTTGCAAAATATATATCTAATAAAAGGCTTGTATCTAAGATATGTAAAGACCTCTTACAAATCAATAATAACAAAACACACAACCTGATAACAAAATGGGCAAAAAATTTGAACAAATACTTCATCAAAGAAGCTATATGGGGCTTCCCTGGTGGCGCAGTGGTTAAGAATCTGCCTGCCGATGCAGGGGACACGGGTTCGAGCCCTGGTCTGGGAAGATCCCACATGCCGCGGAGCAACTAAGCCCGTGAGGCACAACTGCTGAGCCTGCGCGTCTAGAGCCTGTGCTCCGCAACAAGAGAAGCCAGGACAAAGAGAGGCCCGCGCACCGCAATGAAGAGTAGCCCCCGCTTGCCACAACTAGAGAAAGCCCACGCACAGAAACGAAAACCCAACACAGCCATAAATAAATTAATTAATTAATTAATTAAAAAAAAAAAAGAGGCTATATGATTGAAAAACAGGCATATGAAAAGATGCTTAATATCACTGGTCATCAGGAAAATGTAAAATAAAACCATAATGAGATACCAGTGTATTCCACCAGAACAGCTAAAATTTTAAAAACCAGGTCACACCAAGTATTGAAGAGGATTTGGGATAACTACAACTCTCATACATTGCTGATGTGAATACAAAATGGTACAACCACTCTGGAAAAGTTTGGCAGTTTCTTGTAAAGTTAAATGCACACCTACCAAAAAAACCAAGCAGTCTCTCTCCTAGGCATTTACTCAAGAGAAAGGTAAACATATTTCCAGCATTAATCTGCCGGGGTGCCGTAACAAAATACCATAGACTGAGCAGCTTAAATATTTATTTTCTTACAGCTCTGAAGGCTGGAATTCCAAGATCTAGGTGTCATTAGGATTGGTGTCTGGTGAGAGCTCTCTTCCTGGGCTGCAGATGGCCACTTTCTCACTGCATCCTCACATGGCCTCTTTTCTGTGTGTGCATGCCATCACAACGGATGTGACATGTTGATTTTTTTTACTTTTCTGTTTCATTTGAAAAGAATTTTAATGAGCATATATAATTTTTACCCCAAAAAAATCACCTTAAAAAAAACCCCAACAAATCCCATCTAATACATCACCTTAAAAAAAAAAAAAAAGGCTTCCCTGGTGGCGCAGTGGTTGAGAATCTGCCTGCTAATGCAGGGGACACGGGTTCGAGCCGTGGTCTGGGAAGATCCCACATGCCGTGGAGCAACTAGGCCCGTGAGCCACAACTACTGAGCCTGCGCGTCTGGAGCCTGTGCTCCACAACAGAGGCCATGATAGTGAGAGGCCCGTGCACCGCGATGAAGAGTGGCCCCTGCTTGCCGCAACTAGAGAAAGCCCTCGCACAGAAACGAAGACCCAACACAGCCAAAAATTAAAAAAAAAAAAAAAAAAAAAAAAAAAAAAGACAGGGCTTCCCTGTGGCACAGTGGTTAAGAATCCTCCTGCCAATGCAGGGGACATGGATTCGAGCCCTGGTCCGGGAAGATCCCACATGCCACGGAGCAACTAAGCCCGTGAGCCACAACTACTGAGCCTGTGCTCTAGAGCCCGTGAACCACAACTACTGAAGCCTGCGCGCCTAGAGCCCATGCTCCACAGTAAGAGAAGCCACCGCAATGAGAAGCCTGCACACCGCAACCAAGAGTAGCCCCCGCTTGCCGCAGCTAGAGAAACAGAGAAAGCATGCGCACAGCAACAAAGACCCAACGCAGCCAAAAATAAATAAATAAATAAATAAATTTATTTAAAAAAAAAAAGACAGTGGATTTTCTTCAGCTTTTTAAAACTTTATTGAAGTATAATTGATGACATCACGCTTTTATTATTCATGAATTAGATTCATTTTAATCCAATTAGCATTTACTGATGTTCTAGGAATGTAGCAGCAGTGAACGCAGCAAAACCTCTATACTCAAGGAGTTTTCCTTCCAGTATGTGGAAGGGAAAGAGGATAGTAATGAGTACTGTGAAAAAAATAAAGAATAATAATAATAAAGCAAAGGAAAATTTAAATCTGCAGGGAATTCTTTTAAATATCACTATCTCTTCAGTGAATATTTGCAATATCTGCCTCATCAAATACTCTCTACAACAGAATGAAGTGTCAGAGAATGAAGTGCAAAGTAGAAGAGCTGGGTCCTAGTCCTGCCTCAGTCACTCATTAGCTCTGTAAACTTCGGCAAGTACTTGACCTTTCTGCGCCTCACTCTCAACAGTAAAATGGAGATCACGCCTGTCACAGAGAGGTGGTGAGGCTCTTACTTAGGATCTTAGTGATGTGGGCACGTTTTATCATTATGTAAACAAAGGCTCTGTCTCCAAATTATCTCTTTAGGCAAAGCTTGTGATTTGAAATTGAAATTCTCTTTATTCCCTACCACCCCCATTTTCGAATCAAGGTTTTAAAGATTGCTATTAAAAGACAAACGTCTTTTAAGATAGCACATTAAGATACTATCACCTAAAATATATTTATTATAAAACATATTTATTAAAAAATAACTTTTTAAAAGTTAGTTATTCAAGTTAGTCTAAGCAGCAGAACTGTGATGCCTCAGGGCACAGTGAGATTGGGGTTTGGATATGGTGGGCAGTCCTTCAAGAACAACCTGGTTCCTGGCTCTTGGTGCTTTTAAAGAAAACCCCTAGACAGAAAGGTGAGTGGAAGGACCCTCAAGAGAAACCCTGACCATCTTTGCAGTTTTGCCTTGGGCTTGTGGTTCACTTGTCTGGAGAACAACGCAGAATAGGTGGATAAGCAGGTGACGACTATCTCTCAGCAAGCACTAATTGTTGAGCTAAAAAGACACGAGATTAACTCTGTCAGAATCGAATCTGTCCTAAACATCTCACAAATTTCCTCCAGGAAAGGCCCACAGTGATGAATGGAGCTCTGCAGTGGGGTAAGAAATTATCACAGGTCAGGTGGAGAATTCTAAGCTGCTCTGAAGATCCTGTGCCCAGACTAAGCCAAATTGAGGGATGGGAGAGTGGTGATGAGGAGGAAAGTTGTAAAGCAACTGATGATGGGAACCTGAGATAGGGGAAACCTGTAATGCCTGAGGCCCCAAATCCCCGCTGTGGATGAAGGCTGCCCCTCAGTCATGTGTTGCAGTTCCTGAGACGCACAGAAGGAGGCGCCATTCCTGAATTATTCCTCCTGCTCCAACCCCCCAGTAATGAAGCTCCTAGTGATAGGACTTATCACTTATATTTCATTTTACAGTTTTGTGAGCACTTTCTCATTTGGTCCTTATAACTAGATGATAATTAGAGGCTGGTTCTATTATCCCCATTTTACAGATGGAAAACTGAGAGTCAGCCATTTTAAGTGAATATTCAATGTCAGACAATTAGGAGGCAGAGCTAGTCTTTCAACTCCTGAGCCAGTGCCCTTCCCACTCTGCTGTCTAGAGTAAAGCAGGATTGTCAAATACAACTGGGAAATGGAGTTGTATTTTTTTTTTATTCTTTTTTTAAAAAATTTATTTATTTATTTTTTTATTTTTGGCTGTGTCGGGTCTTCGTTGCTCTGTGCGGGCTTTCTCTAGTCATGGCGAGCAGGGGCTACTCTTTGTTGCGGTGCGCGGGCTTCTCATTGTGGTGGCTTCTCTTGTTGTGGAGCACAGGCTCTAGGCACACAGGCTTCAGTAGTTGTGGCACGTGGGCGCAGTAGTTGTGGCTCACGGGGTCTAGAGCGCAGGCTCAGTAGTTGTGGCGCACGGGCTTAGTTGCTGCATGGCATGTGGGCAAATGGATTGTCAAATACAAGAGCTCCTGACAAAGGGAAAGAAGACCCACTCTAGTAGCCAACCTATGCAGAGAATGGCTTTGGGAACAGTGCTGCTCTTAGGAGAGCTGGAGGTCAAGTTGAGCTCACCCCCAGGTTTCAAACATACAGTTAAATTTAGCTTTGTTGGTTCATTCTGTGGTCAGGGCCATGAGTTGAGCTTGGTCAAGGGGAAGGAAGGGTATAAGCAGAAGTGGGTTGGGCACCTGCCACTTTTCCGGCTCAGTGCCTCTCTTCTGTGGACATGAAGACACCCAAAGTAACCCCTTGGTGGCTACCACTTGGGAAGCCTCTAAAATGATTACTCTTGACAAAGGCTGAAAAGGCCTGGTATATTGTCAGAGATCTAGGATGCCTAGGCAGCCTCTGCTTGCGAGGAACCTAGTGTAGAGACACAAGAGTCTCTGAAACAGTGTAAAAGTTTGGCCAGAGAATGTTTTCCCACAGCAGTGTATTAGTTTGCAATTGTTACCATAATGCTCTGTAACAACAACACTCATATCTTAGTGACACACAACCAGAAACATTTGTTTTCTTGCTCATAAGTCTACAGGTTGGCTTGGCCCCCTCTGGGTTGAGGCTGCTGCCTGGTCTTCATCATTCCAGGCCCAGTGGCTAACAAGGTCATGGCTGGTGAATGGCATAAGCACAAAAGAGCAAGCCAAACCTCACAAGCACCTTTAAAGCCTCTGCTTGTGTCACAGTGTCACTAATACTGCACTGGCCAGAGCAAGTCATGGATGCCAAACAGGGGCATGTACTCTAGCCTAGCGCAAAGTCCTTTAGCAAAGGACGTGGATGTAAAATTCTAAAACATGGAGGGAATGAAGCATTGGGAGCAATGACCCAATGTTACCACAATTAGTAATCTGGCAATAAACATTATTATGAATAATACATAAAAAGTAATAAAACAATAGGTAACATCTATTGAGTCTTATTAAGTGTTGGGCACTTTTGTTAAGTACCTTGCATGTATTAACTCATTTAATCCTCACAACAACCCTATGAGGTAGATACTAATACGATCTGTATTTTACAGACGAAACAACCAAGGCATAGTGGGGTTAAGGAAGAATTAAGATCACACAGTAAACGGCGGAGGAGGGCAGTGACAATTATGTTAGAAAGGGACACTGTCCATTTCCTCTCTCCCTTTTGTGTCTCTCCTACTCTTCCCTGCCCCTCCCCAGCCCTGTCCCTCCCTTTGTGTGCCTTGTCTTGGGAAATGACATCTGGTAACCCAGACCAGAACCCTTAGTGTCATCCTTGGACCCCTCTCACTTGCTCCCTGCCCCGTGTGTCAGCCATTAGGTTCTACTGTCTGTACCTTCTTAACTCCTCCCGATCTGCTCCCTCCTCTTCATCCTCTGCCATTGCTTCCACTCACAGCCCTGCCACTTCTTTCCCAAGGGATGCCCTGCTTTTAGTCCTGCACCCTGAGTTTGCTGCCAGAGGGATTTTTGCAAAATGCAGATCTGGCCAGGTCATTCTCCTGCTTAAAAAGTGTCTGTATTCCCTGGAGCTTTTAGGATAAAGTTAGCCTAGTATTCCAGGCCTTTCATTTTCTGACACTCTGCCACACTTCAGACTAGCTTCCCACACTACCTGCAGTCCCGTGAAGTTTCATGACCTTTTGCCTTTGCATATGCTGCACCCTCTGCCTGGATCCTCTGCTCCCCTTCTTCACCTCATCAACTCCTATGTATCTAGAGTCTTACCTTTTGGGAAGCCTTCTCCAGTCTATTCCCTATGCTGATTAGACATCTTTTCTCTGTGCCTCCAGTAGACCCTGCCTTAGCATGTGGCATTTACCAGGCTACACTTCAATATTAGATTCCACTGTCTGCTTCTCCATCGTTAGTTTTTCTCAGAATATAATTCGTGGACCCCCTGCTTCAGAATCACCTGGGAAGTTTGTTGAAAATTCAGGTTCCTGGGACCTGTCTCGGTCCCACCAACTCAAAATCTTCACAGGGTAGAGCCCAGGAGTCTGCATTTAGAAATTTCCTGAGAAGATTCTGACTTGTGCCAGGATCCTGACCACACTAGACAAAACAGCGGCCATGCTTTCTTGTACTTCTAGCATCTAGCATAGTGCCTGGCACAAAGTAGGCACACAATGAATGTGTTCCTAATGAATGAGTGAAATGGGCAGCACTGGTCAAGGCCACACAAATATAAAGCGAATATTCGGCTACTGCGATTCCAGATACCAGCAGATGGCGCTGTGACGACATATATGCTTTTACGCCGGGGGAGGGGAGGAGGAAGATGGGAAATTTTGTTTTACGGGAATTCAACACTAGACTGCTGAGTAATTGAATTTATTTTTTCCTACCCAGTTTGTCTACCATTGTCCCACTTGCATGAATAAATTGCTTTCTGAAGGCATGAAGACTTAGACAAGAAAAACAAGTGGAAAGAGGCTGGTCACAGAAAGCTGAGCAGGTAATGAAAGAGAAGGGAAAGATATTCTAATTACCCCTATTCCATCCTCCTGATGGAAAGCTGCTCCCAGCGAGCGCTAAATGTTGTGAAATTACCCAAAGCATTCAAAAGAATAAGCCATTTCAGTAAGAGGGTGGAGCCATCCTGTAATTCTGTTAGTCATCCACGTTTCCTTTACAGACTGTCAAATGCCTATGTGACTAACCTTTTAAAGTCGTTTCCTTTGCAATGCAAAGTCTGAAAGCCTGAGTCTTCCTCCTGGGCTGAATACTTGATTCTCCCGAGGTGTTGGAAGTGAGCCTCACAGTCTAGAATCCAGGGGTCCCATAGCCCACTCTTGCTCCCCCTTCCAGCCTCCCCTCTCGACCCCCAGGGGCATCCACGTGCACAGAACTGATAGGGCTGGTGTGGGGCCCTGGGAAGACTATCAGGCAGGGCCAGAGCTAGAGGCTGAGCTGTTTTCCTCCCAGCACGGAGCTTTCTGCCGGGGGCTCTCGGCAGGGAGGGGGGCGGGGTAGGGGCTTCCCAGCGCTCTGCAAAGGGAGGGGAGCAGTAGACACAATGATAGACGCAAAGACGGAGAAGCAAAACCCCTGCCCTCAGCGCAGTCTCAGTCTTATTAGGAAGGCACAATTTAAAGGCATCACAGTAATTTCGACACGGTGGAAAGAACTTTCAAGTTCTGAGCGACCCAGCATAAACTAGATGGAAGTGCTTAAAAGGAATGAGAGGAGATACAGTTTCCCTTTCTCTTTCTTTTTACTCCTTGAACTGTCAAGTTCAAAACTCATTAGGTGGGGAGCCAAGCAAGTTGGGACTTCCTGGCCGGCTCCTGGTCACAGCAGCAGGTGGGAGCATCCTCCCAGATCCCCCACATGGGTTTGGTTGTCCTCATGATGAGGGGTAGACCCACAGCCACCTTTGGATGGGGCCAGTGGCCGGGAGGTTGGAGAGCACCAAGAAGGAGAGTGTCAGTTGGCAGATGTTCTTGTCTTTGTCCAGTGTCCTCCCAAAGCGGGAGGAAGGGCATGTCTGGGCCCAAGGGAGCTGTCCCCTGGAAGCAGGAGAGCCAAGTCTGCCCCAGCTGTGGACAGCACCGATGGTCTCTGGCCAGAGTGAGCCCTGGGCCTCAGGGAACATGTTTTACAGATTCTGGGCAGCCTGAGTGGTAAATGCAGCAGCACTACCAGTAATCTTTCTCTCCAGGAAGTCCAGGGCCTTGCCCTGGTGGCTAAGTTGAGAGTAAGCAGCTGGGGGCAGGTTCCAGGGGCCGCACAACACAACACGTGATGCATCAAGGGAGGCAGATCTGGCTCATGTTGTCCAGGGAGGGCTGCCTGGAGGAGGGCAGGAGGCCAGCCAGCCAGAGGCCCTATCCACACTGGCCAATGATGCCAGGACTCAGCCTCAGGATGGCCGTGGACCAGTGAGGGGCTGACGTTGACTCTCTCTGCTCATAGCAGGGAGAGCACACCCTCCAGATCAGAGAGAGGAAGATAATCTTCCTCCTAATCAACAGGGAATTGTGGAGAGCAATGCTTCCTCCTGGAAGGGATCCTACCCTTGGAAGGTTGGGAGGGAGGAGCTCCCCTTCTATTCCACAGGCAGTCTAGAGAGGGTGGCCCTGCTGGATGTGGGAGCCTTTGGAGAAATCTCCTTCCCTTAAGCCAGGGGAGGGTTAGGAGCAGGTGCTGCAGGGGAAGAACTTTGACCAGATTCTTCCTGTACTGGAGGCTGTAGAAGAGAAACTCACCACTCTGTCAAAGCTGCCCTGGGCTGGGTCCCCAGCTGGGATAAGGGTCAGCCACTGGCTGCCCAGAGGATTGGGTTCTGTCTGGGAGAGCTGGGTTTAAGGGATGGGGTCACAGGAGCCTGTTCCCTGGTGGCTGTTACTATTGTGATCCTAGGGCTGGTTCTTAGATGGTTGAGTAGCTCAGAACTGGTACCACCATCTGCCAAATTGTTTAAACCAGAGAGCTAGACATGATCTTTGATTCAGACCTTCCCTTTCATATCAAATCTATTAGCAAGTCCTATCATTTCTACTTCTTAATCTGTACTATGACCACTTCCCTCTCTCTCCACTGCCACCACAATAATCCAAACCATTGTCATCTGCTGCCCAGACCATGGGAGGAGTCTCTTTGTTGGTCTCCCCACTTCCTCTTTCAGCAACCTCCTGCCCCCAGTCAGTAGACCCTCCCTGTGATTCTTGGGCACCCTGGTCATTTCCTTCAGAGCATCCGTCACAAGTTGCACGCTTATCTTGTCATGCACTTTATTGTCTGTCTCCCCCACTAGATGCAGCACCAGGGGGCAGGGAATCTTGTCTGTTAAATGCATCCTTGTATCCTTTCTGCCTCACACAATGCCTGGCACAGAGTGAATAGTTTTAAAATGAATGACATTAGGTCAAATAGTTTAGATTTTAGTCAATAAACAATGAGGAGCTATCACACAGTTCAGAAAAAGGACCGATAAAACATAAGGACGTGTTGGGGGAATAATGGAGGCAGCTGGATGGACATTAACTTGAACCCTCTTACTAACATGTTTCCTGTTGATGAGGCCTAGTGTGGTGTCAAGATAGAATTCTAGACAGTTTAAAGGAGAGTTCTTTTTTTCCCCCAGTTTTATTGAGAAATAATTGACACACATCACTGTACAAGTTTAAGGTGTACAGCATGATAGTTTTATTTACATATGTTGTGAAATGATAACTAAAATAGGTTTGGCTAACACCCATCTTCTAATAAAGATACAATTTAAAAAAGAAGAAAAGAATAAAGGAAAGGGGCTTCCTTGGTGGCGCAGTGGTTAAGAATCCGCCTGCCAACGCAGGGGACATGGGTTCGAGCCCTGGTCCGGGAAGATCCCACATGCTGTGGAGCAACTAAGCCCGTGCGCCACAACTACTGAGCCCATGTGCCGCAACTCTTGAAGCCTGTGTGCCTCGAGTCTGTGCTCTTCAACAAGAGAAGCCACCGCAGTGAGAAGCCCACGCACTGCAACAAAGAGTAGCCCCCACTCTCTGCAACTAGAGAAAAGCCCACGCGCAGCAGGAAGAACCAACACAGCCAATAAATAAATAAATAAATTTATTTAAAAAAAAAAAGAATAAAGGAAAAACTTTTTCTTCTTGTGATGAGATAAAGGGAGAATTTCTATCTTTGTGAATATGTTGGGAAGAAGAGAGAGAGGCACTGATGCTGTAAGTCTGGTGAACCAGAAAAATAACATTACTTCATCTCTTAAAAAGAAAAAGGATGGGACTTCCCTGGTGGCGCAGAGGTTAAGAATCCGCCTGCCAATGCAGGGGACATAGTTTCAAGCTCTGATCTGGGAAGATCCCACATGCCGCGGAGCAACTAAGCCCGTGCACCACAACTACTGAGCCTGCACTCTAGAGCCCGTGAGCCACAACTACTGAGCCCACGTGCCACAACTACTGAAGCCTGTGCACCTAGAGCCCATGCTCCGCAACAAGAGAAGCTATCACAATGAGAAGCCCCGCGCACGGCAACGAAGAGTAGCCCCCGCTCGCCGCAACTAGAGAAAGCCCGCGTGCAGCAACGCAGACCCAATGCAGCCTTAATAAATTAAATTTATTAATTTTAATAAATTAATTAATTAATTTAAAAAAAAAGAAAGAAAAACGATGGCATGACTGGAAAAAAACCTCAGATTTGAGTGGAAGAGTTCAGTTTTTAGACATGTTGAGTTTGAAATGACTATAAGTATTTCTTATGGGCTATTGAAAACAGCCAAACTGGGAAACTTCTTTGACAATTTCATCAGCCTTGAAGTAGTCATCGGGTTTATTAAATTAAGGAATTACAATAAATTCTTTAATTCTAGCAGAAAGGAGAGTTAAAACTTGAAAATTATGAATCCTGTGTTAAAGGACACAAATAATTTTGTGACATAATTTTGTTACATAAAACATGACCATTAATAGGTATGCTGTTGTCTCTTGAATGTGAAAAGGTTTTATTGTATGAGTACCTGTCACATATGATTTACCCTCTACTTATGTATATTTTTTCGTGTTTTCCAATTTTTTTGATAATGTATAGTATTTTAAAAATCAGGAAAAATGTAGGAAACATTTTTTTAACTAAAAAATAAAGACTCACTATATCTACTTCTGAATGAATATCTTTGGGGTGAGCACTTGCCTTTACACACCAAACATACGTAAATACAGAAGTTACTAAATGTTCCCAGAACTCACTGGAGATTTCCCTCCAAGAAGTACACACATGTTGATGTTTCTTGGAATTCCCTGCAGCTGGTTTCCCTTCTCTGGTTTTAGACAGCTTTGGTCTCCAAAATCAATGGGCTGGAATTATGCAATAAGCCCATTGTTCCAGTACTTCTCCCTGAAGGCAAAATTCAGGGATTTGTCCTTTTTTTATTATTCTAGTCCCAGACCTAACTACTAGCTCTTCTACTCTGTGTGGTTTTGATCTCTTAGAGGATTGTCACAACAAAAGTGTCTTTTACGGGTTTTACTATGGGAGGACTTCCAATCCTGCAGCTACCAGCTTGGGAAGGTGGCAGTGGGGAGTGGGGAGGAGCGGGCAGGGGAAATGAGTAGAGACTAGTGCATGTCAAATTCAGAGTCCTCCTGGTTATTAGACTGAAGAATGGTCCAGAGGTGAGGGACTGGGAAAGAGAATGGTCTGGAAATAAAGACATTGAGGAACAGTGCAAATGAGCTATTAACTGCTGCAGTGTTGTAATAGCAAAACCCTGGAAATTGTTGTGGATTGTTTAATAAAATGGCCCATCCACACAAAGGAAGTTGTAAAGAGAAATGAGAAATAACCCTATGTATTGCTGTGGAGTGATTTCTAACGTATATCTGTCAGTTGAAAACCGACATGAAGAAAATTCCGTGTGATACGGTACTGCTTATCTAAGAAAGCTGAAGGGAAAGGGAATAAAATTATATTTTACAAAATAAGGATAAACTAAAAACTTTTTAAAAATCAGTCTTTTATAGGGGAGAGGGAAGGGACAGTGTAGAAAGGATGGAGATAGTAGCTACCTTTTTCTATATATACAATGTTTTGTAAATTTTATATAATTGTGAAACAAAGTTAAACATTTTTTTAAAAATCCCTAAAAATTGGAAGCAAAATGAAACAAATAAGCCTAAGTCTATATTGAGTAGATGGCACAACTACACAGAGAGGAACTATTCAGGACTTTTAAAACACAGTAAATTCACTATACATCCCTCCTGGAGTATACTCTGGGGACAAAAAAATATTGTAAACTCTTTTCTGTAACTGTATTGTTGGTGTTAGTATTGTTGTTCTGAGACTAGTTTTGTGTTTTGTGGGATAAAGCAAATGAGTAATTATGTTGGGGTCCTTGGGAACCAAGTTTTTTTTGCAATGGGAGCAAAGAGATACAAATGTAAGAACAATGAAGTTAACTTAAATACCTTGAATCCTGAATTTGAATGGGAAGTGCCACTATGAATTCACAGTATATTTCATCTTAAAAAAGAAAAGGTATTTCTCTGCTTTGCCTACTGAAAAAGCCTAGAAACAAGGACAAAGTAACAAAGAGTGCCCAGATTATGGCCTCTGATTCCCACTAAAAGAAGTCAGAGTTTCTTGGGGAAATGGTTGATTCCAGATTAGAGACAGAAAATATACAAGTTGAGGCTGGAACATCATCTCATCCAAGAAAGCAAGGAAGTTATCAGGATACACTTGAATAATGCAAAAATCCTCAGCAACCAAGTTGAAGAGTCACATCTTGGAGAGAGGGGATAATTTGAACATTATTAAGAATATTAACTGCAATGGATTGAAACACATCAAATATGTTTAAATTAATGAGCTCATAAAGGCTCACATACCCCCAAATCCCCAGTGGACTCCTTTGAAGAACTCATTATTTTGAAAATTGGTAGATAAATGAAAAGGAACAAACACACATCTTACCTTTCCTCTATGAACTGCACCTCAGGTAACCAAATAGTGGATGAGAGTAAGTTTCTCTTTATGGAAATATTTGAGATAATAAATGAAAAATAAATAATTGAATTTGAATATTACCATTTTGCAACCTTTAATGAATTAATGGAAGTAGGCAATGCTCATCAATGGCTGCCAACAGGCAAAAAGAAGAGACATCTAGACATTACATGCCTTATGACAGAAGTGCACATCCTACCTGTAAAGTATGCCTCCTGTTCCGTAGCCCCCTCCAAATTTGAACCTGAATCTTCTGAGTCGTCCAATATCAGTTACTCCTAGGAGACGTTTAGCAAGATCTGGAGATTGTTTTTGGTTGTCACAATTGGGAGAGGGAGTGCTATTGGTGTCCAGTGGTTAGAGGCCAGGATTGCTGCTAAACATTCTACACCACATAAGACAGCTACCCACAATGAAGAAATATTTGGCCCAAAATGTCAATAGTGAGAAAACTGAGCCTGAGGAAACCCACTTGAGATCAAAAAATCAACTTATATACAATTATATATACTGTGAACAGAGGAACATGTCAAATGACATCTTAGGGCTGCAATCAACAAAATCCAGATTGTGGGAAACTCTACATAAAAGACAAAGTAGTTCCTTCAGCAAAGAAATTGCAAGGAAGAGGGGAGAGAGAGAGAGAAATGAGGAGCCATTAAATTAAAAGAGACCTGTGAAACAAATCAAGCAATTGATCCTGATTCAAACAAACTAAACAAATTTTAAAACCTTTGAATAGTGACTGGATATTTGACAATATTAAGACATTATCCTTTTAGGTGTTGTAAAGGTATTTGTTTATGGGTTTTTTAAATAGATTTATTTATTTATTTTATTTTTGCCTGTGTTGGGTCTTCATTGCTGTGTGCAGGTTTTCCCTAGTTGTGGCGAACGGGAGCTACTCTTCATTGCAATGTGCGGGCTTCTCGTTGCGATGGCTTCTCTTGTTGCGGAGCATGGGCTCTAGGCACGCGGGCTTCCGTAGTTATGGTTCACGGGCTCTAGAGCACAGGTTCAGTAGTTGTGGCACACCGGCTTAGTTGCTCCATGGCATGTGGGATCTTCCCGGACCAGGGCTGGAACCCATGTCCCCTGCTTTGGCAGGCAGATTCTTAACCGCTGTGCCACCAGGGAAGCTCTGGTTACGTTTAAAAGAGGGTATTTATCTTTCAGAGATATGGATCTTTTAGAAATATTTACAGATGAAACGTTATCTTGTCTGGAATTTCCTTTGAAATAATGTAAGATGAATATGGATGGATGTATAGATGTGGGTCTAGATGAAATAAGATTGGTTGTGAATTAATAATTGTTGAATTAGGTAGATAAGTACATGAGGGTTCTTTCTCTGGTATGTTAAAATTGTACACATTAAAACGTTAAAAGATTTTAATCATGTATTTTATAAAATGATGGTGATAATAGATGGTAGGTTTTTTTTTTTTTAATGTCCTTTACTTTAAAATAAAAGGGTGGCATCTTTTTTTGTCAGTGTATTAGCTGTCTGTTACTGCATAACAAATTATTCCAAAACTTTTCAGGTTCAAACTTTATCATCTCATATGGTTTCTGAGTGTTAGGAATCTGAGAGCCATGTAGCTGGGTGATTCTGGGTCAGTATCTGTCACAAGGCAGTAGTCAAGATATTGGCTGGGGCTGCAGTCATCTGAAGGCTTGACTGAGCCTGGATGCTCCTCTTTCAGGATGGTTCACTCACATGGTTGTTGCCTGGAGGCCTCAGTTCCTTGTCACGTGGTATCTCTACAGGGTTGCTGGAGTGACCTAATGGCATGACAACTAGCTTCACTCACAGCAGGAAATCCAAGAGAAAGAACAGGCAGAAGGCTGCAGTGCCTTTTATGACCTAGTCTTAGAAGTCAAACTGTCACTTCTACCATATTTTACTCATTAGAAGTGAGTCAGTGAGTCACTGAGTCCAATCACACTAAAAGGAAGGTTAATTAAATCTACCTATTGAAGGGAGTATCAGAGAATTTGTGGACATTTTTAAACCATCACAGTTGGTCTCCTTTTTCCTTTTAATTTTACAGGTCTGTAACATCCTAAAGTGATAAAACTATAGTCTCAGAAACTCTCCTAATATAAAAAAGACTACAGAGTTGGTTTTCAATATATTGAAGGACTGTACCTACCTTTTACTCATGAGGTTAAGGTGCCTTCTTACTTATGATCAGAAGAGTCAATCTAAACGGAACCCTAGTAGTAGATAATAGTAAGTTATTCTTAAAGGTGAAAATTATATGTTGAAACAATTTGAAAGGAACATATAAGGATGAAGATTTTCAGTTAAGAAAGTACTGAAGGGTAGGATAAATTCTGAAGGGTAAATTCATTTGTAATATCACTAAAAATGCTCAGTGGGATTAAAGGAGAGCAAATATACAGGATTGTTACAAGTAATGAATGAAGCCAGCTCTCAGCTTCTCATCGCTCAGATATCCCCAGGCTCGTCGTAATCAGAAACATTCACAGTAGGCTGGATGTAATCCTATAGTTTCCTTTATTGAAAACCCTGTCTTGTGCAAAATGTGTGATATAAGCTAAACAAGGGCACTACTTCCTCTGTACCTCCCAGACATTCATATTGGTCGTATAGCTACTCTCAGATGCCTTGTATTTTCCTTTTTGCATGTCTTTCTTCTCCATCATATCAGAGAATCTCAAAGAGTAGTTCCTGGACTCCTTGCAGCATGAGCACCTGGGAATTTTTAAAGATGTATTTCTAGAGCCAATCCCACACCTACCAAATCAGAAAATCTTAGATTGTGGCCCAGGAGTATGCATTTTTAATAAGAGCCCCAGGTGAATTTTTTGTACAGTAAAGTCAAGAATCACTAGATTAGGCTGTGAATATCCTGGAAACAGAGTCTGAGTCTTTCTCATCTCTACATTCTTAGTCCTTTATCCTGTATCCTTGTACATTTCTTGGCACGGCCAACCCTGGCACTCTAGTAGGTGTTAGATAAATTTTTATGGAATTGAATTGAGTTGGGAAAATATCCACATATTGTGAAGTTTTAACTCCACGAAGTCATGAAGAGATTCTAGGTAATGAGACTCTTGGGCTTTGCGTGGGTTTGGTGAAGTTGTCATGTATTGTTTTTGCCTATCTAGTATCTGTTACCTCTTGTGATAACAGAACTTTAATTTTCCTTAGGGGAGCCACTCCTCTCTCTTGCTCCATTCTTGTAGTTTGAGAGACACTGATACTACTTTTTCTACAGAGGAGATGAGCATGTGACTTAGATTTGGCCAATCAGAGCACCATACTCCTCCAGACAACCGTGGTCAGTTCAGAAATGAGTATGTGATCCAAGCAGGGCCAGTGAATGCTCTACCCCACATTTGCTGATGCTGCTGGGAAAGAGGTGGCTTATTCATAGTGGGTTTGCCAAACTGGTAGAACATGAGTCTGGATTTTCTAATGACCATGTTTGCCTCCATCTAATGTACTTTCTGTCTCTATAGATTTGCCTGTTTTGGACACTTAATTTAAATGGAATTATACAAAATGTGTGTGTGTGTGTGTGTGTGTGTATGTGTATAGCTTCTTTCACTTGGCATAATGTTTTCAAGGTTCATCCATGATGTAGCATGTATTAGTGCTTCATTCCTTTTTATAGCTGAATAATATTCCACTATGGATATACTCTATTTTGTTTATTCATTCATCAGTTAATGGACATTTGGATACCCTTTAACTTTTAATGAATCAATACACTCCTTTTTATGGTTTAGCATTTTTAAGACAGTGAAAGAGTTGTTATATAGATGGTTCTGAATCAAATATTGGAACATGTGATTTGTTGAGTGATGAGTATGATTTGATGGAGATAGTGACTAAAATATAGGAACTTAAGACAGTCCTAGAAAATCAGGAATGTATCATTTATGTAACAATGCCGCATTTGTGTATTAGGCGTCAGTTAACATTTGAAGTTTCATAGTTATAAATCCTAGTATTTCAAAATTATGATATGATGGCTTCAAGATTGGCAACTTGTGGGACTTCTCTGGCAGTCCAGTGGTTAAGACTCCATGCTTCCACTGCAGGGGGCACGGGTTTGATCCCTGGTTGGGGAACTAAGATCCCGCATGCCACGTGATGTGGCCAAAAAAACAAAAACACACAAAAAAAGGATTGACAACTGGTGCCTTAAAAATTCTGCTCTGATTGTTTATCACCTGCCGATCATCCACTTCTCTTTCACTCTCACAGTCAATGAAGAGAGTTTATGATTGTGAAAGAAGACTGAGGTCCCCCACCCTGCTCTTCTCCCAAAGGCTCTGAAACAAGCACAGAAACTTTTTCAAATTTTATCAGTGTTTTTACTGTTAACAATTATAGAAAAACAGAGGTTAAATATCACAATCAGGGTATCTCTGAGAATCATAAGAATCTTTAAAAGTGTTAGTTATGGTTGTCCCTAGTCATCATCTAAATATAAGTGGGACTCAGGGTGTTGTCTTATAGTTCAATGTCCCAACCTACTTAGACAGGGGTCCCCAACCCCTGGGCCATGGACTGGTCTGGTCTGTGACCTGTTAAGAACCGGGCCGCACAGCAGGAGGTGAGTGGCGGGTGAGCGAGCGCAGCTTCACCTGTATTTACAGCCACTCCCCATCGCTCGCATTGCCACCTGAGCTCTGCCTCCTGTCAGATCAGCGGCGGCATTAGATTCTCATAGGAGCGCGAACCCTACTGTGAACTGTGCATGCAAGGGATCTAGGTTGCTCGCTCCTTATGAGAATCTAACGCCTGATGATCTGAGGTGGGGCTGAGGCGGTGCTGGGGAACGGCTGCAAATACAGATTATCATTAGCAGAGAGGTTTGACTGCACAGAGAGTATAATAAATCAGTTGCTTGCAGACTCATATCAAAACCCTGTCAGTGAGTGGCAAGTGAAAACAAGCTCAGGGCTCCCACTGATTCTGCATTATGGTGAATTGTATAATTATTTCATTATATATTACAATGTAATAATAATAGAAATAAAGTGCACAATAAATGTAATGCGCTCGAATCATTCCAAAACCACCCCCCACCCCCGGTCTGTGGAAAAATTGTCTTCCACGAAACCAGTCCCTGGTGCTGAAACGGTTTGGGGCCACTGTTCTTTGATGTTCCCTTGAGAGAGGGGCATCTGTTTGTCATAGACAGGCTGGACCATATGACTTGTGTTCTTGAAACTTGGAAGGTCTATCACCTCCAACAACTCCTCGGTTAACACCTTTCACAAGACGTTTAATCAGGTGTAGGAGAGAGAGCACAGACTTTGGAAGCCAGACAGACCTGGGTTTGAAAACCAGTGTGGTAATTTTACATAGCTGTGTAACAAATTACCACAAACTCAGTGGCTTGAACACATACTAATTATCTCACAGTTCCTGTGGTTCAGGAGTTCAGGCATGGTTTAGTTGGGTTCTGTGCTTCACAGCCTCACAAGGTGCTCATCAAGGTGTCAGCCAGGACTGGGTTCTTGTCTGGAGGCTCCACTTCTAATAAAACTTCAACTTCTAAAGTAGTGACTTTAACTATTTGGATGTGTAGATTTATGTATTTCATCAAATTTCGGAAGTTTTGCCCACATATTCTTTCTGTCCCTGTCTCTCTCCTCTCCTTCTGGACTCCCATTCTGTGTATGTAAGCATATGCCTTTTTTTTTTTGGCCATGCTACATGGCTTGTGGGATCTTAGTTCCCAACCAGGGAATCGAACGTGTACCCTCTGCAGTGTAAGCATGGAGTTCTAACCACTGGACCACCAGGGAATTCCACCCCCCTCCCCCCGCTTTTTTTTAATCTTCTCAAAGTGTGATCCTTAGGCCAGGTGCATCAACATCACCTGGGAAGTTGTTAGAAACGTAAATTCTCAGGCCCTACCCCAGATGTACTGAAGAAACTCTGGGGATGAGACCCAGCAATATGTGTTTTAACAAGCCCTCCAGGCAGTTTTGATGCATGATAAAGTTTGAGAACCATCGTTTTAGACAGTTTGAGTTTATTGATTTAGGCTAGCCATGTGTGTTTTAATTAACTATAGTCACACTTATTAAACTAGAATTAATTATAGTCACACTTATTAAACGCCTACTAGGTGCTAAGCACTGGGCATACAATGATAAGACGCTTTCTGCTTTAAGTGGTAGGACACAGTCCTCACACTCACTGGATCACAAAGTATTGTTAGGTAGGCTGCCACATAAACAGGTTTCAAGAGGTTAGAAGAGGATATATATGGGGGCTTCCCTGGCGGCACAGTGGTTAAGAATCTGCCTGCCAATGCAGGTGACACGGGTTCGAGCCCTGGTCTGGGAAGATCCCACATGCCGCGGAGCAACTAAGCCCATGCACCACAACTACTGAGCCTGCGCTCTAGAGCCCGCGAGCCACAGCTATTGAAGCCCGCGTGCCACAACTACTGAAGCCTGTGCGTCGAGCCCATGCTCCACAATAAGAGAAGCCAGCACAATGAGAAGCCCGTACAATGCAACAAAGAGTAGCCCCCGCTCGCCGCAACTAGAGAAAGTCCACGTGCAGCAACAAAGACCCAATGCAGCCAAAAATAAATAAATTAATTAATTAATGATAAAAAAAGACGATATATATGCAGAAATGTACTTGTGAATAGTTATTGTGGGAGCCCAAAGGAGGAGCACTGGACACAAGCATTCATCCTAAAATTGGAGTGGTGTAAGCATTAGTTCCAGGCTGAGGTGAGAAAAAGCCCATTGAACCATTATGATTTGAATAAAGGAGATGATGAGATAGCAGAGTGGGTAGAAATGTGGTGTTGAGTAACTTTCTTTATGGACTGGGAAGAATCTGTTTCTACTCTGGCCCCCAAATCCACTACTGAGCCAAGTACACTTTTATCATTATTAAAGTGGAAGTATTTGTGGAAGTGATTACAAAGCAAGGTATATGTCATTTATCATTTAGTGTGAAAGAAAAATCTATGAGCAGATTTAAAAAATTGTAGTGGACGATGTTGAAAATAAACAAAAGTAGAGAGAACTGTATTATAAACCCCTATGTACTTAAAACCCAACTTTTGAGGTAGTTGGTGTGAGGACCAAATGAGATCATGTGTGTAAAGCCTTTAGCATAGAGCCTTAATCTCAGTAGGCTTTCAGTAATGGCTTGTGCACCAGTCAGTGTTCACTCAAAAAAGCAGAACCACTCACTAGAGCTTTATTGTAGGGATCTGACCTTATGCAATTGTGGGGGCTGGTTTCACAGTCTGTATGAGGCTGTCGTCTTTGCGCCTGGTGATAGAGCCCAAAGCCCGCAGGATGAGCTGGAACCTGCATCAGTCTCTCACTGACTCCAAGCCTCTGACTCCAGTGATGGGAGTGACCAGCAGAAGATGGTGTCCTTTGTCATGGAGGTAGATACAGAGCTGGCCCAGGAGTCGGAGTTGCTAAGTAGGATCAGGTGGCAGCTGGAGGAGCTTTGGGCCTGGCTGCTACTCCATGCCAACAAGGTAATAAGTACGTGAGCTGCAAGAGAGCCTGGTCCCCTGCAGTGACCTTTCAGACATAAAAAAATGTGGCTGTGACTTCACGTTTGCCTTTGAAATCTCAAGCAAGATGTTTCTTGTGGTTTGCTAACCCAGAATTATGCAGGGAAGGGGATTCAGGGATATGTAGTTTCATTGTCCATAACTGTGTAACAAACTACCCCTGAACCCAAAGCTTAAAATAGTAACAGTCATTTATTTAGCTCAATTTGGGCAGGCCTCAGTGAGGACAGCTCATCTGTGCTCCATATGGTGTCAGCTAGGGTGGCTCCAAAGGCTTGTCAGAGGCTGGCTGGGGACTGGAATCATCTGAAGGCTTCCTCACTGCCGTGTCTGGCAGTTGATGCTGTCAGCTGGAACAGCTGGCACTAAATCTTTGTGGTCTCTCTGGCATGGCAGCCTCATGGTAGCCAGACTTCTTATTAGAGGTTCAGGGTTCCAAAGATACGAGATGAGAGAGACAGTCAGACAGACAGTGACAGAGAGGCAGACGAAGTTTTTATTCTGGTTCTGCCATTTATTAGTGATGTCACTTTAAACAAGTCGTTTATTCTCTCTGAATCTCAGTTCTCAAATATTAAAAATCAGAACTTATATTGGAGTTGCCCAGAAGAAGACCCTGAGGCAGTGATTTGAGTGAAAGTAGTTTATTTGAGAATTCCCACGAAATATCAGAAGGGAGCTAGGAAGGATACGGGGAAGGGAAGGAAGCCGGTAAAAGGTACTTAAGCAAGTAACCCCTGTAGGCCAGCGGTCCCCAACCTTTCTGGCACCAGGGACCGGTTTCGTGGAAGACAATTTTTCCACGGGGGAGGGGGGTGGGTGGGATGGTTCAGGCGTTAATGCGAGCGGCGCGGAGTGGCAGATGAAGCTTTGCTTGCTCGCCTGCCCCTCACCTCCTGCTGTGCGGCCCTGTTCGTAATGGGTCTCGGACCGCTACCGGGGTTGGGGACCCCTGCTGTAGGCAACTGAAGATTAAAATCTCTGGGGGTCCCTGGGGAAACGCTGTAGAATCTATGTCTCAGAGCTATCTCACCCAAAGTTTAAGGGTGCTGGGATATTCATACATCAACTCCCATCAGCCATTGGTTGAGGACTCTGGGGGAGGTGGGGCGGGGCATTAATTCCCCAGCACCTTTGCCCTGCTGAGTTCCATACAGGTGGGAAAAACCCTCAGACAAAGAGATCTAGGTGCTGTTGGAGGAAAATTAAGCAGGTTTGCACTGAAAATAGTAAGAGCTGAAGGGATATGAACAGGGCACAGACAGGGGTTGCTACAGAAGATATTAGTTGTTTTTTAAGGTTGTTGAGTAATTAAGATGAGATGATATACAAAACATCCACTCCTGGTGTGATGGTTCCTCTCCTTGCTTTGGCATCCTCCACAGCAGGATTCAAGGGAGGCCCTCAGAGGCCCTGGAGCTTTCAATACTGTCAACTTCCTAAAAGAAGTCTCAAGAAATGGCAATAATGTGCATGGATTACCCACCTCCCTCAATGAACTTCAGGGCTGATTCTGTTAAACTCTACATACACCTCTAATAACCTGTCACCCTATAGGAGTTCAGACCTTTCAGTGGTTCCCCATAACTGAGTCTTACCCACATAACGCTAGCCACCTTCTTTAATCTTACTCAAGCTCTGACCCCTTCCAGAACCCCCTCTTCCCCCATGTGTTCTGGAACTCATGATCTGGTGACATTGTCCGAGAATCGCTACAAACCAACCATATTATGGTATTGGGACTCCCAAGTTTGTAATCATTTTATAGATAACTGCGTTATCTTTGAAGGTTTTTGAGCAGAGGAGTGACATAATCCAATCTTTGGGAAGCTTTTGGTGTGCAAGATTAGAAGAGGATGGGAAAGAGGGAAGAGCTGTGTGTGTGTGTGTGTGTGTGTGTGTGTGTGTATAAGTTATTGCAACTATCCGTTTTGAGGCATGCAAAATGGGAGGACCTGACTTGACAAAAAGCACAGTGGCTGTAAAGGGAAGCCACTGATGTGAAAAGGGCAAAGCTTGGTGTCTCATAAGTAATGGCCTGGTGTCGGAAGACTTTGTTTCCTGTGCATGCTGCCACTGCTAGCCTTGCAATGTTCCTCAAGTCTTTCCCCAAGTGTAGGGCGGGAATGGCACTACCTCTCAGGATTACAGCGGGCGCGAGGGGATAGGGCCGGCTGCGCACTCAGCACGGTGTCTGCAACAGGGTAAAGCGCGCCAATCCTGTTTTCTCTTCTATTAAGAAAAAGGCGGGGGAGCTAATAGCATACACATCCCAGAGGTTGCCGTAAGTAGTGAGGCTAAGTACCGGGCATGTAGGAGGAACTCAACCCCGGTCCATCGCCTCCCCTTGCCCCAAAGCGGGGAAAGACCCCGCGGAAACTGGTAGGGAAGGCGTGCTCCAGCGCCGCCGCTCCCAGGCCTCTCCCCCGTCCCGCGCTCCTCCAGCCAAGCGCTGTTGCCGGGGCCCGGGCACCGCCCAGCTCCAGCGCAGGCCAATGGTAGCGTGGCCCGGGCACCGCCTAGCCCCAGTGCAGGCCTATAGCGGTGCGTCCCGGGCACCTCACTGATCCTGCACCAGCCAATAGCGGAGTGGCCCGGTGCGGGGTCCGCCCCCAGCCGGGCCAGGAGGCGGAGAGGCGGTCACCGGCTCCGCCCCACTCCCCTCTGACCCGGTGTATCGTCTCTCTCCCTTCCTGTTCCAAACCACGTGGACGCGCCTGGGGCTGCGGGCTGCGGGAGGGAGCCCGGGCCGCCACTGCCGCTGTCGCCGTCGCCGCCGTCGCCGCGATACCCGCGCCCGTCCGAAGTCGCCTCGCCCCGGCCGCCCGCGCCGTTGCAGAGGGCGTGCACATGGCGACCCAGGCGCACTCCCTCAGCTACGCGGGCTGCAACTTCTTGCGCCAGCGTCTGGTCCTGTCTACTCTGAGCGGGCGCCCTGTCAAAATCCGAAAGATTCGGGCCAGAGACGACAACCCCGGCCTCCGAGGTAACTCCGGGGCGGGCAGCGCGCAGGGTGGGCGTGGGGCGCGAAGGGAGACCTTGCTGATGCCCTGGGGGCCGGCGCACAAGGAGCCTCCGGGGCGCGTTGGGGAGGGCTCATCGCGTGTCGCCCCCACACCCGAATGAACGCGCCGGAGGCTGTGTGGGAGGCGGGGCCGCGCACCAGGGGCTGAGCTCTTCTGCGCTCGGCGCTCCGTGTCTCCCGGGAGCTGGTAGTAAACAGCTACACGTTTTCCAGCATTACGTGTTGCAACATATCCCAGCCATCGCCCCCTCGCTTGTCTTGAGTCCCTCTTGCTCTCGCTGTAAACCTCGCAATGGAGAAAAACAGTTTGTTGGACCGAAATGTGGTGAATGGGCAAATGTAAAGATGGAAAGAGATTTGGAGAGAAAAGTACCACTGGTTGGTTTTGTCCCCTGTCCCAAAACAGGTCTCAGAAGCAGCTGCCCCCTTGGACGCCACCGGCTGTCCCTGTCGTCATGATTTCTCGGCTGCCCTCACACATCTCCTTGGGTGTGGATTAAAAAATTTTTTTAAATTCTGTGTGTTTTTTCAGCAGTGGCTGTGAAGGACAGCCACTGATTGTGCAGGACAGGAGCTTTGAGATGAAATTTTAACAATCATGGGCCTAATTGCTTTGACTTTAGTAAAGGATTGGTGACAAGCGCTAAACTATAGGCTTCCAAGCTCTCTTTTTGCCCTGTGAAGGTGGATAGATGAAAAATAAGGCCCCATTTAAACCCATATGAAGTTGAATTGTCTCCGAGTTTCAACTGGTCCCCTGGAATGACTCATATATTTAAAAGCTTCTGTCTGGTTATCCCAAATTGGGAAAATCAGTTCAAGAGAAAAAAGGAAAAACCTATCTGCAAATTGAAGGAGGAGAGGGTTTGTGGTTGGTCCTCAAAGCTTTCTGGGCCCTATTGATGTGTTTAATTTTGCACTGGCTCCTGTACTAGGTGGCCAGCCTATTTCATCATCAGTCTGAATGCATCTTCTGGATGGTTACATTTCTGCTTCTCTTGAATGGTGATTGGTTGCACATAAGCGGAAAATGCCATGTCATTGATGGAGATAGAAGATTAGGAAGGAAAGAATCAGATGAACCTCTGTACCATGGAGAGGAACCAGGTGACAGTAACAAAGGCTTGTGTTGGTACATGATTATTACTGCCCTCACTGTACAGCTCAAAAACACTGAAGAAGTTGAGGGACCCCTAGCATGGTTTATGCCAGGTGTTCTTCCTCTCAACATTCCTTGCCTTTATTTTGAGTCTGGCCCTTGGGCAAAGCAATTGCTTGACTGCTCTACTCTGTGGCCTTCCCAGCCAACTCTCCCCTTCACCCCTAAATTAGCCTAGAGAACTCACCACTAGCTGGATGTGGTAAGAAGACAGGCTTCTACTCCTATGGAACACTGGGCATAGCTTTTCTTTTAAAAGAGAAATAGATGTACTTTAGCCTGGAGACCTGCAATTTCTAATGGAAATATAGTGCCCATAAGATATAATTTAGTGATGTTTCCCTTTCTCCCCTGTGCACTGTTCGTGAGCATCTCTTCACTGCCACACACATGAACGGGGCTTGGCCACTTGGCATTTTCCTGAAAAGATACCAGACTCTGGTACCTGGGGAAGGTAGTACTGGTTGGCACACGTGCTGGTATTTTATGAGGAACACTATGTATAGCCTTATTTGCCTTACCTTATTAATATACTAGGGGGAAAAAGAGACCCCTAATTTAGACTTCCTTGGCTGGATTCAAGGCCTCAGGAACACTATAGACATTTGCTTAATTTCTGAAGAGGGAACTGAGATATACGTATATACATGCATTCATAGACATATATATGTGTCTTTGTATACATACCCAAGTGTAAGTAAGTATAAGTGTATATACATGCACACATATACATAAATACATGTAGCCCCTGACACATGACATGTGATCATAGTCAAACGAGTCTGTGGTAGCTTGATTGGACATGTAGCCAACGGACTGTTTTATCTGTCATATCCCTTTCTGACTCTTCCTGACCCAGATTCTGAGAGTTGGAAAAAACTCAGCATTTGCAATAAAATCTTCAGCTCAAGTGCAAGAATTATATCTCCTGAAGGTGCTTGCTTAAATATCCCCTCTGGTGTGAGCTTTGGAGGGTGGGGATGGTGCCTCTGGAATAGTCATTCAGAAAAGGTTTATTGAGCCCCAGTATGTGCAAGGCTTTGTGGAGGGGTAAATGTGAGAAGCTAGTTGCCCCACTCTCGAGGAGCTTTCTAAGGAAGAGCTGAGAGAGTAGCCTGAGTACTTTGAAGTAGGAAGTTGTAAAGGGGCTCAGCAGAGTTAGATAGAGCAGAGGCTTTCGCTGAGGTTATGAAGGAAGGCTCTCTGGATCTTCTGATCTGAACGGATAGGATTGAGATGGTGGCTGCAGGAATCACCGTTGGTGAAAGAAGCAGCTTTTAAGTCAAAAAGTTCTTCATTTTCTTTATTATGTGGAGGTAAAATCTTCATTTGTCATGGTCGTAGTAGCTTGGGAGTTAAGAGCTTGATCTCAGTTAGATCTCAGTTTGAGATGGGGTTCTGCTTTTGCTATTAGCTATTGGACCTCCTGAGCCTCAGTTTTTTCATCTGTAAAGTGGGGCCAATACTGCTGACTTCAGAGAGTTATTGTGAGGATTAAATAATATTTGAAAGTGCACTCAACAGTGCCTGGTGTGTAGGAAGAATAAATGTGAGCTGGTTTTATTATTATGTAACTTCTGTCCACTGGTATGGTTCTATTCTCTGGCATTTGAAATCTTTTCCTGCTTCTATATGGAAACTTTTCAAATATTTAAAGAGAATTATGTCTTTTCTGTTTTCTTTTCAGTCTAAAGGTTTCCTTTTAGGTGATGGCTTCCAAATATTTGTGTGTTATATGTATAATGTAGTGGTTCTTAACCAGGGGCAGTTTTGTTCCCCAGGGGATATTTGGCAGTGTTTGGAGACATTTTTGGTTGTCACAACTGGGAGGCTGCTCCTGGCACCTAGTGGGTGGAGCCCAGGGATGCCGCCAAACATCCTACAGTGCACTGGACAGCTCCCCACACAAAGAAGTGTTCTGTCCAAAATATCAGCGCTGATGTTGAAAAACCCTGGTCTACTAGACTTATTAACCTTTTTCTTTTCCTCGTATCCCTAATGGTTGGGAATAGCAGCATGAGGTACTAAGAAAACTGCATAAAGATTCAGAAGGGGATGAGACACAGGTCAAACTCTGTGACTTCTGGCAGATTTGTTAATCTCTTAAATAAAACTGCCTCCTTTGAAAGAGGAATTGTAAAGAATGAGAAGAATTTGAATCCCAAAGAAAGATGATCCTGGAATGGTTTTTATTAATTATGCAGCCACATGTGTAATTTTTACTTCACTCTTGAGGAACATGAAGGATTATATTGTCTCATTAGACTCTTTCCATCAGTGAGGAGGAAATAAATATTTTTTTGTTGCTGTTTTACTGAAGGTAAAAAAGGCAAGACATAGTTAAGTAAGATAGCTGGTGAAGTTGAATATCCAGTCGGTGACAGAACCGGAAACAGACGGCAGCCAGCTCCAGCCTGGAAGGCCTGTTCTCCCATCTGACTGCTTGGTGGACTTGAGTGTTCCTCAGATTATGAAGCAGCTGTCCAAAGTGCTTCTGTTTCTGGGTTTCACGAGGGCTGTATCTTGCAGGGTTCAGTTGAGTTAACATTTTCTGGATAAGGTGAGGGCCATAAGGAAAGAATTCCACAAGAATGATAATTTTTTAAAGTGGGAATACAGAAATGATGGACTTGGGCAAGAGCCCTGGTTTAGCAGTTAGGACGCGGGACTGCTGCTACCCAAGTCCCTGAGTAGGTCACATGACTAAGCCTCGCTGTGAAACTGGAGAGAGGAGTTATTTGGTCTTAAGCAGATGAGATTCTGAAAAAGGAGGGGTAAGTGGCATTTTAATGGAAAGAATCCTTTAAAACGTGCCGAGGAAATATACCACATAGAGATCCTTAAAGGTAAAATATCTTTTGGCAAACTGATATATTGTTTTGGGGATAAATCTGGCTGTTCATAAATTGGATCTTCTAAAAGGAGGATTGTAAGGGAAAACTATTTTTATCCTCTACTTTCAATACTTCTGACACCAGATGTGTGGGTTTTTCTCACCACACCAAGTAATTCTCCAGTTCTCAGTGGATGTTCACTGGTGTCCTACAAATTTAACTCAGTTCTGACACTGTCTCAGTGGTGATAGCATCAAATCCCACAGGTTAAGGGCTCAATCCCACAAGACTCCCCTCCACCCCCTCAGGTGCCAGTCACAAGTCCCAGTCGTAAGTCCAGGTCACTCATACCTCTGGTTTCCCAGATAATTTGATAAAATTATGTCTCATGAAGCTCAGGGAAACATTTACTTACATTTACCAGTTTACAATAAAGGATATTATAAAAGATACAGATGAACAGCCAGATGAAGAGGTACATAGGGCCAGGTCCAGAAGGGTCATGAAATAGCAGCTTCTGTTCTTGTGGAATGGGGTTTTGTTACTCTCCCAGAATGTGGATTTTTTTTTTTTTTTTTTTAACCAACCTGGAAGTTCTCTCCTTGTTCAAGAGTTTTTATAGGGCTTAATCTCTAGGCATACCTCGACACCCCCCCACCCCCGCAGAAGTCAGTGAGTAGGACTGAAAGTTCTAACCCTCTAATCATTTGGTTTTTCTGGTGATGGGCCCCATCCTGAGGCTGTCTAGGGGCTCCACCCTAAGTCAACTCATAGCATAAACTCAGGTGTGCTCAAAAGGGCCTCTGTATGAATAACTTAAAAGAGACTCCTGTGGCTCTGGAACTTTCAGGGGTTTTAGGAGCTCTGTGCCAGGAACAAAGACCAAATACATTTCTTGTTATACCACAAGGATGTACCTATACTTTATTTCAGTATTGTTTGGGACTCAAAAGTTGTTGATAACTAGAATTGGGGGAGGCCTGACGACTATACTAACGATAAGTGTAGATTTTATATTCCTACCAGCAATGTAGGAATGATTCAGTTTCTCTGCATTCTTGCCAGCATTTGGTGTTGTCACTATTTTTAATTTTAGCCATTCTGATTAGTGTGTAGTGCCGTCTTCTAGTTTAATTTGCATATTCCTGATGGCTAATGATATTGAACAACTTTTCATGTCTTTTGCCATTTTCTAGTAAGATTTTTTTCTTTTTCTGTTAGGTTTTGAGAGTTCTTTACATATTCTACTCCTTTGTCAAATATGTGGTTTCCTAGTATTTTATCCCACTCTATGGCTTGTCTTTTTGTTCTCTTAACATGGTCTTTTGCAGAGGGAAAGTTTTAATGAAATAGAATTTATCAAAGTTTTCTTTTATTGCTTGTGCTTTTGGTATTAAGAACTGTTTGCCTAGCCCTAGATCCTGAAGATTTTCTTTTTTTTCCTAAAAGTTTTACATTTTATATTTAAGTTAATTTTTTTGTATGAGGTTTAAAACTTAGGTCGATGTTCATTTTTTTTGCCTATGGATGTCCAACTGCTCTAGCACCCTTTGTGGAAATGGCTATCTTTCTTCCATTTAATCACTTTTGCACCTTTGTAAAAAAACAGTTGGGCATACTGTGTGGGTCTCTTTCTGGGTTGTCTGTTCTATTCCATTGATCTATATGTCTATCCCTTTGTCAGTACCACACTGTCTTGATTACTATATGTATATAATAAATTTTGAATTTGGGTAGGCTGATCCCTCCAACTTTATTCTTATCTTTCATGATTGTTTTAGCTATTCTAGTTCCTTTGCCTTTTCATATAAAGTTTAGAATAATCTTGTCTTTATCTATACAAAAAAATCTTGTTAGGATTTGACAGGAACTGTGTTAAACCTATATGAGAACTTAGGGAGAGTTATCATCTTTACTGTATTTGAGTCTTCCAATTCATAAACATAGTATATCTCTCCATTTATTTAGATCTTTGTTTTCTTTCATCAGCATTGTGTAGTTTTTAGCATATAAGTCCTGTACATGTTTTGTTAATTTACACCTAAATGTCTCACTTTTTTGAGCAATTGTAAATGGTATCTTATTTTAAATTTTGGTCTCCATGTGTTTATTGGTAGTATATAGAAATACAATTCATTTTTTTTGGATGTTTATTTTGTGTCCTGCAGCCTTGCTGAATTTACTTACAAGTTCTTTTTTTTTTTCTTTTTTTTTTTTGGGCTGCATTGGGTCTTTGTTGCTGCATGCGGGCTTTCTGTAGTTGCGGCGAGCAGGGGGTACTCTTCGTTGCAGTGTGTGGGCTTCTCATTGTGGTGGCTTCTCTTGTGGCGCACGGGCTCTAGGAGTGCAGACTTCAGTAGTTGTGGCACATGGGCTCAGTAGTTGTGGCACACGGGCTTAGTTGCTCCATGGCATGTGGGATCTTCCTGGACCAGGGATCGAAGCTGTGTCCCCTGCATTGGCAAGCAGATTCTCAACCACTGTGCCACCAGGGAAGTCCCCTACTTAACAGTTCTAAGTGTGTGTTTTTCCTGTTGTTGTTGTTAGATTCTTCGGGATTTTTTATGTAGACAGTCATGTCATCTGCAAATAGGAACAGTTTTATTTCTTCTTTTCTGAACTTTATGCCTTTTATTTCCCCCTTATTGCAGTGGGTAGGACTTCTAGCACTATGTTAAATAAAAGTAATGAGGGCAAACTTCCTTACCTTGTTCCCTGTCTTAAGGAGAAAGTGTCCACTGTTTTGCCACAAAGTGTAATGTTAGCTGTATATTTTTTTAGATGTTTTTTTATCAAGTTGAGGAAATTCCCTTCTATTCCTATTTTTCTAAGATTTTTTTTTGTGTGTGTATGAATGAGTGTTGTATTTTGTCAAATGCTTTTTCTGCACCAATTGATGTGATCATGTGATTGTTCTTCTTTAGTCTGTTAATATGGTATATTGCATGGATTGATTTTCAAATATTGAAGCAGCCTTGCATTCCTGGAATAAACCCTACTTGTTCATGGTGTGTAATTCTTTTTCTATATTGCTGGATTTTATTTGCTAACATTTTGTTAAGGATTTTTGGGTATATATTCATAAGTTATACTGATTTGTAGTTTTCTTTTTTGTACTGTCTTAGTCTGGTTTTGGTATTTTAAACTAGAATAATACTAGCTTAAAATGAATTGGAAGCAGTTTCCTTTTGGTCTTCTAAAAGAGATTGTGTAGAATTGATTTTAGTGCTTTAAACATTTGGTAGAATTCTCCATTGAAATTATAAAGGCCTAGAGATATCTTTTTGGGGAGTTTTAAAAAATATACTTTGTTTCCTGAATGGTGATAGGGCTATTTAAATTATCCATTTCATTTGATGAGTTGTGGTAGTTCGTGTTTTTTGGAGAAGTGGTTCATTTCATCTAAATTGTTTTATATATGTAGAGTTCATAGTATTCCCTTATTATCCTTTTGATGTCTGCAGGATCTAGGATCTGTAGTGGTATTCCCTGTTTCCTGATGTTGATGATTTGTGTCTTTTTTTTTTTTTTAGTCTTGCTAGAGGTTTGTCATGTTATTTATCTTTTTGAAGAGCCAGCTGTTTCACTGATTTTTCTGTTTTCAATTTCATCTGTTTCTGCTATTTTTATTATTTCCTTCACTTCCTTTGGATTTATTTTGTGCTTTTTCTAAGTTGAGGTGAGACAGATTATTGGAAACCTTTTCTCTTTTCTAATGTAGGCATTTAGTGCAATAAACTTCCCTCTCAAGACTGCTTTAGCTGTGTCCCAAAAATTTTGATATGTCATGTTTTAATTTTCATTCAGTTTAATGTGTTTTTTCTTGCCTTTAAGACTTCCTCTTTGATCCATGGATTATTTATAAGTGTGTTGTTTAACTTCCAAGTGTGGGTATATTTTCCAGTTATCGTTTTGTTATTGATTTCAGTTTGATTTCATTATGTTTGGAGAATATGCTCTGTATTCATTTCAATTACTTTAAATTTGTTGATGTTTTTTAATGGCCCAAGATTTGGTCTGTCTTGGTGTATGTTCCATGGGCTCTTGGAAAGAATGTATATTCTGCTGTTGTGAGTTGGGTGTTCTATAAATGTTGATTGAATCCTGTTGGTTGATGGCATTGTTGAGTTCTCCTTTCAGTTTGAACAGTTTTAGTTTTATATATTTTGCACCTTCGTTGTTTGGTGCATTTAGGCTTGCTCTGTCTTCTTGGTGGATTGGCCCTTTTATTATTATGTAATGTCCTGATGCATCTTTAGTAATTTCCTGAGGTGGAGGAAATACTCTAGTGCTTTAGGGTTAGAGAAAGGTTAGGTTAGAGAAAGAAAAGGACTAGAACTGAAGAAATTGGATACAAATAGGAAACTTGAAGGTGGTAAAAACAGCATAAATCAGAGAAATAAGTTGCCCTTTGTTGACTTCACTTCTTTTACAGGTTTTTACATAAGCAAAATAAAATATCTAGGAAAATTTGAAGGTATGGGGCAAAAAAGTAACCTTCAGTGATGGTTATTATACGTAAAGCAGCAGTAAAAAAAATTTTTGTGCAATAGTCTAGCATATTTCTATTTCTGTGGGATAGAGTTCTAGATGTGGAATTGGCAGGTCAAAAATTATGCTTTAAAAAAAAAAAGGGAATGTGGGATCAAATCAAAGTGTGTGAAATCCTTTTGCTTAATTGGTAAGATAACCTTTCCCTCAATTGTTATTTCTTCCTTGTAGTGACGCTGTGTTTTTTTGAGATATATTTAATCACATTTCTAGTATGGTAAATTTGAGAGATGGTTTCTTTGCTTTTCTCATATTTTAAAAGATGTTATTACTTTGAACTTGATTTTTTAAAATAAACTTATCAAATTATACTACACATTAAGAAAAGTGCACAAGCTTAATGAATTGATGAATTATGACTAAGTGGATATACCCAGGTAGCCATTATGCATGTCAAGAAATAAAACATGACCAGCAACCCACAAAACCCCTCTCATGCTTGCTTTCAGTCACACCATTTCCTCCCATCCCCAGCGTAAACATTAAATTGACTTTTTACACCATAGATTAGGTTTCTAAAATATTAACCATGGTTTGTATAGGTGGAGTCATAGAGTACGTATTTTGTGTGTGTCTGGCTTTAATTCTGTATTGTGTTTGTGAGATGCATCTTTGTTGTAGCAGCAATAGTTTGTGGATTTTTATTGCTGTGTCATGATACTACATTTTATTAATATGTCGTCACAATTTATGTACTCTATCTATGTTTAAATAACTTCATCAGTGCTCTTTTCTGTTTATTACTTGATAAATTTTCGCATTCCCTTTGTTTTGGGTTTATCTTTTTGTGCCTTTTTTAAAATTTGTTTCATTGGTTTTGATTTGTTATCTTTTTACATAACCATCCATTTTAATTCCAAATGTGTCAGTAAATAATAGAGAATAGTCTACCATAAAAGCTCTCAAATCTTTTGTATTAATTATATTTTTTATTTTATTAATTCACATTTTCTTTCCTTTTACAAATGAATGAGGCTATTGATTTGTTTTGTATTTTTTTCAATGAATTAGCTTGATTTTTTTCTGCTATATTTTCCATTTTGTTTATCTCTTCTTTTGAGATTATTATTGTCATTTATTTTTTGGCTTGAAATTTTGTTCCATTTCTAAAATCTCAGTTCATTGTTCTCTTGCTTTTCTTTTTCTTAATTACTAAAGTGTTTAGAGTGGTAAGTTTTTCTTTTGTAGACTCCCATATATTTTGATAAAATTGATATGTCTCTTTAATATTTTTCTTGACCTATTCATAATTTAGGAAAGATGTTATGTAAATATTTAAGTTAAAATATAATTTATTATCTATCACATTATGCATAATTACATAAAATACATAATTTTTTTATATGTACCTTATTTTCAAGTGAGCAGACATCTTTTAATTTATTCTGAGACTTGGGTATATGTTTGTAATTTCTACCTTTTTGGATTTAATGATGAAAATAATGACTCCTAATTTCATGTGTTAATAGTTTGCTGTCTTACCTTTTAGTTATCTCTAACGAAACTGAAATCACACTGTATATATTGCTTAAAATTTTTTTCCTTAATATAGTGTGAACATTTCCCTATGTAATTAAGCAGTTTTTAAAAAAATAATGGCTATATTGTATTATAAATATTTTTCATAGGCTGTTTAATGAGAGCATTGTTTATTGGCTCTTTAAATTGTGTTACAATACCTTTATTTGTATTTTTCAATTTAATTTTTATGTATTTTTTTAAAACGCGTACACATGACATGAAATTCAAAGGGAACAAAATGGTTTACAGAGTCTGTCTCTGTTTGTCTGTCTGTCTCTTTCCCAATCTTCTTTCCCTGTGAAGGAAACAGTGTCGTTGGTTTGTTGTGTTTCTTTTCAGGGCTGTTTTTCCCATAAATAAGCAAGTACACACTTTTTCCTTTCTCAAAGACCATCTGCATCTTACTTTTTTTCCACTCAGTATACTATGGAGATGTTTCATATCAGTATATAAAAAAACCTTATTAATTTTATAGCAGCAGAGTGTTCTGGTATGTAGATGTGTCATAATTTATTTAAGCAGACTAATATTTCTAGAATTTGAGTTGCGTTACAATACTTTTAAGTGAAAATGCTCATTGAGATTTGCTCCTTGTTTTTAAAGTATAGATCTTTAGATTGTATTCCTTCTCTTGCTCCCCTTCTTGGAGACATGGTTTTGCCTTTCTTAGTGAGGAATAGGTCGGGTTGATGACCACCACTAAGTCTTCTAGAAGTTACCAGCCCCTTTAAAGAAATGATGAGTTCACTTCTTTGGGGGCAAGGGAAACGGGGAGGGCAGTAGGATGGGAGTTAGCATTTAAGAAATCCTGAAACTGATGGTCCTGATAGTACAGATTTGTTTAAAATATGAAATATAATAATATAAAAAATTCATAAGACATAAAGCTAGTCTTATAGGATTATAAAGTGAACATCTGTGTGATCCCATCCAGGTCAAGAAATAGAACATTGTGCACACCTGTGTGCCTCTTTCATTCACCACTCCCTTCCATGCCCCTAATGGTAGCCAGTCTCCTGACCATTATGGTCTTCATGTTGATTCTCTTTCTAGCTGTGTAGCCTAATTATGTATTCCTAAACCATCCAGTAAAACTGTGCTTGTGCTTATTTTGGGGATTTTTCCCCCCTAATGTTGTTAGATATCCGACATTCTGTACTCTTAGGAGCAGTCTTGAAGAAGTGAAGGGGCAAGGAATCCTATACATCTTGTCTTAATGAAGTTTGAGACTTCAGTCTGACTATTACTAGGTGAGCTTGAGATCTTTTTCATACCAGGTGATGGAGCTATATCTTCACTGTTACCAGGATTCTGGAACTAGCTCTGTGTTGGTTCTTTGAAGTACTGCTTCTGAAGCACCTGTTTACTGTGACCAGGGGATGGTCCTGCCTGGAGGTCTCTTTAGGTGCCCATTCTTTTCCTACTCATGTTCCTCTGCTGAGCGTTTTTAATTGTGTTCATGCTCAAGAGCCCCTGTGGATTGCAAAAAAAAAAAAAACAGAAAAAAACTACTTCTAAAGTAATTTTGTTTTCTTTTCTTTCCTAATCTGTAAAAGCTATGGAGTTGATAATCTTGGGCTTTATTCATAAATGTTTGTTCCTCTCTCCCATTTAGGCACTGTGAAAGCTTGAGCAAATCAAGGGTTTTCCTTTTTTGTGCAGAATACCTTGCATTTTCTATAAACATAAGTAGAAAGTGGCATTGTGTTATATA